>NC_080699.1:16355784-17605784 GCF_030445035.2 Dasypus novemcinctus | reverse complement strand
CAAAATCAACAGCATTATTAGCTGGAATACCATAGTTGGTGCAACCAATTCAAGTCAGTCCATGTTTGTCGCCTGCATAACATCCCTCAGTGGTAGAGAATTTATGATTCAGGAGGGAGTAATGTAAATAAGATCTTAAAGAGATAGGACAGTACCCTGAGCCGCTGGTGACATTTGGAAAGGAAAGGGAAGCATTCATCCCTAGCACATCAGCCACTGGGATATCTAGCCCAGAAATACTTTCTACTCACCCGTTTACTCTTACTGAAAATTCCTGAGCAAAACCGTAAAAGCAGGTCTCAGCCCTCTCCCCAAGCAAATTGCCTCTAGAGAGGCAGGAGAGAGACTAACAAGAATTTCAATTATAAAGATGTACATACAAAGGATGAGCAAACTCTCAAGTAATATAAGTCCCATTTAAGACAGACAAGAGGCTCAACAAATGAAGAACTCACCCAGAGTAATGTTGTTAATAGAAAAAGCAGAATAAGGTTCTAAAATAAACGGGTTTGACTTCCAGTTCTAGCCATGATGGAGTTTCAGGGACCAGATTTACCTTCCACTCAAAACAGCCAGAAAACTAGCCAAAACATACAAAACAACCATTTTTAGATGCTGGACAAATGGTGGCATAGGACTGTGATCTCTGCGAGAAGGGAAACGAATGGTATGTGTGAGGCCTGTGATCTACTGGCTTTCTGCCTGAAGGCACACTCTAGATTTTAGAGCAGGGACAGGGATCCCAAGCAGAGCACAGCTGTCTTGCTGAGTAGGGGAGACAGAAAATGGAATTCAAGAAGTCTGAGTTTCTGGCAAGTTCCAGAAAGAAGAGAGCTATGCATAAAAAAAGCGCTCCAGAAATCTGCATGAGGATGCACTTAAGTATTTGCTAAATACTAAAATATGTGTGAAACCTTGAAATTCTATAAGTTTGGGCAAAGAATGACTGGGGACATGTGAGCTGACTGGTTCTCAGAGCTCAAAGAGGGCTAAGAATCATTTGAATTTCTACCTGCCAAAATGAAGAGATCTTACTGATAATTCTGGGCATTCAGTAGAGACCTTAGAAGGGCCATACCTATGTATTGAGGCTTAACTGTATCTAGCAAAGAGATTACTCTACAACCATGCTAACAAAACTTAAAAACAAACTTCAAAAGAATCAAACTGAACTATATAGGTAACTTAACTACCTACCAGAACAAAGCTCAACACTCTTTAAAGGAAGATGACAGGGAAGCAGACTTGGCCCAGTGGTTAGGGCATCCGTCTACCACATGGGAGGTCCGCGGTTCAAGCCCCGGGCCTCCTTGACCCGTGTGGAGCTGGCCCACGTGCAAGGAGTACCGTGCCACGCAGGGGTGTCCCCGTGTAGGGGAGCTCCACACGCAAGGAGTGCGCCCCGTAAGGAGAGCCGCCCAGCAGGAAAGAAAGTGCAGCCTGCCCAAGAATGGCACCGCACACACGTAGAGCTGACACAAGATGATGCAACAAAAAGAAACACAGATTCCCGTGCCACTGACAACAACAGAAGCGGACAAAGAAGAACACGCAGTGAATAGACACAGAGAACAGACAACGGCGGTGGGGAGGGGATAAATAAATAAATCTTTTTAAAAAATGAAAATAAAAAATAAAGGAAGATGACAAAATCCAGAGCCTTGACAATGTAAAATTCTAAAAAGTTAATAGACATACCAAGAAACCAGGAGAACCCATAATCAGGAGAAAAGTCAGGTAATAGAAAGATCCAGAAATGATAGAGATGATGGAATTATTAGACGAATGCTAAAATAGCTATTACAATTCTGTTCAAGTCTTTAAAGGAAAACATAGTTATGAGGAAAAATAAGAATATCTAGAGATAAAATACACATGTTTAGTATCTTCCCAGAGATAAGGGAATATATTACATCTGTGAAATAAAAATAGGAAATGGAAAAGGAAGCAATTAGAACACTTGCAAACAAAAAATATATAACTATTGAAATATAAACCTCAATAGACCTGAGAAACCTGAAGACTCAGTCATGGAAAAAAGTCTAGAATCATTATAACTTACCCTGCAGAATCTCCCAAAGATTCATGAACTAATGGTACAAGGAACTCTGAGAAGTGGGTGTGAAGTAAAACTAAAATAAGGATGATCAGTTGAAGATGGTTTAAGAGGCCATGATCCCCAGATCTTCTCTCTCATTCCATGCAACCAGGTGAGTGCTCCCAACTTTCACACCAGCAGAAACCTAGAGCTTAGTCTTGAGAGACTAATACAGAGTCCCTAGACTTAAGGACCCTGGGCACAGTTGAGAAGATGGACACTGCAATGAAAATAGGGGAGTGGAATAAACATATGCATACTGACATGCCTCAGCCTTCCCCATCAACTAGGTTTCCAAAACTATGGCAACCACGGAAGAATCTTCTTCTGAGAATTTACCAACTCACAAGTAAAGAAACAAATATTGGGAATCTCCAATAAAAGAACATAGCCAGACTTCCCTTACAATAAAATAGCTGACAAATTCTATTCACTGGCTCCAGTCAGATTCTTAGTGCCCCCATTCTTAACTAGGAATTGACAACCAAGTATGTCTGTAATCATCTACAGAAATCTTCTAACATAAAATATATAGAACGAAATTAATTCAGCAACAGGAAAAAAAATTAATCTGGAGGAAAAGAGAGACTACTCTAAGGGAAGAAATTTAACAAAATTATTACTGTTATTCTCAGAGAGCTAAAAGAATATATTAGAATCATCAAATAAGAAAAGTTGCAAGATGAAAGTTTATGAAATCTCACAGAGACAAAGACATGGAAAACAGGAGGGGAAAAGATAAGAGTATTAAAGAGCCAGTCCAGGGGGGTTAGTATCTGAACAACAGGCATTCCACAAAGAGAAGACAAAGAAAATTAGGGAAGAAAACCATCACCATAGTAACTCAAGGCAATTTCATAGACCAGAAAGATATGCGTTTGCAGATTTAAAAGGCCAACCAATAGCCCAGCACCATGAATCAAAACAGACCCAAACCAAGATACATCATTGTGAAATTTTAGGAAAAGGGACAAAGAGACGATCTTACTATTTACAGACAGAAAACAATTCACAGCAAAGGATCAGGAATCATCACTTTAGGATTTTCAAAAGCAACCCTGGAAACTACAAGGCAATGTAACGATGCCCTCATTATTATGAAGGGAAATTATTTCCAACTTAGATTTCCACTCCCAGCCAAACTATTAAGTATTATCACAGACATGCAATATCTCAAAAGCTGTGCAAGATCTCCAAAAAAGATTTCTACTTTTTCAGGTTTCTGCTCAAATATGTATCAGAGCGGCTTTCCTTGACTACCTTTTATAAAACAATAAATCTTACTCCTATCTTGGCCTCCCTATCTCCCTTATCTTCCTCATTTGCTCTGAAACACTGACATAGTAAATTTTCTATTAATCCCCCCAACCCAAGTATCTCACGTAACAGGCCCTCAATAAATACTGCGTTTCTTTCATAGAAATAAACAATTTTGTAAAAGTAGGCAAAGGAACAATAATGCAATTAGACTATTTACATAGAAGAAAATAAAGATACTATCAGAAAGACAAGGTTTTAATAAGTTTACCATCCAGAAACCTATTTCTGAAAGCAGAGGAGTTATTCTCCACAGGGCAGGAGTGGACTATCTCCTCTGTGAACTACGTTTTTTTTTTTCATGTTATCCTAAGTAGGAAATCTATTCCTCTCACAATCTTAATTAGCAGGTAAAATACACCTTTGGCTCTCCCCTTTTACAAATAAAGAATTAGCTTCCTCTGAATTACTTCAATTTCATTAAGATTTCTTTGTACAATAATTCACTTAATATAAATTTATTCTGAAAGAAACAGAAAACTGGGAAACAAATCAAACACAGACTGCCAAAAGCCTCACATTAATAGACTTCGGATGGATATGCTTATGACCAAGATCAGAATAGCTGATGTTTCTCTCTCTCCCTTTCCTGTAGCCTAGCTACAGCTGCAGCTGCCAGCCATGGGAGAAGCTCAGTGCTCACAGCAAAGAATGTCAGCTTTGAACCATAACTAAAGACAGGCTGCCAATAATCAGCAGGAGCTATCTGAATTTAAAATAGAAATAAACAGGGAAACTGGACTTCTTTTCAGAAACTTGTCTATTCTATTAAGGCCTATTATGCTAATATTTTCAAACATATGAAGCTTAAAAGCAATATATTTAATGCTACATCATGGATGAACTGATTCTGCTAAGTGAAAAAAGCCAGACAGGAAAGAACTAATATTGTGTCATACATATCCACTTATATGAGATATCTAGAATAAGCTAATTCATAGAGACAGAAATTAGAAAGAGGTTACTAGGGGCTGGGGTAAGGCAAATAGGGAATTATTGCATAATATAGAGAGTTTCTGTTTTGGGTGATGAAAAAGTTTTGGTGATGATGGTGAGAGTAACACAATATTGTTAACACAATCAATGCCACAGAATTGTACACTTAAAAATAGTTAAATGGCAAATTTTATGTTATATATGTTAACATAATAAACATAAATTAATTAAAAAGTATATTTAATCAGCTCTGACAAATTCATTTGATGTATATTCAGGTTTACAGATAACTTTTTAGAAGTAAAATATTGTCTGTGAACTCCTCTAGTACAGCGATCAAGTCACTCATTTTTCTTTTAAATTCACAGAACTAGTCAGTCTTAAGCACATAACACTCAACAAACACATATAACTCCTCCTTTTAGAAGACTCAGAAACATTATGTGGCTTCCCAAGGATATTTATATTAGAAATTAATGGCAGACCTAGAACTAGCACACAAACCTTACTCCACACTTTTCTTTTAATGTCTGGCCCAATTTAAACAAAGGCAGGGAGAGTAGCAACAACTTTTTGAATCATAAATCATTCTGGTTCTCTCATATAGTTAACTAGAAAGACCGACAAATAATCCAATTCAATCTGACCTTTCCATAGGTAGCTTTGTTACATGGGTCTAACAGAAATTCAAAAGATATTAAATTTAATATCCAAGGACAGAATAACTTTGCATAAATTCAACATCGGCATATCCCTTCTGAAGAACATATCAATATAATATCTTCCTTCTTGACATCTACGGTCGTCAGATGTGTGAAAGCAGCGTTCACCTATACATCTGCACAGCAGATTATGTTCAGTTAATAAGGCTTAAACAACATGTGATTAGGTTGTGACTGGAAAGGTAGATAGGGAACACATCATTATGACTATTTTAAACTAAGTTTTATTTTATTCTTAAGGCAACGGGGAGCACATATATATTTTAAGAGGGAAAATGACAATGATCAGATTTGCTTTTATTTTAGGTACTGGGGGCTAGGGGTTGAACCCAGGACCTGGTATATGGGAAGCCTGTGCTCAACCGAGCCACACACATCAGCTCCCCTTAGTTTTTTCATTTGTTTTGCTTGCTGTTTGTTTTTGCTTTTTCTAGGAGGCACAGGAACCTAACCCAGGACCTCCTGTATGGGCAGTAGGCACTCAACTGCTTGAGCCACATCTGCTCCCCAGATCTGCATTTTAAAAAGATCATTTTGACTGCAACCTGGAAGAAGGATTAGAAGAGGGAAAAGTCTGGAGGCAAAAATAAGCCTCAGGCTGTTGAAGCAATTCAAATGAGACACCCACCGTGAATGTCTGAACTAACACAATGATGGAAAAAAGTAGAGAAGTTAGGCCAGATGTAAGCAATACTGCACTGGGATCCTAGTTAATAATAATTATTTTAAAAAAGAAATTAAAACTTAAATTAGTCACTAAGTTTAATAACTAATTAATAACAACCAGTACACAAGTTATATAAAGAGAGTTGCCCTTCACAGTTTATTTAAACTCATAATAGAAGGCAAATGAACTTCAGACTGTTAAGGCAGTAACCAAAGCCACAAAAATTGTCCCTTAAGTCCTCTGAGTAACCAAGTATCTACAGTTACTTTTGACTAAAACAAAGTTCTTTTTCAATTACCAGAGCTGGCATCCTAATATGTTACCAATGAAAGGGAAAGACAGGAAATGAATCAATACCTCAGGCACATGCTTGGCCTGGAAAGACAAAGTATATCAAGGAGCAGAGATCTGAAAACAAAGGCCCTGAGTAATTTAATTACCAGGCCGGAATCTGCTGACTGCCGGTTTAATTGTTTGAACAGTGCCCAAATTGTCTGGTGAGGTGACCACCCTAAGATTTTTGCACCGTTTACTGCACGTGACCACATGGACAAATATGAGAAATAAGTTCTAAAGAATATAAGAATCTTGATTAACTTTCATTAATCACACCTATGATTGCAAAAGAAAAAAATTTAAGTGTTTAAACATTATATATTTATAAATAACCCAAGGCTCTTTTTAGCAAACCCATTTGCCATTAAATACTCCATGCTGCTGGACCAAGAAAATAATATCCTTCAGATATGTGCACCAACTGCTATGTTAGATTTGGAAAACAAGTTACCCAGATCAAATTTATATGCTCTTATCTAGCACTGTCATCTGAAAAGGTTATTTTAAGGAGGTGTGGGAGAGCTGGAAGAAAGAATGTAACTGAAGGGTGGTTAACTACCAGTAAGTACTCAGAGCTATTCAGTCTACTAGAAGAAGCCAATGTTCCCCCTTGATTCCGTTAGTATTTCCTCATTTATGTTTTATCTCCTGAAGAATAAACCAACAGAAAACTCCTTTCAAAACTGAACAAAGGAGTACCTCAGACTAAGTAGTACCTGGCAGACGGTTTTCCTGTTGGCTCCACTGAGTAAATAGGTCCGTAAGGCCAAAGTAGACTACTATATTATCCAGTCATCAGGATTTATAAAAGACTTTGTATTATACTAAGCCCTCTGGAGAAGCTTATAATGTAGAAGAGACAGACAGATACATATGAAGAAGTGAAAAAAACAATACAGGTAGTATGTGGATAAATTCTAAAATAACTTGTATAGGGAAGAGAGATACAATGTTTTCACAAGAGAAAATCAATGTGGATAGAATTAGTTAAGAAAGACTTCATTAAAGAGGTAGAACTTCAGCTATGCCTTTCAAAAAACACAATTTTTGAACATATAGAGAGCAAAAGGCTTCCTAAAGTTTTAGATGAAAAGGAACACAGACTCTGAATCAGAAATTTATAGTGCTCTATTCTGTGGGTCAACATAGAGATGAGTCTAGTTACAGGTTTTGCAGGAGATGACTAGATATAGTCACTAGATTTGGTACAAAGTCCACTGGCAAATTTCAAAGTACTAAAGCCAGGAGCCCAAATATTTCCTACTTCCATTAAAGTTAAAGAAGGAATACAGGAGCAAAGAGCCACATTATATCAAGAGGAATATATAGTATATCTATCACCACTGAAAAAACCATTAAAGACATAATCTTTGCTTGCTCCTTATCTTTGATGGTAACTTTAAATTAATGATATCCATCAAGATTCCATGTTATTAAATGACATGCTTAAGGAGATTAGCAGTAGGCAGAGAATTCATCAGGCAGAGGAAACAGTAATATGCAAAGGCACTGAAACAGAAAGAAGTTTGCTAAATTCAAAGAACTTAAAGAAGGCCATGTAACCAATTAGTAGAGTAGAATGGTTAAAAGTTCCAGCTCTAAAGTCAGAATGCGTGGGAAACGGACTTTGGCCCAGTGGTTAGGGTGTCCGTCTACCACATGGGAGGTCGGCGGTTCAAGCCCCGGGCCTCCTTGACCCGTGTGGAGCTGGCCCATGCGCAGTGCTGATGTGCGCAAGGAGTGCCCTGCCACGCAGGGGTGTCCCCTGCGTAGGGGAGCCCCATGCGCAAGGAGTGCACCCATAAAGAGAGCCGCGAAGGAGGGAGCAGCCTGCCGAGGAATGGCGCCGCCCACACTTCCCGTGCCGCTGACGACAACAGAAGCGGACAAAGAAACAAGACGCAGCAAAAAGACACAGAAAACAGACAACCGGGGGAGGGGAGGGGAATTAAATAAATAAAAAATAAATCTTAAAAAAAAAAAAGTCAGAATGCAGCTTTAAGCTTGGTTATGCCATTTTCTTGCTCTGTGTCACTGGGCAAATTATTTAACCTCTTTGTCCCTTGGTTTCCTCTACTGAAATATGGGGATATTAATAGCACCCATCTTATAAGGCTTGTAAGAGAATTAAATAATACAGTATATGTACAAGACTTAAATGATACAGTATATGTACAATGCCTGGCACATGATAAAGTATTCAAGAAATGATAGCCAGTATGCATGGGCGGGATAATGAGCCTTATTGGCCTTATTAAGGATCCTGAACTTTACTCCAAAAGCAATGGAAGTCCCGGAAAAGCTTTAACAGGACCAGATTTTTGTTTTAAAAAGACAGCTTACTTAATACCTCTTATTAAAAAACCCAAAGGAAAAATTTATTTTAGAGTTTACTGCTAAGAAAAGTTTTTCTTTCTTTGAGGAATAGGTACCTTTTTTCCCCTTTAGATAAAATTTTGTAGATGACTTTATCTTCTTTTTACTTTGACCACCAGAAAGCTTAGAGTCAAGACTGAAGCTCTTAGCCCTTTTACTGCCTGAATATTTATGTTCTCTTTCCCCCTTGGTGCTTGTTTTCTGCCCTTACATGTACTGATTCATTTCTTTATTCTTATTTACATTTTAGAATTATCTTTTGTATTATTATCCTTTAAAGCCACTTCAACCTTTTGTGGAATGAAGTGCAATATAATTTCCCCAAACAAAAATAAAGCATAAACACCTTATTCTCTTAATGCATGAATCATGCAGTATCTGTGGATGCACGCCCAACACGCCACCACAATCACTCTTTTGGCATAAAATAGTCATATGTAGCAAGAAAACCATGACACAGGAAACCTCTCTCTATGCAAAGAAGATGAGGCCAGGGAAGCGGTCTTGGACCAGTGGTTAGGGTGTCTGTCTACCACATGGGAGGTCCGCAGTTCAAACCCCGGGCCTCCTTGACCCATGTGGAACTGGCCCATGTGCAGTGCTGATGTGTGCAAGGAGTGCTGTGCCACGCAGGGTTGTCCCCCGCGTAGGGGAGCCCCAAGCACAAGGAGTGCGCCTGGCAAGGAGAGCTGCCCAGCGCGAAAGAAAGTTCACCCTGACCAGGAATGGTGCTGCACACACAGAGAGCTGACACAACAAGATGATGCAACAAAAGAGAAACACAGATTCCTGTGCCGCTGATAACAACAGAAGCTGACAAAGAAGAACACGAAGCAGACAGACACAGAGAACAGACAATTGGGGTGGGGGGGGAAGGGGAGAGAAATTAAATAAATAAATCAATCTTCAAAAAAAAACAAAAAAAAAAGATGAGGCCAGCACAGAGACCTAAAGGTCTTTCCTGAATTAGCCAGGCAAAGTTAGGGTAATCAGTGCTAGGGGTACAGGAGAGTGTGAAAGAGACAATTTGCTAGGAAGTTAGGTACAGGCTCGTATGTAGGGCTTTTACTTTTTATATATGAATGTTTTTCCCTAAAATACTTCACAGTCTTCATAACCTTTAATCTCTCCACTGCTAACTTTCCCAGCTCATAGGCCCTTTATTACTTCACTTATCTACCTTCTGCATGCCATTTCAACTCTGACCTTTCTAACCATAGACACTCCTACACGTGTTTGTCCTTCCACCATCCTAATCCCCAACCCAGATCATTCATACGGTCTACTTTTTCTCCTCCTGGGTTGGAAAGCACTGCCAACTGTAAGTCTACCATAAATTCCCCTGCTACTAATTATCTATCCTTTTATTCATCCCTCGACTATCATGAACCTATCCAGCTGTTCCAAGCCTTTCCCCACACTACAGCATCTAATGTACTGCTCTTTCCCTGATGTCTCATTTGCTACATTACAAAGTGAAGTAAATCTATCCTAGATCAACAATCTTGTCTTCTTTCCATCCTACCAGAGGGCCTCTGCAGCCACATCCTTGGCATGATCTTGAATTCTCACTGTGACTTCATCTATGCACACAGTCAGAGAGGAGGAGGAATTCCTCTCTTCCAAAGCTGACCACTCCCCCTGCCCCCCCCTTAAGTGAAAAATCAGATTGTAAATTAGTACAAATAGTATGACACCATTTCAAGTTTCCAGATGTAGATCTTAGAAAGATACACCAAACTATCTACAGCAGTTGTCTCCAAGTGATGGGATTATGGACTATTTTTATTGTCATCATTTTCTTACCCGCATTCCCTAAGTTTTCTCTAATGGGCATAAATCACTGTTTTTTTTGGTTTTGTTTTGTTTCTATTCTACCATGGTTCCCTGTTAAGGGCCCTCTTTTATCTATTTCCCACTAGTTTTGAGCACTTATGCTCTTTTTTCTATTTTTTTCAGTGTAAAAACAACTTATTAAAGTATGTCGTTCATACATGTGTATGCATAAACAATAAGTGTATAGTAAAAGTTGTGAACTTAGAAAACAAACATGCATAACATCATACAGGACTCCCATACATCAACCCACCACAAATACCTTGCACTGTGGTAAAACATTTGTAACAAATTATGAAAGAGCATTGTCAAATTATTACTAATAACTATAGCCCCTATCGTACATTTGGTGTATTTTTCCACCAACCCATGCTATTATTTTTTTCCCAAACCATACAATCCACCCACAGTGTACAATCAATGGCATGAGATATAAACGTGAGTTGAGCATTCATCACTTCAATCAATATTTGAGCTTTTTCATTACTCCAAAAAATAACCAAAAACAAACCATTATCATGCTCTTATGATAGCATTACTAATTACAAATCCTGTGATATGATTTCACCATTTCTATTCATTTCCAAACATTTCCAAACAACTTTTTACCAGTTCTGCACAGATTAAAACCTCAGCTTTCCATTCTCTAACCAAAGTCTGTTCTCTGGTGATTTATATTCTAGCTGTTAACTCCATGATTTTGCTCAATTATATTTAGTACACAACAGCGAAATCATACAATATTTATCTTTGTGCCTGGTTTGCTTCAATCAACATAATGTCCTCAAGATTCATCCATGTTCTCGTATGCTTCATGACCTCTTGTCTTCTTACAGATGAGTAATATTTCGTTTTGTATATATACCACGTTTTGTTTATCCATTTGTCAATTGACAGACACTTGGGTTGTTTCCATCTTTTGGCAATTGTGAATAATGTTGCTATGAACATTGGTGTGCAGATATCTGTTCGTGTCACCACTTTCAGTTCTTCTTGGTATATAGCTAGTAGCAATATTGCCATGTCACAAGGTAGATCTATATCTAACTTCCTTTCAAACCGCCAAACAGACCTCCACAGTGGCTGTAAATTCTACATTTCCACCAATAGTGAATAAGCATTCCTATTTCTCCATATCCTCTCTAACACCTATAGTTTTCTGTTTTGTTAATAGTGGCCATTCTAATAGATGTGAAATGATATCTTAGTGTAGCTTTGATTTGCACTTCCTTAATAAGGTAGTGATGTTGAACATTTTTCATGTGTTTTTTTTTGCCATTTGTATTTCTTCCTTAGAAAAATGTCTGTTCAGGTCTTACGCCCATTTTTTAATGTCATTTGTCTTTTTATTGTTGAGTTATAGGATCTCTTTATATATCATGGATATTGGACCCTTGTTAGATGTATGCTTTCCATATATCTTCTCCCATTGCATAAGTTGCTGTATTAATCAGCCAAAGGGGTGCTGATGAAAAGTACCAGAAATCTGTTGGCTTTTATAAAGGGTAATTATTTTGGGTAAAAGCTTACAGTTACAAGGCCCTAAAGAGTCCATCTGAAGGTTTCTTCCTTACCAAACTCTTGTTGCCACATTTCTGAAGCAAGATGGCAGGCTGCATCTGCGAGGGTTCAGTCTTCCTTCTTTCTCTTAAAGCTCCATGGGTCCACCTTCTTCCTATCTCAGCTGTTGGCTGGCATAAAGCTCTCTTTGTATAATTTCTATATTATATATAGAAATATATATATTATGTATTATATAGAAAGATTTATAATATACTTCAAGATCAGGGAGTCTTCTGACTCCACTCTTAACTTTTTAGATTGTTTTGGCTATTCAGGACCTCTTTCCCTTCCGAAAAAATTTGGTAATTGACCTATTTCTGTAGAGCAGGCTTTTGGAATTTTGATTGGTATTGCATTGAACCTATGAATCAATTTGGGTAGAACTGACATCTTCACAATGTTTAGACTCCCAGTCCACAAACATGGAATGTCCTTCCATTTGTTAGGTCTTCTTTGATTTCTTTTAGCAGTGTTTTGTAGTTTTCTGGTTAAATTAATTCCTAGATATTGAGTCATTTGTTGCTATTGTACATGGAATGTTTTTCTTGATTTCCCCCTCAGCTTCCTCTTTACTACTGTATAGAGACATTACTAACTTTTGCACATTGATCTTGTTTGCTGCCACTGTGCTGAACTCATTTATTAGCTCAAGTAGCTTTGTTGTAGAAGTCTTGGGTTTTCTAAATATAGGATCATGTCATCTGCAAATAGTGAGTTTTACTTCCTCTTTTCCAACTTGGATGCCTTTTATTTCTTTTTCTTGCCTAATTGCTCTGGCTAGAACTTCTACCACAATACTGAGTAACAGCTGTGACAGTGAAATTCTTGTCTTGCTCCTGATCTGAGAGGGAAATTTTTCAACCTCTCCCCACTGAGTACCATGCTGGCTGTCGATTTTCATATATGCCCTTTATTATGTTGAGGAACTGTCTTCTATACCTATCTTTTGAAGTGTTTTTATCAAGAAATGATGCTGGATTTTGTGAAATGTCTTTTCTGCATCAAATGACATGATCATGTGTTTTTTTCCCTTTGATTTGTTAATGTGTGTATTACATTAATTGATTTTCTTATGTTGCATACAGGAATAAATCCCAATGGCAGTGGTATATAATTCTTTTAATATCCTGTTGGATTCCACTTGCAAGTATTTTGCTGAGTTTTTGCATCTATGTTCATTAGAGATTAGTCTGTAATTTTCTTTTCTTGTAATATCTTTATCTGGCTTTGGTATTAGGGTGATGTTGGATAATTTTCCCTCCTCTTTAACATTTTTTAAGAGTTCAAACAGGATTGGTGCTAATACTTCTCAAAATGCTCGGAAGAATTCACATGTGAAACATTTGGTCCTGGACTTCTTTGTTGGGAGATTTTTGACTGATTGTCTCTTTGATTGTTTTGCTAGTGATTAATTTGTTCAGTTCCTTTATTTCTTGTAGAGTCGATGTAGGTTGTGCATTTCTAGGAATTTTTCCATTTCATCTAGTTTGTCTGATTTGTTGGCATACCTAATATCCTCTTATGAGTCTTTTTATTTCTGTGGGGTCAATTGTAATGTCCCCTGTTTCATTCCTGATTTATTTGTGTTTTCTTTTTTGTCAGTCTTGCTAAGGTTTGTCAATTTTACTGATTTTTCTCAAAGAACCAGCTTTTAGTTTTGTTGATTTTCTCTAGTGCTTTTGTTGTCAATTTCTTTTTTTCTGCTCTAATCTTTGTTATTTATTTATGCTTACTTTGGAATTGGTTTATTGTTCTTTTTCTAGTTTCTCCAATTGTTCAGTTCTTTGATTTTAGCTCTTTCTTCTTTTTTAATATAGGCATTTAGGACTATAAATTTCCCTCTCATCACTGCCTTCACTATATTACATAAGTTTTCATATGTTGTGTTCTTGTTTTCATTTGTCTTGAAATATCTACTAATTTATCTCGCAGTTTCTTCTTCAACCCACTGATTGTTTAAGACTGCGCTGTTTGCAAAATTTCCCCTTTCCCGCCTATTATTGATTTCCAGCTTCATCCCACTAGGATCAGGGAAGGTGCTTTGCACAATTTCAGTTTTCTTGAATTTATGGAGGGATGTGCTGTGGCCCAACATATGGTCTATCCTGGAGAAAGATCCACGAGCACTTGAGAAGAATGTATAACCTGTGGATTTGGGTGCAATGTTTTGTATGTGTTTGTCAGGTCCAAATCATCATACTGTTCGTTCTGGTTCCTTGTTGATCTTCTGTCTGGTTGTACTAACTATTGATGGGAGTGGCATGTTGAAGTCTCCAAAGATTTTTGTAAAAATGTCTATTTCTCCTTTCAGTACTTTGCCAGAGTTTGGTTTATGTGTTTTGGGGCACCCTGGTTAGGTGCACAGATATCTATGACTGGTACTCCTTCCTGGTAGATTGTCCCTTTTATTAATATATAATGGCCTCCTGCATCTCAATACTTTTTTAAAATTTAAAGTCTGTTTTGTCTGACACCAACATAGTTACTCCTGCTCTCTTCTGGTTACTATTTGCATGAAATATCTTTTTCCAACCTTTCACTTTCAGTGTATTTGCATCCTTGGGTCTAAGGTGAGTCCCCTGCAGATAGCAAATGGATGGCTCATGTTTTCTTACCCATTCTGTCAACCTATGTCTTTTGATTGGGGAGTTTCATTCAGTGTTATTACTCTAAAGACATTACGTACTTCAGCCATTTTTATCTTTTTGGTTACCCTTTTTGATAGTCTTCACTTCTACAATCTCTTCCAAGGCTCGCTTTCTTTTCTTTTCTGGCTGCAGAACTCCCATTAATGTTTCCTGCTGAGCTAGATTCTTGTTTATGACCTCTCCTAGTTTCTGTTTGTGAATATTCTAAACTCGCCCTCCCATATAAAGGAGTTTTGACAGATAAAGAATTCTTGGCGGGAAGTTTTCCTCTGTCAGTGCCTTAATTATATCATTCTACTGCCTCCTCACCTCCAGGGTTTCTGAAGAGAAATCTGCACTAAATCTTATTGGATGTCCCTTGTATTTGATGTTTTGTTTTTCCCTTGCTGCTTTCAGAATTTTCTCTTTATCATTGGCATTTGGCATTCTGCATATTATGTGTCTTTGAGTAGGTCTATTTGGATTTATTCTAATTGGAGTATGCTATGCTTCCTGGACATGTATATTCATGTCTTTCATGAGAGTTGGGGAATTTTCAGCCCTTACTTCCTCAAATACTCTTTCTGCCCCTTTTCCCTTCTCTTCTCCTTCTGAAACTCAATAACACATACGTTGGTGTGCTACATGCTCTCATTTAACTCCCTGAGCCCCTGCTCAATTTTTTCCCATTCTTTTCTCTCTTCTCTTCTCACCTTTCAATTTCAGCTGATCTTTCCTCTGTGACTGTTCCATCTATGATTTCAAATCTGCTGCTATGTGCCTCTACTGTATTTTAATCTCCCTTCTTGTACCTTTCATTCCCATAAGCTCTGTTATTTTTCTATCTAAGATTTCAAGTTTTCCTTTGTGCTCACTCAGTGTCTTCTTAATGTCTTTTATTTCTTTAGCCATGTTGCCCTTTGACTCAATGATTTGATTTAGGAGATTTGTATGAATCTCACTGATGAGTTGTTGTAAGTCCTATGCCTTGTCTGGAACTTTGATTTGTTCCTTTGCCTGAGTCATATCTTCCTTTTTCTTAGTATGGTTTGCAATATTTTGTGGATGTTTAGGCATCTGATTCTGATGCTGAATTTACTCTGATGTTCAGTTTCTCTCTTGCCTAGGGATTTACTGTTAAGTAGCCATGGGCTATCATTGTTCTTTGACTCTTGGTTCAACTTGTTCTAGATACTTAGAATTGACCCTGTTTAATTGCTCAAGCCAGGGCCAAGTGATGTGGTAAAGGCCAATTTCCAAAGGCATTGGAGAGGGGGACAGTAAAGGCACCAGATTGCCTGTTTTATTTATTATTTTTTCCCTTTTCTTGTACTTTCCTGATCTGTCAGCAGATGATACTTTTGGCAGACCGCCCCCCCCCCCAGCTCAGACCCCAGGTGCTAGGTGGGAGTGCATTAGTGGAACTCCACTGTGGGTGGTGCATAAGCAATGTCCTCAGGTTGGCTAAGCCTCACAAACAAACTTTTTCAGAAGCTGTTCTCCCTTGGTGGACCACAACCACCTTCTCCTTTCTTCTGAGCAACCAGCTCAGGGCAGTAGAGAGAGTGTTTGAGAAGGCAAATTATCTTTAGTTCCCTGCTAGCCCTCAGCGCAAACAGTATCATGACCCCACCCAGCATGGAAGTGTGGGGCCCCTCCAATGCAGCAGACCAAGTTCCCTGGCCAAATTCTGAATTTGTTTGCAGGCTGTGTCCTTCCTTCTCCCCTTTCTTGGGCAAGAGGATCCCTGCAACGCTCTCAGTCCTCAGCCACTTCAGTCTACAGACTGCTGTTTGCTCCTAGGGTAGTGGGACGAGTGCCAGCTGCTGCTTCTGCAGCTTTATTCACAGGATTTTTCCAGCCAGTTGAGACTCCTTTCCTTTGCCCCTCTCTCTTCTGGGTGGTGTCCTTAGCCTCAGAGCAGCCCTACAGACAGACTCCACCTGTCCTCTATTTTTTTTCTGGAAGAGAAGTGATCCCTCTGCCTCTCTAATCCTGTCTTCCCAGAAGTCACATAAATCACTTTTGTAATAAAATTTTTTAAGGTTTTACATTTATATATAAAAAATAGGACCTTCAGTCACATAGTGCTTTGTCACATCATACATCTATAATATAATTTCCTATCTCTGAGGTCAGGAAGGCAGGGGTTTTTGTTTTGTTTTGTTTCTTTTTAACCCTGTTTCATAGTTGGGGACTCTGAGTAACAAGGAGCAGGAGGAGAAAGTATGAATTTGTAAAGGTGATTCCAAAGGCAACCATGGCCCTGGCTTTAACCTGTTGGGAAATGCTGGGGAGGAGAAGAAGCTGTAGGGGCATATAGAGGGGGGGTGGGGGGGTGGGGTTGAATGGGACCTCACATATATATTTTTAATGTAATATTATTACAAAGTCAATAAAAAATAAAAAAATTTAAAAAAAAAAAAAAAAAAAAAAAAAAAAGAAGCAAGTCTGTTGATTCTGGGTGCTCAGAGAGGGAAGAAAGCCCCTAAGGCTCAGCAGAAAGGAATGGAAGGGAGGTAGCTCTCCAGTGGTGGGGATTTCACATGTAAAGGTGAGCTTGAGACATGAGTGAGGAAATGTTCATAATGCTATGAAGTCTAAGGAGAAAACCTCTAAGTTATCAAGTAAGTTGGGAGCCCACTACAAGGCTGCTGTCTCCTTTATCAATCAGGGGTCCTAACATAGGTCAAATAGGAAATGCCCTCCTTCCCCAGACATCCTCCCTGTTTTTCCTTCAGAGGAAGGGAATAAGGATGGATAAGAGTATATAATTCTCAAAGTGCTCTCCATGAACACACAATGCCAGGTTCAGGGTAGTAACCCAATAAAGGTTTCTTGAATTAATGAGTTATTTCATCCAAACACACAGCTCCCATAAGACAGCATGACATGTTATATCACCTCCATTTTACCAAATGAGGAAACTGAGGCCCAGGGACAGGCTGTGACTTACCCAAGTTCATACTAGTGGGTGGACAGGCAGGGACTCAAACCCACGTCCGCTATCTCCTGACTCAATGTTCTCCCTGCTCTGCATGTTGGGCCTTTCAAAAGACCACTTCAGACACACCTGCATTTCCTCTTTCACTACCAAATTGTCCTGGGGCAATGTTATATAAACATCATAGAAAACTACTCCAACTCCACTAATTAATTCCAAAGGACCTGGCATTCTCCCAACCCTGAAACAACTGAAGGTTCTCAGTTATCCCACAGCAGATATGGAAATGGAAGTTAGGATGAAGTTCAAAACAAAGTTCTGACAAGATGCAGATGATAGGAGAATGAGACAATATCTAATTGATTGCTGTTTTGATTAGAAATCATTTCCTTACAGGTGAGAGAAACCCAGCTTAAATATGCTCAGGCAGAAAGGAGAATTTTTTATTATAAAATTTCATTGAAGTATATCATTCATACATGAACATATATGAACAATAAGTGTAAAAGTTTTGAACATACAAAACAAGCATGCATATCATCACACATTTTACCCTACCACCAACACCTTGCTTTGTTGTAAAACATTTGATACAAACTATGAAAGAGCATATTCAAAATATTACTACTAACTATAGCCCATATCTTACATTTGGTTTAGTATAAGAAAGAAGAATTTTTTAGAAGGATGGAGAAATAACCTCATGTATGCCTGGGGAAGCTAAGGCTTCACGTGGGTCTCAGGGCTTGAATCAAAATATGAACATCTCCAGGGCTCATGCTCTCTCTCTTTCCCCATCTTTTATTTCAGTTTTTCTTTGTAGGCATTGGCTTTATTCTTTCCTGCTACAGACCAGCTTCCTCTAGCTGGGAGGGAATTTGGTGCTGACGGTTCCTCACTTTTCTCCACCAGAGAAAAAGTGAACTGCTCCCCTTTGCTCTAGTGTTTTTCTCTTTTAAACCCCATGTAGGGAACAAGATTGGCTTATCTGGAGTCAGATGCTGACCCTTCAACAAGACCAGAACAGCAGAGTCACATTCAGTGGATGTGGCCATATCTTGTGAGGTGGGGCCTTTCTAGAGAAGCAAGTACCATTATGAGTTGACTTCCAAATGGCTTCCAAGTGTATTTTTCATTGTTGAAGATCAACTTTGTATCAGGCTCATTTTCTACATGATCTCAATTTGTCTTCATGAATAACCTCATAAAGTATCCATGATTACCCCAATTCACAGAGAGAAAGCTGAGACTCAGAGAAGTTAAGTAATTTGGTAGGGTCAAAGAGTTGGGGATTGATGGAGTCAAGATTTAAATTCATTTCTGTTGTTACCTTTCTTATACCACATTGTCTCTTTACTTACATAAACACTTGAAGAGCACCTACTATGTGCAAAATCCTGTGAGGTATACAATAAATAATCCAAACTGGTGCCTGCCTGTCAAAAAGTCTATGGGGGGTGGGGCAGATGTAGATTAAATGGTTGAGCGCCTGCTTCCCATGTACGAGGCCAGAGGTCTGACCCCCTATTCTTCCTAAAAACAAACAAACAAAAACAATTCTCATCGAGGAGCAGGTTAGCTCAGTGGTTGAGCGCTTGCTTCCCACATATGAAATCCTGGGTTCAATCTCTGGTACCTCCTTAAAAAAAAAGTCTATTTGAGATGAACTCAGTTATCCCTAAGAAAGTATAATAGCAGCCAGAGGAGTTACACAAGAGGTTCCCAGGTGCCACATAGTGGGGGAAGGGAAAGAAAATGTATACTCATTGAACACTGACTGTGTGCCAGGTACTGTGCTAAACATTTTCACATTTATCCTCTAGACCTGCACTGTCCAATACAGTAGCCACTCGTTGTTTGTGGCTATTTAAATTTAAATTAATTAAAACTAAATATAAAAATTCAGTTTCTCAGTGGCATGTAGCCACATTTCAAGTGTTTAATAGCCACATGTGGCTAGTGGCTTCTATATTGGATGGCACAGATACGAACCATTTTTATCACCACAGAAAGTTCTACTGGACAGTGCTGGTATAGACTACAGGCTATACAAGGGCATGTACTAGGCCTCCTCTTTGCTCTCTATTTTTCTGCCAGTACCAAACTGTATCTGACACATGGCAGGCACTCAATAGTTACATAAATGAATGAATTTTCTTTTTAAGTTTTAAAGACAACTTCCACTGAAAGACTTACTATAGGGAGCCAATGTAGCTCTAGTGGTTTAGAGCCTGCTTCCCATGTACAAGGTCCTGGGTTTGATCCCCAGTGCCTCCTAAAAACAAACAAATGAAAACAACTCTCACTGGGGAGCAGATGTAGCTCAGTGGTTAAGCACCTGCTTCCCATGTACCAGGCCCTGGGTTCAATTTCCAGTACCTCCTAAAAAAAAAAAACTATATGTTTCAATATAATTTTCTGTGAACAATCCAAAGGAAAAAGAGGCAGTGAGGTGTGCCTAGATTCCCTGCAGGCAGCACACTTGGGGGCAGATTGGAGGTGGGGAGAGACAGAGGCATCCTGGATTGAGCACCTATTACTTGCACTACAGTCTATACCTGTAATTTCTTTGACTCGTCTTAACAACACTATAAAGTAAGATTATTAGCCCAATTTTATAGATTAGGGAATGGCCTCTTGATCTGATTGCCTCTTGTCTACTCTGGGACTTCGTTTTATCATCTCGTCTTTCCTACCTGTATTAATTTCTTTTCTAGCTTTTTCAAACACCATGACCAACACCAACATAACCACAGCACAACATTGAATTCTACTGACCCTAATTATCCCTCAATTCTTTCCTTCTCTCCTTCCTTCCATCTGGAAAACCTCAAAATAGTTTTAGTTGTCCTTTTCCTCACCACCCAGGTGTTACCTTAACTTTTTAAAAAAAATATTTATTTACTTGATTTATACCTCCCCCTCCCCCAGATGGTTCTCTCATCTGTCTGCTCATTGATTGCTCACACTATCCAGGAGCACAGGGAATCGACCCTGGGACCACTCACATGAGAGGCGAGTGCCCAGTGGCCTGAGCCACATCTGCTGCAGGCTGCAGCATCTGCTGGCTTGTGGTATCTGCTTGTTGTGGTGGGGGTGGCATCTATCTCATTGTGGCGGCGTCTAGCTTGTTGCAGCAGGGGTGGCATTTAACTTTTCAAAATATGGCTTTAGCTCCCAATTTCTTTGGAAAGCATTCCTTCAAAGTTGTCAGTGATCAAATGCTCCCTTCAATCCAAACTTTCTCCTCCTTTGGCTAATCACGACACTAACTGTAGTGACTATCCTTATCTCTCAAGACACTTTTCTACTTCACTCATTCCACTTCTCCACCTGCCTTCTAAAGAAAGTATAAACAAAATACACTTCTTAACCTACTTCTCTCTGAGATCTCTTTATTAATTACAGCTTCATTCTTTACTTCTATGCAGATAACTCTCAAAGGTATACTTTTATTACTAAACTCTCCCTTTTTCAAGAGATAAAAGGACTTATAGAGGTATTATTTATATAGAACAAAAAGCAAATTCTTAGGTGTTTACTTAAATTGACAGTTGTATAACTCTTCAAAATCATCATGCAAAACAAAATTAAACATCTCCATCACTCAAGATAATTCCCTCCAGTCCCTTTTCAGTCAATCCTCCCCTCCCACTGGAGGCAACCACTTTCCAACTTCTATTAGCATCCATTAGTGTTGCCTGTTTTAAAACTTCATATGAAGCGGGACCAAACAATATGTGCTCTTTCATGTTCAACTTCTATTGCTCAGCATAATATCTCTAAGATTCGTCCATATTGTTGCATATGTAAGTAGTTCATTCCTTTTTATTGCTGAGTTGTCTTCCATTGTGTTACTGTACCACGATTTGTTTGGGATACATTATCCTGTTGACTGGCATTTAGGTTGCTGTTGCTTTGGACAACTATGAAAAAGACTGCCATGAATATTCTTGTACAAGTCATTTTACAGACATTTGTTTTCATTTTTCTTGGGTCAATATCTAGGAGTGAAATCGCTGGGTATATAAATCTATATAACTTTATAAGAAACTGACAAACAGTTATCCAAGTGGCTGTACTATTTTACACCCCAACAGCAATGTTATGAGCGTTCTAGTCGTTTCAAATCCTTGTTAACATTTACTACTAGCAGTCTTTTTTTTTTTTTAACCATTCTATTTGATGTATATTATTTTACTGTAGTTTTCAATCTGCATTTCTCTGATAACTAATAAATCCTGAAACTTTTTCTTGTGCTTATGGGCCATTGTATATCTTCTTTTTTGAAGTATCTGTTTCAGTCTTTTGCCCAGTTTTTAAACCAGGCTGTCTTTTTACTATTGAAATTAAACTCTCTTTTCAATGTTTCTTGCTTCCAAATCTCTACCTGGCAACAGGCCATATCAAATTCCTGATATTATCTCTAATAGCACTTTTAAAGTCCAATTTGTCATGTTTTACTATGGAACTGGCACCCTATCCAGAGACTGACAGCAATATCACCAATGTTATTCCAATCATGCCTGTTTTCTCCTCTTTCCAGTCAATAAAAATTCTTGAGAGGTTGTAGAACATAATTATTAAAAGTACAGATTCTGGGATTACCTGGTTCAAAACCAGATTCTGCTGTTTATTGGCTACGTGACTCTGGACAAACTACTGAATATTTTAGTGCCTACTTTATAAGGTTTTAGTGAGGTTTAAATAAACAAATCATGTAAAGTCCTTTAATAGTACCCAACAAAAAGGGAGTGCTGAAAAAAATGTTAGTTGTTACTATTTTTAGAGTTGGAAATGCCTCTTGCTTAAAAATATTTTCTCATGATTCTAGTAATTAACATCTTAATCCAGCATTCAGTCTCTCCCATTTAGTCAATTAAAATAGTCCCCTCCTCTAATTCAGAATACACACTATTGCTGGACTTTTCCTAAAATCCATCCTTATACACATCACCACCTTTCAGCTTACAGATGCCCACTCTGACAAACACAATCCAAACCTCTTACCCTTGACATCAAGGGTCCTAAAACTGTTTTTTACGTACCTCTCTAATATATGCCTCTTACATACAGAGGCAAGGGGAAAATTAAAAACAATTCAACATTATGCCTAAAACACTGAAAAATCCAGAAGAAGCGATAGAAGCATATTATTTAGAGAAATGGAGATAAATCCAAAATTGGCTAAAAGAGTGAAAGTGGGTGCCTCTGAGGAAGGTAAAATGGGGGTAGGGAAAGGATAAGAGACTGATTTTTTAATAACAAATCTTACAATTATTTAAATTTTTCATACATGCTTAACTTTTATAAAAAATAAAAATTTGGAAAACAGAAGGAGACAAAAAGAAAGAAAGACCGATCTACTAACTGAAGAGATAGTATAATCTGCAATTTGGTTGTCCATACCTAAGGATAATCAGTAAATCTATGCAAGGACTAGGTGGAAACATGCATTTACTTAACAGAACCATCCTATGTGCAGACTGAGGAATCTGGATTTTATCCACTAAGCAACAGGAAGCTGAGTGAAGGTTATTGAACACTGTAATGATATAATAAAAATAATATTTTGAGAAGATTAAACAAGAATTATATCAGAATAAATGTACTTGACTGGGAAAGGAATAGAGAATGGTAAAACATGAGGTCTCAGGAAGCAGATTTGGCTCAACGGATAGAGCGTCCGCCTACCACATGGGAGGTCCAGGGTTCAAACCCAGGGCCTCCTGACCCATGTGGTGAGCTGGCCCACACGCAGTGCTGATGTGAGCAAGGAGTGCCCTGCCATGCAGGGGTGTCCCCCGTGAAGGGGAGCCCCATGTGCAAGGAGTGCACCCCATAAGGAGAACCGCCCCATGCAAGAAAAGTGCAGCCTGCCCAGGAGTGGTGCCACACACACGAGGAGCTGACGCAGCAAGATGACACAACAAAAAGAGACATAGATTCCCAGTGCTGCTGACAAGAATACAAGCGGACACAGAAGAACACAATAGTGAATGGACAGAGAGAGCAGAAAACTGGAGAGGGAAGAGGAAATAAATAAATAAATAATAAATCTTAAAAAAAAAAGATTAGGAAAGAAAGAGTAAGGAAAAGAACAAAAGAAAGAGGGAACGGAAGGGAAGGGGTGGGAAGAGATAGGAAATGAAAAGAAAGGAAAAAACCTGCCCAAAGTAATGCAACTACTGATAAGGTATAGCCAGCATGGTAAGCCAGATCTGTTTGGCTTCAAAGCCCATGTCATTCTAGTATACCATAAATTAAGAATCTTCTAGTTGAAACAAACATCTTAAGAATTAAAACAAGCTCAATAAGCAGTATTAATAAAAGAAAAAATAAGTAAAAGAGGCAAGAAGACCATCTTTCCAGAAAGACAATTTATTTAGAATTCTCCTGGAAGTAGTAAGTTTCTGAAACTACAGAAATGGGTGTAATTTTTTTCTCTTTAGTATAACTAAAATTAAAAATAATTGTGAAAGGCTCAGAAATTTCCACTTCCAGCCAAGATGAATTAACAGTGACCAGCGCAATGAATGTCCCATGATGATGGAGGAGGTTGTTGTTATGGGAGGAATGGGGTGAGGGGGGTGGGGGGTATATGGGGACCTCACATTTTTTTAATGTAACATTAAAAAAATTAAGACAAAAAAACAAACAAAGAAAAAACAGTGACCAGATGTACTCTCCCACTTAATACAACACTTCCCCCAAAAATAAAATTAGGCAAAATATATGACATATATGACATGATGATTTTTAAGACATTGGATAAGAAGCAAAGAAATACAAGAAACAAGTAGAATGAATCTGTGAATGCCCCCAGTGAATGCTTTCAGAGTTTCTGGATTACACTGAGGGAGGGAGAAACCAGGCAGAGTCCAACAAAGTCTGAGTGAAGGTGACTGAGCTGAGAGTCCAGGGAGACCAAGGCAGCTAGAGGTCACAAGACAGTGTGTCAGAAAGAAGAGAGTTACACAGAAAGGCAAACCCAAAGATCTGCAGAAGGTCTTCACTGAACATTCAGGAAAGGACTTACTGGCACATGTATGTAAGAAAATATGAGGCCAGAGAAAAAGCCACCTGAAAGAACAGTGCCTGGCACTTACACAGAGAAAGGAACAGTGCCTATCTCCACTGGTCAGCCTGAAAAACCTCAGAATTCATGGGGCACCAGACTGAGTACTCAGAATGAGAAATAATGAGCCCTAGACTGATCATTCTTCCAGTCATAAGAGCAAAACCCAAATAGATCGAACTGCTTCCAAGTAACTTAACTGCCAGAATAAAGCCCAAGAAGACTTACAGGAATACAAAAATTATCTGTTGCCCAGTATGGCAAAATTCAAAATGTCTAACATGCAATAAAAGATTACCAGAAATGTAAAAAAGCAGGAAATGTGACCAAAACTGAGGAGAAAAATTAACCCATCAAAACCAATCCAGAACTGACAGAGACGCAAGAATTAGCAAACAAAGGCATTGAGAATTACTATAACCACATTTCAGATGTTCAAAAAGATAACTTATTAAAGATAAAGGAACTGAATCCCAGAGAAGTTTAGTGACTTTCTCAAGGTCTTACAGGCACTTAATAGCCTAATAAATTATAAGACCCACAATGACAGAAACTGTGTTTAAGTAACCACTGTATCCCTAATACCTAGGTACAATACTTGGAACTTAGCAGGAACTCAATAAATACTTATTGACTGAATGTTCCCCTGGAAAGAAAGGTAAAAAGTAAGATAAAAGGAAAGAAAATTTCTCATAAAATCTGACTGAAAGTTTTTCCCTATCTTTGATTCTCCAATCTCTTTTAACATACCTTCAATATCATAAATGCAAGAATAAATTATATTCCATATTTTTAAGCTTACTGGATACTTTGTTAGCTTCTAATGCTTAAACATTTCTAACTCATGTAATAATGCCTAAATAAGTAGGAGAATAAATAGAAAATATTCCATTCATGCAGGTTGCGACCTCTTCAAATTGAAAAACAATTTAAAGGGAAAACTCACCAAAAATTTCTCCATTTTTGGCATATTCTGTTACAAGGTACAACATATTTTTGGTCTCCATTACCTATTGATAAATAATTGTATATTAGTCTGACAGGAAAGGATTACAATTTACCAAAACATTCTATAGGATTCCCTAAATTAAAGCTACTAACAAAACAGTAGGTATCATAAATAATTTAAAAGCTGGCTGAGTTTACAAGCCTGATAATATCCTTATGTTAGCATTTTTGTGAGACATCTAAATCCTTGCTATTACAAATATGGTCTATGGACCAGCAACAGCTGGGACTACCTAGAAGCCTATTAGAGATGCAAAATCTCAGGCCCCATTCCCCACCTACTGAATGAGAATTTACATTTTAACAAAATCCCCAGGTGACTTTAATGCACATAAAAGTTTGAGAAGTACTGGTAGAGATAAGAGAAGCTGAAAATACATTTCCAAAGATTTTTATTCACAGTTCTACAGTTGTACAGTTTTATTTAAATTATTTTCTCTAGGTTCAGAAAGGAAGTGTGTCTCTGACAAATGTGGTTTTTCAAAATGAGTGTCTATTTAGAAAGCAAATAAATTTATAGATTCAAGAGGAGAGATTTATTAGAGTACTTCCCTGTAACAATTTTTCCTTATCTTTTTATATATTACCATGTGCTAATTATGTAAAATTTCACTGCTACCTACTGAAAGTCTGAAAATTAATTTTACTCTAAAACGTAGGTTTAAGACTATTCCTCATCAGGCCAGAAAGCTAAGAACTATCTACAATTTAGGCCTGCATAAGTCAAATGGTAAATCAACTTTAACTGATAATTTAGTTGAAATAAAGACAGTATTTTCATGTGAATCAAGGTAGTTTTATCCTTAGTTTGGCTTATGATTTATCAGAGACTTCTGAGGAAATGATTAGCATCCACTGTAGGAATTAAAGAAAAAAAAAGCTTACAGCAAAAAGACTCAGATATAAATCTGACATAAAAGACCTTTTATGGTTTTAGAACTTTAGGAAATGTATTAAGTGGCACATCAGTCTTTCGTTCTTAGCAGGTATATCGTAAGTCATGGTCACCACACCAGTTTTGTTTTTTTTATTTTTAGGAGGTACTGAACCTGGGACCTCAATGTATTAAAATTCTACATATTACTGAATGGAAATTTTTCAACCACTGAACACTTATTCCCCATCCATACCTTTTTATTTTTAAGGTACTGGGGGGCCAGGGGTTGAACCCAGGACCTCGTATGTGGGAAGCCAGCATCCAACCACTGAGCCCCATCAGCTTCCCTGAGTTGGCTTCCTGTTTGTTTTGCTTGTTGTTTGTTTGTTTTGTTTTTTTTCAGGAGGCACCAGGAACTGAACCCAGGAACTCCCATGTGGGAGGCAGGCACTCAACTGCTTTAGCCATGTCTGCTCCCCCAACCATACCTTTTTAATTGCAAATCTCTATCAATAAAAAGTTGTTTAGCCAAATATGTATCTATGTATACAAATATACACATACGTATATGTGTGTATGTATTAATACATATACAAGGACACAAAGTACATCCATGTACCACTGTATAAATACATTATATATACTATAAAATGCACACAAAAATACAGAAAATAAATATAATTAGAAGTCTAACATTTTCTTCCTATACTCTGAAAAACATTTAAGATTCACTGGGGTGTACACAGTGAAGTGGTTCCCTGAGAAAAAAAACAGACCCTGATTTGTAGGCTGCTTTCAGTGGTATAAATACTCCCACCATTGCTGATTTTGTGATAATGGCCTCACAAAACTTCTGAAAATTTAGCAAATCAGCTCTTACAAGCCAGTACATGCTGAGTCCAGTGCCGTACTGGATGTGAGCATCCTACCTTGGAGATCAATGTGGCTTAGGCTAGCATACAGTTCATTTCAATGTATTAAAATTTTACATATTACTGAATGGAAATTTTTTAAATTGTTTTTATCATATTATCCTTCTTAAACATGAATTATTCTTAAAAATTTGAGGAACTCTTCTTTTAAAAAACATGGCTTACACGTGAAATGGGTACAGTTTATTTTAAATAAATTATATCTTAATAAAGTTGATTTCAGAAAAAAAACAGCTCATTTACTTCATCTGATAAAATAATCCAAACAAAATAGCGGTCTTACAAATCATGACACTAAGCAATACACTACCATTTTAGCCTTTATATTTCATAGGAACATGAATGGCACATTTTCCAAATAAGCAAGACTGTCATATCCTCATTAACGGCACCACCACCAAAATCCTACAGGTTAAAGCAGGGTATCATAAATTCACAATTGAAAAATTTTAAAATAAATAACTTACAGTCTAAGAGACAACTTAAAATTGTTTTTATTTCTTATTATTTTTATTTAAAAACATTAAAAATATTTTTTAAATGGATGTACTCAGGTTAATTATCCTTCATTTAAAAATTTTAAAACTAACATAAAAGCAAAATTTTGCTGCAAAATAGAGAAATGAATGTAGAAAGCATGGAGAGTTGTAAGGCTACATCATACCTGATAAAGTTTGATTATATGAGGGTGGTCTAACATTTTCATAATTTGTACTTCTCGGTAGATTTTCTCAAGGTTCACTGCATCCAGCTGAGATTTATCTATTATTTTTATCGCCACCTGTATCCAAGAACACAAATACATTAGAATACAATAGTTAATATTCCCAATTAATGTTCCTGATAAATGAAATCTGAGGCTTTACCTGTTAGTTCTACAATGATAACTAGTTTATTTAATGCTCATTCATTCATTCATTCACTCAACAATTACTTCATAAACCTCTACTATATGTGGTAGATTTTATTTGGAGGTGTCTTTATTGTGCTAGAAAGAATAACAACTAAGTTACTTTAATAAAAACATTTATCTTTCAGTAAAACTGTAATGTCCTTTTACTCCAATTATAAACTGAAGACATAAAATATCAGCAGTTTCATCCCAATGTAAAATAGCTATAAACAAATGATCAGTCATGAAAAAGATAGTTAAGAAGCAATTTCTATTACACTAAAATACTATTTCTCCAGAAAACCAAGTGACAGGTTCCAAAGGATATAAATAGACCTTTCTGGGGAGAAAAAGCTAAATATGAAGTAGTAAAATCTCCATGAAAAAATACTAATTGAAATGAAATTTGCTATAAGGCATTGAAGTCCAAAAACACAAAGGTTAGTATACTAAATTTTAGCTCTCTTAAAGGAATTTGATTTCAGAAATTTGGCCTTTTCTTGTCATAACTAGATAGGAACCCAAACCACCCCAAGGATAGCAATTCAGAGGAAGAGCATTTGAAGGTGAATACAACGTAGTCGGGCATCAGCAATCACTATTTTTAACACACAACATGGAACTAAAAAGAATGGATTTTTTTCTTAATCTTTAGATATTTGGTTAGGATATAAGGCATTCTTATTTAAATAAATTTTTCAGATAATTGAGAACCACCCAAACTTAATTATAACAGGGACTAAAGAAACGCTTGCTAAAATGTACTGCACATTCTACCCATCTTAATAAAATATTCTGAACAGCCTTACTTTGCTGTTTCAGGGTAATTTTTAATAATTATTGTATGTGCTATAATAGTTCGTTATTATACCCTAAAAGAACACAGGACTCAGCTTGTCAATTCACTTACATCCCTCCTCTCCTATTTATACAGGTTTTTTTTCTTAAGGCTGCTCTGCCCTTTGCCATTATCTTCTAAAAGCTCTACTCTAGGTTTATTTCTTATCTTTCCCTATCTTTAATTTTCTGTCCACAGCTTGTTTCCTGGATTGAATTAATTATAACCCACGGAAAAAATCAGGCTTCCCAGGGGAAATCAGATAACTAAGTATAACGCATAAACTTAAGAAATTTATGTGCCTAATAAGAAAGGGGAGAGCTCTTTTCCTAGGGACTAAAGTACATAGGTTGTGAAAGCTCTTTTCATTGATGTTTGGTGATGTTTTATTCATTTCCATAAACAAAATATTTTAAAAACTAAACTTTGAAGTCTAGATAAGTAAACTGACTCATAATGTACTTGCGATTAGGAGCATTACTGGACCCCCTCAAACCTAAATACATTTAAAGACCTCCCCACCCAACATTTAGAGTATAATAACATACAGTACTATCAGCTATTTTTGGTAACCTTGGGTAAATGCTGCCAGATAAAAGGTTAAATGTATACTATTAATACAATTTCCTCAATATTCTTTAGAAAGGTAACATGGAGTTTCACAGACATATTTTAAAGCAAATGTCTTGCTAGACAATTTCTGAAGTAAGTCCACTCTCCCTCCAACACCACCCACAAAAGCTTTTATAATGAGATGGGTCACAATCATCTAATAAAAAGAAAAAGAGAGAGAAAGGGATCCAGTTTTTTAAAAACTCAGTATCATTACTGGCCTTAAGAACAATTTTTATTATATATATTAGCTTGAGTGTCATATTTAATGTTAAAAAATGTTTGGAAATTAAATATGAATTAAAGCAAGGTAAAAATAATCTAATTAAACTTCAGAAAGTTGTAAATCTCATTAACTTTTCTCAGTCTATTCAACAACAAAAAATTTCAAATGGCAAAGTATTATAATGCCTCAATTTTTATCTTGGGCCTTAGACTATACATATACCACAGACCTATATATTTATATTTTTCTAATTACTCCTTGTTTGGGGGCTGCTATATGAGGCTTATGCTTCCCTAAAGGAAAAGTGAAGAATGTATTAACATGCTCCTTCTAATAGTTAGCGGTAGTCTAACTGCTGGAACAAGTAGACCGCAAAATGTACCAAGATTCAAACACAATGGAAGTTTACTTCTTGCTCATGTAGCAGAACGGTATGGGTGAAGAAGTAGTAAGCAGGTAGCCCTCCTCCACGCAGTCATATCGTTCAAGGAAGCTTTACTTTCTTTAATGTGTGGCTTCCAAGGTCCCCTTGAAGGTTGTCTCTGTTCCAGCCAGATAGAAGCTAAAAAGAGCTTGAAGGAAGAGCCCTCGTGCGAAGTTTTCATGGGCCTGGCCTGGCAATGGAGCACATCACTGCTGGTCACTCCATTAATTGGAATTCAGTCACAAGACTGAAGCAGATGTGTCTCAGGTGATTGAGCTCCTGCCCACCACAAAGGAGGTCTGTGGTTCGGTTCCTGGTGCCTCCTAAAAAAGACAGCAAGCTGGCATGATGAGCAGGTGCAGCAAGCTGACACTATAAGATAATGCAATAAGAGACACAAGAAGAAAAAACATAACGAGAGACACAACAAAGCAGGGATTAGAGGTGGCTCAAGCGATTAGGCACCTCCCTCCCACATCAGAAGTCCCAGGTTCAGTTTCTGGTGTCCCCTAAAGACACAGCATGCAGCAAGTGCAAGCAATGAGGGGGTGGGGAGATATAAATAAATAAATGATCTTTTAAAAAAAAGAGAGAGAAAGACCACACCTAAATGCAAAGGAGGCTAAGAAATAGTCTAGCTCTAGGCCCAGGAAGAAGAGGGAATGATGGATTTTGATGATCAGTTAGCAGTCTCTGCCATATTCATCAAAACGATTTCTTAACAAGGGAACTCTTGACCAAGTACATCTGAGAAATAAAGTAATAATAATGACTTTCATAACTACACAGCACTTCTTAAGTGTAGAAGACACTTTAATGTATTGTATATTATTTATTTCTGAACTCAGTAAAGTAAATGGAACAAGTAGTATATCCATGAGTTGATAAAACTGAGAGTCAAAGACATTACATAAGTCACAAAGGTCCCTGATGCTCAAGTGAATTAAGCGGAACACACCCAGGTCTTCTGACTCAAGTCCAATCCTTTCACTATTCCAATAAGCCTATTATTCACACCTGTTGAGTGCTAGAAATCACACCATTGATACGAAAATGAACATGATCTGATTCCTACCCTAAAGAGAGCCTGTGAAAGAAAAGTAACCCATTTTGGAAAACAAATTTCAACCACAACTGTATTCTGGGATTTCCCCAATGGTATACTAAAAGTTCTCAACTTACAAAAAAGGTTGTGTTCTAAGAGTTCATTTTTAAGATAATTATGAATATAGATATCTAGGAACTTACTCTCTGCATTTCTTCTCCTACTTTGCTTGAACATATTAATAGTACTAAGAGACAAAATTCACATCGTCACAAGAAAGTCAAGCAAGTCAAGAAAGCCATCCGGAGAAGTGGATTTCACCCAACGGATAGGGTGTCCACCTACCACATGGGAGGTCCAAGGTTCAATCCCCGGGCCTCCTGACCCATGTCATGAGCTGGCCCACGTGCAGTGCTGATGTGCGCAAGGAGTGCCATGCCACACAGGGGTGTCCCCCTTGTAGGGGAGCCCCACATGCAAGGAGTGCGCCCCATAAGGAGAGCTGCCCAGCCCAAAAAAAGTGCAGCCTGCCCAGGAATGGCACCACACACTTGGAGAGCTGACACAGCAAGATGACGCAACAAAGAGAGACACAAATTCCGGGTGCTGCTGGCAAAAATACAAGCAGACACAGAAGAACACACAGCGAATGGACACAGAGTAGACAACTGGTGGGGGCAGAGCAGGGAAGGGGAGAGAACTAAATAAAAACAAATCTTTAAAAAAAAAAAAAGCAAGCCAAGCAAGGGCCCTTTAGTTGTTGTTCATCTAAGTTACTAAACTCTCTATTTCCTAATTATATACGCATTATCCTAAAAAATAAACCTTCTATGAATGTATATTCTTGGAGGGCAAAAAAAAAAAGGTTTCCTTTACAACTCGAAGGCATACAGGATAACCTAGAATCAGGACTATCAAATGAACTCCCATATAACGTAGCAACATAGAATTCTAAACCTCAGAAAAACATGGAAAAATGTGAATTAAAACAACTGAAATATCACTTTCACTTATAATACTGACAAAGATTACAAAATAAATACCCTTGAGAGCCAAGGTTCAATGAGATGGCCACTTTTATGCATCGCTAGTAGGAACACAGAATGAGTTATAATCTTTCTTGAAAACAATTTGACGGTCTTTATCAAGAAACTTAAGAATCACCCACTCCATTTAGCCTAGATTCCACTTCTCAGAATTATTTGAAAGAATTAATCTAAAATTATGACAAAGATTTACAAGTAAATATAGTCAATAGTGTTACTTATAATATAAAAAGTAGAAAAAATTGGGCAATGATTATACCAATTATTTTACGAATATTATACTGCTATTAAAATGGTTCCTTTCAACAATATGGAGAAATTTAAACTAAAATATGCAACTAAAAATCAGGATATCAGTGAGTCTTAACACAAGAAATGCATAGAAAATTAGACCAGGAAAGACAACAAATGTGACAAAATGTTATCAGAAAGTGTTATCAGTGGGTAAAAAGATTATGGATCATTTTATTTTCCTGCTTTATACTCTGTGCAATTTTTCTCCAACGAGCATGTATTACTTTTAACAGAAAAAAAAAATGAAATTATTAAATTTGACATATATACGCTAATTTCTCCAACTAAAATATTACAAAAATTGTTTCATTTTCTTATTTTCTAACTTCTCTATAAAGTGCTTGTATTATTTTGTAAGATTCAAATATTAACTAAGCGGACTATATACAGATAAAATGTTTCCAACAATACTGGGTCAAAAAAAAATACATACATAAGTAACAATGATGTACTTCCAAGGAAGACAAAGAATTAAAGACCAGAAATGAAATTAGTATTGAGGGGATAAAAGGAATTTTTTCATTTTTAAAAATGTAATTTAATGCAGTTATCCTTTCTTTTTGATAATTTTAGGAAAAAAACCATTCCCCTTTTCATAAAAGAAATATTAATCCCATGAATTTAAACTGCAGGAGTTCTTAACCAGGTCCACAGACCCTCAAGGGGTCCATGGAAAGATTTCAAGGGGTCCATAAGCTTGTGGGGACATGTTGGTGAGGGTGTGATATATTTATTAAATAATACACAGTATAGTGTGAACTTAGTAAAGGGTCTGTGGTTTTCACCTGACTGGCAAAGGGGTCAGTCTGTGGAACAAAAAAGGTTAAGAACCCCTGATTTAAAGAGATCACAGTGGATTGGGGGACTTCATAAGGAAGTCACACAAGAGCTATTCTAATAACAAATCAGAAAGGATTAACATGTACTTGCAGTCTTGGGTAACATTTGCTTCAGTGCTATTTACAACTAATGCACTATCTACACTGCCCTTCTGACGTACCAAGTAGCACTATCCTTACCACAGAATTAGCTTTCTGAATTTTAAAAATAAATGTACTTTTCAAGCTTAAACATCAAATCACCAGTGGAATCAGAACATACCATTCTCTCATTTGATTGAAAAGTGAGTGTGCTTGAGTGATCTATGATAAAAGGTTTCTGAAAGCAAGGGTAGAAGTGACATGTAATTCTCTAGTTATTATCTCAGAAAAAAGAGTTAATTTTCTATTCTATTTAAAATTTGACTTTAAAAGTGAAGCATTTAAATGATAAAACAAATCCTCATTAATACTGAATCTGACTTTACACTGGTGGGTAGAAAAAATTACTAAATTAGGAAACAGAATGGAAGAAAAGAGTCACTATGCTTTTATATTCATAAAAAATTGAACATACTAAGAATTTTCAAAACTCTAAGTGATTACAAATAATCTCCTATCTTAAAAGTATCTAAACAAATCAATAAAGAGACTACCCAATTTAAAAATAGGCCAAAGATGGGAAACGGACTTTGGCCCAGTGGTTAGGGCGTCCGTCTACCACATGGGAGGTCCGCGGTTCAAGCCCCGGCCTCCTTGACCCGTGTGGAGCTGGCCCATGCGCAGTGCTGATGCGCGCAAGGAGTGCCGTGCCACACAGGGGTGTCCCCCGCGTAGGGGAGCCCCACGCGCAAGGAGTGCGCCCATAAGGAGAGCTGCCCAGCGCGAAGGAGGGAAGCAGCCTGCCGAGGAATGGCGACGCCCACACTTCCCGTGCCGCTGACAACAGAAGCGGACAAAAGAAAAACAAGACGCAGCAAAAAGACACAGAAAACAGACAACCAGGGGAGGGGAGGGGAATTAAATAAATAAAAAAATAAATCTTTAAAAAAAAAAAAATAGGCCAAAGAACAAACAGTTCACAAAAGAAATGCAAATGGCTACCATATAAAATTCTGTAAGGAAGACAATCTAAGAAATGAAAACTACAGTAACAAAAATATTGAAAAAAATAATATTCTTGGGAAGTAGGCATTCTTTCTGGTGAAAATTAATGGGTATTTTTTTTTCGAGGTAGTTTGGCATCTCATGCCAAAAGACTTAGTAATGTACACACTTCATGACCAAGAATTCCATCTCTAAGGAATTACCCTAAGGAAATAACTGGATATATGCACAAAGATGTATATGCAGAAATCCCTCGGAACCATTATATTAGAAAGAGGGACCATGAGAGAAAGAAAGAACCTCAATGTTCAATAATTGGGAACTTATTAGAATATGGACAGTCATATGCAAGAATACTATTTAACCATGCTTTAGAAAACATGAGGAAATGCTAATAACATATTCTGTAAAAAAACAGATTATAAAACACTATGTAGAGATGACAACAATTATATTTCAAACTTATTAAAAAATAAGTGAATACCTAGAAAGATATGAACCAAAATATTAACAGTGGTTATCTCTGAGTTTGGGATAAAAGATGTTTATTTCCTTCTCTAGGCTTTTCAAAAATGTCTACAATGAACATATATAGCTTTGTAATTATTAGGGGGAAAACCATATAACTACTTTGTCTACTTTAAAGAAATTAAAACATATTTTATTATTTTTCAGTTTAATTAATTCAAGATACCTCTCAATCTGCCTAGAGTATTTTTAAGGTATTTTAAAATGAAGAATTTTTGATGAAATTTTCAATTAAATGTATTTCATTCTTCAAATAATTCTCCTACTGGATATATGAGCTGTTTCTTTTGAAGAAGGGAAAATCATTCTCCACAAATATTCTGTATAAAGGAATTTTTGCATTAAAAATTAATTTAAAAAAGATAAGAGATGGAAAGTAGGAAAGATACTAGGAATAGTAAAGAAGAAATATATCTTAATGAATTTCTGGAATCTATTTGGCTCCAATGCAATCAGCAGTAAGCCATAAATCAAATGTCATCATATGAATCCAAGAAGAGATGCCAGTTTCAGTTATTTCCAAATAAATGTTTTCTCAATTGCCTGATGCCAAGACAGAATTTCCCAGTGGACGTAAAAACAACACATTAAACTCTGTTAAAGTTAAAAATTTCTACAAAATATCAAAATTTACACAACTCTTATTTTGCATGTTTGTCCTCACCCCACCTACCACTGCCACCCCACCTCCAGGAAATAAAAAGTTAGAATAATTTGCCATATATTACTTTTCTGGGGTGCCAAGAAGTTAGACAATTTCTAGCAAAGCATATATATTCCATGACAAGTATAATTTTTATTTCTACACACAATTAAAAATCATACATGGTCCTAGATATAAGTACCAGTCATTAAGTTATAGGGTAAAAAGTCAAGTTCTTCTGCTGCAGATAGTACAGGTGCTTCTTGACATCTGGAATATTTCACAGCACAAGATTAATACCAAAACTACTAAGAGGAGTCTTAAAATTTTAAAGCAAAATATATAAAATTTAAACAAACAAAGGAAATTAAAAGTTCTCTTCTTCAAGAAACATAATCAAGCCTAATAAGCCCTTCTCTTGTTTCTACCATTGCTAGAAAAATGCAATTTTGATACTTTAACTATTTTGGAATGCTTTAAAATTTCTTATATTTAGGAATTATGCCTAACTACTAAAGCCACAAAATGCACATAGAAAGCTTTTCAGTGAACAAAAGCAGTTTTTAGTGTCTTTGATTTCAGTTTTGCATTCCAGGTTCTCTTCAAAATAAGTTAACAGCCTAACACCTACATGACATTATTTTTTTTTTAACCCAGGACCTCGTATGTGGGAAGACAGTGCTCAACCACTTGAGCCACATCCGCTCCACTACATGACATTTTAATAAGGTAATTTTCAAAACCTCTGTGAAATATCTTTAAAATTCCACAAACCACACATTTACATGGTTGTTAGCTAAAAAGTATGAGGTATGGTGTTGAGGAAAACAGTAATGTCATTTCTAGAAAAGGACTGAAAATAATTAAGGATAGTTATTCTCTGGGTAGCGATATTATGGGCCAGTCTTCTTTTCATTTACCTATTCTTTCTAATTTTCCAACAACTAACATGATAGATTTGGTAATAAATTACATTACCCTTTAATGTCAAAATAATACCTTCTCACTTGGTAATTTCACTTTTAGTAATTTATCACCAATCCCTCCTAAGAATTTTCAAAATGCAGTTTATATACAAAACTGTTCACTGCAACACTATTTACTATGTGAAAAATGGAAACTACTTAATGTACAATAATAGAGGAATCACTAAGTGAAACAGGATTTGTTTACAAAGTAGAACACTAGGAAGATATTAAAAATGTTTTATAAAGTTATGATATGTTAAGCAAAGCAAGCCAGACACAAAAAGACAAATACTGGATGACTGCACTATGATCCAAATATACTGTGAAACATACTGTATAATTTTTTTAAAAAATTTATATATACCGAAGGAAAAAAATTATGTATAATAAACTAAATGGTTAATAACAAGAAGTAGGAAAAAGGTACACATTTGATGTCATCTATGGAAAAATGTTAAAAAAAAAAAAAAAGACTAGAGGTAAGTATTTTATACTGTTTAGAATGGCCTTTTCCCATTGGTGGAGGGATTATGGTTGAACTTTTTCATGCATTATAGTCTTCCTTACTCTTAAATATTTCTTATAATACGACTATATTTCTTTAATAATCAGAAAACAAAAAATAATTAAAGGTACAATGGGCTTTTCTGGAATTTTACTTCAGAGACCAAAAACAAAAAATGAAACAAATAAACAACTCCTCCCCAAGGTAGCTATACAAATAGCTAGGAAAAAAAAGGTCTTCCCTAGTATAGTGTTATTAATGATAAAACAAAACACTACTCAAGAGCACTCACAGAATAGCAAACTAGCAACCACTACTGCCCAAAATAGTTTAACAGCTTAAAGCTATTATTCTTTTCCCATTATGCTAATTTTATAAAATTAGCTTCTCTAATTCATAAACCACAAACCAGTACTACAAAGCTTTTTATGAAGTATTATATTAGGAAGCTAGATTCTACCACCACCTGCCTTCCCTTCTGAGTGCAAAATTTACATAGAGAGAATACCATTTCAGATGAGTAAGTTTATTTCTTAAACAATGTTAAGCTATTTGGTACATTAGACCAAAAATGAAGTTCTCTTTTGCCTACTACTTTTTTTCCTAAAAGACAGACAGACTTAGATCTCCAAAGGTCTGTAGAAACATCATTTTATGGGGGGAGGGGATAGGTGATACAGAACAGGAGATGGAGAAGAGCCAATTAAAAACAAAAGGGTCCAATTGTTCATCACATGGATGTTTAAACAAGCCCTAAAATTTGTCTTGGGTTCAAACTTGTGAAGAAAGACCTCTAAGTTTTAAGAAGCACAAACATATTAAAGCATGCCACGTTAAAATCTTTAAAAACAAATATAATTAAGATATTTTGCTAATATCATACAATAGGAATTATTCTCACTGTACTTACTGTATTATATTCAGCAATCAGAACCTAAAATAAATTTAAACTAAAACTTTGAAGTTTTCACTCCCATTTTATTTACAGCATTTGAGGTAGTTGTATTTATTAAAGGCACACAAATATTTGTTCAGTGAATGAAGATAACAAATACGGCTTAAAAATACTCAATAACAACATGGTATACTTTAATAAACAAATACGTCTGTGGCCCTGCTAACAATTCTTAATGCAAATTAGTTATAAAAGTTCACAGAGCAACTTTACAAAACTCGTGGTCTACAGGAACTTTTCTGTTCAGTGATTACCTTGCCATTTCCCGCACTCCTCTCAAACAGTCCCCAATCACACCAAATTACCACAGGCACTCACTCATTCAACTTAAATTCATGCCATTTTAAAAAAACATATTAATGGCACCTTCTCTAGAAAAGTACAAGGAAAATACGTTCTATAGACAAGAAATTCAGCTTTTAAATCACTTTGCACACACAGATACAATTTAAGATCTGAGTGAGCTTTCAGGGTCTGACCTGTGCCTTGAACTACAAGATTAATGAAATGCATTAATCTCACTCTGATAGCCAAGAGGATGCTACTCCATAGTGCCCCCTAGCTCTATAGAAAAGATATGTCAGTTTAAAAGGGACACCTTTTGAATCGCCAACCTCCAAAGTCTGTCACTATCAGCTCTACTCAAGCAGCTCCTATATGAGTATTAACTAAATTAGACCTGATTAACAACAGTTGAGCCAAATAACTTGTTACTAATAACTCATAGGGGATGATGAAAAAAAAATTTTTGAAGAAATGGGCTTAGAATTCAACCACATAAAACAGTTCAGAGGTTCTAGAGAACCTCTGTAATGCACAATTTGTGTGATTTTTAGATGTTCATTAAGCACTGAGTCATATAAAAATACACATTTAAATACTTTACTTTAAATAATTTAAGGGAAAATGGCAAGGAATTAAGTCATGGTTCTGGAGGAAAAGAACTATTTTCTTCATTTAAAAAATGCTGAGATCAGACTGAGCTATGCAGATGAAGTAACTTCAATATTATCATATTACAGTTTTCACTACAAAGCTAATCTAGATTGCTAACACTGGTAAATTTACTGAGGAAAATTTGTGACTTTGGTCCTGATGGCTAAAAAAATTAAAGTCAGGTTTGCGATGCTTCAGGATCAGAAGGGGAAGGCAAAAACTGAAGTTGTACAATGATGTCTCTCCCTTCCTTTTGGAAACAGAGTCCTTCACACTAGCAAAACTTCTAAGTTAGAACAACAAGGGTTACAAAATTTACTCAAGTTCTCAACCGCCCTTTGCCTTACATAAGGCATTCTGAAAAAAAAGTCCTCTGGAGAGAGAACGTATATTAACTTTATTCCACATTCAAACGCTAGTGCAGCTGTACTAGTAAGAGAAAAAAAGCTGAATAAAGAAAAGGATGAAACTCCGGTAGCAACTACAATAAAGCAGAGTTCAAGAGTCAGAAACCCAAGATTTTATTCTAAACAATGGCTTTGTTTCTACCAAGGTATTTAATTTGCACGTCTTAAAATAGAGACCCTGAGGAGAGCAGCTTGAGGCAGTTGAAGGAAACCGGACGGGTTAGGTAAGAACAGAGATTGGTGAGAAAATATGTGCGGGGCCTTCGAATGTGCAATGGGTGTGTGTGTGTGTGTGTGTGTGTGTGTGTGTGTGCGTGCGTGCATATGTGCTGGATTCACCCTCAGGATGCAGCTGGGAGGGGGGACGTTAGGAGTAAAGAGCAAAATCTGATGTGGTTCAAAGACTGTGTTTTCATGGCCATTAGCACACCTGGTAAAGGGACAACAAGCCTAGCCAAGAAAGACCAACCCACCCACGGTGCAAATCTAGAGGTGACCATTTTAACCAGTTCTATTGTCTGGAATATTAGATGGAAATGCCCCAGGCACGAGATCAAGCTAGCCCCACACCAAATCCGAGAATCAGGCAAAGAGAGGGAGAGAAGATGGGCAGGGGTCGTCGGGCATTCCGGACCAAGGGATCCCTTTCTCGCGCGGGCAGGGGTCGCCGGGGCCGCGCGAGGCACCGTCCCCGGGAGCGCAGACGGTCGGTCCCCTCCTCGGGGCTGGCGACGTCTCTCACCGCGCAGCCCAGGAGCACGGAGACTTCCCCTCCCACTCCACCCCAAGCCGAAAGCAGGGAAGACGCGGAACTTGGGCCCCGGAGCGGAGGCCAGAGGGCAGGTCACCGCCTGGGTGGGGAGGTCTGGGTGGAATTTCGCGTGGCCCCTGGGGGTGGCGTGGGGGAATGCAAAGCCCCGGGGGCTCGGGTTTCCAGTCGACGACGCTCGGCTCCCGGCGACCGGGCCCCGAACCTTTTGGGGCTCACCGACCCCTTGCACCCCCCCGGGTCCCCACAGTCCCAGGCCCGCTCGCGTTAGCTAGTGCCCCGGCCTCTCGGGTCTCCTCAGGCGCACCCCTGCAGCCGCCCTTTTCGGTGAGCAGTTCTTCCCCCGACCCCGCTCCTTGGACGGTCCCCCAGCCGCACCTCCGTCTTGGTGATCCGGTGCCGCCCCAGCTTCACCACGGCGAAGTTGCCCTTGCCCAGCGTGCCCTCGATGTCGTAGAACCCCACCCGGACCGGCCCGCGCTGCAAGTGCCTCGGGCCATCCGCCATGACCATGCTGGGCCTCGCTGCTAGACACGGCGGGACTGGAGCGCGGGCGGGCGGGCGGGCGGGCGGGAAGACGAGCGGCGGGCTCGGCTGGGGCGACGGCCGCTCGGCTCGCTCCTCAGCTCCTTCCCTCCGGCTCCGCAGGGCCCAGCCAGGCGCGCGCGGCCGCTGACGTGCGCCGACGTCAGGGGGCCGGGGCAGGGGGCGGGGGCGGGGGCGGGACCGGGCCTCGATTGGTCACCATGGCGACCGGAGCACCTCCGACGTCGGCGGCGTGAGGCGCGCGGGGAGGGTTGCTGAGCGGCGCCGGGCCGGCCCAGCGCGTCCCTTCCGGACCCCGGCTCACCTCCTCTCTCGCCGCCACCTTACCGCTGCCTGGGGCGGGCTCGCCGCCCGGCCCGCCCCATTCCTCCGCCTCTCAGCGGAAGGGCAAGAGCGAGCCCTGGCGGGCCGTGCGGAGGGGTGCAGCGACCTGGATCCGGCCTCCGGGCTCCCTTCCCCGCCTACCGGAGAGCCTTCCCGCCAAAACCTCTCACCTATGAGTGCAGCGCGCCCTAAATTTAGCATCGGCAGAGAACTGTGGCTGAGCAATGCATTGCTCATAGGCTCCTTTCTTTGTGTACTTTTCTCATCTTGTTTCTATGTAATGCCTCCACATTTTGATGTCTCGGAGGAACCATTCAGACAGCAACACGATGGCTCATAGATTCCAAATGTCGGAGCAGAAGAGACCTTGCTGATCATTTATTCCACGGGGTTGGAGCCTAAATGATATTCGGTCTCAAGCCTGAGGTATATGCAAGTTTTGCTTATTTGAGCATGTTTCTGGGGAGATGGGACCTTTCTTCAGATTCCCAAACATGTTGGTGGCCCAGAAAAGGGTAAGAAATATTTACCTAATCCGATTTCTTTTCAGATGAGGAAGCAGGCTCAAAGGAAAGAAGATAATTGTTATGGTCATGCAGGTAAGAATAGAGCTAGGATTACAAATCACCACATCTGTCTTCCACATGGTGACCTAAGAAAACAGGAACGAAAGTATTTTAATGATTTGAAAGAACGACTTCCAGATCTTGGTTTCTAAATACCATTCTCTGCTAAAAGGACTTCTTGGAGAAAAGACGGATTCCAGGGTGGAGACAGGGAAAGTACAAAATTCCTTTGAAGAATCTGCCAGAAAACAAGATTTTCAAAGAATGTTGAAATGGTGAGGACTTGTCAAAAGGAAACAAGAGCCAGCTTGAAGGTACCCCCAGTTGCCTAATCTGGGACAGTCTGAGCATCAAGAATAAATAAGAGGGGGAAGCAGACTTGGCCCAGTGTTAGGGCGTCCGTCTACCACATGGGAGATCCGTGGTTCAAACCCCGGGCCTCCTTAACCGGTGTGGAGCTGGCCCATGAGCAGTACTGATGCGTGCAAGGAGTGCCGTGCCATGCAGGGGTGTCCCCCGCGTAGGGGAGCCCCATGTGCAAGGAGTGCGCCCCATAAGGAGAGCCGCCCAGCACGAAAGAAAGTTCAGTCTGCCCAAGAATGGCGCTGCCCACACGGAGAGCTGACACATCAAGGTGATGCAACAAAAAGAAACACAGATTCCCGTGCTGCCGACAACAACAGAAGCGGAAAAAGAAGAAGATGCAGCAAATAGGCACAGAACAGACAACTAGGGCGAGGGGGGGGAGGGGAGAGAAATAAATAAATAAATCTTTAAAAAATAAATAAAATAAAGAATGAATAAGAGGGAGGGGCAAGATGGCAACAGAGTAGGGTGCTCCACAAGTCAGCCTGCCCCATGTGCAGTTAGTAATCAGCCAGAGCTATCTAAATCACCTCTCTGGGGGGCCCAGGAGACCAGAAGAGTATCCTGCAACATCCTTTCAAGAACTGAAGGAGGAGACTGCCCATCTGCAGTGAATATTCGTAATTAGAGTACTCCAAACTGCGGAGAACAGTGCCCATCCCCTGCTGGCAGTGTAAGATGCCTTGGGAGCTATTCTCTGGCTGGAATGGGAAGCTCTATTTCCCAAAACAGGAGAGGAAGCAGGCACTAACTTGAGCTGCTGATTAGTAAATTTTGCTAGCTCAAGTCCTGTCCTAAGAACAGCTAAAGTCTGAACCTGTCCCAGTCAGAAAGAATACCATAGCCTCCATTTTAACTCTACCCCCAGCATGAAGGGAAACAGGGCTGATTGAAAAATCAGTGACAGTAGGGACTGGCTTCTTTCCACCCAGGGCAGTTTGCTACCATAGCTGGGACTCCAGCCCCACCTCCAGCAGGGAAGAAGCTGAGGGGACCTTTCCCAACCTCTCTGGGAAACTGTAGTCACTTTCAGCCTGAACAACTAGATATGACTCCATTGCCACCCCCTGATAGGATAGGAGGGGAGTGGTGTTTCCCTAGCCTCTCAGGGCAACTATAGGTGCTTTCAGCTGGCATGGACTAGATAGTTGGACACCCATGTCTCCATCCCCACCTCACCCCCATAAGGACACAAGGGGGGCAGTTTCCTCAGCCTTCCCTAGCAACTGCAGTTGCTTTTGACCTGCACAGACAAGACTGTTGCACATACCTGTAGCTCCATCCCCACTCCTGAAAGGAAGGGGGGTGTTGCTTTGTCAGTCTACCTGGGCAACTGCATTCAGTTTTGACCTGCTCAGCTTAGTTTACTGCCCACAACTGTGGCTCCAGGCAGGGGAGGACAGGTTGTGGAATGTCATCAGTCTCTCTGGGCAACCAACTGCAGAAAGTCTTGGCCTGCATGACTTGGATTACTGCACATACCTGTGCTCCATACCTACCCCAAGCAAGGGAGAAAGGTGGGAGAAGCTTTATCAGTTCCTGGGGCAGTGTGGACAGCTTCAGCCTCAATGGCTTACAGTACCAACTGCATCCTCAACTCCTACTCTGCAACCAGCAAGGGGGAAAGGAAAGGGGAAGAAAAAGAGCTGAAAAAAAAATTCAGATTGGCTAAACATGAGCCACTATGAATTTCCAAGTTAAGTTGAACCAAGTAAAGAGAGGCTGTAGCACAAAGCCAATCAAATAGAAAGCCCTAGGCTAAACAGAAAAACTGATCCCAGAATAAATTCATCAAGTAAATCAGATGCCAAGGCACCAACAAAAAATTATGATCCATACCAAGAAATAGGAAGATGTGGCCCAGGCAAAGGAACAAACTAAGCCTCCAGATGACATAAAGGAGTTAAGACAACTAATCATAGATGTTCAAACAAATTTCCTTAATAAATTTAATGAGATTAAGGCTATTTAGAAGAATTTGAAAGCACACAAAGAAAAACAGCAGATCTTATGGGAATGAAAGACACAATAAATGAAATTAAAAATACCCTGGAGGCATTTAGCAGCAGATTTAAAGAGGCAGAAGAAAGGATCTGTGAGCTTGAAGACAGTCTCTGAAAGTGAACATACAAAAGAACAGATAAAGAAAAGAATGGAAAAAATTGAACAGGGTATCAGGGAACTAAATGATGGCAAGAGACATGCAAACATACATGATCATAATGGAATAAAGCTGGAAGTCATCAACAGACAGAAAGCCAGTGCTAAATCACTGAGCTACATCGGCTCCCACATTGAATGTTAACGGATTAAATTTCCCAATCTGGCAGAATGGATAAGAAAATGAGTCATCTATATGCTGTCTACAAGAGACTCTTAGGCCCAAGGATACCAGTAGATGGAAAGTGAAAGGCTGGAAAAAGATATTCCACTCAGGTAGTAACAACAACAACCAAAAAAACAAAACAACTGGAGTAGCTATACTCATATCAGAAGAAATAGACTTTGAAAGCAAAGCTGGAGCCGCGCGGGGCGGTGAGCGGCGCATGGCAGTCCCTGGACACCCTGATCGGGAGACTTCGGCGGCCGCAGCCCCAGGTGCGGCCCGCGTGCCTCACACCGGCCCCCTGGCCTGGCTCTCAGCGCCCCGACTCTTTCCTCTGTAACATCATCCAGCGCATCTCTGCCCCGGGCACCCACCTGTAATGACGCTGTCCCCAGGGTGCTCCCCGTAGGCGATGACGGTGATGCAGCCTCTAAGAAGCAAAAGAAGAATAAGAAGAAAACCGGGAACGGGGCGTCTGTGGCAAATGGAGGCGGGAAGGCCTCAGAAAAGCTGGCCCCAGAGGAGCCCTAAGTGCTGAGGCCCAGGCGGGGCAGCTGGCCCAGGAACTGGCTTGGTGTGTGGAGCAGCTCCATCTGGATCTCAGGACCCAGAGACCCAGCCCAAAACAGAAAGAGCAGGCTACTGGAGCAATCTGGACCCTCGTCAGCAAAAGAACCCCCCTGCCCCAGAAGAGGCAGCTCATGCGTTCCTTATTTGGGGACTACAGGACTCAGATGGAAGCAGAATGGAGAGGGGCCCTGCAGGCTCTCAGGGCTGCAGCCCATTCATCCCAGGTGAAGCCTGTAAGACCACCAGAAAGAAGAGCCAATGCGTCTGCAGGCCTCACCCAGTGGGGGCAGTCAAGGCCATCCTGGACACTCCTGATGAAGAGTTCAGGTTCAATTTCTTTTAGCCCCCTTCCCAGGGTGATGTGGGAGGTTGTCTTAAAAGTACAGAGTCTTTCCAGGAGAGTTCTGTTGGTTTGATGTAGAGTTGGTTCACCCTCAGCTGATCACTGAACCTGACGTTATGTTAATGAGGATTAACTGTCCTTCCAGAGCCTTTCTGGTTGCCTGTATGCTTTCCCAGGCTCAGGCTACCCAGAACCAAAGTTAAGACCTGAAGGCACTAGCCTTGCAACAGTGGCTTGAAGCCTAAAGTTTAAGTTCAGAAAGAGAGACTAGCAGGTTGTTTAGGTGGGAAGAAAATTGTAAGGGAGGCATTTTTGAGATTTTTCCTAGAGTTACCACTCCCATGTGTTTGCCTTTCAGGAAGGTCCCTCTTAGCCCAGCTGTTACAATTTAGTGCCTATCTGCCTTTACTTAATGCAGAGTCTGGAATCCCCCTCACAGGGGACTGTCCCCACCTTCACTTGGTGGGCCCAGGTGAGCTATCCTGGCATCAGTTTTCACCCTGGTGTCCACACCAGGGAGTATCCCTATGGGCTGCAGGGCACCCACATCCTCTCAGAAAGAAATGTTGAGTGGGTCCTCTACTAGGAAATACATGGCTGGCCTGTGGAGTCTGGGGTTGGATGTGTCAAATAAAAGACAAAATTTAAGAATTAAAAAATAAATAAATAAATAAATAAATAAAAGCAAAGCTGTTATTAGAGACAAGTAAGGATATTATATATTACTAAAAGGAGCAATTCACCAGGAAGAAATAATAATTATTCATGTATATGCCCTTAACTAAGATGCCCCAAATTACAAGAAGAAAACACTGGCAAAACTGAAGGGAGAGGGGAGAGGAAGTAGCTCAGTGGTTGAGCACCTGCTTCCCATGTATGAGGCCCCGGTTCAATCCCCAGTACCTCCTAAAGAAGAAGAAGAAAAAAGAAAAACTGAAGGGAGAAATAGATGTATCTGCAGTAATCACTGGAGATGTCAATACACCACTTTCATCAATGGACAGAACATCTAGGCAGAGTATCAATAAAGAAACAGCTTGAATAATACGATAAATGAACTAAACCTGATAGACATATACAAAACATTGCACCCCAAAAACAACAGGATATACATTCTTCTCAAGTGTTCATGAATCTTTCTCCAGATAGACCATATGTTGGGTCACAAAAGGGATTTCAAGAAATTTTAAAAGATCGAAATTATATAAAGCACTTTATCATATCATAATGGAATAAAGCTGGAAGTCAACAACAGGCAGAAAAAGGAAAGATTCACAAATATATGGAGATTAAATATTACACACTCTTAAATAATCAGTGGGTCAAAGAAGAAATTGCAAGATAAATTAGTACATATCTTGAGATGAACTGGGAAAACCCAATTATCAAATTTATTTGGAAGGGGTCTTGAATAGCCAGAAACATCTTTAAAAGGAAGAATGAAGTTGGAAGACTTTGAGTTCTGGAGTTTAAATCATATTAACTAGCTACAGTGGTAAAAACAGCATGGCATAAAGACTGATATATAAACCACTGGGTCTGAACTGATGGTTCAGAAACACCTCCCATCTATTGTGAAGTGATTTTTCACAAGTCTGTCAAGTTCACCCAGCTGGGGTAGAGTAGTCTATTCAACAAATGGTGCTGGGGGAATTGGATATTCATAGCCAAAAGAAAGAAAAAGGACCCTATTTCACACCTTATACAAAAACTAACTAAAAATGGAGCAGAGATCTACATGTAAAAGCTAGAACCATAAAACTCCCCAAAGAAAATATAGGGAAACAGCTTTAAAACCTGGTGGTAGGTGGTGGATTCTTAAACCTTACACTGGAAGCATGAACAATGAAAGAAAAAGGGGATAAATGGAACCTCCTCAAACTTAAACACTTTTGTGCTTCAAAGGACTTTATCAAGAAGGCAGCCCTCTCAATGGGAGAAATATTTGGGAACCACATATCCAAATAAGGGTTTGATTTCCATGCTATATAAAGAGATCATACAACTCAATAATAAAAGGGTAAGCTATCCAATTTAAAAATGGGCAAAAGATTTAAATAGACATTTCTCCAAAGAAGTACAAATGACCAAAAAAGTACATGAAAAAAATGTTCAATATCACTAGCTATTAGGGAAATCCAAATCAAAGCTATAATGAGATATTTCACACCTCATAGAATGGCCATTATTAAATAACAAAGAAATAAGCCAGAAAACAACAAGTGCTGGAGAGGATGTGAGGAAATAGGAACACTCCTTCACTGTTAGTGGGAATGTAGAATGGTGCAGCCTCTGTGGAAGACAGTTTGGTGGTTCCTTAGGAAGCTAAATATAGAATCATATGATCTGGCAATCCCCCTAGTAGGAATAGATCCAGAAGAACTTAAAACGGGGACATGAATAGACATAGGCACACCAATGTTCACAGATGCGTTATTCACAATTGCCAAAAGATGGAAACAGCTCAAGTGTCCATCAATCAATGAACGGATAAACAAACTGTGGTATATACATACGATGGAATACTGTGCTGCTGTAAGAAGAAATGAAATTGGGACACGTGATAACATAGATGAACACTGAGGACATTACACTGAGTGAAATAAGCCAGAAACAAAAGGACAAATATTATATGGTCTTGCTAATATGAACTAAATAGGAAGAATAAAAACATGGAGTTAAAACCTAGAGTATAGATTCCTACGAGATAAGTTGAGGGCCAAAAATGTTACTGATGCTTAATGTATGTAGAATTTTTAATTAGCTTTTCTGTAAAAGTGTGGAAATGGATAGAGTTGCTGGTAATACATTATAGTGCGTTTAACTAACACGGCTGGTTTATAAATGGGATGTTGCTGAAAAGGGGTTAGTTTAGGGACATAAATGTCGGTTGTAAGAAAGCTAGAGAATAATCTAGGGACTGAATAACATAATGAACCTGGAGTTGGGTGAGAATTCTGGTTAATAATATAAATAAAAGAACGTTCACAACTTTTATAATAAAAATATATATAAATTTGAAAAAATGAACTGCATGTCATAGCGAGTAATAAGAATTTGAAGGAAAGAGAACTTAAGAAACTTCATTCACTGTGGGATCAAGAGTGTGATTTGTTCCTTGAATTGCACAATGTTCCTCTTTCATAGCCCACACCAGAATGTAAAGGCATAGAGTGAATGTTCATAAAACATTTTTAGCCATTTTAAATCTGCTATACACCTAATTTAAGCTGCTGACCTCACCCAAGCAGCCTCGTGTCTGGTTTCTCTTTTTTTCTTTAAAAAACAGCAAATGTGAAGCTCATGCCCCCTCTACTGGTCATGCCCATTTTCCCATAAAGTTCTTTATAAATAGGTATCCATCCATCCCTGTGAGTAAAGATAATCTGATGCTTATTTCTAGTGCCCCTGATTTTTTTTTTTTCCGGAATTGGCAGGAGAAAGAGAGAGGAGTTTATATTTTTTTGTGAAGAAGACAAAATGTCACCAAGAACCTGGCTTGTGGGCAATGCCACATGAAATTTATCTGAAAACCTGGGGAAGAATATTGTAGATGTGGAGATCAGCTTTAAAATCAGCATCTGCAGCCTTTGCTTTACATTTGAAAAAAAGTCCTCTATTTTAATTAACTCATCATCGAATTCAATTTATTAGATACTCCCTGAGACCTCTGTCTTATTGAGTATGTGTCTATCTCCTATTCCCCTAATTGGTGCTCTCTTCTACCTTTGTTTACATGTCAAAGATCTTCATCAGAGTAAAACGGGACCTCTGAGGGCAAAGATCACATCTAATTTTCTGGCAGGTTCAGCCCCCTGGCCCCAAAAAGTGCACAGCGCTTGGTAAATAACAATTACGCTACTTAGCTACTCCCTCACACTGTCATGTTTAAGAACAGAAAACATTCTCATCCAGTAGCCCAAGGAAATCCAAATTAAAAGGAACAAAGAAGCTGCTGACCACTCACCAGAAGACTAAATATAGTAATTTTGTGTGTGTACCCATAATCACTGCTTGGCCAGAAATTTTTCAGTATATGGTGACTCCAAGATTTAATGATCAGATTCAGAAAACCATCCATGACAACACCTCCCCTTTATCTCCACCTGCGGAAACGCCAAATCCTTAAACCCTGATGAGGGCTGAACAGTAATGGCTCTTTTGGTCTCTTTAACTTACGTAATCTTTAACCATGACTCCCTGACAAATACTGAAGTCAAAACTCTGAGCTTCAAGAAGCTAAACGTGGGGCAGCAGGTTTCTGTGGACAGAGAGCAGGGTTCTGGTTCTGTGGGCAGAGAGCAGGGTTCTCCATCACGTTGTAGCTAGGTAACCATTGTGGAGTCACCTCAATTTAGTTTGAGCCTCAGTTTCTTATTGTAAAGGGGTAATAATCATGTCTGCTTTATTTACGACTTTACTGGGTAGGGAGATAATTGCGGGAAAGCAATTTGTAAACACTTTGATCTTAGGTTCTCCTCTGACTCAGCATACCCTCCCTGGGGAGAGGGGGTGGGGACACACCCACCCCTCTTACTTCCATTTTGCATCAATATACTGAAGATTTCTGGCTGCCATCAGACTAGACATCCATAAATTATTAAAGATCACGGGTCCCCTCTGTCACCGCGCCTTCAGCACTGGCACAGCATGGCCATATGCCTAAATACCCATTCTTGGACCTAAAATGGTTTAGGACCCAGGAAAACAGTTTTCCACTTCTCTGGTCCAATGTCTTCAAAACAAAAGCTGGCGGCATCAGAATGCTCTGAAGGGTTCCTGGGTTGTGCCCTTGCCAGTGACGGAGTCCAATGCTGCTTTGAAGTGTGAAGAGCAAAAGTGATCAAAGTGCTTAGATAAGAGGAAAGACAAATTAATCAATACATCAAATCTCTTTCAACAAGAATGCAATGGATTTTTCCATCACCAAGTATTTTTCCCCAATAATGCTGTGTGGGCTTTTTTTTTTTTTTTTGGCTTCTTTTGTGCACATAGATGAGAGTTGTATTCACAACAGTTGCACATGGTGGCCAAAGAATATTTAGCAATATTTAATCCATATCCTTCTGAAACTGTATCTACAAAGGTCTAACTAAAACATGCATGAAGAATCATACCAGTTCTTTATGTTGGCAACTAGATGGACAATGAATTCTAAATTAGAAATAGCTTTATTTTTATAAAAATGTAATAATATCTGATTAACTTTACAAAAAGTAATGTCAGATTTTAAAGTTTTAATTTAAAATATTGATATTTATTAATTTTAATTTGTATTTTCCTTTCAATTTTAACGATACTTTTCAATATTTTAAAGTATAACATTTTTGTCAACATATGCAAAATAATTTTGCCGTTTTAATTTTTACATTTAGTTTTTATGAAAATATAAATTTATTTCATTTTTTATGAAAATATAAATTTATATAGTTTGAATACAATTACATTAAAATTTTAATCTTTTATATCATTACTATTGATAAAACACAAACTATAGGAAAATCTTGACTATGACAGCTTTATTAGTGATTTTGCTAAAATATATGCAAGAAAAATACTAATAGGTGCTCTGCAAATATCAATTTAGTAGATAAAATGCATGGTATTTTTAAATGGTAAACCATCTTTTAGAGTATGAGTTCTACTCTCAGGGTAATAGAAATCTGTTATATATGTAATTTCTCAAATGGGGATATGAGAGATGTGCCACAAATGGGTTGGGGCGACTTCTTAAATCCTTTGTTAAACATATCGTATCCTTGGAATATCAATTTTCCCTTTTAAACTTCTATTTATATTATGAAAAACAGAGTAGGTTGTGACTGCAGGACAAGAGGTGTTCAGATTATTTGCCTAGGAAGGGAGTAAAACAAAGAGTCCTTAAAAAAAACTTCATTGGTCTCTGCAGCTGCAAACAGAATAGGAGTGAGCCATTATACCAGGTTGTTACACTTGATTTAGTTTGTAGTACAGAGACTGAGTCATTCATTCCATTCCTGTGCAGGCTGGTTTGTTGAACTTTTTTCCTTTTCTGAGGTGGCCCAACCGTGGACATCCTATTTTGCTAGTTTGTATCTGCTTGTCATTGGCAAAAGTGAAGGACACAATGCAGAAGACTCAGCACAATCTAATAGTGCTTTGGGAAAACGACTAAGTGGATATAGATGAGTACTGCTTCCTTCCTATAGATCTGTGCTCTGAGTTCTGAGTGCCACTGATGTCTAAGAAATCCATTTCCTTTCTGTTCCTCTCTATGCCATTTTCATCTTCTGCAATATAGGAGTGGTAATACCATGGAGAAGAGTTAGAGTGGCGAGGCAGGAAAAAAGAAAAAAATATTAGGCGTTAAGCGGTCTGGTTCTAGTCCTGCCTCTGACACTAAATAGCTACAGAACTTAGAGCAAATTCACTGAATCTCAACTGGGCCTCCTTTCACTCACTTTTTTAGAGCTTTTTTATTTATTTATTTATTTATTTACTTATTCCCCACCCCTTGCGTCTTGTTCCTTTCTTTGCTCTCTCTTCTCTGTGTCCATTCACTGTGCATTTTTTCTTTATCTGCTTGCCTCCCTTTGTTGTGTCATCTTGCTGCCCCAGCTCTCTGTGTTGCACGGGCCAGCTTTTGCCTTCACAAGGAGGCCCTGGGATGCAAATCCAGGGCCTCTCATATGGTAGATGGGAGCCCAACTGATTGAGCCACAGCCATTTCCCGCTTTCTTTCACTCACTTTTAAAGTGAGAGTTTGGGCCTCTAGATGATCTCTAAGGTTCCTTATAACTCTAATGTTCTGGACTACTTTTAACACTTTCCTATGAAACTTTTCCTTACTTTTGTAATCTTCAAATGTGCAAATTTAATGAGCTTCAAATGGGTTTAACCAGATGGCTTTCAAAAGTACTGTTAAGGTCAATGAGTTTCCAAGCTTCTCAAAATATAAGGATTATACCTGTAGCACTTATTTTGAATTGGAAGTTCCAGTATAAACGCATGCTGTGTATTTTTTAAATTTCCTAACTTGGTCCACTGAATAGGCCAAGAAAGAGACCAAACTGGTGACTGAGCTCTCTATACACTAGTATTCATGAAAGATTATCAAAGGGTGTAGTGGATGCTGTGGTATGCCCTCCAGATCCCCCTTTCAGAACTGAGGTCTCATTTCCCCAGATGACGTGTTGGCTGCTGTTGGTTCTCAACTGAGTCACTCTCCAGGCACGGCCCTAAACCAATGTTTCTCAACCTCAGCACTATTGACATTTTGAACAAGATAATTCTTTGTCGTTTGGGGCTTTCTATGAATTGTAGGATATTTAACAGAACCCCTGCTTCTACCCACAAGATGCCAATAGCACCCTACTCTTGGTTATGACAACCAAAAGTGTCAGACATTGCCAAATGTCCCCTGGGGGCAAAATCACCCTGATTGAGAATCGTTGCCCTACACTGAAGAGAATAACCTCACCCAAAGTCACACCCCCTCCCCAGAGGCAGCACCCATCCAAGGACAAGGTCAAGATTCCTGCCTCAAGGCAAGAGGGCTAGACCATCTCCAGATGCTGTCTATGATTGGTCATGACTGCATTGTGGTTCAACTCTTCTGTCTAGCCCTACTTCTGTCAGCCTCTCCCCCTCCCCCAGGTATTCATTCTGAGGACAGTACCCAATAAACTTGCATGCAAATATTCTGTCTGGGGAAAATGGCTGATTCAAAGTCTGAAACAAATATGCTATATGAGCTGGGAACATCTTGTGATACCAGAAAGCAAAGGAGCCATCAAAGAGTACTAGGGTCATATCAAAAGGATTCAGTTGCCAATTTAGGTAAGCACTCATTGGCCAAAGATGGTCAAAGAGGAACAGCAATAATGATGGAAACTGAGTAGATTAATGCTTAAACTCATGAGTTCATAAAGATACAAAAACAAAGTCATTAGTCAGTTTGGAGGATGCAAAGAACCATCTCTTTCTTTTGAAAACTCGTAACCAAAAGGAAAGAATTCAGCATCTTTCCTGTCTTTCCTACATTATCTATAGCACTTAACCAAAAGGTTGGTTAAGGGAAAATTCCAGTTAATAAACGAAGAAGAAATGTTAGAATTAGAACATTACCATTTTGCAGTCCTTAAAGAATTAATGACCTTAAACAATGATCATCAGTAGCTAATGATGTCACAAAAAGAAACAGCCAGACATCATGTACCTTCTGGTAGAGTAGAAGTTCATTACTTTGAAGATAGAACTAATATGGATAGTAGTTGAGCCTAGACAGTCATTACAAAGAGATACAGGTATGTATGCAAGATAATGGATGTGTTTTGCTTATTTGTTTTCCAAGGAAAATGTTACAATTGTATTAAGATGGTTCATTTAATGTGAATAAACATTATTTCATATAATATTTTAGTAAGAGCAATATGGGTTTTGTTTGTTTGTTTTTAGGAGGCACCAGGAACCAAACCAGGACCTCCCATGTGGGAAGTAGGTGCCCTTGAGGTAAAAGTAAATGCTTCCAGGGAGTGGGTATAGCTCAGTGGTTGAGGGCCTGCTTCACATGTACGGGGTTCTGGGTTCAATCCCCACTACCTCCTAATAAATAAATAAATAAATAAAAATAAATGCTTCATATTTGCCATTTAACCATATGTTTATTTTTGTTGTTTACATATATGCATATGATGACATAGTAAATTGTTATGCAAAAGGAGCTTAAAAAGTAAAGAGGAGAAAGTTTAGTAGTTTAGAAGAACATTGAGCTTTAAGTATCCACTCTACTCTTAGCAAGATACAGTAAAAGGTGTTTCTATGCCAGCTAGCAGAGATTCCAGGTATCACTGAAAATATATTCACTTGAAAGCCTATTAAGTATTTTGTGAATTCTTTTTGTCATGCACTTAAATAATTTTTTAACAAATAAAATGCAAGCGTTCTTAAAACTTACTGTTATTTGCTGGTGTGTATTTTCACTATATAATAAGGACTGTAACTCTTTCTTATGTTTATGACTTATGCTGATAACTTGTCTCCTCTGACAACTCTTTTTATATTGGCTTTCCCAAATTCAGACCCCCAAATTCCAAATAATAAAATGGTTAAGGAATCTTTTATAACACAATTATCTTTGAGATTTCTCAGACAGCTGCTAGACAAGACTGAACTTGCCTTCTCATCTTATAAAATGAGGGGTGCTAGAAATAATTAGGTACATTTGGTATTCTCTGTATTGTAAGAGCTGTTTGTCAAGCCTACAGTATGGGAAGAACTGGCAAATCATCATCCCTAGGTTAACTGTATACAAAGAATACAGGAAAGATGCTATTAGTATGACTATACTTTTCAGGATGGTAAGGTCATATGCAAAGACCAGCACAATAACTGTCAACAAAATTTTAAAAGTTTTCTGTATATTTAAAAATATGTGTCAATTGGTTACAATGTAACACACACTTAATGGGATAAATTCAAAGGCCCCAGAATTTGTCCATGCCCTCATTGTTCAGACTACGTTACTACTCTCAGAGTAATTGATTAAATCCTTACAAAATGCTTATGCATTATGATTCATTCACTTTTCTCCTTGTTGAAATTGTTGGTTCTTATAGCAATTTAACCCAAACCATTCAGTCTTGTCATCAATAGATGGTTTCTTCTTTTCCCTTACAATTTGCTTGAAGGTCCAGCTATTAGGCTACCTACCAGTAATTCAGTCTTCTGGCAGAAAAAACAAAAGAATCATAATCTCAGTAAAGGCTTCAAACAGGTGCCCTTAACTACTGAGACTCTAAGGAATAAACTTATGGCTGTAGGCTCTCCTATATAAACTGACATTGTCACTGAAGCACAGTCGGGTTGTGTGACTGAGGATTCCAGGCCTTTTTTTTAAGCCCCAAAGCAGATGACTTAGTGATAGTAGATAGCTAATTAAACCAAGATTGGTAAACAAGAAATAATTAGATAGGACTGAAGGAAACTGAGAAGAAAAGTTTACTCATGGCTAATGTTCTATGTTCTTTTGGGTAAATAAGAATCCTCCTCCTTTCTTCCTGATCTATCTCTATCTCTCAGTTTAACAGTGTAAACCTGTACAAAGTGGAACAAAATACTCTTTCAATGGTGTCTTATTGGAACTGACCTCTCCAAATTCGGAAAAAAATCTATAAAATATATTAGGATATAGATTATAGCTAATAAATCAAGAGGAAATTTTAAGAAAAAGGGTATTGAGGAAAACAATGGCATATTGATTGGGTTTGTCTGTAAAATTACATGGAACAATGGTTTTTATTACACTAAATGCCAGTTATTGTTTCCTTTTACGTTTCATCACCATGCCGTTATTTACATAGATTCAATAAGAATCTGTCTTCCTTCCTATAAGGATATGATTGGATAAAGAAAATGTGTCATGATGACTGTGTTGGAATAATCACATTTAAAAGCACATCTCATTTAATTGGGTAGGATAAGTTCAGTATTAGGAAAAAAGGACTGCCCTTCATATGTGGAAATGATGCCTACAAAATACTTCCGGAAAACTTGTCTTGTACCTGCTCTATGGCCAAGAAAACCTTAGCCTTATAGCTAGTAAAAAAAGTCACTTCCAGAAAGGCCAGAAACATTGACAGACTTGGGGATCTCAGAGAAGGATGGATACTTGAGCTATATAGTTACTGCAGGAAAATCATGGTCGAGGCAAACTATATGATGACAGAATCGACGAACTGGTAACAGCAATTCAAATACTTCTGCAACACTGATGTGATCTAAGTATAACCAGGGCCTTTTGGAACTTAATTCTCCAAGTCTTAGTATCACATGGCTATAGTATTTTAAACCAGATGTATTAGTTTCCTAGGCTGCTATAAAAAACGATTGCATGCTGGATGGCTTGAAACAACAGAAATATATTGGCTCACAGTTCTGGAGACCAGAAGTCTGAAACCAAGGTGTTGGCAGGGCTCAGGTCCCTCTGAAAACTATGCAGGAGACCCTTCCTTGCCTCTTCTTGCTTCTGATGGCTGTCAGCAATCCTTGACATTCTCCAGCTTGCAGTTGCTGTGTGTCAGTCTCGGCCTCTGCCGCTACATAGCCAGCTTCTCTTGTCAGGTCTGTCTCTTCTCCTCTTTGTATAAGGACACCAATCATACTGGATGAAGGTTCTGCCCTACACCAGGAGACTTTATCTTAATTCCATCTGCAACCACCTATTCCCAGATAAGTTCACATTCTGAGGAACCAGGGGTTGGAGTTCAAGGTGTCTTTCTGGGGGACACAAGTCAACCCATAACACCATCCAACAAGGGAATCTTGGGGAGCTGGTATAGCTCAGTGGTTGAGTGCCAGCTTCTCACGTATGAGGTCCCGGATTCAATCCCCAGCCTGGTACCGCCAAAAAAAAATAAAAAACACAAATAATAACAAATTAATTAATTAATTAATTAAAAAACCAGGACATCTTTGAGTATTAATCAACATCTCTTGAGCTACCTATGTAAATTAAACTGGCTACCTTAGGGAAAAAACCCACCAAATTAATGACCTGAATCAGAAGACTGTTTAATAAACCTAGGTGGTCAAATGTGCACTTGAGGGGCAGGAGCTAACCAAAAGGAGGGGCTTAGAAAGCAGAACTGACACCTTTCCCGGCTGCCATTTTGACTTCAAAGATTATGTACCATAGTAACTAAAAAAATTTAAAAAGTGCTCGGCATTCTTAAATAAACTAAAAAAAGGCAGAGACACCCTGTCTAGCACTAGTCTCTAAATGAAGCTTTGAGCCCTTCCTGTAAGCTGCTAACAACCTAATGCAAACAACTTTATTCCTGATTTTTGCAATATTGATGTCTACAGCTACATGACAACCCTTGCAGATATGATAAGCATGTGAGGAACAAACTAATCTTGGTAACTCTTTTCCTCCCCTCCCCCCAATACCTGCTGTGTTTTTTATTTAGAGAGCTCGGTTCTTCTGAAGTATGTTCTCCCTTGCAAAACAGTGCAAGCAGAAATTCTTGATGCTTTGAGTCTGAGTTCTCCTTTATAATTGTCGAAGTGGGTGAAAGCCCTTTTATTTTTTGAATTTTGTATAGGTTTTTACATTTCCATAATAAAAAATTTAAAGATATATAGGGGCTACACAAAGCATCAGAAAATGTTGGGAGTGCTTTCATAGAAAGTCACAGGGCTTATCTTACTTTAACTAGTTTCCAAACTTGGAGACTGTGTTCAATTTTTTTTTGGTATGACATATACTTTTATCTTGAGAAAATGAAATGGATACACGGCTTTTTCAAAGGAAAAAGACACCTTCTCTAAAACATCTGTGCCCACTGGATACAAAGTGAAATCCAGCCCGGGGTATGGCTGTACCGCCCCACATTGAAACGCGAGGGGAGATCAGGACAAGGTGCCCCCACCCCCCGGCCCTGTGGCAGGGAGGGGACCAGTCCCCCTGAGAACTGGGCAGGTCTGCCATGGGCTCTTGGCTTGGAGGGAGGGAGATGTTACATCCTGGAGCGGGGCTCCTGGAGATCAGTCAGGCCCAGCTGGGGCCCCCTGCTCACCCTGAGGTCAGCTGGAAGGGGAAGGGGACTGCGCCCCCCGCCCTTCTCTCTCGGGCCTGAAGGCACCCTAGCTAGAGCAGCTTGCCCCCAGGCGCCCTGTGGTAGCCCGCGTGTGTGGCCAGTTGTGTGCGTGTGGGGAGGCATAGGCCTCATGGAAGGCTCTGTGCCGCTTGGCCCGGCCCCTCGAGGGCGCTGCCGAGGGCCCCTGGACTCTCCTTCCACTACCTACTCTGGCCGATTCTGCAACTCGGATAAAAACGGGGAAGCCTGTGTCAAGATCTCAGGGCGTCCTCACGGCCCCACCCCCACTGGTGTCCCAACGCTGTTGTAAGGGGAAAAGCGAGGCTTGCTCTTGGGAAGGTGGACCTCCCCACAGGCAAACTTACGGCCATCTTCCCACCCAAGAGGGAAAGGGGCCCGAAGACTCCCAGGGCTGGCCCGAGCCAGCTCAGCTACGGTGGGCAGGGGGCGTCCTGCTTCACCAGCCACGTCCACACAAAGACACTCCTGACCTTTCAGCTGGTGGGTGGCAGTCGGGCAGAGAGCCACAGCTCCAGTGGGATGGACGAAGGGATCTTGTCGGCCTCAAGAGGGAACGCTGACCTTGTCCTTTAAAGGATTTGCAGAGCAGAGGGGGGAGGTGTAGGCACTACCTGAAAAGGTCACCTGCAGGGGAACTCGTCAGTCCCTCTACATTAGAAGTGAGACCGTCCACCACAAGCCTCCTTCCAGTATCCCTTCTGTCCCCGAGACTGGCGGCAGGGACCACAGCAGGTCAAGCAGTGCCCTCAAGGCCATGGGCGGGTGGAGGGCACAACCGGGGGAGAGGCTATTTGCCAAAGCTGGCCTCGGCTCTGCCCCCCTGCTGCCCCTCAGCAGCCCCCCGGCTGACCCTGTTCCAGGCCCACCTGCCTTGACCTCCAGGCTGCTGCTCCCCGAAGCCCCCTCAACAGCCCAAGAATGCTTTCCCTGCTAAAAATCTCCCCTTGCTTGGGGAGCCTGGGTTCACATGTGGCCTCCGACACTGGCGTGGACAGTGCCCGGGTGGGGGTCCCTGCCAGGGGATCGCAGGACGCTGCTCCATCTGTCCGGGGAGAGGAAGGGTCTGTGGCGGCCGCCCACACGGAGGACAGCGCTGCAGAGGGGGCCGGGGCAGGAGCCGGTGTCCAGAAACGGTGGTGCCCACCCAGGCAGAGCCCGCGGTTCCCTGCACCCGGGAAGGCCCCCGGGGCCTTCAGAGGGGCAGGACGCGGGCCTGGGGCAGGACACGGAGGAGCCGGCGGTCCCTGCGGGGGCAAGGGGGTGCGTGGTCCAGGCCCTGTTCAATTTTAGAGTGCATAGAGGTCACCATCAGTTATCAAGCTGGTTCTGGAGTTGGCAGCGTCGGGCCCAGGAGAGTTCTCTTCTGCAGTTGTGAAGCTCGTGTTTTCTGGCCTCGCTGGTGAGGTTCAGGCTCCTCAATGTCAGACAACAATGAAGGGAGCCAGGCTTTTCATGTCATTTCCTCATTCAGTGTGCATGTCAAAAATAGACCCAAAAGCCATGGCAACTGGAAAATATTTGTTTTAATCGGTGTTTGTGAAACAAATGCTGGTATTTGGCTTCAAGACTGGCTTCTTCCGCATTGATATTGGCAGCTCCGATTCCAAATAGAGTCCTACAGCCACTGCTGTTGTTGTTTTTAAAATCCCATATGGACTTACTCCGTAAAACCTCTCGGCACGTTTGCGCATTTTTGTTTCCTGGAGGTTCCTTTGGATTTGTTTGGCACTGGTATCATGATTATTTATTATCTTTTTCTTTGAAAAATAGAAAGAACACTGCACCCACACATTACAGTTTTCCATTTTTATATTTAACAAATATTCACCAATCTCCTACTGTGGGCATTGTTCTAGGTACTCTAGAAAGATAAGAAAATGACACAGGGGTATATTGTGATGCCAAGGCACTTTCAGCCCAAAAAGGAAGACAAATGATCCGCCAGGCATGGAGCCAGGTGCCGGAGACGTGGAGGTGAACAAAGTTGCTAACCTCACATCACTCAGCATAATTCAGACAGAGAAGTGCCATGGTTAGAGAAGCCCTGGTGGAGGAAATGCCCTTGAAGCTGAGCCCTAGAGGACACACTAGAGTTAGTCAGGCAAAACAGAGTAGGACAGATGTCTTTTAAGGAGACGGAGCAGCAAATACATATCAAGGCCCTAGGATGGAAAAGAGCTGGTGTCTAGTTTCTTGCAGATCTAGAAACCTGATCCTTTCAGCATCTCAGAGTGGACTAGACTCTGGAGACAGAGTTTACAGAAACCCAACTCATGATGGTCTTCTATATATTCATCAAACTAGCAATTAGTTAATTTATACTGAAATAAATGTCACACAGGCCAGAATGCTATGACATGGGTATTTCTCCTCCTGTCGATAGATGAGAAGCTTCTTTACCCTCGCTAAGATTGCTTTGCAATCCAAGCATCAGAGTCAGGAGTTAGTTACCTGATTCAGAGGTTCCCAGTCTATGAATACTGATGCTTGCACCTCCAGAATGCTGACAGAGCTACCATTAGGAATAGATTGCTGAAATTTAAGGGCCTTGTCCCAAGGTAGGATGGGTATACACATTGCTGACCATATTTTATTCTGATTTGTTTTTTTCTTCTTGTGTGTGTGTTAGCCATCTTACTTCTGGTTGCCATTTTTTATTTCTATATGTCCAATCACTTGCCAAGTCTTATTAATTCTGCTTCCTGAATATCTCTTGAATCTTTCCACTTCTTTTACTTCCCACTGTCCCCATAATCTCTTGCCTGTATTGCTGAAATAACTTCCTAACTGGTCCCATTCTCCCTGAGTTTTGTCCTCCTTCAATCTCTTCTCTCTTTAGCCATGATGGACTTTCAAAACCACAAATCTGATCACGTGATGCCCCTCTTAAAACCCTTGAATGTCTCCCCATAACCTCTGGGGTTGTATCAGTTAGGGCCCTGACAAGAAACAGAACTAGTCCAGATGGCTCAAAGGAAGAGCCATTTGTGAAAGGATGAGTTACAGATCTGGCTAAGGTTAGGGGAACAAACAAGGAATGCTGAGGCACCCAGAAACTGGTAATCGTGGAAGCCGTTCCACCCCTTGGACAGAAGGAACAAGAAGAAAGTTACTTGATCACAGTGGGAGCTGGAGAAGGGCCAGTTGGTGGAGCTTTAATTGCAGAGGGTGCAGTTACTGCCTGAGATATGGCACCAAGCAGGCAGGAAGTGGGGAAGAAATACCACGGCATTTCCTTCCTCCTACGCACAGACACCCTGCTGGAACTTTGATTCTCCAAACCAGCTGGCAAAGGAGTTGGGTTTTGCAGTCTGCACGGGTCAGTTTCCTGCGGCACAGAGCAGGGCAGAGAAGGGCAGAAAATGGATTGAGGGGAAGGGTAACGTATGACAAATGAAGACCAAGCCAGCATGGATTTAGCAAGGCGTAATCTATTCATGATCTAATTCCATCTCCTTCTTCAGTCTTGTGCTCCCTGCCCCTTCCCAATGTTCTGAGTTCAGTCATGCCAATGCACCATGCTCTCGCCTTAGGCATCATCTCCTCTAGGAAGTATTCTTTGATCCTGGCTCTTCCATAAACCTATCATAGCATTTATCATACCATATCTCATTGACTATTAATCTGGTTCTTTACTAGGCTACAACCTCTACAAGAGCAGGGACTGTATCGTATCCATCATTTCCCATTCCTAATATCAAGCACGGTGACTGTTCTATAGTGGGTATTCAATAAATATTTGTTGAATCAATGAAGAAACACATTAATACCACGGCATTAATGGCAATTACAAACTACAGTCAGATTTCACTTGGGGGAAGCGGACTTGGCCCGATGGATACGGCATCCCCCTACCACATGGGATGTCAGCGGTTCAAACCCCGGGCCTCATTGACCTTTGTGGAGCTGGCCCATGTGCAGTGCTGATGCGCGCAGGGAGTGCCCTGCCACGCAGGGGTGTCCCCCGCATAGGGGAACCCCACACGCAAGGAGTGCACCCCATAGGGAGAGCCGCCCAGCACAAAAGAGGGTGCAGCCTGCCCAGGAGTGGCACCGCACACACGGAGAGTTGACACAACAGAAAGACACACAGAGTCCTGGTGCCACTGATAAGGATAGAAGTGGTCACAGAAGAACACACAGTGAATGGACACAGAGAGCAGACACCTGGGGGGAGAGGGGGAAGGGGAGAGAAATAAAAATTTAAAAATTTAAAAAAATGATTTCACTTGAAAGCCACTCCCTGGTCACAAGTCATTGTCTATGTACAGGTTGTGGGATTTGTCATGTAAAGACGTAGGGAAAGGACATTCCAGGCAGAGGGATGAGGACAAGCATAGACAGTCATAGGAAAGCGTGTGCTGGATTTGTGTGAGAGCAACAAGTCACTTGACTAGCATTAGGGGAGCAGTAGAAAATACGATTAGGAAGTTGGGGCCTGATTGGAGGAGGTCATTAGATACTGGGCCAAGGGGTTTAAAGAGCTAGAAATCACTGGTGGTTTTTGATCAGAAGGGAGATTAATCTGGAAGCAGTATGCAGCATAGATTGGAGAGGTGAAGTATTGAAGGTGAATGTAGCAGTTTGATATAGTTGTGAATTCCAAAAACAGATATTAGATTATGTTTGTAATCTGGTCTGTAATTGGGTGTGATTAAGTTATGATTAGGGCTTTGATTGGGCCGTGTCATTAGGGCATTGAGTCCCCACCCCTTGGTGGGTGGGGACTCACAGATAAAAGGCATGGCAACGGACAGAGTTGGGGGTTCTTAATGTTAGAGTTTTGATGTTGGAGTTTGATGCTGAAGCCTTAAGCTGGAACCCCAACAAGTAAGCTCACAGAGGAAAAAGAGGCAAGTCCCAAGAAGAGAGGAACCCTGAACCCAGAGAGAAGCAAGTCCCTGGAAGGGAGGAACCCAGGAAGCCTGAACCCTGGACTGGAAAAAAGGTAGAATTCATTTGAGGAAACACAAGATAAGAAACAGTGAAAATGGATTAAATGGATTAAGTGGATTAAAATCCAAGCTGCTACCTTTACATTTAATTCTGTTACAAACACAAACACACAGGTGCTGATAGTGACTGTATTTCACATCAAGGAGGTGGGATAGGTGAAGTGATAGGGAAGGAAATGGAGGAATTTCTCCAAGCTAAGGGGCATGGCATTGCTATTATCCTGTACTGGACATCTTCTGTCCATAGGCATCAGATGCCCTGCCAGAACCATGGTCAGGCAGGGAGGGGGAGGGGAAAAACAATAACCACCTCCTCTCGCCCCCTGGCCTCCAGTTTCTTGCTGGTGCTTATGTTGGTCAAGCCTAACTGGAAGTCAGAGGGCTAGGAAGTAGAGGTCAGCCTTCCAGGTCGAGGGCAGGGAATGGATCTGGGGCAGGGCAGTGGACAATCATCAACATGCTGGAAATTGGGAGGAATGCTCAACCTGTCCCTTTCCTCACGTCTGTTTTCAAAGCAGTTGAGTGCTGCTGGAGAAAGACCCAGAATGAAGCAGCTGGGTTCCCTGTAAACTCATGATCACTAGGTTCTGGGGCTTTTTAGCACTTCTTACGTGGCAACCCCACTGTGTTTCTCTGATCAACTCACTCTCCAATCCTTTATGACTATTTTCATTTTTAAATACTGGTCCCTACTGCCCTCTTCCTGTTATCGGTTTGGTGTATATTAGATAAGTTGCTTTTCTATGCATTAATGATGAGCCCGTAGACAATGTATTCACTTTCCTGCTGCTCTCAATGACTATTTCAGGAAAGCGGATTTGGCTCAATGATAGAGCATCTGCCTACCATATAGGAGGTCCAGGGTTCAAACCCTGGCCTCCTTGACCTGTGTGGAGCTGGCCCACACACAGTGCTGATGTGCGCAAGGAGTGCTGTGCCACGCAGGGGTGTCCACCGCGTAGGGGAGCTCCACGCACAAGGAGTCCACCCTGTAAGGAGAGCCACCCAGCGTGAAAAAAGTGCAGCCTGCCCAGGAGTGGCGCCGCACACACGGAGAGCTGATGCAACAAGATGACGCAACAAAAAGAGACACAAATTCCGGGTGCTGCTGACAAGAATACAAGTGGACACAGAAGAACACACAGTGAATGGACACAGAGAGCAGACAACTGGGGGGAAGGGGGCAGGGAAGGGGAGAGAAATAAATAAAAAATAAATCTTAAGGAAAAAAAAGACTATTTCAAATCTTTTCTACACTCTCAAAGTTTTGACTCCCCCTCCTCACCCAGCCCTCGTGTTTATTTTATTTTTTTAAAGATCTATTTTATTTACTTATTTCTCCCCACCCCCTTGTTGTTTCACACTTGCTGTATCTAGTTCATCTTCTTTGTTTCTTTAGGAGGCATCAGGAACTGAACCTGGGACCTCTGATGTGGGAGGGAGGTGCCTAATCACTTGAGCCACCTCAACTCTGCTTTGTTTCAGCTCTTATTATATTCCTTGTTGCATCATTTTGTTGCATCAGCTTGCTGCCCCAGCTCACTGTCTTCTTTAGGAGGCACCAGGAACCAAACCAGGGACCTCCCATGTGGTAGGCGGGAACCCAATCGCTTGAGCCACATCCGCCAGTCCTCATGTTTAGAATGCCATCTCAACTCCTACTTTTCAGCAAAAATAAGTCATGAAACAGTAATGTTCTTACCTTTCTGTGGTCTTTCCCTTCTGTTACAATGGAGAAGCTGTCCCCCCTCTAACTTAAAGCCAACCCCTCCACCCGCACCTTGGAATCCTCTCCCTTCTCAGGGATTTTAGGCAATCAATGATCCCCCTTGATACCTGTGCTCAGCCTCCCTTTCTCAACTGGATCCTTCCTTTTGGCTTTAACACATGTGTGGCCCTGCTCCTTCTCTCTTTGCCCCTTCCCTGACCTCCCAGATGAGGTCACATGCCCCTATTGTCCCCTCTGATACGTCTTGTACCTTTTCTTCATACACTGGTCACAACTGCAACCTGTGGTATTTGTCACACGAATAGCTTCCGGTGCATCACACGTCCCAGTGCCCCAGGGGTTGTGTAGTTCCCTCCCACCATGCCTCTGGGCTCAGCCACGGGACTCGCACCAGCAAGCAGGACACAGAGGCTTGATAAGTGTTTACTCGATGGGCTTGCCCTCGTGGGACCCTCCCATCATCACCAGGGAAGGAAGCCCCGGTTACACTAACCAAGGAGAGACCACGTGGAGAGTGAAGTCCAGCCGACGGCCACCACCAAGGCCCCAGCTTGTGAGAGAGCCCATCCAGGACCCTCGGCCCTGGCCGAGCTCGCGGGTCGGTGCGACCACGGGGGTGAGCTCAGGGGAGACCAGCAGAGCACCCAGCTGAGGCCAGCCCAGACTGCGGGCTTATGAGCAAATCCAAGGGTCGTTGTTTCACACCACATAGTTTTGGGGTGGTCTGTTACTTAGCGGGAGATAACTACTGTGCAATGTAGGTTTATTCGTGTGATTGTTTAATTAATGGCTATCACCACCATGGTAAAACAAGCTCCAGGAGGGCAGGGTCAGCTTTTCCTCACCCTTGTATTCCTAGTTTCTGGCACAGAGCAGGAACTCAATAAATACTTGCCGAATATGAATTTGTATATATGTAATATACATGTAGTCAAAAGGGGTGTGTAAGAAAGCAGCAAGCAGAGGAAAAAATAAATAATTGCAAAGAAGGAAAGGAAGGCAAGGGATGAGAAAAATGAAAAGATAATAAGCAGAAGAGGAGAATGAGCTACAAGGGACCACCTTCTTGTTTTTCTAAAAGGGGACTTGTTTTTCTTGCCATCTTCCACTGTAGATCCCAGGTGCCCTGAGCTTGGAGAATGTTGGAAAAACTTCAGAAACTATTGGTCAACGTGGGACAGCTTCTGGGACACCTGGCCCTGATCAAGATGCTTTGTAACCTTACAAATATACCTTGTACCTATGGCTAAAGGGATTGGTCTCTAAATCCAAAGGGCAGGCTGACCTCATGCCCCTGCCCTCCCCTCTGCCCAGTCTGCCTGCTCACGCCTTTGGCAGTACTTAACTGATGGCATGTTTCCATGACCACGAGCAAAGACTTAAAACTCATGAGGTGATTGACAAAGATTTGTTGTTTTTATCAACAGGGGAGACATTTACCATTATAGTCAGTGAAAAAGCTGTGAAGTTAGTTTGGGGAGGATATCGATGAAGGAGGGGATGGCAGAGAAAAAGAGCTGATTGCAATATATTAAGAGCATATTGGTGTTACAGAGACAGAGCCATTTTGAGCAAGCTCCTTTCTAGAAATAAAGGAGGAGGAGAAAGCGATCTCCTCCAAAAGGAAGCAGGCAAGTTTCTTCTTTTTTCCTTTCCTTTCCTTCCTCCCTTTTTCCTTTCTTTTACATGTTTAACATTTCTTACAACTTTACTGAGGTATAATTAAGGTACGATAGGGAAGCGGATGTGGCTCAACTGATAGAGCATCTGCCTACCATATAGGGGGTACAGGGTTTGACACCCAGGGACTCCTGACCCGTGTGGCAAGCTGGCCTCACATGCAGTGCTGCCACACACAAATAGTGCTGTGCCATGCAGGGGTGCCCCCTGTGTAGGGGTGCCCCATGCACAAGGAGTGCACCCCACAAGGAGAGCTGCCCCGCATGATAAATGCAGCCTGCCCAGGAGTGGCACTGCACACACAGAGAGCTGACGCAGCAAAAAGAGACACAGATTCCCTAAGCCACCTGACAAGAATGCAAGCGGACACAGAAGAACACACAGTGAATGGTCACAGAGAGCAGACAATGGGGGTTGGGGGGGGGGGACAAGGGAGAGAAATAAATAAAAATAAATCTTTTTAAAAAAATACAATAAATTCTACATATATAAAGTGTACCATTTGTTGAATTTTGACAGATGGCATCCTTGAAATCATCAGTACAATCAACACCATACATCGCTCTCAAAAGTTTTCTTATGCTCTGGGCAATCCTCTTTCCTTCCACTTCCATCCCTAGGTAACCACTGATCTGTTTCTCTTATACGTATAATGAAATTAAAAAAAAAAAAAAACTTTTGGGGGATCCTGAGTTCAGTTTCTGATGCCTCCTAAAACAAAAAGCAAAAACCTTTTATTGGAGCAATGTACATATAACATAAAAATTCCCATTTTAGCCACTTTCAAGTGTACAATTCAGTGACATTCATTAATTCACAGTTTTGTGCCACCATTCCCACATCTATTACCAAAACCTTTTCACCACTCCAAGCAGAAACTCTGTACAAATTCAGCATCCCCGCCCACCCCACCCCCGGCCCCTGAGGTAACCTTTGAACTACTTTCTGTTTTTATGAATTTGTGTAGTCTAGATATTTCATATAAATGGAATGAGACAATATTTGTCCCCCCGTTTCTTTCTTGGGGGGGAGGGGAGAGTAAACCTTCTAGAAAACAAGCCCAATGGCTGTTTCCACAGCAACTTCCTAGAATGTAAATATTCAAACTGGATCTGGACTTCAGGAAATAAGTATTACTTCACAGAAAGCATCTTAATCCTTGGCTTTTTAATGTCGGTTATTTCATATATGCACAGGTAAACTGTTTGCTGCTTAGAGATTCTAGATTGAATAAGGACCAGACACAAATCCACAGGGCAGATGGGAGCGTGGAAGAGTAATGCCGATTGTACTTTTCAGGGAAGTCTTTCATCTCCAGGTAACACATTCACTGATTGTCAGTGAAACGCCAGGTCCTGTGCTAAGAGCTGGGGTCACAAAGGTGAATAAGGGATGCCAATGAGTTCTAGGGTGAGTTAGACTGTGAAGAAGGGGATGAGGAAGTGGAGGGCTGGGGGAAGAAACAAGGGAGGGGGTCACTTCTCTCTGGGGGTTTGGGGAAGCGTCCTGAACAGGTGAGACCCTCCCATTCTTCTTATTTTTAAAAAATTTAAATGGACACTTTCAAGCACATATAAAAGTAGAGAGCATATAAATGAGCTTCATGGGTCTTTCACTCACGTTAAGAAATTATCAACAGTTTGCTAATTTTGTTTCATCCAACCCCCCCCCCCCAACACTTCTCAGGAAGTTTAAAAGCAAACCCCAGAAGTCATGACATTTTATAGCCCCCACCTTTTATTGATAGAGCCTTTTAGCTTTTTCAGAACCACCACGCCGTTTTTCACAGAGATAAATCTTTCGTTTTAGTCAATACTCGGTCCACGTTCAGATTTTTCCAATTGTCTCAACAGGTTTATTTCTGGCTGGTTTGTTCATGTCAGGATCCAAACAAGGCCCCCATATCTGTGGCTTCTACTTAAAATTCTTGCTCAGCCTGAGGGCGACGTCTGCCCTGGAGGCACGGGTGGCAGGGATCTGCCCTGGCAGGAGACTTCCCTCCTGTCTGCTCTTTATCACAGGCACAAGAGGCTGCTCCCAATCCCCCTAACTGCTGACGGCCCCCCAGGCCCCCCAGCGCGGCAGAGCCTTTCCTTTGAGGCTGGGGAAGGGAAGACTTGGGGTGAAGATTTTGCCGAGTATGGTAACTTGCAGTGTTGCCTTTTCTAACACTGTTAATTCACGATCTGTTCATTCATTGTCTTGCGGGTTCAGCGCGGAGGTAAGTGGCAGAGGGTGGGGGCTTAATCCCACCTACCTGCTCTCAGGCCTTCATGAAGCCGGTTGTTAGAGATTCTAGATCCTGGTAAAGAAACAGGAACAAGCAACCACCCAGTTTCTCTACCTCCCTTCCTTTCCCAGCTTCTGCAGGACCAAAGGAAAATGGCTGCAATTCATGCCCTGAAATGAGAAGGAGGGATGCAGAGGTTACCAAGGCCAACCTTCTGACCGGCAGGTGGTCCCTTCTGGTAATAAGACAGAGCCTTATAGCACACGATGGAGCACCTCAAAACCGCATCGGAGGGGAGCAGATGCAGCTCAAGCAGTTGAGCACCCGCCTCCCACATGGTAGGTCCTGGGTTCGGTTCCCAGTGCCTCCTAAAAGAAAAGAAAAGAAAAGAAAAGAACAACAAATAAAACAAATGAAAAAGAACAACTCAGGGGAGCTGATGTGGCTCAGTGGTTGAGTGCTGGCTTCCCACATCCAAGGTCTCAGGTTCAATTCCCGGCCCTGGGAACCTCAAAACAAACAAATCAAAAAACCAATAACAACACAAAACCACATCTGAGGGTTCCAACTCCTTCCCCAGGAGCTCAGGTTCCCTTGGCTGGAGTCTTCTCACTGATGGGGGGTATCCCCCTGTGCCCAGTGAGATCCACCTTCCTCTAACTTTTGTGTCTCATTCTTCATTCTCCCCTACACTCTCACCTCACAGAATATCGTGACTTAGGGGCGCATGAGATATGAATCCAGGGTAGCTAGTAAATTCACTTTTTTGACAGTAATAGCAGTACAATCAGATGAAAAACGTACAGGGCAACTTGAACAAGAATGCTGATAGCAGCATTTTTCATAATAGCCAAAAAGTGGAAACAGTTCAAGTGTTCATGAATGGATAAATAAAATGTGGTATATCCATACAATGGAATATTATTTACCAATACAAAGAAATGAAGTACTGACTCATACCACAACATGGACGAACCCTGAAGACCTCATGCTAAGTGAAGAGAAGCCAGGCATAAAAGGCTACGTAGTATGAGATTGCATGTACATGAAAAGGCAAATCTATAAAGACAGGAAGTAGGTTAGTGGTTGCCTGGGACTGGGAGGGGGGGCAGGGGAGTTACTGCTAATCTGCTAATGGTACTGGTTTTTTATTTCTTTTTTTCTTTTTTTAGAGTTTGCATTTATCTTTAATATCCAGATTCTGAGGAAACAAAGAGTAAAGAAAACCAGCACAAGGGTCCATGGATGTCCTTTACTAGTACTGAACATGGCTATTTGCTCTTTTAGTAAATATATTGCAGTTTTTTTATTTTTTATTTTTATTTTTAATTTTATGGCAGTGTGCCAAATCACCACAAATGTAACTTCTTAAAACAAGACATGTTTAGGATACCAGGGTGTCTGGCTCAGGAGTCCAGTCTAGTTTAACTGGGTGCAGCGCTTAGCAGGGTGCTGCTAGCTGCAGCCCGGGTGCCAGCTACCACTGTCTTCTCCGAAGCTCAAGCGGGGAAGAATCTGCGTCCACACTCCTTGAGATTGCGGTCACGGCCGTGACAGCTGCCAGCCCGAGGCTGGTCTCAGTTTCTAGAGGGTCCCCACAGCTCCTCAGCGCGGGGGGCTCCCCAACAGGGCCACGGACAGCCTCAAAGCCAGCGAGGATGGAGACTCCAGCAGCATGTGCGGTAAAATCTGCCGTGACAAGATGACGGGTCAACCCTACTGTGCTCGAGGGTTCGACACAAGCCTCGTGTCCTGCACTTGAGGGGAGATCACACAAGGAACAGCAGGAAGCAGGAGCGCGGGGGCCATCTTAGGGGTCTGGTCTACAATAAACTTTGATCTTGAACCATCCCCAGCCGGTTCTACGGGGTCCTACATACACCTCGCCTGTTTTTCCCTCTATGAAGTTGGTAAAAGGAGGTGCCATACGATGCAGGGATAAACGTTAGTCACTGTGTAACTTTGGTTGTCTCCTGATCTTCCCAGACCCTGTCCTGCATCTATAACATGGATATAAAAACAGTGTTTCTCTCCTAGCATACAGATGTTATAAGGACGAAATGAGATGATGTATTTCAAATGTGGAGCACAGTGTCATTCATTCATTCGACAAATATTTATAGAACAATTAATGTGTGATAAGCCCTAGACTAAACACAAGGAATATATCAGTGAACCAAACCGTTGTGGAGTTTCCTTTGGAAAAGGTTAATTAACTGGTCCTGCAATCAAGTGGCAGCAGGAGAGGGTGTCACAGGCTCGGTGGTCTGTAATATGGGACGAGGTAAAGAGAAAGAGTTGGAAAAACCCACACTGGGCGTAGTAAAAGCTTCTATGCATGGGAACGGATGTAGCTCAGTGGCTGAGCTCCTGCTTCCCATGTACGAGGTCCTAGGTTCAAGCTCTGGTAACTCCTAAAAAAAAAAAAAAACCCTCCATGTGGGAGACTGTCTCTGGGTTTGGCATCTGCAGGATTCGGCCAGCCTATTATTTGGATATTTTCCAACCTGTTCATAGGTATTCTTGTCTTCTGAGTAATATGCCCAGAAGCCATGTGGTAGGGTCTGCTCAGATCTCCCCTCTCCTCCGGGCTTATTGCTTTAAGCTTCAGACTGCTCCATCTTTGGCTTTTCTCTCTCCCAGGCTTGTCAACTTCTGGAGGCTTCTGTCTCTGAGCGGTACTGGGTTTTTATGGGCGGTGATGAAATGTTCTAAAATTGATTCTGGTGATGGTTGCACAACTCTGTAAATAGGCTAAAAACCATGGAATTGTACATTTAAAAAAACGAAAATTGTATGGTATGTGATTTACATCTCAGTAAAGCTGTTATTTATTTGCTTATTTTCAAAGTGTATAGGGCTACCGGCAGCTAAAATTTAATGAGCACGTATTATGTGGCAAGTGCTTTATATATATTCTGTGAATTTTAACCTCATAACAACTTGTCCAAGTAGTTAATATTATAATGCCCATTTTAGAAATGAGGAAACCGTGGCTTAAATGATTAAGTAGCTTGTCAAGACTGCACAGCTAGAAAGTAGCAGAAAACACTAGTATTAGACCTGAGGCTCTCTGGTTTCAGGACCCAAGGATTTTAACCACCTCAATTGTACTGTCTTATATTTCTTTACATGTTTCTTACTTTCCCTTCCCCTTTCCCGCAGGAAGTTACTTGCTAAAAAGGAAAGTAGTTGTAATTAGGGAAAATTTCTATGGTTTTCTAACACTGCCCCCAGGTGGTAAAAATAATTAAAGTCGACACAAACAAAAGCAAAAACAACAACAACAACAAAAGCTGTGTTACATAGTACCAACTTTGTTTTTGCTACAAAAACATTACAGTGTTAACCATAGTCCATAATTACATTGATTACATATATATATAAAACTTTCCCATGTATCACCACATTCTTAACACCCTGTAGAACATTCCTTATTTTGTTATTAACCACAATCCTCATCTATTTCCCTAATCATTGTTATACATTTTTAATATTGACCTATATTCACTCTAAAAAAAAAAAGAATATGGGGTTTGGTTTTATGAGATGAATATGATGGTGCATTTTTTCTCTTCTTCATTTTTTCCATTAATAAGTAGATCTTGACTGTTATTTAACTAATCTGTGTTCATCTGTGTATCTTTCTGAACCATAGAGGAACAAATGAGTAAGCAGTTGGAGTCAGATGAGATAAAAGTGCCTGAAAAAGGATGTTTTAGGAGTAATGTTTCCATAATTTGTTGAGATGCCATTTCCTGTTTTTGTTTTTGTTTTAAATTTGAAATAAAGTAAAATTTTTAAAAAGTACCAATATTTTTAAAAAACTGCATTACAGGACATCCTCAGAGGCCTTTTCCCTCATTCCATCGGTGTACTCAAGCATTTATGAGTTTTTCTTGATCCCACTTCAAACCACACAGGGCAAATGAGAAGAAGAGACCAGCACACATGTGGAATACCTAAAGTGTCTAAATTTTGCTGATTAAAATATGTAACTGATCACAGAAAACTCTTGAGCACCTCTTCTGTGATGATATGTATTTAACAGATTTATATTTTTGAAATCTTATATCTGGTCTTATTCTATTTTTGACAGCTACTTTCTCCCAGTGCCTTTGCTGTGATGACTCATTCTAGTCACTATTTCTTTTTTAAGATTTTATTGATTTATTTATTTCTCCCCACCCTCTCACTGTTTGCATTTGCTGCGTCCATTCATCTTTCTTGTTTCTTTAGGAGGCACCAGGAACTGAATCTGGGACCTCTGATATGGAAGGGAGGCGCCTAATCACTTGAGTCACTTCTGCTCCCTGCTTTGTTGTATCTCTCATTGTGTTTTTCTTCTTGTGTCTCTTCTTGCATCATCTTGTTGTGTCAGCTTGCTGTGCCTGCCTGTCGTGTTGGCTCACTGTCTTGCTCACCCTCTTTAGGAGGCACCAGGAACCCCTGTTCCCTGCCTTGTTGTGTCCTTCATTGTTTTTCCTCCTGTGCCTCTTGTTGCATCAGCTTGCTGTGCCTGCCCATCACATCAGCTAACTGTCTTCCTTAGGAGGCACCAGGAACCGAACCAGGGTCCTCCTGTGTGGTAGGTGGGAGTTCACTTGCTTGAACCACATCTAATTCCCATCACTATTTCTTTGTGCTCTTTAGATTGAGGACACAAAAATAAGATAAGTTAGCAATCAGTAACCATTTGCTGTTCTTTGAAAAGAGAGGAACTGTTCTGAAGATTTGCTCTGTTGCTTCTCCATCTCTGGACATGCAGTTTCCTAAGCCTTCACGTAGCACCTCTTTCTGCAGTTGCTACCCACTGTTAGGTATGTCTTCCTGTAAGTTGAGAAGTAACGTGGGCTAGAAGAAATCATTTAAGTGGGAAGACTAGGTAACCCCGTCTGTGTTTTCAAGGCTGCTCAAAGCGAATACCATGAAATGGGCCTGGTTAAACAATGGAGATTTGCTTGCTCATGGTTTCGAGGCTGGGAAAATGCCCAAATCCAGGCCTCATCAAAGCGATGCTTTCTTCCTGAAGACTGGCTGCTGGTGCTCCGCGGCTCCTCTGTCACATGGCAAGGCACGTGGTGGCATCTGCTGGTCTCTACCTTCTCTTCTGGGTTTTGTTAATTTCACCTTTTTGGTTCCAGGGCTGTCTCTCTTTTTATCTTAATTTCATTCTGTCATAAAGGACACCAGTATTAGGATTAAGACCCGTCCTGATTGGGTTGGGCCACACCTTAACTGAAGTCGCCTCATCAAAAGGTCCTGCTTACAGTGGGTCCACACCCACAGGAACGGATTAAATTTAAAACCATGATTTTCTGGGGTACATATAGCTTGAAACCACCACAGTCTATAATTTTGATTTGTTCCCATTATTTATGATCTTTACTTTGGTCATTCAATTAAGGTAGCATCTGCCTATGGTGCTGCTTTTGTAAGTAATGAACACTTTGTTAAGTAATGAACATTTTATGGGGAGACATTTTAAAACGATGTTAAGTATCCCATTCATCAAAATTTCAACTTATTATTTTTAAAAAGATTTATTTTTTATTTTCTCTCCCTCCCCCTCAGTCCCCAATTGTCTGCTCTTTCTGTCCATCACTGTGTGTTCTTCTGTGTCCACTTGTATTCCTGTCAGTGGCACCAGGAATGTGTCTCTTTTTGTTGCATCATCCTGTTGCATCAGCTCTGTGTGTGTGTGTGTGGCACCACTTCTGGGCAGGCTGCACTTTTTTCACATAGGATGGTTCCTTGTGGGGTGCACTCCTTGTGTGTGGGGCTCCCCTACACAGGGGACACCCCTGCGTGGCATGGCACTTCTTGAGCGCATCAGCACTGCGCATGGGCCAGCTCACCACATGGGTCAGGAGGCCCTAGGTTTGAACCCTGGACCTCCCATGTGGTAGGATGCTCTATCAGTTGAGCCAAATCCACTTCCTGTTACGTACTATTCTTTATCAGTATGGACTCACAATTTCCTATTTTATCTAATGAATTATAATCCATCTCTATAATTATTTTGATGTTCAGATTATCCTACATTTGTCCAGTGTGGAGCATTACAACTGGTTCTTGCTCTTTTGATATATCCCATTATTCTTAAACCCTCTTTGCTTTCTATCACAGAAAGATTTTCCAAGCTAATCTTGTATTTTTCCTGCCCTGGCCCTGGAATCAGTGATTTTCTCAAGTGCTCTGGTTTTAGTGGAGAAGGGTATTTAGAAGCCAAGATCTGGGTGCTAGCTAGGGGGTATATGTATGTATACACACACACACGTGATACATACTCGGTATTCTAACCCATGAGGTCACCCCAATACTTCCAATTCCAACCCAACACCACAGGGCCCACGTTAGTTTTCTCTCATTTCACTGACAGCGAGAAACCTGGCTCTCAGGTCCTCAATATCGACTTATTTCACCCAATGCCCCGTATGTAATCACTTCCCATTGTCGCTGCTGCCCCGTCCCCTGCGGGCAGCTGGGCCACTCCTCTCGGCGAGGACCGCTTCCTCCCCCTGCTCTGGCCTGCCCCCTGCTCTGAGCTGCCCAGGCCCCCGGCCCCTGCCCCGGCAGAGAAGCCCACCTTCCTCCGACTTACCTAACGGCTTCAGGACTGAAGGGCTCTGTGATGGAAAGGACGGAAAGGGGAAGAGGAAGAACGAGAGAGCTGCAAAGAAAACCCAAAATTCCAGCAGCTTCCCTCTCACCAGGCCTTCAGGTTCCCTGGCGTGTCTGTATGTCTTCATTTCCCCTTGACAACCCGAGCGCCGTGGTGATCATGCCTCCGTCTGTCTCACACACCACTGCATGCCTAGCACCTAGCACAGCTCCTCACCCAGGGCAGGTGTGTTCAAAACGTTTTGAACAAGTGAATGAATGAATAAAATTTGAAAAAGCAGAGTGAGCGAGCGAGCAGCACAGCGACCATATCGGGAAATGCAGCATAACCCATGGCTAAGGGATCTGAGCCTAGCCTTAAGCCTGGCCGTGGGCCAGGCACAGCACCCGGCGTGATGTTTGGCACATAGTAGGGGTTCAAGAGATTCCTGCTGAAGGGATAGACCCAAGGAATTATTTTGATACCTACATTCCATCTGTCATGTGTCACAGTGGAGTAAAAGGTTGGGAACTATGGTTGCTGTTTTTTTTTTTAAAGACTTATTTTTTATTTCTTTCTCTCCCCTTTGCCACCGCCCCCCCTCCCCAGTTGTCTGCTCTCTGTGTCCATTTGCTGTGTGTTCTTCTGTGTTGAACTGTATTCTTGTCAGTGGCACCAGGAATCTGTGTCTCTCTTTGTTGCGTCATCTTGCTGCGTCAGCTCTCCATGTGTGTGGCGCCACTCCTGGGCAGGCTGCACTTTTTTTTTGGTGGTGGGTGGCTCTCCTTACGGGGCGCACTCCTTGCACGTGGGGCTCCCCTACGCGGGGGACATCCCTGTGTGGCAAGGCACTCCTTGCGTGCATCAGCACCGTGCGTGGGCCCGCTCCACACAGGTCAGGAGGCCCTGGGTTTGAACCCTGGACCTCCCGTGTGGTAGGCAGACGCTCTATCAGTTGAGCCAAATCTACTTCCCAGAAACTATGGTTTAAAATGATGAAAAAGGTTTACTAAACTTCCAAATGAGGGAGAGGAGGTAGCTCAGTGGTTGAGCGCCTGCTTTCCACGTACCAGGGCCTGGGTTCAATCTCTGGCACCTCCTAAAAAATTTTTTTTCCCAAATGATATTTGGATGAATAAACTCAGGGCTCAATTTGAACATAATGAACACTTAGCATTTAATAAGTGCTTGTTAAATAAATGAACTGCAACTATTAGCTATAGAAGCAGAGTTGAGTAAACTCAGAGTAGTAAATTTGAAGAGGAAAAATGAAACTGTATAACTAAAACATGGGGTTAAGATGAGTTGTGCGCAAATACAGAGGGAAGATATCTGTGTGTCCTGGTGGAACTGACACTAATGGCAAAAGGAAGATGCTAAAGAGGCCACTCTGGTTATAAAGATACCCTCTTTACGGATTAAGAATGGGTCCTTGTTTAGAGGGTTAGTGACAGAATTCAAGTGAGTCACTTGGTTCGCCAGCTTCTGTTTCTGTGTTACTACTATGCTGCTTCCTTCCTAGGCAGTAGGAGTGCTTTTCAAAGTAACGTGACTCCCTTACCTCCTCCGCTCAGGGGGAGTGTGAAAAACAAAGCCTGGGAACCTTTAAGCTGAAACATGTAGGCTATTTTACATCGTCTGAAAGATGAATGGCCGGTTCATTCATTCAACACACTTGTTTGGCCTTGCAAGGCAGACAATGCCACAGCTGCCTGCACTTGGCCAGGCGCTGGTCTCGGGTGCAGGAGGCACAACGCTGATGGGGAAGATGTGACCCCCACCTTCCTGGAGCTCGTGGTCTAATAGAGGGCAGAGGACAGATTATGAGCCAGGAAGTCTGGGGCAAAATGGGGCCTTGGACATGTTAGTGCAATGAATCCACCCTTTAGAGCCTGTGGTCACCGTTTTTGCTTAACATGTTGTAAATCCACAGAAGGTGACATTTGGTTACAAAACATACTCCCCCTAGTTCCCAGGTATAAATGACGTTTCTGTCATCGCACTGATCTCTGCCCCAGGAGAGTGTACAGTCTATGACATTTGACACGGATCTGATTCGGACAAGTTAACTCTGTCTACACCAGGGCTCCAAGGCAAATACGCTAAACTAGTAAAAATAAGATGTAGGAAGACAGGCTAAAATATAAGATTTTAAGCTGATAGAGGAGATATTGCTGGCAATGTAAATAATGACCTGCAGACCTTCAAAGGGTAAATGAGTGATGTTTTTGGCCAGGGAATTTTTCCTCTGGGTTGGAGTTCTTACATATTTGAAATAGGCCCTTACAACACAAGGTTTTGTCACGATTAGCAACATTACGCTGATGCTACAGTAAAACAAACACACTAACAGAAAAAACGTACAGTATCTGGGTTGGGAGAAAAAAACTTGAGCTCAGACTCAAATTTCCTTTTTAGTTTCTAAAGTGTTTCCAAGTTGGAGACTTCCAAGTTTGGACGTCAGGAGAAAGAAAACAAGGTCTCCCAAGGCCATGAGCAGAGGAAAGGCTGTAGATGGAGAATGACTAATGTTCTGCTTCCTGCTTTTTATTTGATTTATTCTTTGTAGAAAAACAAACAAACCCACAAAAACAGATAGGAGAATTGCTGATATGCAGGCTAGCCTGATGCTACCCTGTGTGGGTTGTGAAAATCTGTCATTTCTGTCTCCCTGTGACCATGTGTACTGCTGCTTAGAGCAGGAGAAACAGAACCCAGAAGTGGGCTTAGCACCACAGCCACAACCCTTAGCACTGCCAATTGTAGCCTTGGCCCTTCCAAGTCAGATACAACTAATACAACCAGCATTTATTGAGAATCTACTGTGTGCCAGGTCCAGACAAGGTGCTTTCTCGTATGGCTGAGCTGGGTGAGAGCCTGGGCTGAGGGATACAGCCAAAACCTGGGGAGCCAACAGGGGCCAGTGGGGATCACATGCTCACCCCCAAGACTTGATTGGAGTTTCACCAAGATAAGCATTTTCATAGGTCTTCTGAGCATTTTCCTTTGTAGAAAACAGGAGAATTCTGCATCTCTTTTCTCTTCCACCCGTGGCAGTTAAGCTCTCTTTGTGTGCTCTAACAGCCATATATTTCATTTTCCACCCACCCAGACTCCTTGCTCCTTCCCATTCTGTCCGGGGAGAACTCGTAAATGTCGTTGGTCACAAATCCGCTCTCCATGCTCGCCAGAGTCACAAACCCGCTTTCCGAAGGGTTCACAGCCACGTTGTCATAGTCACAGGACGCGTCATCAGGCGTGGCTTCTCCTGAGCACACGCGGAAGGAGAGGTTCTTCAGGTCGGGCCGGGGCTCAGCTAAGTCAGCTTCACTTTGTTTTCTTATCACGTTGTACACCTCCAGGTCTGGGCTGTTCTCGTGGTGAGGGGATGGCCAGATGGTGTGCTGCTCCTTTGTGCTAGGGTCAGGCTCTTCCCGTTTTCTAGGAGAAAGCAAAACAGCACTGAGGGTTTCTACCGCAAGGCCACGGGGAGTAGCCTGTGCTTACCTGTTGGGACAAGAGGAAGCATTTCTGGGCTGTCGCTAAGCTGTGCTTCTCACGCACCTGACCTTACAGGCCAGGGCTCTGGGGTGGGGAGGACCAAATGGAGGCAAGGATGATGCTGAAACGACTGTGCATCTGTCACTTGTAGCTGCTGGAGTAGAGGCCAGGGGTGACTACAAGGGGCCATAGAGCCCCCAAAGGGTCCCTGGGTTTGGGTGGGGATAAAAGTCACCTCTAACTGAAATACAGCATGTTCTTCAATTATGAATGGGGGCAGCAAACTACATTGTAAAACTGGTAATATCTATGCCTTTGTCACCAACAGAAATCGTAGATTATTTTCTTTTGTGACATTTATCATCTTGAGACATCGATGTCTTGAAATATATTTTACACACATCTCTACTTCAAAATTATGATAATTATACCCACTACTAAATAAGAAGCCTTAAGAAAGAAGCACATGTATCACTATCTCAAATTCATGTTTGGAAATACTTTGCTAAACTATCAGTAGAACTGCTAAATAGAGAATGGAAGGGAAATAAAAAACCAATTGCAGAGGAAGCAGGTAGAAAACGTATTTGTAATCTTTAGAATTGAATTCTACCTTTCAGAGTGAAAGTAAATAAAAAATGATTGTAATAAGAGCTAACATTTTAAAAATATTTACAATATGTTTACATAAGAGAGTGATTATTAAGTTAGGCAGGTCCTACATTGGAATCTTACTACATATTAAATTGGTGATCAAAGGGAGTCAAATTTTAAGGTAGACCTTAGTTTACCTGTTGCAAAATGGGGATAATAGCCTTCTTCTCTGTATGCAATGATGGTGGGGAATAAAAAGGTGAGGCACTAAGTGCCTCAAAAATGGTGTGCATGATCCAGACCCTAACAGAGGCCCTGTAAGCCACTTAGTGTAGCTAATCTGTAGCTTGTGTACTCAATTAAATTCAATTAAATGGAAAGTCAATCAGAAGGAAGTTGGCGGTTTCATTTTGAATTGAGTGGTTTAGTTTCAGATGTTTACCAAGTTGCACTGGAACACTTATTTTCCAATTGACTCACAATTCACTCTTTGCTCACTCACTCAATTTTCTGAGTGAGGTCATACATGCATGAAAACACTTTGTTGGGTGATGGGTAGATACTCAGGAGTTAAAGAATTCAGTTTCATCCCCGAAGTAGTTTAAAATCTTCCACACAGACACAAATTAAAATGTTAGACCACTCTCTTAATTATGACTAAGCACAAAATGCTTAATACTTCTACATTCCCTGAGCTCATCAGAGACTTTACTCTGAAATCTGCAATGGAGATTCTCTTGGAGTTGCCAAGGATTTCAGTGAATTAAACGGGGCAATATCCACATCTCAAAGAGTGCCTTTTATGCGGGAGACACAAAGGTTTACAAGATGAAGATTTTTACTTGCCTCCTTCTACAGATCCAAACCCAACACACAACTGCAGTGACCATAAGAAAGAGGAGAAGAGGAACGCTGGGGATTAGGATGTAGGCAAGATTCAAGGAAGCTTCTGAAAAGAAAAACACACAATAGCATCAACAATGTTCTTAATGTGTTTCGAAACTTTTAAAAGCTTAATCAACCAAAAGTATTCCAAAGAGCCCACTCCTGGAAGGAAATACACTTGATGCTCATTATTCACATATTCTGGATTTGGAATTCGCCTACTTGCTACAATCTATTTGTAACTTCCAAATAATATTCATGGCATTTTTGGGATCCATTTGCTGACGTGCACACAGCGGCAAAAATTGGAGTCACCTGACATGCACATTCCCAAGTGAGATCAAACAAGGCAATGCTCTGCCTTCTTGTTTCAGCTCTCATACTGCAAACGAGTGCCCTTTTCATGGTATATTTAGGGCCATATTTTTTGCATTTTTCTTCTTTTTTTGTTGATTTCACTATTTAAAATGGCCCTGAAGTGTAGTGCTGAAGTGCTGTCTAGTGTTCTAAATAAGTGTGCTTATGGAGAAAATATGTGTGCTCAATAAGCTTTGTTCAGGCATGAGTTATGTTAATGAATCAACTATATATACAAGGCATGAGTTGTAGTGCTGCTGACCATAAGCTCAATGTTAATGAATCAACTATATATATAATAAGGTATCTTTAAGTAGAAACACACATAAAATGAAGTTATGTACTGATTGGTTGATGAAAATGTTGTGACCAGAGGCTCACAGGAACCTAACCCTCTATTTCTCGTAGGAAAAATGGTTGAGGATTTGCTAGTTCAGGGTCACAGCAATGTTATAGAATATAACTACCATGAACAACGGGAATCAAATGTAGCCATACAGTTATCCAATTAGCAAAGAGTTTTCTAGCTTCTTTTTATCTAGAAATTAGAATTTTCTAATTGTCTTTTTATCCCAAGTAATAGTGAAAATAAGTTTTTATTTTGTTAATAGAATTTTTTTTTTTCCAGAGGAGAGAGAATCTCTCTTCTCTTGTCTTTATGCTCTCTTAGTTTCAAAGCAAGGGCTCCTTGGGCAGTGTTGGTGCCTTTGCTTCTAAGACAGTTACTGTTGCTCCTAAGGGAGGGTGGGGGAGAGGGAGGGAAAAAGAAAGTAAGTTGGATTTCGGTGTTATTACCAGGAAAGTGAAGGTCACAAGAAGCTCAAAAATAAGACTGGAAACTTTCCCAGCTTTTCTAACTAAGACAAACTGGGTTCATTTGGGCCCGTGAGCTGTGACTGAAGAGCACTTAGAAGTCTGCTTTTGTGTTGCTCATTTAAACTTACAACCAGACATCAAAGGACATTACAAAGAAAGTGAAAAGACAACCTATAAAATGGGAGAACATAATTGCTAAACACCTATCTTATAAGGGTTTAATATCCAGAATATATAAAGAACGCCTACAATTCAGCAACAAAAGCTAGATAACCCAATTTAAAAATGGGCAAAGGATTTTGTGTGGTAGTTTGAAACTATATAACCCAGAAAATCATGATTTTACAGACTAATCCATTCCTGTGGGTATAAACCTACTGTCAGCAGGGCCTTTTGGTTAGGTCACTTCAGGTGAGGTGTAACCCAAGGTAGGCCTTATACCTCTTACTGGAGTCCTTTATAAATGTGATGAATACAGAGAGAATGTGTGAAATTCAGACAAAGAGATAAAAAGCCATGGAAGCAAGAAGATGAAAGCAACAAAACCTGGAAGAGAAGAGAGAGACAGGAGACACCACCATGTGCCCTGACATGTGACAAAGGAGTCCAGGATCGCCAGCAGCCAGTCTTTGGGAAGAAACCACATCACTTTGATGAGGCCTTGATTTGGACATTTTCACAGCCTCAAACTGTAAGCTTGTAAGCTAATAAATTCCCATTGTTAAAAGTCAGCCCAGGGGAAGTGGATATGGCTCAACCATACGCTGCACCTGCCACAACCTGAAGCAACAAGCTAGATGCTACAACCCATCACAATGAGCTAGATGCTGCAAACCAGCAGACGCCACAGCCTGCGGAGAGTGGATGTGGCTCAGGCCTTTGGGTGCTCGTCTCCCATGTGGGAAGTCCTGGGTTTGGTTCCCAGTGCCTCCTGGAGAAGACGAGCAGAAACAGAGAGCAAAACAACGAGCAGATAGACAAGGGAACCATTGGTGGGGAGAGAATAAAAATAAAAAAATGAATCTTAAAAAAAAAAAAACCAACCTAGGGGAGCGGATGTAGCTCAAGTGGTCGATTGCCTGCTTCCCATGTACGAGGTCCTGGGTTCAACTCACAGTACCTCCTAAAAACATACAAACAAATGCACAAACCACCTCTTACTGTGGAGTGGATGTAGCTCAGTGGTTGAGTGCCTGCTTCCCATGTACTAGGCCATGGATTCAATCCCCATTACCTCCTTAAAGAAAAAACAACTAACCCATTTCATGGTATCTACTTTTGGCAGCTAAGCAAACTGAAACAGACTTGAATACACACTTTCCCAAAACAATATAGAAATGGCCAAAAAGCACAGAAGATAATCAACACTAGTAGTCATCAAGGAAATGCAAATCAAAGCCATGAGATACTGCTTTGCACCCACTAGGATGACTATTTAAACAACAACAACAAACCCAGAAAGTAACAAGTACTGGCAAAGGGCATAGAAATTGGAACCCTTATATATTATCGGTGGGATTGTAAAATAGTGCAGTCCCTGTGGAAATTAGTTTGCTGGTACTTAGAAACTTGAACATAGAATTATCAGATGATCTGGCAATCCCACTTCTTCATACTTACCCAAAAGAATCAAAAGCTGGGACCCAAATAGATATTTGTATACCAGTATGCATGGCAGCATTATTCCTAACAGCCAAAAAGTAGAAGCAATCCAAGTGTCCAAAAACAGATGAATGGATAAGCAAAAGTGTGGTATATCCATACACCATATATAATGGAATATTATACAGCTGTAAAAACAAATGATGTTCTGCTGCATGTGACAACATGGATGTACATTGAAGACAACATGTTGAATGAAATAAGCCAGACACAAAAGACAAATATTGTGTGATCTAATTTATATGAAATACCTAAAATAAGCAAATTCATAGAGATAAGAGAGATTACAGGTTTCCAGGGAAATAGAGAATTGATTCTTAATGGGGTTAAATTTCTGTTTAAGGTGCTGAAGAGGTTTGGGTAATGGATATTGGTGATGGTAGCACAATATTGTGAGTATAATTAATACCAAAGGGGTTAAATGGGAAATAATGAGTTGTATAGACATTACTACAATAACAAGAATAAAAAGACTATTAAAGAAAACTTAGAACAAGAGAATTTTCCCTCAAGGGGTGTCAGGAGGAATCAAGGATTAGGGACTGATCCTTTCCTACATTCACTGAGCCAAGATTCCCAACCACCTAGAGGCTGTTGCTTTGTTTTTCTGTGAAGCCACAAATCTGACAACTATGTAAAAAATATTTTAAATACCACCAAGAATAACAATGAGCAATAAAAATGCTGCTAACATTTGCTTGGCACTTCGTATTTTGTTCAAAGCATTTTTATACATTATATTTTATTTTATTTTCTGGACATGTAATGCTTTTAGGTGGATAAGAAAAGTATTATTACTTCCATTTTGCAAATGATGAAACTGAAGCACAGAGAAACTAAGTTGTTTTTTTAAAAGTTGTCCAGTGACAAATCCTCCTGGATGCTGAACGTTCACAAGCATTCCAGTGTATCAGCCCATTTTCTTCTGCCTTGTGTGATTTAAGTTTTAAAACGTTTTGTCCGTTTCCTCTATCTGTTTTGTAGCTTATTAATCATGGGGATCATGCATCATGGCTGTATTCATCAGCCAAAGGGGTGCTGATGCAAAATACCAGACCTCTGTTGCTTTTATAAAGGGTATGTATTGGGGGTAAAAACTTAGAGTTGAACAAGGCCCTAAAGAGTCCAACTCAAAGTTGCTTCCATACCAAACTCTGTTGCCATGTGCTGAAGCAAGATGGCAGGCGACATCTACGAAGGTTCAGGCTTCCTCTTCCCTCTTAAGGCTCCGTGGGTTCAGCTTCTGAAAATCTCAGCATAAGGCTCATCTCTTTTCCAGGGCTCATTTCTTTCAGGCTCCATTGCTCTTTTCTGTCCACAAGGCCAGCTGTAAACGATCAGGTGACCGGCTTGGCTCTCTCCCAGGGCTCCAGCATCAAAACTCAGTTCTCTTCTCTGCTGTGTCCTTTATCTGTCTGAGTGTCTGCCCACCAAGGAGGTGGGGACTGAATGTCCTACTGACATGACCGCATCAAAGCCCCAACCTTAATTTCATCAAGTAAAGGTGAAACCTCTGAATCTAATACAATCTAATATGCCCAGAAGAACAGACCAGTTTACAAACATAATCCAATATCTGTTTTTGGAATTCATAAATTATATAAAAATGCCACAATAGTCAAGTCTTCCTGCTCTTATTTCTCTGCATCCACTTTCTCAGCCCCTGCCTCCTAAGCTCTCTGGGCAACTCCTGAGGCTCCATCTTCATCATCTTCACCATCTTCAGGCTAATATTCACATCCTGTCTACATCTGCCCAGTTGTCTGAGAGTAGTTCCATGTACAAATTTCACTGTGAAACTTAACATTTAATGAAGTTTTTGTAAAGGTACAGATGCCCTACCTAGTTCCATTTTCTTTTCAGATTAAAAAAGTTGTTTATTGTGGTAAAATATAAATCTGTCATTTCAACCATTTTTAAAATTCTTATTTTTTTTTGTCATTTTAGCCATTTTAAGTGTACAATTCATTGGCATTAATCCAACTCACAATGTTGTGCAGCCATCACCACTATCTATTTCCAAAACGATTTCATCACCCCAGAGAGAATCTCTGTATCTGTTAAGCAATACCTGCCCGTCTAGTTTCATTTTTAAGAACGAAGTCAGGAATTTAACCATGGGCAACGTGTGATCAGAGGAGGCCCATTATCTATTTTCCCCAGGACAGCTCCGTACACACCTTTGCTATCGTTGAATGTTTTTTTGGCGTCTTCTTCCTGTGACTCTTTGGGAAGAACAGGTGTTGCTGGTTCTGCTCTCTCACCTGGAGAAAACACATGGACTTGAGGACCCAAAAAATGTATCATAGCCCAAATGTTCTTTGTGGTCCGTCCAGGTGCAAGGTGGCATCAACAAAGCAGTTTATAAAAACAGCAAGGTGGGTGCTGAATGTGCTGCCCTACTGGTTTCATCTCCTTTTTGGTGAGACTCTTGCTCCGAGCATCAGGGACCGAAACAGCAGTTGGCATCAAGGTACATAAAGTACCGAGGTGCAGAGGGGAAGGACCAATGACTCACTTCAGGACCCTAAATGATCAGCTTGGTTCAATTCTGGTCTCACTGGATTACTCATTTCACATCGTGAATAAGGATAAGTGACACCCCAAACTTTGCAACTGTAACCTTTCAGTTTTGAGACACATAGATCCCCCTGCAGAGAGGGGGGCTAATGAACTACTTTGCATCATGGCTGGCTGTGGCATAGAGCTGCCCAAAAGGTCTGGGCTAACACCAGGGGTATTTCTGTTGACTAATCCAGTCTAAAGGTCGTATGGCTCTAAATTGAGGAGGAGGGGCTATGAAACAACACAAAGGATCTCAAATCTCAAGTGGAAAGGCTTACCTCCAATCTTTGTAGAAGGAGCTGTTGGTTTCTCTGTAGTGGAAAGAAAACAGACACAAAATTAATAACTAAATTTCCACGACCAGCACGTGTCACACGTGCATTTGTTCATTCAGTCATTCAGCACATTTTAATAGGCGTTACCAGGTGCCAGGAACTGGGCTAGGAGTCAGAAGAATCACTTCCGCACAAAGACCAGAGGCTTGGCCCTGGAATCGGATCAGCTTTGTTGTTTTTTTTTTTAAGTGTTTTAAAACAATTATGAGAATTTTCAAATATACACAAAAGTAGAAAGACTAGTGCGATGAACCCCCATGTACCCAGCATGCAGGTTCAACTCTTACCAACATACGGCTAATGCAGTTTCAGCAATTGCCCCTCCTCCTCCCTGGCTTCGCCCTGACATTTCATCAGTTCATATCAGGGAATGTTTAAGGAGCGACCAACACTAATCTCAAAGCAGGCCCTTGGTCGAGGGGCCAGTTAGACCACTGGTCAGTCCCTAGGAAGATGCTGCTGGTCTAGAACCTTGAATTATTTCAAGTATTTCAAAGGGCCTCAGGAAAGTCAGGTTGCACAGACAGCCTCAGACATCTAAGTTCTTTGTTTTGGCTGGGAGCATATCGCTCTCTCGTGCTGGCAGTAAATCTGGGGTTCATGGAGGCAAGGTCCCTAAGGGTAAGAAGTTAGAAATCACAGTCCTCCAGGATACCAAGACTCTTCATTCAGAAAGGACAGTCTTTAATCCAATTCCATGTGTGTGTGTAGTGGTGATGCACATCCACTTATTTATTTTAAACACTTCTATAGATACAGTGCCTACTGTCCTAAGTGTTTTTTTAAAAAAAACATATTCTTATTTATTTATTTCTCTCCCCTTCCCTCCACCCTCGCCACCCCCCCCCCCCCCCGGCCAGTTGTCTGCTCTCTGTGTCCATTCGCTGTGTGTTCTTCTTGTCCACTTTTGTCAGTGGCATCTGGAATCTGTGTTTCTTTTTGTTGCATCATCTTGCGGCATCAGCTCTCCGTGTGTGTGGTGCCACTCCTGGGCAGGCTGCATTTTCTTTCGCACTGGGCGGCTCTCCTTACGGGGCACCCTCCTTGTGCGTGGGGCTCCCCTATGTGGGGGACACCCCTGTGTGGCACTGCACTCCTGGCGCACATCAGCACTGTGTGTGGGCCAGCTCATCACACGGGTCAGGAGGCCTTGGGTTTAAACCTTGGACCTCCCATGTGATAGGTGGACGCCCTATCCATTGGGCCAAATCTGCTTCCCTGTCCTAAGTGTTTTGAGTGATATATTGTATATAATAGAGGCACTGTTTTAAGTGTTTTACAAAAACTAACTCAATTAATCCTAACAACCTTATATGGTAGGTGCTATTATTATCCCAGTTTCATGTACAAAAAAAAAACCAGGGAGATTAAGTAAATTGTCCAGCAGCTCAAAGCTAGTAAGTAACTGAACCAGGATTTGAACCAAATAAATTCAAATTCAAATTGAAATGTTAAGGAGACAAACTCCGTACTAGGAAGTGGGAATGCAACAGTAAATGAGAAATAGTTCCAGCCTTACACAATACAGGATGGCCACAAAAATCTGGAAATACAGGAGAACATTAATACATATTAATTTCATGATACATTATAATTAATAGTATATTCAATTTGTCGTCCCTCTGTAGCTCAACCCACTGTGTCAAATTTCAAAAAACATGGTGCACTAATATATCATTTCCATCAACTTCTACACATGTATCTCTGATGTATAACCTCAGATGATTTTCAATGAACACTCCTGTGCCTTTACCATACCCCAGAAGAAGTAATCAAGGGGTTGTGATCTGGCTAGTACCCAGCCCATTTTACATGGCCTCATTGTTAAACCCAGTTTTAGATACTGTCATTCAGTCAGCCCCTTGCCACTCCCGTGTAATGGGATGATGGTGTGTCACCTTGCTGGAACCACTCTGGGTGACCTTCCAGTCCATCAAATGCTGTCATTAATTGGTCACCCGTGGTGTGTTTCCAGACTTCATGCCAACCAGGTAGTCAAGGGGACTGGCTTGTAAACAGACAAAAGCCAGCGTGTGAGGTGCTACGATTTTCCTAAGAGGACTATCTTAACGTAGTTTGGAGGGACCCTGGAAGGCCTTCCAGAGGAGGTTGCTTTTTTTAACTTCTTATTTTGAAATAATTTCATATGTATGAAAATTTGCAAGAATAATACAAAGAATTTCCATATATCCTTCACCTACATCCCCCAATGCTACCACTTTAACACATTTCTATGTAATTCTCTCTCTACCCCCACACATCTACCCCTACACCCTCACCTACCCCCACACATATAGCATATATATGTATATAAACATAATTTTTCTTGAGTGTAAGTTGCAGACATGGTGCCCCTTTTACACGGAAATATCTCAATAGGCATTTTAAAAAGGGGAAGCATTCTCTTTCATAACCACAGTACAATGATCAAAACCAGGAAATGAGCACAGATACTATCTATTATCTAATCTCCCAGAGCTTAATCAAATTTTGTATTGTCCTAATAATGTCCCTTCTATCAAATCAGCAGCAGCAGCAGCATGGTCCAGGGGGTCCACTCCAGGCTGTTGCACTTTGTTTTTATGCAAAAAGGTGATATTTAAACCGAACCCAGAGGGTGAGAATGAATCAACTGGGAAAGAGGTGAAGGGTGTTCAAAGAAGAGGGAGTAGCACTTGAGAGTTCTTGAGGGACTTCAAAGGGGATGGGATGGGAAGAGCAGTAAGAGTGGCGAGAGTTGAGGCTGGAGAGGCAAGCAAGGGTCTGAGCGTGCTAAGCCGCTGGTGGCACGCTAAGGAATGTGAACTTACTCTGCAGATGGGCGGCTACATAGAGACAATGTGTTAGTTTCTCCACATTCCCACCTCCCTCTGCCAGATCCACTCTGTCTTCTCTGGGTCCTGGGAGGCTGACCCCCTATGGCCTGTGTCACTGGGACTCCCTTGTCCTCTGGCTTCTAACTGGACTAAGGCAATGGGAGGCAGAGGCAGGGTATGGGAGCAGAGGAAGAGGAGAGGCTCCGGGGTTCCCCCCATGGCCCCTCGAGGCCTCTGCATGGGTTGGGCCATAGCTGTAGTCTGCGGTTGCTCCTCTTCCGTGACTCCAAGCTTTCTCTGGGTTCTGGTAAAACCATTCCTCCCTCCTACTCCTGTAGGCCTGCTGCAAGCTTTCTGTTGTTGCCAGTTCCTGGGTGCTTACTATCTCTTGCTCTTCAGCCAGACCTTTGCAAATATCCTTTTATCATACTCTCCTCATGAAACCCTTTGCCTGCCATCTGTTTCCTGCCAGGACTCAGTCTAACTAAAACAGGCAATAACATAAGTAACCAAGAGCGTGATTTAAAATTAAAAAAAACAAAACTGGAAGAGGTTCAAAGTCCAAAAATAAAAGGCTAACAAAACAAATTTCAAAAAATGCTTATAAAGTACAAAAGTTTAGATCATGGTCTAATAGAATTTGTAGCACAAGTGTGATGGAAAGCCAGTTTTCCACTAGTGCCTTGCTTTCACTGTTCTGAAAAGGCAACCTGTTAAGGCAGCCCAGGGTTTGGTAATCTCCCTGCTGGAGGCAACTCTGTATCATGGGGAGGGGCAGGTCACTAGAGAGAATTTATCGGAGGGGCTTTTTAGCAGCAACATTGCAGCAAAAGCATAGTCAAATCCAAACAATTTAAAAATTACACAATTATTTAGTCCCGAACTAGGTACAACTAACAAGTCATTCTACTCCTGTCAGGAAAAAATGCAGAACTGGGGCCAAGCAATTGGCTTCAGAACAGCTCCAACTTTGGGATAGCTCAAAAATCACTTCAAGTTTAGATCTAAGTCAGTCACACTGGAGGACTCTGGGAAACCCCAGCAGAGTGAGATTAAGCCAACAGAGTTTAACAGAGCTGGAAGCAACGCCAATTAAATTTGCAAGGCATATATAAAGGGTGCTCCGGGGAATTTAAACCTGCTTATCAAAAAGCCTGCTCTCTTGCCCCCGTGCTGTTGAAATTGGTGTACTTTTTCATCTACCTCCTCTGGTCGCTTACGTTTCCTTAGACTCCCAGAAAATAATCCCATATGGCTTTTAGAAGACGTGCAGGAGCAATGGTCCGCTTCCTTTCATATTTCTTCTTTATTCCAAGCTCCTGCAGCCAGCCTCAAGTGGAGAAAGAATAGGCACTTGTGGTTGTCCACTTAGAGGACTTTTTATTTCCTGAGCCTCTCATAACTCCTGCTCTAGCATACAGAAATCTGACCGCTTCTTCCCCTAGCAACAGACAGCCCATTTCGTTGCTAGCATTCTCAGCGAGGCCCCGGGCATTACATTTCCCTCTACAGGAATTTCCAATGTTTTACATCCCAGGCATCAGCCACAAGCTTTCCCAGAGACCCGCACAGCACATTCCTGGTACCAGCAGCTGCTGCTGACATGAGCAGGGAGGCTGAGATTTCGACTGCCTGGCTTGGGGGAGGATTCATTACCATCGGAATATTTGCAAATGAAATTGTTCTTCATGTTGCACCGGTCGTCGTTCCACTGGAACACATAGGGACCCCCGATGCCGGCGGGTGCTGATGGCTGATGGTACATGACCACGCAGACCTCGCTGCCACAGGAGGGCTCGTCCACGTACCAGTTCCTACAGGAAAGGGGTCAAGAGTGAGGGCAACTGCTGAGTCTTTGTTTTCCCATCGAGCTTCACAGAGCCGTGAACTTGAGATCCTGCTTTGGAATACCGTGCAGGGAAGGAAGGAAGTACTGCCAATAAACAGAGCCACATGCTTCCTACGGGGGACGTCCCAATCAATCATCTGACATTTACCACAACCTCTCTGCAAGGAGAAATGCATGACCATATGGAGTCGGCAAAGTAATTATGAGAAAAAGCAAACAGCCGGCCAGTCTGGACATGCTTCTGGCTTGCTTGCTTTTTGCTCACTGGGGCTCAGGTCTCTATTTCCAGAGCTCAGATGCACTGAGAAGGGGTGGAGGTTGTCCTGCTCCTGTCTCCCGGTGTCTCAACAACCACAGCTGCCTTCCTAGGCCTGAGAAGTAAAGGGAAAATGCAAGCATCTGAGCAAGACTTTCCAAAATGTAGAGGCAGTCCAAGCAGGTGAGGGGTGGGGCCGAGAGCAGGAGGCCCACTTAGTGCTTTTCAGTTTGGAGCTCTCACCCATGCAGGAGGCTACTGGTCTGGGGGTTGGGGAGGAAGAGGAGGGTCCCTACCCCCACCTCAGCTTCTGCCGCCAGGTTCCTCGGCTTCGTCTCCTTGGCTCCCTGAAACGCTGCATCAGCAGCCTCAGCGCCACTACGCAGTGGTATTTGGAATTACGTGGTGCTGCCACCCAGCTGGATGCGTGGGCGCCAGGTCAAAGCTCTGGATTTCCAGAGAGTATCTCAGAGCTGGGAGCACCCAACCCATTTGATGGCTCCAGGCTGAAATTTGTAGTCTGCCTGATTACCTGCCCCGAGCCCAGTCTCTTTCCAGGGCTCAGAATGTGCCCTGATTCTCAGACTATTTAGCTACACCCTGCTTCTCCACTTAGCTCTTGTCAGGGCCCCTCCTCAGGGAAGAGGCAGCTAATAGATTGGTCTCCTGGTAGTGCAGCAATACAGCGATGCTTGAGTGCTGTGTTGCCCTCCACCAAAAGGAAGATCCTTTGCTGCTCCCACCGGGCTGAATTTGCCTGAACAATGGCTGAGCTTGTGACACTCCTCGGACACTCTGCCTGGACAGCTGGGAGGCCCTGGCTGGGGCTGGGCCCCTCTAACCCATTTTCCAACCCCTTGGTGGGTTCCCGGCCCTGACTTGCCTTGTTTCCCTCCCCCCCAGCCTTCTGGCTTTATGTTACTTCATCTCACAGATAGAGGGAATATTACACCTGCCACAGAGTTTCTGGACCTGAGCCGTCTTCACATTTGGAACCAGCTAACAGAGGGAAAGAGCAGGTCCTCAGGAGGACGGCCACATGGCAACGTAACAGCGCAGCAGGTACGCATGGTAATGGCTGACCCTGTTCTTCCCCCAGAGGGACCTCTGGCCTTTTACCCAGGTAACTGCAAACTGGAGAACTGCAGGACACAGGGTGCCAATTGAAGACCTGAAGTATCCTCAATCCCCCCCTCCCCATTCAAGCAGGGCAGATACGACATGGTGCTCTGGTCAGGGCCAGCTCACAGGGGATCCACCTAGGGGTCTTTCCCCACTTCTCAATAACATACATGGACTAGACATATTTGGTGGTTAGTGTAGTCCTTACTACGAGGCAGGAGCTATCATAGCGAAGAAGACCAAGTAGAAGCCTCATGAATTGTACTGCCCCCATTCCTCCCAAGGCAAGATAGAAAAGCCCAGCCAACATCTTACCCAGAAGAGGGTGGCAGAAAGCAGTGTCGCCCTTAAAGACCTAGAGAGAGTCGGGGTGCTGTTCCTTGTCTTACCTTTTTTTTCATGAACTAGTCTGGCTCCTGCAAAAGCCAGACAGATCCTGAAGGAGGACACTGGAATAGCACAAACTCAACCAGGCAGAAACTGCAATTGCAGCTCCTATGCCATATGAAGTATCATTGTCAGAGCGGGTGAACAGGTCCTTGGGGACCTAGGACACAGTCACTGATCTGGTGAACACATTCTTTTCCATCTATTTCAGAAAGAGGCTTGGTAACTCTTTGCAGTCATTTGCAACGGGCAAGAGTATACACTAATGGTCTTGCCTCGGGGACACACTATTTTACTGCTTTCTGTCATCATGTGGTGTGAAGAGACCTGGACCACCTCGGCAGCCTGCCGGAAATCACACTGGCCCACTACACTGATGACGTCATACTCATCAGACCAGATGAGCAAGAAGCGGCTAGGACACTGGAGGCTTAGTAAGGCTTGTGTTGGAGTTGGAGTAAGGAAGATTTAGGGACCTGCCACTTCATTAAAACCTGTAGGTGTCTAGTGGAGTGTGTGTAGCTCAGTGGTTGAGCGCCTGCTTCCCATGTCTGAGGTCCTGGGTCCTGGTACCTCCAAAAAAAGTGTGTAGGTGTCTAGGGGTCTAGGGAATGCCAAGCATCACTTTCGAATTAAAGGACCACTTAATTCATCTTACAATAATTTGAAGAAGGAAGCACAATGGCTTTGGGTTCTAGAGGCAGCATGTTTTACACCTGCTCTGATGCATATTCCAGGTGACATGAAAGACTGCCAGCTTTGAGTGGGGTCCAGAGCAGAAAAGACTGCAGCGGGGATAGGCTATGGTGCAAGCAGGCTTGTCACTTGGGTCATACGATCTCACCAACCCTAGTTATTAGAGGTCTCAGTGGTAGGAAAATGCCAGGATTTGTGACAACCCCAATGAGAGAATCACAGTACTGACCTGAGGATTCTGGAGCAAGGCCTTGACACCAGTAGCAGAGAACTATACACTTTGTTTTAAAAAGACCACTCCCTAGTTGTTTGCATTTGCTGTGTCTGTTTGTTGTGTGCTGGTCTTTTTCTCAGGAGGCACTGGGAACCAAACCTGAGACCTGTGATGTGGGAGGGAGGCACTTAATCACCTGAGCCACCTCCACTCCCTGCTTTGTTGTGTCTCTCATTATGTTTTCCTAGTATCTCTTGTTGTGTCATCTTGTTGCCGCACCTGCCCAACACGTCAGGATGCTGTATTGTTCGTCTTCTTTAAGAGGCACCGGGCACTGAACCTAGGACCTCCTATGTGGTAGGTGGGAGCTCAATCACTTGAGCCACATTTGCCTTCCCACTATACACTTTTTGAAAACAACTCCTGGTTTGCTAGTGGGCATAGAACACTAAGAGACTATGCGGCCCAATCTGCCCATCCCGAGCTAGGTACTGCCAGACACACCTCGTCATAAAGTTGGATGGACCAAGGATCAATCTACTGTCTGAAGGAAGAGGAATAACCAGGACCAAAGGGCACTGCGCGAATGGGTAGCACACTCTGCCATGACATCTACCACTACTGCCCCAGACCCTATAGTTACATGGAGGGATCCCTACGATTAGCTGAGAGAGGAAGCTTGAACTTGGTTCATGGACAGGTCAGCTAAGTATGGAAGTATAAGCCAAAATGGACAGTGGCTGCACTATAGCCTCACTTGAAAGACAGTGGTAAGGAGATGTTCTCCCAGTAGTCAGGGCTCTAGTTAGTGCACATAGTTTACTACCTTGTATGGAAAGAGAAGTTATCTGAGGTCAGAATATACAGGACTCAGAGAGAGTGGTAAACTGGAGACAAGAAGGTCTTGGGGAATGATATGGACAGACATATAAGAGTGGGCATAAAGTAGGAGAATCTCTCTATCACGTTTTAAAGCCCACCAGAGATATACCATAAAAGAGGCACTGAACAACCAGGAGACAAAATGACTCTGCCAGTTGATGTCCGTCAGTCACCTCGGTGCTGGTGCAATGGATGCATGAAGAGCAGCCATGGTGGCAGAGATGGCAGCCATGCGTGGGCCCAGGAGTGTTGGTATCATTCCACCAAGGCTGAACTAGATACCAGGGTCCAGCCTGCCAGCAACAGAGATCAACAGTGAGTCCCTGATGTAGCACCAAGCCTTGAGGAAACTAACCTGGCACTTGGTGGCAAGCTGACCACCTTGGATCCCTTCCACCCAAAAGGGACAATGATTCATTCTGATAGGAAAAGGCACACAAACTGGGTATGTGTTTGCCTTCCCTGACTGAGCTCAGGGCCATAGCCAGCGCCACCATCCAAAGTCTTAGCTGGTATTTGATACCAGCACAAAATCGTAAGTAATAGTTCACTGGACCAACGGACCTACTTTTTAGTAAAGGAGGTTGGGAAGTACCAGAACCAGTGGCTTTAAGTGTCCAGTGCCCTTGCCACACTGCTCTCGGCAGCATCCACCTGAACGGAGCTCTTAGGAAATCAGCTGGGCCCAGGCCAAGGCCAATCACCACTACACTGCACTTCTTTGGTCAGTGGCCATTCCAGTGCTGCCGCCCACCACTCAGGGCTCCACTGGGCTGGGCCGTCGCCTCTTCCCACCCAGTTGGTACCATGGGTCCAGCCTGCCTCCTTTTTGAGTCCCGCCAAGTGAGTCAGCCGCTGTAGGTTCCAAACACTTACCTAAACGCTGATGTGCTGCCATCGGTCCAGGCATACAGCTCCTGGCAGTCCGTGCCATTGCCTTGTGTCTCCTCCGGCCTCCTGAGTCCGATCCAGAAGTCACCATCAGAAGCCAAGAGATTGTCAATGAACGTTTCTATCAGTCTCTGCTCGTCTCCAGACTCGATGCTGACCAGCTGGCCGCCATCTCTCCTGCAGGCTGCTCTGGCCTCTGCAAAGGTGAGTCTTCGAGAAGCGTCATGGAAGTAAATGACTTTATAACAAGGCCTCTGCGTCCCTCCTCGGCAGACCGACTGTCCTGGAATAGAGAGAAGCCAGCCGATTTCATTGTCCCCAGAGGGCCACCAGAGCAGGGATGCTTGGAGGCACCTGAATGTAGTAGGTCTAGAGAGCAATTCTGATTACTTCGCAGTGACTGTTCTAATGCCGGGTTAGGGCGCCCAGAGCAAATGAACAGCTCTTCCAGCAGGGGGGCACTGTGACTTACTCGCCAAAGCCTGTGTCATAGGGGCACTGCGTGTTTTGTTTCAGTGTGCCGTTTAGTTCCGTGACAGATTCTTGAAAAGCACACATTTTAACTACCCTTTAAAAGAGAGGTATATGAAGATTCATGGATTCACTTAAAGGCACTTTCACACAGGAATGGAGTCTCCAGGGATGGTGTGGCTTAGAGTGAGCCTCTCTGGTGCTTCCTTCAGGGAAGAGAGGCATTCTGAGTCAGGTGTAAATCCTCTGTCTATGCAGTGAGTGGAGAATTCACCATCTCTGGTAAAACCAGAGGCTGAGAGCATCAGGGACGTGTGGTTTCTGCTACTCTCAGTCTCCCGACCTTGCTGAGGTTTAGTGACGTCTTACTATGCGCCGGGAACTTTGCTGCGGGCTCTACATTTATAGACATACTTCAGCTCATTCATGCCTTATAATAATCCTCTGAGGGAGCTATTGTTTACGTCCCAGTTTTCAGATGAGAAAACGGAGGCTCAGAGAAATGAAGGAGTTTGGCTAAGGTCACATAGCTCTCAGCAGTGCTCCCTGAGTCAGAGCCCAGATGTGGTCACAACGTCATGCCAGTTATCACGGAACCCCACTGCCCATGCCCTCCCTGCCCAGGCTCAGGTGGCCCCGGGAACCCCTGTTCCCTGTTCATCTGACTGACACTCGAAGGGCTGGTGACCGCCCCAGACAAATGGACAGGATCCTCTGAGGAGCACACAGCTCCTTGTCCAGGGCACACTGCCTTCGCTTACGTCTTGGCTTCAGCCTTGCTGCACCCAAAACACTCCTCTCATTACTCCATTTTTTTTTCAATCAGCTTTTATGGGGTATAGACTCCGTGCCAGGCACTGCACCAGGGGTTGGGGATACCAAAAACAAATGCCGGTTCCTAAACCACAGCAACACACAGCATCTGGATTCATAGGTATACAAGTGAAAACCCAGTTTCAACAAGGAGAGTAGCCTCCTGCAACGCGGGAGCCAGACTGGGATGTGGATGGGACTAGCTGCCACAGAGAAAGGCATAAGGGATTCTGGTTTGGAGAAACCTCTTTCCTGATCTCCTGGAATGTTCTCATTTTCCTAACTTATTGTGCAGCTGTGCAGGGGCCCAGACAGTATTCATTACTCCAATCTGCCCAGAACCCAGGGCAAAAGGCCACACACGGTTAACTGCATTTTCAGCGCACACAGAGATAATCCAGAAGGTTCCTGGAAATCATTTCTTCTCTCATCCCTTTATAAAAATTCTCAGTAAGTGACAAGGCCACAGAGGGCAGGTGAAAGAAGACAAAGAGCCCCAGAAAGCCACCGCCTGGCCACCTGTGTAACACTTTCCCAGGCTGGATGATGACAGCACCTTCCTCTGTGGTCCCAGCCCGGCCACACATCCCGAGGCAGCCGCGCCAGCGAGAGGCCGGGCTGGAAAGGGGCTCCGGGCGCATCTGGTTCCCTGCCTTCAGGAAGTGTCTTTCTCTCCTCACTTGCAGGAAAGGGAAGGGCGAGGGACCTCTGATGTCACTTACGCCAAGCAAATTTAATTCGGTTCTGGCCCCTTTCGCCGCCTCGCACGCCGCCCTGGACCCAGCCGGAGGGGCTCGGGACCAGCTTTGGAGCCGGGATGCCTGCGTGTTGGTGGCCCTCACCACCCCGTCGGCGCCCGCGAAGAGGCCCTGAGAGGCGGGCGCCGCCCCTCTGCCCCCCGACACGCAGAACAAGTTAGAGGCGACGAGGCAGAGCACTGTACCTCCTCTGAGGTCCAAGTCCGCGGCTGCCGTGACGCGACAGAAGGAAGGAAGCAGAAAGAGTCACTCCCGGGGCCAGGCCGGGCCGGTCCCGCGCTGGCCCGGCCGCTTGCCCGATCTCCAAGCGCCCTCGTGGCAGGCGCTGGACGCGGCCTCCGTCCCCAGAGGAGGCCGGAGTTACGGGCTCCCCCCGCGCGGCCGCCCGCTCCTGTCCCCGCGCCCGCGGGCCGCGTTTCGGTGGGCGGGAGCCGAGGGCGAGCGGCTGAGAGCGCGCGGGGGTCCCGGGGACCACTGAGCCCCGCGCAAAGGAGCGGCCCGAAGGGGCGCCCCCGGGGGCAGATCTGCCCACTGCCCCACCCAGCCTACGTCCCCCGGTCCCCCAGGGACCCCGCGCGGGGACGGGCTTGGCGCTTTCGGGGTCCGCGGGGGCCGAGGAGGGGCGCGGGAGGGGGACGATGGCGTGGGGTCCCCCGGCCGCGCGCACTCACCGCTCAGCAGGCGGCCGGCCGCGCCCCGCGCCCCCGCCAGCAGCACGGCCAGCAGCAGCGCCCGCAGCGCCGCCCCGGGCTGCATGGCCCCGCTCGGGGGCCCCCTCGGGCGCGGGGGCGCGGCGGCGGCGGAGCGGGCGGGCGGGCAGCGGCGCACGCGACAGCTGGAACCGCGGGGGCGGCGGCGGCAGCATCTCCCGGGGACCCGCGGAGCCGGCGCTGGGTGAGGCCGGGAGGGCGAAGAACCGGCCCGCGGCCCCTCCGCTCGCGGGGACGTCACTGCTGGGAGGGCCGCCCGGCCCGCTGGCCCGCCCCGACGGCCGCCTCCCGCACGCCCGGCGCCAGCCACTTGGGCTGGCCCGGGGGGAGCGCGTCGGGGAGCGGAGCCAATCTCCACCGCCAGCTGCCCGGGCTGGTCCTGCGTCCGCCGGGTGCGCAGTGCGCCCGCAAGCCCCAGGGGGGCTCCTCTGAAACCCGCCGGCCATGGCCCCACCCAGGTTGGCCCAGCGCCCTGAGCGCTGCGACGGGGGCCGGTGGGAGAGGCCAGGCGCCGACACCTCCCCGAGCTGGGTGGGCGGCTGTCTCGGTGTTCAGGGCTACACTTGAGGAAGGGGTGGTTGAGACAGAGGACAAGAGCCCCAGCGAGAGCAGCAGGCGGTGTGCCTACTGGAGAGGCAGGTTATGGGATGTGGCCTCGGTGGCACCTGGAGAAGGTGGCTAAATTGGGGTTCTCCCGGCTGAGAGGAGAGCACCTTCCACCAGAAGCCTAAGGGGTTTTGGTCCCAACTTGCTTCTGCTTACCTACTTGTCCTGCTTTTCGAAGCAACAGTCAAGAAAGTAGACATGTCCCCATGCCTTGAGGCACTGCGGCCCTAGCCCCATAGCACTGACTCCAGGCTGGGGTCGTGCTTTATCATCACGGGTGGTACCGGAAGCTCTGCTTCTGCAGAAAACAGGCATCAGCGAGATGAAGATGGACCTTGATGGCAAGTTCATGTACAGCCCATCTCTATGTCCTGATTAGAAAATGCCGCATCCAACACACATTCTTTCTAGACATTTCTGGCTATCAAAACAATCAAAGAGAATGGTTATAGTGAAAAGCCGCACTTGATTAGCATGTGATGTGCTTGTCAAACCCTGTTTCTTCACTTTGTTTGGCCCTCAGCAAGTTTTTCATTTAACTCTTGGTAACTTAAGAGTTTTGGGAGGGTTAAGTAAGGCAAATAAATATGCAAGTGTGCAGATTTAGGTTGACTATACTGCTGAAGACAGTTATGGATTAAAACAGCTCAGGCTTGGGAAAATGCAGGGCTTGGGGGAGGAAAAATGGTCTCTGTGGGTGGGGGCAAGTGGGATTTCCTTAAAGGAAGTAAACGGGCCAGGCATAAAAGTATAAAGAAGATAGCGGCGCAAGGTTGGAAGCTGAGGTCTACCTGCAAGGAGCTCTCCTCTGAGGGTTTATCATCTTGGACCTATTTCCCCTGAGTGAGAGAAAAGATTTTGAGCACACAGGAAGCCTTCCCTTCCTTTCCTTGTAATTCCCATTACTTACCCCAGCACTTCAGTAAAGTCTGAGGCAGCACGGTCTTGAGCGGCGTGGTGGGAGAAGAAAGGGGGAGAGGAGTAAAGGGAAGTGGCAGCGGCATCTTAAGGGTGTGATGTCTAGGACTTCAGGTGGGGGCCAAGAGCGAAGTGAGTGGTGGCCCCAAGGAGAGCTGCGACCCTGAGGAGGACTGCCCGTTGGCCAAGTCACAAGGGAAATACACTGAACTTTTTCTTTTCCATTATATACCAGAGAGAGTGACCCTTGGATGTGAGGGAGGTTGGCACTGGAATCACATACGCGAGAGTAGCACATAAGCATGCTCTGCCTCTTAGTAACAGAACCAGAAGCAGTTCATTTTGGGGAATGTCTTCAGACATGTTCCAGAAACCTAATAAACCAAATTTTGAAGAAGAGATTTTTTTTTTTTTAATTCAGAAACATTTGAAAGTTTTCGGGATTGTTCTTTCATCCCTATTTCCTGACTTTTTTTTTTTTTTTTTGGTGGCTTATAAATTGGGGCTCATAACACCTGTGTCTTGTCCATCTGATATTCATAATATAGGTCAAATTTACAAGTACAGGGAAACGGACTTTGGCCCAGTGGTTAGGGCATCCGTCTACCACATGGGAGGTCCGCGGTTCAAGCCCCGGGCCTCCTTGACCCGTGTGGCGCTGGCCCATGCACAGTGCTGATGCGCGCAAAGGAGTGCCGTGCCACACAGGGGTGTCCCTCGCGTGGGGGAGCCCCACGTGCAAGGAGTGCACCCATAAGGAGAGCCGCCCAGCGCGAAGGAGGGAGCAGCCTGCCGAGGAATGGCGCCGCCCACACTTCCCAAGCCGCTGACGACAACAGTAGCAGACAAAAGAAACAAGACGCAACAAAAAGACACAGAAAACAGACAACCGGGGGAGGGGAGGGAATTAAATGAATAAAAAATAAATCTTTAAAAAAAAAAATTTACAAGTGCAAATTCAGACATAAATAGGAGTTGGGGAACGTATAGGAGGAGGGAGACATTCTTGTTTAGTGTCAAATACAGTAGTATCCAATAAGTAAAAGAGACACAAGTATTCAGTAATTGGTAAAATTCCTAGAAGTCTGCATATTTAATCTTTATTTCTTTAGCCATTTTTAAGTATCCATATTTCTCCATCCTTGTACAAAGCGTAGAGTGTTTCAAAAGTGAAGATCTATGAGTAAGCCATCCCATACCACGTGTCAAGCAAATTAGTCCAAGGCTTTGACTTCTTCTTGATCCTGTTTATCTGACTCTGATATCACTTTCCTGTTGGTAGTAACATGGATCAGTTCCAATACAGAGAGCTCTGTTGTTTCAAATATATCATAGCAGGCAGACAACTTCTGGAAATTTCCCCAATAAAAAAATTCACACTCTTGGGATTCTGAATATGCATTATGGTTTGCAACCAAGTATAAACTTATATGTAGAAGTGGTTATTAGACTGGAAAGTGTGATTTGAAGAGCATGGGAGAAGACCTACTACCCAAACATATTTTGCACACCCAAGAGCAAAACTTTGGTGATTTCATCATTGATAATTCAGTTTTTTGGCTTACATTGTTTCCTCAGGTCTGTTTTTAAAATGCAAATATTCCTGGCTTGGTTAATAAACGTGTTGCTACTAAACACGCTTTCTAGCACTTTCTTTCTGGCAGAAGGGTACCGAAATTTTTCTGAGAAGAGCTGTTGAAGGATGGGTGGTAACGGTGTTTCTGTGTATATAGGGAGGTTTTGGGCAGGGAGATAAGGATGGGGCTGGTGGGGTGGGGGAAGAGAGGGCAAAGTTAAAGTATTTTACAATTGCCTACTATATTTACAAAGAATGTTTATAAATTACTGTATGGTATGAAAACATCACTTTCTAAATCAGCTAATACCAAACTACATGATATTTTTGACAGAAACTATTTTGTTCCATGCATTTTCTGAATTCCTACCTCCAGACACCATTATACACTTTGGTGACTCAATTTTTCATGCAGCTTAAAATATAGTTATAAGCCAAGACATGAATATGTGAAACATGAAGTAACAGTTTAAGAGTTAATACAAGTTGAGTATTTATAAAATATTAGCTCAAAAAAGTGGTGCATAATTAATTGCCTAAAGAATGGTACAAACAATACATGTATAAGAAGTTCAGGGGAAGGAGATACCATGGTGAAATGGATGAAATTCAAAGGCTTCAGGACAGAGGAGGGGAAACAAGCATATCAATATAAGAAGTAAAGTAACTAAGCATTTAAAATTCTAAGGGAATGGGAAGCGGCTGTGGCTCAATCAGTTGGCTCTCATCTACCTATGGGAGGCCCTGGGTTCGTGTCCCGGGGCCTCCTTGTGAAGGCAGGCTCTGCGCACGCTGCAGAGCACTGCCCAGCAGTGGAGAGCTGACTCAGCAAGGTGATGCAACAACAAAAAAAGGGATACAGGCAAAAAAAAAAAAAAAGCACAGAAGAGCATGCAGTGAATGGACACAGAGAGCAGACAGCAAGCAAGCCGCGAGGGGGGGAGGGGAAATAAAACATATACAGACACAGGAGAATGCACAACAATTGGACACAGCACACAGCAAGCAAAAAGCCACAAGGTGGGGGGCGATAAAAAAAATTCTAAAGGAATTATCTGTTTGAGCCATGAAATAATGTTTTATTCTCAGGGTGGATCAACATGGGGAGTAGAAGGCATGTTCTGAGTCATTCCTGAAAAAAATACACCCAGAGAGCTGGGGCAATCAGACTTCTCTGCTGAAGCTACTCAAGCAGCTTCTTCATCCATTATTTGCATCAGATCTATGAATCTTTCAACTGGACTAGTTTTAAGGAGTCAGCCTCAATACACATGAGCTTGGAATCACAGTTCTATTACTTTTCTGACTGTTCTTCCCTGGATCTAGTGTGCAGACACTTATTTGCCAAATTAATGTTGTTAGGCAGACTGGTTTCCAGTCCTAATGCAAAAATGGAAAGATTGCTTATTCGTTTTTTAAAAAATGATTATCTGGTGATAACTAGTTTCCTTTCAAATCTTCTAGACCATGTGCTTGGTACCTTTCTAACTTTAACCCAAGGATTAGGTTAGGAACCCATCACTGCAAGACTGTAAAGCCATTGCTATACAATCTTTATTTTAGAAAGCTTAGCTATATCTTTGATGGTGTCAGGACCTACCGGTCCTCTCAGAATGGCGGGGGTAGGTGTGGGTGGGAGAGAGTGGAGAGGGGAGGGCATGGAGGCAGGTTAATACAAGAGCCTGGCAGGAGAAGGGATGGAAAGAGGATGTAGACAGAGATTCAAGGCTGCTCTAGCCTCCTGTTGGCACCAGCTTATGCGTGTGTGTTCCACAGATATGCAAGGGGGCACACAGGTTTAAAATGTTTACGAGGAGAAGAAAGTTTTATATGAGGCAAGAAAATCCTCCTACAGTGGGCTGGGTTTTTAGAAGATTTAGGGTAGGGAGCAAAGTGAGTCAGAAAAAAGAAGTGCTTCTCTACAGTGTAATTAGAAAGGTGAGAATATTTTTTGACAGAAGTAAACTTACTTTGCTTTTTGTACTTTGGCCTTTGGTTTATAAGGAAGGGAAATCAGTTCTTTCTTTAAAAAAAGAGAAAGAAAACAAGATAAAAACCAAAAAGAAACAATTGTATTGCTTGTATTGATTGAAATTTACTCACTTGAAAAAAAAACCTGAGGTAAAATCACCACAGCATTTATACAGATTAGCCTCTTAAATTTAGAAACTGTGGGATCAGAAATATTCCAGATTAGGGAATTTGGGGTTAATTCAGGAGAGCATGTGTTTACGTATTCATGAGTTTACAGCACCCAAGTAGCCTATGTCAACACCCCACAGCCTTATGACGTGTGAACAAGAAGCTCTACTGACAATAGGGCCTTATCTTCCATGCCAGCAGAGCTGCAAACACTGGAGGTATCTTTGGTTTATCAAAGATTGTCAAATTATGTGAATTCTATACCCTTCACCTCCAGTTCAGGGAAAGATCTGACGCCTGGGTACCTAGATATATGGGGTCAGCCTATTAATCCTCTGCAATGCTACCATACTACATCCCTCCAGACAGACACCTGAAGGGCGCACTGTCAATCTCACCATGATCCTTTCTTCTCTTTGTTTCCTTAAGAGCTGGAGAATCTCGTCTCTTCTTTTAGCCTGTGTAAATGAAGGGGGGAAAAAAAGGGAAAAAAACAACAAAAAGTGGATAAGTCTTTTGACTCAAAAATAAAACCTTGTTCCTGTGGAAGGTTGAATATCTTCTACTTCCTTCTCATATTCTTTGGCAGGATTTTTAAATGTTTTTTTTTTTCCATGAAGGATTTAAACTTGTTTTCATGTCAGTGCAAAAATACGTAATACAGAGGATGCTGCTTTACAAAATAATTTGTTTTTGATCCTAAATGGCATTTTCCCCCATCTACTGGTAGGTAACTTTTACCAGGCCTTTACTACATGAACTATGCTAATAACTTTATATACACTGTGCCATTTATTTCTTAGAACAATCCAGAAGTTTGACACTACTAATATTACATTTTAAAGATAAGGATACTGACTCTTGGTAAGGTTAAATAATTTGCCCAAGCGATTAAGTGGCAGAACTGGATTTGATCCTAGCTCCAAAGCCCATCCTAACTAACCGCTACTCTAAATTGATATTAAATGGTGGCAAGATCTGAGATCAGCGAGCTCACCCAGCTGAGCTCAACTAGGTCTATAGTTAAGAGGGCTTTTCTGAGTGGCTTGCACCTGGGAACAAAGACTTTTTCTCTCATCTCTCCTTTCTCTGTCTTTGATAGTGAGAAAAGCATAATCTCAGGCAAGTTCTCCTAAATGTAAAAAACTAATTTGGTACAGGCATGAAGATTTATCAGGGCAACTGCTGTAATATAGTAAAAAAAGATATAGACTATATAAAAATAGGCAATGATAGGTGCAAAACTTTTAACTAGAATCCAGCTGTGTTCAGTTTTGAAGATAGCCAGGCAGAAAATCACATCTGGAGTATTTGAGAACAAAAGAAAAACCAAAGAATCTGGCAAATGAAACTGGGAGCTTCAGGTACCCAAATAAAAGGAAAGAAGCTTCATTTATATCAAAGCTAGAAGCAAATTACTGACAATCGATAGAGATCTGTCATAGCAAGGTCAAAATTGGATATCATCCATCCATCCATCCATCTGAATTTCTTGAGCACCTACCATGTGTTAAGGGCTAAAGGAGACATAATCTCTGCCTTCAAGGTGACTGCAGACTTGTGGAGAAAAAGGACATGGAAATGTACATTGGGGTTAGCATAGGGGCAATTAGAGAACTCGATTCAGCCTGGGGTGGGAGTTGGGGAGTGCTCAGAGGTGTCCCAGAGGAGGTGAGATCCAAGCTTAGATGCCAAAGTGGAAGTTGCTAGATAACAGTGGGGACAGAATGGGGAAGAAAGATTTGAGGTAGAGGAAAATAGCGTGTGTAAAGCCCCAGGTCTTAGTCCCAATGGCTCAGCTGCAAGGGAAGCGGGGAGTCGCTCCGCGCCCCATCAAAGTTGACGAGAGGAGGAGCCTGTGCCAGCGCCTATTCTCATCAGCCGGATCAGGCGCAGTGGCTGCCTTGGCTTTGCATCATTCTGTCCAAGTCTTATGCATCTTGCCTTCTATGAGCTTCTGAGGTTTTAATTTTATGTATTTTGGGGCCAGATTTCTATTTTTTTATTTGAATTTTGGGCATCATATATCAGTTAATGAAAGAAAAAAATTCGGGTACTTCAACAACTAAATTTCACAATACTTGTCAAATTGCTATAGATTAAATAAAATACTGCCTGTAGACAAGACATGTGATGTTTTCAATGCAGTATTTAGTGGTACTTTCTTTCCCAACTTTTCCAATACACATGTACTAAGTTGAAATTACTTGCTGCCATCCTGGACTTTTATTATGACATTGACCTTACTTTTCCTATTTTATTTCTTAGTTGCTACCATGTCTTTCTCTTTCAGAGTTTTTTTTTAAAATTAAGATTTATTTATTTATTTCTCCCCCACCCCACCCCATTATCTGCTCTCTGTGACCATTCACTATGTGTTCTTCTGTGTCTGCTTGTCTTCTCTTTAGGCAGCACCAGGAACCGATCCTGGGACCTTCCAGAGTGGGAGAGAGGTGATCACTCTCTTGTGCCACCTCAGTTCCCTGGACTGCTGCATCTCTTGTTGTCTCTCCTCTGTGTCTCCTGTTGTGTCATCTTGCTGTGTCAGTTCTCCGCATGGGCTAGCATTCCTGTGTGGGGCCAGCGCTCCTGCGTGGGGCAATACTTCGTGTGGGCCAGTTTGCTGCATGGACCAGCTTGCCTTTCACTAGGAGGCCCTGGGTATCAAATCCTGGTCCTACTGTATGGTAGACGGGAGCCCAATTGCTTGAGCCACATCTGCTTCCCTCTCTTTCAGAGTTTTATTCAACTTTTTATCCTTCCTTAGAGCTTAGCAGTGCCTTATATGTGATACTCAAAGAATATTTGTTGAATTGAATTGAGTTATGATGTATAAATGAAATCACTCATTGTTGCATACACAATTCTTAGCCTAAGCAAAAATTTAAAAAGTTTTAGAAGGTGAAATCAAACAGCAGGGTAAGTTTAATTCAGCAGGATAAATTTTAGTTTATAAAACTATGCTTATTTTCTCTTTAAGCTATACTAAAATGCTTAAAATATAAAAACAAAAACTTAATTACCAGATTCTAAAATAATAGTAGAATGCACTCATTCATTTTTTTCCCTTTGATTTCATATCCTTTTGTAATTATGATGGCTTTTAGTACCAACCCAGTTTTATTATGTAATATAATGCACCAGAAACAAAACTTTTAAGTGTAATTTGATTTCAGCTCCCTGAACATGCTTCCTGGGAGTGAAGAGCATGTTTTAAAACTACTGTAAAAAAACTGTCATCTGAACAAAACCACTGATGACTATTTTAAGAAAAGTATAATTAAATACAATTCAGTGGTAAGAGAAAATCCTACAATTTACCTTGTTAGTAGGGAAAAAAAAACTTACTTTCCCAACTTAATTTCCCAACAACAAAGGAATCCTCATTTTGAATTACAGTGTTTTGGTTGAGTTCATTAATGGAACTTTATATTTAGAAGGCATTTCATTCACTTAATTTGTTAATCCTTAAAATAATACTATAAGGGGTCAAACTTATTTTATAATACTTTGTTTGTCATTTATATTTATATTCCTAAATATTATAGACTAAAACTTGATTTCAAGATATTAAGGTGTGATAATATATAAATTTAATGTCTCAGGGATGATTAATGATTTTTAGTGTCACTTCAAGGGATATGTTTGTCAGTTCTCTCCTTTTGGCTTTTAAAACCCAACAACTTGAAGGCACAACATAGAATTATGAAATCAACTAAAACTTGGGTTTGAATCCCAGTTCTTTCGTGGGATTAATGGCAAGTAATATCTTAATTATCCCCCCTGGTTCCTCCAACTATAACACTCCCTCCAACTATAACAACTAACCTACAGGTTAGAGGTGGTGCTTTTGGGAAAATCAACGAACCACCTCTCTGAGTCTTTTATTTCTCCATTATAAGAAGGGTTGTTGCGGAAATCAGAGATAATACAAGTAACGCATGGCATAATGACTGGCATATGGAGGAGATTTAATAAATGGTAGCAATGCTAATATTATGTAATTATTTTGAAATAATTATTTTCTTTCAGCGCTTCTAAAATGTAGAAGAGAGTGGGAAAAAGGATGGATTTGTACAGGCATGGAGGACTTTTGATGATTCTACCTTTGAACTATGGGTTATTTAGTGAATGCAGCTGGAGAGAGATAAGGAGGCAGATTTAAGATATTATTTGTCACTAAATATGCAGTACGAATTCCTCTGTTCATAAATTCTCCAGAATATTATAAACTTTTTCCCCAGTTAATCTTCCACTATTAAAAAAATTCTCTTCATAAACACTAGATTTTAAAATAAAAGCAAGCCCTTTCTTTTTAAGACCTAGTTCTCCTATGAAAATTGTATTTCTTCCTTGGATTATGATTGAAAAACTTTTTGAGGGAGCTGATGTGGCTCAGGCAGTTGAGGGCCTGCTTCCCACATGGGAGGGCCACGTTTGATCCCCAGTGCCTCCTAAAAACAAAGACAAACAAACAAACAACAAGCAAACAAATGAAAAAAACCAACTCAGGGCTTTCCAGATACGAGGTCCCAGGTTTAATCCCTGGCCCCAGTACCTAAAAAAAAAAGAGGTAATGTCTTTTCCTCTCAGATTACCTATCTACATTGTCCAAAGGAATTTGACTGCAATACTAGGAAAGCTGAACTACTGCATTTAATCTTAAGAATGTCTTAGAAGTATACTGAATTGATTCCAAAATCAGCTCTTTATTTAGTTACCTGGCAATCATCCCAATCCTTAGAGAATCCTTCAGTCCCTCATCTCTAAAGTGGAGGTAACCATAATGCTTCTCAGAGCTGTTCTGAGGATTAAATTAGAATGTGTGTAAAACATGTAACGTGTACATGACATGTAGTAAATCTCAAAAATCATATTGTATAGTGAGGAGAGGAGAAGACAGAGAAAAAAACAAAGAAAAGACAAAGAAGTACTGCAAGAAATATATTAATTCAAATGAGAATTTTAAATATCCTTAATTCTTTCCCGTGAATATAGATATATCATGGTACAAACATCAGAAAATGTAGAAAAGTACATAAAGGGAAAATAATGTTTACATAAGATTCACTGCTGAATCTAAAATCTTAATATAAGTTTTTAAGTATAACATATAAAAATTTCAGAAGAAGCTTAAAGAAGCTCCAAAATAAGTAATTTATAGCTTTAAAAATAATATACTAAAGGGAAAAAGCTGACTATGGAAGCTATAGGCTAAATTAATGATCACAATACAAAAAGTATGCTCAGCAATGAAAAGACGTCCAACTAAAAATAAATGGAGGGTGCTTGCTTTGGCAGTACATATACTAAAATTGGAACAATACAGAGAAGATTAGCAAGGCCCCTGCGCTCAAGGATGACATGCAAATTTGTGAAGCTTTCCATATTTTTAAGGGGAGAGAAATAAAAAATAAATAAATGGAGGGAAACGGATGTGGCTCAGGCAGTTGGGCATCTGCCTACCTCATGGGAGGTCCCAGGTTTGGTTCCCAATGCCTTCTAAGGAAGACCAGCAAGACAGCGAGCTGATGCAACGGGCTGTGGTGGTGAGATGACAAAACGAAGAGACACAGTGAGGAAACACAATGAGAGACACAACAAGCAGGGCGTGGAGGTGGCTCAAATGATTGGGTGCCTCCCTCCCACATAGGAGGTCTTGGGCTTGGTTCCCAGTGCCTCATAAAAAAAAAAAAGAAGATGAGCAGACAGGACCATAAACAACAAGGGGGGGGGGAATAAATAAAAAAAATAAATCATTAAAAAAATGAATTAAAAAAAAAAGGAGACATGGAGGTAGGTAAGAGCTTAGCATGTCTAAGATGGTTATAAGCCTAGCCTGACTGCAGCAAGATGTGTGTTTGGGGGAACAGGAGTATAAAGGGTACAAAAATTTGATGGGATTATATTGAGGAGCTTGATGTAAAGGCAGAACCATTTATACCTGATTTGGCAGAAGATTGGAACTATTGAAGACTTCTTGGCAGGGGGATGACATGATAAAGTATGGCACTTAGGAGGATATACAAGATGAATTAGGAAGGTGAGAGAGTGGAGGTGCAGGGACCAATTAAGAGGTTATGGCAGTCTGGGTAATCTGAGCCAACAGTGTAAAGAATCTGCTCAAAAACTATAGTAAACTTAGCTTCCATTAATCAAAACAAACTGCTCTGATGATAAGAAATAACAGCTGCAATATACTCTACCAACATCTGTGTGGAACTATGCTAATTCTGAGTACTACCGTTCAAGAAGACTATTTTCCAAAGAGAAAGAAAATCTGTTTTCTCTGATAATTTATGACCACAGCCCTTCCCCACTCATAGATTTGGGGTTTAAATTTACATTACTTGTGTGTCTTTGGAAACTTCAAAATAAGAAATTTAAGTGATCCCAGATTGGCAGTAGTCTGGGTGTCCTGGAAGAAGCACAGGCAAATATTTTTTTTTGCAGAAAGAGAGTGACCAGCTGTCCTGGTTTGCCTGAGACCAAGGGATTTTCTTGGATGTGGGACTTTTAGTGCTAAAACTGGAACAGTCTCAAGAAGACCTGGATGGTTGGGCACCCACCTTCTGGGATTAGTTTATATAATCTTTTATGTTAAAAAAAAAACCAGTAAGCAAAGGTACTAGTAAACATATGAATAAATCCAGACAAGTGTTCATTCTATAAAACAATAACTGTAATGTCAAATGTGGGATATAACTAAAGGAAGATACGACTAAAACAGTGCACATCAATAACAGAGAGGGATTATATTGTTCAGGAGCAAGGTAAAATACGGGTTAAATCCATACTTTAAGTATGCATGTTAAAATCTTACAGGTAATGACTAAAATATTAAAAGATGATAACTTTGAAAATAATAATAGGGAAAAAGTGGAGCTATAAATGCACATATATGCACACTCCCCAAAAGAAAGCAGGAAGGAGAAAAGAAGCAACACGGAAATAGCAGAGCTACTAGAAAGTGAAAAACAAGAATTCCATATATATCAATAGTCATAACAACTATAAATGGACTGAATATGTCAAAATGAATAAAACCAAACAAATGAACTATTTGCCATTTACAAGAGACATATCTAAAATGAAAGTACACAGAAAGATTGAAAGTAAAATAATGGAAAATGATACAATAGATAAATAGCAAAAAATTATGTAGCTATATTAATATCAGAAAAAAACAGAATTTAAGCCTAAAAGGATTGCAGGAATAAGGTCAAAACTTAACGATAAAAAGTTCAATTCACCTGGAAGATGTAACAATTCTAAACATGTATGCATCTTCAAAATATAAATAAAATCTAACAATGACAGAATTATAAGGAGAAAGAAGAAAATCCACTCTCATGTTATTTTTAACATACCTCTTTCAGTAATATGTATGAGGCAAACAATAAAGTTATAGAACATGTGAAAAACACAAATAATAAGAAGCTGATATATATAGAGCCCTACAACCCCCAAAATACATATTCTTAAGCATCTTTGGAATATTACAAAAAGGAATGTATTCCAGGCCATAAATCAAGTCTCAAGTTTTAAATGCTCAGTGTGTCATATAGACTATGTTCCTGATCCCAACCTAATTAAGTTCAAAATAACAGATAACTTAAGAGGACCTCACGTATTTGGGAATTAGTATTGCTCAATATTACATGGGGCAAATTAGAAATCAAAATAGAAAACTTCAAAATATTGCAATGAAATATAATAATATATATATAATGTAATATATACCAAATATATATATATATACTATATAGTATGTATAAACTGTGAATAGCAATTAAACTATACATATATGGCTTGTGAATGTAGCTAAAGTAGTACTTTGAGTGATATTTATGCTTTAAATGCTTATATTAGAAAGGAGAAAAAAAAGAAAATTAAGAAACAAAATGAGAAGGAACTAGGAAAAAAAATGGAATTAACCCAAAGTTGTAGGATAAAGTAATAAAAATTAAAACTAATAATATAGGAAACAAAAATACAACAGAGGATCATAAAATCAAATGTTTGTTCTTTGAAAGGAACACTAAAATATATAATCCTTTGGCATAATTGCTCAAGAAAAAATATACAAATGAATAGAAATGAAACAGAATAACTAGAGATATGGCAGAGATGAAAACAGATGATTAAAGAACACTTTGAATCCTTTACACCAATAAATTTGAAAATGTAGATGAAATGGACAATTCCCTAGAAAAAAAATTACTAAACTAATTCAATAAATAAAAAATAGGCTCATTTCTAAATCCCCCAACAAAAAAACAAAATAAACTAGCAAACCAACCTATAATGCTTACACACTATATTTTCATCTCAAGTATTTTCAGTCACCATTTAGCTCATCAAATGGGTTGCCTTAGGTTACCTTGGGTACTACTTCAAAAGCGCTTTGGCTTCAGTGACTTAGCCTTTTTTTTCTTTCTTTCAGGCTTTCAAGAGCTGTTTCTTTCTGCAAAGGGTGTATGTATACAGTTGAAAATATTCATTCCCTGCTGATTTTTTATATTCTGGTTGAGAACTGTGGTGGTTAAGCTCACGTGTCAACTTGGCTAGGTTATGGTGTCCAATTGTTTGGTCAAACGAGCCCTGGCCTGATTGTTACTGTTAGGGCATTTCATGGATTTAAATCATTATTCAGTTGACTGCATCTATCCATGGCTCATTAAGTCTACAATAAACAAAGAAGATCGCCTTTAGCAATGAGAGAAATCTCATCCAATCGCTCAAAGGCCTTAAACGGAGAACTGATGATTTCCGCAGTCATTAAGAGCTTCTCTCTCTACTGCAGCCACAGCACCTCTTGGGTAGTTCATCAAAACCTTCCTTGGAGTTTCCAACTTGCAGCTTGCCCTACAGAATTCGCACTTGCCAATCTCCATGGTTACGTGAGCAAATTCCTAGACTAAATCTTTTAATATTCATTCTAGCTAGCTAGCTGTCTGTCTGTCTACCTACCCACCCATCCCTGTCAGTTCTGTTTCCCCTTAGAGCCCTAACTACTCAAGAACCATTGATGAGACCTTCAGAATCATCATGGTGTTAACGTTTTAATGTACATTTTAGAGAGAGGCATTAAGCATCTATTGAGGAGAAGTTACATTACCTTTTTTTCACCTGTAAAGGGTTAATGCTCCATTGCTGAACTTTCGAAATTAATTTGATAAAGATATGATTAAAGGAAAATACTACGTGAGTCTTTTTAACAGTATGAGCAAGACGATCAAATTTTATCTTTTAAATAGGAGGTGGATACATAGATTTCATGCCTTTAGAAATCTACTCATCATTCTTCAAGATTTACTGCTTTAGTCACAGTATCTTCATAAATATTTTGAATCTACTAGAATTTTATTTTTCAACCATTGGTTTAAAAAAAGGGGAGGCAGAAAAGATTGGAAAAAAACCTTTCTTTGAGTTTATGGGTGTCAGGCCTTGTGCGAATTCCTTATATGTTAACTCATTTAATCCTTATAACACAGTCAGATATGTATTAATATTAACTCTACATAAAAATTAACAACTCTCTCAGGACCACTTAACTAACTAGTAACTGGCAGAATCAGGATTCAAACTCATTCTAGTTTTGTTTAACCCCAAGTCTTACGCTTCTTGTGCTATACTAGTTGAATGCTTAAACGCACACACGTGCACATACATTGTCAGAAATTTTTCTGTAACATCTGTTTCAGAAACATCCATTTGCATGTTTTCTTCATTAATTTTCAGACCAAAAATGAAGAATTAATTAGAATTGAGCATGGTGAGGAAGACAAATAAATTTTCTGCTCTCCCAGGAAAATTTACATTCTAGGAGAAAATGGTGCTATGGGAATCCACAGCAGGGGGACATAATCCAGCTGGGGTCGGCTTTGATTAAAGTTAATGATTTACTTATTTAATGTATCACGTAGCACTTTACAAAAAGTGCTGTTAAAGAGTAATGAATAGTTGAATTATAGCAACATATATAAACTGATGAGCTTTTTAAGATCTTATTTAATGTTAACTAAATATTTATGATAGGATCTTTGATTACAAGTAACTATAAAATGGATATATTTCAAAGTTAGAATATTGCTTAAGCAGTCCCTGTCCCTCCTAACGACTGATGAATAAAGATTCAATGGTTTAACAGAGGTCGAGGATATCATCTGATTTTTTTTCTAGAGGCTCCAGAATTTAATTTTTAATTCTATGCCAATGAGTGGAAGCTACCTGTCCAATAGGATAACTAGAGAATTTAATTCTTACCCTACACAAAATCTAAAACTTCAGTAGGTGTCATTTCTCTTCTAGTTACAAATGCAACCTAGAGGAAGGTGAGAATTATGATTAGCTTAAGGTAAAACTGTATCAGTAAAAATCTAACATTTGGATTTGATTCCAAAAAGCAGTATGTCTTGTTCATTTTGATAACTGTATGCTTCAACTATTAATTTACTCTATGAATTTATTACCAGTCCCTGTGCCTATTAATTGAAATTTGCCATGCAGATTCTATAGCTGCCAGATAGTAAATTTATATCTACTGTAATATTAAGATACGAAATTGTTGGACCTCCAAATGATCTCCTATGCACTTTAAAAGATAGGCTGAATAATCAGTAAAAAGGTTTTCTCTAGCACTAATTTGATTTTAGAAGCTGGACATAATGGCAGTAATCTCTGCAAGTGGATGGAAGATGTTATAGGATTATTAATCAGAGAGAGGAGGAATGCTGACTTGCAGGAAAAAGATGCAGCTCTCGGCACCTTTCCACACCTCCTGGAAATTGCTTGATACTGGCTCAATTCCCAGATCTGACATACATAATTTTCATTTAAAAAATAATGGTTTACTAAAATGAGAAAAACATACCAGTCATTACATAAGAAGAACTCAATACAACTTTTCTTAAATGTAGATTTCAATAAAATACAAATTTATCTGTTGTGGGTAAGAAAAAGTCTATATTTTTCTAGTTCTGTTACATATATATATATATATGAAAAACCTATAATAATTACCTGAAGAGCATAGCTCTTGTTTTAAAACACTCACTAAAAAATTCATGCAGGGTAAAAGTGTAAGTAATTTAAAAAACCCATACTTTTAATATTGCTTTAAAAAGCACATATTTTTTTTTAAAAAGCAGTGATACTTGAATTTTAAAGTTGAGAAAAATATAAACATAAAATCAACATTATATTTTAAAAATTTAATAGTGTGTGCATGCATTAAGCTTACCTCTCTTTCTCTATTGCTTTACATACTGTTGTCAATTTGGTCTGCAATAATTTTCAAAGTTTGTGCTTAGCAAACAAATGACTACTGTGTCTTGCTCTACAGATAAGATGAATGACTGAATGGGACTGACCTCATCTTTCACATACATTTTTCTTGTCTTGCCTATTAGGACATAAGAAGGAGTGGCTGAGGGACTTCCCACAGAGATGACTCTCAAATTTCATTTCTGGCCTAAACTTCCCTGAGCTTCTAGCCTGTGGACTCACATGGCTATTTCACAGCCTCACCTGCTTCTCAAAGGCACCTCAAACTTGACAAGTCTAAACTGAATTTACAACCTACTCTCTTAAACCACCCTCTCACCAAAAAAAATCCCAAGCCACCTAATCTTTATCTAATGTTCCTTGTTTCAGACACTGGTACCTTCCAACCTTCTGGGCAGGCAGAAAATGGTGAATTATCTTTGATTCCTTGCTATGCTTCACTGTCCATATATATTTAATATATAACCAAAATCCTGGTTATTTTACCTGCTAAACTGGCCTCCAAATTGTTTTCCCCACTTCTGTTCTGGCTACTTTCAATCCAGTCCCCATAATAGTCTTTTGTTCTTTTTCAAACAAATCTCTGACATGTCACCCTTCAGCTGAAAACACTTCAATGAGACATTCCATGTTCAAGGATTGGAAGACTTAATATTATTAAGAAGTCAATTCTACCCAAAGTGATTTACAGATTCAATGCAATCCCAATCAAAACTCTAATAGCCTTATTTGCAGAAATGGAAAAACCAATCACCAAATTTATGTGGGAGGGTAAGGGACCCAAATAGCCAAAATCATCTTGGGAAAGGACGTTGGGAGGACTCAAACTTCCCAATTTTAAAACTTATTACAAAGTTACAGTGATAAAAACAGCATGGTACTGGCACAAGGACAGACATATAGACCAGTGGAATTATACTGAGAGTTCAGAAATAAACCCTTATGTCTATGGCCAAGTGATTTTTTTTTTTATTTGTAATTTGTAAAAACAGTCTTATATATATGCAATATCGCCCATATTCATATTTTACATGAGGTTTCACTATGCTATACAGTCCCATGCTACATTTTTAAAACTTTCCTTCTGGTAATATATATGACCTTAGACTTCCCCTTTCACCTACTGTCATACCCATATAATAGCTCTGCTAGTTACATACATATGATGTGCTCTCACCATTTCTATAGATTTACATCTTTTTACCAATTCTGCACTGATTAACCCTCAGCTTTCCATTCTCTATCCTCATTCTATTTTCTGGTGAGCTGTATTCTAATTATTAACTCTATGGGTTTACACAATATATTTAGTTCATAATAGTGCAATCATACAGCATTTGTCCTGTTGTGCTTGGCTTGCTTCACTAAACATAATGTCCTCCAAGTTCATTCATGTTGTCATATGCTTCATGATTTCATTTCATTCTACCACTGCATAATATTCCATTCTGTATATATACCACAATTTATTTATCTATTCATCATTCAACAACCTGGGTTGTTTTCAACTTTTGGCAATCGTGAATAATGCTGCTACGGACATTGTTGTACAGATGTCTATTTGTGTCACTGCTCTCAGTTCTTTTGGGTGTATACCTAGAAGTGGTATTGCCGGGTCACATGGCAAGTCTATATTCAACTTCCTTAGGAACTGCCAAACAGTCCTAAGATACAGTGGCTGTACCATTCTACAATCCCACCAACAGTGAAAAAGTGTTCCTCTCTCTCCACATACTCTCCAACATTCATTTTACAACTTTTTAATAGTGGCTAATAAGTGTGAAATGATATCTCATTGTCATTTTGCTAGAATTTCCCTAATTACTAGTGATGTTGAACATTTATTCAGGTATTTTTTTTGTTTTTTGTTTTTGCCACTTGTATTTCTTCTTTGGACAATTGTCTTTTGCCTATTTTTAAATTGGGTTCTTGTCTTTCTATTGTGGAGTTATATGATCTCCTTATATATCATGGATATTAAACTCATCAGATATATGATTGTCTTATATTTTTTCTCCCATTGAGTCTCCCATTGAAACCACCTTTTCACCCTTTTGACGAAGGTCTTTGAGGTGCAAAAGAGTTTAAATTTGAAGAGCTCCCATTTATTTTTTCTTTTGTTGCTCATGATTGGGTATAAGGTTTAAGAAATTATTGCTTACCACAAGATTTTGAAGATGTTTTCTTCCATTTTCTTCTAGTTGTTTTATGGTTGTCACTTTTATATTTAGGTCCTTGATCCATTTTGAATTAATTTTTGTATAAGGTGTGTGATAGGGGTCCTCTCTATTTTGGATATAGCTATTCATTTCCCCCAGCACCATTTGTTGAATAACTGTTCTGACCCAGCTGTGAGTGCTTGACAGTCTTGTCAAAAACAGTTGACTATAGATGTGAGGATCTAATTCTGAGTCCTTGGTTTGGTTCCATCGGGCAATCTGTCTGTCTTTATGCCAGTACCATGCTGTTTTTTACCATTGTAGCTAAGCAATGTGCTTTACAGTTAGGAAGTGAGAGTCCTCCAGCTTCGTTCTTTTTAAGGACATTTTTGGGTAGTTGGGGCCCTTACCTTTCCAAATAAATTTGAAAATTGGCTTTTCCATTTCTGCAAAAAATCACAGAATGTCCTTCCACTTATTTAAGTCTTCTTCAGTTTCTTTTGCAATGTTTTGTAGTTTCTGAATACAGGTCCTTTATGTCCTTGGTTAAGTTTATTCATAAATATTTGATTATTTTAGCACTATTATAAATGGATTTTTTTTCTGATTTACTCCTAATATTGCACATCAGTAGTGTATAGAAACACTACTGATTTTTGTGTATTAATGTTGTATCCTGCCACTTTGCTGAATTTATTAGTTCTAGTAGCTTTGTGGTGGATTTTTCAGGACTTTCTAGATATAGGATCATATGATCAGTGTTTAGTGATAGTTTTATTTCTTCCTTTCCTATTTGAGTGCCTTTTATTTATGTAACCTAAATGCTCTAGCGAGAACTTTTAGCACAATGTTGAATAACAGAGGTGACAGTGGGCATCCTTGTATTATTCCTGATCTCAGCAGGAAAGCTTTCAGTCTTCCGCTGTTGAGTACAGTGCTAGCTGTAGGTCTTTCATATATGCAATTTACCATATTGAGAAAGTGTCCCATTCGTATCTAGTGGAGTGTTTTTATCAAGAAAGGGTGCTGTATTTTGTCATACGCCTTTTCTACATCAGTTGAGGGGATCGTGATTTTTCTTCTGCAGTTTATTAATGTGGTATATTGAACTAATTCATTTTCTTATGCTGAACCACCCTTGCATAACTGGGATAAAACCTATTTCATTGTGGTATATAATTATTTTAAATGTGCTTTTGGATTTGGTTTGCAAGTATTTTATTGAGGATTTTTGCATCTATATTCATTAAAATATTGGTCTATAATTTTCTTTTTTCATAATATCTATTTTTTGGAAGAGCTTGAGCAAGATTGGTATTAGATTGTCTTTGATAGATTGGTAGAATTCACCTATGAAGCCATCTGGCCCTGGTCTTTTCATCTTTGGGAGGTTTTTCATGACTGTTTCAATCTCTTCACTTGTGATTGGTTTGTTGAGGTTTTCTATTTCTTCTGGGGTCAGTGTAGGTGGTTCATGTTTCTGGAAATTTGTCCATTTTATCTACATTGTCTAGTTTTTGTCTAGTATCATCTTATGATCTTTATTATTTCAGTGGTAATACCCCCTCTCTCATTCTGATTTTATTTGCATCTTTTCTTTTTTTTCTTTGTCAGTCTGGCTAAGGATATGTCGATTTTGTTGATCTTCTTAAAGAACCAACTTTTAGTTTTGTTGATTCTATATATTTTTTTGTTCTCAATTTCATTTATTTCTGCTCTGATCTTTACTATTTTTTCCCTTCAGCTTGGTTTGGGATTAGTTTTCTGTTCTTTTTCTAGTTCCTCCAAGTGTTCAGTTAGATCTTCAATTTTAATTCTTTCACCTTTTTAAATGTAAGCATTGAGGGCTATAAATTTCCCTCTTGGCACTCCCTTTGTGGTGTCCCAGAGATTTTGACATGTTGTATTCTCATTTCCATTTGTCTCAAGATATTTGCTGAATTCTTTTGTAAGTTCTTCTTTGACCCAATGATTATTTAAAAGTGTGTTGTTTAACGCCCATATATTTATGAACTTTCCCTTTCCTGCCCACTATTGACTTACAGCTTCATTCCACTATGATCAGAGAAAGTGTTTTTGAATAACTTCAATCTTTTAAAATTTATCAAGTCCTGTCTTGTGACCCAATATATGGTCTATCTTAGAGAAGGATCCATGAGTGCTTAAAAATATATATGCCGCTGTTTGGGGGTGCAATGCTCTATAGATGTCTGTTAGGTCTAGTTCATTTATCATATTATTCAAGCTCTCTGTTTCTTAATTTATCCTCTGTCCAGATGTTCTATCCAATATTGAGAATGGTGTATTGAAGTCTCCAACTATTATTGTAGAGACATCTACTTCTCCCTTCAATATTTCCAGTGTGTGCCTCATATATCTTGGGGCACTCAGGTTCGATAAACAAATATTTAGAAGTTATTTCTTCTTGGTGAATTGCTCCTTTTATTAAAATATAATGATCTTCTTCATCCTTTATAGTCTACATCCTTTGCAATTTTGCATTTAAAATCTATTTTGTCTGATATTAGTGTCACTACTCCAGCTCTTTTTTGGTTACTATTTGCATGGAATATCTTTTTCCATCCTTTCACTTTAACCTGGTTGCATTTGAGGTCTCTTTTAGACAGCATATAGATGGCTCATATTTTCTTATCCATTCTATCAGTCTATGTTTTTTGATTGGGTAGTTTGAGCCATTAACATGCAATGTTATTACTGTAAAGGCTTTACTTACTTCATCCATTTTGTCTTTTGGCTTTCTGTTATCTTATCTTACTATTCTCTGTCTTTTTATCTGTCAAGTTACCGTTACTAATAATAATCATTTCTATACTTTTCTCCAAGTCTCTCACCCTTGTTTTTTTCCTCTCAGAGAGTAGCACTCCCTTCAGTATCTCTTGTAATTCTGGTCTTTTGATAACATATTCTATCAGTTTTTGTTTTCCTGTGAAGACTTTGAACTTACCCCCATTTTTGAAGGACAGTTTTTCTTTTCTTTTTTTTTTTTTTAATTGACTTTGTAATAATATTACATTAAAAATATATATGTGAGGTCCCATTCAACCCCACCCCCCCACCCCCCCTCTCCTCCCCCCAACAACACTCGTTCCCATCATCATGACACATCCATTGGATTTGGTAAGTACATCTTTGGGCACCTCTGCACCTCATAGACAATGGTTCACATCATGGCCCATACTCTCCTCCATTCCATCCAGTGGGCCCTGTGAGGATTTACAATGTCCGGTGATTACCTCTGAAGCACCATCCAGGGCAGCTCCATGTCCCAAAGACGCCTCCACCTCTCATCTCTTCCTGCCTTTCCCCATACCCATCGTCCACCATGTCCACTTTTCCCAATCCAATGCCACCTCTTCTATGTGGACATTGGATTGGTTGTGTCCATTGCACCTCTATGTCAAGAGGAGGCTCAGATTCCACATGGATGCTGGATGCAATCCTCCCATTTTCAGTTGTAATCACTCTAGGCTCCATGGTGTGGTGGTTGTCCTTCTTCAACTCCATCTTAGCTGAGTGTGGTAAGTCCAATAGATCAGATAGGACAGTTTTTCTTGATACAGCATTCTTGACTGGCAGTTTTTCTCTTTCAGTACTTTAAATACATAATACTACTTTCTTCTCAGCTCCATGGTTTCTGATGAGAGGTTGGCACTTAATCTTATTGATGTTCTCTTTTAAATGATGCTTTGCTTTTCTCTTGCTGCTTTTAGAATCCTCTACTTCTGATATTTGTCATTCTAAATATTAGGTATCTCAGGGTGGTCTATTCAGATTTATTGTTTGAGATGCATTGTCCTTCTTGGATATTGATATTTATGTCGTTCATTAGGGTTGGGAAGTTTTTGGTAATCATTTCCTCAAATATTCTTTTTGTCCCTTTCCCATTCTCTTCTTCTTCTGGGACACTGATAATGCATATGCTTGTGCATTTCACATTGTCATTCAATTCCCTGAGACTATTCTTCATTTTTCCCATTCTGTTCTCTTTCTGGTCTCCTGTCTTTTCCAGTTCAGATGTTCTGTCTTTGAAATCACTAGTTCTGTCTTTGAGCAATTCTTATGAGCCTCTATTGCATTTTTAACCTCGTCCACTGTGTCTTTTATTCCCATAAGCTCTGCTACTTTACTTTGCATGCTTTAAAATTGTTCTTTTTGCTAAGCCAGTGTTTTCTATCCTCTATCTCTTTAGGATATTTTATTTTAATTCTTTGAATTCATTTAGGAGAGTTGTGTGATTATCATTGATTGTCTTAAATCCTGTATTTCTTAAGGATATTTTGTTTGTTCTTTTGCCTGGACCATCTCTTTCTGTTTCGTAGTATAGTTGGTAAATTTTGCTGATGTCTAGGCATCTGAATATGTTGGTGAATTTACTCTGATGGCTAATTTCTCTTTCTTGACTATTTTTTTTCCCCCTCACAGCTCTTCTTTGATATTTGATTCATTTTATTCTAAGTCTTTAAAATTGCCCAGCTTGTTATCAAAATAGGGTCAGGGCTCACTAATGGAGTGTGGATTTTCTCCCAGGAGTTCCAGTTAAGAGACCTAAAAGCAGTTTTTATCCATGCAATTTCCAGACTGGCTAGCAGATGGCACTTGAAAGTGCACCTTTACACACAGGTGTTTCTTTTAGTCTCTGTTTTCCTGTGTTTTGATCTGGCCAGAGCTGGTATTCGAAGGAGGCCCTGCTGGCTGAATTTACTGAAGAGAAGCCCTGATTCCCCTCCCTTTTCCCTTGTAACAGCTGATAGGGAGGAAGATGTCTGCTCCCCTCTTACTCAGTTGCAGTGAGCCAGGGGTTTTACCCCAGCTTAATATCTTGGGGGTGGGGGAAAGGAGCCCTTGTCGGCTGCTGTGAGGGTTTGGTAACTTACATTTGTTTTTTCTGGTTCTTCATCTCTCTGTCCCTCACCCTCCTGGGAGTTGTGTAGCAGTGCCCTGGTCTGCTGACCCCCCAACGCAGGTCTCTTAGACTTTTGGCCCTTTCTTCATTGTTTTATGCCTGTGTACTCTGACGCCATCTTCCCAGAACCAGCCAAGTGATTTTTGACAAGAGTCTCAAGTCCATCCACTCCATTGGGAAAGAATAGTCTCTTCAACAAATGGTGCTGGGAAAACTGGATATCCAGATGCAAAAGAATGAAGGCAGACCCCTACTATTTTAAAATTTTACTCAAAATGGATCAAAGACCTAACTATAAGAGGCAAAACTATAAAATTTCGAGAAGAAAACATAGGGAAGCATCTTTGGGACATAGGCCATGTTTTCTCAGACTTAACACCAAAAGCATGAGCAACAAAAGAAAAAGTAAATAGGACTTCATGAAAATAAAAAGCTTTTGTTTATCAGAGGACTTCATCACGAAAGTAAAAAGACAGCTTATAAATGGGGGAAAGTATTCGGAAACTACATATCTGGTAAGGGTTTAATATTCAGCATATATGAAGATATCCTACAACTCAACAACAAAAAGACAAACTACCCAATTAAAAATGGGCAAAAACCCATGGGATCTAAGCCCCCTCTCAATCAGAAGCAGTGTGGGCATCACCATCTCCAAATCCTCAAGATTGAGGAATGAACAAAATAAGGGGGAATGCAACTATGGGCTAAAGTAGACTTACTGTTCTAGTAATGGAAGAACTTGTAACATTGATATAAAGACAGTGGTCACCAGAGGTTCTGAGGGGAAAGAGAGGGATGAATAGGTGTAATATGGGGCAATTTGGGGATACTGGAAGTGTTCTGCATGACACTGCAATAACGTTTACAGGCCATTATACATTTTGGTCAAAACCTTTAAAATTGTGTGGTGCGAAGTGTAAACCATAATGTAAATTATAGACAATGGTCAGTAGCAATACTTCAATATGTTTTCCTCAATTGTAACAAATGTACCACACTAACGAAAATTGTTCATGGGGAAAAGTGTGGGAGGGGGAGGGGGTGAGGTATATGGGAATCCCCTATATTTTTGAGGTAACATTTATGTAATCTAAAACTTCTTTAAAAGTAATTTTAAAAAATTAGGCAAAAGACTTGAATAGATATTTCTTCAAAGAAGATATGCACATGGCATATGAAAAGTTGTTCCACATCATTAGCCATTAGGTAAATGCAATTCAAAACAACAATGGGATACCATTTCATACCCATTAGAATAGCTACTATTAGAATAACTACTATTAAAAAATGGAAAATAAGTCTCAGGCAAGATGCGGAGAAATAGGAACATCTGTTCATTGTTTGTGGGAATGTAAAATGGTGTAGTGCTGTGGAAAACAGTTTGGCAGCTCCTCAGAAAGTTAAGTCTAAAATTCCCATGTGATTCAGCAATCCCACCTCCAGGTATATTCCCAAAGGAACGGAAATCAGGGACTTGAGCAGATACTGGCATACCCATGTTCATAGTGGCAATTGACAGAAGATGGAAGAAACCCCAGGTGTCCACCAGCAGATGAAAGGCTACACCAAATGTGCTGTATATGCACAATGGAATATTATTTAGCTGTGAAAAGGAATGAAGTTCTGATAGAGGTGACAACATAGATGAGCCTCGAAGACACGTAGAGGGAAATAAGCTAGACACGAAAGGACAATTATTGTAATATCTCACTGATATGAAAGAATTAGAACAAGCAAATTCACAGAATTGGGAACTAGACTGCAGGCTACCAGGGTTGAGATGAAGGTAGAGAATGGGGGGTTAATGTTTAATATGTACAAATTTTCTGTTTGGTGTGATAGAAAAGTTTTGTTAATGGATAGTGGTGATGGTAGCACAACATTGTAAGTGTAATTAACACCACTGAATGATATATTTGAATGTGGTCAAAAGAGGAAATTTTAGGTTTTATATATGTTATTAGAATAAATATTTTAAAAACCCATAGGATGTACAATATAAACAGTGAACCCTAAACTAAGGACTATAGTTAATAGTAAAAATTTTATTAATATTCTTCTATCAATTGTAAGAAAGATACCACTTGAATACAAAGTGTCACTTATAGAGAAAACTCTGGGTGTCTGTGTGTGTGGGGAGGGTGTAGATGGGAACTCTGTATTTTCTGCATGTTTTTCTGTAAATCTACAACTTCTGTAATAAAAGATTATATTTTATATTTTTTAGAAAAACTTTCAGTGATGTCTTATTGCTCCACTATGGTCTAACCTTGGTATCAGTACATTGGCCATTCCATTTCTGAAGGGTGCTATGCTTTTTCCCAGCACAGGATTTTCTCACCTGCTGTTTCTGCTATCTGGAACCCTCTGCCAAACTTTCTTTCACTTTCGCTCTTTCTTCAAATATCAGCTTAATTATTGATTCTTTGCAGAAATCTTTCCTGATTCCCTTAACTGGATCAATGTCACTCTATTATAAACTCTCCTAATATCATGTTTAATCCTTTGATCAATACCTATCTCCCTGGTTAGACCATAGACACCATAAGGGCAGAGTTTGCATGTTTAAAATGGTTTTGGGGAGTGGATGTGGCTCAAGCGGCTGAGTGCCCGCCTCCCACACAGGAAGTCCTGGATTCAGTTCCTGGTTTGTCCTGAAAAACAACAACAACAACAAGCAAAACAAATGTAAAAACCAACTCAGGGAAACTGATATGGCTCAGTGGTTGAGTGCCAGCTTCCCACTTAAGAGGTCCTGGGTTCGATCTCTGGCACCTGGTACTCAAAACAAACAAACAAAAAAACCACATGGTTTTTGGTATTCACCACTGTACTCCAGTGACTAACACAATGCCTAGCACACAGAGATCCTCAATAAATATATGTTGAATGAATTTTGCACAATTCCTCCAAATCAGATTCTCCTAACTTTTGGCCCTATGATTCATTTTACTGTTTATGGTTTTGCCTGGCCCTTCTTGCCTGAAGTTGACATCACCTCTTTACCCTCGAGTCTTAACTTGTTTACAAATCTCTCTTTCTTTCTTTAAAGAGGTACAGGAAATGAACCCAGGGCCTTGTACATGGGAAGCAGGCACTCAACCACTGAGCTACATCTGCTCCCCAATGAATGACGTCTTTTGTTTATTTGTTTGTTTGTTTGTAGGAGGTACTGGGGATCGAACCTGGGACCTTGTACATGGGAAGCAGGTGCTCAACCACTTGAGCCACATTCGCTTCCCCTACATCTCTTGTTAAGGCTACATAATTTTCAGTTGCTTTGGGCAAACGTTCTGGGAAGCTCAGATTGCCCCTCTGGATTAGATTCCAAGGACTGCTGTAACAAACCACCACAAATAGAGTGGGTTAAAATAACAGAAATTTATTCTCTCACAGTTCTGGAGGCCAGAAGTCCAATATCAAGGTGTCAGCAGGGTCACACTCCCTCTGAAGGCACTAGGCAAGACTCCTTCCTTGCCTCTTTCTAGCTTCTGGTGGTTGCCAGCAGTCCTTGGCATTCCTTAGCTTGTGGTAGCCTAACTCAAATAACTGCCTCCATGGTCCTGTGACCTTCTTCCCTGTGTCCTCTCTGAGTCCTCAAGTCTCTCTCTCCTGATAAGGACACCAGCCATTGGATTTCGGGCTTATCCTATTCTTGTCTGAACTCATCTTAACTCAATGCCATCTGCATCTTAATTACATTTCCAAAACAGGTCACATCCAATGTGGGGGCATTTTCGGGGGTTGGAGTTGTCCTGGGTGGTACTGCAGGGCCAGGCCAGTTACCGGACATTGTATGTCCTCCCATGGCCCACTGGGTGGACTATGGGAGAGTGTGGGCTAGGGTGTGGACCATTGACCATGAGGTGCAGCGGTGCTCAGAGATGTATTCACCAAGTGCAATGAATATCTCATGTTGATGGAGGAGGTTGTTGTTATGGGAGGAGGAGTCGGGTGAGGGGGTGGGAGGTACATGGGGACCTCATATTTTTTTAATGTAATATTAAAAAAACAAAGACAAAAAAAAGTCACATCTGCAGGTGGAGTAGGGGTGGGGCATTGAAACTTCAAAATATCTTTTCAGGGGACACAATTGCACCCACAATACCCCAAGACCCTACTTTACAGCACAAGGCCCCCACCTTCCCAGCATGAAACCCAACAATATCCAATTCATTCTTACATATGGACTTACGTCTACATCTACACCTACATCTATATTTTAATTAATTAATTTTTATTTCTCTCCCCTTCCTCCGCCCCCCCACTGTCTGCTCTCTGTGTCCATTCGCTGTGTGTTCTTCTGTGGCCGCTTTTATCCTCATCAGTGGCACTGGGAATCTGTGTCTCTTTTTGTTGCATCATCTTGTTGCATCGGCTCTCCATGTGTGCAGTACCCCTCCTGGGCAGGCTGCACTTTCTTTCGCGCTGGGCGGCTCTCCTTATGGGGCGCACTCCTTGTGCGTGGGGCTTCCCTATGAGGGGGACACCCCTGCATGGCACAGCACTCCTTGCGCGCATCAGCACTGCACTTGGGCCAGCTCCACACGGGTCAAGGAGGCCTGTGGTTTGAACTGCGGACCTCCCTTGTGGTAGGCGGACGCCCTATCCATTGAGCCAAGTCCGCTTCCCTCTATATTTAATTGTGTCTATTGGTAGCATTTATGGCCATAAAACCCAGAGAATGCAAAGGTAATCTATAAAATATAACCAGAGTTAAGAACTATCTCTTTTTCTTTCTGCTTTCAGTTATTCAGTGCTCGAAAATCTATATTTCATAATAAAAATGTACAAGTTTGTATATACAATCCTAAATAATTTTTCATTAGAAGTTTTTCCAAATTACTGAATTACTGCTAGAAAGAAAATTTGTCTTTTTCCTTAAAGAGTTATTTAGCTGAGTTTATATCAACAATAGGATCAATGATTTATAAATTGATTTTTGAACAATATCTTTTGGCTTGGTCAAAAAACTAAAAATAACCTAGGAGGGGCATCTATTTATCTTGTGCATAGAAGGCTCTAAATCTGATTTCTGGGTATGGCAATAGGGAATGACACAAATGCTTAGTAATGTGATGGGAGTTTGGAGGAATGGTATATGCTTTCAGGACTCTGCTTTCTTTTTTATAGCTAGGCCTCTCTCATGTACCAGGGTCCTACTATATGGAATATTGTCTTGTCCTCTCTGTTTCTAGTCTTGATTCCAGCTACTCTGGAATAGTGATCCTGTCTTATTTTCCAGTGGCCCAGAATCCTATCTCTATGACAAGGCTTCTCTTACATGCAATTAAATCTTGGCACCATACCCTTAGATTTCTATCTATTACCTTTTCTGAGATCACTCTTCAGAGAACATACAATGCTCTTCTCATCTACTGTGGCTTCCTCTGTGACCTACAGACTGTAATTCTTCTCTTGCCTATTGCTTGCAAATGACTGATCAATATTGATGAGTCTGTGAGGCGTTTGGGTCTTGGTCAATTTTATGCTCCTATTAGGTGAGCACTTCCTATGACATCTAGCTCAAGGAACTGACTATCATGCAGCATCCTGGTCCAGACAAGTTAGATCATCCATTTATTCCTTCAGAAGCACTTATTTGGTAGGTTAGGACATCATCTACTATTTGTCCAGCTATAGAACTACAAAGTAAAGAATTGATGGCCCCTTTCCTTGAAGAACTTATACCTGCAGGAGAAATACATCAACTACACCACAGTACTATATGGCAAGGCCTGTGACAGGGAAATGCACAGTTGCTAGAGAGGTGCAAAGGAAGGGGCATTTAAAGCAGACTGTGGGATACGGGAGGGTGAGGAAAGCTCGAAGGTCACCACTGAGTGGTTCTGAAGTACGAGTAGGTATCAGCTGGGAGAAAAGTGGGAGGATGGCTTTTCTAGGCTCCTGTCACAGAGGGATGAGACTGCCTGGAAGGTTCTTGGAACTACAAGTGGCTCAACAGGGCTGTGATGTGAATTGCTTTGAAAGCGGAAGTGGGGGTGGATGAGGCTGGGGAGACTGTGGCAGACTGTGAAGGACTTTGTATGTTAAATGATGAGCCAGCCAATTTTAGAAGTATCACCAGTACAGCAGTAAAAACTCAAGAGCCAAAAAGACAAAAGGAGGTATCATCTCAGGTGCTGAGGGGGCCATTCTTGTGACTAAAATATGCTATATAGAAAATGTGGTCAGTATTGATTGCAGAGGATGTGTGATTGCATATACCCAATAAAGAGCATTTCGGGGATGCTGCTCTGCTGATTATGTATTCTTCTTGTAGAACTCTTTGGTTTATATTCTTTAATCTTAAAAATTCTGATTCCTGATGGACATTTCCAAAGATTACATTTATTTTATTCCCTAAATCACTGCTCTCCTCTCTCTTTCCTTCTCTCAGCAAATGAATTATGTATAATTCTTTCAATAAAGAGATAATCAGCTAAAGAGCTCTCTTAAAGGTGGCAAAACTAAAAAGCAAATTAGTTTTATGATTTCAAAGAATTAGCTGACTATTCATTTATTGTAATGTTTTTAGACTACTTCAGAATTCTCAAAGGAAGAATAATGGTCCAGTATAGTGCTATCAGGTTTCCCTTATGGAAGAGTAGGCCATTTAGTCTTGACAGACTCAATTGTTTTTGATTTTCTGCCATGGATATCCATCACTGAAATAGTAGTTGTGATTAATAGCATTTTGTCCACTAACCAAAAGTATTTATAATGTACACCTGGAAAATATTCCAAAACGGAGGATAATGTTAAGACTTTTTAAAAAGTTCAACAACTGAAAAATCAATATCAGTTGGGGGAGAAAGTCTTATAAAGGCATTTTTAGGAGAGATGGAAAATATAATTTTTGATTTTCATTCATTTTAAGGGAAAGCAGAATAATAAACCTTTAAGAGAACTGGTAGGAAATGTTTTTTTTCCCATTCTAAGATGGCAATTATACCTGAAATTTACTTATTAATGCATATGTTTAATACATGTTGAAGATTCTTTCAAATTAAATAGATCATTGTAAATATTCTGTTAAAAAGGTAGCCTTTCCCAGTTATTTTCTGCTAACAAGCTAAAAATTCTAGAATGGTGATGTCGGCAATGCAGAAATAGTAATATAGACTTAGAAAAGCAGGAGAATCCAAAAATAGATTCTAGTTTTCAATAATCACAGGGAGTCTCATTTCTTCCCATCAGATACTGACCCAAGAGATAAAAGCAAAACTCAAAAAGGTAAAGTGTGAAAATGCCCTAAAGCAGACTTGCAAAAAGATTTTGGGAGCATTCTTAAAAAAATTATCAGCCTCAAAAAATGTGCTAAATAGATACATGTGGAAAAGGCTAAACAAAACTGAAATATCACTGCACAGAGCATCCACTCACTCATTAATTCAATGAACAACTATTTTTTTTGAGTTTCAATAACTGGTAAGGCACTGGCTTAAGCAAATAAGATATGACCCCTGCCCTCATAGAGGAAGAGAGAATTAACATTAGTTGAAGGCACACAATGGCCAGGTGCTTTACACATCTTACATCAAGTCTGTGAGGCATATTTTTATCATTCCTTCTTTTATATAGGAGGAAGTTGAGCCTCTCAAGGGTTCAAAAGGTGGCTTAGGGCAATGGTAAGATGGCAGAGTTAGGTGTCCAAACCACCTTGTTGTCTCCAAAGACTGCTACACTATGGTACCTGTCATCTAGCAGGAAAATCAGGCACATATACCATTACCTACAATACAGATCAGAGATTCTGGAAAATACTATAAGTGAGGTATACATAACTTGCTATGGGAGCACAGAGAGGGGAGCTATTTATTCTGCTAGTCTCCAGGTAACCTCTGGGAAGGAGCTGGCATTTGAGGTAGACCTTGAAGGTAAATGGGGAAGAACATATTGTATGTTGAAGAAAGAGCTTATAGTCCCACAAGCTTGGAAACAGTTTTTCTCACCCTTATATTCATACCAGTTATGGATTTTCTAATACTTGACAGCATATCTGAAGGGATTAAAACACTCCAAACTAGCAATCGTTACAATAAAATGAGTGTTATGGGGTTAATCACAAGGACTTTGGAGTTAGGCAACTGGGATTTGAATCTAGGTTCTGCCACTTACCAGATATGATTACTTTGGAAAATCATTTAAGCCTTCCTTGGTAAAATGCAGATAATCATCATGGGGCTGTTTTAATGACTTATGACTTATATAAGATGATACATGTGAATTGCTTAGCTTTATGTAGCACATAGGATGCACCCAATAAATTGTTATTAATATTACATCAAAATAACAATATTTTGGGCATGCAGTATTGCAGGATTCTCTTGGTTGCCCTTTTGCATCAATGTACTCTTAATTCTCTTCCTTTCCTGCTGGCTTGCTAATTGGCTGAGCATTGTGGCTCCATTAACTATTTGATAGGCATCACAGAATAATATGGATGCTTAGATGTAGCAAAATATTTTACCCATGCATAGCTTTGGTAGCACACATGGAGTGTGCCTTGGCCTAGTGGCTGAGAACCAAGTGGACAGAGAAGGCTATGCTGAGGGTCAGGAGGGGGGTAGGGGAAGGAGGAGAGTGGTGGGAGAAACAGCAAGGTAGATTACAGTCAGATTATAAGGAATTTGAATGTCTGGCTGAGGAGTTTGGCCTTGATCCTGCAGGAAATGGGGAGCCATGGAAAAAAGTGAAAGCAGAAGATCAACAGAATTAAATATGGATGTTAGGAAGATGACTAGTGGCAACATAAAGGATTGTTTGCTTATTCTTTGACCAACTCTACATATCCTTCAAAACTCAGCTCCTTTGGAAAGGCTTCTTCACCCTTTAACCTTGAGTTTGATGTCTCTCCATGTGTTCCTATAGTATTATGTGCATATATCTATAATAATAATGTGTCATAATGATTGATTTTAACTGTCTGCCTCCCCCACCAGACAGTTTATAAGATGTGGCTGATATCAGGGGCAAGGGCTGGAGATCAGGGACCACATCTTATATTTGTATTCTCAGCATCCATTATAGTACTTGGAATATAGTAGTTTCTCAATAAGCATATATGGAATTAATTAACTAATAAGGAGAAAGCCCAGGGAAGGAGGTCAGTTCTAAGACTATTAATATAACACCCACCTATAACTCACCTCATATTATCATATTGTTTGACAAAAGCTGATAAAATTGATAATCTTTAACCTTTTATTTCTATTCCCTTCCTAAAATAAAATAAATGAAAATTATGTTCTAAAAGTACTGTTTGAGTTGACTTTTACTGATTTTTACTTCACTGAAAATTAGGTTCTCCCTCCCTCATAAAGTCCTGGTCTAAATATACAGTATATAATATATTAAGAGAGAAGGAAATGCTGACTGTTTCAAGTAGTCTAATTTGTTTGAAGGAATCACAAGTAGTTCATAAAGTCAATTAATGTGATCAGCAAACCCAAATGCATTGTTCAGTGATTTATGTAGAATTCCCGATAAACCTTGGAGAGTTTGCCAATATGTCCAATGATTAAAGACATTAGGCCAAAACGGATCCTCTATCTTTGCTTTTGTACTACAGGAGCAGTTACAGGAATAGAATTTATCCATGACAAAACAAAAGGTTTCTATAAATCACTGTATGAATTGCTGAGTTAAAGGCTGTGCCTATATCACAAAAAGCAAGCTGGAGATGCTGTCCCCAGGAGACATGTTCAGTTGATTTGATGATAACAAGTGTTGAATTTTAGCTTTTAGACAAAATGATTCTAGAGGACAGTCCTGTTCCTCTGACCATTTAGTTTTAACCTATTAAGACAGTCAATTCTACTTGATTTTTCCAGTTTTTACAATATTCCTGTTCTTAGAATGTTGTATATGGTTTTGGGATTTTTTGGGTGGAAAGCATGTGACTCTGTCTTTTCCCATTTTCCTCTGATTCTATTGTTCCTATACATCTTTGGGCTTTTGCAGTGGTGGCGAACGGCCAACAGTTTAAACCTCCAAGTAAGCATTTGCTTGCCATTTCCAAGGAGTTATAAATCCTGACATTAACTGGGATTAGCTCATAGACGGTCTCAGAACTCTTTGGCCTGACAACAAGCCATTCAGAAACTCCTCAGTCTTCCAGGTAAAGAGTTTATAGGTTTGAGAGCAGTCCCATGGGATTGAGATGATACATGGGGCTTTGGGGATCTGTAGGCAGCAAGGACAGATACTGCTTTAGGAAGCAAGGACAGAAATTGGCAGTTATTTTTTTGAGCCAAAATACTTTCAGTATTACTATTAATATTTGTAAAGAAGGTTATGGTTCACAAAACACATATATTAGATTGTCACAGGATCTTTACCATAATCTGGTGATGCAGGTAAAGCAGGTATGTTATCCTCATTTTAAAGAAGAGGAAATGGAAGCTCAGAGAGATACACGTAATTAGAAGAGCTGGTACTCAAATCTAGGTATTTTTCACTCTAAATGTTATGCTCTTCCAACTGTACCCAGTAGACAGATTTATAAGTTGCCATCATCTTCACAGACAGGATTAGCAGTTAATAACCAGTATGACTATAAAGATTTGGTTACCAATTATGAGTTTGTTGTAGCTAACTCATTATTTTACTACTGTATAGTTATTTAAGATTGAAAACTGAAATTTATAGTTTATTTCCTAATGACTGATAAAGTTAAATCTGGAAATCTAAGTATTAGTTTAGAACTTCTCTCTAAATGCAGGCATAAGAATCAATAATAGAAATTCTTAGTCTTTGATTAAAATTTGAATAAAGATTTTCCCAATTGCTCAAGCTGACATACCAGAAGTAGAAAATTTTCATGTACACATAATAAAGTAAGGGATTATTTGATTATTTAGTCAATTTTTGTGAAAATCAGATGACCTTCTGACATATTGACCTACCTTTTGGAGATACCTTGCTTTTTCCTCAGATTCTTGAGTTTTTAGGGCTTCTTCAATGATGTCTATATTTTCTAAAGGAGATAAAGTTAAATTCAATCTGAACTCATTTTATCATGATTTTATGATAATATGGAAGAAAGATTAGATAAAGTTTAAAAAGTAATAGATAGACTGGGAGGGTAAACACAAATATAGTACTGTGTGCCCTGAAAATGTATTAACCAGATTAATAAATGATTGGAGATTGAATTGATTAGCTAAGGCAGCGGGGACCCCCTAGATGAGTAGGCCTGAGTCCAGAAACAAGGAAAGGTCCCTAAAGAGAATATACCGCAGCATCAGAGATTCCAATTTCCACATTTCTTTTCAATGTGTTCTCGAAATGCAGGTGTTGTCCTTTGAATAGGGCAGTTCCTGACACAGGGTCTCAGTGTGAATTTTAGATTGTCATCTCGAGGTGTAAAGTTTATCCTTATGATTATTATTTATTTTCTGAAGAACCCAGGAGCCAGGTAAGCTGATAGGTGTAAAACTTGGTACTTACTGGTATTCTCAGGAGAAAAAGGCTGGGAATGACTTTTCTCTAAAAAATACAAAAGGGAAGTAAATCATTGGAAAAGGCCACAGCATTAAAGGTATGTGAACATTTTATACCTACAAAAATCATATAAAAACAGTTGTCTCCCCTCTCAATGGGAAGCAGAGAGGGCGTCACCATCCCCAAATCCTCAAGATTGAGGAAATATAAGGGGAATGCAACTATGAACCAAAGTAAAAGCATTATTCTAGCAATGGAAGAACTTACAACATAGATATAAAGGCAGTGATCACCAGAGGTTCTGAGGGGAGGGAGAGGGAAGAATAGAAGCAACACAAGGCATATTGGGGACTTTGGAATTGTCCTGCATGATGTTACAAGGACGGATACAGGCCATTATACGTTTTGTCAAAACCTATAAAACTGTGCAGTGCAAAGTGTTAACCATAATGGAAACTATAGACCACAGTTAGTAGCAGTGATTCAATATTTGTTCATCAGTTTTAACAAGCGTACTACACTAATGAAAAATGTTGTTAGTGGGGCGAATGTGGGAGATGGGAGCGGGTGGGGTGTGTGGGAGTCCCCTATATTTTCTATGTAACTTTTATGCTATCTAAAACTTCTTTAAAGCCGCCCAGCGTGAAAAGAAAGAGCAGCCTGCCCAGGAATGGCGCCGCCCACACTTCCCGTGCCGCTGACGACAACAGAAGCGGACAAAGAAACAAGACGCAGCAAATAGACACCAAGAACAGACAACCAGGGGAGGGGGGGAAATTAAATAAATAAATAAACCTTAAAAAAAAAAAATAAATAAAACTTCTTTAAAAATAAAGAAAAAAAATGTGCTCCATCAAAAAACAAAACCAAACAACAACAAAAAACCTCCTGGGCTCCACTGAGGGCTTGCAGGTCACATTGCCCCGGATTATTTTCTACTCTTCTGCCCAATCGATGCCATAATTTCAGGGATACTTTAAGATGTACTTTTAGATGTAACAACGATACCACCGATCCTTTTCAACTGGGAAGGTTTAGGAACTATTGTTTGCATATTATTTTAAACACATGAAATGAAAGATTCTTATTTTAGAATTAGATTCTGCAGTTTCTATGGGAAGAAGTGCTGGTATATTCCGGGTTGGTTATGGGGGAGGCCAAAATCATGGCCCGGAGGCAGCCACTCACCGGCCACGCGGCTCCCCGAGGGCCTCGCCACGCGCAGGCGTTGCCTGCTGTCCCTGGACGCCACCAGCTGCGACTCGTTAGGAGGGTACATCGAAGCCGAGATCCAGAACTGTTTGGCCAAGTTGACGTCCTGTTCCGAGGAGCCGGAGAACACCAGTGGTCCCTGGCGGGGGGCTTCTTGGGACTCGGCGCTGCTACTACTGCTGCCGCTGGGCCCCGAATCCATGGCAACGCGGGACGCTTCTCCCGGGTTCCGCCCCCTCCTCAGCCCCGCCCCTCCGAGAACCGCCAAGTTGGAAACCGCCGTCGCGGAAGCCCTCGGTCTCCTCGCGAGGCCCCCCGGGGGGTGTTGGGGTCTGGCGAGCGCTGGTGGGGGGTCTGACGCCCACTTCTGCGGTGATCACAGCCTTCAGGACCAGGTCACGCCTTGGAGTCCAGACGGGAGGGTCAAGGCAGCAACTTGGGGGCGTGGCCTGCCCTGTTGGAGTCGGGGGGGTGGGGGGGTGGAGAGCACTTTAGCCACCTGCATCCTCCGCCTACAAGCTCGCTGCCCCCCCCCCCACCACCTACCCACAGCCTAAATCAAGAAAACCCACGGCCCCACCGCCCCAGTTCTCTCTTCCAAACCTGATTGCCGCGGCTTGACAATTCCCATCAAGATGTTCTGGGCCTGCGCTGGTTGAAGAACTTAGTAGGGCTACTAAGCTCCTAGCCTGGGAGTCAGAAGTCTGGAACTGGGCCGATGGGCACCCATATATAGTATTTGTGATACATTTCCCTTCCTCAACCCCCTCCCAATCCTTTAAGATGAATCTTGTGAGATAGGCTTGAATTAGATTCTAACTGCATTTACTAATAATTCCCACCAAAAACTGCCTGGGGCGTAAGAGTTGAAAATGACTATTAAGAGAAAGGATATATATCTAATGAATCCCTTCAAGAAAAATTATGAAAAAAAAAAAGGGTTAATGTAGTCTTATAAAAATATTAACAAGCATGCATGAATAGCTCTCCCAGGAGATTTAGTTAATCTAGGAACAATTTAACCATCTAAGCAACAGAAAAGTTTTAATTACTGTGGCAGGAACTGAGATGGACATCATAAAGCCAGTTTCGAAAAGGAAATGGACACATGATAATAACCAGAATTTGTCTATATGATGGTTTATTCCTTCAAAGTATTAACAATATAGTCTCACAGAAAGACAGTCCGAAAGTTGATAATCACAAGTCTATATAATGACATATCAGCTAAGGAAAAAAATCCTGTCAATATGTTAAATCATCTAAAATTGTTTCCTTAAGCGTCTGAAAGAATATTGAAAAAATATATATACATATGCATATATCATATATATTAAATACATTGTGTATGTAGCAGCTAAAAAGTTGATTTCTCTCTTGGCTGAACTATTGAGAAATAGGCCATGGGTAATATTAGCATATACCAATGCCCCCACTCCCCCAGATATGTGGATGTTGCAGAGGCAGCTCATTTGGATGGAGTCCCAAATCTCTTTACCTGGCCGTGTGGTTAGTGATTGGTACTATTAGCAATCAGCTAACTACACTGCCTAGTAACTAGACTCACAGAGGAAAAAAGTTATTTTCATCACACACTGCAGTCTCAAAGCGGTGCCCCCATACGTTGGTTAAATTGGAGCCCACTTTAGTCGCTGGGTTGGTGACTAGCCTAATGAACGAAAAACAGGCACAATGAGTCTCCACACACAGCGGTGCGTGGTACACAGCGGGCTCCTCCAGGCAGTTTAAATGTCTTTTTACAAATACCAAAACGCCATCCCTTTCCACCAACCGCTCTTTCCGAGCAGGAGACTGCACAGTTCTGCTTCCACTACTCATGGAGACGGCTAACTCGTACTTTGACAACGTGCTCGGCGAGCAGCGCTTATGCGGGACAGATGCTGACGCATCTCGAAGCATCAACTCCTTGAACGCTGGGGGTCGCGCGCCCAGAGGGCCCTTGGCAGGCGAGGGCGGCGTCCTCCTCCCGGCGGGGGCTGCGGGTGATGCTGTGCCTTGTTTTGATGGCAGTGGAGTTAGTGATTGCAAGCACCAGACAATCAGCTAATTACACTGCCTACAAACCGAGCACCGGGCGCCCGCGGGCTGCAGCTCCCGGCCGGTCCGCAGCGCCGACGCGGTGGCCCCGGGCGGGACGCGGGGTCGCCCCCCGCACGCTTCACCCGGGCGACGCCCGGCAGAGCCTGGGCTCGAGGCCCCAGCGAGGGGGTCCCCCGAGGACGCTCCCGGGCGCCCCGGGTGCCCTCGCCCGGCGCTCGCGGGCCCCGCGGGGCGCCTCGCCGCGTTCCCGCCGCTTAACCACGGCCGGCGGGTGGCGCTGCCGGAGGGCCCCGCATCCCCCAGGGCCGCGCCCCGCGACCCCAGGTGACCCGCGAGGCCGGGCGGCCCGCTTCCCCCGGCGCGTCCGCGCCCCCGCACCTGGCCCCCTCTTCCTCGCGGTCACCCCCGCCGCCCATCTTTCTCTCCCTCAGGTTTCCTTCCCTCCTCCCTCTCGCCCGCTCCAGCCCGCCTCGGAAACCTTCTCTTCAGTTCCCAGCCCCAACCCCGGAGCGGGGTCTCTGGGCCCCGTGCGCCCCGCAGCTCCCAGTGGCCGAGTGACCGTGGCCGTGGCCGGCCAACCGCCCTTGGAACCCCGCGGGCGCAGGGGGCGGGGCGGGCGCGAGGCGGGGCGGGGTGGGGGAGGGGCGGTGGGGGAGGGGAGAGGGATGCGGCGGGGGCAGAGGGCGGGCCCCCGCGGGGCCTCCGGGGAAGAGCCCGCGAAGGAGGCACCGATTCTCGAGAAGTTTCTCTTCAGGATTTTAGCGGGCGAGGCCAAGAGCGCCTTCCCCGTCCCCTTTTCCCGCCTCACCCCCTCAGGTCCCTCAGGACCATCCTGCTCTCCTGTCCATCCCGTTCAGGGGAAACAGCTCTCCTGGTACCTCCACTCGGAGGCCTGAGTTTTTCAAGTGGAGGTGGGCCTGGGTGGGCTCTGGGTGCGCACGGACGCCTGTCGGGAGCCCACCTGTGCCCTCGCGCTCCCTGCGGCCTTGGCCTTGGCCTTGGGCTTCAGGAGGGCTCTGCAGCGAGGGAAGGTTGGGTCTTTTGGTCAAACAGGGAGCCAGCCAGCGCTTGGATTCACGTGTGAGCCTCTGGAGGGCAAGGCCCCAGCTTAGTGTCCTCAAGGCGAACCTTTCGGCAAAATCCTTCCTGCTTCTACACGAATTTATCTAAATAGCTGCTAAGGGTTCAGCACTAAGAGTATAAAGCATGGCCCTTCTATCTGTACAGTCTAGGCAATAACACGTATTAGGCAATAACACGTATTACTTACCATTCAAGAAATTACTAAACTGTGTAGATTTTGCTGATTGGAATGGAAGGGGCGGGGAGGAGGGAATCAACCAGGGCGGCGATCAGGGAAGGTTCCCCACAGGGCAAGACTTGAAGCAAGACTTTTGGAGCTTCAGGCTGAGGGTTTTGGAGGCCAGAGAAACAAAGTCTTGTAAGGAACTGCGTTTTTTTTGCTCATAATTCTACTTGTGATAATGTAGGTGTGTTTATGTGTATTTGGAGTAGGTCAAAGAGGGCAAGTGCAGAGAACTTCTGGGAGATCTCTGCCAATAATTCATGCCCTTAGTTACTCCTTCCCCTCTTTTCCTTCAGTGAATGAATCAGGAGAGGAAAAGGAATGTTTTATGATTACACACCTTGTAGTACCTAAGAGGTAGTCCCCTAGAATATGGTCTTCACATACTCAGCATTAAGCACTCATTGTTGACCCCGAAGATTAGTTTTCCACAAGGAAAAGTTCCCGGTTGTAGATTGATTCTCTAATTATAATGAAAGTTGCTTGAACTCTTAGTTATGGCTGCAGCAGTGGGAGCAAACATATTGCATTATTTACTGTCGTAAGAGAACACAGCCTCTAGGGATTTATGGTCTGATTGGAGAGATAGACAACTTGTATACAGAGATAACTAATTAAGATAGATTATATTTAAATAACAAGATGGATAGATTAATAGGTGTTTCAGAAATCCTGAATACCATCAATCATAGATTGTAACATGGTCAGGGCCAGGTAACTTGGATCATTCAACACAGTTTCCAAACTTACACTATTGAAATACCCAGAGAACATCCCAGTTGGTGAGTTTGAGTAAGTTACATAGCATTATTTTTGAATAAGAGAGCACATTTGTGTTAAGTTATGGTTTGCTCTGTGAACACCAAAGTGGAAAGAAACTAAAGTATACAATGTACAGAACATAAACTTTAAATGAAAAAAACAAGTCATTTACAACTAACTGCATTTTATATTCAGTCTGTCTTTGGGTGAGGCACAATGTTGTAGCACACCTTACATAAACCACACTCATATAACATGTACAGTATACCAGGCCATACTAGGCAAAATGCTGAAATCAGAGCTAATTAAACTCTGGAATGCCCAGAGATAATTATAGAGGTAATTTTGTATTTTATGGCTAAATACATATAAATAAAATCAGGAGTGAAAGAGCCTCCAAGCCATTAACAAGTAGGCCAACACATAAATCTCTTAGATTAGGACATGGTCATTAAAACAATTCTGATCTTTCAAGTTGTTAGACATTTTTACCCAAAACAAAATTTTATCCTTCTTTCTAATTGCTGCTTTCTGATGATTAGTTTGTATTTGAAATGTCTTACCTGACCTGTAATTGCTGTCATCCAAGGCACTGGTTGAGGTAGGATGCTGTGATAGGTTAGATTTTTAAAACTTCTCTTCAAAAGTAGTGAAAAAATAAAAAACACCTCACACATAAAAAGTCCAGATGTATTGCTGACTGAAACAATGTTTTTAAAATGGACTTTATTTAGTATGTAATATAACTAAAACTTAAAGTAACAATAAAAAAAAGTGTGTGGCCTATTTCTGTTTAAAAAACAAAACCAAACACAAAAAACCCAAGCACAACCCCCCCCCCCCCAAGAATGTTTGTTCTTATGGTCGCTGTTGGTTTGGCGTGCAGTTACTAGAGAAACTCCGAGGGACTCATTCCCTTTCTGGTTCATGTCTAGGCATGCCTGGAGGCCAGGGAGACCCATAATTTAATCTAACCAAGAATGCTTGCGGTGTATTAAATGCCTAAACGGAAGATCGCATTTGTTTTAGACAGCACCAGGAAGGCACCTTTCAGGGGAACTGTTTACTGTTTTAATTTATGGGCTTTTGGTGACTGGGGAGATTGGGGGAGGGGAGCTAAGAGTGGTACGGTGGGAGATGAGGTAGAAACCGAGAAGAGTATAGAAAACAAACACCTCCTGCTTTGGCTTTGGTGCATTTGTATTGGCTTAATTTACCACATCTAGTTAAAACACTAGAGTGATGGGAATTGGGGCTTTACAAAAGGTGCAGGCAGTTTACCCTCTCCCTTCAACACACACAAAAAGTAATCCGAGTATTTTTCATCTTTTGAACGAGGTTGCTAGGGGAGGAGAAAGTCAAGAATCAGAGTGATGAGTAATTAATGGATTTTAGCAGCTTCTTTTTAAATCCTTCTCTGTAAATGCATATTTTCTCTTATGAAATAGAAAACTTTTATTTTGGTGTAGATCAATAAATGCCAGATTACTTTATTAGCATTTAAGAAGCTATACTTAATTGGTTTATGTCTTGAAGCAAGACTAAATTGAAGTTAGCGTTAGTGCCTCTGACGTTCTAAAAATCAATGAATCTGTTTAATTATGAAAGGAGATTTTCTTTATAACTAAAATGAACTGCCAGCAGTTTTTATAATTCCATACTTCTGATTCCCTTTCATTGTACTCTCATTAGTAAAAGTGCACTAGATCCTTAATTAGTTTCTTGTTTATACTCATTGATTAATCAATATTGTGACTTTCAATAAAAAAATGACAGTATTTTATCTTTTAGGTAAATCAGGACCAATCTAACAAAATAGACTTTATAATTAAAATTGCTTGAACTCCTAGTTATGGCTGCAGCAGTAGACACAAATATATTGCATATTTACTGTTTTTAGTCACCACAGCCTCTAGGGATTTGGGTTTAGTTGGAGAGTTAGACAATTGTATACAGAGATAACTAGTTAAGATAGATTAGCTTAACTAACAAGACAGGTTAATAGGTACTTCAGAAATCCTGAGTACTATTTGTAACCTTCTTTATTGCCAGTATCTTGTAAGACAAAGGAAAATCACATAGGTTGGGACAGCAGAGAAGACTATATAGAAAAGAAGGGATTTGAGGTGGGTCTAGAAGGACATAGAGAAAAGAGGGAGTGTAGATACTCGAGCAGAAACAACTTGAGAAGGAAAAAAACAAGCAAATTCATGCAGACTGTAATATACATGGCAAATTGGGAGAGCAATGAGTGTATTCTCACTGGGGAATTTGATTGGAGAGGCAGGTAAGTAGGAGCTAGATTATTTTAATAGTCCAGGTATGAGTCACTTAGAAAATATGGGATGAATGAGAGTGACTCTGGGAAGGAAACTAAGGGACTTGGTGACTGGTTAAAGTGGAGAGAGAGAAAAAAGATTCACTTCCAGGTTTCAGTGACAAATAGAGGTGTTGGGGGGCTAATCTTAGAGAATAATTCTAATGAGTTTAGTTTTAGGGATTGGAAGGACATTGTGTGGTGGAGTTAGATATGTAGATCTGGAACTCTGGAAAGAGGCTGAAGCTGAAAAGAGTTTTCTGAAGCTGTAATAGCTGAAATCCTGAAGATGAATGAAATCTCCAAGGGAGGCACATTGCCTTATTCTTATTTGACTTCTAACAGCTGGTATGGTTCAGCCAGCTCAGGGGAGGTGAACGACAGCACTGGGTTGTTCTTGAGTAGAGGGCAGAATGAGGAGAGTGGAAGGCTCTGGCTCAACTTTGAGAGGTCCCTCTTACATTTAGGGCCTGGCAGGAGGAAGTAAATCTTTACAGGAGTCAGCCCACAAGGAAAAGCAGAAAAGGGGACACTCACAAAAGCCAAGCTCTTTAAACAGGGTCATAAACACAGATGAATTCAAGGGAAGCTGCTCAAAATACTGTCATGCCACCACGGATGGTAAGGTTTAGTCAGTGCAAATGGCCACGGGGCAGCAGATGATTGGATTGTGCCTACCAGCATTTGCATTGAGTCAATGAACAGTCAGTGATCTTCTCTAGGTTATAATTAAACCGGTTAACTTCTCTGGCTGCTTCCTGACACTGATCAGCTTCTGCCACGTCTCAATAAACCTCAGATAGATTTTCAAAGTTTATAGTGGTAATTTTCGAGTTTCAATACAGCTAATAGTAGTCCAGATGCACAAAGAAAGTTTAGTTTTCTTAAAGAGCTCTCAAGTGTTCTGTAATCCCATGGAGGCCAAAGGAAAAAGCTGCAAATTAATTCATTTACAGGAATGAACATATGCCATTCTCTTAGGCATCACTTTATGTCCACTTATTGTTTTTATTTTCACTATCTTCATTTGGCACTTGAGCTTTTTTTCCAACTAAGCTGTGGAACTTGTATGATATCCTTTAGTTTTTTAAAACTACGTAACTCTCATTTGTTATGGTTATTCCCAAAACATTCAAAGCATATAGCTCAAGGAAGGTTTTCATCGTATATACATTTAGTAAAGTTTACATTGTCCTTTCCCTTCTGAGATATGTATAGCTTATTTAAATCTCAAGCTCAAATTCTACTTTTAAGGTCAAGTCTTCGCTGGTGCCTTTAGCCCATCTTGATTCTTTCCTTTCTCTAATTCCTTTTGCAGTTAATATATTCACTCTGCAATTAGCGTCTTCTTTTGGTAAGAGTATTATTCCTATACTCTAATTGTACTTTGAATCCAGCACTTTATTTTTGTAATAGTATAGAGGGCTGATATATATATATACACACTTATATTAGTATAGAGTACTGTATATACAAACATATCCTTAATTGCTGAATTATTTCTGTTGGGTTGTTCTCCAACTTGATACATGAAATATTTTGTGTGTATTCTCTGGCACAATGCCACTTACATTGTGAATATTCACTAATGCAATGAAAATACAATTGAGTAGGAAAATGCATATGGCAAGTAAAGCACTTGCATGGTAACTTTGGTCAAACGAAGCATCTCTAGTTAGGGTTCATTTTGTTCATCGATAAAGGACTTTCACTTGGAAGACTAGGCTGCCCTAAACTTAATTTTTTTGAGGTTCAAATCAACATTGCATGACTAGAATTTCACTGGGTAGTATTTTGGGATATGCAATTTGTTTAAACAATTAATGTAACTTCCCTTATATGTAGTTTGAACATAAGGGGACTGAGTTCATTATGTAAGTTGTAGAATTTGTTCATTGTTTTATAAAATGGTGCCCCTTATTTGTCATTAAAAAATACACTATCCATCATAAGTGGGCTTTGTGCTAAAACAACTGTTCTTTCCCTCTCATTAGCAAAGACATGCATTTACAAATGGATGGCTGAGACAAGGGATGAAATTTGTGATTTAGGGAAGGAAAACGAATTAAATCAAAGAGGGCTGATTATAAGATTGGATATGGCATCACACATTCGGCGAATTTAATGTTCGATTTAGAGGTTATTTTAAATTTTAAACTGTTATTTGCATAAATATTTTTATTTTGCAGGTGAAAGTTAGCTGAAAGCCAGAACACAAATAGAGAACCAGATTTTCAAGTTTTACCTTATCGATGAACTTTGGGGCTTCAAGCTCCTTGGCGGTCAGTTGAACGCCATCGTTTTAAGATGAAGAAATGCAATTCTAGAAACTGTTGCTTTTACAAGGTCTTCCCAGTCATTTTCATGTTTTCTACCACTTGATACTCTGTTAAAGGTTTAAGAAGCAGGTAATATATGTCACTGACACTTCCCCCTTGTTCTTTTCTTCATCTTCTTTCCAGAAGGCCAGAAACTTTGTATTTTCCCTGTTCTCTGTGATGTTGAGGTTTACCCTCCTCACCCACACAGTCCCCAGACAGAAAAGAACATCAGCATTTTGTTCTATGCATAACTCATCTTACATTTTCAGAAGGAAATTCTGGTTAGGCAATGCCTTAGACAAGGGAATAACTGTCCTAAATTGGGAATTTTAGACATTACACTAGAATGGTGGGAGAGCTGTTTTGTTTCCTTCAGATTTCAGTAATCATTATCTATTTTCCTCAAATAAGAGGTTGGCTTAGGCTGGCCCAGGCTGGACCTTCTGCTAAAGTCTGGAATTTTTTCAGTGGAAATTACTCCCTGGTGTTTAGCTGCCATTGAAAACTTAGTACACCTCAATCTGAAGTAATACTTCTTTTTATACGGACTCTTCTGCTGAATTCCTTAGTTTTGTTTTTTGTTTTTTCAATGACAACATTATTCTCTATGTTTCTAATGCTTGAAACTTGGACTAATTTTTGAGTATCCCATTTCTCAGACTATGCATCCAAATAGTCACTTGAGTGTACACATCTGATTTCCTTCTCTATGTTATAAGTCTCTTGAAAGGAAAGTCGAATTTTGTTAGTTTGTAATATGCATATTACCATGTGTACTAATTTGGGCAGTAAATGGTTGTCAAGTGAAAGTTGCTTAAAACAGGTGTAGTTATTAATGTATAGGAAGTGAATAAGGTGTTTAAATTAGCATAAAGAGGTAACTGGAGTAAGTCTTGCATGATGTTTAGTTTCTATTTGATTGTTCTTTCTTGAAATCTAAGAACATTGTTATTCTACTGTTCTGTTCATAACTCCCAAGGCCTGCCTGGGCTTGTTGCAGAAAATAATGCTAGGAGAGCGTTGAAAGCCTCATCAGTTAGTGTGCTTCACCAACTCAAAATGCAGAAGAACCGTCGTCATTGGGAGTCAAGTAATGAAAGAATTATTAAATACCTGGCACCATTTTAAGATTGTAAATGCAAACATGAAACATTTGAAAAGGAAAAACCGTATGTGCTAATATGTTGCCTTTAGTTCAGAAGCAAGTTTTATTTTAGCAGTATATAGGTAGTTGTCCTAATGATAAATTTTTTAAAAAAAGATTTATTTATTTATATATTTCACTCCCCCTCACCTTGGTTGTCTGTTCTCTGTGTCTATTTGCTGCGTCTTCTTTGTCCGCTTCTGTTGTTGTCAGCGGCACAGGAGTCTGTGTTTCTTTTTGTTGTGTCATCTTGTGTTAGCTCTCCGAGTGTGTGGCGCCATTCTTAGGCAGGCTGCACTTTCTTTCGTGCTGGGCGGCTCTCCTTACGGGGCGCACTCCTTGTGTGTGGGGCTCCCCTATGTGGAGACACCCTGTGTGGCAGGGCACTCCTTGTGCGCATCAGCACTGCGCATGGGCCAGCTCCACGTGGGTCAAGGAGGCCTGGGATTTGAATTGCGGACCTCCCATGTGGTAGACGGAAATCCTAACCACAGGGCCAAGTCTGCTTCCCCTAATGATCAATTTTGTCACTTCTAACATAAATTTAAAAAATAATCTTTGCAATAGTTACTCTATCAAATGGTTAGGAAAGATGAGACTATATGGTGCAAATTTGTCTTATTCATTGTTGTTAAGCTTAACGTATTATTAAGCAATCAAAAGTGTCAATACACTTAAAATCTCCGTCATATGTAGGGGAGACCTGTCTACCTTTGCTGCACATTAGGATCAGTTGGGGAGCTTTTAAAACTCCTGATGCCCAGGTTGTACTCCACGCCAGTCAGATCAGAGTGTCTGGGTGTCAGAGACAAGCATCAGCATTTTTAAACTGATCTTCAGGTGATTTCTGTGTGCAGCAGGTGGAGGACCTCTGACACTGGGTAAGGGGAATAAGCAATATATCATGGGCAGCTGAAATAAATAAGATATGGCAGAGGTAGAATATTGTTAAGATCCTTTTCTCACCTTTTTTTACTTTTATATGTTGTTGGCATATAGTAGACACAAGTAATTAATCGAGCTAGACTTAATTAAATCATGCCATTCCTAAACATCAAGATGCTCAGCAAGAGCCATCTATTTCTGTAGTCCTTATAATTACCATTTCTCATAACTCTCAAGCCTCAAAGTTATTACAATAGCCAGTGGCTCCCCTAGTATCTGTATTTTCCACCCTGTTTCATCCTTGGCAAAAGTTTTAACAATTGTACCACTATAGCATTCCAGGAGCTGTCCAGATACATATTCTACCACTAGTAATGAGGCTTTATGCCAGCCAGCAGATGAATAAGCCAGCTCCCCAATCTCATTTTATTTTTCTTCCTTAGAGCACACCTGGTACAAACTGTTTTAGATGGACTTCCTTGGAAACAGACTGTGGTATGGGGAGTTGCATGCAGAAGGTTTATTGGAGAGTGCTCTTGAAAGATACACCTATAAGGAATGAGGGAGTTGGGATTGGGCAGAGGAGAGGCTAACTAGTGATGTGGCTGCAGCTGAGATGCCTGGAGCTCTGGAGATGGGGTGGCCCTTCAGAGATGTAAATAGAGGCAAGAGGGCCAGGTTTTTGTATCCTCACATTAGTCAGTCAATGGCTGCAGACCAGGCCTTGGAAAGGGGATATAACTTTGGGTGAGACAGTTCCTGAGGCTGAGGTGAATTTCTAGTGAGGGATACAGCTATAAGCTACTAACGGCTGAGATGCCCAGCAGGTTGGGGATGATTGCATTGGCCCTGAAGAATGGAACTAGTTGGAGGAACATGGTATCTACTGTTATGTTCATACTGACTTATCTTTGGCCACTGAGAACTCTTCATGTTGACTTTTGTGTCTAATTACAAGAGCCATTGATTTTTTAAAAATCAATTTTATTGATACGTATTCATAAAGCATAAATCCATTCAAAGTGTACAATCAATGGTATTTGGTATAATCACATAGTTGTGCACTCATCACTTCAGTCATTTTTAGAGCATTTTCATTATTCCAGTAACTATAATAATAATAATAATAAACAAAAGCCAACCAAACAAGACTCATCACCTCTCCTTTATTCATATTTTACATGAGGTTTCACTATGTTATACCATCCCATGTTACAGTTTTTAGCTTTCCTTCTAGTAATATACATGTCCTTAGACTTTCCTTTTCAACCACTGTCATACCCATATAATAGCTCTGTTAGTCACAAACATCATGATGTACTCTCAGCACTTCCATTTGCTTCCAAAGATTTACAAACAACCTTTTAACCAATTCTGCACAGATTAACCCTCAGCTTTCCGTTCTCTATCCTCATTCTACTTTCTGGTCACCTATATTCTAATTATTAATTCCATGAATTTATATAATATATTTATTATAGTGCAATCACACAGTATTTGTTCTTTTGTTTCTGGCTTGCTTCACTCAACATAATGTCTTCCAGGTTCATCCATGTTGTCATATGCTTCACAACTTCATTTCTTTTTACCACTGCATAATATTCCATCATGTGTATATACCACAATTTACCCATTCATCAGTTGATGGACACTTGAGTTGTTTCCAACTTTTGGCAATTGCAATGCCACTATGAACATCGGAGTGCCCAGTCTATTCGTTTCTGCTCTCAGTTCTTCTGGATACCTAGTAATGGTATTGCCAGGTCATATGGCAAGTCTATATTCAACTTCTTTAGGAACTGCCAAACAGTCCTCCACAGTGGCTGTACCATTCTGCATTCCCACCAACAGTGAATAAGCATTCCTATCTCTCCACATCCTCTCCAACATTTACAGTTTTCTGACTTTTTAATAGTGGCCCGTCCAATAGGTGTGATATGTTATCTCATTGTAGTTTTAATTTGCATTTCCCTAATTGCTGGTGATGTTGAAAATTTTTTCATGTGTTTGCCCATTTGTATTTCTTCTTTGGACAGTTGTTTTTCAAGTCTTTTGCCCATTTTTTAATTGGGTTGTTTGTCTTTTTATTGTGGAGTTGTAGGATCTTCTTATATATCATGGACATTAAACTCTTATCGGATATATTATTGTCAAATATTTTCTAGCATTGAGTCAGCTGCCTTTTCACTTTTTGACAAAGTCCTTTGAGGTGCAAGAGTTTAATTTTGAGGAGATCCCATTTATCTATTTTTTCTTATGTTGTTTGTGCTTTAGGTGTAAGGTTTAAGAAATTACCAACTAGCACAATATCTTGAAGATGTTTTCCTACATTTTCTTCAAGGAGTTCTACAGTTGTTGCTTTTCTATTTAGGTCCTTGATCCATCTTGAATTCATTTTAGTATAAGGTATCAGATAGGTTATAAGCCTTTGCTTTTTATAGCTTCCTTGATTTCTGGCATAATATAATCCACGCTCATCTAATAAATTTCCTGAACTAGCATTGGAATCAGCCATTTCTCCAAGGAACATTTTTCTTTTTAAGGTGGGATGATATTTAGGGACCACAAAATGAGTGCTAGGTTTGCTCATAGCTGTTGAATTGTCATTACTTCTAAGACTTTTCAGTGGACAGAACTAAAATACATATTTATGAAAAGAAAAAAGTCTTACTAATATTTTTAATTCGTTTTTCTTGACATTGGAAATCTTAGTTTACAACTAAGATTTGTATTAGCTGCTAAAACAAATGCCATGCAATGGGTTGGCTTCAAGAATGGGAATTTGTTGGCCCATGGTTTCAGAGACTAGAAGTCTTGTTTCCTCCCTGGGTTGCTATGTTCTGTTTGGCCAGCAATCCTGGGGTTCCTCGGCTTTTCTGTGACATGGCAATGCACATAGCGGTGTCTTCTTTTTTCTCTTCTGGGCTCCTTTGACTTCCAAATTCTGGCTGCTCGATGAGGCTTCTCTCAGTGTGTCCAATTTCCTTTGCTTATAGGACCCCAGCCATATTTAAGTAAGACCCACCCTCATTCAGTTTGGTCACACCTTAACTAATAACATCTTTAAAGTTCCTGCTTATAAATGGGTTCATACTCACAGAGGGGTTGGGACCTGAACATGCCATCTATGGGGAACATGATTCAGTCCCCAACAACATTGAAGTAAATATTGCACTACCCTACTCTATTTCAAAATAATGATGCTAATGTTATTGTAAACAATTAGGCTACAGAATGACTATATATATACATACATATATTTGTGTGTATACACATCCTTGCAATTCTGTGTGTCTTTAGAGTATATTACAATGTGCTCTTGAAATTAGAGTCACTTGAAATACGTATTTTCTTTGTATGGTTATGTCAAGAGGTATAATTTTCATCTTGTTAGGAGAAAATAAGCATTGTAGATCCTAAAGTTTAACTTACTTGATTTTCCATTCATTTTGATCTCATGAAATTTATTTTACCATTCTCTTTCATATTATATATCTGTTTACATCAAGACTAAGATACTTATTCTACCTTTTTTTCTGGAGAAGTAAGATAAGCTAATTGAGACAGGGAGAATTAGATAGAACAGATACAATAAGACTAATTTGCCCATTTCCATATGGTAAAGTGGGAATATAACTATAATTTGGGCTGAACTCTTCACTTGAGTTTTAAATGATATTTTAAAAACAGACTTGATTTTTAAAAAATAGATTTGAGGGAAGCAGATGTGGCTCAGTGATTGAGCTCCTGTCTACTACATAGGAGGTCTGGGTTCAGTTCCCAGTGCCTCATGAGGAGGATGAGCAAGACAGTGAGCTGACGCAATGGGCTGGTGTGGAGAGCTGACACAACAAGAAACACACAGAGGAAAAACATAATGAGAGCTACAGCAAAGCAGGGAGCAGAGGTAGTTCAGGTGATTGGATGCCTCCCTCCCACATGGGAGATCCCAGGTTTGGGTCCTGGTGCCTCCTAAAAAAAGAAGACCAGCACACAAGAGACACAGCAAATGCAAACTATGAGGGGATGGGAGAAATAAATAAATCTTTAAAAAAAATAGACGAGTTATGAGGAGCAGATTAAAGATATTTGAGTTTTAAGTCTCACGAATAAATGCTAACTTTAAAAATGTAATAGTGGTTTGTATTGTATTAGTACAGGAATTTTGATATATATTAATTAAGTGAAAGTGAAGTGACTAATCTCTACTCTTGGATGTCAGGATATGAAGCTTCATATACCAGGTTCTTTTTACACCATACATTACTCTAAATACATATATATGTGTGTGTGTGTATATTTATAACTAAATTTAAAAATTTGACCTAATGGTAGATAGAAACTACACATTTTATGAAGGGTGCTCTACTAATATGAATATTTCATAACATGATATTCTTAGAGATGGTTACACATTGTCTTTCTTTTCAAGCAGAAAGGGGAAGATAAATGCTATAAAGCATAGACCAATGACCTTGACCTCAATTGGGGCAAAATTCTCATACAGCTGATCAAACGGACAGTTTCTGAGTATTATGGAAATTGGGATTATTTGGAACTTCATGGCTCCCAAAGAACACGGTCTAACAGGTTAAATTAATTGTCTTCTCCTTTAATGATAGGGTTACTCTACTGGGAGATTTCAGCAAGGTAATTGGTGAAATCTCTCTTTACTCCGCGAATGACTAGTTTTCCACTGGATGGTAATAGAATTCATTGGTTGAAGTGAAAGTGACTGTACTAAAAACACCAACTTGCAGAGAGATTTCCTAGGATTTTGCCAAAACACTGTGCTTGAGCTTCATCCTCGTCAACTTGTTCATTCATTACTTGTGGGAGAACACAGGTGGTATTCTTATCAAATTTACAGCTAACAAAAGCTAACAAGAGACCATTTTTGAATGATAAAATCAGGTCCATAAATAATCTTGATTCCCTGTAGTGATGGTCTAAATTTAATATGTGATAGGTATGATAGGTATATTATAGATATAGCTTCAATATGTAGTTGTTTTGTATCCCATGTAATACACAGATCATCAGAAATGACAAAATTAAATGAGAACTATAAAATCCTTTATGGTTATTAATAAAAGGGTCATTACTTTTTTCAGCACTTCCTGTATGCCAGGAACTCTGCTAAGTGCTTTATATAATTTTATAATTTAATCATGACAGGAGTCCTATAAGGTAATAGCAGTAGTAGCAGTAGAAGTGGTAACATCTAATATGTATAGTGCTACTCTAAGCACTTTACACTTAATTCTCATAATAATCCTATGACTGGGCGCCTTTGTTATCCCCTTTATATAGTTGAGGAAACTGAGGCAGAGGAGTTAAATAACTAATTTAAGGTCACACAGTATATTGAACTAGGATCCAACCTAGCCATCTCATTCCAAGGTCTCCACTCTTATACCTCCACATTATATTCCTTAGTAGGTACACTTTTGATCCTCTTTTAACAGATGCAGATCCCAAAGATTAGATTGGTTGAGAAACTTGTCCAGTTTTCTAGTAAGCTAGATGTATTAGTCAGCCAAAGGAGTGCTGATGCAAAATACCTGAAATTGGTTGGTTTTCATAAAGGGTATTTATTTGAGCTAGGAGCTTACAGATTCCAGGTCATAAAGCATAAGTTACTTCCCTCACTAAAGTCTATTTCCACGTGTTGGAGCAAGATGGCTGCCGATGTCTGCAAGGGTTCAGGCTTCCTGGGTTCCTCTTTTCCTCGGGCTTGCTTCTTTCTGGTTCAGGGTTCCTCTCTTCCTGGGGCTTGCTTCTCTTTCCTCTGTGTGCTTACTTCCCTGGTCTCCAGCTTAAGACTTCAGCATCAAATGCCAACATCAAAACTCCAACATTAAGAACCTCCAACTCTGTCCTTTGCCATGCCTTTTATCTGTGAGTCTCCACCCACCTAGGGGCGGGGACTCAACACCCTAATGACGTGGCCCAATCAAAGCCCTAATCATAACTTAATCATACCCAGGTACAGACCAGATTACAAACATAATCCAATATCTATTTTTGGAATTCATAACCATACCAAACTGCTACACTAGAGGAACTGGGATTCCCCCTGAGGATGCTTGATTTTACAGCTGCTTTCTGAACGACCCTGTTAGACTACCTCTCTGTAACCCCAGGCTCTGGACCAGGTGCTTCACTATATTACCAATTGTAATCTTGATGACAACCCTGTGAGGTCACTATCACACCTCCCATTTCACAGACAGGAACCTGAAAGTTCAAGAGCTTAGGGTGCCCTAGGTTAGTGGTAGCAGATCATAGAGTTGGAATTCAAATCCAGGTCTGTTGGACTCCAAAGCCCCCATTTTTTTTTTTTTAAGGGTTCTTTTTTTTTTTTTTAATTATTTATTTATTATTATTTTTTAAATTACATTAAAATAAATATGAGGTCCCGTTCAACCCCACCGCCCCCGCCCCCCACTCCCCCCACAGCAACACTCTCTCCCATCATCATGACACATCCATTGCACCTGGTAAGTTCATCTCTGAGCATCACTGCACCCCATAGTCAATGGTCCACATCATAGCCCAGACTCTCTCACGTTCCATCCAGTGGGCCCTGGGGGGATCTACAATGTCCCGTAATTGTCCGTGAAGCACTATTCAGGACAACTCCACGTCCCGAAAACGCCTCCACATCTCCTCTCTTCTTCCCGTTCCCCACACCCAGCAGCCACCATGGCTACCGTTCCCACACCCATTCCACATTTTCTCTGTGGACATTGGATTGGTTGTGTCCATTGCACACCTATGTCAAGTGAGGGCTTAGATTCCACATGGGTACTTTGGATGCACTCTTCCCGCTTCCAGTTGTAGACACTCTAGGCTCCATGTTGTGGTGGTTGACCTTCTTCAACTCCATGTTAGCTGAGTGGAGTAAGTCCAATAAATCAAAGTGTAGGAGCTGAAGTCTGTTGAGGCTCTGGGCCTGGGTGTCATATTATCAGTCCAGAGATTCAAATCCCCTACATATATCTTAAACCCAGCACCAACTACAATTCCAATAAAGTAGCATGCAAGTCTTGTGAAAAGAGATCCCCTCTGAGTCCAATTCCATCATGCAGAAACACCAGCTCCAAAGAAGGGCCATCTGTCATGGCAGTGAACCCCTTCTGCCATGACCATAGAACCCGTGGGTCTCTTTATCCCTCAAAAGAACCAATACCTGGGGTTGTATCTACCTTATCTGTCTCTTAGACTCTGTTCAGTTGTACATAGGGGTATTCCTTCTGACAACCTCCAGACTCTTTTTTAGAGACTCATAGCCTTATAATCTCATTTCTCCTTTCCATTTCCCCCTTACATTAGGTCAAACAGCTTCCCGAAGTCATGTTATTATATGTAGACAGGTATATTCTGCTGTTCCGCATTGAATCTTTAATTCAAGGTCATTTTCTAGTTGCTTCTTCAGCTGGTATGTGGTAGTGATCCCTCGGTGCCAGGGAGGCTCATCCCCGGGTGTCATGTCCCACGCTGGGGGGAATGCATCGCATCTACACGCCGAGTTTGGCTGTGAGAGTGGCCACATTTGAGTAACATGAAGGCTGTCAGGAGGAAACCCCCAGGCACAATGCTACTCTAGGCCTTGTTCTTATTGCAGGTGCATAGGCTCAAAAGTGTAGCCATTAGTATCAAGAGCCTACTGTTGGACCCTCCTTCCTTCCTGGTTCTTGCCATTGCACCTGGAGGATTGCCGCTGCTCTCCCAGGGCCCACAACAGTGACCCCCCGGCCAGGAGCCCAGTACCCCCCCAGCTGTTGTTTTTAATTGTTTCCACTATGAGTATATATAGACATTACCATATACCCTGGGCATATGCCCTGTATAACTCCCTGTCAACCATATATATCCTGTCAATAACATCCCATATCAGTATTCCTCCGCTGCCATTGTTGAACCACTCTGTGATCCAAAACTTCCTGTAAAGTGAATCCCAACATAATGTCAGCTTCAGAAGAGTCTTAGATTACCAAAATTCATATATACAATATACAGTACTTCCCCAGATCCACCATAAAACCTTTTCCCTTCCACAGCAATAATCTTTTAACTTATTCATATCATATTTCCTAAAACTGATGTACAGATTCTGAAACTATAGTTTTCAAACAAGGTGACATTTGTGCTTACTATGTGGTCCATACTTTAGGTTGTACAGTTTTCTAAATTTTTTAGTTATCCTATGTTTTGTCTTATGGTTTTCATTATTAGTCTGTCGTCCCCTATATGTTTTTGGTGTAATATTAGCTGTTTTATATTCATCCTCATGTACTCTCACATAACTCCTCTTTTGCCCCCTTATTTACCTTTGTTCCATCCATTCCACATCCATTTTCCCCTCCCCTTAGGGCCCACAACGCCTGCCAATCTAATGCCCTGGGAGCCGTCCTTTCTCACGAGAGATACAGTTCTCTCTATTCGACGGCATTAGTCTTCCCTAGGATATGGGTCCACCCCACCCAATGGTAGAACCCACCTTGGCAAAATGAGCCTTCAGCTATTCCCTCCAGAGTCCGTCCCGCATCAGACCATACCCCCTGAGCGTCCTAACCAGGTAACCCTCCTACTTATACTTTGATACGTTTTACTCAACATTTAGTTCTCAATGAACTTCTGACACTCTCCCATGTTCGTATGTTGCCCCTCCCTCCCACCTATTTCTTGGACAATATTACCCCTCTTCCCATCCCCAGCCCCCCTCAAACCCAGAAAACCCCACCCGAAGGTAACCCCTTGCCCCCATTTTGTCCCTTCTTTGTGCTCATACTTACCGCCAGCTCATCACAGATTCCACCCCTGCAGACATTAACTCACATCCTTCCTCCACCCCCCCGATTTCCTGTAAGCCACTTTTCCAGACTCTAGCTCTCTGAGGCAGTTAACTTATTTCATATCATTGAGGTCATATAGTATTTGTCCTTCAATGCCTGGGTTGCAAAGCCCCCATTTTTAAACACTATGCAGTGTTGGATGGGAAAGAGGCCACAAAATAATAGCATTAGAGTAGAGTTTAACTAGAGCAAGTTCAATGTGAGGCAGCTGTATGATGCCCTGTGAACAAAATGAATGGCACCTGAGGTTGCTTTAGAGAAGTACAGTGTTCAGAGCCAGAGAGGTGACAGTCACTCTCTTCTGGGACTCACAGAATATGCCTGGAGCATTATGTGTGACTGTGGTCCCCTCACTTTAAAAGGGGATTCCTGACCCATTCGAAAGGAAATGGTCATCCGTGTAAGGTGATGAAGAAGCTGAATGATCACTTATTATGGGTGTGAAAGAAAAGACATGTATGTCAGGTGCGGTCTTCACGTTTACTGGGGTAAGAATCACCTGGGGCAACTTATTAAATCCTGATGCCTAGGCCTTGCCTTCAGATATGTTGCTTTAGTAGATCTGGGATAAGGTTCAGGAAGCAGCATTTTTAACAAGCTGCTCAGTGGGTCTACATCAGTGGTCACTGGCCCACCCTTAGAGAACTAGTGAGACTAGATAAACTTAAATTGTTTTTACTTATTCTTCAAATGAATATTTTAGTAAAAAAACAAGTGTGTAGTCAATATAATGACTGTTCAGAGAAAATTAAGTTTTGTAAAAGGTTCAAGACAAAATTCTTCGATAAGGTTACAGTTACAATTAGAGACGAAATTATTAGAATGTGGAACCTTGGGATCTGGAAGGAGAAGGCTTGGTTCTCAATCTATGTCATAAAAGGTAAGACATTAATAGCAAAGTAGAAGCTATAAATCCAGTGGCATACTTTTTAACACTTTAAGACCCCGCTCTGTATATGCCAAGGAGCAACCTGATGGGGACCTGGAAAAAGCTAGCTGTTTCTCTTAATGGACAACACCTGTTTAAGTTAGAGCCCTATCAGCCGACGGAGCTCATGCTTATATAAGCATCAGCCTACAATTAATACACGTGTGGGTGAGTGTCAGAAACTTGAAGTACAGTTGCTCCTCTCTTTCCCCACTTTTTGTCGGGGCCAAAGTGCTTTTGCTGGTAAATATAATATGTGTTTGATTAATCTTAACTTTTATTTAAGGCAGTCTAAGTGCCACAGGCAAGCTGAGAGCCAGATTTTTGAACTACCATATTCTGAAATGTTTTACTCTCTATAAATATGTTTTTAAAAGGTGGTGCTTGGTGTAATTTACTCTCTCCCATCTCTGTACCTTTTTTTTTTAATTGCAGTTGCATAATGTTTCATTTGTTTTTTAAGTGTATTAAAGTTTTTAAAAGAGATTCTTTTCCTTTGAAAAACTTTTAAAATGGGTTAGCTGAGGAACTGGTATTCTTGGCCAAATGTTTTGTTGATTGATAGAGTTGTGCTTGTTTGGTTCATTAAAAACGTCTTTTAAGCAAATTATTTTTGTTCTAAACTTAAGGTCTATGAAAGTTCCAAGTGACAATTATGTGTTGATAATAAGTTAAACCCTTGTTGCTATTTAATTTCTTCATTTAATGGTTGCAGACCTCCTCAGAGATTTTTCTTGAATCATGAGAGACGAAATTGCAACAACAGTTTTCTTTGTCACAAGACTGGTGAAGAAACATGACAAATTGAGTAAGCAGCAAATTGAAACCTTTGCAGAAAAGCTGATGACAATCTTGTATGAAACATACAGAAGCCACTGGCATTCTGATTGTCCTTCTAAAGGGCAAGCCTTCAGGTGAGAGCAAGTGTGTGATACAGCAAAGGGAAGAAACAGCCAAACAACTGTCTCCTGGGGCAATGCGATAATCGTGTTGTCTGTAAGTGAAGTTTTATGGGCCCAAATTCATTTGCTCAAACACAGGCTCAAAAGACAGCCATGTAGTAGGGTACGTTATAGCTGGAGATCACAGAGCAAATCTTCAGTGTGAGGAGGATTAAACAATATCTCACTTGGGTTAGCCATGAAAGACATGCAGTGAACATTTGGTGAACTAAGGGATGCAACACACATTCTGAGTCATTGTGTAAAAACATCGATGTTTTCACTCTAACTTGCAAATGGTGTGGTGTGAGGAAGGGGGCGAGGGGGAGGTGGGAGACAAGTAGGAGCTGTATGTTTTGGAGCAGTAGGATCCTATTGCCAAAGCACTGTCACCACGTCCTTGTTTTCCTTTCCTGCTTTTCAAGGTGTATCAGAATAAACAATAATCAGAATAAAGATCCCATTCTAGAAAGGGCCTGTGCTGAAAGTAATGTGGATTTTTCTCACCTGGGACTTCCAAAGGAGATGACCATCTGGGTAGATCCTTTTGAAGTGTGCTGTAGGTGAGTAATCTCCCTGGAGTCTGAATTTGCTTGGTGACCCCTGGATACCTTAGGTTATTAAGTGAGCTCTATAGGCCTCTGTGAAAGATGATGCTCCAAAGTCTTGGGCTAGCAGCGAGGACCCTGGTTGGTTAAGAGCTTAGATGCGAACTTCTATTAGGGAATGCAGCCTTCCATTAGGAGTGGATGGAGTAGGAAGAACAAAGAAATAGTACCTGGAATTTGACTTAATCCCTGGACACTGTTGCACTGGAGATCATAACTTCTCAGCATTATAGGCAGTATACATAGGGAAGAGGTATCATCTTTGATTGGGCAATTCTGTCCATTAATTGAATAATAAAAAAACACTAGTCTTTTGTCTATTTCTGAACAGTTAACTGAAATAGCTCTTACAGCGTATCCTTGCCAATTAATTATGACAGCCATAAGGTCCCTTCACTTGCTTTGCTGTCAAACCAATTTTGGTTTGTTTTGATAGACCTATCCCTTTTGCATATCTCTTTTCATAAATAAGTGAGCTGTCTCCAGAAAAGATGAAAGAGAAAATTGGGAGAAGTTGTATCCCTAATGAATATTTTTCCTTTCCTACTTAGGTGTGGTGAGAAAAACCATCCGTTTACAGTTGCTTCTTTTAAAGGTAGATGGGAGGAATGGGAGCTCTCTCAACAAGTCAGTCATGCCATAAGTAGGCTCACGTTAGAGGACTCCTCCGGCAGTGTTTCCTCTGATGAAGAAACTTGCAACAAAGAACCTCGGATAATTCCTAAAGTCAGCAACCCAAAAAGTATTTATCAGGTAACGTGTGTTCCAGTTCTTCTCTATACACATTTTTCTATTGTAATTCTAAGAAGAATATGCTTGCTGTATAAAAGAAGAAAAAAAAGAAAACATGGAAAGAACAAAACAGCACAAAAAAATCACAATAATTTGGCAAAACTTTTTCTGGGTGCATTCCCTCTACTTGGCCAAGAGCTTAGATCCACACTCTTTTGTAGTCCTGTGTCTTCATATAGTATTTCAACACACAGAACTTTCCTTTTCCTTAAGTCTGTTCAGGCTTAAATATTAACATTAATGTTTAAATTTCTTTTGTCAATAGAAAATAACATGCCACTTGTAGAAAACTTAAAGTATTCAGAAACGTTGAAAGGTCTGTAATCCTACGTCCAGAGCAGTTTATCTCAAAATTGTTTTTTTAATGTCAATCCATGGAAAGATACTGTATCTATACCTGAAACAGGTTTCATCAAACAATACACTTCCTTCCTTGGTGCATTTCCTCCCAACAATTTCTATTAAAGTAAATCAATGACTCTGACCACATGAATTGATTTCATGGCCCCATCATTGTGGCAAGCCACAGTTTGAAGGATACTGATCAATAGAGAATCTCTGTTAAAGCTTTTTATGTATAAACTTGTTTGTATGTTTTCTTAAATTAATCACTTATGAATTAAAATGTTAATGAAGTGTTAAATACTTAACATTTCAAAATTCATTTGCCTCCCTGCTAATTTACTTAGCTAATGTCTTATTGGCAGATTTGAACTTTTATTAATGAAATTAAATATTAAAAAGTCCTCCTATTTCAGCCACTGTCCAAAATCCAAATGTTTTAGGTACTTACTGTCTCATGAATTTTCTTTTTTACCCATTCGTTATTTGAGGTCCTAATGTATCATATTACAGGCTTTTCATAGATCAGGGATATTTTAGTCCTTTGACATTAGAGGCAAATACTTATCCCTATCTTGTCATTTTGCTAAACTGAACTTTTATATGCATAGAAATCAAATCTTTGCTCTTAATTGTCTTTTTTTTTTCTGCTTAGAAAGGTAAGAGTATGTCTGGATCAGACCTATAGTCTGCTGTATTCTTGAGACCAGGGACTTGGGGGGAAACCCAAGAATATATGCAAATTTGAACACGTTTTATAAAATTTTGCCTAATTAAAGGATTAATTTTGTTGAAAGGTATGAAGTGACTTTTTATGCCCCCAAAATGCTAGCCAATTTTCCCACGATGATTTTTTTATCCTCTTTGATTTATCTTCATTTGTACTTCCGATGCTTTTGAAATAAAGCTTAACTCTGAGTTATGAGTCTGTGTTTTAACCCTTAGAGCCAACTTATTAATTATAGATCTTCATAAATTTTTTTTTTCCTGTAATACATTTTTTTTTCCTTCCAGGTTGAAAACATGAAACAACCCTTTCAATCTTGGTTCCAAATGCCCCGCAAGAAGAACCTGCCTGATGGCCACTTCGGCCTCCTCGGACGTGCTTATCGCGCATCACATAAGAACCCCAGGAGATACAGGCCTGGTGCCATGTTGGTGGGGCACCGGGTAGACAGGTTCCACTGGGTCAACACACACCGATAAGGAGGGCCTGGGCGGTGGGACAGAGCTAGAGGAGCGACTTTATTTTCCCTAAAACTAAAAGGAGTCTAAGGTGGAAAGGCCTGTGAAGCGAAGAAAAAATAACCCCGTTAGGGTCAAGGGTGCATGATGGTAAATCCTCTCACACAGATCATGACTCTGTTCTTAGCTGTACTTTTAACTCTTACTTAATTTTATATGATGTTTTATGTATCACTAATGAATGTACCCAACAAGGTAATAGAATGAACATACTGGCCTGTGATAAGACTGGACTAATTATGAAAAGTAACCATTTAAATAAACGTACTGTGTTTTTAATACTTCCTATTTCAGTTTATTGCAAGCAAGTTTTAAATGTTTGTGTTTGTTCATGAGCCACTAAAAAAAAAAAAATGGAGCTTCATTTAGGGGCGTTTGTTCTGTTGAAATTATAGTATTACCTTCTGTCATTGTTCTGTTTCCAAGTCCAATAAGAGATGCTTGAAAATTAATCCTACAGTTCTTTCTTTTAAGATGCAAAATTCCCTTCTTTGCATGTTTTTTAAAATTTGCTTTATATTTCAGCTCAATAGGCCTAATTATGACCTTTAAACATATATCCTCATTATAAAGAATTCAGACTAAGTAAGAAAATATACTAAGAAAATAAAAATTCCTTCCATACAGGAATTATTTTTTAAAACTTATTTTAGTAACATATATACAACTCAGTCTCCCATTTTAACCACTTTCAAGTGTACAATTCAGTGGTTATTAATTACATCCACTATATTGTTCTGCCATCATCAACATCCATTATGCAATCATTTTTAGCACCTCCAATAGAAACTCTGGACCCATTAAGCAATAACTTTCTATTCCCCTCATCCTCTGCCCCTGGAATATGTAATCTGTCTCTATGAATTTGCTTATTCTAGTATTTCATATAAGCAAGATCATACAATATTTGTCTTTTTGTGTCTGACAGGTTTTTTTTAAAAGATTTTTTATTTCTCTCCCTTTCCCTGCCGCCCCTCCCCCCAGTCGTCTGCTCTCTGTGTTCATTTGCTGTGTGTTCTTCTGTGTCTGCTTGTATTCTTGTCAGCGGCACCAGGAATCTGTGTCTGTTTTTTTTTTTGCATCATCTTGCTGCATCAGCTCTCTGTGTGTGCAGCACCACTCCTGGGCAGGCTACACTTTTTTCGCACAGGGAGGCTCCTTAGGGGGCATGCTCCTTGCAGGTAGGGCTCCCCTACGTGAGGGACACCCCTGCGTGGCATGGCACTCCTTGTGCGCATCAGCACTGTGCATGGGCCTGCTCATCACCCAGGTCAGGAGGCCCGGGGTTTGAACCCTGGACCTCTCATGTGGTAGGCAGATGCTCTATCATTTGAGCCAAATCCACTTCCCATGACAGTGTTTTCAAGGTTCACCCATGTTATTGCATGTATCTGAACTTCATGCCTTTTTATTGTTGAAAGATATTCCACTGTATGTATCATATTTGGTTTATCCATTCATCTGTTGATGGACACTGGGGTTGTTTCCACTGCTTTCGGCATTGTGAATAATGCTGCTACAAACCTTCTCATGCCTCTGTTTGAGGCCCTCTTCTCAATTCTTCTGAGTATATACCTAGGAATAGAGTTGCTGGGTCATATGGTAACTCTAAGTGTAACTTTTGAAGGAACTGCCAAACTTTTTCACAGTAGCTGCACCATTTTATAGTCTCACCAGCAATGTATGAGGATCTAAGTTTCTCTGCTTCCTCGCCAAGACCCTATTATTTTGTTTTCTTAATAGTAGCCATCCTTGTGGGTGTGATGTAATATCTCGTGGTTTGATTTGCATTTCCCTGATGACAATTGTATATCTTTCATGTACTTATTTGCCATTTATGTATCTTCTTTGGAGAAATGTCTATTCAAGTCCTTCATCAATTTTTAAAAACAAGATTTATTTATTTCTCTCCCCCGCTCGTTTGTCTGCTCTCTCTGGCCATTTGCTCTGTGTTTCTCTGTGTCTGTGTGTCTTCTCTTTAGGCACTACTGGCAACCGATCCTAGGACCTTCTGGAGTGGGAGAGAGATGCTCAATCTCTTGCACCACCTCAGCTCCCTGGTCTGCTGTCTCTTATTGTCTTTCCTCTATTTTTGTTGCGTCATCTTGCTGCTCCTGCTCTCCACTTGGGCAAGCTTCCCATGCAGGCTGGCCCACCTTCACCAGGAGGCCCTGGGAATTGAACCCTGGACCTCCCATATGTTAGATGGGCGCCCCATCCCTTGAACCACATCCACTTTTTGTTTTTGCCAGTTTTCATATTGGGTTGTTTGTCTTTTTGTTGTTAAGTTGCAGGAGTTCTTCATATATTCTGAACACTAAACCCTTGTCAGATATATGATTTGCAGATATTTCTCCCATTCCATAGGTTGTCTTTTTAACTTATTTGGGTCATGTCTTTTGCCCCAAAGTTTTTAATTTTAAAGCCCATTTGGTCTATTTTTTCTTTTGTTGTTTATGCTTTTAGTGTCATACCTAAGAACCTATTGCCAAATCTAAATCTATGAAAAATTTCCCTTGTGTTTTCTCCTAAGAGTTTATTGTTTTTGCTTTTATATATGTTAATGATGTATTTTGGGTAAATTTTTGTAAATGGTGTGGGATAGATAGCCAACTTCATTCTTCTCCTTGTGGAAGTACACTTGTCCCAGTACCCTTTGTTGAGGAGACACTGATTACTTTTTGAGTGTTGATTGAACCAACCTTGCATCCCTGGAACACACTCGACTTGATCATAGTATATAATACTTTGTATATATCTGAATTCTATTTGCTAATATTTTGTTAAGATTTGTGTTTATGTTCATGAGGGATATTGGATATTGGTCTGTACCTTTTCTTTTGTACTGTCTTTGTCTGACTTTTATTATGAGGGTAATATTAATATCAAAAATGAATTGGGGAATGTCCTGGCAGAGAAGCTGAGGTCAACATCGAATGTGAGATGATTAAAACTTCCCAAGATGGGAAGCAGATGTGGCTCAACTGATAGAGCATCCGCCTACCATATGGGAGGTCCAGGATTCGGTACCCAGGGCCTCCTGACCCATGTGGTGAGCTGGCCCATGTGCAGTGCTGCCGTGTGCAAGGAGTGCCATGCCATGCAGGGGTGTCCCATGTGCAAGGAATATTCCCCACAAGGAGAGCTGCCCTGCGTGAAAAACGCAGCCTGACCAGGAGTGGTGCCACACACACATGGAGAACTGACGCAGCAAGATGACGCAACAAAAAGAGACAGTTTCCCAGTGCCGCCTGACAAGAATGCAAGCCAACACAGAAGAACACACAGCAAATGGACACAGAGAGCAGACAACGGGGGGTGGGGAGAAAGGGAGAGAAATAAATAAATAATAAATCTTTAAAACAACAAGAACAGCAACAAAAAAAAAAAACCTTGCCAAAACCAAACAGAAACCTATCACTCCGGAGATGGCTAAAGAGCTGATGTGTTCTTCACTCACACAGAAAGGCCCAAAGAATGTATTTGATAAAGCAATATTGGCTGCCCTGGAGTCTCCAGAACCAAAGAAGAGCTGCAGGTGTGTGCAGCTATGAGCCCTTGCTGCATGGCTGGTGTTGGCATCATGCTAAAAGCTATGTTTAAATCAAACTAAAGATTAAACATTAAAATTCCTTTCTGCAATGACAAATGCCCTGCACTGCTCCACAAGCACCCATGAGACAAGGCCCATGGGTATGGCCCTCCTGCCCCCTCCCAATACTAGCTACTTTCGAGTAATTGTGCATTGTCAGAAAAGTCATTAGCATTAGTTTTTGTTGTTTAAAAAATTTGTCCTTTTTGTTTCAAAGCAAGGCATGCTTGTGAAGACTCTGGCACAGGTTAATTTGAATTGTTGAAGCTGCTGCCAGGGTCCACTCTGGAGAGGAATCTGGGACAGCTGAGTGGTTTCTTTCCTTTTGTTGTGGGGGATTAGGAGCTTGCTTTCATTTAGCCTTGATTTTAAAAATTCATTAACCAGTGTTGGGCAGTCTTTGAGGAGGATTGATTGATTCCACAGTCCACTTCCTGGACCTACTTTAGAAAACATGTTCCCCTCCTGGTGATCTTAGGTGAGAGTCTAGTAAATGCTTCATTTGATAACATACTCTTTTTTGAAAGTTGCCTTTTCTCTCCACCCTTGAGGAGGTCCAGTATCTGATGAAAGCAGGTGGAATCTGTCTTGCTTCTCCTCTTTTCTAGCATGCACTACGTACATGACTGTGACTTTCAAGGAAATGTTTGCCACTTGCTGAATTTTTTTGAAGTTAATTTCTAACTTCTTTTATTGGTAATTGAAGCAAAGTTTTGCGACTTTTGAAATATACCAAATGGATTGAATTCATAATTGACAAACTTTTTTCCCTGCCATTGTCTAACATGTTAGTGTAGATGTGCCCCTTAATAGTATATGATACAGTGTTCCTGGAACACAACTGAAGATCTGGTAGATAGAGGAAATATGGGGGGCAGTGCTAAAAGACAGGTGCCTCTGGAAAGAGTCACAGACTCTTTGTAGTGGCAGGGGTGGAGGCCTGCTTCATTAAGGAGCTGGGGGTACAGGACGGGGAGAACATTTAACAACAAGGGGTCCAGTCTGAGGAACCCCGGGGCAGCCAGCTGAGGCTCTCAAGCTTAATAAACATGGAAAGAGTCTCGTGAAAACTCTTCACACGTGTTAATAGGGATTTTATCAGCTTCTATGGGTTGCAGTTGCTTTTCCTTTTTTAAATGTTTAGGTAATCTTTTCTACTTCATTCTTATAGATTCATTAATGTTGAACCAATGCTTTCTCATGTTTCAGTTCTCTGTATATGCATTATTTCAGATGTATTGAACAAATAAACAAAAAGCCATGAAAAAATGAGTTGGGGAGTCTTATTTCCTCTTTCATTTTCTGAAATAGATAGTGTGGAATTAGTGCTAATCTTTTTACAAACGTTTGTTTAATAATAACAATAAGACAGAAATAACAATAAAACATGTTTGTGTAGAATTGTCCTATGAAACCATTTGGACCTGAAATTCCTTTTTTTTTTGGTGAGTTTTTAAATTATGAATTCAATTTCTTAATTATAAGACTATTCAATTATCCATTTGGTATTAAGTGAGTTGTAGTGGCCTGTGTTGTTCAGAATTGATTCATTTCACATTGTCACGTTTATGTAGGTAGAGCTATTGGGAGTAGTTTCCTTATTATCCTTTTGATGTCTCCAGAGTTGATGGTGGTATCCCCTGTTTCATTCCTGATACTGATCACTTGCGATCACTTATGTCTTCTCTCTTTCTTTGTTGTCATTTTTAAAAAAGATTTCTTTGTTTTTCCCCCTCCCCTTTCCCCTCCTCCTCCCCTGCTGTTTTTGCTGTTTGTGTCCATTTGCTGTGTGATCTTCAGTATCTGTTTCTCCTTTTGTCTTCTCTTCTCAATTTTTCTCTTCCAGGATTCACCGGAATTCGATCCTGGGGACCTCTAATGTGGAGAGAGGTTCCCTGCCAGCTGCACCACCTCAGTTCCTGGTTTTTGCTGCACTTGACCTTGACTCTCCCCTTTGTCTCTCTTTTGTTGTGTCATCATCTTGCCACATGACTCACTTGGACAGGCACTTGGTTCACCGCAAGGGCACTCACGTGGGCACTTGGCTTGCTGCATGGGCATTTGGCTAACCATGCGGGCACTGGCTCACTGTGCAGACACGTTTTCTCTTCTTTTTCACCAGGAGGCCCCAGGCAATGAACGTGGGAACCTTAAAGCTCTATCACCTGAGCCGCTTCTGCTTCCCTGTTGTCATTCTTCCTAGAGGTTTGTCAATTTTATTGATCTTTCCTAAGAATTAGCTCTTTGTTAATTTTTCTCTATTGTTTCTCTGACTTCAATTTTATTTATTTCTGCTCTTTTATAATTTTCTCCCTTCTGCTCTTTTGCCTTTATTTTTCTCTTTGTTTTCTAGGTTCTTGAAGTAGGAGCTCAGGTGATTGATTTGAGACTTTTCCTCTTTCCTAATGTATATATTTAATGCTATAAATTTCTTTCCGAGCACTGCTTTAGCTATGCATCGCAAATTAGGATATGCTGTATTTTCATTGTCACTCAATTCAATTTTATTTCTCTTGAGACTTCTTTCCCCTGCATTACATAGAAGTGTTGTTTAATTTCCAAGTATGTGGAATGTTATTTTTTGTTTTTAATTTCTAGTTTGATTCCACTGTGATCAGATAATACAGACTGATTTCAATTCTTTTAAATTTGTCGAGACTTGTCTTATGGCCCAGGATATGATTTATCTTGGTATATCACTGTGTGCACTTGAATGTGCACTCTGCTCTTGTTGGTGGGTTGTTCTATAAATATTGATTAGATCCTGTTGGTTGATGGTGGTACTGGGCTTCTGTTTATCCTCGCTGCTGTTTTCTAATTCTATAAATTGTTGAGAAAGAGAGAGGTGTTGAAGTTTCCAACTATAATTGTGAATTTGTTTATCTCCTTTCAGTTCTACCAGTTTTTGCTTCATATATTTTGCAGCTTTGCTGTTTCGCACATGCACATTTGGGACTGCCATATCTTCTTAATAGATTGACCTTTCCATCATTATATCGTCCCTCTCTGTCTGTGGTAATTTACTTTGCTTTGATTTCTACTGAGAACTAAAATAGGCATCCCTGCTTTCTTTTGATTAAGGTTTGCATGGTATATCTTTTTCCTACCTTTTATTTTTAACCTGCCTATATTGTCATGCTTGAAACGAGTTTCATGTAAACGGCATATTATTGTTGGGTTGCATTTTTTTAGGCTTAGTCTGCCAATTTTTAAAAATTGGTACATTTAGGCTGTTTACACTTACTATACCTATAGATATGTTAGGGGTTAACTTGCCATTTTCTTTTTTGTTTGTTCTCTCTGTTTTTTGTTTGTTTTCTTTTTTCTTGCCTTCCTGTGCATTACGTGAACAATTTTTAGATTTCTATTTTAACTTTTATATAATGTTTTGAATATATCTCTCTATATTACCTTTTTAGTGGTTGCTCTACATACTTAATTATGTATATGTAACTTGCCAGTCTATGGGTGTCATCATTTTACCAGTTCAAGTGAAGTATAGAACCTTACCTCCCTTTATGTCCCATTACTCTCCTCCATTCATAATTGGATTAAATATTTCTTCTACATACCTTTAGAACCATATCAGACAATGTTATAATTTTTGTTTCAGCCACTAAACATAATTTGGAAAACTCAGATGGGTAAATAAACCATTGCATTTATCCATATTTTTGCTTACATGTTTTTTCCTTCCTAATAGTCCAGCATTCCTTCTTCTGTTCATTTCTGTTTAGAGAACTTCCTTTAGCGTTTCTTTTAGGGTAGTTTTGCTTGTGACAAACTTCCTTAATATATTCTTACATAAAAGAAAACTGTTTTTTTCCCTTTATTCCTGAAGTTTATTTTCACTGGATATAGGATTCTGGGTTGACTTTTCTTTTTTTTCTAGCACTTGAAAAATGTTGTACCACTTCTTCCTGCCTCTAAAGTTTCTGATAAAAAAAAAAACTGCTAGCATTCCAATAGTATTTTCTCTGTAGGTTAGGTGCTGTTTATCTCTGGCTGCTTTCAGGACTTTTTTCTTGCCTTTAGTCTTCAGAATTTTAATTTTGATGTATCTTGGCATGGATTTCTTTGGCCTTAACCTGATTGAGTTTCACTCAGCTTATTGAATCTGCAGATTTATGTCTCTATACATTTAAATCTTGAATCTGTAGACTTATGCCAGATTTGGGAAGTCTTCAGACATTGTTTCTTTGAGTACTTTTTCAACCCTTTTTGTCTTCTCCTCTGGGACTCCAATGGCATGAATGTTAGATCTTTTGTTACAATCTTCGAGGTTCCTAAGGCTCCTATAATTATTTATTTTCAGTCCTTTTCCTCTTTCTTGTTTAGATTGGGTAATTCCTATTCTACCTTCAAGTTCACTGATTCTTTCCTCTGTCCCTTCCATTTTTTTCTTGGGCATGTTAATGGAAAGTTTTACCTAGGTTCCTGTATTTTTCATTTGTAAAATTTTCACTTTGTTCATCTTTGTATCTTCTATTTCTTTGAGACTTTTGTTGTTTCCTTTGTTTCAAACATGTTTGTAATTGCTCATTGAAACATTTTTATGATGACTACTTTAATCTATTTCCTAATATCTCTGTTATCTCAGTTATAGCATTTATTGTCTTTTTTCATTCATTTTGAGATGTTCATGTACTTGGTATGACGAGTGTTTTCTGATTGAAATCTGGACATGATTGGTATTATGTTATAAGACTCAGGATCTTACTTAAATCTTTTGTTTTAGCTGACTTCCTTTGATGCTACTCCAGCAGGTTAGGAGATGTGCTACCTTGTTACTGCCCAATGAGGATAAAAGTTCAGGCCTCCACTGATATATAAGGAGTGGGATTATTCATTATCATTGGGATAATGAAGTTATGGCTACCCATGTAGTCTCACTAATACTGCAGTGGTGGTGGTGGTGGTAGTACCTTGTTACCACTGGGCAATAGGGAAGTTCTAACTCCTCTGAGGTCACTCCAGCATGGAGGTGGGTGAATGGGGGTGCCTTGTTACTGCCAGGTGTTGATAGCTCTTCATGTGGTATTCTCTGATACCACGGGGTAGGGAGGGGGCCCACTACCACCCCATGGGATAAAAGTCTCAGCTCTCTGTGTAATCTTTTCTGGCACTACCTTGCTGGGTAGCTTATGGCAAGGATGGAAGTCTAGACTCCCACTCGACCTCGTGTGGATGGGGTGGTGCCTCAAATATTTTTCTGTGGTGTTTGGCTAGAGTAGAGTGGTTTTGGTCTGCACATTTTCCATCTTACTAGCTTGCTCCTTTTCTTGGCCTCTAGCTAGAAAGAACAGACTTTTGTTGGGGCTTTTTTGGTCTGCATTGATTGGTGTTTCTGGGTTGCCAGCTTTTTCAGTTCCAAGTCTGGAACATATGAGGCAAAAAGAAAATCCAGGGAATTCACCACCACATCCTTCTGGGTTCTGAGGTTCCTAGTTGGTCTGCTTTCTTTTCTATGCCTTTTGGAGTCTTTTTGTGTTGGTTTTATGTACAATGTCCAGGGATTTCAGTTGTACTTAGTGGAAGGAAGAGGCAAAAGTATGCTTAGTCCATCTTCCCAAAAGCAGAAGTCTATATATCACTTCATTTTAATTGTTGTAACATATAAAACATAAATTTTGTACATTTAATTGTACAATTCAGTAGCATTAATTGTACTTATAATGTTGTGGTACCATTTTTTTTTCTTTTTTGTTCTTATTTGTGCTGCCATTAACACCATCCATTTGGCCGAAACAGAAACTCTATACCCTTTGAATAAAAATAATTACCCCCATCTCCCTTCCCCCAGCCCTGGCCCCAGGGCTTTAATCAACTTTCTGTCTCTGTGAATTTCCATATTCTAGATAAGTAGAATTATACAATATTTGTCCTTTTGTGTCTGGCTTATTTCACTAAACATAATGTTTTCAAGATTCATCCATTCTGTAGCATGAATTGGAATTTCATCCAATTTTATAGCTGAATAATATTCCATCATATGTACCACTTCTGAAATAAAAATAATTTACCTGAAAGTAATTATTACATTTTTGGGAAAAGGTCCTTTTTATTAATAGTTGGTAAAATCTGGCTTTCTATATTTATTTAGGTTTTCTTCTCCTTTTTCTGTCCAGCAGAATGCACGTGTGTACACACAAGCTAATGCCTTAAAGAGAACTAGAATCTGAGAGCCTTTGAAAAGAAACTTCTATTGATTTGATTCAGCAGTAAACACACATAACACAGTGGGAAAGCAAACATGATCCCTGCCTTGTAATCTGTGGCATTTCCATTAAGAAATATGTGCTTACTAAAAGCCTACAACTGTTAGTATATTAATGGAAATCGAATGTGGGCTCAAGAAGCCATCCAGGAAATTAATAGAATCATGTTCTGTTAGGTGCCCGATTCAGCCAAAAATGGGGAAGGGGGAATATACAAGAAAGAGCTCTAACTTCTATACTACTATTTCTTTCCCACCTCTCCCAGAGGCCTTGAACCCATGGCCTAACTGACCTAAGTAGTCTTGTGTCTTTGGCTTAATCAATCCTCACTCTGTTTTCATAATATGTACATAGCTAAATAAAGCTCTCAAGGACACATGCCCAGTATTTATCAACTCAAACTGAGATTTACCTCCATCTCAAAGCACTGGACAGTCTTTAACTTGTAAGGGTGTCATGCATTGCTTGGGAATTTGCTTGAAGGGTTTCCAGATCATGGAGGAGACTGGAAAAGAGCTACCACGTAGCCCTCTCTTTGAGGCATCTTTAACTGGCATTTGAGCCATGAAGGCAGCAGGTAATTTTAATTGAAATAGTAACTAATGGAGAGTTTTCAGGTCGACAGATTTGGGACTTCCTTTGCCTGACTGCTAATCAAACTACTTAAACTGAATAAGGATTACTAAGTGACCCAACTTGCACAGGAAAAAAAAATCAGGAAAAAAAACGGAGTTGATTTTGAGCAGATCTTTCTTATGGCTCAACTGAAAAATATTTGTTGAAACATAATTTTTAATCTTGTCATATTATCTCAGTGTTTTTATTTATTTTCTCTAAAATTACTTACCATCAGTTTTGGTTAAATTTAGAGCTAAGTCCTCAGCCAGGTATTGGCATCTCTTAGTAATGACACAAGATTTGCAGGGCTAAAGATGTTGAACATGAGATAGACACTGAATTCACTAGTTATCATTCATTATCCACCCAAATAATGTTAGTACATTAAAGCTTTAATTTGTTACTATCCTGACTTTCTTGCCTTGCTTGGGAGACTCCAAAACAATCATCATATTTAAAAAAATCCTTCTGCTATTCATACTGGAACACAATACAGAGAATTAGCCATGTAAGAATCAGCTTGAGGAACTGGATGTAGCTCAAGTGGTTGAGCATCTGCTTCTCATGTATGAAGTCCTGGGTTCAATCCCTGATTTTTAAAAATCAGCTTGAATTGCAGGCATTGGATTTATTATCTGAGCTTCCATTGCTTTTGATTTGGAGTTTGTATTTGGATTTTTTTTTTCTGTTTTGCTTATATTGAATCCACATGATGGTGTATCCCTCCTCAGTAGCATTCATATCCACCTGAAATTTCAGTTTTGGCTGCTTTGAAAGATGGCTGCTTCTCTAAGGTGTTCCAACCAGGGATACCAAAGTGAATTTTGTATCCCATATAACCACATCTTAAATATGCCCATATTAGATCATTCTCCAAATATTGTGAAAATATTCATTTACCTCTGTGATTCAATAACAACTTTGTTAACCTGATAAATGGAAATATGTACATTTATACCTTTCAAAATTCTAGAAAGTTTCAGTAAATATTTTAAAAATGAATATTTTAAGAAGACATGGTGTCTGATCTCTTTTCATGGTGGAAATGTCATTGTGCTCTTCATCTTCTGCCAGACATTAATTATATATACACCCCAAATTATACTACTTATCTATGTGATTCATACATGAATATTTATTTTAAAATAATTCTGTTATTCTCAGCTTCATCAGATGTTGATGTTTTATTTCTTTTTAACATGAAGACTAAAATGGGGCCACCATTTTCTTTCTAGAGCTAAAAATAAAACAGAAAAAGATCAGCATTAATAAGTAGTTATTTTTATAAAAAGAGCCATTAGGAAAGAGACATAATGCCCAAAATGAGGAAAAGTAGTTACAGAATAAAGAATTCCTATAAATCAATAAGAAACAAAAATAGGCAATCCAATGGAGAATGGGCAAAAGGCAAGAATAGGTGCTTCACAAGAAAGGACAGTCGGATGGTGTATAAGTATATGGAAGATGCTCATTGGATATCAGGGAAATGCAAATTAAAACTATGATGAGATACCGCATACCCAGAAGAGTGGTTAAAATAAAAAAATATTGAAAATACTAAATGCTCATGAAGATGGGGAGCAACCAGAACTCTTATCCATTGCTGGCAGCAGTATATACTTATACAATAACTTTGGAATTCTGTTTGGCAGTGTCTACTAAGGCATATTCATATCCTAAGACCCAGGGTTTCCAGTTCCAAGTAAATGCCCAATAGAAATGTATAGTTGCTGAAAGATGCAAAACAATATTCATGGCAAGACTATTTGTAATAACCCCAAGCTGGAAAATACTCACAAAGCGATCAGTTAGAATGAATAAATAAGTTGTAAGATATTCACACATCTATTTCTTGATCTAGATGTTGGACACCTGGGAATGTTCACTTTGGAAAATTCATTGAGCTGCATATTTATGATATGTGTACTTTTAAAAACTGTGTTATACTTTAATAAAGTTTTAAAAGAGTAGTTATCACCCCAGACGTTGGTGATAGCTTTCCGTAAACTGGCTTGGAGGCCAGGACTGGGGTCAGGGCTCTGTACTCCCTCTAGGTTGCTAGCTTCTGCTCTGGATTGCAATGTGGCAGGTCTCCACTTTGCATAAGAAAAATGAAGGCATGTGGGTGCTCTCTCTCTAGAGCAGGGGTTCGTAACCTTTTTTGTTCCATGGACTCCTTTGCTTGCTAGGTAAAAACCACGGACCTCTTACCAAGTCCACACTATACTGTGTATTCTTTAATAAATGTATCACACCAGCCCCAATATGTATCCACAAGAGTAATTTTTTTTTTAAATTTCAATACAAGCTCATGGACCCCCTGAGATCTTTCCAAGGACCCTTCAAGGGTCCGTGGACCCCTGGTTAAGAACCCCTGCTCTAGAGGTAAAATTACCACTGATCTTACAAAATATTAATGTTTGTAGTTTGGAACCAAAAGCATATTACTAATTTTTAAAAAGCTATGGCAAAATTTTAAATGCTAGGACTTAAATACTAACCAACAATGGCCCCCAAACAAAAATGCCTTTTGGAAAACAGTAGTAGGCAAATATGATATAGTAGAAGTAACCCTGAGCATGAAGGCAGGAGACCCATATTCTAGTTACTTTTTATCTTCTTCCCAGCTGGGTGAAATGGGCTCAGTCTGAGTTTGGTTCCTGCTCTATAGGCTCTATAGGATTAACACTTTACCTGCCTGGAAGATAGCAGGAAAAATTCTATGACCTGTTGGGTCCTTTTAAACTCTGAGTTCAAAGATCTACAATCTGTTACTGGGACAGCTCTTAAATGTAGTTACTATGTGATTTATTCATATGGTCATTAATTCCTAATCCTTTGTTCTGATACAAGCAATTCTAAATATGGCCCAAAATACAGGATTATAAATTTTAAGATGAATAGTAAATCAGCTTGCTATTCACTTTGTAAGGGCATCTCACCTTATCTTCCCCTCCAAAATGATCTCCTGGTTTTCTTAGTTTTTGTTGCTCTGCGGTGAGTATGCTCTTCAGGAAATGTTCCATATTGGTGAAGAGGAGAAGGTCTTTGCTTTTCTTAATATACTGTAGAGAGCATGAAGGACAGAGTTAAAACTGCTGTGCCCATTTCTTTTAAGTACTTTTGAATCTTCTTAACTGGAATGTGGACCTGGGAGTAATGTATGCAATTCTGCTTTTAAAATAAAATGAGTCCTCTTTATGGTTGGCAGTTGGCGTTAAGACTAACATTCCAGCTCCACAGCTGTCTCTAAGTCTTGGGCAAGTTGTTTTTAACTCTTCTAAGTCTCGGTTTCCTCATCTGTAAAATAGGAATAAAAGTAGCACCCACCTTATAGGAGTACAGGGAAATTAAATGAGATGATGTATATAAAACTCTGAGTATAACATCTGACACGTGGCAAGAATGAAATATATGTCTGCTCTCATCTGCCTTATAAGTTATATCGATTGGGTATTTCAGAATATGGCATTAAGGTACATACATATAAGTCAATTTATTCATTAAAGCAATAAATACATTGAGGGCCTACGATGAGCCTGACACTGGGGATACATGAGGAAACAAAACAAACACCCCTGACCTCATGGAGCTTACATTCTAGCAGGAGAAGAGAGATAATAAACAAGAAGCATGCTAAATAAGCAAATTGTATAGGATGTTAAAAAGTAATATAGGAAAAGGAAAGATAGAGCTGGGTAAGGAAATCTGATGAGTAGGGGGTTAAGGAGGGCTGAAAACTAAGATAGGATGGTGAGAGTAGGTTGCATTGAGAATGTGACATTTGTGCAGAGCCTTGCAGGAGGTAAGGGAGTTAGACACACTCTAACCAGTATCTTAACCTCAGAACAATTAGTCCAGGGTTTCTTAACCTCAGCACTACTGACATTTGGGGTTGGATAAGTCTTTGTTGTCCTCTGCATTGTGTGGTATTTAGCAGCTTCCCTGACCTCTACCTACTAGTTGACAGCAGCAGCTCCCAGTTGTGATGATCAAACATGTACTGCAGCAGCTGAAATTGCTGCAGATTGAGAACCATGGCCTTCGAGAAAGGAGTGCTCCAGGTAGAGGAACCCTTGAGAGGAGAGAGGACCTGGTGTGTTTGAAGAACAGCAAGGGGGTAAGTGTGGGTGGAGTTGGGCAGATGTGGGATAGGGTAACAGGTGAAGGGGTGAGGAAGACATGTGGGCACTTTGGCTTCTGTGGCTTTTACTCTGAGTGAAATGAGGAGCCGCAGCAGGATTTTTTGCGTAGGTCTGATTTTCATTTTAAAGGGATCACTCTGACTGTGTGCTAAGAAGAGTCTGAAGAGAGGCAAGGGGGGACCAGTCAGCAAGCATTGCAGTAATCCAGGCAAGAGCTGGCCTTCGCTTGCACCAGGTTGGTAGCAGTGTAGGTGATGAGAAGTGGTCAGATTCTGGATATAATCTGAAGGTAGAGCAACAGGATTTCCTGATGGGCTGGTGGTGGGGTATACGTAAGAGTGAAAGAGGTTTCAAGGAAGACCGGCCTAAGAAACTAAGAGTGGGGTTGCCATCATTTGAGATGGGATAGGTTTTGGGTGGAGCAGGTTTGGAAAGAAGATGGAAATTTGGTTTGGGTATGTTGAGTTAGAGATAATTATGAGACATCCAAGCAGAGATGGCCTGTAAGTGGTTGGATGTATGCATTGAGTTAGGGAGTCGTGTTAGGACTGGGGATATGATTTGGGAGTCGTTGACATATGGACGGGATTGAAGGCTACAAGGCTGGATGACACCCTCAAGGAGAAGAACTCCAAGAACTCCAACACGAAGAGATCAGGGAGAAGAGGAGAGATAAGCAGGGGAGACTGAGAAGGAACTGCCAGAGAGGAAGGAGGAAACCAGAGGAGGCGGGGGTCCTGATGGCCAAGTGAAGATGTTGAGGAGGAGAAAGTGAACAGCTGTGTCAAATGTGGCTACTGAGCGAGGACAGGGGATGAGCCATTCCCTGTGATTTGTGGGAGTTGGAGGATAACCGAATTCTGCGGTCTGGATCACTGACAGTTTTGAGCCCAAGTATTTCAAAATGTCATCAATGTCAGCAACTGCAGACTAACTCTTTGGCTCAGTACCTAATGGAGATTTGATTACCGAGAGAGGCATGTGGAGCATTTACTCAGCAATCAGGAGATTTCAATTCCAGTCTCAGATCTACCACGACAATAGCTTCACGACTTTGGGCAAATTGCTTAATCTTAAAATGTGACTTAAAATATATATGCTACCTACTTTGCAGGATTGCTGAGTGGATCAAAGGACTCCTCTCTCTCTCTGTGTAAAGTTATAAAGATTTATATGAAAATGGAAAAAAGATATGCGGTCGTTTATATCTTAAGAATGGATTGACGTTTAATGTAAGATGATCTTTTTAAGATCATGGACTTAAAATTTATGATCTTTTGTTTTTAACAGGTAAAAGGCTGAGATGACAATCTTTTTTTTTTCTTCATGAAAATGCTTTAAATAACACACCAGTATTAAAAAGAAGACTGTTGTGAAGTTTGCACAGAAAACAGCACACAATAGGTTTGGGTAAAGATGCCTTCACTTAGGGATGTGAATTTAGTCTCAAAGTCACAGTGACTTTTACAGATGGACTCTGGCTTGCTTATTGAAAGAAGTGTCAGTGGGGCATGAAGTTACATGGCTCGGTAGCCACATTTGCAATCCTATGGTCTCAAAGAGCCATGCAGCACTGTATGCCCTGTAGAGGAAAGGATTTCCAAGATATTGCCATGGAGGTTTGAGAAGGCAATGCACCAATGTCCCTCGGTCAGAAATATTTGAATAGGGCATATCCTGAAGCCTTTGTTCTGTGACAAACTCAGTTTTAATCAAGACAGTGTGATAGGGAAGTGGATTTGGCTCAACTGATAGACTGTTCACCTACTATATGGGAAGTCCAGGGTTCAAACCCAGGACCTCCTGACCCATGTGGAGAGCTGGCCCATGCACAGTGCTGATGCACACAAGGAGTGCCGTGCTATGCAGGGGTGTCCTCTGTGTAGGGGAGCCCTACCTGCAAGGAGTGCACCCCCACAAGGAGAGCTGCCCCATGCAAAAAAAGTGCAGCCTGCCCAGGAGTGGCGCCGCACACACGGAGAGCTAATGGAGCTAGATGATGCAACAAAAAAAGAGACACAGATTCCCGGTGCTGCTGACAAGAATCCAAGTGGACACAGAAGAACACACAGTGAACAGATACAGAGAACAGGCAACTAGGGGAGGAGAAGGGGAGAGAAATAAATAAAAAATAAATCTTTAAAAAAAAGAGACTAGGTGATAGAGTTAGCTACCTCTTCCAACGACTCTGGCTCCAAGGGGGACTCGTGCTTCCTTTCAATGAGTTTCGAGAGAAGATCTCTTTCTCCTTCTGAGATGGGCTGCTCTTCCAGCAGGATGGCACTTATGATTTGGCCAAACTTACTGTCTCGGGAGACTGCTGACATTTGCAGCGTGATAGAGAAGGCTTCCTTGAAATAGATCTTTAGCCCCTGCTCAAGGAAGAGAAGGTGTGGGGGGCAGATCAGTAGGGCTTCTGGGAGTTGCTATTAAGGCTTGAAAACACTGGCTGAATAGTGGGGCTCGGGGTTCATCCTCCCCTGCTGCCCTTGCCATGCGCTGCTGTGACCATCGGCAATCCCGGGGAGTTTGCCCTGACAAGTCCATAAATCTCTGCGGAAAGCTCCACTGCCCTTCTCCTAGGAAGCTTGCTTCTCTCAAGAGCTAGAGGGGTGCACGCATTCATCACCGGCTGCCACCGACCTGAGCAGGAACAGCCACCTCCTGGCCAGGCACCAGGAGCCACAGCCCACCGAGGGGCTCGACGGAAGCTGGCAAGGCTGCAGAGCTTAGAGCCGTTAGCAACCCCGGGGATCTGGGAAGAGGAGCAAAGAGGCCCGGCAGGTATGAATACCTCGTAAAACGACCTCAGAAAGGCCGGGTGGGAGTCGTGGTCGAGGTCCTCGGTGGCGATGTGGGCCAGGCCTTGGATCAGCAGCAGCGCGAAGCTCCCCACCGACGCCAGGCTCTCTCTCCCAACCAGCAGCCTGTGTGCGGCCCTCTGAGGGGAGAAAACCCCAAACGCGGAGATGGGCGCCCCAGGGAGCAGGGCCGCTGCCACGGCCGTTTTCTGATTTTACATGCTTTCTATCACGAGGCCAGAGCCTCCCCGAGCTGCCTGGAAATTTACTGAAGGGAGGAGGTCGATGACGAGGGAAAATTACTGTTCTAGTTCAACTCTGCAAGTAAATGATTTTCTTTACTATCTCCCAGTTTTTCTGCTACCCTCATCTTATAGCAAATAAACTACTAGACATTTCGGCCCCAGTTCCTTATGTATCTCTGTGTTGGATGCATCTCCTTCAATCACAGTTTCCTTAAGCGGTTGGTTTTCTGACTTCAGCGTGATTAAGAGCCACAGGGGAGTGCTTCTATTCTTGGGGCCCATTCCAGAATCTGATTCCGTGGGCCTGGGGGGCGGCCCAGGTATTTCCATTTCTACCGAGCTCCCCAGGTAGCTGGTGCACCTCACAGACGCTGTTTGTGTGGGGTTTCCTGAAGCTGGCCTCCTGAACCTTTCGGGAAATACCAGTCTGGAACCACCCGCCTTGAGAATGACAGAGATTCATGACCAGGCACAAGGCCATGACGATTCCCTGGGCGCAAGCCAGGACATATTCATTTCCCTGATTAGAGAAAGCTCTTACACGGTGAAATTTATTATTCCTGAGCTAAATGACTTCTTTCCAATGGGGAATAAAATGCATCAGGACCCGAGAGAGAAAAATGTTTTATAACATTGGTTCTTTGTTGTTCTGCTTATCTTCCCTAGATCCTAGAATTCTATAACCCATGCCTAGGAATAAAGTTGCAGCACCTCATAGAAGAAGGAACCTTGGAACGCATTGTCTGAGGTTTGTGTGGCAGGAAGACGAGAAGCAATCTGCAAGGTGATCTCTGGAGTCTGCAAGGGGTGAAATACGAAAACCGAAACAAAAAAAACAGCCTTTTGCTAAGAACTTTTCAAGCAGCTCAGCTGCATGGCATCCACCAAATTAACAGAAAGCAAACACATTGCATCATCAGTTTAAACTCTAACAGGGTGAGGAGATTCAGGAAAATGGAGAGATTATTTTGGAATACTCAGAAGAATGTTCTGCTGTGACAAACATTTTATTGTTTTCTAAATAGAGGTGGGCCAAAGTGGTGGACAGACATGCGGGCTGTCAAGCCATAATTCCTGGATCCAACTCTGGCTCTGCCTTTTTGGCTGTGTGATCTTGGGTGAGTTTATTCAATCACTCTGTATCTTTCCCCCTCAATTTAAAAATGAGATAAAATAATAGTATCTGTATCATAAGGTTTTTGTGACAATTAAATGAGTTAATTCGTGTAAATTCTTAGATTGCTTTCTGGCATGTAGAAAGCCCTTCATTTATCCTCCTCATTCTTAGTATTATTAAAAAATTAGACTTAAGATTGGTAAAATGACTCCCATCAGACCCCTAAAGGGAGGAACGAGGAAGTTTCCTGTTCCAGGTCCTCCATCCTAAGGAATATCCATGGCCTCGAAGCTTACTTCCTGGCCAACCTGCCCTCTTTGGCTGCCTTGGTTGACTGCTCCACAGAGGGGCTAGAAAGCAGACTCACGTGTAGCTGGGGGATGAGAAGGTGCAGGATGGAGAGGCCATACTGATAAACCACAAACTCCCTGGCGGAAAGCTCTGCCAATTGCACAGTTATCAGCTCTTCTTTCTGCATTGTCTGAAATTTTGGGAGATCTTGCAAAGAGCTTTTTGGGTCTGCAGAGAGCAACAAAAACCAGTAAAATTTTCAAGAGTTTTCCATAGTCACATATGTTAACAATAACATTCAACTTCAGTAAATGTTTATTTGCAGGTATCAATCATCCATCCATCATCCATCCATCCATCCATCCATCATCCATCCATCCACTCATCCTCCTGTGCTTCAGGCTCTCCTGCTCTTCTTCATGGAAAAGTGACCAAGTCTTTGTCCATAGGTGCAGAGGAGCTAGAAGAATAGAACAAGAGAAGATGGTAACAGACTTTTTTCTACTGTCTCACAGGATTGTTCTGAGCATTAAATGAGATCATAAATGTAATGCACTTAGAAAGGTATCTGAGGAAGCGGATGTGGCTCAACTGATAGAGCATCCGCCTACCATGTAGGAGGTCCAGGGTTCAAACCCAGGGCCTTCTGGCCCATGTGGTGAGCTCGTCCACCTGCAGTCCTGCTACGCGCAAGGAGTGCCATGCCACGCAGGAGTGTCCCCCGTGTAGGGGAGCCCCATGTGCAAGGAGTGCACCCTGCAAGGAGAGCCGCCCCGCATGAAAAGCGCAGACCACCCAGGAGTGGCGCCGCACACATGGAAAGCTGACACAGCAAAATGATGCAACAAAAAAGAGACACAGATTCCTGGTGCCGCTGAGAATGCAAGCGGACACGGAAGAACAACACAGCAAATGGACACAAGAGAGCAGACAATGGGGGGGGGGGGTGGTGAGGGGGAAGGGGAGAGTAATAAATAAAATAAATCTTAAAAAAAAAATAGAATGTATCTGGCACACACTAACCACTCACAAATGTTAGCTATATTGAAAGTCTTACTTCCTCACAAAATTATCCATAATGGACCTTGACAGTTTAAACATTTTCTATTGTCTTTTTTTTCTTGAGAAGACAATGTAAAACGAATATGTAGCATGGTACAGGAAAGAATGCTGAAGCAGCTGTCAGAAGGTCTGCTCCAGGCTCTGTATGATCCTGGGAAAGTCACTTAACTTCTTTACCATAAAAATAAGTTAATAATCTTCTTTAATCTCATCTATGAAAATGAGTTAATAATTTTCCACTATCTTATAGAATTTGAGTGAGGGTTTTCAGATACAGACAAGACATGGTATGTAACATTTCTTTGATAATTATGAAGCCAATACAATTGCAAGACAAAGTAGGTTGAAGTGGGGGTGGAAACTCAAAGGATGACACACCTCTTGGCCCAGCCTCTTCTTGGTTTCCTCACAAAGGGAGGAGGAATCAAAAACAAGACTGGTCAAGTTCCAGGGCTGCCAAAACTTTTTCTTTGAGATACTGGGGGCCAGGGTTTGAACCCTGGATCTCATATGTGGGAATCTGGCACTCAACCACTGAGCCACATCAACTTGTCTGAGTTAGTTGCTAGTTTTTTCATTTGTTTTGCTTGTTTTTTTTTTTAAAGGAGGCATTGGGAACCGAACCCAGGACCTTGAGCCACATTTGCTCCCCAAACTTTTTTTTGTAAAGGGCCAGGTAGTAAATATTTTAGGCTTTGCCAGTCAAGAGAAAAGTTGGGGTTTAAAGTTTGTGCTTCCTATCACCATGGTAGAAACATGGCGTGATTCCCCTACAAAGCCTTCTTTTCTTTGAAACACAGTGATCATCCCTTCTGGGAACTCACCGGAATGAGTTCTCTTTGGCACTGCTCTCAAAGTGTTGGATAACTTTTCATATGGGGAAGTAGGTCAAAAGCACAGTCTCTGAGGTGGGACTTCCTGGCATTAAATTCCATTTGAACTACTCAATAGCTCTGTGATCTCTGACTACTTGCTTGACCTATCCAGATGCCTCAGCTTCCTCATCTACAAAGTGAGTATTAGTACCCACTTTGCTGGGTTGTTGCAGAGATTCAATGAGCTAATATATGTAGAGATGTAGAACCGTATACATGACATTCCATATAAATGTTGTTCTTCTTTTGATATTTTTTTCTCCCAATCACATAAAGCCATTCTTGGCTTGTGGTTAATTTGTGTCATACAAAATAGGTAGCCTGCTGGAGTCTGCCCGTGGGCTGTAGTTTGCTGACATTTGGTCAAGTTCAAGGATGTTCAGGGAGCTATGCTTAGGGGTGGACTGCGACATGCTCTTCACGTCCACTTGGGTGGGTGGGTGAGTTGCAACAACCCTGGCTCTTAGGGCAGGCCAGCTCCACTCTCTCCTCGGCTTCCGTTCCACGTGGCCATGGGGCTGGGAAGGGGAGCTCTCTCTGTCTCCTATCTCACTCTGTGTGCCTCACTCTTCCATTGTAACGTGTGGCTGACTGTATGGAGTAAAAGTGCAAGATTTAGATTCAGTTTCTGGTGGGAAGGTGGCCTAGGCCAGATTTCTTAGAGTTTTACCAGAGTTCTGCTGTAGGGGTTACTGGAAATTTTCCAAGTAATTATTAAGGCAGTATTTTGAATCCTGTTTGCTATTCCTTGTATGTAAACCCCTTGGGGATGGCGAGAAAGGTGTGGTTGGCAAGGCAGGATTCTGACATTCCTACTCCTTGGGGCTTATACCATCAAATACCTTCTGTGCCCCTGATAATGCCAAAGAGGGGTACCAGAGAAGAGGAGGTTACCTGGTTGGTGGTGCACATCCCCTTGGGGTTCGATGTCCTCTCTGGGGGCTTGGGACCAGATGTCTACTCTATTCAGGGCAGACAAGAGCGGGGAGGTCCAGGTGCCATCAGCTTTATCTGCATCGGAACAGGGGGAGGAAAATCATTGTTGGGGTGAGGGAGCAGGACTGTGGGCAAAGTTAAAGAGAGCGAGACGTAGCACTGAGTGGTCCAGGCAGCCTCAAGACGGCCCCCCGTGACTCCCATGGAGAAGTCCATGTGGCAAGCGACGGATGTCCCTGGCCATGGCCAGGAGGACCTAAGGCCTGCCAACAGCCACAGGAGTGAGCTTGAAAGCAGATGCTACCCCCTCACGCCCTGAGATGACCGCACCACTGGCCAACACCTTGGCCACAGCCTCATGCGAGTGCCTGAGCCAGAGGCACCAAGCTAAGCAGAAATCATAAGATAATAAATGTCTTTTATTTTAAGGCATGACATTTTGGGCTCATTTGTTACGCAGCAATAGGTAACTAATGCACTGGGTTCCTCTATATTCTTCCCAAAGAATCTACCTAAGGCCATGCTCTCCACAGTCCTCTGAAACCCTAGTTGTGGTATTAGCCAACTGGACTTGTCAAGACTTGGCCAGCAGAAGGAACGTTGAGCCGGGGCCATCCTCACCTGCTCCTGGCCTCTGACCCTCGAGCCCCAGGCCATCGCCTTGAGCTCCCACCAGCGCCGCAGTGAGGCTCTTCAGGAATGGGATCAGCACGGGGCAGGCAGCGGCCCCGCCGCCGTGAGAAGTGGTGACTGTTCCATAGAATCTGCCTCCAGGGTAATTCTCCAGACACACAGGGGTTCCTGAGGCAATCATCTGGGACGAAAGAGTCAGAACCTAGTTCTGCATCTGCTTCCCACCTCTTCCAGGTGGCTGCTTTGGGACTTGCTCTCTGAAGCCCTATCGAAGATGAAACTACAGATCCTCAGTCAGTACCTGGCTGTGCAAGAGCTGAAGGTGGCTCAGCTCCCGCTGGAACTGAAGCTGGCTGAGGGCCCTGTCCAGGAAACTCTGTCTCTCCCTCACCACCTCCCGAAACTCATCAGAGAGATGCTGAACCACCTGGAAAGCAAAATGCCAGAATCCTTTCTCTCTGCTCTGTGTCCCCGCCCATCCCACTGCTCCTGGATCCACCTACCCCCCAACATTACATTGCCCTGAAGAGCCACATCCGATGCCCCGGGAGCCTCTCCCTTGCTAGCCTCCAAGCCGTACCTCCGTCGGGCAGTTCCAGGCCGGCGGACTCTGACTCATGCTGCGTTGCAGCCACATCTCCTCCTCCTGGCCCCGCAGCCTGGCCACTGCTCGCCTGAGCTTTTCCGCAGCCTGCCTTAGAGTCTGAAGGCACTTCTGCACGCCCTGCAGTACCTGTGCCTCCCATTCCCACTCCTCTCTGTCGGCTGCAGAGGGGAGAGGAAAGGGCCGTGCGGCAGCAGCCACCACGGGCGGCGGGTGGAGGGGAGAAGGAGGGGCTCCCAGGAGCCAGGGCCAGGCTGGGGCACGCTTGGGAGGCAGGAGGGACTCTGCGCTGGGCAGGAACGCCATGCCCAGGGGATTTTGGCCCTGGGCATCTGGGCCTGGGGTGGGGGGCAGCTTTCCCACCTTGAGAGAGCAGGCCGAGCTCTGGGCTGCTCTGAGTGCTCAGCGCTCTGGCTCTCCTCTGGGACTCCTGGAGGCGGCTGGTCTCCAAGGCTGCGCAGGCCTCCTCAGCGGCCCTCAGCTACCAGGATAGAGCACAGGGCAGGGTCACGGGGGAGGCAGGTGCTCTGCTGGACAGCCTCGTGGCAGCTCCTCCACCCTGCTGAGACACTGAGGGGTGGCCTGGAGCTGGGGAGTCTGGGTGTGTGTGTGTGTGACCGTGTCTGCCCTGAAATGGCTTGCATTCTTGTTGCTGGATCGGGGGGCACAAGGGCTCCCAACAAATGTGTGCCGCCTTGGCAGGGGGTGGGGACGGAGGGGTGCCACTGCTGGGCCTCACCTGCTGCCCAGCGTCTCTGCCTGGAGTGAAGAGGACCTCCTGGGTCAGGTCCCCCAGAAGCTCTGCTACCTGCTCCTCGTCCCGTCCCTGGTGGCGCCAGTACCGGCCCCGGGCTCTCAGCTCCCGCTCCAGGGTGTCCACCTACAGCACCCAGCTTGCTTAGGCTGGCAGGCGTTTCTCCTCCCAGCCCAGGCGGTCTGGCTGTAGCCCCCAAAGCTGCCCAAGAGAAGGCCTCCTGTAACCCCGGGCGTCCAAGGCTAAGACGGAGGAGGCAGTTGACTCGGTTGTGGGTGGTAAAATAGCCACCAAGGAAGTGGAAGGTCCCCAGCCACTCTCCTCCTCCCTCAGCACCTGACTCTTCCGGGGTCCTCTGTGCCTCCTCCTCTCACCCTCCCCTTGGGGAGGCCGGGGGAGATGGGCTCGGGACAGTGGGAAATTTTTCTTGATCCTTCTCCCCCGCTGCATTATTCCTTTATGCTGTGAGACAACGGACCGGGGACTAGAATTGACATTTCTTGGCTTCTAAGAGGAATCTTTCAGGACATAACCATCTTTGTTTCTGAAACTGTAGCTAGGCTGAGAACGTGTGACCCTAAATCATTTTCCTTTTGGTAGCGATCTGCCAAGGACTGAATTATTGCAATAAGCTCCTGATGGGGCTTCCTGCTCTAGCCTGGCCCTGCTCCCATCCATCCCCTGCACTGTTGCCAGAGGAAACTTTCTAGAATGCTGATTTTATGGATGCATAAAAATGTCTGGAGGGAGACATGCCAACCTGTTAACACTGGCTGCATTTGGTGGGAGAGCCTGGATTAGGGGCAGGAAGAAGCTGATGGCTGGAGGAAGGGCAAAGAGCTGGGGCAGCTCTTGCTTCTTCACTTACATACTTGAAAAAATGCGGCAAGATTATGAGTAAGATATTTTCTTTTTGTATTGTCCCATATTTTCCAAATTTAAAAGTCTCTAAAAAAATTCATGTCTGATCACGTCCCATGTCTACTTAGAATGCCTCAATGGCGCCACGTGACTTTCACGACCTAAGTCACACTTCGTGGCCCCAGCCAAGGACACAGGCTGCCCACGTCTTGTTTCCTGCCTTGCTCGTTGGCCTCATCTACGGCCTTTGCCCCAGAACCTTCCTCATCCTGGAACATGCCTGCTTTCACAAACCGCCTTGGCCCTGGCTCTCCCCGGAGGCTGGAGAGACTTTTCCTGACTCCTTCATCAAGCTTCAACCCAAGGGTAAACTTTGGGGAAGCCTTCCGGGAACTCTCCCCTTTCTGATTTAGGTGCCCCTCTTCAGAGCCTCCTTAACGCCTTGGAATACCTCAGTTGTGGCTGGAGCCCCCGACCTGCCCAGAGGCTCCGAGCCTTGGGTCTTGGTATTTCAACACCTAACAGAATGTTCTCAATGCCTAGTGCTGAAGGAATGAGTAGAATCAAGCCTCCTACCTACCAGACCAGGGTCTCCGAGCCCCCGCGGCAGGGCCTCCAGCACCTGGACCACTGGCACCACCAGGCCAGTGGACGGGTCCATCCTAGCAGCAATGACCGGGCCGGGCTCCCCAGTCAAGGGGTCGATGGCTTGAGCCCCAATTGAGATTGGAACGACACCTGTGGGATGCCAACCCCGCCACCAGCTTTAGTTCCCGGAGATGGGGAAGAGGCGAGTGGGCAAAGGGGGAAGGAATTATGGAGAGAAGGGAGCAATGGGGCCCCCGGGCCCGCCTTTACCCTTCAAGAGGCTCTGAGCCGGATTAGAGGGTGTCCTGAGGCCAAGCTCTGGGGTGTGTGTGTGAGTTTCTGAAGCCCTGGACTTAACAATAAAGGGAGAAAGATGACCTGTGGCCCTGGGGCTCTGGAACCTCTGAGCACCTTTACTCTGGGTCTCGGCAGCCCCCGCAGCAATGCCAGGTAGGGCTGGAAAAGGACCCTATTTCGTGGCTCCTGAGGGCAGGGAATGGGGCCACCCCTCGTGAGCTTTACAGGGTTTTCTCTCCCAGGTCGAAGTCACATTCCTGATCCCCAGCAAGCTCTCAGGGTCCCAAGCTCCCTCCTACCTTGGCCGTAGGCATCTTCCATTGAGCCGGCCAGGGGTGTGGCGTGATCGGAATTCCCATCCCGTTCCATGCCCAGGATGGGCACCAGGAGCCCTGAGCCCTCGGGGTCCGGAATCTCCATCCCATAGAGGGCCGGGATCCACTGCTCCGTCCCAGGATAGCACATCGTTCCTAACACAAGGGGGGTGCAGAGGGGAGAAGCTGAGGGGCTAAGTGACAAGCTGAGGCTCTCTCCAGGCTCGGCGCAGGGAGGCATCCCTGCAAAAGCTGCATTTGTTTCTTTTGAGGCCAACTTAACATTTCAAATCAGACGGGAAATCCTGATGGTCTGCAAGGGAAGGGCCATGTGAGGACTGAGTGGCATCAGGCTTTTGGGGACAATCTCCAGGTCACACTAAAAATGTTAACTAACATCTTGTCACCCTATAGGCAGAAGGAAGCTTCTAGAGGATTTGAGTGAGATAAGTTCTAGAGAGATGCCACTCCCACTTCCTCTTCCCCGCCTTCCTCGTATCAGGATATGGGGGGAGGTGGAGGAGCTGGGCAGGCTCCTTTCCTGAGCTTATTCATGCGAAGTTCAAGGGCACTGCAGGAGTAAAAGCGAGAAGGGAGGTGAGGGCGGGGGAGCCCCAGACTCCAGGCCTGGCGTTGCAGCTAGCTAACTGCGGCACCCTGGGTGGGCCAGTCACGTTGCTCCTTGAACTTGGGGTTCCCCACTGTAAAATGAGGGTCCTACACTTTATGTGAGAACAATGCATAAGGGCAGGGCCCGTGGCCTGGGTGAGAGAGTAAAAATACCGACAAGGACAGTCAAGCATTTGCAGGGTGGGACACAAAGCCATCGGGCGCCCTCCGTCTTCTCTGGGTCACACAAGTATATGGTCAGTGAGGTCGCAGGCCTGTCCCCGAGCTTGCAGGCCCTGAGGCCCCAAAGCACCAGGTTGCCCCGGGCCTGGGATTCCTCGGGGCCTTGGAGCCGCGTGCCCAGGCCCACACGTACCGAGCCTGCCCCCGCTGGCCTGGACGCCCTCCGCGGCCTCCAGCTGCCTCTCCAGCCTCTGAGCCTGCTGCAATGCGTGGGCCAGGCTCAAGGACAGGGCCTGTTGCATGTCCTCCAGAGCCGCCTCCAGCTCCTGTGTGCCCCCCGGCCCCGCGCGCTCCTGACACTGCCGGAGCACGGCAGTCACGTGGGTCTGGGCCACCAGCACGTTGGCATCCAGCAGGGCCTGTGACCCCCCCGCGTGCGGCTGCATCCGGCCCTCGTGCCTGCACACTCCCTGGAACCGGGCTGTCTTCCCGCTCAGAGGCTCCACGAAGCAGTCCCCAGGCAGCAGGAGGGTCCCCGAGGCATCTCGCAGCCCCCCCAGGGCAAGCACCTCACCTAGAAGCAAAAAACCTAGAGGGTAACGAGGGAAAGAAGAGGGATGCAGGCAGGTGGGGGGCTGGGAGGACTGGGGGATGAAGGCAGAAAGGTGGGACTGGTTGGGGGACTGGAGGCTGGGGAGGCAGAGGGATCAGAGAGCCAGCAGAGGGCTGGGAACGGTGATGACAGGAGGAAGGTTCCTTATTTGAAAAGCACCCATTTACTTTTACGGTAGAACCACCCCGTTGTCTTTTCCCTTCCTGGGGGCACAGCAATGGAGATGGGGAAGGGGTGAGGGAGGCTGGGAAGGAGAGCGAAGGCGGGGGTGAGAGGCTCAGCAAGGATGGAGGACAGAAAGAGGGGGGCTGACCACAAGGCGGGGGCCTAGGGGCCGAGCAGAGGGACTGGGGGGCCAGGCCAGGAGGGGACAGAGGGGGCAAGGCCGGGCCTGGGGCTGCCGGGAGACCTGTGTCTTCATCCACTGCAACTCCCAGGATTGGCCAGACGTCTCCCGTGGCTGGGTCCTCCACGGGCGCCCCCAACTCCAGCGGGGCCACGGTCTGGGTGAGGGGATTGCAGTATGTCCCCCCAAGAGTGAGCCACTGCCTGGTTTGGGGGTGCAGAGTCACAGCCAGCACGGGCACCTCGATCCCAGTTACGGGGTCCGTCATCAGGGCCCCCAGCCCAGATGCCCTCCTGGGCTGCAGGACCGGCAGGCGCAGGGCTGGCGGGGAACCCGAGGCAGGACAGGGTGGGTAGGGCACGTAGGGGAGGATGGCAGCCTCTGAAGTGCGCACGCCACCTGGACGGGGAGATGGGAGGTGTCGCTACGCTTCCCTAGGCCAGCCACCCTCCCCTCCCTGGCACTGCAGGATGGGGGCTGGAGAGGGCCCCCCGCCTCTGCTTCCCGCCACCCCTGCCTGGTCTGCATCCAGCAGGGGTGCGCAAGCGTTGACTGCTCTGCGGGCCCCTGAGTCCACTGTCCAAGGAGGGGAACCTGTGGCCGGAGCCGTGCTCCCCCCACCAGCCCAGGCCCCTTCACTGAGCCCAGCATGCGGGGGGCCGGGGCTCACTGGCGTTGGAGTCTGTGGTGGGCAGCAGGGTGGCGCTCAGCAGGTCATAGCCCAGGTTTCCAGCCTCGGGCAGCACCCGCCCAGTGTCTGGGTGGACGAAGTGGCCAGGAGGAACGGGCCCCGCGTGGCCACTGGCTGGAAGCAGCGCGCAGCTGGGGCCGGGGACCATCAGCCCGGTGATGGGATTCACGCTGATGACATCGGCCACCCCGGGAAGGCCGGCAGAGGCTGCGGGGGAGCCAGCGTTAGGCTCCCTCAGTGTCACCAGAGATGACCAGAATTCCACCCTCACCCAGGACAGATGTGGGGCTCTCCAGGGCCGGGGTCTTGTCTTTGTGCAATGTCAAGTCCCCAGTGTGGAGCCCTGCCCTGGACTCGGCAATATCGTCCCCTGGCAGGTGGGCCGAGGCTGGAGGGACCTGGGGAGTGGCAGCCCAAAGGGTGACAAGATGGAGCTGGGGACTCCCAGAACCCAGCGGTTTCGTTTGCTTCCGCAGTTCTTCCTAGGAGCCAGACAGGCACCTCTGGGGCCTGGACTCTGGTCTCCCCCGCTTCCCCCACCCTTGCATGGTGGCCGCCGCGTCTCTGCAGGGCCTGCGCTCTGAACGCACAGAGGTCCTGGGGTCCCCGGCTGAGCGGGCTGGGCTCACCCGGACGCAGCAGCGCCGCCCCGGTGCCGGTGCCCAGGACGCCCCAGGCCTTGAGGCGGTGGCCCTCCTGCAGCACGGCCTGGGACAGGCGGCCCAGCACGGCGTCCAGCCCGGGGACTGCCCTGGGTGTGTGCGCGGGGGAAGTTAGGGACGCGCGGGGGCACCTGGCGTGGCCCACCAGGCCGCCCCCGGCCCCCGTCTCGCGGCGCCCGAGGCCGCGCCGCCACGCACACACCCTTGCGGGTCCCGGCCCGCCCGGGAGCGCGCCCGCAGCAGCCGCCGAGCCGCGGCCAGCGCGGCGCCGAAAGAGGCGCAGTGCCGCCGCCGCGCGCGCAGGTCCCGGCGCAGGAGCTCCAGCTGGCGCCGCAGGCCACCCGCGTACTGGCGCGCCAGGCGCCGCCTCCGCACGGCCTGCTCCTCCGCGGCCCTGGCGGCCGCCTCGGCGGCCTGGGGACGGAGGCACCGTGTCTGCTCACCCGCAGGGGCGGCAGCCTCGGGGACACCCCGCCCCCCCGGGCGCGCACGACCCTTCTGGGCCGGCAGAGGCAAAGGGCAGGAAGTTCCCAGGGATGGGGTGTGTGTGTGTGTGTGGGGGGGGTCGCTGAAGGCCCTGGGGTGGGAGCCGGGGACTCCGGGAGGGGACGGTGGCAGTGGGCACAGAGGTGAACCCAGCCCACCTGTTGCTGCCCCCTCTCGTCCGTGGAGTCCTGGCCGCAGCGCTTAGCACCCCACAGCCGCCGGAGAGAACGGGCTTCGCGCAGAAGTCGGAGGTAGAGGAGCTTGAGCTGCAGGGAGGGGGGCTTCAGCCTGTGACCCCCGTTCCCGGGCCCACCCCGCCGCTTCCACCGCTGTGACTGCGGCGCCCCCTGCTGCCCGCAGCTGGAGATGCGCGAGAACAAAATGCCCTGCGACACTGGGGACCAAGGGTGAGGACCAGCAGGTGCAAGTCCCAGCACGTCCCTTCGGCCAGGCCCATTTTTGATCCAAGGATTGCCAGTGTGTTCTTTTTGCGCCTAATGCCGCCACCTGGTGGCATGGATTTGTCCCCAAGTTAGGCTATTGAGGATCGGGAATTGGAATCTGAGACTTGTAGAGCTGGCCTCGGTAGCTTCCCTACCTTTGGTCCGAGGCCCTCGGTTTCCTAACGGCAGGTCTAAATTTGATGTGACTTATTCCATCTTCCCTGCCTGCATACTCTCCTTTTTCTCCTGACTCTATCCATAGACTGAGGATTTCTTCAGGTTCTACGCCCCAAAACCACCTCTCCTGGAGAAAAAGGTGCATTTCCAGCACTATTTTGCTTCTCCCAGCCTCGGGTGCAAGCATTGCCTGGAGCTGCCCTTTACCTCCTCCTTGGTCTGGCCGATTTTGGTTGTCACTGACAGAGATTGCTGGAGCAGGAGCCCAAAGAAGGTTTCTGTGTCAAACCACTCCAGGTCTACCTGCTCTTCCAGGTCGCAGCTTCCACCTGTGGGGGAACGGGGGCAGGATTATCCTTCTGAAATGCACGTGAGCGCCCTTATAGATCTTCAGTGGCCCCAACGGTGTAGACACAGTCTTACTACTTAGAAGTCTTGCTACTCAAGTCTTTGGACCAGCAGCATCAATGAGGAAATTAGAAATAGTCTCAGGTGCTGTCCCAGAACTATTGAAACAAAACCTGCCTTTTAACAAGATCCCCAGGTGACTCATAGGCACGTGAAAGTTTGAGAAGCACAAACTGATTCCAGTGCTGCTGCTCTGAGGTGCACACGTTGAGTAGCAAGGATAGAAGATAACATGCCTTTGCCTGACAGCCAGCACCTTCTGCAGTTTGCTCCTTTAGGTAGCACTAGTTTCTTAACCTGGACACTTTGTACATGGCCAGCTGGGTCTGTGGGCACCCCCAGGTGCTATAGCCCAGACCTGCCACTCACCGCGACCTCCCTCCCCCCGGGGGGTATCAGAGTCCTGGTGCGATCGGGCTCTTCTCGCTGCTGTCCTCCCAGGTCTCGGGGAAGTGTAGACATCAAGGTTGTATCCTTGCTGGTGTCTCCTGAAGGTGGGGCAGGGAGCAGCCTTCCGGGCCCAGCTCAGGCCGTGGCATTGAATCTACGGGGTACGTCGTGGGGTGGTGGGAAGCAAAGTGGAACTGAGGACTGGGAAGGAGGCAGCCCCTGCCCAGCTCTGGTTGGGGAGCGCCCTCTTCCTCTCTTGCCTGGCTCTGCAGGTCCATGGAGATGGTAATCTCCATCCTCCACTCTGTTGCTAGAATAATTGGTACGAAAGTATCCCAGGTTTCCCACCTGGCTCAAAATTCTTAACGGATACCCATTGCCTATAGGATAAAGCCCAGATGCCTTAGCAGGCCTGTCGGTCTCGCTCCCTTTCTGGCCTCACTCCTCGCGGGACCCCATCCTCACACCCTGAGCAGCAGTCACAGAACCACGTTTGACTCCCCGAGCAGATGAGCGTCGTTTCCTGCTCCGGAGCCTTTGCTCACATACCCGCTCTGCCTGGAAGGCTCTCTCAGCCCCCGCCTGCCCCCTGCACCCATACTGCTTGTTTGTGTGCGGACCACCTCCTTATACTTCTCAGTTCCAGGCCTGATTCAAGCATCACCTCTTCCAGAAAGGCTTTCCTGATCCCCTGGGGAGAACAGGCAACTCCCCCCTTTGTGTCAGCAGGGAACCCTGGATTGTGTCATCCTAGCTCCCTAACACTCACTGACATTTGTTTGCTTCCTTGTCTCTAGTCTCCCTATTCTCTTTGAGCACCTGAGGCTGCACCTTTGTCAGCTGTTCATCTTGGCAACTCTTACCATGTCTCTGGCATGTGGTTACAGGAAGGGAAGGCCATCTCCTTGGGACTGGAGAGGCAGTCCCCCTAGAGTGTCAGACGTCACTTCTCCAGCTTTACTCACCAACAGAAGCAGGCAGAGCCCCAGGAGCAGGACAACCTCTCCCAGGATTCCTGGCCATTCAGAGCTCTTCGGGGGTTCGGGGACTTTTGCGATGCCAGTTTGGATGAGATACCTGGGCGTTGTGACGGCAAAGGGCCCTTCCCCAAAGCACTGGCCCCCGGGCGGGAGGGCGCGGATGTACTGGGCGGAAAGAAGTCTGCTCAGCCTTTGCCCACCGTCTGCCAGAGACTGGCCAGGGGGCCCAGGGGGAGCCCAGACCCATCAACTCTAACCGAACAGTGCATGTCTTTGTGCACTAACCCGGGGAGACAGAGGCTGGGTTCTTCCTGGGAATCTAATTCACACCAGAGCGACACTGCAGGGGAAGAGCAGTCTGTGTGCTTTGGGTCTAAGTCAGCACAACCTCTTAGAGGCTGTGCTAACAGGTGGAGACAAAAGGCCTGAGTGAGACGTAGACCGTGCCCCTGGGTCAGTGATGGCCTCAGGGGCAGGTGGGTGCAGATGGGCTTGGGGCAGGTGCCTTCAGGATGAAGGGGAGGGAGGGGGACATAAAGTGGAGGCCCCAAGACGTAAGTGGGTGCTTCAACAACACACACTTGTATATTCATCCTCCCAGCCTCTGCCTCTGAACACATCACGTATCGGGCTGCTATGGAGTGAACACTTGGGAATCCCTAGAATTGCCTTTTAGGCTCGCCAGCCCCTGCAAAACAGATGGGGGCACCCAGGCCTTCTCCTTCCCTGGAGATCTGTCTGGGATTGTGATGAGGCAGGATTTTTTCAAGAGGGGAAATAGTAAGATGACATCTTCAATGAGGCAAACTACCACAGACAAACCATCTTGCGGTGCTGGTTGCTGCTCAGGCGAAGGACATAGACCCCCGGCTGCTGGAACTGCTGCAGAAAGAGGTCGGGGCTTCGGTGGCTGAGCAGGGCCTCCTCGGCCAGGGCGCGGAAGCGCCCCCAGTCAAACTCGGCCGGCGTGTTGTAGAAGTGGGCCCTGCAGGTGGAGGAACCAGGGGTGTGGGGGCTCTTGGGGACACTCGGCGACATTTACGCCCTGGGACCTCGGTGGCGGGGCCGTGCCCTCGACACTCACTCGTCGTACACGGGGTAGTGCTCCTGAGTCACCAGGAAGGCCAGCGTGTCACCGGGCAGGAGGCAGGCCGTGGGGTTTCGGAAGCCCGGCTCAGGGGGCCACAGTGCCGTATGGGGCGTGGGGTTGAGGCTCGGTGGGTGAGACGAGGTCGGGGCCCCTTCCTGCAGCTCTCCTGGGGGAGATTCGGAACCTGAGGCAGCGCGGCCACCACTCCGAGGACCTGCCAGGGGTGGAGGAGGCCCGGGAGGGGAGGCCTCACGCTCGTTGGCTGCGATGCCCACCTGTCTCCTGGCCTGGCAGCCTGGGGTCCCCGAGGGGCAGGCCGAGTGCGCGCAGCAGTTCCCCACCTGGTCCGGTCAGCCCCAGGAAGCCGAGCCCTGGAACAAGGCAGGAGTTTCACTGAACCTGCAGGTGCTGGGGGGCGTTTTTCCTACCGCGCGGAGGCAGTCAGGAGCTGCCCAGCTCCGATCTGCCCTAGTTCTGAGAATAGATGGGTCAGGAGTCATGCACCCTTTTTGGGGAGCCCAGCCTGGGGGAGGCATCGCCCTGTCACCCCCAGCTTCTGCTTGCCGGGGCAAAGCTTGCCGAGGCAGGACACGGGGTCCTGAGCCGCGGCCTCCCTCCAGCCCTCTTACCGTCCATCCTGACCACGTACAGGGGCACAGGCTGGTGCGGTCGGTCTAAGGTGCAGGGGTGGCCCGTGGCGCGTGGAGAGGAAGGCCTGTCTGGAAGGTGAAACACCTGGGGACAGGGAGGCCCAGGGTCAGCTCTCCCGTTGAGACCCTGTGTCCACCCAGCTGGGCGGTGGGACAGCACAGAACCTTCCTTGAGCACTGCCCGGTTGCCCTGCTGGGGGAGGGGTGCCGGCGAGGGGTGGGAATAACCCACAGAACTCCCTGGGCGCCCTGACCCTTGGGGCTGCCCCTTGCTCGCGTCGCAGGAGCTCAAGCCACCTCCAACACGTTCGATAGGATGAACTCAAGTCGACAAAGGGGCCTTCTTTCTGCTTCTGGAACCTTTGATGGATCAGGCGTTGTGTCAATGATGAAGGCAGCAGCCCCCCCCCCCACTGGCACGTGCCCTGCTCTACATGCTCCCCGTGGAGGCAGAGGCCTCCTGTGCTGGGACCTTGGGCACCGACCTGGCTCCCGTTGCCTTCAGTGATGGAAACCTGCGGGACCCCCTCGCGGCAGCTGAGCTGCAGGATGTGTCTCTGTCCCTCTGTGCACCCGGCTGCGCACGTGCCACTGGTGTGTTGTCTCCAGCACAGGCAGAGCCCCAAGCCTGGGTCGTAGCCATGGGCCTCTTCTGGGGTGGCACACACCTACAGCAAGACTTGAACCTCTTGGGGGGTCCTCCCCGGGAGAGGTGCCCCCCAAATCTCCCGGCTTTTGTTGGAACTGCCGCAGAGTGCAGGGCACAGGTCTCCGGATTTCTAGGGAGGAGCTAGTGGACTGAGCCAGTGGCAAAGAGCCATGTGCACGGAGGGTGGGGGGCAGGAGGGCAAGGGGCACAGTACGTGGGCGGCCTCCTACCTCGTGGGCGCAGTGGTCATTCCACTGGCTCTTCGTCAAGCACGTCCCCTCTTGGTTCCAGGCAGCCCCGTCCTCGCAGCGCTTGAGTTCCCTCTGGAGACACCCCCTGGGCAAGCCAGCATCTTGGAAGCCCGGGAGGCAGGGGCACTGGCCATCGCTGGGCTGGGGGCCGGGAGGGGAGGCGGACGCAGGTTGACTGGTTAATACTTGGCTCTGGCCAATCGCACCCAGCCCCTTGGCTGTGACCCTGTCTGAGATGGGCCAGATCTGAGCAGGCAAAGGGATGATGTGGAAGGTGAGGGGAGGGGAGGGAGGGCTGGAGGGGAGTCAGATCAGAGTGGAGTGCTGGTAAGAGTCCAGCTGCCGCTACCATTGTAGTCAAAAAGACTTGGGAAGTTCTGGAAAGGAAGCTTTGCACATACACATTTGTTGACTTAGAAAGTTCTAGGTGGAAAGGTTTGGGTGAGGGTGTGTTTTAGGAGTGGTTATAGTAGAAAGCAATGTAAAGTCTGCCCTTCCTCCAAGTAGGGTGGAAACTTAGCGAATGAACATACAGCAATTAAATGTGCCTTGCAGATACATAGCAAATAATGTTTTAGTATAAGTCCCACGCAATTTGGACCACTTATACCAAAACATTGTTCGTTCTTTATCTGAAATTGACATTGAACTGTGTGCCCTGTATTTTATCTGGAAACTCTATCCCCAAATCACTTGGAAAGCTGAGCTGACCTGGATCAGGTGACACCTGAGCTGAACTTGAGGTAACACCAAAACAGGCCTGGAAATGCACCTGCCCTTGGGTCCCACCGCCAGGGGACATACCTGGAACACACGCCCTGGCCCTCGGCAGATGCACGTGGCCTGGCCCTCGTCAGGCTGGGTGGCCTCCGAACCGCAGGGGAAACAGGCGCTCTGGCCAGGCCAGCGGTTGAAGAACCCCGGCGGGCAGAGGTGGCAGGAGGTGGAGTTGTGGGGACCCGCGCCAGAGAGGAAGGTTCCGGGGGGGCAGGGAGCAGGTGGTGAGCCAGGGCAGAGCCCACCTGTGGGGTGACCACCAAGCAGGGATGGTGGGCCCCTGACCGCTTACTGTCTCCAAAGGGGGCTTCTGACCCCAGCCCAGCCCAGAGAGCCCACCCAGCCGGCCTCTCCCTCAGAGTTGCCTTTTCCTTCCCCTCCACTCTACCCCCCACCTCTGGCACAAACCCAGCCTCAGTCCCTACCTTCTGGGCATCCCACTGGGCCTGGTACTTCTCCTGCGCAGGGCGACTGGTCCCCGCAGTCCTGAGGCGTCTTCCTACTCAGGCAGGTGGCACTCCAGAGCGCAGAGCAGAAGAGAGCTACGAAGGTCCATGGACCTGGGGTTCCCCCCAGGAGGAGACGCCTCACCTTCTGAGCCCTGGGGACAGCAGCAAGGAGAGAAGCCATGGAGGTGGGGACACGGAGAAAGACCTCTGGGGCTGCAGACGGACAGAGAGGAGAGCCAGAGCAGAGGCACGGGGCAGAATCGCGCCAGGAGAGGACGCGGTAATGGTGGCTTCACGGGAGAGGCACGGAGACACGGGGCCGAGGGGTCTGTGCGCAAGGACAAATGCCCAGGAAGGACAGCCCCTCCTAGGAGCTCCAGGGTGCAGTCGCTGAATATTTCATGAAAATGAAATCTGAGTCGTGGAGTCTCTGGGCAGCTTGGCCTGAGCATCTTGTGTTCCCACTCTCTTTTTCCTCTTTTCATAATCCCTTTCCTTCCTGGAGCAGCTTGTGGCATGTATGCATGTGTGTGTGTGCAAGCACACACATGGATGTGCATGTGTGTGTGCATGCGCCCGTGGGTGTACATGCATGTGTGTGCATAGCCCTGGGCTTGTTGACGGCAGGGAACATTCGACCCCCTTCTTTTTGTAAGGCAAAGCCAGTCAACTTAGTTTAAGTATTCTCTACCCGCAAAATCCTGCAGGTGCACTGCAAAGAAAATTACCAGGCTTCTGCCCTTGGCCCCAAGTGCAGCCTCGTTTCAGAGAGCCACCTGATATGCTAGACGGGACCTTAAAGCTCGTTTAAGTCTATCCCCCCAATTTACAGGTGATGAGATTGAGGCTCAGAGAGGCTGCCCATTCTCAAAGTGCTCTTAAAGAATACGCACACGCAACATAAGTGGAAGCTGTGAAGCAGCCGGGGAGCTCCTGCAGCACCCGCTGGAGCCGGCGGCCGGAGACGCAGCATGAGGCAGTCCTGCTGTCTTACCTTTTGAGACTGGGCAATCTGTGGACTTAGAGCTTGGGAAAAAGAGCTAATACCACCCAGCTCTCTTCAGAGGGCTGTTGTGGAAACCAACCAAGGTCCCAGGTGAGGAAGCGCCTGGAGAGCTGGCAGAAGTAAGTGCTAATGGATGAGGCGTGGCTGTGAAGGAGAGGGGCTCACACCTCCAGCAAGTTGGACTTCTGACTCCAAGTCTGAGTGGTCCTGGGAGACGAGACCCGGAAGGAAACTTGTGGCATTCCTTTGCAATCAGCCCTCAGATTTGGAGTAAGGAGTGGTGTATCTGATTCGATTTGTCCCACATAATTCACCAACTTTTACTCTGAATGACTGATGGCTCCTTCTAAAGAGAGATCTACTCACACTGGACAAGGTGGCCTCCTACTGAGGGCACCTCATTCACTCACTCATTCATTCATGCCATCGATATTTATTGTGCACTCACCACGTACCAGGAGCTCTTCTTGGGCTGGAGATACCTAAAAGAATGTGCTGCCAGCTCTGAAGGATTGTAGGATGCTGCTGGCGGACCCGAGGCTTGAGGGAGAAGTGGAGGCTCCAGGTTGGACATATTTGAGGGGGAAGAAATCAAGACCCCTGAAAATGTGTTTTCTTCAGCATAGCTTATATCAGTGTGATACAATAGAAATAGAATTTTAAATTTTCTGGTAACCATGTTATAAAAGCAAAAAGAAACAGGTGAATTTATTTTAATAATATATTTTATTTACCCCAATGCATCTAAAATATTTCAACATGTAACCAAAATTAAAAATTAGGGGAGTGGATGTAGCTCCCGTGGTTGAGTGCCTGTTTCCCATGTACAAGGTCCTGGGTTTGATCCCTGGTACCTCCTAAAAAAAATTAATAGTGTGATACTTCACATCCTTTTTTTTGATACTGTCTTTGCAATGTGGTGTGCATACACATACAGCACATCTCCATTCGAACTAGCCATCTTTCAAGTGCCCAGTCGTCACGCGTGGCTAGTGGAAAGCGCAGGCTCACATCTTCTCGCAAGGCCTCTTCTCTGCAAGGCCCCTCCAGGTGTCTGAGTGCCCCCTTCTCTGCCCTGTCACTTGCTTTGTTCCCATCTGAGTGGCTCAATTATCCTGCCCTTGTTTTTCCAGAAGGTGGCGCTGTGAGCTTGCAGGAAGTGGTGAGCCGAGGGTGGGGAGCGGGAATGAAGGTAGGCGAGGAAATGTTGCAGGGGTGTTGTGTGTGTGTGAGTATAAATTAGTATCATTATCTTGATAACTTTGATGACAATTATGATTGACATTTGTATACTATTTTACATCAATTCTTCTAAAAATTTAATATCCCTACCAAATCACCTGAAGATCTTTTTGAAAGGGAGATTCTGATTCAGTAGGTCTGGGGTGAGGCCCCGAGAGTATGCATTTCTAACAAGCTCCCAGTAAGGCAGTGGTCCTTGGACCATGCTTTAACGCACAAGGTTTTGCACCGGACTTTCACAGGCACACTCTTTTTAAAAAAAAAAAGACTTATTTTTCATTTATTTCTCTCCCCTCCCCCCCACTCTCTGTGTCCATTTGCTGTGTGTTCTTCTGTGTTTGTTTGTATTCTTGTCAGTGGTACCGGGGAATCTGTGTCTCTTTTTATTGCATCATCTTGCTGCGTCAGCTCTCGGTGTGTGCGGTGCCACTCCTGGGCAGGTTGCACTTTTTTCACATGGCTTAGCTCTCCTCGTGGGGCGCAGTCCTTGTGGGGTGTGCTCCTTGTGCGTGGAGCTCCCCTACATGGGGAAACCCCTGCGTGGTATGGCAGTCCTTGTGCGTATCTGCACTGCGTGTGAGCCAGCTCACGAGGATCAGGAAACCCTGGGGGTGGAACCCTGGACCTCCCATGTGGTAGGCGGATGCTCTATCAGTTGAGCCAAATCCACTTCCCAACAGGCACACCCTTTTTGATGCTCACATCTGCCTTGAAAGAAATAGAGGTTCAAAGAGGTGAAGCACTTGCCTAAGGGCACACAGTTAACAGAAAATTTGGACTCCCTGTTCTGTCTGTAAGTCACCTATGTTTCCCCTGGGGGCAGAATGCTTGCTCCTCTACCATCCTTCCTCTGTAGAAGATGGGTGAGCTCCCACCTGCCTTGAGATGTTTCTGGAAGGAAGCTCTGGAATCTGGTTTCTCATCCTGTGTCTACTACAATCATGGCCGCTCTACACCTCCTCCCTCCCATTGGAAAGCCACTCTCCACAGTTTCTTTCTGCTGGGTGAATGGGACGCTGAGGTTGTACTTGGCTGTTAAGAGGGTCCCGGGGAATCAAAAGACCAGATCACCCCAGTGGGTGTAGAGTACCAGAGCTGGAAAGGTAGTGTCCTTCAACGCTCTTATTTTGCAGATGAGAAAACTGAGGCCTGGAGAAAGGAAATGACTTGTCCTGGTTTAGCACAAGACAAGCTGGAAAATTCATGAAAGGTCAGGCCCGTGGATAGTATTTCTAGGAATAACAAACTGGAAAAGGTACCAACAGTCAAAGAAGTTAGGTTGTTCCATAAATTAAAGTTTAAATGAAAAAAATAACCTGATCCCAATTGTTCTCTGAGATGTCTGATCAGAGTCTTTAGCCATTGGGGACATTCTGGACCTGGAATATTGTGAAATATTTAATGAGCACCTTTCCTGGGCTCAGGCCTGTGGGAATACGAGGGGAAGTACAAGGTAAGTATGGCCTTGGTCCTCAGATGGCCGTATATATGACACTTTGGGAAGGATGAGTGCTGAGTTGTGTGGTAGCAGAATATCCACACCAAAAGGGTTCAGAGAAGGCAGCGCTCCATGGACTGCCTTGACACACACAGGAACAGGAGAGTAACATGAAGAGCCCAGTGTGAGGCCAGCTGGTCCACCTCCTGGGCGCGTCGCTCACAAATCACATCAACCGTTGGAACCAGAGAAGCGAGTGCAAGAATTCGTGCCAACCCCTCATTTTAAAGGTGAAGAAACTGAGGCCCAGAGAGGCTCATGGATTTTCACGAGACCACGTAACTGGATGATGGCAGCTGGAGAGCAGGCAGCCAAGACCCCATCAGAGCTCTTGAACGTGACCACTGCCGCAGCCTTAGGATGTCCTTTGAGATCCTCTTCTCTCCTCATTGCCACTACTTCTCTGTTCTCCCTCACCAATAGTACCTTTTTTTTTTTTTAGATTTTATTTTTAATTTATTTCTTTCCTCCCCCCGCCGTCAGTTGTCTGCTCTCTGTGTCCATTCACTGTGTGTTCTTCTGTGTCCGCTTGTATTCTTGTCAGCGGCACTGGGAATCTGTGTCTCTTTTTGTTGCATCATCTTGCTGCATCAGCTCTCCATGTGTGCGGCGCCACTCCTGGGTAGGCTGCACTTTTTTTGAGCAGGGTGGCTCTCTTTACGGGTGCACTTCTTGCACGTGGGGCTCCCGATGTGGGGGACACCCCTGCGTGGCACGGCACTCCTTGCACACATCAGCACTGCACGTGGGCCAGCTTTACCACATGGGTCAGGAGACCCTGGGTTTGAACCTTGGACCTCCCATGTGGTGGGAGCATCAACGGATGCTCTATCCGTTGAGCCAAATCTGCTCCTCGATAATACTTTTTTTCCTATTCCTTGAAGCCTATATCTGAAGGTCCTATTTGACAGCAAAGATTGTGGCTTTCAAAAACAAACTTCCTTGGTTGTCATTTTGCTTTGATATAGTTCTCCTTCCCTGGCTCCTGCTCCTTCTCTCACAGAGGAAGCCCTGTCTGCCTCTGCTTTAGAGCCTGTGCTTTCCTGCAGTTGGTTTGTATGTGTTCTTGCAAAATGGGTATTGTTCACGTGCATGTACTTTGTGAATGTATGTAAACGTTGTTGTGCAATCTCATCCTGTTCACTGCCCCCCCAGCACCATGTTTTAAAGACCCACCTCTGTTGCTAACTATATATCTAGTTTGAGGCTTCTGATTGAGGCTTAGTGCTTCATCCAATCTTTTTGTCTATCCCTAAGGATGAGACTATCTGAGGAGCTACCTACATTGGTTGCTTCCAGGCCCTTGCCCTTTTCTGCCTTAGCTCTCTGACTTCTGTATTCACTGTCTCCTAAAACTGCTCTCTCCAAGGGCCTGGGAAGTGCTTTCTGGGTCTCTAAGTTCTCTGAGTTCACTGAGTTCATGCTTACCTTCTTTTTTTTTTGATAAAATTTTTAGAACAGATTTAGATTTACAGAAAAATGATGATAGTACAGTGAGTTCTCATATACCCACACCCAGTTTCACCTCTTGTTCCCATCTTACATTACTATGGTACATCCGTTACAATTAATGAAAAAATATTGATTCATTATTTTTAACTGGAGTTCATACTTCAGTGGGATTTCCTTAGTTTTCACCTAATGTCCCTTTTCTGTCCGGTATTGCATTGTCATATCTGCTTATGCCCCGCATGGCTGTGACAGTTTCTTAGACGTTACTGCTTTTGATGACCCTGACAGATTTTTAGGAGTCCTGGTCATATATTTTGTAGACTGTTTCTCAGTTGGGATTTATTTGATGTTTTTCTCATAATTATTCTGGGTTATAGATTTTTGGGAGGAGGACCACAGAGGTGAAGTGCGATGCTCATCACAAGAGCACAGACCATCAATATAAGTTGTACCTGATGTTGACCTTGATCACTGGGCTGAGGGAGGATTTGTAGGTTTCTCCTGTAACATTACTCCTTTTCAAACATTACTCTTTACAAGGAAGTCACTATGCACAGACCATATTCATGGAATTGGGGGTTTGCTCTACTTTTTTTTTTTTTTTGATTTATTTTTTTAATTTCTCTCCCCTTCCCCCCAGTTGTCTATTCTCTGTGTCCATTTGCTGCATGTTCTTCTTTTGTCTGCTTCTGTTGTTGTCAGTGGCACCAGGAATCTGTGTTTCTTTTTGTTGTGTCATCTTGCTGTGTCAGCTCTCCATGTGTGCGGTGCCATTCCTGGGTAGGCTGCACTTTCTTTCCCTCTGGGCGGCTCTCCTTACGCAGCGCACTCCTTGCGCGTGGGGCTTCCCTATGTGGGAGCACCCCTGCGTGGCAGGGCACTCCTTGCACATCAGCACTGCACGTGGACCAGCTCCACATGGGTCAAGGAGGCCCGGGATTTGAACTGTGGACCTCCCATGTGGTAGATGGATGCCCTATCTACTGGGTCAAGTCCGCTTCCCTTGCTCCAGTTTCTTTGGAGAATCTACACGAATTATTTGGAATTCTTCTGCATGGGAGATATGTCATCGCTCCATTTGTTTATATATTTGATCATTTATATCAGTATGAACTTATGAATATTTATTTTATATTTTTGATTTTAATCCAATACTACTTTATTTACTCTCTCGCTCAAATTGTTTCTGCTTTGGCTACTGGGAGCTCTTTTAGTTGGCACCTATGCATTTTTGACATACCCCCACTCATGTGGGTTTTGTTTTTTTTTGACACTTCTTTTCTTTCTTGTATAACAAGATGCTCTGGGCTCATTTTGTTTATTTCCTGCCCCAGATTCAGCCATTTCTCCAAGGAGCCTTGGTTCCTTTTGTTGGATAATGCTACTAGAAACCACAACCTGGGTGTTAGGTGGACTCCGGCCTATTACTTTTCAATCCAATTTTCCTTTCCCTTTTTGTTGACTCTCCTTTCCCCTTCCCAGTGACTATGGAGGTTTCCCAAGGATTGGCACACAGCAGAGTCCTGGCTCTGCACAAGAACTTTGTGTGAACTTGAGTGAATAAGGCTCAGTCACCGAGTATACAGGTATGTGTGGGGGGTAGATGGACATAAACAGCTGAACAGAAGGCACACAGTAAACACAGAAAAAGCCGTTCCTAGGAAACCCCTAAGGAGCCAGTGACTAATTTGCACTGTGGGATCCGGAAGGCTCTGAGCTGTGAGTTGAAGGGAGGGCTGTTCTACGTTCTCTATTGTCTATTCCTAGATTCCTAGAAAATCTCCCTTGACTGTGACACCCAATAAGCAGTCCTTCTCTGGAGGTTGAACTTGTCCTTGAAATCTAGGCCATTAAGCTCCCATCTTGTGCAGCGTCTCTGCCTCTGCGCTGACCTGACTCAAGCCTCCTTATCACCCATCTAAAGCTATCTGTGAGCAAAACCTGAAAAGGGCGGCTCTAGGGCTGGCAGCAGCCATAGCAGGTGAGAGGCAGGCCAAGCGGTGGGTCACCTGGGAACGCTGCATTAGGCCAGGGCTAGGAGGTTTTGTTTGAGTCTCTTGAGGGAAGAATGAAGGTGATGCCAGTGCCTAGTACGCACAGGCTGGTAACTGTCAGGTGCTATTTGCAAGGCTAGGCTAGTTGGCTTTTGGGCCCAGGAACCTCTGCTGTTCACTGGTTACAGGGTCTGGAGACTCTTGAGAAGATATTTTTTTTGGCTTATGTGGTAGATTAAAGGTGCCTGCAAATCCCCTGCTCTTGAACCTACATGCCAATAGAATGTGGCAGAAGTGACATTCTGGGATTTCTCAGCCTCGGTCACATGAAGCTCTGCGGTTTTTCCCCAGTTCCTTTGGAACACTGTCTCTGGGAGCATTTGCCCACTCTTTTGGAAGTCTGCCAACCATAAGGCTGCCATGCTGTAGAGACCGTGTGTAGGCCCTGAGGTCAACAGCCCCAAATGAGCCAAGCCTTCCAGCCACAACTGCCAAGGAATAGGACAAGAAAGCAAACCCACCTTAGACCCTCCAGACCAGCTCATCTGCCAGCTGAATATCACCGTGGAACCCCCATGGAGCAGCAGAATCGCCCAGCTGAGTCCTGAACAAATTTGCGACCTACAGCATTGTGAGAAATAATAAACTATTTGTTGTTTTATGCCGCTAAACTTTGGAGTTGTTTGTTACACAGCAATAGCTAACTGAGACAGCCAGGATACCCCCATCCTGGCTGCCTGTCTTGTTATCGACTTCCACATTCTGCATCGATACAAGAGATGGGGGAACAGGATTCCATTTCAAAATGCTCTTGCAGAGGGGCCAAGACTAAAAATAAACAGCATCTCCTAGAAATGGCGTCCTCCAGCCTCTCTGCTTGGGATAGCCCTGAGTTCCAGGGGGTGAGGATCCGCTCAGGTGAAAGGGTGAAGCAAACAGACTACAGAGCGACATCCCGATGCTAGGGAAAAGGGAGCATAAACTGGGGGGCTTAGGTGAATGGGGGAGGGTATGGAGGGGGCGGAACCCTGTGTGGAGGAGGGAGAGGAGCTGACTTTTCAGGGGAGGGTGTCACCTCCAGACAAGGACAGGGCCTTCGGGAGGATGGGCCGCCTGGGCAGGTGCCTGGCCGAGGGGTCAAGCTGGCCTCCCCCTGGCTGGCCTGCGCCGGGCTTGGCTCTCTTTCCAGAAGGCTGCCGGGCGCCCGGGTGAGCTCACCCCGGCAGCGCAGGTGCAGCCTGGCCCGTAAACCACAACAACCAGGGCCAGTGCCGCCACAATGCGCAGGGCAGAGCCTCCGGCGGGGATAAAGGGCGTTATTTGTTTAGCATCATTAGCAAGAGTCCCAGAACCCGACAAAAGCAAAGCAGAAACTTTTGTATGAAGGAGATTAAACCTTAAACTCAGCTGAGAAGGCTCTGCCGTATTGAGTGCCTCTGCTGCCCGCGTATTGTGTGTGATTATATGCAAATCACCGGGAGGCCTCCCGGGGCGACCACAGAGGCTTAGCAGCCTGGCCGCGGGTGGGTGTGCGGGCAGGGGCAGCGGGTACTGCTCAGGACCCCCTCCTGCCCCCAGCGCCCCAGGCCAGGGAGGCCTCGGGTTCAGGGAGTTGGGGGTCTGGAAAGAATGTTCAACATGCCCGCCCGAGGCTTCGGGTGGATGGGGAGGAGTGGGGGGCAGAAGTGCCACCAGGCTGGGTTCCCTGGAAGATCAGGGCAATGTCCAGGTAGGGTAAAGGCTGTTCCAGGGCCCTGCTGGCCATATCACCTGCAGCCTTCTCTAGCATTCTCTGTTTGGCAACTGTGTGGTTGCCAAGGGGACGGGAACTTGTTTTAGTTTTGTTGTTTCCTTTTCCCTTAACCACTAGCCAGGAAACTTAGTGGCCCCTCAGAAGAAGGACTGGGGGGGGGGGGTTATTCTGAATTTATTGATCCAGAAAGTCTTGAGGGTCTTCTCTGTGCCGGTACAGTGCTGGGTGCTGGTGGGGGGCTGGCAGTGGTCAGTGGGAACAGAGATGGGGGAGGTCTCCCTGTTGTTCAGTTTGGCAGATGTGAACCCAGAGAACTCCAGCGCCTGCTGGGATGTGGTAAGTGCTGGAGAGACACTCTAAGAGAAGGCTCAGCTCCTGACAGGAATCTGGGGGTCTTCTCTAGGAAACATCAACATCAGGCCTCGAAGAGCAAGGGGAGGGCAGGTAGGTGGAGGGGCTGCAGAAAGTGTGGGGCACAGGCTGGCAATGAACCCTGGAGTGCATTGTGTCTCCAGGGACTGGGCAGGGTGCCGGAGCATATGGGGGCCCGGAGTTGTTCTTTTGTGCCAGAACTTGGCCTGTACAAAGTAGAGTCAAAAGTCTAACCCACGGATGTGACTAGGGGGTCAGGGACCTGCAGTGCCAGTGGGGTGGCGCCAGAGCGGCATCTTCGGCTGCTTCCGGGTCCTTGATATTGGCTTAGATGTCTCCAAGGCCCACTCCCAGGTGGGCACGAGCTGCTGTCTGGCTGGGACCAGGAGCGGTGGCCATCAGTTGACCCTCCCGAGTGGCGGGGCTAAGGGCCCAGCTGGGTGCTGCATGCTGAGTGGGGCATGCGGGTGGAGTGGGCTGGCTGTTGACTCATAGGGCCTGCTGCCCATGGACATCACCAAGGACATGCCAGGGCTCAAAGGAGAACCAGGGAGGCCGGGTGGCCAAGCCGTCCGCCGGAGAGCCTGGGCAGAGTGGGAGAAGCAGGTAAGAGACGGGATGAAAACTGGGCAATCTGGACCAGAGGGAAGAGCCTGGAGGGGTTTCCTGAGTTGCTGGCCGGTGGTTGGAGGGCTCAGCTGGAGGCACTTGCCCTTGAGGCTCTAGCCTCAGGCATGGGGACACTCAGCGAGGATACTCCGAGGCTCTCCGTCAGGATCCCAGATGAAGAGCAGCGGATTTCCAGAGGGAGAGGCGCTGGTCCTCAAAGTTAGCGCAGCCCCGGGCCTGGCTTGGAGCCTTGAGGTCTGTGAATGAGAAAGATGAGTTTGAAAAACCAAGGCCAGCCCTCTCCAGCCCCGCTAGGCTCCTTTTCCATCAGGAGCACCCAGCCTCATCAGGGTGGCTCCTGCACCTAAAAGGCTGCGGGTCCCTGGGGCCCCTGTGCTGGAAGTTTCTGTGAGCATGGGGTCTCTGGATTCCGAGGGGGTACGATGGATGGAAACCAAATAAACAAAACCACCCGGTCCCCTTGCTCCACCGGGAGGAACAGATGTCTTGGGTGGGTGGGGCTTCTGCGGGATGGGAGCCAGGCGGGAAGAGCCCCAGAGGATGGGGTATTGAAAGGAATTTTGGGAAGATATCGTCGGGGACCGGGGTTGGATAAAAGATGCCGTTCACCTGCGAGGCTTTTGTTGGGCCCCGCAGCATCTGCTGTGCACAGCACCCTCAGGGTGGGGTGGCGGCGGGGAGGGCGCCCTGCCGGCCATCTGCAGGGGAGATACAACAAACACCCACACGCGAGCCAACGGAAACTCTCGGCAAAACAAACAGCGGGCCGAGGGCACCCTGCCCAGAGTGTGCGGCCAGGCAGGGCGGCGGCAGAGGTGAGAGGCCACCTGCCGCGGAAGCGCCGCCCCGTGCTCTGCGGCCCGCGCCCCCCTCTGCCCGCCCTGCTCAGGCCTGCCCGCTGAGCACCCGGCCTTCGACTCAGCCCACCAGCTGGGCAAAGCCAGGGCTTGCCAAGCTGGAGGGAGTGACAACCAATTCTAGAATATTTATGACCCATAGGGGCCATCAGACTGCTGACCGTTAAGGCTGCTGATGAAGATTTAGGGGTTCAAGACCTGCCCCTGCCACTTCATTAGCTGGGCGATCTTGGCCGTGTTAGCCCACCTCTCTGAGCCTTTCTCTTCCAGATCTGTAAAATGCGGAGAAGATAATGCCTAGCAGGTGGAATCTGGGAAGCCCCTCTGCTGAGGGGGCTCATGGAGAAGAAACCCCAGATTTCCAGTTTGGGTTCCGGGGTGTGGGTCCGTGAGGAAGGTGGGAACCACGCTGGCTTCCCCTGCGTGGGGTGCAGAGGGACACCTGATGGCTTGGTGGCATTAAGTGTTGGGCTCAGGCCGAGGCCTGGGGGCGCAGGGCCGGCCGTGGCTCCCCCACCCTCTTCTCCTCCTCGCCGTGGTGTACGCCTCGGCGCTGTGTGTGGGTGGCGGCCAGCGGGGTGTCCACAAACCTGGTGGGACGCGGCCAGCAGCTGGCTTGTTTGCTCTTCCCAGGGCCAGGCCTGGTGGGCCGGACCCACGAGCATTGTGTTATCCAGCCCAGGAATTCCTTTCCTTGCCGGCCTCCATTTATACAGGGGGAACAAAACCCTGAGCTATGTGCTCTTCTGGCCCCCAGCCAGGGCCTCGGGTGTCTTTCCCCAGAGCTGCTTCCTCCCCAGGCAGGGCGCAGCCTTCCGGGGAAGCAGGAGGCTTGGGTGCCTGCCCACGGACGGGGTGGGGAGGGCCCTCGCCAGCCCCCGCCGGCCCCAGGAGCCCCTGGATTCTCTGACACCTCCAGGGCCTTCCTGGTCCCAGGTCTGAGCCCTTAAGAGCAGAGTGGGGGCCGTGGCGCCCCTTGGCTCAGGGGAGACTGGGCTGGGTTTGGGGTGCTGCTTCAGCTCTGGGGGTGCCTGTCAGCCAAGGGCACCCTGAGAGGTCTTGTCCCCAGCCGGAGGCCCTTGCTTCTGTTTGCTCTGAGAACCCGAGGTGGGCTGGGGTGCCTCCCGCTTGTCCTGCATTTCGGGGCTCTGATCCGAGCCAGGCGGCCCCTGGGGGGAGCCTGCAGCGGCTCTGGGTCAGCCTGGCCGAGCCGGGTCTCCCCGGGCAGGCCGGGGCCCAGGTGAGGTCTGAACTTTAGACACCTGTCGGGCGAGAGCCTCTTCTTCTGCCTCCAGGGCTGCAGAGGCTGATGGAATGAGACTGAGGCAGGGAGTGCGAGGGGCAAGGGGAGGCTGGAGAAGACACCCCCAAGCCGGGGCTGGGAAGGGCCTCAGAGGACCCCTGCATGGGTGGCCTTTTCCTGCTGGGGAGGGGATCGCTAGGAAACCTGGAGTCTGGCAGGGCTGCTCATTCACCATGTCATTTTATGTCCCTCGGCCTCATTTCTTCATCTGTAGAATCAGGGAATAGGACTGGAGGATCTTTAAGGTCTTGACAATTGATGGCGTGCATTTTGTGACCAATTTTCTATCCCCGGCCCATTGCAAGTGCTTAATAAATGCTGGTTTTAAAAAATATCCAGAATATAATTAATTCATTAAGGTTAAGCAATCACAAGGAATGCTACATCAAAAAATATAGAAAAACAAGAAACATAAGAGGTTCCCATATAACCCACTCCCCAAACCCCTCCACACCATTTTTGTAAATTGTATTTTTTTTAAAGATATAGACATCACACACAAAAATATTACACTAAAAACTTTAAGAGGTTCCTGTATATCCCACCTTCCCACTCCAGGCCCCATCTCTTTCCTGTTTCGTCCCCGGGACAGGGTCTGCCTTTCTTGGCCCAGCTGGGATGACATCTAGGAGGGACATACACTACAAAATCTCATTGGTGATGAGATTTGGTTTCTGAAGACTATGAAAGTTTAATTTTTTTCAGAAGTGTGAAGCAATACATAATTAAATTGACCAGCCCTCTCTTCTGCCTCCAAACATGTTCATACCTCTTCTCTCTTTGAACTAAACTTTATCTGTCCTGCTAGTTTCTCTCATGTTTACTGTTTTCTTTAAATCTTACTTAAATATTGGGTTGCAATTGGGCTCACTCTGTGGTTGTCCAGGCTTTGGGTGATTTGGAGACAGAGACCACGGTGTCCACGCATCCGTGTCACCCCCTGATGAAGTGCCTCACTCATAAGTTGTCCCCGAGGCCGTACCCTCCCTGGGGCAGGGTTTTGCCCCTTGCGTTCACCTTTCTCTGCCCAGCGCTGGGAACAGTGAGTGGCCAGCAGTGATGCTCAAGGAATAGGTGTCGAATGACTGAAATGTGGACAGGGTGAGCAGAGGGCACACTGGAGATGCTTCCTGGCTTGCGCGGGGCACTCGCCTCTCCTGCTGCGGCTCTCTCCAGCTTATGTGGGGCTCCCCGCTCCCGCTTTTCTCTGACCTCCCCTACCCCCCACCCCCGCCAAGAACCTCCTTGGCCTTAGCTCTGAGTGCGAGGATGCTGCTTCTCTGGCTTCTGCTCCCCTCCTCTCTGGGTGCTCCGTTGGGAAACCCCACCACTCGGCGACACCGTCTCCTTCTCTTGCTTTGATGGCTCTAGGTGTGCGTCCTCAGCTCTGCGCTTGGCTGGAGTTAAGTCCCATGTCCCTGCTGGTCTGTGGGCCAAATAACAGACTCACAGCGAGCTGTGCTGGAAGAACACGCAGGAGTCATCGAAATCGGTCCCTAACCTAGACTCGCCTTGCTTCCACGACACTGGCTTTGCCGGCTCCTTCGCAGGACAGCCCTGCTCGTGGCTCAGCCCGGGGTTGTCCGCATCCTGCTTCTTTTCCCCCAACTGTCCTCTCATCTCGACGGTACGCTCCTCAACAGCAGAGGCCTTCGCTGACGCCGATCAGCTAACGCTTTATTAAATATTGCACATTCGATAATATGAAAAGTCTTTTAAAACTTTAGGTCAACATCAGAAAATAAAATAACAGACAAAAGGTTGTTATTAGGGAATACTACTTTATTATGGAAGTACTACTTTATGGAAAAGTACTACTTGCCATATTATGGAAGTACTACTTTTAAAAACCCTGTCCAGGCACGTTTATCTTATTTAATCTGGAAATCAGACTCAATTGTTTCCCCTGTGTTCTGAAAGATGAAGGAATGAGCACAGATTGGTTAAATGACGTGACCAAGTTCTGCTTATTAATTTAAGAAAATGAAGGACAAAAGCCTTGATTTTATGAGATGTGACTATGATACCATGAAAAGTTTGAACATTTGACCTTAGGTGGGGGGTGATGCTCCCTCACCAGGCTTTGGAGGGTCTCCCTGACCCTCTGGTTTTGGAGTCAGAAAGCCCCGGGTTCACATTCCAACCCCACCATTTCCCAGCAGTGAGCCTTCAGGAAAGTTGCGTAGCGTCTCTGAGGCTTGAGTTCCTCACCTTTAAAGCAAGGAGAATAGCTTTTCTCAGAGACTGGTCATATGGATTCCTGGCACACTAGGGAGTTAGTGTCACTATTTTTAGGTTCTATTACTACTGGACCCCGGGAAGCAGATTTGGCTCAACGGACAGAGCGTCTGCCTACTCCACGGGAGGTCCACGGTTCAAACCCCGGGCCTCTTGACCCATGTGGTGAGCTGGCCCACGTGCAGTGCTGATGTGGGCAAGGAGGGCCCTGCCATGCAGGGGTGTCCCCCGCATAGGGGAGCCCCACGCCCAAGGAGCGCACCCCGCAAGGAGAGTTGCCGTGCGTAAAAAAAGTGCAGCCTGCCCAGGAATGGTGCCGCCCACACGGAGAGCTGCCGCAGCAAGATGATACAATAAAAAGTGACACAGATTCCTGGTGCCACTGACAAGAATGCAAGCGGACATAGAAGAACACACAGTGAGTGGACACAGAGAGCAGACAATGGGGGGCAGGAAGGGAGAGAAATAAAAAATAGAATCTTAAAAAAAAAAATACTGGACCAGTACCCCCTCCTTCCATCCCTCAGCTCGCCTCTCAGCACAATACTGGACATACGGGCCTCTTTTACTTTCCGGGACACGGTACAAGGACACATATTCCCTTCAGCTAAGGGCCTTGATTTCCGCTTCTGGATATTGACCCTCTGCCACTGACATAGACACTAGGGGGGCACTGAAGGGGAGAAGGGAACTAAAACACAGGTGAGGCACTGTGTGAACTGCTTCCATATACGTTTGCCTGCCCTCTCCGCGCTCCAGACTGGCCGGAAGAAAGGGCGGTATGTGTGAAAGGATTAGGAACCAATGTTAGCTCCATTGCTGTGTCCAGGCTCAGCTGAGAGGCCCCTTACTGTGGTGGTTAAGAGGTGAGGCTCTTGGGAAGCAGCGGTGGCTCAAGCCGCTATGGTAAGCTCCCGTTTACCATACAGAGGACCCGGGTTCGATCCCCAGGACCTCCTCGAAAAAAGGAAAAAAGGCGTCCCAGACCTGTGTGGGGAAGCGCAGACCCCCGCATGCCTTGGAGTGGTGCAGGGTGTGGCAAAGCGGCACCAGAAAGACGATGACGCAACCAGATAGGAAAAGAAAAAAAGGTGAGGTTCTGGAATCCGGAAGGCCAGGATCCTAATGGCGCTTCCGCTGCTTAGTTTCTGTGTGACCTGGAGCAAGTAATTCAACGTCTCCAGTCCTGTTTTCTCAGCTTGGGCTCTTCGGTGAGGATTAAATGAGGAGATGCACTGTAAAGTGTTCAGCACAAAGCGGTGTGAAACACTATTACTATTACGTGCTTTCCGCGTGATGCGAGCAGAGAGCCCGTGAAGGCCTGTGACAGGCAGAAGGTTTAGAATTTAGGTAAATGAAGAGGAGAGAGATAGCTTTCTGGATGAAAGCACACCCCAAAACCAAAACAACCCGACAGCAATGAGTCACGAAGGACCGAGGAGTGTTTGAGGAGTGGGATATACCTCAGCCTTGCATGGAGGCCCTAACCTGGGGAGATGTGAGGCTTTAGGGCATCGGCTGAGGGAGGATTGCAGCCGGGAGGCGCCATCTTTGTCTTCTCCGCTAGGCCTTGGGCTGGCATGGCGCTTCGCCCAGCAGACGCTTATTAATCTCTGTGGAAATTCTTGGCCTAACTCTGGGGGCCTGCTTCTCTCAGAGCGAATGAGTTCTACTACTTTCTTGAACTTTTCCACTTAAGTGCCTAAAACTGCCTGGTTCAAAGCTCCCGCCATGTCCCTTTATCCCAGTATCTCCAGATTTGTTCGGCAAGTTCACGGCTATCTTATCTGTACTGTTTACAATTGAGAAGATATGAAGCGCCTTTCTTTCCAGACGGAAGTGTTTGCCTCGTTTTTGGGAATCGGCCTGACCTTACCAGTTTCTGGGTGACCTTGAGAAGATTACTTAACCTCCCATGCACCGTTTCCTCATCTGCAAAATTTGACTAATGGGCTACTGATCAGTGTATTTGTCTCTCGGCTCCAAGCTCACTTCGCGGTGCCTGAAGAAATGGCGAGACTGGAAGCATTTCTCGGTTCCTGTGAGTGTGATGTTCAGCCTTGGCAGTAGAGGACGCCTACTTCAAAACTGGGTCGTGAGAGTGGGACAAATTCACCAGCAGGAGGCGCTTAGGGCAGGGCTTGGAACTTAGCGAGTGGGGAGTTATGTTACCAGTGACGGTCATTGCGAGGGCAAAGCCCCTGCTTCATTCTTTGGTGTTCTAGCACCGGACCTCCTCTTCCCAGCTAAAGAGATGCTTTCACCCCGTTCCTGGTTCTCAACAAGCTGCAGTGAACTCCTCCTCTCATGCTGGGGGCACTTAGAGCCTCCTCCAGCGCCTGCCCTCTCACTGCCCTTGATGAGGGACCAGAGTAGGGGCACTTGTCATGGGCAAGAATGGTGGGGTGAGACACAGAGGGACAAGTCTCATATGAGTCCACTTAGGTGAAATTTCTAGGATAGGTAAATTCACAGATGTAGAAAGTAGAATAGGGAAGCGGTTGTGGCTCAATGGATAGAGCATCTGCCTACCGTATGGAAGGTCCAGGCAGGGTGTGATACCCAGGGCCTCCTGACCCGTGTGGTGAGCTGGCCCACATGCAATGCTGATGCGCACAAGGAGTGCCGTGCCATGCAGGCGTGTCCCCTGCATAGGGGAGCCCCATGTGCAAGGAGTGCTCCCTGTAAGGAGAGTTGTCCCGTGTGAAAAAACCACAGCCCGCCCAGGTGTGGCGCTACACACATGGAGAGCTGATGCAGCAAGATGACGCAACAAAAAAAGCGACAGTTTCCCAGTGCCGCATGACAAGAATACAAGCGAACACAGAAGAACACACAGCGAACGGACACAGAGAGCAGACAACGGGGGCGGGGGTGGTGGGGGAAGGGGAGAGAAATAAATAAAATAAAATCTTAAAAAAAAAAGAGAGAGTAGAATTCAGGTTACCAGTTGGAAATAGACAGTGGTGTTGGTGGCACTGCAAATGTAATGATACCACTGAACTGCACAGTGAAAACGGCAGGTTTTATGTCATATATAGTTTGCCACAATAAAATAGAATAAGAGAGAGGTGGGGCAGCAGGGAGAGGTCAAAAGAAGGCATTTGTGTTGGGTTTCTCTTCCCAGGGCTCTGGGCCTCAGGACACTTTACTCTGGGTGATGGCCAGCACTGCTGCTGCCCGACTGTCCCCCCAGGAACCTCTGCCAATCTGCTCTCCCTGGTGTGGGGCCTGTGGTGCCCAGGCCCAGGGCCTTCCGGTAGAGAAGGGAGAACGTTCTGCAGAGCCCTGGAGGGTAAGGGGCCTGCGGAGGCTCATGGGACAGGGATACACGGAGAAGCAGTGGGAGCGATACACCTGGGTTTGAAGAAATTCTGGGTTGGGGACTGGATTGGGGAAGCTCTTTCTTTGGGATGTGACCAAAGATGATGATGGAGGGAGGGAAATTGTAGGGCTGTAAACAGGGGCCTCAATGCCTTCATCCTTGGTTCCTCCTCTTCATTCTAAGAGCCCTTGTCCTAGCACATAGCCTAGAAGACCAGTATGTCCAATCTGAAGAGTCAGGCGCACGTAACCTGGAGTTTTCAGGACAGCCCTAACTCAAATTTTCTATCCTGTTGTCTCCATACCTACCCTGACTCTTGGTTAGGAAAATACGTTCATTAATCCAGTCCCTCTCCCTACAGCTTCATCCTCTGACGTAGCTGCTCAGAGGGGGCTTGGCAGGGAGCGGGAGGGAAAGATGCCACCGCCTCGAGCTGCCTCCCAGCAGAGCTGCTGGTGTTCTCAGCCTCCCCCTGGGCGTGGTGGCACCGAGAGCGCAGTTCTCGTGGTGCTGCCACTCTGTCACTCTGCTGTCACTTGCCTCTGAGCTCACCCAGGAAGGCCCAGGAGCAAATGCCTGTGCAGAGAGTTGGAGAAACCAGCTGCTCATTTGCAGGGCTCGTGAGGTAGCCACAGCTTTTGGGTGGCCTTGCTTCTGGGGTCCCTGAGCTGCCAGGGGAGTCCCTCTGAGGGCTCCCCTAGGACCTCCCCTCAGACACAGTTACCAAACATGCTTTTCATGTCTATTAATCTGCTCCTCTTCTCACGTTTCTCAGGTCACAGCTGCATTGTTATCTGATGGGCTTGCCGCCAGCACCATGGAACCTGACAGTTACAAAGGCTGGATTAGCTGCAAGAGAATATTTATTAGGAAAAAAAATCCTTCTGATTCTTCTGTCCTTTTATGTGGAGTTGGCCACCTATGGCCTTGGTGAGATAAGGGCAGCCCTCTGATGGCTGTGAGCAGAGGGACCATATCTGGGTTATTAGAATGTCAGGAGTGGGAAGTGGATGTGGCTTAACTGATAGAGTGTCCGTCCACCATATGGAGGGTCCAGGGTTCGACACCCAGGGCCTCCTGACCCGTGTGGTGAGCTGGCCCACATGCAGTGCTGCCGCGTGCAAGGAGTGCTGTGCCACGCAGGGGCGCTCCCACATAGGGGTGCCTCCCGTGCACTGAGTATGCCCCACAAGGAGAGCTGCCTTGCGTGAAGAAAGAGCAGCCCACCCAGGAGTGGTGCTACACACATGGAGAGCTGATGCAGCAAGATGATGCAACAAGAAAGAGATGCAGTTTCCTAGTGCTGCGGGATAATGCAAGTGGATGCAGAAGAACACACAGCGAGTGGACACAGAGAGCAGACAATGGGGAGGAAGGGGAGAGAAAGAAATAAAATTAAATCTTTAAAAAAAAAAAAAAGAATGCTAGGAGAGTGGTAATGATCATACCTTGCCTGTGTGGACCAGGCCTCTTCCAGCCTCTCGTGGAGGGTTCTGCTTCAGTTCGCAGCTCAGAAAGGTCTAAAATGTGCCTCGCTTTCTCCAGAAAGAGGAGCATCTTCTTGTGAGTGGACCTCACTTTTCCTCTGATCTCCAGGGCTGGAGCACAGCAGAGAATTGGCCATTTGGTTATTAACTCAATTCAAGAATTGAATTTAGTCTCGTAGCTCCCCTTTGCTGTGGTTTGTTGAATGGTACTATGAAAGTAAACATCGACGTTCCCATTGAAAACGGAGGTGGGCAGTGACGTTTTCTTACTCATTTATGAAGAAACTCTGCCACTGAGGTAATTCTAGGTCTCAGAGGAAATCAGCCCCTTTGTGGGAGTTGATTTCCATTCTGTTTTTGAGACCTGGGTGGTGGGATTGTACATCTAAGGTGTGTGTTTGGCTGCTTGGAACCTGAGAGACATGTCCTGATGCCCCCACTCAGGCCTTCTGTGGGGTCCCAGAGGACTTGATATGTGAGGGCACATGCCCTTCAAGGAAACTCTGAGGAGATGTCAACTTTCCCACCTGACCCTGGGGTCTGGCCTCGTCAGACCTGCCTCGGCCTGCTTGTCTCCAATACAGGGTGAGAGAAGGAGGTAGACCAGAGGCCCTGGGTGCTGATGAAGAGGGAGACCTCCGATCAGCTTCTCCTCATGCCAGATCTGAGATCTGGGCTCTTGTGTATAGCAGGAAAACCAACCATTTGGGGGCTCTGGACCAGGAGTTGGAGGGAGGATCCTGGTCAAAGGAGAAACCAAGATAAAATTAGAGCTACAAGGGACAATGGAGATGAAAACCCCTTGTCTGCTAGACTCCAAGCCCTCTTTGGTATTCCCACCGCATTTGCCCCACACTTCTACAGCATACTTTCTCTGCTATGTGGTCTCTCTTGGCTCTTGGGAGAGAAAGTATCTTTCCAAAGAGCTTTAGAGACTCCGAGAGAGAACAAGAGTAGCTGTAGGCTCAGGAGCCTGCCCTCCTTTGCCATGTTTGCATTTCCCTTCCCTTCCCACGGACTCTCTCTTCATGGTTTCTTGTCTATTCTTGTCTCTTCTTGGTGGGCAAGACACTGGGCAGAGCCCATTACATCTTGTCACTACCTTTTCATCCCAATGTATCCCTCTTCACTTTTTTTTTTTTGATAATGGCACCAACTTTCTATAAGCCACCCTGACTCCAAGCCCTGGTCAGTTTTTGATGCTCTTTTTGCCCTGTCTTCCAATTAGTTCCCAAGTTAAGTATGGTCTATCTGGATGGTGTCTCCTCTATTCATTCCTTTCATTTCTTTCCTACCTACTTCCCTGGTTTTTGTCACCATCTCTCATCTGGTTTACTGCAATAGCTTCCTCACTGGACTTTATATTTTTACCTTTTCTTTTTCCTACTCTTCCCTTCCTTTTCCTTTTAAATTTGCCTTATACTCTGGGACCAGATGAATCTACCAAAAGGCTCTGATCATAACCCTGCAGTGTTAAAAACTGTTAGTAACTACACACTGTCAACCTAATCATCACCAAACCACTTAGAAGGGCAGCATTGGGAGTTCCTGGGTCTCCCTTTCTGGTCTTATCCTAGGAGGGATTGTACGCTCCATGGGGGCGGGGCCTAGTCTTCTCGGGCTGGTGCTCTGGTCAGCACATGGACTGCAGCTAGCACACACAGCCCACAGCACAGCCCTCACTAAGGCTTGTGAACCACTTCCCTACCAGCCACCAGAAATCCTCACTGCTTTCTAACGACACCCTTCATCTCCTCCACCTCCACGCCTGTGCACATGTTCTCCCCTGAAGATACCCTACTATCTATTCTATTCTCACCCATTTTTCAAGGCCCAGCCCAAATCTCACCTCCTGCATGAAGCCCTCTCTGATCTCCCCGAGGGACAGGGTCGCCCCTTTCTGCATTGCCATGGCAGTTTGTACCCCCCTGTGGCTCTTGTGGCAGTTGATGTGGTTCATCTCTTTTTGGGGCTTCTCGTGTCCTGCTCTGCTAAGGTTTGAGCTACATGAAGGCAGGGAGGTATTTTATTTATTGTTTAGAGCACAGAACATAGCAGCTTCCTCAGGAAGGTACTAAATACATGTTATAGAATTGATAAATGAATGTCTAAGTGACTGAACAATCTTTTGCTCTTCTCAGCAGGCCTGGTTTGTTAATAACCACACAGTGTTACAGCTTTAATGATGACGAGTGATTCTGAGGCCAATTAGCATTCATTTATGCTGCTGCTGATGGGTTGGTTAATCGACTCGAATAAATGTGAACGCATGATCATTTGTTGTCATACAGCAACACTTACATCGAGGTGACTCGCATGTCAATTGTGGAGGCTGATGCCTGTGTGTTGAGTTGAGTAAACGTGGGCCATGGCCTGGAGATGCTCTGAAGTTTAACCCACGGGGGCCTTGAGCATTCCTCCAGTGACCTGCTCTCCTGGACCCTTCTGAAGAATGAGTTTCATAGTGACAGTGAGGCCAGGAGAGCTGATCAAGGCTGTGAGCCTTTCCATGAGGCTTTGGTCTCCCCTCTTTTGTGGTTGTGAGGCTCTGAAGATCTGGAGGAGGTTCTTTGGTGAAGCCAGCAGCTGGGGAGGTGGAGGTCTGCTCCATCCTTCCTCTCCTGGCTGGTTTGGGAGCAGCAGGGCCCTAAGGAAGCTCTGGCCTCAGGGGCTTCCCTGTTCCCAGGTTTCCTCCTCTTTAGGATTCTCAGCTCACAGCCCCTCATGAAAAGGACATCGCGTAGGAAGAGCTGAGCTTTCCTCCTGGCACTCCACCCCATCTCTCTGTGCCTCAGTTTCCTGTTCTGACATTGACATCTGCTGCATGGAGGTGAGGGTGGAAATTGAAAGAGCTAATAAACGTTACAGTAATTTGGAACCAAGCATGCTATATTATTGCCATCGACAGGTCCCTACTGTGGGGTTGTGTTTAGCTTCTTGGGGTGGAAGTGATGGGCAGAGTTTTGTCTAAGAATTTCTTTGTGGAGGGGTAGACTGGCTCTGTGGGTGGCAGACAGTGTGGGTGCTTAATTGAATTGCCTGGTACACATGGTCCATTGAGCTTGGTACCGGGGGGACCCTGGAAGGTATCCCATCAGTCTGGCCCAGCACCGGGTTAAAGACCTGTCCAGGGAGTCATTTCAAGTTCTGCTTGAAGTTCAGTGTTGTCTGGGGAACTCTGGCACTGATATAAAGGCCTTTGCTTCTCAAGATCTTCCAGATAGGGCTGCCCTTTTTGGGGGAGGTGGGGGTGGACCGAGGGGTAGCTGGTAGGCATTCCCAGAGCTCAATTTCACGGATGGGTGGTTTGGAGAGAGCTCTCACTCTGCAAATCTCTTTGGCTGTCACCGCCACCACCTGTCAGTAGGGGGAGCTCTGTCACTGTGTGCCCCCTTTGTAGCAACTGCGGTGAGGGGCTTTCTAGGGGCCTGGAGATGGCCTTGAGGAACTGCCCAGAGCCAACAGGCTCCGTTTTCCAGGAGATGCCTGCGGTGTGTGCTGAAAATAGCCAGGTCCCCAAGTCACTGGCGGCAGCGGGCCCCAGCTGGAAAAGAAGGGGCTGGAAGGGGGCTCAGGGCAAGCAAAAGAAGAAATGCATGGGGGTCCTGACAGAGGGGCCCGAGTTAGGTGGGGGAAGGCAGTGACTGAGACCGAAACTGCCACAGCGCCCACTTACCAGCACATAGGGTCAGAATTGCCCCCCTCTCCTTTCCCATCCCGACCCAGTGCTGCCTGCCGGGGACTTGACCAAAGCCAGGGCTCCTGGGCGTGTCCCGTGCGGGTGCCCGCAGCCGGGCTCCTTGAGCAGCTCCCGGGGAGGTGCCCTGACCTGGCACTGGCCTGTCTGCTGCGCTCCAAGGCAAGCTCCTACCAGGAGTGCTTCCAAGTGGTCCCAGGGCCTTCCTGGCTCAGGGACTGCCCCCCCCAGCACCCTCCCCCCCTTGTTCCTGGCTGGGAAGAGACAATAAAAGGAAACATCGGTTCTCTCCAGGCTCCTTCCGTGGCCGTGAGTCTTTAGGCTGATGGCTGTGTAATGGCCAGGGAGCTACATGTGTCCGGGGCTCGGAGGGCGAGGGGGGTGGGCAACGTGGGTGTCTGTCATTGCATCAGGCTCAGGTGGGCCTGGGTTCTTCCCTCTCTAGGGGCCGCCGCCCTTCTCCATTTCCGTTTCCTGCTAGCTGAGGCCCAGGGAAGCCCAAGGACACAAGGTCCTGGCTATACGACGTGAGACGGCATGGTGTGAGTTGAGGCTTTGGCGGGGGCCAGGGAGGACCGGGGGGCCGCGCCTCAAGCTGTTGCTTGGGAGCCTGCGGGGAAGAGGTCCCCCGGGAGCGGGCCGGTGTGGTCTTGTCAGGAACCACCCTGCCTGGCTGGTGCTGGTGAGCTACATCTTTGTCCCTTGAGGTTGCTGTTGAGGTGGCAGGGAGGGTAGGTGGCTCAGAGGTGGGGGAAAAGATTTGCGGAGTGCTTTCCCGGAGGCCTCTGGGACCAGAGGGCCCTGGCCTGCATCCTTTCTCCCTGGTGTGGAGAAGAGGTGGCTTGGAGCGTTCAGGGGACGCCTACAGCTGGAGGGTTAGAGATTCCTTCTTCGAGAATGGAGACGGCACCCCATTCTGGTCTGGGATGGAATTTTCAGTAAACCACGGAGTTTCAGACATGGAGAGAGGAGAACTGTCCCCTTTGGCAGCCCTTGGTTCTTTTCGCTCCCACGAGAATTCCTCATGGCCCGCCAAGCCTCTTTCTCTTTTGCAGCATGGCTGGGGAAGCCAGCCTCACTTTTCCTTTCCTGCAATCTGGGTAGCCTGTGCCCTCCAGGGCGTGGACCCCATTCGGTGTGTGGCTGAGGACTCATGACCCAGCACAAGTCACCAGCAAGGGCCCCGCAGAGGGGGAGTCCGTTCCGCTGCCAGGCCATGCTCCCTGCTCCGTCTTGGTTCCTGTCCAGAGAACCCGTGGCTCTGGCTGGCAGTCAGTAACCCACTGCTGGTGCTTGTTGACTGCTTGGCGTGCCTCCATCCAGCCAGGGCATTTGGGCTGTTTCTCTCTGTTCTGCTTATGAGCGTGGGAATGAAGCCAGCAGGCCTTGGGAATCGCCTCCATCAATGTCATTTCCCACCCTCCTCCCCGGGGAGCCGTGTTTCTCTATTTCCTCCCCATTGACACTCTCTCTTGCCTTCGGCTAAAATGCAGAAACCTCAGTTAGGACCAATCCTGCCACGCAGGGGAAGGGGGGAGGAGGGCCATCCAGGATGTGGGAGGGCAAAATAGTTAGGTGAGGTCGCCAGTGCAGTCTGAGGCTCCGCATCTCCAGGGCCAGCTGAGAAGGGAGGTGGCCACAGGCTTCTGGATGGATTGGCTGTGGCTTGTATCAGGAACTATCTGGTGCTTCTGTGAGCACCTGCGCTGACCTCCCCTGCACGTAGCAGAGAGGGTGTGCAGAAGGGCCAAGAGAGCAGTGGATTAGATGATCCCATTTTGACCCACTTCCTCTCATGCTCTCAAGATTTGGGGGTCTTTCTGGCCCCTCCAACTTGTGTGGTTTCAGGCAGCAACCAACCTCACCTTATTCTGGGGGTTTGTCAAAGTGGCCAATAAATAGGGTACTTCTACTCTGACCTTAAGGTGTTATTTTTCTTTAGAAAACCTCAGGGTATGAGCTATGGAATCTCAATGTCACCAGCATGGCTAGCTCTGCCCGCCAGACCCAGGGAAGAAAGACCTAAAGGTCATTTCACTGCAGTGTGGTGGGTGCCTGGACAGTGGTCAGCAGATGGATGTGGAGGCACAGCAGGACACCCTGAGCCTGCCTGCAGGGGTCACGCGAGGCTTTGGAGATGGCCACAGAGTCTAAAGCCTGACAGCTCCTTGAAGGCAGGGACTTGGTCTTGCTCATTTCGTTCATCCGTGGGGCTCATCTGACCTGTTGGGTGGGTGACTCTGAAAGTCCCTTCCAGCTTCACAATTCCATCATTCTGTGACCTCAGAGCAGCAGAGCAGTGAGACGGCTGAAGGTGCTCCTGGCAGATGGCGCGAAGATCAAGAGATAGGGAGTTCTGTAGTATGCAAAGTCATCTGTGAGCAATTAAGCTGGAAACACCGGAGGAGGGCAGAAAGAGCTACCCTTCTCGGCGCTTCTGGGAGAATCCTCGGGCGAATCAACAGGCGCACAGCCAGCGCACCTGCCCCACGACGCTGATCAGAGGCGACGTCTGTCTCTCTCCACAAAGCAAAGGCTGGTCAAGCTCCTCACAGCTGTTTCCCGCGGAGAGGAAAGCCCCTAAGTTCCCAGGCAGTGTAAACTGACCGCGTGTTTATACAATACACCCCATGGCCCGAGAACATGCAAACACTTCAGATGCATGAGCCGGGGCAGCAGGCATTCGTGGGGTTTGGGAGCGGGGAGGAGAGCGTGGGAGAGAGAAGGCTTAAAAGTCAGATCAGAGTGGCTCTCCTCTCAGGAACACCCAACCTGATCTGAAAGTGATGTTCAGAAAATAATAAACACGCAAGCCTTTTGAAAACAATGTGCCCAGACATCTTTTAGAGCTGAGCCGCCGACCCCAGACAGTGCGATGCAGGAGGGATTGCCAGCCAGGCAGCCCCCGGAGAATGTGGAGCAGCTCATGCTCCCCGCCTGAGGATTCGGAGAACTCAGATGAAACCCCCCCAAAGTCAGCTGCACACTGTCTGCTTGGTTTTTGCAGAGACGGACCCTATTTAGCCCATTTGTGAGAGGCTGGGGGAGGGGGGGATGAGGTGGTGGGCCTCTCCCTGCTCAGACTTTGGTGCCATCAGACGAGCTGTTTTGTTTCACGCTGAGCTGAGCTCACCTGGGCGATGACCTTGTGACAAGAATACCAGGCTGAGTCCAGATCAGCAAAGAGGACAGGAAGGGGTGAAAGAGGAAGAGAACGGAAGGCAGCCAGGCGGAGCCGTGACTGGCAGAAACGAGTCAGAACTGTGGGTGAGCCGCGCTCGTAATCCTCCAGGCCAGGCAGGGGCCTCTGATAGGGCCAGGGGACTTCATCTCAGGCTATAGAAACCGGGTTCTGAGCCAGGGGCCTGAGACGGCTGTGTGGCCCGCAGCAGGCTCTCTTCAAAGCTGTGGGGCCCTCTCAGGCTGCCCTGGGGCCTGAGTCCCTCGGCACCAAAATAACACGTGGCAAACTAGGTGCCCCCAGCCATCCTCTCTGGTTTGTGGGGACTCTGTGAGGTGCTGGAGGACTGGCTTCTGAAAAACTGGGCTCCAAGAGGGTTCCCTGCAGGCTCAGTCTGGCTCCTGACCCGGAAGTTAGCACTGATGATAGCAGTGGTCAGAAAGATGGTGAAAATGACTTATTTTTGGAGCATTTGACCCTCTCAGGCAGTGTGCTAGGCACATGCATTATCTCATTTCGTTTCATCAAGCACCGTTATTATCCTCCCTCTACAAATGAGAAAGTGAGATTTAGGGAAGTCAAATGGCTCTCTCAAGGTCATGAAGTCAACTTCGAGGACGCTGACCCCAAGGCCTGCCCTCCTCGTGGTCACCCTCCAGAAAGGACTGGGGAGACACCCTGCTGCAGCCTCTGGGGGTTCCAGGCTGCCCCCGGAGGAGGCGCGGATCTTACAGGGGAAACCGAGGTGTGTCTGGATCTGCCCCAAGGGCCCTGCACCGTCCTACTCCACTGGCGTGACGGATGGCTCCTCAGACCCCTCGCTTTTCTGGCTGACCCTCAGGGAGCAGGACCCCAAGGTCTGGGGTGTCTGTGGGTGGGGATCCCAGGTGAACGGCACCCCTTACCTAGAACTGAAAGGAACAACCCGAGCAAGAGGAAGTGAAAGGAGGGCTCAGGTCACTTCACCCAGGGGCCAGGGAAGAAATTGATGAAGACTCTGTAGACTCAGCCTCTGCCAGCCACCCACCCCACGCCCCTGGCGCTCCCCCTGGCATTTCCCCACCGCTTTCCCTTCCCCACACCCCCAAGCCCTTCTCCCTCAACAGCTAAATATATCCTAGGTTGCTGGGAACAAAAAAGATCCTCTGCAACAGTGAGGGAGCCGCCATATCCCATGGTCTCCCACTTGGATCCCAATGGCTCCTTCTGCCTCTCATCCATGCCTCCCTGCCCCCAGGGCTATCAGGTCCTCCCCTGAGAGGTCCAGCATCCGGTGGGCTTCCACTGCTAGTTGGATGTAGCTGTGTCTTGGGAGACTTGGAGTGGCCATTTGGAGCGGCCATCCCTAGGACACTTGTGGACACCTCCGCCACCAGTCCCCCTCCTGCCAGTTTTCACACCAGGAGAAACAGTCATTTTAATCTTTCTCTTTTTCTTTCTCTCCTTCCTCCCTTCCTCTCCCCCCCACCCCCAGCCTGACTCATGAGATCTAAGCTCAGGAGAGCATGATTCTCTTAACGATGAGGAGAAATCTCTAATCATTTCACCCTCTATCCTCGCCAGCCCTCCCCCCAGTGCTGTCCTTTCTTCTCACTTTCTGACTTCGGAACAAATGTTTGTATCAAAGTGAGTGGTGGGAGAGGATGTGGCTCAAGCGGTTGAGCTCCCGCTTCCCACACGGGAGGTCGTGGGTTCAGTCCCCGGTGCCTCCTAAAAACAAACAACAAACAGATGAAAAAACCCAACTCAGGGGAGCTGATGTGGCTCAGCGGTTGAGTACCGGCTTCCCACACAAAATCCCCAGCCCTGGTACCTGAAAAAAAAAAAAAAAGATAACAACAAAAAAACAAACCACAAAAAACAAGAGGAGTGGTAATACCAGCTGACGGTTTACAAAATAAGGGATCTGAGGAGGAGCGAATGAGGAGGATTGGGCCGATCTCCGGCAGGTCTTGGGTTTTACTGAGGGGGCTAAGAGCCCCAGCGCTCATTAACCTGGCTTCTGGGGGAGTCAATCCACAGCTTAGGGTATCTCGCAACTGGAAGCCCCTTTTGGAGCGGGGTGGCAGGGTTTACGTCTGGAGCTGTTGATTCTTTTTAGCGGTTTCTTTTGCTCAAGGGACTGCTGATCTTCCCCGCCACCCCCCTTTCTGTTTTTCCAGGATGGTCTCTGCTCCCCTTTCCCCAAGTTTCCAGGGCACAGATCTTCTCTATTGGGTGCTCGTCTCTCCCCACCCTCCCCAGGCTGGGGAAGTGGCAGCAGCTCCAGCGCCCCAGCCCGGAGCCTCTACCTCGCTGGGCAGGTCTCAGCCCGCAGCCCCCGCACATCAGTTTGGCGGGGAGATCTGGGACGCAGGGCCAGCCCCGGGGGCCCTCGGTCCTGCCCTGAGGTCTGGGCAGCTGCGCTTCTCACGGCCACGTTCAAGCGCCGCGGCTCTCCCCGCGGGTACTGAGACGGGGCTCGAGGCCGGGCGGGCGCCTGCGAAATGGGAACTTGGCTTGCCTGCTGCCTTTCGCAGTCGGGGCGGGAGAGAGAAGAACCGCAAGCCGGTCCAGATCTTATCTGCCCAGGATGGGGCAGGAAAACAACCCAGCGAAACGGCCGCCCGCCCGGAGAGCGCCGCCAGGGCCCGCGCCCGCACACCCACACGCCTGCGGGCGCCCTTTCCCACGGAGATGAAAGCCGAGGGGCGAGGCTGCCCGGGGCGCGCAGGGATGGATCCGCTGCGCTCCCGGGACCCGGCCCCCCTCCCCGGCTAAGGCCCTGGAGGGGCCTGGGCTGCTCTCCCCCCCTCGAGGAGGCCGCCCGGCGCCCAAACTTACCGATCCCGAGGGTGCGTCCAGCCTTCCGCTCTGGGGGAAGCGATTAAATTCAAGACAGTCCTTGCCCACGTGGAACCTCATCAAAACCGAGTGGGGAGAGCGGCCACAAACCAAGGAAAAGTTAAATAATGTGGAACGCACGCACGCAGATACATCAGACCCGAGAGCAGTTGCAAGAGGTTCATGACTAATTGGCAAATGAAAGGCCCGTTCATTCTCGGTCTGCTCCCACACTATTTCACTGGAGGATAACTCAGCGCTGCACCTCGCTGAGCCGGGAGGGCAAGCTGGCAGGTGAGGAGGGGGCCACCAGGAGGAAGTCACCCCCCACCCCCCCCACCCCGACCGGTACTACCCCTGCGTGGCCCCAGCGGTGGTATCAGCAGGACTTGCTCCTGAACTGGCTCTAGCGCCGTCTTGGTCGTGCTGGCAGAAGGCCCCAGTGGCACCTTCCTACAGGGCATGCGTCACCGATGGCTGCCCACACCTGCCCCGTCCCTCCCATGCCCACTGCAGGGGCCTGCCTCCCTCGCTCACTGTCACCCTCTCCCCTACCCAGTCCCTGTGTCTTGCCTTCAGAATAGACGCCAGCAGCAGCTTCCCTGCATTGCCCTTGACCGGGCCACTGCTTGCTCAGGCCTGTGGGAGGGATGCCCAAGGGATTGCCAGTGGGACAGGTGGCAAGTTGTCGATTGCTGGATGCACTGAACTTGAAGCTAGGTTGGTCTGGGAACAAATCCCAGCTCTGCCACCAACTAGGTATGTGACTGACCGTAGCCTCTGTTTCCTAATCTGTAACGTGGGTACAAAGAGGATGTCTTCATTACATGATTGTTATGAGGATCTAATAAGACTGGGAGTGCAGCACCTGCTGCCTGCCAGCCATCTACTGCTGGGTGGATTCTCCAAACTCTGCTCAAGCTGTGCTTCTCGGATGTCCACGGGCACTGAGATGGCCGGAGGAGCTGGTTAAAAATGCACGTTCTGATTCAGATGAACTGGGTGGGGTCTGAAGGTCTATATTTCTAGCAAGTTGAGGTTGATGCTGCACCGCGCTTTGTGGAGGGAGGTGCTGGAATTCACGGTCCAAACGTTGCCTGTCCATGATTCGCTCGCGTGCTCGTTCTACTCTGCGTCCACGGCTTACCGTGGCTCTTGCCTTCTCTGTGTTTGGAACCTTCTGTCTCATCCCTGTAGTTTCTATTTTGCTCCAGCCCTGTTGCTGGCAATTTCTGGGACTTGGATCTACTTTCCTCTTTGGCCTCTGCCTCTACACTTCTTCTCTCTGTTTGGCTGTGCCTGCCTAAAGTGGCATTGCTCACCTTGTCTGCCAAACTTTAGGCTCCAGCTTAGTCTCACAACACTCTTGCAGTTTGCTCTGGGGGCACCTGTGGTTAAAACTTATCCTATTTTCCTTTTTCTCCTGGGCTGCCAGGAAGCTTATAGTTAAGTTTTGTGCTGAGTTATACCAGCGTTCCCTCTCCCAAATTTTTTGATAAAACTAGGTTTTTCCCACTTGCTACCCTTCTCTTCTTTCATGATTGGGCTCATTTTATTGTAGATGTTGCCATTTGCAAGCTGAGTGATCTCAAGCAATTCACTTGACCTCTCTGGGATTCAGTGTTCTTCCTTTATAAAATGGGGATAATAGTAGCACCTATCTCATCAGATTGTTGGGAGGATTAAAGGACTAGCTGCAAAGTCTTTAGTCTGTTAACTGACACATGATAGGCACCACACGTGTGCTAGTTGTTGTTTTAAAAACTGCCTCAGATCCTTTCAGTAAGTGAGATGGGTGTAATTATCATTATCACCAGAAAAAAAAAACATGTCAACACTGAAGCGGTATTTACTAGGAAATTAATGTATTACACTTGAATATTTGAGTTATTTTAAGCTAGAAAGAAATAAATTTAGAACAAATGAAGTCACTGCAGTGGGTAATAAACTTCAGGGAACTTGGATTTTATATTCTAAAATCAGGGAGTTCCAAGATGGCTTGAAAGGACAAAGAATTTTACCTTCCCAATACTGTGCCCTTAAACCAGAGCAGTCTGCTGATGTGCCATCTAAGCTCCACACCATAAATTGAGCTCTGAGCATTGCAGCCAGAACGGAAGCAATTTCCTTAGACCTGCTCACTCCTCTTCTGTCCTTGCTCTAGTTTTTTGGTCCATTCTAGCTCCTGACTCTTAGACTTTGTCCCTCATTGCTGGCCCATGCTCATTGCCTAAACTTTATGATGGATTTGGCTGAACTGATTTGACCTCGTGTCTTCTCTGGTTTATCTTTCTCTCTGATCCAGGAAACCATCCCATTGGATTGAGCTCCTGCTCCTGGACTTTACTAGATGGCCTTCTGGGGTTCTTGCCATGCCTGCTCCATCCTCTCATGATTCCCTCCATTCATTCATTCAATGAAATTCATGTTGATTCTATGCCAAACACTTATCTAAAACACTAGGGAATACAGAAGTCAACAAAAACTAAGTTCTGGCTCTCAGGGAGCTTACATTTTATTTGGGGGAGATAAAGCATAAGCAAATCAATATCTGTGATGTACCCTACGTTCTTGCTATTCAAAGGGTGGTCCGCGGCCCAGCAGCAGTGGCATCTCTTGGGAGTTTGGAAGAAATGCAGCATGCTGGGCCCCTCTCCAGTTCTGCTGAATCAGAAACTTCATGTTAACAAGATCTCCAGGTATTTGTGTGCACTTTAAAATTTGAGGCACGTTGCTTATACAAAGCAGTCTGTCAGTGCCATGAAGAAAGGAAAACAGGCTAAGGGATTAGAGAGTGGGGTTGGGATGGGGTAAGGTGTGTGCGTGCAATTTTATATCGGATGACCGCATAGAATTGCTTCGCGAGACTGCTTTTCCTCTACCACACTGCATCTCTTATGCTAAAACAATCCCAAAGAGGGGGAATAATCACAATCCAAACTGAATCTTGCCTTAGAAAGGGAAAACTAAAGTGGGAGATTTTGCATGCACAGGACTGACATGTCTAGTCAGTGCCTTCTCCAGCAATCTTCATCAGCTGAAGGGGTGAATTTTAACCTGTTCCCTCCTCCACTGCCTCTTCCATCACTCTCAAGGGCTGTTGGATGGGAACACCTTCCATTTCCTGCAGCCACAACCCACAGCTGCGTGAACACCCGTTTCTGCCATTTCCTCCTGAGGTCGCATTACCCAGCTTCTTCCCTTGGCTAACTCCAATTCCCATTTGACTCAATGGTGGCTGCGTCCTGCCCCTCACCTCGGCTAATTGGGTGCCCCCCTTCTCTCTCATAGCCCCGCGTGTCTCCTCTGTCGTAGCACGGATCACATTGTCTTATGGTATTTGTTTTTTTGAAAGCCCCTCTCATCAGAATGTAGGGATTCTATTTATCTCTATATTTACTTAGTGTCTGGGCACAGTATATTCTCAATAAATGTTTATGGACAAATGATACTTACTTGGGTTGCTCTGAAGATGATTTCATTAGCTTCTTTCGTCTCCTGTGGTTCTGAATTTCCTGGTGAGGAGAGTCCCCAGGTTGTCCAGGCTCTCTCTTTGTACTTCCCACCTTCATATAGAAATAAAGGAAAGCAGAGGGACTTTGTTTTGGCTAATTTGCCCTCATTTGCCTGAAATCTTCTCTTTGCTGGTAGAAATGAAGATGTTAATGCCAGGGAAGGCTACTGAGGGAGGCAGGTTTGAGCTGGCCAAGAGAAATAAGGTTTTCCCAGCAGTGAGTCTGCTTCTCCACCCCAGTCCTGAGCAGACTTACCTGCTGCTGGAAACTTTTCTCATGTCTCATGTGCTGTAGCAGCTTCTGCCCTCAAAGAATCTTTCCCCTTGGGCTAATGAGTCAGGCTTTTAGGCCCCTGAACAGGTCCCAGTAATTGGTATCATACCAACCCAGAGAAGAGACAAAAGGAAGTGAGAGCGTGTAAGGGAGTCAGATAAGAGGAGGGGGACAGTTGCTCCCAACGGCAATGACTCAACACAGCCATTTGCATTTGTCCTCTGGGCCTCCCATTAGGCCTACAACCTGAGCCTGGAGGCGTAGGACAGAGGAAGCTAAGTATTATATGGCCTGGTGCTCATCCCACGCAGTACAGTGCGAGGGGCGTGGAGGCTCCAGAAGTCTCCGTGCCCCTCCCCATCCTATTTCTACACATGACACTTTTCCTATTCTCCTGATTCATTTCAGAAGGTGCACACATCTTGAGGAATATGGCACTCCGGAGACAGTTCCACTTGGTGCAAATCTGTACCACTGTGCAAGTTACTGCCCTCTCTGAGGATTGGTCTCAACCGAGAAATGTGGCCAAAATTGTGCTCTCTTGGGGTTTTGTGGGAATTATATTAGATGAGTCTTACAAAGGGCTTAGCATATTTTGAGTCCTTGGCAAATAGGGCCTATTTTACTGTTTTATAATTACATCTTTCTCCAGCCTGCCTTGTTAGAAATAATCACTCTTTCTTTGGTTTTACTACAGAATATAATAATAATAGTATGCTATATATGTTATACTATATACTATGTATAGGATAGTATCAGTACTATAGTACACTATACATGTACTATATAGAACATAACTATGTATAGCATATATAATGTCTACTGTAAGTAGCATATATTATATATTTAATGGTATATAAATATAATCTAATAAAATAATAAGTAGAAGTAATGATAACTTTTATTAAGTGCTTACCATATGCCAGGTACTATTCTATGTGCTTTACATGTATTCATTTACTTAGTCCTCACAGGGTAGGTCTAATTGTTACCTAAATTTTGTAGGTGAGAAATGGAGGTGCAGTAAGGTTAAGTGACTTGCCTAAGCATATGCAGTTAGTAAGAGGCCGAGCAGGATTTGAAAGCCCGCAGGCTGGCTCCAGCCTTAGAGTTTGCTGTGCATGGGTTTTGCCACCCACCCCTGGGTGCTGAGTCTTACGAGGGCATGCCTCCTTTTTGTCCTTGTATCTTCCCAGCACCGGGCCCAGGGTTTGCAATTGCCGGTGAAATGCATGAACAAAGGGATGTCCTCAGCTAAAAGCTCATCAGTAGCCAATAGGCCCCAGGGGAGACCAGTGTCCAGCATCAATGCCAGATGCCCAGAGCCCAGTGCCCAGTGCCCCAATGCCAACTGCCTGCTCAGTTCTGGTCCAACTCACTAGGGTATATCTGAGCTTGGCAGCAAACTGGGGCTTTTTTCCCTAGTGAAAAGTGCCAAGCTCAAGGCGTATTATAATGGGGGAAAAAATGATGATGAAGCTAATTAGAATAAGAGCAAAATAGAGGTTCATTGTGCAACAGGGACTGTACTTGAGCAGTGAGTAGAGGTAAGCTTGGGCACAAGCATGGACTCAATGACATGCTGTCAGCCAAAGGACTGATGATACTAAGATTCTATCCAAGAAAACAGCAATCTGGGCCAGCCGGGCCCTGCAGAGCCATCTGCCCCTCCTCCACTCCCAGCATAGCAGGACCTGACTGTCACCTGAAGGTCACCATCTGCACCACCATCAAAAAAAATTAATGGTGAAATGAACATAGTATTGTTAACAAGTCACTTAAGTCTTCTGATCTTAAATTCCCTGTTCTCTAAAGTGAGCATAATAATAAAACCTGTCTCAGGAGTTTGGTGGGAAAGAGTGAAGCATCATGTATTGTGAAGAGTGGGAAAGATACTTTATATCTGCAGAATGATGTAATAATAATAATAATAGATAAGAGTATTCTTAATATCTAGCCTGTATACTTGTTATTTTTATGTATTTAATCTTCAACAATCTTATGAGATAAGAAGTATTATTATCCCATTTCATAGATGAAAAGGAACTGAGGCACATAAAGGTTAGGTAAGTTGTTCAAAGTCACACAGGTAGCAAATAGCCCAGCTGGCATCCAAACCTAAGCAGTCTTTTCTAAGTCTTTCTCTTTACCATCAAGCTCTTCTCCCTCCCTATGATGGATGTGAGTATGTACATTTATAAAGCATGCCTACACCCATCAATTCAGGTAACCCTCCCTACTCCCTGAATAGGAGAACTCCTGGACACAGGGGAAATTGGTTCCTTATTCACAATGAGCAGAATCTACCCCTTGGAGAAGTCTACTTGAGATCCCAAGCCTTGGGAAAACTTGCCTGGTGTTTGCAGAAAAATATCAAGGGTCAGCTTTGTTCTCATAGGGGAGGCCAGACAGCCTCTGCAAACTCTCTGGGTTCTCATGGTGCTGAGTATCCAGGAGAGTCTCCAGCAGCTGACCCTGGCTGCAGTGGAGACGATCCTAAAAATCAGACCACAAACACTCATGGAACCTTCACCATGCCCAGCATAGGGTGGTGGGGGTGGGGGGTTGATGTATAAAAGCAGCAGGATTATGCACCCATCCACATAGAGTTAGCTGTTGGACAAGTCAAACAGATGAAACAGTAGGAGATAACAGGATATGAACGTTAGGAAATGATGTGACAACCATGAAATTGCAGTATTGACATTAAGACTGGAGCAGATGAATGGAACATGCCACTAATTGTGCCCCAGTCAGCTCCTGGTCTTTCTTCTTCAAAGTTCTAAGTTTTCTCAGGGACCCTGTGCCCATCCTGGATGGCCCGTCCTTCCTTCCTAGGAAAGAAAACCCCACATAAAAGAACATACTCCACCCAGCGCCTCCCTGTCCATCACATGTCCCTTTGTCTTTTTCTGTGTATTTCTTCTGTAACAGGCAGGTGAGCACAGTGGACTTGGAGCCAGTGGTTACATCATAAGATGCTCTGTGCTCTACTCCATTCCTGGTGTGCTCTTACTTCCTGGAGACCTAGAAACTGGCCGTGGCTCTGGAAGCCAGGATGACTTAGCAAGGGCACTGTCTCAATTCTTTGCCCTTTCTCTCCTGGCTGGGAGACTGTGGGCAAATTGCTCAATGTCTTTGAGCTTTAGTTGTTCTCATGTATAAAATGGAATTTAAAAAGTGGCCATGCTTAGCAGAGTGGCTGGTGCACAATGCATTTTAAAAAATGGCATTTTTTTGGTTATTACCTCTCTTACTAATAGCTTCCCCATCACTATCACCAACACCATCACCGTCACTGTCATCAGCATCATCCTTGTCACCTAACCAATACACGCCATGTCCCATTCCCTTAGGACCTTCCAAATGACTGACTGGTTAATCTGACTATCCCAAGCTCTCCCTGTGTGATAACGGTTTAATCTGTCACCTTACCTACATAATATTTTTATTAAAGTTCGAGGCCCTGTGGTGGGGAGAAGGGAAGCTAGTTTTGGTTGGATGGACCTTTGCATCCACCTCAAATCACCTCCTTGTGTTCCTATTGGGTCTGTCCCGGGGCTAAACTCTCCATTTTCCTGTGAGTAATGATAGTAACGAAGGAGACCTCAGTCCTAAAACCATCTCCCTTTCTCCTTTAATTATATCTCTACGGTCAAGAGAAGACTCTTCCTTGTAGTCACCGAATAACGGGAGTGCCTGGAGGAGAACAGAAATGTCTGAGGTTATGATTCTGAAGCATGAAAAGCACAGAGTTAATTGCCTTTGGCTTCCCAGACAGATTTCTATGTACACAATTGCGTTTCATCTTTGTAACCTGCGGCTGTACTTTGAGGGTTTCTGAAGTAGAGAAATTATCTCGCTCTGTGCAGAGTCAGGCTCTGGGAATGCGCTCCTAGGAACATGGGCTTAAATAGCACTCGAGCGGATCTCTTCTCTGGTGCGATCTTTATTTGGTAATTAAGAAAAGCAGAGGGATTCATTCTGAAATGTTTGCTTGGGGGCTTTCATTGAAAGTTCCACTCTGCAAAGGAGTGTTCAGTTCCGTTGAATTTCTTCACCAAGTCAACAGAAACTGCTATCTGGGAACGGGTATGTGGAGACATTTCCGGTGCGGTATTGATTTTTTTTTGCCTTTGCATAAAAACACAGTCAGACCTTTGTGCACAACGTGGATTCTGAAAGGCCATTGAAGGCAGAGCGGGGGCTCCTTAAGGCATCTCAGGGGAACCTTCGGCTCAAACACAGCACTTGCCAACTTGCCTCAAGGCTGGGATAGATCGAGGGCTTCTCGACAGCAACCCCACTTTTCCCACACACCCACCCTGAAAGGAACTGGAAGGCACATTCCCCATGGCTTGCATCTGAGTCTTGATCCATTCATTCACTGAACAAATGTTTATTGAGTGTCTCTTCACTGTTGAGGATACAGCAGTGAACAAAAACTGGCAGCAATCCCTAATGACGGAGACCTCTCATCTCCTCAAAGTCATTTAATATTGTGTTGCTCTTTCTGATACACACACACGTTTCCAATGTCTCTTCTTCAACTGTTTGTTCCAGGAGGGTGGGGGGGGGAGGGGGGAGGGTTGGGTTTATACGATTCTCTTTGTACAAAGTTCCAAACTAGCAATTGCATTCATTCACTCACTCCACACATCTTTCTGAGTGCCTACTTAGAGTTTAGGTGACGGGATATAGTGACACATAGGACAGAAACTCTCTCATAGAGATTATAGTCTAGCTTAAGAATAGCTTGGCTGTGTTTTTGGTTGACATTTAATTCAGGTTTAATGATGTACAAATCTCAACTCTTTACATCTGAAAAGATAAAGCTTCCACCCAAAGAGTAATGCCATATTCATTGCTAGCAGGCACATTTTCAGCATCAGTGACTTTGGTCATCCCACGTATAGTCCTTAAAGAATAAACTTTCTATTTTGAAATAACATTAGATATACAGAAGGGTTGCAAACACAAAGTGTGGAGAATTCCTGTATACCTTTCACCCAATTTTCCCCAACACTAACATCTTATATAATTATGGGCCATTTATCAAAACTAAGAACCAAACTAGATAACAGGCTTTATTTTATTTGGATTTTACCAGGTTTTGCCACTAATGTGCTTCTTGTATTCCAGGATCAAATCCAGACACTGTTGCTTATCCTTATCCTTCTCCCGCTCTGAGAGTTTCTCAGTCTTATTTCTTGACCTTGGCAATTTTGAAGAATACTGGTCAGGTACCTCGTAGAATGCCCCTCACTTTGGTTTGTCTGATGTTTCCTCATGATTAGTCATGGTCTGGGTTTTTAGGAAGAACCAGAGAGAGGTGAAGTGGCCTTCCTATCATGTGGTATTGGGGTACATGAAGTCAACCTGGCTCCTTGCTGGCCATATGAACCTTGATCACTTGGGTAAGATGCTCTCTGTCAGGTTTTTCCACTGTAAAGCTATTTTTTCCTTTTCCATACTCTGTTTGTTAGAAGAAGGGAATTAAAGTCTACCTCCTAGAGGGAGGCTTCCTTTCTTTTTTATTTTTCTTTTTTTAGGTGGTATGGGGGATCCAATCTGGGACCTTGTACATGGGAAGCAGGCACTGAACCACTGAGCTACGTCTGCTTCTGGCTTCCTTTTTTCTTGACTTTTCCTCACATATAAGTCCTGGCTTGGGACTAAGGGGTTTAGGGATCATAGTATTCTCTCCTCTTTAAGTTATGCTAAAGTTATGTTATATTAAAGTTCATAAATTGCATTTATTTAGATCGTACCTTGTTTAGAAAATCCTTCCTCATTTAACATGAAATTTATCAGAGAGAATTTTCATCTGGAGGGTTCTGGGGTTCTTGTTACTTATAAATCAACTCCAGCATTATAGATGAAATATTTCCTCCCCCCCCCCCTTAGTTTAATGCAATTTAAACAACTTCTTATTTATTTTAAGGTAATTGACTCAACAATAGTTCAATTTATATAACTTTAGGATCATACAACATTGGGTGTAGGGCAGATGGAAGAAACATTTGTCCAGCCTCCTCACTTTACATATGAGGAAACTGAGGCCCGCAGAGGAGGCCCCCCTCCAGGGTCCCTCAGCTGGTCAGAGGCTGCCTGGGCCTCCTGTTTCCTGGGGCTCTTTTCCTGTAACTTCCTCTGGCCTCCTGAGCAACTGAGGCTCTCAATTACCCTCCCATCCCCAGCCCTTCCCATAGTGCAGGGCAGCCCAATCCTTTCTGCAGATCAGTAATGAGGCTGGTATCCAGCCCATACTTAGGACAACCCAGGATTATGGGAAACTCTCAGGCACTGCCCCCCCACCCCCCCACCCCCAGCTCACAGAAGCCACCCTGGGGCTGGCGGGACCTCAAGCCTCCTTCCCCACCCCCTCTCACCTCAGCTGTGGGCAGGAAGCCTCCCTCACACTTTAGCCAGGCTCTGCCCTGGGCTGGCTGACCTTGGAGTTTGAAAGTGGAATTCATTTGCAAGGACAGTGTGAGCCATTCCCAGGAGAGACTGAGCCAGCTTAAAGCCCCAAAAGGACTAAGCTAAGAAGAGGTCCTACCTTCTCAAGAGGCAGGGAGAACGCCGTTCTGGAAAGCTTGCATTTGGGAGAAGAAGCGGGAAAAACATTGCCCCTCTCCTCACCACCACCCACTTCCACTGGGGTGACAAAAGCAAAGAGTAGCTCTCTGTTTGAAGATGCTTAGCTCATGAGAGAGGTCATTTCTTGCTCTTCAGGGAATGAAGCTTGAAGTCCTACTCCACTTGTATGCCCGGGGGGAGGAGCAAAGATCAAATCCACATGAGAGTCTCCAGGATCTCCCTGGACAATATGCACAGGAGGTCGGGGGCAAGGCTGCCTGATAGCCAGAGAGCAAGTGGTGTCCAGGGGTTCAGTATCTGAGCGGTCGGATTTTCCATGTCTCCTATTTTGTGATCTTGGCCACGGTAGGTAGTGAGAGCCTTCGAGGAAGTGGCTGCAACTGTAGTTTCAAGGGCATCTCCTGCCAAGAGCCTTCACAGGCTGGACAACCCGTTTGGTGAAAAGATGGCATTTGGCTGCCTCCGTTTCTCTGCCCGGAGTCAGATTCCCTCCCCGCTGGCTTGCTCGTCCCACACCTTCGTCAGTGCTGCCTCCCTTTCCTTCCACTAACATCTGTCAGGGAAGCTCAGGAGCTCATTCACGCGAGAATGGAAACCACTACTTCCATTTGACGGTTTCGTCCTTTAGAGGGACGATTGCTTTTAAAAAGGGAAAAACATTTGAACGTTGTGTCTCACCCTTGGCCATGCATGGATATCTCTTGGGATCCGTTTATAAAATACAGACGCCCCAGCCCCACTCAAGCTGTGTGATTGTTTCAAAAGCTCCACAGGTGATCCTCATGCACAACAGGTTGAAAACCATTCCCAGCTTTAGCGAGAGGGTCTCTCCACGTGGCACCTGGGCCAGCAGAATCGGCATCACCTGGAACTTAGAAACAAACTATGCCTTACCCCTGACCTCCTGAAGCAGGAACTCTGGGGATGAGGCCCAAAAATCTTGTATTAATGAGCCTCCAGGTGACTCTGATGCATGCTGTGGGAAGCTAAAGGACCAAGGTCTAACTGGGGCATTTTAGCTACAAGTGGGGGAAATGTGGATGGATGGCACGGGTGCCCTTGAAAGTACACTCCATAAGTGGTGGCCACGTGCACACAAACCACCTCTGCTTCCTTCACCCACTGCTTTGTCTCAGCTGTGCAGGCAATCGTCAGTGTCAGAGACTTGTCTCTCGGCAGGAAGGCCATACTGGATAACAGTCTTCATTGGCTGAGGTTCTGAATGTGGTCACGACTACCTCTTCCCTCCTTGTGCCCCACAAGCCACAGACCACAAGTAAGTGTGGTAGACAGGGCCGGAGACAGGGAGAAGGCTGTGAATCAAATTGTGCAGTAAATTATTTTATTTGTTAAAACTATACTGTAGTGATTTAGAGGCCTTGGGCCTTTTCTTCATATTAATTGTTTCTTTCATTGTAAATTTTACCTAAAACCACAGCAAAGCTCTCACTTAAAGGGTAATTTTTTTTTATGGCCTGAAAAAATTGCAGGCAGAAAAGACTTCCTAAACATTTGCCAAAATGTGATGAAGTTTCAATTTTATTCAAGGAGCACTTGTCTCTGTACAGGGGATACGGTGATGTACGAGAGAGGCGCTGTACCTAACCTCAGGATCTAGAAGGAAAAATGAACACGAGAGGACTGCTGCAGAAGAGGAGATGGGGCACCCAGCAACTGGCTTGATCTTAGCTCTGGGCTCAGGTAAGACCTCTCTGGGAAAATGCTGCTGAATTTGAAAACTGAAGGGTGAGCAGAAATCTACCGGGTGCAGGGATGCAGGGGAGGGAAGGGAAGGGAAGGGAAAGGTGGTGAGGAGAACATTCTAGATGGGAGGAAGAGCTGGGTGAAGACCTGGAATAGAGAGTGAGGCTGGCATGGGAGTTAAGAACGGTGGGTAGAATATGCTGGAACTTAGAGAGTATAGGGGAATGTGCTAGCTGATGAGGTCAGAAAGGTGAGCCCTGATCCGGGAGGGCTGAGGGTGTTAGATGAAGAATTTGAACTAGAGCCCAAGGGCATTTGGAAGCCATGGAGGGCTTAAAGTAGTGGGAAAAGAAAACAGATTTGCATGGAAGATAAATCTCTTGGCTACATTTTGGAAATGGATTGGAGGGGGAAGAGTGGGTGTGGGACACAGTTGGGAAATCTATGTAAGGCAGAATATATGAATGTTTGCTTAGGGAAAATATGAAATGAACTAAGAAATTATGAGATTAAAATGTGTGTTTCATTTTATGTCTCCCTCCCCCAGCCCTAGTTTTGTTTCTTTGGAAGAAATAGATCTATGACAGCTATCTCAAAAGAGCTGGGCGTGTAGGTACTTGACCTGTGGTGTACCTGGCTAGTGGCATGAGTCAGTCAACCAACGCTAATTGAACACTAGCTGTGTGGATGTCACAAGACAAAGCATGGTGCTTGACGCCATGGGGGTTCCAGGAAGGTGTCACCCTTGCCCACAAGGAATTAGAATTGAGTTATGGAAATAAATCAGGATTCTTAAATGTTAATTGAAGATTCAAGGCAGTAAAGGATTAATTATCAAAAAGTGAGGACAGAATCATAGACACTCTAAAAGGTGGGAGGACTTACTGTGGGATGGCACACTGGGAATAGTTTCCTGGAAGATGCACATCTTGGGCAGGCTGTGAAGGATACTTGGAAGTAAATAGATGGGCAGACATGAGCACATTGCATGGGGGAGAGTGGTGTGAGCAGTGGCACTGTGGCTGGACCCACATTTGTGATTTCAGTTGGCCTCAGTTTCCAGGGAGAGCCATCTGGACCTCAGACGTGATGGAAAGTCACAAACAAGGGCGGAACGAATGTTCGCATCGTAATCTGCTGCACCTGCCGGAACTGTGGCAGAGCGGGGGCCTGTGGGAGGACATGGCTGGAAAGGGATGTGGGGTCAACGTGGAAGAGGCCAGGAGGTGCTGAGGTACGACCTCGGAAAGTGCATGGGGCCTTCCTCAAGCGTGGCTAGTCACCCAATAAACTAAGAAGTTCTGCTTTTCAGGACATCGCCCAGTGCAGTTTAGAGGAGGCCACATTTAGAGTCCCATCCCCAGAAGCCCCAGCCCCTTGCCCCTTGGGACGGGGACAACCTAGCTACTTTTGTGCGGACGTTCACCTGTTCTGAAGGGTAGGTTGGGCTCTGAAGGGCTCTCCATCAAGTCCCAGGTGCAAGTTGTCACTTGGCCACCTGCCACCATCCTGGGCAGGAGTGGGGAGGAGGTTGAAGGGCGGAGGGACTGAAACTGGACCCCGCAACAGCAGGGTCCGGTCTGGGCCAGGCCTGGGAGGAGACCAGTATGCCTCTGAGGGGGCTTCTGGGAGATGACCGTACTGGCCAGTGGGCCTGGGTGAAGGGCTGGGTTGCTGTGTAGATGATGTGCGGAGTGTATTTCAAAGTCTTGCCAAAGACACTGGCCAGCAAGGTGAGCCCAAAGGAGAGCATCTCAGGGCACAGACTTTCCAGCTGCGCCTGTTCTCTGGAGATGTGCGTGGGTGGCATGGACTGAAGGAAGGGGGAGCCAAAGGAGTGGGGAGACCCCAAAGACATCACACGGAGCCACCCCCTTTTCACTGCAGTTGGTCCTCTTCACCTGTTTTAGGTTTTGGGGACTGCTTAATAATTCATTTGAAAAAAAGGACTCCGATGATAGAAACCAGTTGCTCTTTGCCAATTAAATGGCCTTTCCAGAGCATGCTGCTTTGTCCTTGCTACCAGACTTAAAAATAAGACCCCTGAAATAGGTAAGGTCCTCGTCGAACACCCCATCTCTGCAGCACCCACGGGGACAGCAGGGCTGACAGACCAGGTGAGGCTCTGCTGAGGTCCTGGGTGCAGGGGGTTGGGGAGCAAGAGGCCAGAGAGCTGCCAGCAGGACGGAGAACAATGGGCTAGTGTGAGAGCTGCCTGCAGGCCTCGGCGGAGGTGACAGTCCACCGGGGCTGCGGAGGTGTGTTTGTCCAGGCAGGAAGCCATGCGGGACCCTGAGCCAGCCTCCCCTGGCACCTCTCCCAACTGCACCTGCAGCAGAGCCCCTGGGCACCTCGAGATAGCAGGAGCCGTGGCTGGGAAGCCCAAGCTGCAGCCCCCCTGGCCCATCCAACTTCTCCCTTATTTCCTGGTTTTGCTAAGGCTGCTTCTCTGCTCCAGGAAGACATCTCCGCTGTGCTCAGGTGCTTGGCCTTCTTCCTGACTCACCTCCTGGACTCACTATCCCAAGCCAGGTTCCCTGAGCCTGGGGACTGGGCTCTAGTGAAACGGCTCCTGTGGGAGAAAACCCTGATGGGCACAGGACCCCTCGTTGGCTCTCCATCTCTATGTGGGCAAGGAATGATTTGATAAGTGTGAGGAGGCTTTTCCTCCATGCCAAGACCATTGGGTCAACCAAGGGATAACTACACCTCGGGGGGAGTTTCATCTGAGACCGTGGCATTCCTGGCGTCGCTTGCTTGGGGAAAGGTCCCACCTCTCCAACCAAGTGCTGGGCACAAGTGTCCGGGGAGGGTATCGGCGTGGGCCCACGTGGAGACGGGCAGTAGGAAAGAGGAGCCCATGGAGGTGGGCTGGTGCCAGTATGACTCTTAACACTGCATGAGGAATAGGCAGGACCTGCAAGCCACAGGAGAAGCTTGTTCCAGCAAATTCAGAAAGGCTTGACTTTCCCCATACCTGGTAGTCCCTGGGCTGATTCCCAGTGTAGTTTCTTCCAGTATGTAGTGCTAGGATGGCCAGCATTCACTGGGCATCTAGGATCGCTAGCTGTAGTGGTATGCCTTTCATGAAGTATATATTGATTTGGTCTCACAACAGCCTGGTGAGGAATTATTATTTGTACCTTAGAGCTGGGGAAATTGAGACAGAATTTTAAGTGGCTTGCTCCAGGTAACCCAGCTTTATGTGGTAGAACTGGGTTGAGTCCAGATCTTTTTGATTCTAGAACACAAATTTTTAACTGCTTTTTGCTATGGGTTGTTTAGAAAGTAGCAGTCTATCTCAACCATGCTGAGTGTTACTTAGGCAGAGTCCAAACTTGGATCAAGTTTTTCAAGGGGTGACAGAGCAACTGGGGAGAACAGAGTTGCAGCGTGAGGTGAAATTTGGAGACGGGTTGTGTCAGTTGTTCAGTCAATCTCCCCTCCTGGAGCATCTCCTTCCTAGGCTAGACCTTAGACATTGTGGTCATGGCTTCTCTTTGGAACTTCTACCCAGCTGTCCCCCAAAGCTGGGAGAGTCTAATGAAGATGTTCTTTAAGGACTTGAAGAATATCTTCAGGACTGATGTAGATCTTGGAAGAGCCAGATCTCTGGGTGCCTAGCATCCTGAGACCCACATCCAGCTCCAGCCTGGTTTCAGCAGGTACCTCTCAGGCATCCAGGGGGACTGTGCTGACATCATCCACCAGTGCCACCTGGGGGTGTTTGGAGGGTGGGGCAGGAACAGGTATTTGAATGCCTGCCATTGTTCTGGATGACCTAACGAGCTCAAGCTGACATCACAGGCTCTGTTAGATGGAAGTGTAGGGCTGCCTGGACTAGAGTATGTGACATCATAATATATAAACCGTGATTTACTTCCTGGTTCTTTGACCCAGCTAAATAACCAGAGAGTTCCATGATAGCAATGGACTTGGAAAGGCCCTTGGGAGATCTAGGTAGCACCAGCCCTCTGTGTACTCTCTATTCTTTTAGCAATTTTTATATTTATTATTAGTGTGTATGTTTATCTATGTGTGTTTCTGAATCTAGGTGACAATACCGTATAATCTATTGCTCTGAAATATTTTCCTACTTCTCTGTGGTCCAGGAAGAACCACAAGTCCCACCACAGCGTCCCAGAGACAGCTAAAGTAGATACAACCCCAGGTATTGGTTTCTCTGAGGGCTACAGAGACCCACAGGGTCTATGGTCATGGAAGATGGAGTTCAGTGCCATGTCAGTTGGCCCTACTTTTGAGTTCGTGTTCCTGAGAGTGATGGAGTAGGACTCAGATGTGGTCTTTGTTCACAAGCCTCTCCTGTCACTTTTACCAGACCTGTGGTTGGTGCTGGGGTTTAGTGTATACTCAGGGGACCTGAATTCCTGGACTGTCCATGTGATAGCCAGGCCCTGAGCCTCAACAGACTTGCAACTCCTACCCTCTGGTTTATTGAATTTACCCCAACTAGCTAACAGGAAGGTGAAGAAGGTCAACCACCACACCAGGGAGCCAAGAGTGCCTACAGCTGCAAACAGGAGAATTGCATCCAGCATCCAAGTGGAATCTAAGCACCCTCTCAATACAGAGGTGGAATGGACATAAACATCCCAGCGTCCAAAGAATGGAGGAATAGAGTATGGATTAGAGTGGACTTACTGATATTCTATTCTGGAACTATTGTGATTAGTAATGTAAGTAAATGTAGCATTGAGATGGAGAAAGTGGCCATGGTGGCTGCTGAGGGTGGGGAGTGGGAAGAAGAGATGTGATGTGGGGGCATTTTCAGGACTTGGAGTTGTCCTGGGTGGTACTGCAGGGACAGTTAACAGACATTGTATGACCTCCCATGGCCCACTGGATGGACTGGGGGAGAGTGTAAACTATAATGTGGACCACTGACCATGTGGTGCAGCAGTGCTCAGAGATATATTCACCAAGTACAATGAATGTCCCATGATGATGGAGGAGGAGGTTGTTGTGGGGGGAGTGGGGTGAGGGGGATGGGGTGGTATATGTGGACCTCATATTTTTTGAATGTAACATTTAAAAAAAAGCATTAGAAATGGGAGTACAGGCAATTATATTTCCTTATTGCATTAAAACAATTGTAACCATTCACTTGGATTTTACTATAGGAACTGTAGTAGTTACAGTTCTATAATAAAATAGAATGCTAACACTAAAAAAAAAAAAAAAAAGACCTCAGGGGCCAGGTTCAAGTTTGTCCAACGAAATTATGGCAATAATAGCTAGCACCGGTATATGCTTACTCTTTGCCAGACTGTTGTAGTGTTTTACACATAGTAACTAATGTAATCCTTAGAAAATTTTATAATAAATGTACCCAGAGATGATAAGTAACTTGCCCTAGAGCACGGATCTGGTAAGTTGGTGGAGCCAGGATCAAATCCTGGCATTTGGGTCGTGAATTGGCCTTTCTCAACTGCTGTGTTACACCTCCACTGCTGATGCTAGAATGTACATTCTCCTGAAAGCTCAGGGTCAGGTCATAAGGGTTCAAAGAGCCCTTTTCCTGAAAATGACAGCTCGGTGTCTTCCAGGGAGAATTGAATAAGCCACTGGTTCTCAAATGTGAGTCTCAGAGCAGCAGGATCGGCATCACCTGGGACTTGTTAGACATGCAAATTCTCTGGCCCCATCCAAGACTTACCAAGTGGGGACTCTGACTGGTGATTCTGATGTGTTGAAAATTGGGGAAAAACAGGGAATCAGGAGGCTCCGTTCCATGTCCATTACTGCGCTTGCCTAGCAAGGTGGCCATGGGCAGGTAACTGATCTTGGGTTCCTCATTCTTAAAATGGGCTCATTCCGGATTCAGTCACTTTTTATTAATCCAATAAGTATTTATTGAGTGTCTACCATGTGACAGATTCTGAGAAGACACTATGTTTTCAGTGTAGAGTGCAGTGAAGGGCCAGGCTGTTTGTGATCTATGTTGCCACTCTAGATTCCAACCTCGTTAGTTATTGCTGGAAAAATTGTTCAGAAGACTCTCCCTTTCTTCTAAAGCCAGGGTATCTTCATGCTGTTGCCAAAGTCACTTTTACAAGCATGCCTCTGACCCTGTTGCTCCTCACTTAAAAACCTCAGTGTCTATACTTTCAGAATGGAGAACAATGAAGGACCAGGCTACTTGTGAAGCTTGGAAATGTGTCAGGGGCCTCAGACCCAGCTCTGCTCGGGATGGAGAAGAGGAAGGAGTCCTGGCTGGCAGAGGCCTCAGCTCTACAGAACATGAATCATGGGCTGAAAGAAGAAAGCGAAGGGTGAGATTCTCATACAGCATTTGGCAAAGCTCTGCTCTTCCCTGGTGTTCAAGAGGTATTTCCCCGGAAAAACCTGATTAAATTTCCAGCCTGTATTTCAAAACCTACAAAATGTTCTGAGCAACAGAAAATGGTTGTGTTGGATTAAGACTCTGGACAGCATGAGTCTGAGCCTATTGTGGCATCTTGGATCATGGCACCCGTCCATCAGTATTCTGCATAGGTCCCTGGGGCTCGAGGATGGCAGTTAACATGGATGGGCTGGGGAAATTGCCCCCCAAGTTCAGGGGCAGCCACTGTTGTCTACATGGTTTCCCAACTGTGAAAAAGAATGAAGGAACAATGATCAATGAATTAATGAGACTTTATAGAACACAAAATCTTATGTAACTAAACTAGGTACATAAGAAACTTGAGGTGCTGCCCTAAGGAACTCACACCTTTTGCCTCAGTAGAGGCAGTCTGACAAAGTTTCTGGAATTCAGGGCTTGGTGTCTGTTATAAATTGGGCAACCTAAACTCAAGGTGAGGCCTTGCCTGGGGCTACGTAGTGATAGATCTGGAACTTTGCTCTCAGAGGCTGTGCATCTACCTGTGAAGGCCACCTCACTGGTACAAAATGGTTTCCTTGTTTCAGGGAGATAAGTGGTCTGACTTGCATCCTGGGCTGCCCAAGCAGGACTCGAGGCTTTGGAGAAAGAGGGAGAACTCAGCTCCCTCTGGTTAAACGCTCCTGAAGCGTCGGTGGCAGAATGGAAAGAACACGGAGCCCCGGTCCTCCTTCCCGTTCACCAGCTGAGCTTTGCCATTTGTGGTCCACAGTAGATGCTCAAGGGATGTTTGCCTAATTTGGTAAAATGTAGAATATCTGGGTTTAATACCATTGATGGTTTGTATCTGTGCCCCTTAGCAGGATCTTTAGAAATTCTATTCTAAATGTGCCCTGTGGAAATGATATTTATTTATAGAGACGCCTTTTATTCCAATGCTTTCCCTGCTCTAGTGGGAAGATATTTGCACTGTCTCTCTGCCGACCCCATCTCCCACTAGAATGTTAAGTTCAATGAAGTCGGCGGCCTTACGTTTTTGTTCATTGCTATATTGACAGTGCCAAAACAGATTGGATAGCAGTAGGTGGTCAAAAAATATTTGCTGAATGAATGCATGCATGGGTGGATGGGTGGATGGATGGATGGATAGATGGATGGGTGATTGACTGTCTGGGATTGAGCTCTCTTATGGGGAGGTAATATAAAGTGGCAGTTAAGAGTTCTGAAGTCAGATTGTTCCAGCTTGATCCCTGAAGTTTCCTGTGAGCTGTGTGTTTTAGTCAAATTTCTTAATGTCATTCTGCCTGTTTCCTAATCTGCAAAATGAGGCTAATACTTCCAAAGCATTGTTATGAGGATTCAATGAAATTATATGTGCAGTATTTGGAACAGTTCCTAGCATATAGTAAGTGCTCCAGAAATCTTAGCAATTATTGGTTTTGTGAACTGGAAGGTACATATGAAGTTCCTGAGCTAGTTTTATCTTTGCCCCCAAGCCCTTTTTATTGTGGTATGACTGCATCTATTTGTGGGACACATTAACTAAGGGAGATTAAAAAAAGATAAAGTACTCATGCTAATCAATTTGTATCTATCATGTGCCTATTACATTTCTTACCCTGAATTTGAGCTTTTTTGTATTTACTCCCGTAGATAATGGTGGAGACACTGGGCTCAAGTCAAAAGCTTTCTATCCACTAATAATAATAGCTGTAATTTATAGATTCTTTACTGTGTGCTGGGCATTGTATTCTTTGGTGGCTAAGTAATTTCCTGGGCTAGGGGGTCATGAGGTCTTGATTGGCTGTTAGTATCTGATTTCCTTTCCTTTGTTCATGAACCCCACTGTGATGTTGCTATGGCCAACACATACCTCACATGGAGCTACTGCTTAGTTGAATCACCTACCTGTCTTTGGAGACATTTTCTCCCTTTGGACCTTCAAGCTGTCCAAAGTTTTGCATGGTCTTTCTTTTTCCCCCTTTGTGTTTTTCTTCTTCCTTCACTTATGTTTCTATTTCGATGTCCTCTTCATCTTCTCCATTCTTCATTCATTCATTCAGTTCACTCTTCTACCAAATTAGAGAAGTGGTAGTTCAAAAAAAGCAGTGCAGCTGTCACCTTGTAGCTCCACCCATGACCGAAAGTTGCCCAGGAGCATGGCATGCATGCAAATAATCTGGTCTTGACATGTTGGAGCCTTTTCTTTTTGTAGTAAACCTTTGATTCACAAGGAAATGGACTTTGGCTTTATTGTCAGTCCTATTTCCCTAGTGGTTGGGCAGAAATCATGAACTACACCTGGTGAAATCCTGAGTCACTGGAAGGATTGCTGTTTCAGGAAGAGGACAAGGAGGAAGTTCTTTTTCGTGCTTTCAGAAGGATCGACAAGCATCACCTCCATTATTGGACAAACTCCCTTCACTTTACTCCTTTGAGCTTCCAGCTCAAGTGGAACAGGGCACTGGCCAGTAGCCGTTCAGGCCAAAAGAATCCCTGATGACTGTATCCTGGGGGACTCTGGTCACTTGGGGGGCCTTTTTTTTCCCTAAGGATTTATTTATTTCCTCCCTTCTCTTCCTCCCTCCCTGCTGTTTTTGCAGTCTGTGTTGTCTTCTCTTCTCATTTTCTTTCCTCTAGGATTCACTGGAATTCGATCCTGGAGACCTCTGATGGGGAGAGAGGTTCCCTGTCAATTGCGCCACCTCAGTTCCTGGTTTCTGCTATGCTTCACTTTGACTCTCCCCTTGTCTCTCTTTTGATGCATCACCATCTTGCTGCATGACTCACTTGCATGGGGCACTGGCTCACCACGTGGGCACTCACGTGGGCACTGCTTTGCCATGTGGGCATACTTTCTCTTCTTCTTTTTCACCAGGAGGCCCCAGGGATCAAACCTAGGTCCTCCCATATGGTAGGTGGAAGCTCTATCACTTGAGCCACATCCACTTCCTCACTTAGGGGCCTTTTAACACCCGACAAAGAAAGGCAGTGAGACTGAAGGTCTCACTCCTGGGCATGCAGAGTGGGTGCCAAGCCACAGGGTCACCTGATCGCTATTCCTTGAGGTAGCTATAAGGAAGGGATTGTGATGCCAAGCTCCTTCCCAGTGTGTGAGAAATGATGCTTATGTGTTTAGCTACACAAAGGACGTTCCATGTTACTCTTAAGCTGGAGATTTTTGTTTTTCCTTTTAATCAGGGTTTTCTAGGGGCATGCCAATGAAGGAGAGTTGAAGAGGGAGAGATAGGAAAAGAGATCTTGAGAATAAATGATGGGCTTATTTTTGGTTGCCTAGGCCAGTGCCTAAATCCCAATGCAATGTCATCTGAAATGTTTGTTTGTTTTTTCTTTTTAAGAACTAGACACAGAGTCCAGGAGCAGCCCAGAGCTACCAAGTCAGCCTCTCTGGGGCTGGGGCCCAGGAATATCTCTTAATAGCAAGCATCCCATGTAATTTGGATGGAAGTCACTCTCTAAGAATTCTTACGGGACTTTCCTCTGTAAAAAAAAGTTTTTACATACTAGTGGTAACTTGTTTGAGCACAGGGACGATGCCTTCCTCACCTCAGTTCACCTAATGTCTAGCATAATTCCCAGCACAGAGCTGGTACTCAGCAAGTATACGTAGAACGAATGAATGTGATGGATCAGGGAAGATTTTTTCTCAAAGGTGACTATCAACTGTGTAAGTTGTGGGGGATATGGAAGTGAAACAATCAAATAAAGCCCATTTTTCAGCATGTGGTGCCAAGTAATTATGACAACAACAATAATAAAATAAAAATTAAAAAGTCCCTCTGTCTTGGAAGTCATGGTGGGTAGTATAGTAGCTTGAAGACTTTTCCTTCGCAAAGGCTGTTTTCCAAATCTCCATGGTATCAATCACATCAAAGGTAATAATCACCAGGCGTTTGTCACTATTTCCAGGATCATTTATGGCAGCATTAGGTCATAGATAATAATTAAGTCTACCAGGTCTTCGGTTTTCTTGTCTGCAAAATGGGAGCATGGCCACTTGCCAGCTCTCTGTGTTGAGGAGGGATCATCAGTGTGGCTAGAGGCCATCTGTCTAGTGCCAGAGGGCATTCAAGAATGGCCATAGAGTTGGGCATCCTCTAGCCTGCCATGGAGGACAGGCTGTTATATACCATAAAGCTTTGGCTTCTGAGCACTGGCATCCATCCAGGCCACTCCAGCTTGGGTCTATGCAAGCTCTATTTGATTAGAATGAATGAGAATTCCCTTTAATTACTCCTAGTCATAATTTTTTGATTACTTAAGGCATGATAAAGCTAGAAATATAGCCTCTAAAGCCATTCCTAGTTAAGGACCTGCCATGCAGCTGTCAGCCATATTTGCAGATGGTGGCTGGGAACCTGGGGCGATGAGATGTGGTCTGAATCCCGCCACTCCTTTGGCAGGGGTAGCAGCACCTGCTCTTTTCTTGGAAAATTACAAATTATACAAAGCTTGAGGGCTCCCTGTTGTGTGTGATTTCTGAGAATACCAAAAAAAAAAAAGGGAATTCAGTTATGTAGTCTCATAGTCTGAATGAATCAATGAAAATTAGTGTATGTAGTACATGTTCCACTAGGCTATTGTGTTTAATCATTGCAACAACTATTATTGTTATGATTTTAATTTGAAAGATGAGGAAGCTAAAGCTGGGAGACAACAATTTATCCAAGACCCACTGCTAGTGTTGCAGTCAACTTCCAAACCAAGCTCTCTGACCCTACATTGAATTACGTATAAGAATGAAATGATATTTGTTTGCAGGAGAAATGAGAAATGGACTTAGTAACTTTGTGGGTAAAGGAAAAATGGGAGATTGCCTGCAGGCAGCAATGGAATTTGATATTTTACCTGTGGATTATATGTTTAACCTGGGGTCCATTATCTTTCTTCCAGGATTTAGGCAAGTTACCTCTAATAAACTTAAAATTTGGATATCACAGTATTTCTCTAATATAAACAGTGATTCTTAACCATGGCAATCTTATAAACTTTAGGGACTGTCTCCCAAGGAAAATGTATATATGCACTCAGGATCATGAAACCTGTATAAATTTATCCAGACCTCTTCTTCCCTCCCCAGCCCATCTCCCAGGTCAAGAAATCCTTCTCTAGAAATCTAGAGATCTGACTTTCAAATTGCTTTGCATTTCTGGGCCACAATCTTCATATTCTAGAAGTTATTATACCTGTAGGCCATAGACTTCTCTATGCTGAAGTCTGTCCATGTCTGCATTGGTGACAAATCATTTATTGAAAAGTTGTATGGATTTTCTATCTAACACTAAATATCCGGCTATATGATGCTAATAATTCATCTGTTTTGTTCATTACTGTACTCCTAAAGCCTAGAATGGTACTTGGCACCATTACATGATGTACTTTTTTTGTGTTTTATTTTTTGTGTTCAATATCTGTCCCTGTAAAATGTTGAGTGTAAAAAAGTTCTGGAAATTAATTCCATAAATATGAAAACTTGTTCTTAAAAAGAATTATCTGCAATGTCTCCACTGTGTGTAACATCAGTATAGATCATTTTTGATACATAAAGTTTGCCAGGCTAAGATAAGCTTCTAGTCTTAATCTCAGTTATTTTTAAAAGGACAAATAGATGTTTGACTTTATCAAATGTTTCTGCATTGATTAAGGTAATCTCATAATTTTTCTCCTTGTTTTTATTAATGTGATGAATTGCATTAGTACACTTTCTAAGGATAAACCATCCTTGCATTCCTGGGAAAAATTCTATTTTATCATGAGGCATATTTTCTTCATATACTGTTGGATTCAGTAAACTAATATTTCATTTCATAGTTTTGAATCTATGTTCACAAATTAAATGGGCCTATAATTTTCTTGTATTGACCTTATCTAGTTTTAAAATCAAGATTACATAAGGCTAATTGCAAAATCCTGCAGTTTTTGTTTTAACCATGTCTAAGAGACATTATATTATTGTATTTTTTAAAGTTATTTTTTAATTTTTCAAAAATTTATTGGGATAAAATACATATAACTTGAAATTTTCCATTTTAACCATTTTAAGTGTACAATTCAGTGGCACTAATTGCATTCACAATGTAGTGCAACCAACACCACTACCTACTTCCAACTTTTTCATCATCCCCAAACAGAAACTCTAATCAGTAAGCAATAAAACCCCATTCCTCATCCTCAGCCCTTGGTGTGTGTGTATAATTATTATTATTATGTTTTTGAGGTACCAGGGGCCAAGGATTAAATCTGGGACCTCAAATGTGGGAAGCTGGCATTTAACCACTGAGGTATTGGCTTCCCTGAGTTGTTTTTTTAAAATTATTTTGCTTGTTGTTTGTATTTATTTTTTCAGAAGGCACTGGGAACTGAACCTGGGACCTCCCATGTGGGAGGTGGGCATTGCTTGAGCCACATCTGCTCACTATAAATAATTATTTTTAATTAGAGAAGTTGTAAGTTTATAGAAAATCATGCATAAAACAGAGTTCTCATATACCATCCTATTATTAACATACTGTGGTACATTTGTTGCAAATGATGAGAGAACATTTTAATAATTGTATGTGTCTTTTAATTCTATATTAATATAGAATTATATTAGAATATAGTGAACTATATTCACTATAGTTACTATACTGTTAGAACGTCTCTTGTTTCTATTTTCCATTGATTGTATTTTTAAAATTCTTCTTTCCTGTTCTTCATTGGAAAGATCTGGTTTTCTTCAGCTGGTTTAAAAATTAAAGATTCTATTTTTGTTCTTACAGCAGTTTCCCCTTACTTCAGATCCATGCTAATGGATTTATTTTTATTATTTTCCCTATTGATGTCTTAAATCTATTAATAGCTATATTTTCCTCTTATAAAATGAAAACATTAGTACATTTTTATTTCCTTTTGCTCTCCCCCAGGGTCACACATTACCCACCTTCACATTTAAAGAGAATATAGTATAAATAGTGTTCTTGGACTGGTGCAGTCATGTTGATATTTTTTTCCAAGTTTTAATAAAATTTCTATAATAACTTTACCTAGCTATTTTATCACTTTTCTTCCTAAATTTCTTGCAGAACCAGCCTGGTTTGCTCTTCTTATTTGAATGCTTCCTCCAAAAGCAATTTTATTGTGAGACTTCTATGTCTGAGGATATTTTTCCTATGCTAGAATATCAAATGACAGTTTGGCTGGATTTAAAATGATAGGTTCAATAGTTTTTCCTTCCATACTTGAAAAAAATTTCTACATTGTCTTCTTGCATCCAGTATCACTATTGAGAAGTGTAAGGTCAATATGATTCTTGTTCTTCAGTTAATATTTTCTTCCTCTCAGTAAGCTTTTAGAATTTGCTGTCTCATTTGTTTTTGAATTTCACTATCATGTGTTTATATGTTAGTTTTTCCTTATCTTTTGTTTGTCCATGAGTGCTTTCAATCTGAGATCTTCATTTTTTAAAAAAAATTCTTGAAATTTATCTTCATCATATCTTCAAGATAAGGACAAGACAAGAGTAATCACTCTCCCCATTGCTGTTAAGCGTAACAGTGGCCAGACCTAAAAAGAAAGGAAAGAAATAAGAGGTGTAAGATTGAAAGGGAAAAGATGAAATGACCATCTACCTAGAAACACCAGCATAATCAACAAAGTGTAAGAATTAATAGGAGAATTCAGTAAGCTTGCTAGCAATAAGATCAACTCACAAATATATTTTCTCTAACTGACTACAAAATAGGATAAAAAGTAAGAGACCATTCACAATACCAACAGAGACTACATAGTAATTAAGAAATAACTTATTCAAGAATTGGGGGGGGTGGGGGGGTGGGGTTGAATGGGACCTCACATATATATTTTTAATGTAATATTATTACAAAGTCAATAAAAAAAAAAAAATAAATAAAGAATTCACTAGATTTCCATGGAAAAAATGTAAAACTCAAATAATATATATAGAACTTGATCTGATTAGATGGAGAGCTATCCCCTGCTTAGCTGGGCCACATTAATATGATGAAGATATTAATTGTCCCTAAAATAATCTATACATTCACTGAAATCTCAATCAAAGTTCCAGTTGGATTTTTTTGAGGAACTTGATAAACTTATTCTAAAATTTTATGATAGATAATAATGAAAATTAATGAGACCAAAGAAATAAAACAGAGTATAGAGACAGGCCCTGTATAGATAAAGGTGGCTGTGAAAATCAGTGGGGGGAAAGGAGGTTTGTTGAAGGGAGGGTACAGAGAAAATCAGCTCAAGTATATGGAGAAAAAGGAGAGAAAAATAACCTGTATCCTTAGGACTCCACCAGGGCAAAGCTCCAGAAGAAGTCTAAATGTGAAAGGTAAACCTCTAAAATTAGTAGAAGAAATGTAGGAGACTATCCTTATATCTTGGAAGAGAGGAAAAAAACTTAAAATCCCCAAGACACAAACATCCACGTTAAATATTTGTGTTCAAAAAATGACATCATGAATAAAGTTAACAGATGACCGATTAGGAGAAGATATTTATAATGAGTGAAACTGACAATGTCTGGAATTGTACATCAAGCATATACAAAGAGCGTCTGCTACCAACAAGAAAAAGGCAGCAACCCCAACAGAGAAATTGACAAATAATATGAACAGGCATTTTACAGAAGAGTGAACCCAAAGGTTAACAAGCATATAAAGAGATGCTCAAATTTATTAGTATTAGTAATACAGAATAAAATCACAATGAACTATCACTACATCTATTTTGGTAAAAACTAGAAAGCTGGACAAGGCCAAGTGCGGTGAAAGGGTAACTTGTGAAGAGTCTCATGAACTGCTGGTGGCAATCTTGGAGAGCATTCTGGTTGTATTTAGTCAAATTAAATATATGCATCTTCTTTGGCCTAATAATTCTATCCCTGAGTATATAATCCCCAGGAAAATTTCACATGCATCTGTAGAGGAATGCATACTTGAATGTTCACTGTTGCTTTGTTTGTGGAGAGATGTCGGAGACAATCTGATTAAGTTAAATGTAGTATGAGCACACGATGGAACACTTCAGCCATTAGAAGTAACAGATCAAATGTAAACACAGTAATATGAAAGGCTCTTATAGTGTTAAATTAAGAAAATAACTACCATAGTAATGAATTTACATGAATTAAACACCACTTACGTGGACTAAAAATACATGCAGGCAGAACAATACACATTTTATAATGCGTGCAAATGTCTGCAAACTGAAGGATCGACATCAACCAGATGAAAGTAGTAGCCTTGATTGGGATGGTGAGTATCTGATGATAAATAATGATGAAGGGCCACAGACTGAAGAGAATAAATGATTAAAGTCCGAAAGAAAAGGAAATATAAGGCCTAGCAGATGCAATGGTACCTAATGAGCACTCAGTAAATATTTAATGAATGAAGGAAGAGATGAAGCTCATGCTGCATCTCTTTGAAAAGCTGCATCTTTTTGCAATAAAGATCAGTGCTTTTTAATCAATTATTTTAGGCATTTTGATTTTGGTATATCAAAATTTCCTAATTTGAAAATTAGAAAAATAACCTGCATTTGGAGACAGCTGGGTGGGGTTAATGGAATATATACTTTTTCCTGCACATCTTGAAGTGCTGCTTAAAAATGACTACCATGTAGTTTTTGAACCCTGCTATGTAGTTTGATTTTTGATTCTGAGTCACAGAAAATGTCAGCCCAGCCAATATTTGCCATTTTGATCGTCTCGTTTTTAAAATCCCCACCTATCTGTGGCCAAAGGTACCCAGGGTCTTTGGAAGAAGCGCTGAGCTGGAATGTGCTCTCTGAGTCTGGCGGCGGCAGAGGTTGCAGGTTTGATGCTGGGCAACCTGGTGGGCCGGCTCACTGAGCTAGCTTTCACCCGGCCGCTGTAGAGACCTGGTTTGTTGGAGCACCTCTGAGGTTCTCCTTCTGCTCTTTCTTTCCAGAGCACAGGGGTCCTCTCAGGAGATCTTAGTTTCTGTTTATCTGCCCCAGGTTCTGATGACGATGGTCCTTATTACGGCTCACTTCTATGACTGACATTTAGCTTTCATGGGCTTCAGCTTAATGAATACCTGTTAGTGTAATCATTTGGAGATTAGGCTCTCCTCAGATGGACTTGGGACTTAGGCCTACTGCCTAAGAGCCCCGTGACCTTGGGCAAATGAAGCGCCGTAAGCCTTTGTTTGCTTCTCTGGAAAACACAGTGATGATAGACGTTTCCTCACAGAGCTGCTGGGGTGCCTAAATTAGATAATGCATGTAAATGTAACGCAGGGCTTGGTGCACAGAGAACGTTTTTAAACGTTGTAGTTATTATGATCTCTTCATGTCAATGATTATGATTAGACTGTGGAGAAACAAAGCTGAATAAGAAAAAGTTTCTAATTTCACGGAACTCGGAGAGAATAAGACAGACAGGCATACAGAGCGGCGTGAGAGAGGCGCTAGTGAGGGCCGGGATTCTCCTCAGAACCCCTCAGACATTCAGAGAACTGCTTCTTCACTCAAGAACAAGGAAGTTGAGACCCGGGGCTATGTGGCTTACGGGGCACAGCCAGCGTGTGGCCGAGCCCCGATGGCCATCCTTGTCTCCTGTGTCTGAGCCAGCCTGGAGGGTGGCCGCCGTCTCTGGTGGCGACGCCTCAGTGTGCCTCAAGGCCTGTGAGGTGCTGCTCACGAGCCGCCAGCAGCCCTGGGCCCTCCACGTCCTGAGGCTCAGGGTCGTTGGGGTGAGGCCTCAAAACACATCAGGGGGCCAGTCCCCTCAGGCTTCTGAGGGGTCGCTTTCATGGACCACTTCTCCCCCCAGGACATGCTCTGGAACCAACCACCCGTTAGAGAGAGCGATTCATGACTCGTCGTGAACTTGCACTGAGGGCCAGTCATGGCAGAAGTCCCGGATGAGGCACCGGGGAAACGAAGGTGAAAGCTCCTGGAGTCAAGCAACTGCCTCCTGCAATGGACTGAACGAAGCGGGCCGAGACCTGAGACCTGAGGCGGACTCATTTTCTCTGGGCTGGTTTTTTGCCGTAAAGGGGCCGTGTGAGCTGGATCTTGAAAAACGAAGAGGTGGTTTTCAGGGGGTGAAATGGGGAAGAGGAACCCAGTGAGGCAGGGCGGCCAGATCAAAGGCAGCCTCCGCCAGGAGGTTCAGGCTGGCGCTCCGAGGGCCCTGGGGACCAAGGGGGCTGCGGCGGGGCAGGCGGGTGAGGGCTGCCTCGGGAGGGGCTTTGGGGGCCTCCCGCTCTGTGGTGAAGGGGAGAAGGTGGAGGCCTTTGAAGTGGGGGGTGTCATCATCAGATCCGGGTGTACAAGATTGCTCTGAGGCCGTGGGGTGGGTGGAGAAGCAAAGTCCCAAACCTGTCCCCATTCAGGTGGCCTTGACCCCAAACCGATCTGGACCCTGGGACTTGAGCGGGTGGACTTCAGATAACATTTGGCATGAGCTTCCCAGTTGGGAAGGAGTCCTGTGGCCTTCCACCCCACATACTCCAACCCTTTCTGTTTCCTTTGACCTCCTTCAAGCTGGCCGGTGGGTGGGCACGAGGAGAGGCGCCCACCCCTACGGGGCCTGCAAGTCTCCACTGACCACCGGCTCCTGTGAGAGCAGGGGCATCTGTCAGCTTTCTTCCTTGAGTGAGCCGGCCTCTCTCTGTGTGCATATCGGCTGCCAGAGCCACTGCCCCCCGTGTTTAAGGGCCATCGAGCCCTGCCATGTTGGTAGTGGCTGGGGGTGGGGGCAGTGGTAGCTATTGTGTTTCAAGATGGAATAAACAGAAAAGCAATATTAAAAGAACGAGGAGTTGCTTAGCGAGGCTTGAAGAGATAACAGGTGTTTCCTCCTGGGTTGAGAACCAGTGACCCTTGGGAATCGCATTTCCCGTCGAGCGGGAGCCCACGGGGGGCTGTGGCCCGCTAGCACCCTGGTGGTGGGTTTGCCTGAGCAGGCACCAAGGAAAAGTCAGCGTTTTTCAGGAGGCCTTTTGGGCTCCACTGGCGGGAGGTGGCTCGGGACACACACTCCACAGCGCTCATACCCACGGCCACGCTCTCGCACGCCACGCTGGCCACGGCCAGTGTCCGTGGCCTTCCGTGCCGGGTCGTCCCCCCCTCCCCCGCCCCCGGCCTGGCTGGCTCGGTGCACACAGTGGTCTGCAGCCCGCGGGCCTCCGAGGGAGCGCGCAGTGGGGCTGCAGGCCGCGCGCACCCGTGCCTGTGGTGGGAGGATGTGACGCCTGCGAGCCCCCGCGCAGCGGGAACTGGGCTTTTAAAAAGGCGAGGAAACATCCTCTGAGCAGGCAGTGGCTACACTGGAGGAAAGCACACCCAGGTCGCACATTAAAGAAGCCAAACTGTCTGCTTCAAAGAGAAGAGGCAACATCCTGTCACAGAGCATGCTCTGGCAAAAATGTAAGTGGTTTGACTGTGGCCGCTCGGAGCCAAGTAAGTGCCAGGAAGGGCTGGGGGCTCACCTGCTGGCCTGTTACTAAAGAGACGGTGGTGGTGATGGGGGCTGCCTGGGTTCCAAGCCAGGGGCGCGGGGAGGAGTGAGGTGGGGGAGATGAGCCGGGTGGCGAAACCAGCCTGTCAGAGGTGATGCTAAATTTCCAGGCTGGAGGGGAACGAACTAGTGTTCCAAGGTGGGCCAGCGCATTGCACCTCCGCTGTTGTGCATGAATCACTGTGGTGAAGAAAGGGCAGTTTATGATTCACAGAACAAAAGCCAAATGTGATATTGGTTTGGGGCTGGGAGGGGAAAGCCATGGAGTTATTTACACGAGTGGCTTTATTTTTTTAAGCAGCTCCTGTTCAGCCTTTTTTTAAAATTCCATGGACCCATTTCTAGCTGAGTTCTTAGCTCTCTGCCAAAGGCATGATTTATCTCTGTGAATATGTGGGGCCAGGGTGGAAACTTGGCTTGGTGGAGCATGTCTTCACAGCCTTCACACTCTGGTTTCTTGTCAGTCTTGCTCCGATTCAGGGCAAGGGGGCAGTGGGTTTAGCTTCAACTTTAATTTCGATCCCTGGAGCTGGATGGACCAACTGTGAACTTTTCCATTCTGGGGGATGGAACAGAGCTCTAGCAAGATCAGAGTTATTAAGAGCTAAATTCAAGGAGAGATGATCTACAACATTCCTTTTTCAAGGGGACGAAGTCAACTCAGAGCACTGCCCTTTGTAGGACTTGGTTCTGACTTCCTCCGGGAAGAACCATTACCAAATAACTGTTGTCTTTTTCTTTTAAATGTGCTTGATTCTTGAAAAATTCCTTTTGATTAATCCAGATACTCCCTACCTCAAGCAAACTTAATATAAGAGAACCTAGGTTTACGAAGAAAGATAAATTCAGGGATATTTACTTATTTTACCAAAAGACACTGCATTAGATCCCTTTAAGTTCGGAAAAAATAACTTCACTGATTAAAATGTTACTTTAGTCACTCTATCACCAATCTATTGTTTTTTTTGTGTGTGTGTGTAAATAGAATCGAGCTTGTTAGTGTGTACTATAGGAGTGTGATTAAAAAATTTCTCAGATTGTAAAGCCTTATTATTGTTTGACATTGCCAAGATGCATTAAAAAAAAAAAGGAACTAGTTTGGATTTGAGAGTTGTGGAATTCTTCCAGATAATTTGTGCCATGTGGATGAGGGCAGGCAGGGATTCCTTGCTTTGGTTTCCTGGGAGATGTCGAACCTATGTATGCTCTAACTCTTGGAGCTGAGTTGATGGGTTTGCTTTTTTTGGTAATCCTTAGGTTTCTAGTAGGTAAAAGGGTTGTAAATATTCTATCCATTCCACAGCCGCCTGTGGTAAGCTAAGGCACACCGGAAAGGACGTTGATTGCGCTGGTTCGTCTTCAGTGTCTGAGCTATGGGTAGCTTCCTTGCATTCGTGAGACTCCCTTTGTGGTGATGCAGTACAGGTTTTCTTCTTCAGTTACTCCTCAGAGATTAGCAGGGTTTTTAAAAGGGGACGGTGGAGGGCATGCCTCCTGTTCTCACAGCAAAATTCCATCCATCAGGGGGTCCACCATTCTAAGCTCATCCATGGCGTAACTGGAATGAACGCCACCTGCATTTTCAGAGGAACAAAAATAAAAATTCTTTTCAGCTGTCCTTTGCAGGCTAAAAGGAAATTAGGGAGGGCCCCTGGGCACCACCCCGTACCCTTAAACCTGGACCCGAGTGTGTGGCATCAAGGGCACCTGGATGACTAAACCCTGTGGGAAAACTAGTAAGAACAGGGCAGCCTGGCAGCCCACTTAGAATCACCCACTGGAAGGGCAGGGTTTGAAATCAGACACCAAGAGTGCTGAAAGGGCACTTTCTTTTTTCAGAAAACACCCTCGAGGCATGAGCTGAAATGACTGTACTATGGGGTTCTGGAAAGGGTTAAGAAAACATTCACTTTGTGACTCTGTTGCCTCCTGCCCACCTTGCCCATGACCCCGTGTGTAGAGTAAACGTGAACATGGGCTTTGGTTAAGATCGGATTAGCGTGACAAAGCTCAGAACTGCTGGCACCCAGAAGTGGAAATCTGAAGCCCCAACTAAGGAGTCATGATTTGCCCGACTGGCCCGTCAGACAAAGAAGGGACTCTGGCTGCAGAGGCGCCCCCGCCATGGCCCCGCGCTGGTCCTGCAGGCCTCAGAGATGCCAACAGCTCACCTCCATGCTGGTGAGAAGCCCTGGCTGAGGCCCATGGGTAACAGGGCCCTAGAAACAGCTGTGCATTGGAAGGAGCAGGTCTGGATTGGCAAGTTGGCTCAGAGTCTTACAAATCTGAAAAATGGGGCCTCCAATGCCTACCTTCCAGGGCTTGTGCCAGACCTGAAGTAGAGAATTAAGTGATGTGATCACATTTCCTGAGAAGTCGTGACAGTGGTGAGTGAGCGCCTTCCCTTTTCTGACCTTTCCCGTGGACCCATCTCAAGTGATCAGGGTGATGTCAAGCTCCCTTCTACACGTTGCATTAGAATAGGTAAGAAGGCACAATGAAAAGCTCTTAGTGATAGGGTCGTGCCAACAGTTTTCCAAGGGTTGAAAACAGGGCCTGCAAACTATGGCCTGCCACCTGGTTTTGTAAATAAAGTTTTATTAGAATGCAGTCTGGTCTATTCATTTACATATTGTCTCCAGCCGCTTTGCTGCAATGGCAGAGTTGAGTAGTGCAGTGGAGACCATCTGGCCCGCAAAGCCTGCGATCTGTGCTATCTGACCCTTTACAGAAAAAGTTTGCAGAACTCTGGTCTCCAATGGCTTGGGGAATATTTAGGCATTCATTTCCTTAGGTTACTCAGTCTCCTGGGGTTGCATAACGTCGACACCGATGGTGGACGAAGCTGGCAGTCGATGGAGTAAATGATTTGCTCAACGTCAAGAATTGATTTGATTGACTCCTTCCTTAAAAGTGATGAAACTGTGAGTTAGAAACCTGACACCCATTTGTTAGAAAATGAACAAATTGGAAAACTGCCGTTTATCATTGTTGTTTGCATTAGGGAAAGAGCGAAATGATAATGAAAGGCAGGTGTGACTTGACTGATTGCCTTTGGCTTGGCTGGTTGTCATGGTGTCCCAAAGATTTGGCCTTGGTGTATCCTTGCTGTAGTGCCCAACTACCACCTTCGGAAGAGGAAATAGTTATCAAATTATTATGACATGGCTGGGCCTTTGCTTTCAGACAACTTGAACAGAACAGTGGTTTGCCAAACAAGTAAATTAGGGTCTCAAAATGCTCATTTATCATAGAACTCTACTTTTAGGAGTTTCTCTCGGGTTGTGCTAAATAGCCAATTTTTTTTTAAGACGTTTAAAGTTGCATTTAGATAAGGAAAAACATGATATACATATAGTTTTTGGAACCCTATATCCTGCATAAATTTAGGCATACTTATAGCAAGAAGTAATTTAGGTGTGTGGAAAGCCTCTAATATTTCTATTGTGTTAATAACTGTGGCTTATTTAATGAGCCTAAGATGAAACTTTGCTTCTTGTCAAGTTCATCTGTTTATGCAGTGGTTCCTGAAGATAAGGACAAATAGCCTGCAAAAGAGAGACAGAAAATAACCTGTGCAGAAGGAGGTAGAATAAATCACATGTATCTACTAAGAACCCAGGGATCTATTGACAAAAGACCAGATGATTCTCAAGGTGAATTCTTTAGTTCCTTTACCCTAATCTAAAGAAAAATGCCAACCGTGTCCCCCTCCATGCCCCAAAAGTTAACTGAGTCAGAGGTTTTGAAAGCTCTCTTTTAATTCAAACCTGCAAAGCTGTACTGTTGTGAAATACAAGGAAGAATCAAGGTTTCCGATACTTGCTGGCTAAATATCTGGACCTTTAATTCACTAAGAAGCCCTGTAAATTTTTGTCTTTAACTTCCCCATCACAAAGAAAAAGCATCAGGTTTTTTCTCTGAAACTCGTTCAAAAGCAGTTTATTTTCCCACTAAATGAAGATGTTTATTAATTTCTCAGTTTGAGGCAACCAAACCAAAGCTGTCTGATTGATGAAATCATCCACCAAATTTTCACTTTTATGCAATACTGAGCAACACTCTAGTTTTTTTCCTTTTTTTAAAGAACAACTCCTTGACAAGAATGGGTCTGTTTGGAATGGGGAGGACTTCTTTGAAACCCTCTCGTCCTGGCTGTGTCATCCTGTGGACTAAGGCATTGCTCCTGCAGGCAGGACACATGGACTCTACTTGTACTCTGTGGCTAATTCGCTGTGGACCTTAGGCAGGTCACCTCACCATGCTGGGTGTCAAATGTTACAGCTATAACTTGGGACATCCTTTTCCTGGCTAAGGGGACTGAACTTGTTCAAGGTTCTTTTCTAGTCTGAGTTTTTATGAGTGATTATAAAAAAAATTCATATTTTCAACCACAAGCCCTTAATTTAATAGAAATGACTCTTGCAACTGCTTACAGCAGCGTTTTTCAACTTTAGCTTCATATTTGAATGCCCCAGAGAGATTTAAGAAATTCTGATGCCAACAGACAGTCTGATTTAACTGTCCTCAGTGTTGGGATTTTCAAATGCTTCCCAGATGATTCTGACATACAGTCAAGGCTGAGAACTGCTGACCTGAAGTTTAAAATCAATGACTTCTAATATACCTTTGGAAATCACACGGCTATCGGCAGCATATGCTGAATCCTTTTTATAGTGAGTAATAACAGCTGTGGGGTACTGAGGGCCTATTTTGTGCCATGTGGTGAACCACGCGTTTGGTGGATCGGTTTGGATTATATTTGTTTGCTACTGAGATAACAGAGATTTACATAAAACAGAGGAACATTTTCTTTCCCATAAACGAAATCCGAAGTAGGCTGTGCAGGATTGTGTGGAGGCTTCACAGTGCCAACAATATCCTGGGTGCTTTCTGTTTTTCTGGTCTGCTGTCCTTGGCAGGTGGCTTTTGTCCTCAAGGTTGTTTCATGGTTGCAGGTTGGCTATCACGGCTCCAGCCATCACATCTGTGTTTCAGACCAGGAAGAAGGAGTAAAGGGAAGGGCAGAAAGATCATGCCTCCCTGTTGAGGTGCCCCTCCCTAGCAACGCACAACTTCTGCTGACATCTAATGGCCATTCCTAGCTGCAAGGGAGAATAGCATAATTGTTTAGCTGGGCATGTTGCCACTCTCCACAATATCAGGGATAGTAAGGGAGGAGAGGGGGCACGTTGGGGTTGGCAACTGCCAGTCTTTGCTGTGCTGTGAATGTATTATCTCCTCTGATCCTTGTAAAAGCTCCATTTCATAGCTAGGGAGACTGCAGTCAGGTTAGTAACTCACCTCTGCAGCTAAATCCATTTGCACCAGACCCTGAGCACTGCCGTGCTAAGCTGTCAGCTCTCCCTGCCATGCTGCACGTCTCACTCACAGGGCCTAGGAAGATGCTCCTGGGGAAAACACAGGCCTTCCAGGTCAGAGAAGGGATCAGCAGCAAGGCGAAGTGCAGCCCACCGACACTTCAGACTTTGAAACTGCATTTGTGATGCTTGCAAGTTGTGTTTCAGCCTCTTTGCTGAAGAAGGGAAGGCCTTTATCTGCTGCTGCGCCTCTCCACTGGGCCTTTTGCAGACATTTTAGCTGCAGCGGAGGGCTCAAAGGGGAAAGACGGGTCTAGAAGCCACCTGAAATGACCCAGCCCATCTGGGTAGCATTAACAGAGGGTCCCATGTGGCAGCCTGGACTGGGAGCCAGGGCTTCTGCCTCCTTGGCACTTCCTCCAGATGGCACTTTCTAGACTTTGGAAGTCAAGTTGTCCCTTCACATCTGCATGCATGTGTGCATGAATGTGTGTATGTGTGGAGGTGGGGTGCAGAGAGCAAGGCGTAGAGAGTTGGGCTTTATCTTGAGTTCAAGTGATAGCTCTGCTCTTTCCTTGCCTCTGGGGCAGGCAGATCTGAGTTTGAATCCCAGATTTATGCCGTACTAGCTGTGGGACGCCAGCACATCACTTTTCCTTGCTCTGGTGCCATTTCCTCTTGTATAAAACAGGGAAATGGGTCTTACTCCCTAGGGTTGTGGTAAGTGCTGAATATTAAGTAAATATCAAATAATAATAGTGCTATTATTTCTCCTTTCTCTCTCCCTCTACCTCTCTGCATAGAGGATATGCAGGTTGACACTAGATTACAACCTGAGTGGCCCCTGAGCCCTGTGCTCATTGTGAAATGGCAGGACACAAATTTCAAGTCTTCAAATTTGTCACAGGGTTCATGATCAGGGCTAAAGCTAATGGTTAAAGTGGCCGTTCTGTGACCAAACTTGGAACTTGGGCTACGACTTCCCTACTGAACCTTTTAGGTGGGATGCAGCACGGGTTGTACTTACTGACAGTGGCCAGCTTGCTTTTGTTTTTAATTCACAAGATTGGAATGAGGTGTTTATGATCTAGCTGTGAAGAGAGCGGCGCTTGAAATAGGCAAGAAATAGCACTAACAATACCGAAAACTGAAACAGCAATGTGCAGCCTCCTTTTTTCAGTAATGGTTTCGTTAGTACCACTTTCTGGGAAGAGGAGGTTGCCAAAGAATTATAAACCAGAATTATTCTCAGACCAGGTGTTGGGACCAAAAGGATCTGCCCACCCTTAAGGAAAGTTGAATTATTTTTTAATCATCTAGAAAGAACCATAAATTTAATTAGAAGAGAGGAAGAGAACAAAGGACTGAGAAATGCTGGGGAGGTAGAAAAGAAACATGAGAGTTGAAAATAGGACCGCATTCTTCATGCTGAGTGAAAGCAACACAATTCAGGAAAGGAAGGCATAGAAGGAAAACCAACTCTCCCTTCATCATCCCATGCATGCAGCTATCCAATATGGAATTATTTCTGGTTAGAGAAATCAACAATAATGACCTTCAGCAGGAGGGAGGAGGCAATGGAATCAGAGTGGGTGTCATGGAACCGATGGCACTGGGTGAGGCTCTTGAAGAATGAACGATAATCAGGCTTCTTCCTTCCATCCTGGGCATCAAAGATGAATCTGAGCATCTACATCATTTTTGCCATGAACCCCTTTATTCAAACCAAATCTACTGCAGAATGCCAATATGAAACATAAAGATAGAACAGCTTTTGGGGGATACCTGTACCTCGTCCTAGATTCTTGGTCTCCCATCCCCTTAGGCAATCCAGAGTCACCATCACTATACTCTAGACTCTAGGGACTCTTACGTCAGAGTTTGACCTGAACCGATCCTGGAGATGAGTGATCACTGTGAAGCATGATTCTTTGGTCTCCAAGAAGCTTTTTTTCTTGAAACTGAAGGTCATGTGTCTTTTGTGAATAAGGAGGGCGGCAAATCCCCCCAAAGAGGACATAGTGACTTCTGGAACTTGACTTTCTTTCCCAGGCTTCATATTCTAACAACCACTATCCTTCTCTAGCATCCTCTGCAAGAGAAACCCCCACATATTTTGAGGACCTTTGATCAATAAATCAGAGAATTAGCAACAAAGCTCATTCTTTCTGGCTGTTATGCTTCTCATGATGAATCCATTAGTGGGGCTACTGTCACTCATGCAGGCCGTACCCCAGGCCACCTCCAGCCTTGGGGCTTGGGCAGCCAAATGCCTACAAGAAAGTGGTCCTTATGTGAGGGTCTCAGGAAAAGTTTCTTTCATAAAACTCTCTTTGGTCTTGGAAATCTCAAGTGAGTTATTGCTTAAGTCAAGGAGTGAACAACTGAATTTTGTCTCTTCCAGCTGCCTAACCACAGGTTTTTCCTTTCTTAGAATGGATTGACAACTGTAGATTCAGATTATGGGTCTTGATCTAATAAGGAAAGCTGTATCATTTTCATGGCTCCATCTCCTCACTGGGTGCTACCTTGCTATGGAATACGTGGGCTCCTGGGGTGGGCAGCTCTCCTTGCTGCCCTTCTGATGTGGAACTGTTTATCTTGGCCTCTCAGTTTCTCCCTGTCTCTTGACACCTGCCGCTCTGGATAAAGCTGAGGCTTCGGCCCTTGGGCAGTGCCCAATATGTCATCCCAGTGACTGTCTTTTTATGGCAGGTGGTTAGCTCTGCTCACTGACCACCAAAAGAACCCAACCTTGGATAATGCCAAGTTTTCATCCCATATATAGTACGGGCTCCCCGGTTTCTGGCCTCTATGTGGGAGGTGTATCCTCTCCTTTGGCCTTAGCCATGGCTATGTCCCTGTCCTTTGGGAGATACACATGGGTCCTCAAGGGGCTGCATCTGACACCAGGACAAGGGCAGGCCATCTTACTCCATCTGTCTCTTAATAGCCACCATCCAAAAATCCCCAAGGCGCTCCTTCCAAGTCCTCCTTTAAAACTCACATCTGTTACAAATCCAAATCTCTGGTGGCTTCTGAAGAAAGAAGTCCTTCTGCTCAGCAATTGGTATCTTTACAAGAGGACAGTGATGGGGTTTCTGTGTCCTCTGCCCGGGTTTGTCTGTCTGCAAGTGGGGTCTTTGACCAGGCTCTCTACAGCGTCATCAGCCTGCCCAGCTCCTAAACGGGGCTGTCCTGCTCCTTGGGGACAGCAGGCCCAGGTACCTGAGGGATGGCTTCGAGGGGCATGATGAAGGCAGTTTCCAATGGGCTAGAGTGGTGCTTGCAGTCAACAGAGGGCCCTGGATGTGCTGAGGACAGAGACAGTATCAGGGGAAAGTACCAAGGCTACTTTGCTGACGAGAGATGGGCCACAGATTGTTGGGTTGGGTCAAAGGAGAAACAGTCATTTGTTGAGTATCTTCTGTATAAGGTGTTAATTGTGTTATCTCATACAATCCTTGTAATAACCCTATGAGATGGGTTATTCTCATTTTGCAGATGGGGAAATTGAGGCACACATGTTAAGTGATTTTCCAAGGGTCAACAGGAGATAAGTCAAGCAGCAAGCTTTCCAAACTAGGTCTTCCTGCCTCCCCAACTACTCCACACTGCTTCTCAATGCCAAGGGGACACTGGTTACTTTTCGGAAGATTTTCCCTCTCCTGATTGAAGGAGGCGGGTTCTGAATTTGTTGAGGGAAGCTTTAGTCTGATTCAAAAGCCCCTGCAAATTTGAATCTCAGAAAGTTAGATGGGACTCAGTACAGAAGGCTCTGAAGCCAGCCGATTCCATCCTTGGAGTGTCTTGGGCCAGGCTCACTCCCATGGTGTGAGCTGAGCCTTGGACCCCAGAGTGGCCTGTCTGCATTGCGGCCCCCGCTTTCTGCTCGTTCGAGCACCACTGAAGCAGGTGGAGGTGGAAACCAGTCAAACAAGCCAGAACGACTTCAATGAAGAGGCAAATGCTGCTCTGTCACACTTCGTAATTCTCTGTTTGCGTGTGTAATTATTTGATTAATATCCGTGTACCCCCTAGAGAGACCTGAGCTGCTCTGCTCAGCAGCAACTCCAGGGCAGAATGCTCTGTCCTGGTACTCCTGCTCTTTGCCTACCTCAGGACATGCTGTGTCTGAGGTGGGAGCCCTTTCTGCTCTGGTGACCCCGGTTTCTGTAAAAGTCAGGCCGCTGCAGCTGGTTTCTCAGGTGGACCTATCTGTTGTCATTTCAGTCGAAAAATACCAAAAATAAAACCTTGAGGGGAATTGTCCGGGCCTTTCGGTTCCCGTCACTCCCCATGTGAGCAGGCTGCTGGTAAGTTCTCAAGGACTTTTCTCTCCTCCTCATCTGGGAAACAGCATTTCTTGGGGGAACCGGCAATGGAGGGAATCTGACCAATGGTTGGTTGGCTCAGACTCCTCCTGGAAGAAGGAGAGTTAGAACCAGGCAGGGAACCATTCGATAACCCCAGTGTCACCCAGAGAAATGGACTTGGCTGAGCGTGGAGGAGGCAGTGTGGCGAGGCAGAAATGAACTGCACTTGGAATCAGAGGTCCGGGGTGTGATTTGTGGCATGGCCCCTTACAAGCCTAGTCCATGGGCAAGTCACTCAACATCTCTGAGAATCTCTTTCCTCATCAGTAAATGGGAGGGGGAGAAGAATACCCACCATGCCTATTTCAGAGGTTGTGGTGAGACCTCACATCAAATAATTTGGGCAGAAGGCTTTGCAGGCCACAGGACACCATGCCATGGTGAACGTGGGCTCTTGTGGGGTTCCTGGGAGTTAAGGCTGTGTCCAGGAAACACATGGATGTAGGCAAAGCATTCATTCAGCATACCTGTGTCTACATACAGAAGGTGCATAATGCTGAACCTCTCTAGAAGAGAGCACGGAGTTAGGCAGCTTTCTGCTTGTTTTGAAGGAGGGCTGGAGGGATAGTTGAGTGGGAGGAAGATACTGAGAGTGTTTGAAGGGGAGTGGTAATTCCTCAGCGGAGTCTGAGGGATGCTTCCAGAACGAAAGCAGCCACACTGAGGCCTTTGGGCTACCCCTGTCCAAGGTCATGGGATGGTACATCTGGAGCTTTGGGCCAATCCAGTGAATCCAGAGATCGCAGTGTGGGGACACCTCAGCTGGGAGCTGGGTGGATGAGGGTGGGCTGTCCACTTACGCCTCTGATAACTCAAGAGGGGTCCTCGTGTGATCATTCTGGGCGCCCACCCCAGGTGGCTTTGGTCACTCGGGTCCTAGACTCCTTTGGTCTGGGGCTCAGTGGTTCTAAGGGAACAGCGGTCACCCCAGACTTGCTTTAGGAGCCTTTATCTGACGGTCCCCGCCGGGTCCTCTTAGCCTGCGTAGGCCTGTGGAAATTCTCCCGTGCCTGTAGACCTCATTAGCCTTTCCCAGCTGAACTGCCTGTGGTTGATGGGAGTTTGGTGGGACCTGCTGGGGAGGTTCTTCCAAGAGGATGGGGGTGGGCGGGCCACTGACTCCTCTGCTCCCTGACACACCTAAGAACGGGGGGTCAACCGCCCTCTTCGAGGTCTCCTGAGAGAGACTTCTAGCTCTGGAGAACAAGACAACATGACTTACTCCCTTCAGGGTACCCCAGGAGTCTTAGAGCCCCAAGTCATACTTCAGTCGAAGTCCCATTTTCTTATATTTTCTGAACACCCTTTTATTTATTTAATTTAATTTTTATTTTTCAAAGATTTATTTATTTAATTAGTTCTCTCCCCTTCCTCCCCTCCCCCCAGTTGTCTGCTCTCTGTGTCCATTCGCTGTGTGTTCTTCTGTGACCACTTCTATCCTTATCAGAGGCACCGGGAATCTGTGTTTCTTTTTATTGCGTCATCTTGTTGTGTCAGCTCTCTGTGTGTGCAGTGCCATTCCTGGGCAGGCTGCACTTTCTTTCGCGCTGGGTGGCTCTCCTTAAGGGCTGTACTCCTTGCATGTGGGGCTCCCCTACGTGGGGGACACCCCTGCGTGGCATGGCACTCCTTACCCTCATCAGCACTGCGTGTGGGCCAGCTCCACACGGGTCAAGGAGGCCCTGGGTTTGAACCATGGACCTCGCATGTGGTAGACGGACGCCCTATCCGTTGGGCCAAGTCCGCTATTCTGAACACCCTTTTAAAAGGCACCCTTCCATCACTTCCCTTCCCTGCCCTGGATATTATCCAGATCACTACAGTCTAGGAGTGATAGGTTTATATTTCCTGGCTGCAGGGTCCTCTGAGCTCAAACATGAGTGAATGGAAAGCCCACATTTACATGCATGTGGGATCTCTTTTCTTTCTTAGCCTACATTTTCAAAAAAGAAAAGCGAGTTACTGTCTAATGTAAATTGGGCAAGAAAACCTTTCTACAGAGTGTCAAGTCCAGTCTTTGGCCAAAGTCAAAGTTTTTTCTTCCTGTTTGGAAAAAATAAGCTACTGTCTGTGGAGGGAAAGACCAAATTTGAAAACTTTGAGTCCAACCCTCACCATAAGCAGAGGGACGGCATTAGTGTTTCAATGAAGGATATCAAGAATCCTTCACCCAACCGGAGCAAATGTTTCCCAGGGCTCCTCTGCTGTCCCAGGTTCCAAATGCAAGCAAGATTTTTCACATTGAAGGGAAAAGTGTCAGCAATGTTTAAGACTCGGTTTTCAGTTAGAAGCTAGGGCAAGTTTGTTAGCCCCAGGCTTGAATTCCTATTGTTCAGGTATTTGTTTAGGGGTTTGCTACTAATAAAGAGAAAATTATTTGTATTTCTCCCTAGTGGGTCTCTCTCTCTTTAAAATAATACTGAAGACTCAGCAGCAAAAGAGAATACTATTTAAAGCGGTTGCTTGCAAGAGTCGATAGTGCATTGTGCATCACGTGTCCTTCAGGGCTCCGAAGGCTTTATGTTTCCCAGGGGCCTTGTGTGGCTGCAGCTGGAGGTCTACCAGTCAGCTGTAAAAGGAAAGGGCTCTCAGCAAGCCTGCCTGTCAAGATGGACCTGGCTCCCTGGCAATGGAAATTTCTGTTTACCCTGAACTCTCTTAGCTGCTGTCCAACATGCCCCTGGACAAGGGGAGAAGGACCTTCCCAGAAGAGCACGTTGGAGCCTGCTCTAGCGAGTGCCCAGGAGAGGACTCTTTTAAAGCCGCCCTGAAGGGGAAGTGACAGTGACCTGTGTGTCTGACCGACCTCCCCAGCCGAGCAGCCTCCACTGTTTGGTGTGAATGTGGTTTGCACGGGGTCATTAAATAAACAAGTGCCGACGATTTTGCATATTGCCTCTCTGATATTTTATTATACCTTCATCAAGGAACTAGTGAGCCATGTTTATTTAAATCAGCAGAATCCATGTGCTCCCTTAGGTTGGCGCAGATGCAGTCAGGGCGCCGGCGGAGGGGCCGGGTGGCTTCTGCCCGTCATGGTCTGCCGTTTGCAGCGGAACAGCAGCTGCAGGATTCTTATTTTTGTGAGGCGGAGCATGTCCGGGTGTGTGGCAGGGGAACTGAAATGTCCGCTGTTGACTTTTTTATATCTGCAGATTTCTTGTTGCTCTTTTTGGAAAAGGGAAGCCCTCCCTGGGGCCCAATGCATGGGTTTTTCTGTACGTGAATTTTTGTTATTTTCTCCCATTCGATTGGGGACTGACTTCTAGTGGTATGAAAAGGCAAGATGGCCCAGCTCCTGCCTGAACGAGGAGGTCCCCTACCAGGGCCAACAGGCTCATGTCTGTGTGGAGAGCTCTTTCTCGGTGACTGACACGTGGATGTCCGTGGGAGACTCACGGGGCCCTCAGACCACAGGATAAATGGTGAGAAAGCTTCAGGCTTTGAGGATGGTGTTCCCGGCACAGCAATTTGATCAGCAGGTCCTTAAAAAAAAGACTCTGGTCCACTCTCTTGGGAAATCGGGCTGTCATCTTCTCTACTTGTGTATTGTTTGGTCTCCTGTTTTATTTTCTTTTAATGCTCTTATTATTATTTTAAGAAACTATTCTCATCATTTCCTTTCTGCTAAATATTCTAGTTTGGTTAAAGTTTGCTCAATTCAGGGTCCCAGAAGCCTGAAGGTGAGACCATCATGCTGTCAGACAACATCCTTTCTTCTTAAAATGTGCATTCGGGACCCCTGTTCTCGTGGTGGTGGCAGTAGGGGGTACAGTGCTGGCTGTGGAATTAGGAGTGTTTATTGTTGCTTCACCCAGGGTGGTGTGAAAGGCACTGACCTCCAGTTTTCAACTTGCAAATGCACTTGGCCCTTGGGTTTCCTCGGGAATTGACCCGAGGCTTTGGATTCTGACACTTCCTGGGCACTCTGCAAAGATGCTCTCCGAGGCCCCTTCTGTCTTGCCTGCTCCCCCGGGGTCAGTGGCAGTGTTCCTGGGAGCTGGTTGGGGACACATGGGTGGGCAGGGGGGCTCCCCAGGAGCTGGGGAAGTTTTGCACCTGCAGTCGGAAAAGGTGGGGACTTAGAAACTGCTCCCCATCTGGTGTGCTGTGCCAGGGCACACCTGTTGACACTGCGGGCTCCAGCAGAGTCCAGACATCAGAGGGTGATGCCCTCTGCTCACAGCGCCTCCCCCAAACCTGCTTTGTTTATTGATTTAAAAACAACAGGCGGCAGGAAGCCATTGCTTGACGAGATCCTGGAAGTGCCCCGCTGGCTGCCTTCCAGCCAAGTGGGTGGTGCGTCCACTTCCTGGGAGAGCCTGGGATCAGAGCATCCTCCAGGCCCTTCCCCAGAAGTGTATATGCAAATCAGCGGGGGCAATAACCATACAGATGTATTGTGTCGGACATGTGTGCTTACGGGATTGCACCTTTCTTGTCTCACAACTGAATTAAGAATCTGACCACAATAACAGTCAGGAACTCAAATAACCTCCCCTGAGTTTCCCCCATGCGTCAGACAACGCTTTGTGCTAAAGGGCACCTGAAAACCCAGGGGAGACGAGTGTAAGTTGAGTGACCTGGCTGGGAAAAAAAAAGCAGATGTGGCCATGGGTGACCCTAGGAATGAGTGAGCAGAGTGTTTTTTCTACCAGGTCAGGCCACCCCCGGGGTCAGCAGTGGGCATCGCCCAGCAGGAGAATTGGCAAATGGAACGTGTGCAAGAGTGCTGCATTGGGACATAGCTGAAGGACAAGGATGTTCATTGGATTCTGCAGGGGGACCTGGGAGGGGTCTTCAGATACTGGAAAAGGCATGCGATTCCTAGCACCGCTGCTAATATTACCTCCTGTTTACTGAGCTCCTACTCTGTGACCAGCTCTAGCCTGAGCACTTTCCGTGTAATTCTCAGATTATCCCATGTGGTGGGTACCATTAGGATTTTCACGCTAGAGAGGAGAAAACTGTAAGTGGCTCTGAATCATGGCTATCCTTAAAGGGTAATCCCAGGACAACAGTACCAGTCACCCAAGCGGGCTCAGTAGGCAGGGGTGGGGCACAGCTCTCCAAAGGCAGGTGGAGGCGGGCGGGATGAGGGGAAGGGAAGATGAGCAGTGAGCATCTGCCATATGCCAGAAATGGCCTTGGGAGCTTTCCATGCATGATTTCAGTTAATCCTCACAACAGTGTGAGTCAAGAACTAACCCCATTCGAAGGATGAGGAAATTGTGGCACGGAGTCTTCCAATAAAGCATCGGATGCCTTTCCACCAGGAAGTAACGGAGCCCAGACTTGAGTTCAGGTATTTTGGACTCTGGGGGCCGTTCTCATGGCTGCTTTGGACAAAGGCAGTCCACACAGGTGGTCCCTGGCACAGGCTGCCCCTCTGCTCATGGCACTTACCCACTCGTCGATGTTTGTTTCACGGCTTGTCCTCCCGTCTGGACTGCAAGAGCCACAGAGGGGCAGGGGTCATATCTGCCTTGCTCAGGGCGGTAGTCCTTGTGCCAACAAATATTTGAGAGAATGAAGGAATCCCAGTAGAGACCCCATGCGGTCACAGGAGAAGTTAAAGAGGATTAATGCCTCTTGTTTTGGGGGTTAGAGGGAGAGCCCATGCTAGGTCAGGGGTGGATTTTCAATGGTCCAGATCCCAGCAGGCCATCAGAGTCACCCAAGGGACCTTTATAAAAATAAATGCCACATCAGGCCCCCAGAATCGGAATGTCAGGGAGCAGGGCTGGGGGTCTCTATATTGTATGCCCCCTTGGATGATCCTGCTGTATGGCCAGGGGAGGAAGCCCCAGGCCAGGCCGGGATGCCGGGTGCCATGGCTCCACATCACCATTCTGGGGGTTCTCGGGCCCCCTTCCCACTTGCCGCCGTCCATGCCATGTGCCCCTGTCTGCCAGTCCTTGAGGCCAGGCCCCGCGTGTGTCTGGAGCCCGCAGGGCTGTCTGGTGCCCGGCCAGGCTGGGGCCTTATCAGCTGGGTGTTTACTGAGCAAAGTTCAGCCAGGGCAGCACTGCGGATCCGGGTTCAGCAGATACCCATGCTTCCGGGCCTTTGATTCAGACCCTTATCGGGGGTGATAACAGGCCTCCGTGTCAGGCTAGGGCTGCGCTACCACCCCCCGTGGACGCAGGCCTGCCCTCCACGGGCCCGGGGCCCACGGGCGGGGCCTTCTGGGCAGGCAGGTCAGCGCTGGCCGGCCGGGGCTGCTTTCGGCTTGCTCTCCCTGCCTGGGCTCATGGCTGGCTCGGTGCTTTGGCTTCCTGGCTTTATGACAAAAGGCAGAGGGAACCTTCTCTCTGCAGCAAGGCTGTTCCAGGGCTCATGATCACTTCACGGCATTTGGCCTCCATCCTGGGAGCCACCCGGCTCAGCAGCCTAAAGGTCCAGGAGACGAAGGGGAGGGGAGTGGAGGGATATGTTAAATAACCAGCCAGTCAATTAATCAACAAATAACCTACTGAGTTTATTACAGACATGCCACTAAGGAAGACACAGAGAAATAAGGTACAACATCTCACCTGGAGAAACATAAAATCTAGGTGGGGTCATAAAAAATTCACACCAGAGAGGATAACTAATTGTTATATAGCAGATTATGATAAATATTAATAATGTAAGATTCTGTTCAGAGTTAAGGCTTAAAATGTACAGAGTTTCTATTTGGGACAATGGAAAAGTTTTGGTAATGGATGATGGTGAGGGTAGCACAACATTGAGGACATAACTAGCAGCACTGGATTACATATTTGAATGAGGTCAAAGGGGGCATTTTAGATTGTGTATATGTTACTAGAGTAAAATTAAAAAAAAAATCCATGGAACTGCACAACACAGTGAACCCGAAATTAAACCATGCACTAGAGTTAATAGCACAATTACAAAAAAGAGCTTTCATCAATTGTAACGAATGTACCTTCCCAATATGAGGTGTTAATAACAGGTTGGTCCATGAGAATCTTCTATTTTATGCAGGATTGTTCCGTAAATCTACAACTTCTCTAATTAAAAAAAAAAGATGGAAACCTTACTCTGTAACCGATTTTTTACTAAGCACATACTTCACATTGACGGTGTCAGTGGCTCCTCACAACATTCCTTTGATAAAGAGGCACAGAGAGGCCAAGTAATTTGCTGAGAATCACACAGTTAGAATGTGGCAGGATTTGAGCCTGACCCAGAGTCCCTGCTCTTACCACTGTCCTCTCCGCCCTACGATGAGTACTGCACAGGTCTGGGAGGGGTCGAAAGGTTCCTGGGATGAAATAATTTGCGTGGGCTGCAGTGGTCAGCCAGGAGGGTCGGAGCCGATCTTGGGTCATGGGAAATTGAGCAGCTGAGAGAAGCGAGTGGGAATTCTGATCATGGGAAGTCCTGAGCAAAGAGGAGGTGAGAAGGTGCAAGGTGGGAGTAAAAGAAGCAGAGGCAGGCCAGAAGGGGTTAAGGGGTTGGGATGGTGAGTCTTACGACCCCATCGGCCTGTACCCCTGGCAGGAGGTTTGGGGGGCAGGAGGAGTGGTCATGCTGAGAGGGCTATTTTAGGAAGCCCCCCTGCCTTCCCCTGGGGTCCTCCGCGTTCGGCCCCCACTTGGGTGAGCAGGTGCACGCGGGAGGGAGACGAGCGCGCGTGCCCTTGCTTTCCACAGCCGCAGCTCCCGAGCAAGCCCCGGCCCCGCCCCGGCCGTACCAGGGCGTCCGGGTGAAGGAGCCGGTGAAGGAGCTGCTGAGGAGGAAGCGCGGGCACGCCAGCAGCGGGGCGCCGGGGGCCCCGACGGCGGTGAGGAGGGCCCGGGGGCCGGGCGGGGGGCACGGGCGCAGGGGTCGAGCAGGGCACGGAGGGCGCACTGGCCGCCGGGGCCTGGGTGAGCCCGGGGTCCTTGCAGGGACGCGGCCGGCTTGGTGCACCGAGGGCCTGGACAGAGCTTCTGGCAGGGCCTAAGGGAGCAGAAGGTTCATCGCCCTTCCTGCTGGGGCCCCCCCGGGAAGGAGGATGATGCCAGAACTCTGCAGACATGGATTTGTTGCTCCAGGGAGACAAGAATCCCTCCAAAATGGTGGGGATGTGGGATGGAGGGTTTTTAATCTAAGCCGGGAGGCTCTCAGCCTGTGTTTTCCTCCCCCGGGGAAGGTTCCAGACCCAGGGCTGGCTGATGCTGGCTGGACACTGAGCCTGGTCTTCTCTTCTCCCTCCAGGTGGTGCTGCCCCATCAGCCCCTGGCCACCTACACCGCAGTGGGTAAGAGCGCCTGGCCGCCCCCGTCTCCTGCACGCCCCTCCTCTGGGGTGGCGGCTGCAGAGGCCGTCATTTCCTTCTCCCCACAGGTCCTTCCTGCCTTGACATGGACGTCTCTGCGGCCACGGTGACCGAGGAGGGGGCGCTGTGCGCCGGCTGGCTCTCCCAGCCTGCCCCGGCCACCCTCCAACCCCTGGCCCCGTGGACGCCGTACACAGAGTACGTGTCCCACGAGGCCGTCAGCTGCCCCTACTCGGCCGACATGTACGTGCAGCCCATGTGTCCCAGCTACACGGTGGTGGGGCCGTCCTCCGTGCTGACCTACGCCTCCCAGCCACTCCTCACCAACGTCGCGGTACGTCGCCCATGGCAGAGTGCACCCACCCTTGGAGGGAGCCCCTAGAAAACCTAGGCTGACCCTCGGGCCTCCCGAGCCTCCTTGTAGCTGGTTCCCAGATTCCTGGGAGAGTCTGGTCGCCCCAGCCCACCCTGTCCTCCAGGGAGGCCTGCTTCCGTTCCTGTTGCTCTAAAATATCTGCCGCAAGGGTTTCTGGCCTCTCTTGCCAGGCCTTCTGTTCCTTGGGGTCGGAGCATGCTCCTGACTCCCCGTCCACCCCAACTCCTGAAGCAGTGGGTCTCGACTGGGAGGGTCGCGTTTTCAGTGGCTGGGGAACCAGACGAGAGCGTGCCGCAGTCTGCCTTTCCTTTCCAGGCACCTTAGGGAGTTCCCACTTAGCAGTGGCTAGGCTGAGCCACAGGTGACTCCCGCACAGCTTCCCAGAAAAGGTACTTGGGATGGAGTCAGACCCCCCTGCGGGGTGTTTCTGTGAGGTCTCCTCCTAGAGTCACATGGCCTGGGCTCACACCCCCACCTTTGTAGTCACGTGACCGCGGGCTCCTTGCCTCTCTGAGCCTCCGTGTCCTCATCTGTTAAATGGGAATAGTAACACGTGGGTGGTCATCAGGCCCAAAGGAGGTGTCGCACGTGGAGGGCTCCAAGCCGTCCCCGGCGTCAGGAAACACGAAGGACATGTTAGAAATCCTGAGGGTCTCAGAGGCTGCGGGCAGCACTGACCGAGGGCCGCCTTCGAGGGCCAGGCCGGTGGGCAAGGACCCGTGTCCCCAGGAGTGGAGGAAGAGAAGTCATTTGGTGGGGGTGGGGATCCCCTAAGGGTCCAGGGGATGAAAGCCCTGTGATTACAGCCGCACCCAGCCCTGGTCCTGGGAAAACCGTGGGAGCCCCTTGAGTAGTTACGGAGCCCGTTCTTGACCGAGGAGCTCGCATTGGTTCTCCAGGGTCGCTGGGTGGACCTGCCCGCTGCGTCCCAACCCCATCCAGGCAAGCCGCGGGGGCCTCCCACCTCACGCCACCTGGCTCCCCGGCACAGCAACTGCGGGGCTGACGGTGGAGGGGGAGGAGGCGGCTCATTTGCCTATCGGGGGGCCGGGGGGGGGGGGGGCGGGCATAATTGTTCCCAGCTTCTTCGTTACTCCAGATTGCTTTCCCTATTTATCCTTTCGGCACCCCACCCCCTGCTTTGAAAGATTCTGTGTATCAAACAAACCGTATTGAAGAAATAATTTATTTGTTTTGCCATTCGGGAAATTGATTCATCAAAGATGGCTGGAGCTACCCCTCAGCTCTCCTGATGAGCAGGAGATAAGACTGGTGGTGGCACTGGGTTGATGGAATTCTGTACCCCAACAAAGAAACGCAGCGTTTTGGTTGATCCGTGGGGGCTTAGGACGAGAATGTGTAGGATTTCTGTTTGAATTTTTGCAACGAGGGAAGCAAACCAGAGAGTTTCTCTGGTTTCGGGACACTGGGTGGGGAGCGCTGGCTTGAGTCCAGGAGAGGGGAAGGGGACGTACTCCAGCCTGGAAGTCAAGCGCCTGGAGCCCCTGAGGCACCCTCCAGCTCTCTCCTGTGGATAAACACTCCAAAGCGTGGTCCTAGGACAGCCGCTTCCCACGGCCGGGGGTCTTAGAGGCCCAGAATCCCAGGCCCCGCCTTGGACCCCCTGTACCAGCAATTGCGCTGTGACAAGAGCCTCAGGAGATTTAAATGAGCTCTGCCCTGAAGGACTCCAGCATTCGCTCTCAAGGCGCACTGGGCAGGGTGGGGGGCCGGGAGGGGAAGAGCTGGGCCTCTCTCACCTCCTCATGCGCGAGAACTTCCTCTCCCACCTGCTCTCCTCGGCCAGGAAGGGGTGGTGAGAGGCAGGCCCGGGCTTCCCTGCCCCCAGCAAGCCTCGGGGAGCAGCCCCGAGCCCTGGGGGCCCCTGGATGGCCACTGGGGCCCATGGGAGGCAGGAGGACGAGGCCGTGGTGGGCACCAGGAGGCCGGAAGAAGGCGGGTCTGGGGGCATGGCAGGCCCTCCCCTGTGCTGTCACTACTGGGGTGGGGGGGAGGTCAGGGGGTCTATGTGGGCTCCCGGGGACCCCGTGCTCAGGCTGTCCTTGAGTCTGGGCAGGACAGGGGCCACATGAGTGGCAGGGACCACTCCAGGTGCCAGGCTAGTTCTTTAACATGCTGTATTTTAATCAATTTTAAGCTGAACCTTTTTTCACATTTTATTATCTCTAATAATAATAATATTATTTTGTGTTATATTTTATATTCACTGAAATAGGGAAAAATCATCTCTCATTCAGCCCCCTGGCTTCAGTCCTATTAGTATCCAATTTTACAGATGGGGAAACTGAGGCTGGGGAGCGGGGAAGCAGCCTGAGCTAGTGGGGGATGGAGTCAGGGGTGGGGCGGCAGTTGGTCTGGCTTGTCCCTCGGGCTGTGTTGGGGGGACTCTGCGCAGGTGAAGCGGAGGCCCCGGGGGAAGAGCCGGAAGGGGCTGATGGAGAGGGGCAGCAGGGCCCGTGGCCACCCCGGGCCGCTCACCCGGGTCCTGTGCTTCCCCCTGGCAGGCGAGGAGCGCGGCCGCGCCCGCCGTGGGGCCCCCGCTGGAGAGCCCCGAGCACCAGGCGCCCCTCACCTACTTCCCGTGGCCTCAGCCCCTCTCCACGCTGCCCACCTCCACGCTGCAGTACCAGCCCCCGGCCCCGGCCCTGCCGGCACCCCAGTTCGTCCAGCTGCCCATCTCCATCCCGGAGCCCGTCCTGCAGGACATGGACGACCCCAGGAGGGCCGCCGGCACCCTGACCATCGACAAGCTGCTCCTGGAGGAGGAGGACAGCGACGCCTACGCTCTCAGCCACACGCTCTCCGTGGAGGGCTTTTAGGGTGGGCTGCCCCCGAGGGGCCTGTGCCCTGAAGCTGGGGTTGCACCAACGAGCCAGGACTGAGTCTTAGATGCATACCTATCGGGCGCAGCCATTGCATTACCACACTTTCAGCCCCAAAGTAAAATTGTGGCCCTTTTCTCCCTCCCCCCTCCTTCCCTCCCCTCTCCCCCCTTTCCCTCCCTCCCTCCCTCCCTCCTTCCTTCCTTCCTTCCTTCCTTCCTTCCTTCCTTCCTTCCTTCCTTCCTTCCTTCCTTCCTTCCTTCCTTCCTTCCTTCCTTCCTCCCTCCCTCCCTCCCTCCCTCCCTCCCTCCCTCCATTTCTCCCCCTCTCCCACCCTCCTTCCATCTTCTCTGTCTTTCCTTCCTCTCCTTTTCCATTTCTGTTCCTCTCGGGGAGGGGTGGTATTTCACGCCACCTTGCTGCCGCTGTGAGCCGGGTGCTTCTGTGTCTGCCACGTCCCACCCCTCGGCGGGGGCGCCTTCTCTGGAGCGCCCGCTGCGGCGGGGAGCGCAGCACTGCCGAGCGGTCACGGCACCAGCTGCACCCTCTGTCATTTCGAGATGCAGAGGTGCCCCGCGGGTAGACGGGCTGTGCCAGCACCTCCCGGGAGAGGCGGCCAAGGGCAGACCCAATGCCAGAGCCCTTGAGCTGCCAGTTCCCACACTTGCTCCTTTGTTTGTTATTCTCAGCGGTGGCCAGATTTACGGGCCAAGTGGCAAAGTCTCAAGACCTGGGGCTGAGTGTAGTGACGGGTGGGGTTAGGGTGGGGGGAGAAAAGGAACGTCAGGGTGGGTAGGGACAGTGGGGACATGAGAGAGGGACAGAAGTGGGGAGGGAAAGAGGGTGCATATACATGGTGTGAGCAAGCAGGAGATGCTGGGGGCAGATTTTACATAGGAGGTGGGCTGAATGGGTCAGCTCTGGATTCCTGGGGTATTAAGAACGACATTACATTTAGGAGAAACATTGCTTTAAGAGGTGTTGTTGCTACTCTCCTTAAGGATGCCTGCAGGGAAAGCAGAGCGCTTCCAACCATCCCAGCGATGAGGCTGCCTGGCCGCCTCCTGCGGTGCCTCATAGTGGCTGGGTCTTTGCTTAGTGTGGTCATGTTGCTTCTGTGGTGTCTGAAAGGCACCCAAAGGTCACCCTTTTGTGGCGCCAAGGCCTCCTCCCTCCCAGCAGCAGCCTTCCAGGGATGGCAGGAGCCTTGGCCAGAAGTGCCTCTAGGTGCAGGCCAGGGCTCCGGTGCTGCTGGAGAAGCAGCGCGTTCGTCAGGGCTGAGCACAGCGGTCCCTGGAGGTTCTCCCGAGAGCGGGGGTGTTCCTTGGGCCAGGGCACCTGCTTGCTGGCACCGCTGCCCCCTGTGACGCAGACCCGCTGGCTGGTGGGCCCCATGAGCAAGGAGCGGCTTTTCTGGGGAATGACCATGTCTTTGATACATTTTCTTTGTCATTTTTAACAAAATCTTCTGGATCTAGTTGTCTTTTTTGGATTTTTTTTTTCTCTGCTCTGGGTTTATTTTGACCCAAAGGTTTCCTTACCTGCCTGAAATCCCAGTATGCACACTATAAATATTTCTATTCAGACTCAAATTTTTTTTTTCAAATTTCAAATCTCAAGACAGCGTTTTAGAAGACGAATTTACATTTCTTTTGGTAGTGAGGAGGAGGAGGCAAGGGAGAGGGGTGTCTCAGGCCTGTTCGAGTAAAAGCCCTAGTTTCTGAGCCTGGGAGCCCCAAGATCCAGGGACAGAGACTGCCGAGCCCCATCTCTCTGCTGCCACCTACGCTGGACAAGATCATCTAACCATAGATAAACATGAACCTGTGCAGGACAAACCGACGGAGCAGGCTGAGTGATGACAAGGCAGCTTGCATGAAGTCTTTAACGGTGCAAGGAGCTGATGTGGCCAACGAGGAGAGGAATCTTCTCTTGGTTGCTTATAAAAATGTTGTTGGAGCTCATAGGTCATCGTGGAGGGCCAACAAAACTGACGGACTGAACAAAAGACGGAAGGTGCTGAGAAAAAAACAGCATGATTCGAGAATACAGAGGGAAAATGGAGACTGAGCTAAGAGATATCTGCAATGATGTACAGTCTCTTTGTTAAAGTTCTTGATCTCCAATGCCTCCCACACAGAGAGAGCAACGTCTTCCATTTGAAAATGAAAGGAGACTGCTATGGTTACTTAGCCGAGGATGCTGCTGGTGAAGACAAGAAAGGGATTGTGGCTCAGGCACAACAATCACACCAAGAATAATTGAAATGAGCAGAAAGGAAATGCAACCAACATATCCTATCAGATTGGGTTTGGCTCTTAACTTTTCTGTGTCCTCTTATGAGATTCTGAACTCCCTAGAGAAGGCCTGCTCTCTTGCAAAGACAGCTTTTGATGAAGCCCTTGCTGAACTTGACACATTAGTGAAGAGTCATGCAAAGAGAGCATGCTCTTAAGGTAATTACTGAGAGACAAGTTGACATCGTGGATGTCAGATGCCCAAGGAGATGAAGCTGAACCAGGAGAAGGAGGGGAAAAAAAGTCACCAGCCTACCAACTTTTGTCTGCCTCATTCCAAAATTTACACAGTAGACCATTTGTCATCCATGCTGTCCCCACAAATAGTTTTTTTTTGTTTAGGATTATGACAGGTTTATGTTACTTCTATTTGAATTTCTGTATTTCCCATGTGGTTTTTATGTTTAATATTAGGGCAGTAGAGACAGTTAACATTTAGGGCATTATCTGTTTTGAAGTGACCAATATGGGGATGTGGAAGTTTTACACAAGTTATAAATATTTGGCATAGTACTTTTGGTACATTGTGGCTTCGCAAGGGCCAGTGTTAAAACTGCTTCCATGTCTAAGCAAAGAAAACCACCTACATATTGTTTTGTGCTGGTGGGGGATAAAAGGAATAATTGGTTCCAGACACAAGTGTAGTTATTGTGGGTACTTTATGGTTTAGAGCACTTTCAAGGTTGTAGGATAAATAGAATTCCCTAGGATATTACCTGTTGAACCATATGTTTCTATGGGATATACCATCTCCATGTGCACACACTTTTTCAAAGTCGTGACCCACTTTACTCTGGAGAGGGGCAGATATGGCTCACGTTCCATTATTTGTAAAGGTACCTGCTGTTTGCTTTCATTATTTTTGCTATACTCATTTTATTTATGTAAATATTTTAGGCATCCTAAAAACAAATATTCAAGCAACTATGCAGTAAAAATGAGTTGCTTGATATCCATTACTTCATGTATATCAAGCACTTAACAACAACAAAAAACATGTAATTACTTTTTATAGGTTTTTTGCTTTTGTGGGATGTTGTTGTTTTTGGTACTCGCCTATCATGCACATGTTGTAAAAATAGAGAAATAACTTGATGATGGGTAGCTTTTGTTTAATGTCTCATGAAATTTTCATGAACAGTCCAAGCATAATTGTTAAGAACATGTGTGATAGCTTGATGTAAATAGAATATAAGTTTTGTGAATGGACTTTTCAACTACTTTCTCTATAGCTTTTCATGTAAATTAGTCTTTTGGTTCTGAAACTACTCTAAAAAAAATTGTACGTTTTTGGAAATTTATTACTTATACCCTTTTGGCAGCTAATGGACTGTTACCAAGTTTAAATACAAAGTTTATCATAATGACAAAAATACTACTCATGTAACTACTCTTCCCAACCATATTGCATTCTCCTTTCCTACCCTACTTCACCCCCTCTCCGCAATCAGTTTCTATTGGGAGGACTGTCAACTGAATAAAAGTAATGTGTTCTGCCTTTTGGTATATGGCTTTTTCTAACTTAGGAAGCCACAAGCCATAATGTTCTTAGCCCATCATGATGTTGGGTGGCATTAACGGTAGGTTTTGTGCTTCCACTTTTGGTTTTTAAGACTTCTTAGATACTCTTGTAGTCTGCCTTCAATTTTGAACCTTTAGCCTATTTGTCAGGTGCACAGGATTACCTTCCTTTTTTAGCCTTCTTCTGTATCATCTATCACCAACCATTCCTACTCGTTGGCCATGCACTTGGAAAAAGGCTGCATGATATTTCTGCCTCTGCTTAATGTATAAGATGCTACCCTACTTCCTTTGCTTGCATATCACAAACTATTTCCCTCATCCTATTTACTGCAGCAAATTTCTCCTTAGTTGATGAACTCGTGTTTATCTCCCTGTGAGCCCTACCTATCTTGAGTGCTCTGTCATCATCTGCCTTTTAATCCTTCTTCTCCTCTATCTAAATAACTATGGGGCTAAGTTATTCCCAAGGCTGACCCTATAGACTATTTCCTCAGTTCCTTGCAAAAAACACCAAAGAAAAATATCATTTTAAAAGAGGTGTATTTTTTTTTTCTTTTAGAATGTAAGCTCCTCAAGAGCAGGGATAATATTTCCTGTACTGTTGTGTCCAGTATACTGTAAATGCTCAATAAATACTGATGATGGGAAAAAAAAGCCCCGGTTTTCTATAAAAACACTATGCAAGACTTTTTGGCTGTACTTTTTGAGGATTTGAGAGGATGTAGAAGCATAAAGGAATGTAAGTTGGCAGAAACTAGCAAAAAAATTAAGTACTTTATGTATTTGCTGAGATTTAAGTGGTATCTTTTTCTCTCTTTATCTTGAGTTCAAATGTCCTGGTTGTAGTAGTTTGTCTAGATTTTTGCTAAGATGGAAACATTTTCAATAAAGATTTGCAGAGATTTTTTTTTGTGCCAAAGAGTTTTATGTCTTATCAAATTAAGCCCAAAGTGTTTTTAATTTTTATCAAATTAATCTCCCTTAGCTCTCAGTTCCGTGTTAGGCAGTGTCATTTTAGGCCATTTACATGAGTCTTGTTGATTTTGTAACCTGATCTGCTGCAGGAGAAGATAAAACCAGCCTGCAGTACTGTTCTCCCAGCAGTGCCTGCGAGGCTGGTGGGCTGGGTCCCCAGGAGAGAGGGAATTTGAGGGGAGGAAGGAAATCTCTTTAAAACTGTTGTTATTCCTGATACTCCTGTTACATGAGTAACTTCTCATGATGTCATGTGTCCAGGAATAAGCTCCATCACTGGCATTTTCCCATGTGTCAGGGCCAGTGGCATGTGGCCTGACATCACAATGAAATGGAAACTCAAGAAGCTACACAGTCCTTACTAAGAACAATCCTGGGAGTGAGTATGGAGGGATCTCCTTTTCCTAGTGATTTTCTGAGTTACTATGAGCTTCATTATTAAGCATCATTGGGGTAATTATCTTTCAGTGGTGCCCCTTATTCTAAAGTTTGTCTGGTTTCCATATTTTGGGGGACAAGAGTACTTCTACCAGTTATTTAACTCACTTTAGATGGTCACCACCATTGTCCTTTTTGCTTATTCCCCATAACCCTGGGTGGGGAGAGGGGACAGGAAAAGGATTTAGTGAGGCTTACCTATAGGGGAAGATCTCATAAAAATTCACTTTGTGTCACCTGCCCTCTTTTGTGACAAGTGCAGTAGCACCTCATTTGTAACACAAGAGGGTGGCAGGTCAGTGTAGATTGCTGCTTTACAAGATTCTGATCCATGAGGCTGTTCATTTCCATCACGGAGCAAGGGAGCAAGGAGAAGATCAATATGTGGTGAGATGAAGAAGCTGAACACCCACAGAATAATGAAATTGCCCTCCCGTGTGGCTCAAATTCTTAGAACATCAGTCTGCACTCATCTCTAAATGGAAAAGTTTGAAGACATATTCTAGAGCTCCATATGAGTTTCTTGAAACCAGGACTCATAGGATGACACCCTTTGTATGAACTTCATTTGCGAGTCAAATAGGCACTCAATAATTCCTTATAGAACTGAACGAATTTGGGAGATGGTTTTATTTCATTGCTCTAAATATTGACATGGATGATTGCAAGTTGATTATAGTGGAGTTTCTTTCTTGGGCTTTTAGACACATGATGCTTCTTGGATATTTTTCCTGAATGCTTGGACAGAAGCTTCCATAGGCTGGTGCTCTTAATATAGTAGTCAGTCTTCCATGTACGGCTATGGCGGCTGTGGAAGGGGTTTCACCGATCCATTCAACACACGTTTTATGAGTGTCAATTCTGGGTTAGACAGGCATCGTGAATTATTTTAGATGCCTTCTTTGAGGCAGTTTTCTAGCTCAGTGATCTCTTTTCATTATGAATATCCATTCCCATATATTTACTGTAATATTTAGTTTTCTATGACTTATATTCCTGAATGACTTTGACTGTACTATTCATTATAAAATGCTCACAATAGTAGAACTTTAAAAAGATGAGGTAAACATAAAACAAATAATGTTTGAAATAGTTATTTCAATCATGAAGGGTACAAAAATCCTCTTTGACCTCATTAACTGAAAGTTATCTTTTAGTTGTATAAAAGGTTAAATAAAAATTATATAAAAGCTATATAAAAGGAGAAATGTTATTGAATGTGTTTAATTGTTTTGCACCAATTTGAGGATCTGGTTCTCATCAATTTATTTCAGTACTTTGGATGTTATAGGTGAAAAAGATATCATGGAAAAATAGAGACACATAGAAATAGTGCATCATTGGCTGTGCTAACTAAATTATAAAAATCTTGAAGAATTTCTTCCACCAATTATGCAAAGCTTTCCCCCTCTATTTGGTTAGTAAGCTGATGCCAACCACTCTTGCAAACTTGTTGATAGTGTTGCATTTTTATATTTTTTACATATTCATTTAAAACCTCCCGAACACTATTTGAAAAAAATTTAAACAAGTTGAAATTTTCTGTTTCCCCTTTTCTCTTTTCTTTCTTTCTTTCTTTTTTTAAAGCATGTGCAGGTAGTTTAAAGGTAACACACAACTTCATCATTGTTAGCAACAATATCATATATGTCAGAAATGTTCCTAAGCATTCACTAAATCTCCACTTACAAAATGTTCTCCTCATTGCATTCTAAAAGCATTGTTAAAATGTCACTTGTACTTTGATGGACCCAGTTAAATGTGAATGGCATACATTTAAGAATTATCTGCAGGCAGCTTATTTTGGGCAGTCAACTTTCTAACCAAAAAAGATCAGCAAATTGGGTATGCGTGTATTTTTACAAATATATTTAATTCATTTTTAAGTTTTTACAGTTCTTTGTAATATTTTGCAACGAGATAGTCAGCAATCTGTGTGGTATTAAAGTGTCTCATGTCCTTATAAAGATTGCACCATTTAAAGGTGGTGTGCCTCTAAAATTAATCACACTGACATCAGCCTGTAACAAGCAGACCTCAGTATGTTGCATTATGACGGCTGTGAATGAACTGGATAAGGGCACCCCTTACGCCCTCCAGTGTGTAACTCTCTCTTGTCCCTGGGGACACTCTGAACCATGGGGCATGTATGACCAAGTGGTACCACCGACGTTAGTCCACGTGAGGATGGCAGCTAGTTGTGGTTTTAGCACTGGAAATCCCATGTTCTGGGAAACACCCCAGGGAAAACTGGGATTTTTAATCACCCTGTCCACAAACTAAATACTATAAAATCCTCCCTGCCTCCCTGCCTTCTTTCCATCCTTATCCTTTCTCTCTCTTGCTTTTTTTTTGAGGAATTAAAATTCTGATAGTTTCTTCCTGTACCCCAACAAATTGTCTCTTGTGACCCCTGTGATCCATGCTCTCCACACTGGATCCTACAGAGATCCTGACTTGTTCTGGTCCGAGAATACTGAGTTCTCACTCAAAGTGACCCCAGGGAGCATGGTACCGTCCTCTTAGGCAAGTGGGCTCTGGCTGCAGAACCGGCAAGGATGCCTCTTGACTCAGTTAAAGCCTCCCCTTGCACCCAGGAAAGGAGGTCAGGATGGAGAATTTTCGGAGTTGCATCATTTGACACCAACACCCCCGGGAGCAGACACCCTCTGGTGCGTGTCCCTGAGGACAACGGGGCCCGTGAGGAGATCCTAGCAATGCTAAAGGGCTTGGGACGAGACCTGCAAGCTCACGTCAGCGACCCAGTGATGATGCACGGGGGTGAACTCAGACCCTGTGCAGCTGCTGCCGGGCTCCGCCTGGAAGTCTTGATTAGATGAACCTCTGAAGTGGAATAACAGGTCCTTTCACGTATCAAATACCTTTAAGAGCTCGACTGAGGCAGAGAAGCCTATTGCAAAGAAGGACTGTTGGGAGCAGACAAAACTAGGTTTGAATGGTGATAAAAAGTGTGATAATATATATAAAGTGCTAGCAGTAGTGTCAGGTATATCACAAGCCCTCCATAAACGTTAGTTCCTCTTAAGTGGAAGATCAGAAAGTCTTTTTACATCTTCAGCTTTTAACTTTTTAAACATGAAAAATAGCACACGGGTATGCCAGAAATACTTCACACACAAAATTTAAAGGCCAATTAGTTTTCTTATAACTGATAGGGGAGTAGAATCTCCTGGCTGGAAAATAATTTCCCTTGCCGGTTCTAGCCGTCATTTTTCACCAGTTTTAGGTGTGAAATAGGAGTACCTTTTATATACTCAAATAATGTAGTTGCCCTAAGTTTTGTCATACTGGTAGCTGTAGTTATTGGAATTAAAATGTACACACAGACTTACTGCAAACCCTGTCTACTCCTCTGCTGGCAAAGTTCAACGCGATAACCTGGGTTTACCTGAAGCCTGGGTGTCAGTCAACCACCCACAGCGCAGGTAGACTGGGAAGCAGCTGGGAGGAACGGAGCAGCCATTGGTAGAATTCCTTAAGGTTCTGTCCTGAGGTTACCAGAATTTCTCTATTTCATATCAGTGTCACTTTTTTTCTACCCAATATTTTATTATGAAAAATTGAAACATACGGAAATGTTTAAAACATTGTGTAGTGAACAGCATATGCATCCACCACCTAGATTCTACAATGAACATTTATCTTTAGATGATCAGGGGTTCTTGAACCTTTTTTGTTCCGCGGACCCTTTTGCCAGTCAGGTGAAGACCAAAGATCCCTTCTCAGAATGTAGAGGTAGGTAGTTTTATGACACTCAACATCGGCATGTCTTAATTAAATTTTAGGATTATTCAAAATTACGTTTTACAACTCTCTCGTATTTTCAAAACCTGATAACCTAACATGGTTCAACTTTTGTTCAAACCGTCATTTTCGGCAAACATTTAGAAATTTAGTCATGGCATCATAAAACCATCTCTGCCATCCTTACCAAGCTTTTTGCAGGCAGTTATCCACTGCACTAGGAATACGCTACCTCAAAATAAAAATCGTACTAAGCTCACATTATACTGTGTATTATTTAATAAATATATCACACCTGCACCAACATGTCCCCACAAGAATAATATTTTTTTGAATTTTCAATTCAAGCTCATAGACACCCTGATATCTTTGCATGGACCCTGTGGCCCCCTGGTTAAGAACCCCTGCTCTAGATGCTTTATCACCTCTCTATCTATCCATCACCTCTTCCTCCATGGATCCATATATATTTTGATGCATTTCAAAGTAAATTGCAGAGCAGAATACTCACCACAAAGTACTTTAGTGTGCATATCGTTAAACTAGTATTAGCTTAAGGCTCTCTTTTTTTAAGCTTAAGGTGAAATTTGCATACTGTAAAACTTCCATATCTTAAGTGTACCATCTGTAACAGTTTGAGAAAATTGATGAATTCCAAAAAGAAATATTGGATTATGCTTGTAATCTGATCTGTACTTGGGCATGACTGAGTTATGATTAGGACGTTGAGTCCCCACCCCTTGGTGGGTGGGGACTCCAGATAAAAGGTATGGCAAAGAACAGAATTGAGGGCTCTTAATGTTGGAGTTTTGATGTTGGAGTTTGATGCTGAAGACTTAAGTGGGAGCCCCGGAAAGTAAGTTCACAGAGGAAAGAGAAGCCAGGCCCAGGAAGATAGGAACCTTGAACCCAGAGAAAAGCAAGCCCCAGGATCGTAGGAACCCAGGAAGCCTGAACCCTCACAGATGTCGGCAGCCATCTTGCTCCAACATGTGACAAGACTTTGGTGAGGGAAGTAACTTATGCTTTATGGCCTGGTATCTGTAAGCTCCTACCCCAAATAAATATCCTTTATAAAAACCAACCAATTTCTGGTATTTTGCATCAGCACCCTTTTGGCTAACTAATACACCATCCAATGAGTTTTGAAAAATACATACATCTGTGTAATCCAAAGCTCTATCATAATAAAAAACATTAGTATCAACCCCAAAGTTTCTTCATGCCAGTCAGTCTCCAACCTCACCTCCTTGGAAGCAACTACAAATTTTTTGCACCATAAATTAGTTTTGCCTGTTCTGGAACTTAGCATCAATGGAATCATGCAGTATGTACTCGTTTGTAAAATGTTTCCTGTACACGTCACAGTGTTTTTATATTCTTCCAAATTGTGGCTGGTGTGAGTAGTTTCTTCTTTTGTATTGCTGCTTAGCATTCAGTTGCATGAATATACCAGTTTGTTTATTTGTTTTCCTATTGATGGACACCTGAGCTGTTTCTAGTTTTTGGCTATTATGAATACAGCTACTATGAACATTCTTGTGCAAGTTGTTTTTGTGTGTGTGAACATATTTTTTTTATTGGGTAATATGTTGGGTAAGACCTAAGAATGACTGGGTCATGCAGTAGTTAGATGTTCAGTTTTATAAGAAAACTGCCAGGTCTTTTTCCTAAGTGTTTGTATTATTTTACATGCCCACCAATATCTGAGAGTTCTGGATATTCCAAATGCCAACATGTGGACTATCTCAGTTCAGTTTTAATTTGCATTTCTTTGATGACTAATGATACTGGACACTTTTTATATTTTGGTTCATTTTTCTTTCTTGGCGAAGTGTCTACTCAGATCTTTTGACCATTTTTAGGGCAGTTTGTTGTCTTATTATTGATTTATAGGAAGTCTTTATAGATTCTGAATTCAAGTCCTTTGTTGGATACATGTTTTGTGAATATTTGCTCCCATACTGTGGTTTTCCTAATCATTTTTCTAATGCTGTCTTTTGATGAGGATGAATTTTTACAATTTGGTACAGTACAATTTATCATTGTTTTTCTTTTATGAGTATTTATTTCTGTGTCCTATCTAAGAAAACTTTGCCTGTCCTACAAGTTGTGAAGATATTTCCTTATTTTCTTCAAGATGCTTGGTGGTTTTATCTTTTACATTTAAATCCGTGTGTGTGTGTGTGTGTGTGTGTGTGTGTGGTATAAGGTGTAAGACGAGTTTCATTTTTTCCCACTCAGTTTTTCCACTATTTGTGGAAAAGATTTTCCCTTCTACATTGGATTGCTCTGATGCTCTTATTGAAAATTAAATGTGTTTCTATTTGTGAACTCTCTTTTCAGAACTACTGAGTTATTTGTCAACCTAATGCTGATGCCATCCTGTCTTAATTACTGTAGCTTTATAGTAAGTCTTGAAAATAGGTAGTGTCTGTCCTCCAACTTTGTTTTCTCTTTTCAAAATTGCTTTGGATGATTAGGTCCTTTATATTTCCACATAAATTTTAGAATCACTTGTCAATTCCCACACATACACACAAAACTTGGTGAGATTATGATTGGGACTGCAATAAATATATGGATCGATTTGTAGAAAATTGCCATCTTAAAACATTGTATATTTTAATCTATGAACAAGATGTATCTATTTATTTAGTACTTAAATTTTTTTTCACATTAGGGTTTTGTAGTTTCATTGTATAAGTCATGCACATGTTTGTCTAATTTCTTCCTAAAGTATTTTATGTTTTGATATTATTATAAAAGAAAAATTTTAAATTTCACTTTCCAATAGTTTGCAGCTAAAATATGAAACAATTAATTTTTGCATATGTCTTGTATTGTGTAATCTTGCTAAACTCATTATTTCTAGTAACTTTTTTTTTGTAGATTTCTTAGGATTTTATGTGTAAGCAATCTTGTCATATGTGAACAGAAGAGACTTTACTTCTTTCTTTCCGTGCCTTTTATTTCTTTCTCTTGCCTTGTTGCTCTGGCTAAGACCTCTAGTACAATGTTGAATAGCAATAGTGAGAGGCAAAATTTTTGCCTTGTTTCCATGCTGGGGAGATAGCGTTCAATATTTCACCATTCCATATGATGTTAGGTATATGTTTCTCATAGATGCCTTTCATCAGATTGATATGAGGCATCTATGCTTTTTCTAACTTGCTGAGTTTTAAAAGAAGGAAATCATAAAGCATGTTGAATTTTGTCATTTTTTTAAATCATAGAGATGATCATGTGGTTTTTCTCCTTCATTCTAATATGGGGAATTACACTGACAGATTTTTGAAAGTTAAATCAGCCTTGCATTCCTGGGATAAATACCATTTGGTCAAGATGTATTATTCTTTCGGTTAAAGATTTTTCATCTATATTCATGAGGGTTATCAGTCTATAATTTTCTTTTCTCATAATGTGTTTATCAGATTTTGGCATCAGGGTTGTGTTGGCCTCATAAAACAATTTAGAATGTTTTCTTTTTCCTCTAGCTTCTGAAATATTAAAGATTGTTATTATTTTTCCCTTAAATTTTTGATGTAATTCACCAGTGAGATCATTTGGGTTTGGAACTTTCTTTATGGAATACTTTTCATAACAAAATCAATTTCTTTAATAGATACATGGCTATTCAGATTTTAAATTTCATCTTGTATCACTTTTGGTAAGATGTATTTTTCAAGGCCTTAATCCATTTCATCTAAGTTGTTGGGTTTATTGCCATAAGGTTGTTCATGTTATGTTATGCTCTTATTATTCTTTTAACAATTATGAGATCTGTAGTGATATCTTTTATATTGATAATTTGTGTTCTCTCTCTCTTTTCCTCGTCTTATCAAACTATGTTTTCTTTCAAATTTTTTTCTTGTTTTTTTCAAAAAATCAGTTTTGACTTTGTAAATACTGTCTGTAAATTTTGCCTATAATTTTCAATTTTCTATTTTATTGATTTCTGCTCTTATCTTTATTCTGTCCTTTCATCTGCTTAATTTGGTTTTACTTTAGCCTTCTTTATCTAGATGAGGGTTTCTCAGCCTTGGCGTAATTGATTGCCTTTTTGAACCTGTTGGTTCTTTACTGTGGGAGGATGTTTGGCAGCATTCCTCTCCTCTCCTCCTAGGTGCCAGGAGCATGCCCCACCCAGTTAGGACAACAAAAACATCTCCAGACACTGCCAAATGTCCCCTGGGGAGCAAAATCACTCCTGGTTGAGAATCACTGATCCATATTTTAAAGATATATCTTTAAGTTTGCTTTTCTTTTCTATTATACACATTTAAACCTATAAATTTCCCTTTAGTGTTGCCTTAGCTGCATGCCCATTTTGATATATGGATTTTATTATAAGTTAGTTAGGAATATTTTCTAAATTCCCCTCTCAGTTTTTCCAAAACCGTTTGTGTTCTTTGACCCATGGGTTATTTAGATGTGTATTGATTAATTTTTAAATATTTTGGCATTTTACTACATATCTGAATGTTATTGGTTTGTGATTTAATTCCACTGTGACAGATTATACACTGCAAAATTTCAATATTTTGAAATGAACTGAGACTTGCTTTATGGCTCCACATTTGGTCTTTCTTGGTGAATGCACTCTTGAAAAAAACAGCAACAGTAAATTCTGTAATTGTTGGGTGTAGAGTTCTATAAACGTCAATTTGATTGACGTGATTGATAGTGTTGCTCAGGTCCGTGCATTTACTGATTGCTTTTGTCTAGTTATTCCATCAGCTGCCAAGAGAGCAGTGCTAGAACTCTCTAACTATGATGGTGGATTTATTTCTCCATTTAATTCTGTCAACTTTTGCTTCCTGTATTTTGAATTTCTATTATTAGATACACATGCATTTATGATTGTTACGCATTTATGAATTGACCCTTGATCGTTAGAATGTTCCTTTTTTTCTCTGGTGATGCTCTTTGTTTTGAAGCCTACTCTCTCTCATATTCAGATAGCCACTTTAGCCTCCTTGCACTCACTGTTTGCTTGGGAGTGTTGGTGTCACTTTGTAAATAGAAATAATACAAACGACATATTATATTTATGCTATGAAGAGGTGAGCTTCTCTGCTCTCCTTTGATCTTCACAGCAATCCTATAGGTAGATCAGATGGTTGGTTCCACTTTCTGGAGATGGAGCTGAGTCCCCAGGAGCTAAATGATTCCCAAGTTTGCGGTGGTTAGTGAGGGCCACAGACTGCTCTCTCTCATTCCAAGGCCTCCGCTCCTGGCCATTTTGCTACGCTTTTCTTCATGGATTCACAGGGGGAGAAGTGGAGAGACCCAGGGTGGCTCCGCAAACGACAGGCGAGGGCAAATGTAGAGAGCGTGTGTGGAGAACGTGGTTCATTTCCTGTCGGGGAAAGACCCGGAGGCCCCCAGGCCCAGGCTAGGGCTAACGCTTGCCTCTACAGAGAAAGCTTGGGGTTACCGAGGTGGTGAGACCTCGTTAGGGTTCCTGGGCTGAAGGAAATCCTCCAGATCTCTGAGAAGCAGAGGAGGGCCTGGGCTGTGAACAGCCTGTCGCAACACGTTTTGATGAGCATTACTCGTCCTCATTTTGTATGTGGTACGGTTTTGCCCGGAGGCAGAGAGTTGGGTAAAACGGTCTTGGGTGGGCGGCCTGCCCTAGGAGTCCGCGACTTCCTGTTGTGGGAGCCCTGAGAGCAGCCGGGGTCTCAAGCTGCTCCTCGGATGGGGAAACTGGCTGTCCCTGAAGGAGCCCTTCCTTGTCACTCACCTGGTGGCCTAAGCCCCGGGTGGCCACGCCACTAGTCCTCCCTAGGCTGGGCTGCCCCAGCCAGACCTGGCCGCTCAGCCAGGCAAATACCGTTCCGAGCGTGCATTTGTGCTAACCCGGTCTCCCCTCTTGCTTTTAAACCTCCGATGCCCACCAGAAGGGAACTGGTCTGGGGAATTTGAACAACGGTTTTATTGCTTGTTTATTTTTTGTTCCAGTGGTGAGTTTTATAACTAGTAGACTGGTACTTAACGAATTTATAAATATTCTTAGTTTCATATAGGAATTTTTCTAACCAAAAAAGGCAATTTTCTGTCATTTCCACTCAGTCCAACTTCATCATTTGCCTTTCAACCACTTGCCATTCCTAACAGAAGCTGTGGACCTTTGACGTGCCTCTCCTCTCTTTGCTGACTCATCTTCAATGTCCCGTTCAAATGCCACCTTCTCCTGAGAAGCCCCCACCATCTGACTGGCCAGAGTAAACGGCTGAGCCCCAAGGTCCATTGCACGAATCCTCCTGCCTCTAGCGAGCCCCTAGGATGCTCTGGAGGAAATTCACTCCCCTTGAAGAGGCACAGGGAGGCAGGGACCGGCCTTATGTCCCCCGGGGGTAAGGGCGGGCCCTCAGGATGGGTTGTGCGCCCATCACAACCCCTCTGCTCCTCAGGTCACCACGTCCTGGGAACCTTGATCAGAGGTGTCTACTTTTGTTCTCTGGCTGCATGAAAAGGGTTAAGCAGTTAGGCAATTCCCCTTGTGGCTTGGTATTTTCTGGAGAATCCTGGTAGAAGTAATTTGCATAATGCAGACTTATCTCCTGGATGGTGCAGTGCCCAGCAAGCCCGATGCAAACGACCTCCAGCTGCGTTAACCCCCTGAGGCTTAGGATGCCCTCTTGGCCATGCCTGGCAGCTCCGGCAGGAGATTAGCACCCCTCCCCACCCCAGCGGGGACAGCGAAAGTATGGACAGAACTTTCTAGACCTGGGGTGGGAATTATGCTGTAGCTGCCTCTCATATCCTTCTCATCGCATGTGGTTAGGAGTAAGACCAGGAGTTTAAAAGGGGCAGAGAGGGGTGCGGGGGCCTGCAGTTTAGCCTCATCCACTCCTTTGTTTCTAGACCTCATCCTGGCCACCGGATGTTCCAGGTTATCTTCTTCCGTTGCCCCACAAGGCTCGTTATTATCGAATAAAATATGTGTAGAGTGCTCACTATTTGCTAGGCGCTGTTCTAAGTACTTGACAAATATTGACTCTTCATACGCTCAGCAGTCTGGCTCCCGAGTCAGTGACTGGCTTGGAGAGGGCCCTGTGAGGTCCGATCTCGTCGCCAAGTCTTGGTTCCATCACGGGTTAGCCATGTGACCAAGGGCAAGTTGCTCAGTGCCTGTGAGTCCTGGATTCTCCGTCTATAAAATGGGGCCTCAGAGGGTTGCCATGAAAATTAGATGAGAAGACGCATGCGACGCACTTAGGCTAGGCCTTGACCGATGGGAAGCTGTGAGGAAGGAAACCTCTCAAAGACCACGAGACCCGAGGCCCTGCGGTGAAGCAGTTATCCCCCTTCACAGAAGACCCTTCACAGCGTTCTGTAGAGCCCTGGCCCTTTCTCGCTCAGCTCTGGAACTCCTTCAGGCCGAGACAAGGGGATTCCAATCCCGTCAGGCGACCTGTTGCCTGTTGTGGGGCAAAAGGGGGTGAGGGCTGACACTGAATCGAGATCCTACCGGGGAGGGCTAGGGCGCTCCAGGCAGAAGCTTCCCTGAACTTCGGCTGCTCTTCAGGTTCCATTCCTGCTTCGGGGAGCAGAAGCCTCTGGCTCACACCCACAGAGCAGGGTCCCCATGTGAGGTCGTTAAAAGCCGAAGCTCCCTGCCCTTCCGCGTAGCTCTCCCCACCCCATCTGTGGGGAGCCCTGCCAGGGGGAGACCCCCATGGCCTCCGTTAACAAGGAGCCCCAGACCAGCCCTTCCCACCTCCAGGGAGAGAGTCATAGTCCAATCCTGCCCCTGTAGAGGGAGAGAAGGTCAGGGGTCTTCAGTTGGGACCTATGGTGTTTTCAGGGGAAATATATTGAAGAGGCAAAGATGCTGGAAGATTCCAAAGGGCCTGCGTGATGTGGAGAACAGGCAAGCTGGAAACCGAGGAGAACCTCTGCGCCTTCGTAATTTCACTTCAGGCTGGTCTGAATTTCACTCAGGCCGGGGGCCCTTGGCCATCCTTAGACGGAGGCAGGCCCCGCTGAGCCCGGCTGGAGGTGCCTGCACTGGGAAGCAGGCTCAGGCCTCAGGGAGCCTCTGGTGGCCACTGCCAGCCCTTTACACCCCCCACCCCACCCTCTCGCCTCAGGCGGCCCTCCCTCCCCCTCCCCAAGTTAATCCGCTGGTAGAAAAGTAATGAGTGATTTATCAAATTACACTGGGGATGGCCCTTTTCCTCACCCCGCACACCCAGATGACTGAAGGAAGGTTTTATTTTGGGGTCTAACAAGTCACAAAACTTCTTTGGCCTAGGAGTGTAGATTCGGATTTCCCGTATTGCAGAGCGGTTTCTTTGCTGAGGCGGCCCGTGGGGGAGCCTGAGGCGAGCCGTAGGTGAGGGAAAGTTCGCCCTGTGCAGCCACTTGGCCTGGTTTTCTCTGACCCAAGATAAGGCAGGTAGAGGGTTATTTAATATTTAATCAGGACACGTGGGATTCGGCTCTGCAACGGCCACGCTGGGGGCCTGCAGGCTCCGGCTGAGCGCCAAGGGAAGTGCCAGTCCCCCGCCTGCGCTGTCAGGGCCAGGGTCCACGACGACCGCTCCTCAGAGTGGGTCACGGAACTCAGAGGAATGTTCCGGGCTTTACAGCACACCCAGACCCCCGTGCCCGCGTCTTGGAGAGCCGTGGCCTGGGCAGGGCGGGCTAGGCCTGTGTCTAGCTGGCCCTCCCTCTCTGTGCAGCAGGCCCCTGCAGACCCCTCCTATTGCCCCCCACCCCAACCCCCCACTCTGGCCATCTTCCCTGCTCAGCCAACGCTCAGCAGTTCAGTGGAGCTGTGGCCTTACACGGGGAGCAAATGCTCGCCCTAAGTTCCTCCACCTGACCCTTTTGGCCTCCAAATAATTCTTTCCAGGGATCTGGTCCCTGGGGGTGACCTCCTGACCTCAGAGCAAAGGGGATTCCAGCCTTCTGAGGACAGCAGCTGGTCCTGCCTTCCTCTGATCTTGGCAGAGAAACGCTCCGACCCTTGCTTTCCGCCCAGCTTTCCCGGGGGGTAGCCTTGCCCTTCCATCTCCTCTCCCACCCCTGCCGGGATGAGACTGTGGGGGGGGGGTTGTTGTCAGTGGAGGGGGTGCAAGAGCTCCTGGGGCTTGTGGTGGGATGTGTGCTATGCCACTATGCGAGCTCCGTGGCCCAAACCCCAGTTCCTCACTGGACTTTAGAGCAATAAACGCTGCCTATACTTAGTGATCACTTACTATGTTCTGGACACAGGATTAAACGTTTCATCCATTCCATCATTTAATTCTTCACTACACCTTCTGAGGCTTCTGAGGTAAGGATAATTATCTGCTTCATTTTATAGATGAGGCTATAGAGATGCAGAGAGGTGAAGTCACTTATTTAAGGTCACACAGTCGTTGGAAGACCAAGCCAAGATCTGCTGCAGTCCACACTGCATCCTTGATCATTGTGTGCTATAGTTTCTCTAATAGAAATAATAACAACTTTATTCTAAATTTACTATAATTGTCCAAGTAATCCATGAATATGTTATTCTTGTGAAAAAATTCAGACTCCTACAGATAAGGCTAGAGTCCCCTCAGATGAACACCCCCTATTTCTGCCATTTTCCTTCTAACCAATGAGTAATTATTGTTATAAGTTTGGTCTCTATAATGTCAGACTATTTCCTATATGTTTATATATAAAGAAAACACCAGTATCATTTGCTGTTTTTTAACACATAAATGGAATCATGCTTGTATTCATCACGCTAAAATTTGATTCTTTCTCTACACAATATAGCTTGCCCTTCCTTCCATGTGAGTACATTCACACATCTATTTTTACCAACGTATAAAATTGCATATTATGGACATATACTGCCGTGTTTTCTTTCCCCATTCCCCAGTTGGTGAACACTGAAGTTCAAGGTTTCACTCTCACAGTGTTTCAGTGAGGATCCTTGTGTACTTCTGGGCGTATTTTTCTTGGGCACAGGAAGTGGCATTGCTGTGTGATAGAATATGCAAATTTTACATTTTAATGTCTACTGAGAAATGTCCTTTCAAAGTGGCTGCATCAATAACTAACCTTTAACGATTGTTACCTACCTGTTGGGGGAGGAGGGCACAGCGTCTCCAGGGAGGACGGCACCAGAGAAAGTAGCTTCAAACTTAGGAGGACATACATGCAGGCCGCCGGCAGCAAGCGATGCGAGGCGTGGCCGGTGAGAGCCTCTGAACCTCAGTGTCCACGTCTGCAAAAAGCAGGCAACTTCCCAGAGCCCGAGGGCCGTGGCAAGGATCGTTAGGAGGATACATGCAAAACTCCTAGTGTATGACCTCGTATGTAGGAAGCACCTGATAACAGCAGCTGTTAGTTACGTGGGGAGGAGCTGAAGACAGGTGAGGCTTGGGACCGTCTTTCTTGGAAAATCTTGAGGGACAGTAAACCCACACTTGGGCTGGACCCAGGTTCTCCTGGAGGCAGAAGTTTGGATGGCTTCGACGTCCATTTCCGAGCGGAGCTATGAGCCACAAGCCGTGGTGACATTTGACTTGACCGTTCAACCAAGGAAATGTAGAAAACCATGCAACGTGGGGATTCATTATCTTTCCCTGAAAGGGACAAATTCAGGAGGTCTGGGCCTTTGAAATATCCTAACTTTTTCCACCCCAACTTCTCGAACATTCTGCGTGATTCATTTGCAGGATTTTGAGCCATGGAAGCCAGGTTGGCAAAGTAGTACCATCTTCCTTTGGGGGGTTTCATTTTCTTGCCACCCAGCAGGGCATAGTAGTCTGGACTCTGACATTTAATTGTTGCATAACCTTGAGAAAAACATGAAACTTTTATAAGTCTCAAACTGTTGTCTATAAAATGGAGATAATAAAACCAGATATTGTGCCATCAGCACTTTATGTATATTATTGTGTTATTGTCTCACTTAATCCTCGCAGTAAGTAGAAGTCGATGGTTGTCCCTGAAGGCACAATTGGTAGAGATCCACTAGCGGTGTGGCCTTGGGAAGTGACCTGGGGTTTCCAGCACTCCAGAATTTTGTTGGCAAGATGGATGGACCAATAAACAAAACTCCAGAAGCAACGCATGGGTTCCGAGCATGAGTGAGCCCCTCCCTGTCTGTGCGGGAGGCAGGAGGGGAGCAGGGACTTGCCTGAGCTGTGCAGGATGCTCCCAGTGGGTACTGCTCAGTGTGCAGGCTTGAGATTGGCCCAGAAGCCAGGGTAGAGGTGAGGGGGGATGGGCAAAGGCCCCGTCATAGCCTGCAGGCTGCTGTGACAAATACCACACAGGGGGTTTGGGCTTAACAACAGGAATCTATTGGCTCATGATTTTTTTTTTTTTTCCCTCACAATTTTGAGACTAGAAGAAATCAAGATAATGGCAAGACTCCCTTTTTCTCAAGTCTGGTGCTGGCAGCTTGCAATCCTTAAGAATCCTCACCTTGTGTCTTTGCTTCCTGAAACACGGCAAGGTCTCTCTCCGTGTCTCGCATTTTCTGGCTTCCACTGGCTTCTGGCTGCTTCCTGTGCAGCTTTCTCTAGCCTCTGGCTTCTAGTTTCTTCTTTTCCGAAGACCTCCAGTAATATGGCTTAAGATCCATGTGGGTTCCGTTGGGCCACATCTTCACCAAAAAGGTCCTACTGACAGGGGGTCCATGCCCACAGGAATGCAGGCTAAGGTTAAGAACATGTCTTTGTTGGGCTATGTGACCATCGACCACAGGCCTTGGGACAGCCTACGTATAACCGAGAGAGCAATAACTGACCCAAGCATCAGGGCTGAGCCCAGCTCTCCTGAGGAGTGGTCTTCTCTTGGCCGGGTGGATGAGACCAGTGTTGGCAGTCCTTGGGTTGAGAGGAAACCAAGTGGCTCACGCCATTCAGACCTACTTCTTAGAAACCATGGGGATCCTTGTCCAAGGCAGAGTACATTTGCATGGCAGATTGGGCCTGAAACCCTACATGAGCTTCTTGAGACCTCTCTTCTCCATCATTCCCTACCTCTAACTCCACTGTGCCAAAGCCTGTCCTCCTTTCTTCAGCCTCTAAGCCCTGATGAAATCCCAGGCAGAAGTTTCCCAGTAGGGAAGCACCTTAGCACCTTGACCCCCTTGTAGCAACCAGATCTCTTCTTCCATCAAGCTATCTGTGAATGGTGAGCACAGGGCAGAGAGAGGACAGCACCAAAGCGTTCTGATGGTAGAGAGGGGTTTGGCACCCCGCTCTGGGAGAGTACCTAAGAGGGAAGGAGAGACAGATGGATGGACAGAGGAAGAGGTGAGAAGGAGGGAAAGTGCTTATGAAGCAAGCCTTCGTGCTTGTGGCCAGCCTCGTCTTGGTGACCCTGTTGCCTCCCCCTGAACTTCTGGGCTCTGAGGCTCGGTTCTCCCTTCCAGGATGCCACAGCAGACCAGAAGCCCCCAGTGGGAGCACTGCCTTCTCAATGCCTTAGAAACCCCCGTTTCCCGGAAAGGCGGGTGTGGGGGAGCCAGTCAGGAGGAAGGTGGAGCTCTCAGGGCATCAGAGGCTCCTGGTCTGTGGGAACCGGCTGCCCCTTTGACAGTCATGCCCAGCCCTTGGCATGTTGCCATTTTTAATGGACAACCATTCCTTGGGGGACTTTGCTTGTGCCCGAGATGCCCAATCCTAACTCAACACGGACAATGCGCCAGCCCAGGGTGTGGATGGCGGAGCCCTGAGCCTGGGGTTCTAGGCTTAGCTCTGTGGTTAGGGAGTTGGGGAACCTTGGGCAAGACTCTTGGGCTCTGAGCTTCAGTTTCCTCATCTGTCAAATGAGAGGCTTGTCTAGCTTTAAGTGTGAGAGATTTTCTCAGCTCACGGTGTCTGAGCTCGAAGACAGCTTCGCAGTTTTGGCAGAGGACGCTTGGGTCTTCCTTGGTGGGCCTAACCAATATTCTCATTATGTGAAACTATGTCCCCAAGGAATCAGAAGGAAAAAGTCACCAAGGAGTGAAGAAGAGCTGCTGCTGAGTTTCTGGAGCTCTTTCCACAAGGGGCACGGCTCCAGAGAGTATCTACACAGCACGCAAGACAGTGCCACCCCTCTGCCCCATGGGATCTAAGCCCCTCTCAACCAGAAGCAGAGTGGGCATCCCCATCCCCAAATTCTCAAGATGGAGGAATGAACAAACATATGGGGAATGCAACTATGGACTCGAGTAGACTTACTATCAGTCCAGTAATGGAAGAACTTGTAACATTGACATAAAGGCAGCGGCCAGCAGAGGTTCTGAGGGCAGGGGAAGGGAAGAATAGGTGCAACATGGGGTACTATGGGGACATTGAAATTGTCCTGCATGACACTGCAATGATGGATACAGGCCGTTATTCATTTTGTCAAAACCTATAAAATTGTGCAGTGCAGAGGGTAAACCGTAATGGAAACTATAGGCCATGGTAGTAGCAGCGCTTCAACGTGTTCATCGATTGTGACAAATGTACTGCACTAATGAAAGATGCTGTGACTGGGGAAAAGTGTGAGAGAGGAGGGATGAGGTAGACGGGGGTCTCTATATTTTCAGTGTCACATTTATGTAATCGAAAGCTTCTTTCAAGATAAGATTTTAGAAAGGGACAATAAGCAGCAGCTTACAAAACAAAACAAAAACAGGGGACACCGTCCTAGGTGACCCACTGTCCTAGTTTGCCTGAGATTGAGGGGGCTCCTGGAATGTGGGATTTTCAGGGCTAAAACAGGGAATGCCTTGGGTAAGCCAGTTGGTCATCCTAACTGTTCCCCAAACTCTCCGCCCTGAGGCTTGGGGCAAAAAACACCCCCTCTCTCCCCTGCCCCTCGGTCGTGTGCTCACTCTGGATGCTCTCGTCTCAGACCCACCGCAGTTGGCCCCTTGTTGGCTCACCCACGGGCTAGATGTCCTTCCCTCCTCGGTGCCTCTGCAATCCCACCCCCGTGCCCGCTCTGGGAGTCACTGGATTCCAGTGCTCGGGCAGGTTGTTCCACCAACTCTTCTCACCTGTACACTGTCAAGTGACATTTATGGAGCTTTCACCAGGTGCCAGGCAATGGTCCAAGAACTTTCCACAGATTAACGCATTATTTCTTGTGACAACCCCCTGAGGTAGGTATTATTTTTACCTCCATGTTATGAGTGTGGAAACTGAGGCACAGAGGGGTGAAGTAACCTGCTCAAGGGCACAGACCAGTCAGGAGAGGAACCAAATGTGACACAGGTCGTCTTTTCTGCAGCGTGTATGAACTTGGCTACTACAGGACATGGCCTTTATAGGACGGGGCTCCTGTGACTGCACTTACTTATACCGTGAGGAGCTTGGGCTAGGGTGAATAGACGTGTGCAGTGACCGGCAAAGAGGAGGCACGCGGTGCTTGTTAATTCCCTTCTCCCTTCTCTGATGGACAACAAGGCACGTGGCTGCAGGGAGTCCTGGCTAATGTCCTAATACTACTGTCAGACTCGGGTCCCCCGGCATTCCTGATGCTTTGGGCAAGGGGTGTGTGTGCGGGACGTGAGCTTGTGATGGGGGATGACTGGGGGGAGGAGGAAGAGGCGGGTGGGCCACCTGCCTTCCCCTGACCAGTGTGGACCCAGCAAGAAGACCCAGGCTGGCCTGGAAAGCCAGGACCCTGCAGCTGGCAGCGAGCCAGGGGGCAGGTGGCCCCGGGGTCTTAATGATGTGCACTTTGCCCTGGGCGGGACCTTGGCATGCCCCCAGCCTGTCTCTGTCACTGCCCCCACTGGCATGCCAGAGGCCAAGCTCTGCCTGGAGGACATGAAGCCAGCCACGAAGCTCTCCTGGAGGCCGTCGGCCCGGACCGCCATTCCAGGCACCGCTCCATCGACGGAGCAAACTGGCCGTGCCATGTGCCCACTCGTGCCTGCCCTCGGCGGGCGCTGGCCTCTCGTGGCTTCCTGGGGGAGGTTGTCAAGCGCAATGAGGCGAGTGCTGGGGCCAGCAGGCCTGGGCTCAAATCTTGACTTCATTCACTAACTTTATGGGACTGCTCATGGCTCAGTTTCTTCATCTGTAAATGGGGATAAGAATACTGGTTTCTGAGCTTGTGGTTCAGTTAAAGGTGTGACCATATCTCCCAGGGTTGGTGTCAGCAGAGGCTCCTTCCTTCTCTTCCTGCCCTTGGAATCACTCCTTCTCTGAGTAAGACACGGTCCGGAGGCTGCCTTTTCTGACCACCTGCTGCTCTCCCTTCTTTGAGCCTAGAAGCTTCAAGGGGGGCCCAACGAGCCTGGGGGACGTCCAGTGCTTGGAGCCAGGCCCCCTTTGGCAGCACCCGTCTGCCTGCAGGGAAGTACCCAGAGCCCCTTGCAGCGGCCTCCGGTGATTTCACTTCTATCTCCCGGGAACTGGTCCTGGCTTGCTGTGATTGATTGTTTTTTGGCTTTCAAGTTATAGCACGTGGGTTTCTGAGCTTCAAAGCCCTCTGGTGAAAATGCAAATTGCTTTAATTTGAGCTGTAGCAGACAGGTGGAATTGACACTCTAAAGTCAGTGCTTTTCTGCTAGTTCCTGGTATAAAGCTGATTCTAAAAAGCAAGTTTTTTCCCCCTTACAGAAATCACTTGGGGCTCTTCCATTCCGTGGTCCTTTTAGGATGGGCTGCTAAGGAGGAAACTCTACCAAGAAGACACTTGGTTGCCTGCATTTGGATATGCATGCTGTTTTCTGAGCTGCGAGTGGCAAGATCGGGCTGGGGGCTATTGCTTGGACGGACTGATCCACACTGGGTCAGTCTTGGATCAAAGAAGAGGGTACAGCTCTGGAGCCCCTCCCCATGCTTGTTTCAGCGATTCTTTGTCTATTTTTTCTTTTTCCTTTAACTCCTCATGGGTCTTTTCTGAGACACGCCGGTCCAACAGGAGAATGGCCCTGGGCTGAGCAAATGGGATTAAGATGATTGTTTAGAGCACAGGCTTTCGAGTTGGAAAGATGTGGAATCAAATCCTGAATTTTTCTACTTCCTGGACTTGACCACCTTCTCTGACCACTTGCCCTTAAACTTGGTTATCTCACCTGAAAGGTGGAAATAATAACACCTGCTTGATCTGGCCAGGGAGCAATGCATGATACAAAAAAACACAGTACAGTATGCGACACTTAAAAATCTCTCAAAGAATGCTTTAATCATATTATCAATAAACTTAGAAGCTCCGAAGCATGTTTTCAGCATTATGGATAAATTTAGGAGCTCCAGCAACTCCGCCACCCATGGATCACATTATGGTGCCAAACTGTGCCGGATGCTCAGTGGGGAGAGAAAGGGGGACAAGAGAAGACTAGCTTTGGCTCTGTGGAGCTCAGGGAGAGACAAGAGTCGTATAGAAATAGAAAATGATGAGCGGCCGATCTAAGCCAGTGTTTAGTGGTAAGAGGCTGGGTTGAACGAGGCATGTGTCAAGTGGAATGGAATTGCAGGCGAGGGCTACTCTGAAAAGCAAGGAGGTGCCTAGCTGTCCCCAAGCATTTATTTATTATGTGCCAGGCGTCCCAGGTCTGGGCGCCTCAGTCCTTGGCCCTGGGAGGTAGGCACACATACCCCCATTTCATTTCCAAGAGCACTGAGGCCCGGAGAAAACGAAATGACACCCCCCAAGGTCATACAGCTAAAATAGGCTGGAGTTGGCATTTGTGCCCTAGGATGGAAGATGGACCTGGGCTGGCTTTGTGGGCAGGGGTAGAAGGGGGGCCTGGGTGCTTGGTTTGCTGAGTGATGGGCCTGGGGAACTGTGCCTGCCCCCCCCGGGAGGATATCAGGATATCAGGAGAGCCGCCTGGGGCAGACGCCGGCCTGGAGCTGGCCTGGCATCAGCGCCAGCCGGTCCTGGCAGGTGGAGACCCACATGCGGCTCGGTCTTGCCACAGCCCAGCGAGGAAACCAGACACGCACCCTGGCCCCACAAGCTGCCAGGCATTTGCCTTCTTATCGGGCTGGGCACATTCCACGGCCAAGGGGCCACCTGGGCTGCCTGCGTCAGGGTAGATCCACTTCAGCCTGCAGGTGCATTTGCATGGCCGCTTGTCCTGCAGGCTTTGCCTTTTTGAGAGTCTGACCTGGCGACGGGGTGGGGGCTGGCGTGAGGGGCTCACTGCCCTCAAAAGCCACGGGACTGAGGGCATCCTAGGACAAGGGTGTGCTGGTGTAAGGAGACCTGGATTTGAATCACGCTCCCCTTTCTTAGCTGTGTGACCTTGGGCAGGTCACCTCACCTGCCCTGCTTCCTTTGCCATAAAATGGGAATGGTGAGAAAATCTCTACGCTCCATCTTGTGTTGAATATTAGAGATTATGAAGCGCCTGGCCCACTTGGTAGGTACTCCATCAGTGTCATTATTACTTTTAATGGGATTTGGGCCCATTTTCTCACGTCCCCAGGATTGTGTTCCTTTGCCGCTCTCTTTCCCTTGGGATTTACAGTCATATGTGTATGTGTGTGTGTGTGTGTGTGTGTGTGTGAGAGAGAGAGAGACTGGTCTCATGCAATTGTTATGGTCATGAGCAAACCAAAGCCCAGACCAATTAAGTGACTTGCCCAAGGTCACTCCTCTAGGAAGCCAGGTTGAGGACAAGGGGTGGCACCAGGATGAACCCCACAAGCTGCCAACCTCAGCCTGGCCCGACCAGAGCCCCATGGAAGGAGTTCAAGGCCAGCTGTCCAGCTGGGGCCCTCCAGGCCCTCCTCTGGCTCCACAGTCATGGAGCTTTTCCAAACTAAATTCCTGTCTCTGGTGATACCAAGGGATATTTGCATAGGGTATCTCCCAGAACAATCTCAGGCCTGAACCCTGACGTTTTATGAGCAGCTGGTTAATTATACGAGGCACCATTGGTCTGCTGCCACAGAGCAGGGGGGGGTAGGTCGACTCTTTGGAAATAGTTGTAAAAATTCTCTGGCCGTCTGTCACCACAAAGGCTCTGACATGACCAGCAAGGTATTTCTGAGAAGACATTTCTGGGAAGGGTGGGTCCGACTGTAGGAAGAGTCACTTGAGAACAGTCTAGGTTGGCCTGGGATTTTGATTTTGATCATTTAGCCTGACATCAATCCTAGTTTCAAAAACCTGGCCCGCCGGCCTACAGCTCTGAAGGCCCTGCCAGGTGAACACAGAGCAGGTGGGTGCGAGGGGAAAGGAGAGAACTGGGGTTCCCTTCTGAATTTCCAAGACCCAGACCTGTGCGTCAAATGCAATGTTGTTGTTTTCTCTGCTGAGAAAGAAGCCAGGAAATTAAGGGTTCAGTTCCCAGTGGCTGGAGGAGAAGCAGTGGCTTTTGTGCATGCGGCCTTAGCACTGTTCTCACCTGGTCTTACCCCGGGCAGCAGGAGCACATGAAAGCGGATTGCTGTGAGGTGCAGGGAGAAGAGGGGCTGCAGGGAGGGCTACCCTGGGGGGAGCAGGCTGCTCAGGCTGCTCGGCCTCATCTCAGCTTTCCCAGTCCCCATGCCCCTCGGTGAAGGAACTTGGAGAAAGTCCACACTTCCGCCAGCCAGACCCTGAGCTGGGAGACGTCATTTTGGGTGGCCAGTTTTGGAGGCATCTGCCTGGGGCTTTGCTGCAGGCTGACCTCATAGTTGCCTTTTTCTGGGGGCATCAGGATGCCTTCTGCAGTGGGGGCTTGAGCAGCCTCGTGGTCTTATCCCTTTCTTTTTTTTCCCCCTCCCTCCCTTCCCAGCCCTGCTGTTTTTGTTGTCTCTGTCCATTCACCATGTGATCTTCTCTATTTCTCTTTTTGTCTTCTCTTCTTACCTTTCTTTTTTTCAAATATTTATTTTATTTCTTTCTTTCCCCTTCCCCGCTGTTGTCTGCTTTCTATGTCCATTTGCTGTGTGTTCTTCTGTGTCTGCTTGCATTCTTGTCAGCGGCACCGGGAATCTGTCTCTTTTTGCTGCATCATCTTGCTGCGTCAGCTCTCCATATATGCGGCGCCACTCCTGGGTGGGCTGTGATTTTCTCACGCGGGGCTGCTCTCCTTATGGGGTACAGTCCTTGTGCTTGGGGCACCCCTATGCGGGGGACACCCCTGCGTGGCACGGCACTCCTTGTGCGCATCAGCACTGCGCATGGGCCAGCTCACCACATGGCCAGGAGGCCCTGGGTTTGAACCCTGGACCTCCTATGTGGTAGGTGGACGCTCTATCAGTTGAGTCACGTCTACTTCCCTTGCCTTTCTTTTTAATCAGCACTCGTGATATATTCCTGGAATAGAGTCCTTACTGTTTCCTTTTACCCTCTTCTTTCCTCCTCCTTTTAAGCTCCTCTCCCTCCTTGCTTTTCTCTTCTTTCCTCTCATCCTCCCAAGCTTTCCCCATTCTTCGTTTTATATGTTGATGGTGGTCTCTGCTCCTGACAGTCTTGTCTCCCTACCAAGACGTGGGCTCGCTGAGCCCAGGGACCCTGGCACCCTCCCTGGTGTGTGCAGCGCCAGTCGATGGGATACTTGGTGAGGTCGTGCCCTCACCTGCTCCTCTGTGAGGTCGCGCCCTCCCCAGCCTGTGATGGGGCTGCTGAGACCAGGGCTGGAGTGCCGCCCCGGCCCATCCAGCCCTCCTGGGTGCTCCTTTCTCGATGGCTCTGCTGCTGCTCAGGTGGCTGTGGGGGCTCCACTGGGCACTTGGTCCCTGCCCCCGGGTGGCTGGGCTGCCCTTGGCCCGGCATCATCACCCACAGTTGATTCGTTTGGCTGCACAAAACGCTTTGCCAGGGCGCAGAAGAGGGCCGTGGGAGCAAGCAGGCCCAGCTCCGGCGCCCCCTTCTCTGCTTTTGGAGTTTTTTATCCTGGGCCGGCAGTAGGAATTTTTGGTGGCTGAAAAACTAAAATACACCTCTGAACCTTCAGTTTCTGACTCAGCTCGCCTGAAAACTATAATAAAAAACAAATAAGCAAGACGGAGAGCCAATTCCCTGAACATACTTGTGCGACAGTGTCGTAGAAAAACAAACATTATCATCTAGACTTCCGGGGTGAAATCTCAGCTTTTCGTGACTACAGGCAGTAACCACGATGCAGGCGGAGTTGCGTGACGGTGGGGGACAAGGAGTCCCTACGGAAGGTCGAACTGAAACCGCAAGGCTAACTAGCTGAGGCCGAGGGCACCCTCGCTGCCTGCCAGGCAGGGGCTAGCTGCTTTAAGTGCGTTTTCACTGAGTCCTCCAACCGCCCCAGGAGGCAGGTATTGCTATTATGCCCAATTTACAAATGAGGAAACTGAGGCTTAGGAAAGAGTAAGTCGTTTACCTGAGCTGACCTCCTAGGGCTTCCGAGCCGGGGCTGCTCTTACCACTGCATTCCACCCGACTAAAGGAAAGCTTGCCTTGCAAAGTCTTTCGGGAATCAGGCCCTGGAGCGAAACAATCCAGCCCAGGAGAGGCTCTCAGATTCATGCCATCACACGAGGGTGCGTGGTGTTTGCCTTCGTTTTATATACAGGGTTTGTTAGCCCAGCCCATCAGCTTTTATTAGTTACTTCTGGGCTGTTACTACCATTTGTGTAGCTGTCGCCAGGTGGACAAGCATCTTTGGACCTTGCTACTCAAAATGTGGTCAAGGAGCAGCAGTGTTAGCATCACCTGGAAACTTGATAGAAAGTAGAATGTCAGGTCCACTCTGACCTACTGAATCTTCGTTTTCCCAGGAAAAGTAGGAGAAACACTCGCAGTCTTGGGATATGGTTGTATGGCCTAAGTGGAGTAGAAAACAGAGATAAGTGATTCACAATTCTGTCCATTATTTTCTCCATCCTTTTTCATTATTTAAGAATATTTTACTACTCATGATATAACCAATAACAATGATTAACTCACACGAACTGACAGCCTAAAAGTACTTCTATTAAACAATGAAGTTCACCTGAAACCAAATATCCAGGCACACTTCAAGCACTCGTCCACTGACCATTACCTGTTTTCAGTCTAACACTGAGAGACTTTCTGGGTTGCTCCACGGCACAAAGTACTTGAAAGTAACCCAGCAAAGCGTTTAGGCACTGGTGTGCTTATTAGCAAGCACAAAAATGGGGACCTCATATTTTTTGACTGTAACATTAAAAAAAATAAAGACAAAAAAAAGCAACTACTTCTTAAGTGCTTCTATTTAGACTCAACAGCATTTTATTTATATTTCCATTTTTCGGTACTTCTGTTTTGCATCCCTTCTGATTACTCTATAAAAGAGAATTTTATGTAAACCTGTGACGATCTGTCTCTAAGGACTGTGTCTTAAGCACCTTTGCGCCCACAGAATCCCTGGCACGGCGCTTTGTATATAGTAGCTGCACAATAAATATGTATTGAACGTGGAACACCCTAGAAACTCCAAGTCCTCTCCAAGAACACTTCCTAAAGGGGCCTCTCCATTTTTCTTTAGGACACTGGAAATGGTAGTTAAAGGCATCATTTGAAACAGAACTCCATGGGAGCAGTTTCCTCGGAGAGGCCATGCTAATGCCTTGTCGGCTCTCCGATTCTTTCTTGTTCGACACCCAGTGTAGCCGCAGAACTTTCCAATTCAGCCTTTGGTTGTCAGAGTCAAGGATGCCTTCATGCCACACAGTGACGGGGAGTGGGTCAGTGGCGTGAGCCACTCGCCCCCGGAGAGTTTAATTCCAGAAGGATCCAGGATCTTTCCTAGAGGAAGGAAGGACATAGACTGGGGAATTAGGCAGATTTTGATCGGACTTAGGGTACTCTCACTTTCTGGCTTGGGCAACAGCCTCAAGCTCCCTGAATCTCAACTGCCTCACCTAAAAATGGGGTAACAATACCCACCCCAGTGGGTCGTTATAGGAACCAAATGACATAGGGATGGGTGGTCCATCAAAGCATCTGGGTCACAAAACACACAAAATAACTAGGGGGCCCATCCAGAGGCGTGACCAGCCCAAGTCAACAAAAGCACGATTTCCTCCCAAAGTACAGGGAGAGCATAAAATCCAGACAGGGAAGTCTTTCCAAAGCAACAGAGTCAACTCTTCTCCGACTTCCGTGCTGTGACTGGTGCTCTCACAATCCCGTGCCCTCCAGGACAAGAAGGCCTCTGGTCTCAACATCTCGAGAATTTGGAAAAGTCTTCATTGTTCCGGGCGGGGGGATGTGACCCATCCCGAAGAGGTGATCTGAATGAGGAGGGTTTATTCCATTGGTTTGTGTGTTTTAGGGGGAAACTGTAGCCCAGAGAGATTGAGGCACTTGCCCAATGTCACAGAGCTGGTAAGTGGGGGAACGGGGCGTCCAGGCCAGTTCTGCAGGCGGCAAAGCTCTCAACCCTGGGCCGTCCCCCTCTGTGTGGCGACGACGTTGTCGACGTCTGAGGAGCCTGGACCTCCACCCTCTTCCTGCAGGAGGAAGGAGAACTGCAGAAATGGAGGCGCCCCAATCCCGCAGCGGGAGTTGGGGGGTCGCCAGGGCTCAGGCTCTGCACGGCTAACCCCCGGGAGGCTCGTTTATGTCCCCCATGGGTGCCTCCTCCAGTTAATTGTTCTGGAGCTTGGGTGTCAATGTTTGTGTTTTGAAATCTCCTGAGGGTGATTGTAATGTGAAGCCAGGGTTGAGAGCCACTGAACTAGACCGTCTTAGGTCCCATTCCACACCTAAATTATTGTCAGTCAAATTCATCTAGATCCTTCTCGAAACTATTGAAATGCACGACTTACAGGGGCAACACATTTTTCAGGCTCACTACTCACTGTGTAAAGACTTTCTTTTGCTGGTCTTCAAGATACCCCTTATTTTGTGTGAGCCACGCCCAAGCCTCTTCCACTTTTAGGCGTTGCTGTCCTCTAGCTGTATCCTGGAGCTGCTGCTTCTCGAAAGATGCCCTTCTCCACAATGTTTACCTGCTCCGTGGACCACCGCTCACGGGCTGCCTGTCGCCCCGTGTGAGTCCTGGACCCCGGGCCCCAGAACTGGATGCTATCAGCTCTGCGTGGTCTCAGCAGAGAGGGGTGAGACCCACGCTTCCCTTTAAAGTCCCCTCATTTCACTCTCTGTACTTCTGCCCAAAGGTCTATGGTGTACCAGACTCGCCTGAATAGGTGGGGCTAACTATTAGGAATTATAACATGGGATAGGAAAATTCAGAATACTAAATAATGCTGGGTTTTGTAGACCAAAAGAAAAGCACCCCAAAATTAAACCTCTCACAGCCTGCCAACTTGAGGATGCACCCCGATTCCTAGTCTAGCTCCCCTGTCCTCTGAGTCATTCTCCTTTCAGAGAAGAAGCTCCTTCTTTGCATGACGGCCATGGAATTCTTTAGCATCCCCACCCCATAAGCACTGTGATGACCCACCTGTGCCTCGATCCCGCCCTCGGATCCATCCTTTCCTTCCTCAGGGAAGTCCCAAGGACGTCAGTAACCTTCTCGGAATCTGAGTGACTCATCAAGGATTACACCCTGGGGAGGGAGCTGGTGGCTGTAGGAAAGGCGGTTCCAGGTGAGCTGTGACACTCCAGGTCCATTCCTGACGGGTCAGGTGTAGGCGTCTCCTCTTTCCTCCTGATTATCTAACTGGCAAGGAATGGATCAGACACACACGCCTCCACGTTACCCATGGATGAACGGCGTGTTCTCCCTCCAGATTAAGCCAGAAAAACAAGTACTACGTAATGGACACAGATTCCTGCTCTCGATGAGTTTGGCGCTTTATTATGCTGCAAAGCTAAGTCGGTCTCTCGTCTTGTCCAGAGACCTGCAGGAGACGAGAAAAGGGGCCAGTTATCCTGCCTCTTGATGCACAGCGCCTCCTGCTCCTGAATGGCATCCCCTGGCCACACTCAAATCCAACCCCCGAGACCAAATCATCTTTGTTAGGCAGGGCATCTCCACGCCATGACCTGTCAGAGGAAGGGCGGCAGGGTGAGAGTTAATGACTTTCCAGGGCAGCCCTGCCAGCGCCGGCTTGAGGGTTGTATAGTTTGAGCACTTGGAAATGATGGTCCGACCATGCTTATCTTAATCTATGTCATTTAGGATTTTATTGGGTTTGACCATAACTCCTGTTTAACCTTCTTCTTTCTAGACTGAATAATGGCTTTGAAAATATTTTCTATCAAAAGGCAGCACACCCTTGCCCCATGCTTTCAGTTGTCCTTATCTGTACTTTGTCCCCCTTGATGTCCACCTGCTGGCCTAGGCCAGCTGCCAGGCACGTCAACTGCTCTGGGCCATTGCTCGAGGTAATCATTTCCAAATGTTTACTACCTTCAGTTCTGTCTCATCTTATCTCCCTCAAGTTTCAAGGATTGACCCTAGCTTATTAAGATTCCTAAGAATTTGACAAATGGTCCATGTCTAGCCTTCTAACCAACAGAATTCCCAGTTTCATATTTTTAAAATCACATTGTTCTTGAACCTTTGGCTTTGCATTTTGAAAGCATGCAATCAAGCTTACACATGGAAAGCAATTAATTAACATTTTGCTTATTAATCTCTTTATTGGCTTGCAAAAGTACAATCATTCATTCATTTAAACTTCTATTGATAATTTTATGAGGGCCTGGCTACAGATATACCTGTGATTTTTTAGGCAAAGGGCCAAATTCGAAATAGATTATTCCTGCAGGTATAATTCATTGAAAGCATATTGAGGTGACTGGAAGTTCAAACTGTAGCGTCAGAGCACCTGCGAAGGAGACCTCTTACCGCGATTTGCAGCTATGTGACCTTGGGCAAGTTCCTTAACCCCTCCAAACTTGTCTCATCATCTGTAAAAAAATGAAGGCGGTGGTAGTATCTCTTTTGTGATTATTGTGAGAATTTAATGTGAAGTAATTGCCCACAGTACCGGCCCACAGGAAGAGCTCAGGCCAAGTCTATTATCATGGTGCTAGATCTTTCCGGTGGACGGTTCAGACTTGGAATGTCAGTGGTTTCCAACCTGTACCAGAATCAGCTTAGGGGCATTTAGGAAACAGCCGCCAGGGTCCTCTGCAGGCTTTCTCACACCCTGGTGATGAGAGAGCTCTTCGCAGGCCCATCCTGCTTGTCAATGATTCACCTGCTGCTGGTGGCCCTGAGCGGTTTCGTGCAGCCTGTAGCTGCCAAGAGGCCCGCCAGACAGGGCCCACCCTCTTAGGAAAGTGTCAGGTGACCTGGTGCCCCCTTTTGCTGGACAGGTTTGGAAAGGCCATTTTAAGACGGAGTGATACATTGTGATGCACAGTAGCTCTATCAGCCTCCTCTCACATTCCTTCACGAACCCTTTTCCATACCAGATTTAGGCCCCAAACCAAGCGGGATGCGAAGATCAGACAGAAACACAGCGGTGGGAAAATGCTCTCCATTAGAGTTGCAAGATAACATATGCAAACCGCTTGTAATAACAAAGGAAAGATAAAAAAATAACCAAATAAAAAGAATGACATCTAGGAAAAGGGGATTTTGGTGCCAACCATTGGACATCTTGGGGCTCTGCTCTTTGTCATTTGAGATGGGTGGGCTGGAGGGCGTGCAGGGTCTTTGGGCTGCGTGAATAGACACTCGTTGACAATCGGCCAGTTTCAATTGAGTTTGAAACTATTAACAGTTTGGTTTTATTGGCATTTCAGAAAGGCAGCCATTGTTCTAGTTCCCTGGCACGGCTATCCCAGCAAGACGGGCTGCAACATGTCCTGTTTGCCCAGGCCTTAGCTGAGTCCCCAGGGAGAGGAAACTCAGCCAGTGTCATTTAAAAAGAAAAAATTTTTAGGAGGTACCAGGGATTGAACCCGGGACCTCGTGCATGGGAAGCAGGTGCCCAACCACTGAGTTCCCCCTGCACTCCCGGGTGTCATTTTGAAAGCACTCTGTCTCTTTTTTTTTTTCAGATTTATTTATTTATTCATTTTTTTCTCTCCCCTTCCTCCCACTCCCTGCCCCAGTTGTCTGTTCTCTGTGTCTATTTGCTGATTGTTCTTCTTTGTCTGCTTCTGTTGTTGTCAGCGGCACGGGAATCTGTGTCTCTTTTTGTTGCCTTGTCTTGTTGGGTCAGCTCTCTGTGTGTGCAGCATCATTCCTGGGCAGGCTGCACTTTCTTTGGTGCTGGGTGGCTCTCCTTATGGGGCGCACTCCCTGCGCGTGGGGCTCCCCTACGCGGGGGACACCCTGTGTGGCAGGGCACTCCTTGCGCGCATAAGCGCTGCGCATGGGCCAGCTCCACACAGGTCAAGGAGGCCCGGGGTTTGAACCGTGGACCTCCCATGTGGTAGACGGACGCCCTAACCACTGGGCCAAGTCCGCTTCTCAAGCACTCTGTCTCTCGATTGGAACACTGAGGCGGCGGTTAGCCAGCTTCCTCCTCTAGGTTTCCAGAGTGTGGGACCCTGGAGACCGTCTGGCCCTTCTGGGCAGGTGGGACCTGGCTGAGAGAGTGAAACACCTTTGTGTGTTCAAGGAAGTTGGGGTTTACTGGGAGACGATTCCATGAGCTCCTTGAAGGGCCTTTTACAAATGGCGCCTCCAGCTCTTCACCTCTGGCTTTGGGGTCCCTCAGCCTCAAGCTCTGGTGCTTGCTGCGGATGACCTTAGGCAGGTGACTTAACTTCTCTGAGCATCCTTCTCCTCATCTTGCTATCGATGTTCTGGGAAGATTAAATGTGAGGACGTGTGAGAAACCTCCTAGCACAATTCTGGCACACAGGCAGGGCGCAGAAAAGGGTGCCTGAGGCAGCAGAATTGCCAGTAACTTGAGTCTCAGACATGGAAAATAGCGCCCCGTGGCCTTCACTTTAGGGATTGACCCTTTGTGTCTTAGCAAAGAGGATTATGAAAGATAGCTGGTTATTGAATCCATTTAACTTAGAGCAGTATGTTCTAGCATCGGTAGCTTATGAAACTCCACTTCACCTTGAAGGGGATTTGGGCTTGTTCAAATAGACTAGTCAGAGAAAGCAAACCCCAAAATTGGGTTGTAATCAAGGTGGTTAACCTATAAATCAATTTGTAAACACGAGCGATGTGTATTTAAGAACCCGAAGCAGCAAGTCAGAAATAGGCAGAATCCATGAATTCTAAATTTGTGACTCATCAACTGTATAGCAGCTCTCAAGAGAAAGAAGATCGAGTGTTTGTCCAGAAAGTTGACAAAACAATACTTTTGGAAATGAAAAATACCTCTCTACAGTTTAACATTGCTGTAGGTAAAGTGTGCTCTTTGGCCATATTAACATCTCGTTGACTGATGTTAGATATGAGAAACTACTGACTCACGGGCGTCTTTCTCTGATGTTGTTCCAAGGTGTACTCCTCCGTTAGAGGAGAAGCAGGCCTGCCCTCTTCTGCTTCATGGCTGTGACTACCCTCCATCCCCAGAGCCAAGTATCTCAGTGCCTAAACATAGCTCCAAATTCACGAATAACTGAAATTAAACCACTGAAGAGTATTTGATGAGTTCCAGAAATAACAGATACCATTCAAACCAACCAGGAACTTCTATTGGAAAATAAAAAATAAAGCACTTTGTAATACAAAATTATTTATTCGTTACAAAAAAGAGGAGACTTTGTTACACAGAACCGTAAAACAATAGAAAGTTTCCTATAAAAACTTTAAACTGTATGCATACCAAGTAGGGGCGGCACTGGAACCGGGACCAAGGACTTGGTATCATAGGAATGCCTAAGGTTTGTGTCGGAAAACTGAAAATGGTGACACATAAAACTGCGCTTGTGATATTTCGTGAAAGGGCTGCAGATGTCGAGGTGGCATCGAGATGTGGAAAAGTACACGCGTGCCATGTTCCAAATCATGGTCAGTTCTATTAACTATAGCAGATGTCGCAGTTTGCGTCCCTTTTGTAGAACTCGCTGGCCGCTGCTGCTGAGGGCACCAAGTCCACATAGTCTGTGCTTGGGTAGGAAAAATACTCGGATGCCCGGATGGCGTCCAAGTGCTGGGCCTCGCAGGACGTGCAGTAGCACACCGAGGCGGCGGCCGAGGAGAAGCAGCTGTACTGAGCGTGTGAGGGCAGGTGGTGGTAGGAGCAGTCTCCAGGGGTATAGCCACAGTTTCTGGTGTCCAGGGGAGGGGGAGAATTGTAATTCTCTGGAACATACGAGGGCAGCTGAGCCGGTGAGTAGCCGTAGTCTAGGGAGCCAGAAAGAGTGGAGGAGTCCGACGGCGATCCTGGGGTCTAGAGAAATGAAAAACCAAGGAACAAAGAGCTGGATAACTTGGAGGGGATTAAAAAAAAAATAGTGTGGGTTTATTAACTCAGAGAAGGACAATAAGGGATTAAAACCAAAAAATCCAACCCAACCCGTCTGCGGAAGTAATTTCAGTTTCCGACTACACGATTTCATGGCACCGCTTTCTGCATTTCCCTGTTTCTTTCCCAACAGTAAATTGCCTTGCTTCACTGGCTCCCTTTGTTGTAACCCAACTTTAGAGGAGGCTTTGTTTGTAAACCACAGAATCCCATTTTCCCTCGAGTCACCTGCACATGGAATCCTGCCGTGCGGCACAATCTAAGCCGCAGGTGGAGGCTGCTGCTCCCCACCTTTGACTGTGCAGACAAGGTGACACGCAGCGTGCCCCTGGGATCCCCAGTGACCCAGCGTCTGGGAAACTCCAAGATGGGAAACCACTCTCAGGGCCACCAAAGTCTTGTTCCCTTAGGAGAAAGGTACCTCCTGCTTTCTCTCGAGGAGGTCTACGGCCGTTCCCGAGAAAGCCCTTGCTGGGAGCTGGAAGGCACCTGGGGGACAGAGGCTCTCTGCATTCTGGATGATGATACGCATAGTGTGCGGACTTAACTTCCTATCCCCTCTAAAATTTAGTCTGTATCAACCCCCAAAAGTGTTTACATTCCCCCCCAAACCTTACTTTTTAAGGTTTAAAAAACTATACGTCGGCCTCTGAATAGCATCGAAAGTAACTAGTATCTACAAATGGAAACCCTGCTCCATTTTAACACGTTTTCAAATATTTGAGGGCCATAAAGAACAGACGTTAATCCAAATTCTTTCAAGTATTAGGGCTTCGTTTTTACTAACCATCTCAGACCCAAATGAGTTCTTGCTTGTGCCTACTGTGGACCAAACAACCAGTGAATAGAGCAATTCCGTAACAAAATGCCCCCCCGCCCCCACCCCATTGAAATGACAGCCTGGGACTGTGTAGACACAGCCTTAATTTCAGCTTTGAGAATTTAGAAATTCATCAGTCAACCTATCCTGGGCTTCCTAAAAGCCATTGCTCAGATGAGTGATTGCCAATCAGCAGGTGTCTTACCTTGACCGTTTAAAAGAACATTAAATGAATATTTCCAGAAACCCTTTTTTATTGCTGTACGCCAGCTTACTTGGGAGTAGTTTACTTGGGACATCATACTTATGAGTGTATTCAAAGGTTGGTGCCCTGCAGTGTGTGGCTGCTTCTACCTCCACTGAATTTTAAATAGTTCTCTGCTGGCTTTTCTCGGCTGATGTCCTTGTTGAGACCGTTTGTATGATTTTGCAAGAGACAATGCAAAACTCTCTTACAGAGCGCTACTACCCCCCAGTTAGCTCCAGACAGGCTTTATAAAGAACTGAGATGAATTACCAGGCTCTGGTTAAAGCAGAAAGGGGCAGCCGGGAAGCTGTCTGGGAAGCAGTGTGGAGTGCTTTGTGAGGAATCGAGCAAAGGGTCCAGGGGTGTGTCTGTCTGAAGGTAGGAATCAAAGATCTGGTCGAGGTAGCTCGAGTTTTCTTCACAAGAAACACAGCTGGAAAATTCTCGGGGCTGAAGATAATCGGGCGTGGAAGAAATGGGTTCAGGCTCAAAATAGAGTCCTACGGGAGAAAGGAAAAAGAAAGCTTTTTGTTAAATAAATAATTGTACTTACAGAGCCTAACGGAGTTCAATGTTTTATTCGGAATATGTATTACGTCCAGGCAACAGGGGGTTTAAGAGTTCCAGAAAAGTAAAATACACAGAATAGTCACTTGGAGTTGGAGTTGTCTTAGCTCATTCAAATCCCAGTGAGATGAACCTGTACAGGAACCTGGAAATTTGCTATAAATAAGGTGGGGGTAAAAAAGAAGAATGGTGCTCCAATCTCTCTAACCGTCACAGTCAAATATGGCTCAAGCCTCGACTTTCTAGGACTATAAAACGTCAACATCCATCCCCCATCTGCAGTTCAAGTAAACGTCTCAGAGGTAACTTATAGAATTGTTGGAGGCTTTAGGAGAGCTTCTGGCACTGTGGGAAATAATTCCCTTGATTCAGCAGTTCTTTCTTTCCTAAACTTTTCACACGTACTCGGCAATTTAAATTTTAAGGAGAGAGTTTTGAGAAGTGGTATAAATGGTAATGCACATTTCTGGAAGGAGGCATCAGGAACATAGAGTACCAATTAGTACTACTTGTTCTAAATTATAAAGGTGAAAATGTTTGCTTAGTGAGCACATTAACATGATAGTGCAATTAAAACAAGCTGTTAAAAGCCAAACAAGAAAAATTCTGAAAACATCACTCCCTTCCTGTTTTCTTATTAATACACTGAATTTGTGATTACTACTATCCTTAAATGTTCAAAAAGATGGGTTTAGAGCGTGCCCATCAAAGGGACTGCAGGCCACTAGGGTCTCAAGCATTTCGAAGTCCCAGTGTTCCCTTAAGGTAAGTGAAAGGGACATATCCACTGGGGTCTCCCCAAGCCCAGCCTTCCTTAGATAAAACCTCCCCAGATGCTGAGCTGTTGAGTGGCATAGGTAGGTGTGTTTATGTAATAGAGTTATTTGTCGTGGGCTGAGAAAACTTACACTTGCCTGAACTGCTTTCTGGGAAGAGAGAAAAGAAGGGGAGGGAAGCTCCTGTTGGCTAGAAACTAAATGCACAGCAGCGAAGGCACTATCCTAGTGGCGTGGGATGTTCTGGATTTCATCTTAAGGAGCACACTGAAAGAGAGAAGTTTCTGAAAGCAGTGCTACCATTTCAGTCAAGTTCAGTTACGTGGAGAAGAGGAACTAGAATAAACGGCAAGAGCCAACTCTCAGGACTGGACAGCAGAGAGGAGTTCAGAAATGGGGACAAAACCTGCGCTTGTTTCCTTGCTGCGCTTGAATCTGGAGCCACGGTGCCTTTTTCACCTTCTGATTGGCTGGCTCCAATTAAATGGTGGCGCCTATCTCAGCCCCTGAATCAAGCCCTGAAAGGCTTTCGAGATGAGCTCTGGAAATACTTTCCAGGGAACCGCAGTGCTGGCTGTACTGACCTGCAGGAGATGGTGTGACTGGCTCCGGAACGTGGACGCTGCTGATTCCAGGCAGCTGCCAAACAAGAACAGAATCGCAGAGTGAAATTCAAGTGCTCTACAGGGCACGCGAGGACGTTCTGACCGGCACTATGTTTTCTTCAGCCGCAAGGTAAGCCATATTCTTTCTTCTAAAAAACTTGCCGTCATTAAATGCAACCGATGATATATTGTATTCAAATTCAACTTTAATGTTTGCTTGGGGAGTTTTCTAATTCCGATCCTCCCATCCGATTTGAAAAGTTGTTAATTTTGATAAAAACGAAGGCAAACAATTTTCACTATTGCAGAAATGTAACATCTTGAGAAGGCTCAGCAAAGAGCCTTTTGATGAGATTATTTAACTTAACATTAATAAGGTCTAACATTGTTTAATCTCAACTGTTCATGACTTAGTCAATCATTTTCCTGAAAATCTCCATATACATATGGTCTGGTTGCCTAATGTTAGGAATTTATTTCCCCCAAAGGAAACGATTCCTAACTTTGTTAATACTGCACAGCTAAAAAATATTCACAGGTTCTTATCTATGAAATATTAAAATAGAAAGTATTTTCTTCAAGCTGTAATCAGTGAGCAAGGACCCAACTACATCCTAGCTAATGGCTGGGAAATACTTCAACTTGTATATATATATATTTTTTACTATTTTCTATAAAACTTGTTTTTTTCACTACTGTATCTAAATACTTGGAAGTTTCTGAGACCGCTCCTTTTTAACCATTGAAAGAATGCAGCTTGCATTTTCTGGTTGAATTGATCATTGTATTAACCGAGTAACTTAGGTGCTTGCTTTTGTTTTTGTTTTTTTAGGTTTCAGGTGGCGGCTTTAAAGTTTAAAGGGACCCGCGATTCTGTGATTCTGTGCTGGGGAGCCAAGCTCATCACTCACCACACCTCGCTCTTGAGTTACGGGGTAGACTGGCTCCCGTGCAAGGAGCCACGTGGAGAGCTGCACAACCAGGCACTGCTGAAATAGGACGTGATGTTAATTTTGAAAATGATCCATGCTGTAATGTCACGAACCAGGAAGCTGGAATCGGTTACCAGATCTTTATGCAAATATTTGGCTGCAGCTTGAGCGAAAGGACTGGGGAGGAGGTGGGTTTTTAAAAATTCTGCCTCATTGTACAGCTCTCCCTAACCCCATGCCTGCCCCGGATTGGCCAGTTTTGCTGCCTCCCCATGTTATCTCCCTGAGGTATGTTTACAATACCCTACCTGATATTATCTTTCTAGTCATGGGTTCACTTTCTACTGTGCCCCAAGAATACAAAGAAAGGCACCTCTCTTTCAGATTTCAAACAGCACAAATACCCACAATCTAGAGTTCATAAAAACACATCGAGGCTGTTTTAAAATGATTGCTGGGGGAAAAAAAAACTCAAAAGGGTAAATCATATCTTTTGATAAGTATTAACTCAAGTTTTTCTTTACCGTAAAGGCAAAAGAAGGGTGTGTGTGTGTGTGTGTGTGTGGTGTCTGCAAATTGATCTGGCTGAAATAAGTTTTTCAAATCAAATTTACAACTCTGGCATGCACGTGTTTCTCCCGGCACCGTTTGGGCCCCTTCTACTTGTCTTGTTCTATGACTCCCATTCTTGGCGTGCCTTAAAACTTCACACAGCTCTGGCTTTAGCAAGTTCTGATGAACTTCTTCCTGCTTTGCAATATTTGATAAAGCTAACTCTTTCTTGGCTTAAAGTTTCCCAGAGATGTTCGTCAACAATTGAACAAATTGGAGATCATGCCTGTTGAGCCAGACAGCGGAGGCATAAATTAACCCCTGGTATCTGCCATCCTCGCCGCTGAGTCTAGCCTCGCAGCTTTCCTGGGACTCTGGGTGCTTCTGATGGCTCCCAGGGAGGGACTCTGTATCTGGCTCTTGTAATGAAATGCTGTGTGTGTTTCTCCTCCGTGCCTGTGAATGCACGGGCTGAGACAATCTTCCAGGAAGCAAAGTGGGACACTTCCTCTCTGTGTGTTCCCGCAAGGCATTGGTTCCGATGTGCTCCTTTATTATTCCTCAGAGGGAAACTAGGAAAAGCTTTGACAAGTCGCACCACTCTAGGGATCAGAAACTGGTCAGATACACAAACGACATGTTTCCCCCATGCTCCTGAAGCTGCCTACCGGGTGATGGTGCCCAAATCTACCTGGAGGGGACCACAGCGATAGCACAGCTGTGCTCAAACAGGACTTCTCCAGGTGCATCTGAGAAGGACTTCTACCGTGGCCATCAAGGCTCCTTAGTGAGACTGCATTTTGTTACGAATATCTTGATATGTTTCGCTCTGGAAGCATTTTCCAGTCCCCTTGTCCTGGGTTTTATGAATTTTATAACCACCTCTGAACTGAAGGGCTACTAGACTCGTGCTCAGCACAGCTGGAGTTCTAGAAAGATGAGCTGAGGGAGCCAATAGGTGGGAAGGGTTTTTAACACCAAGAAGAAGATCTCGGCCCTACTTTTAGCTCTGCCATTAGTAACTTCCAGACTTTGACCTACAGCTGCGACAGAACTAGGGTTCCCTGATCTACTTATCTCCCCTGGTTATTAAAAGAACTAAAGGAAAGAATGCGCATGCAAAACTCCTTGAAAGGAAGGGCCACTGTGAAGCCCTCTACTAACCTAAGGAAGCTTTACTGTGTTAGCTGACATTCTGCACATGATGTTTGCTGAAATTCTCTGGCAAATGTAAAACTAGTGCTGTGCGAGCCATGTCACAGCAAGCCCACCCCTGAACTCGATGGGCAAAGGGTGTGAACTGAATACATGGCTTTTCATCCCTGGGAGAATTTTATTTTCATTGCTTTTCACAAGTAATAACTCTTGGTAACATTTACTGAGCACTTACTATGTGAAAAGCACTCATCTGAGTGCTTTATGCGTAATACCTCATTTAACCCTCACAAAACTCTGGAACCCCAATTTAGAGAGGAGGAAATGGAGACAAAAGAGCTTGAGCGATCCGTTCAAGGATACGCACCATGGAGGACCTGAGAGCCGAGCCCCAGTCCCTCTGGCTCAAGAACCTGTGCTCATAAGCCCATCATTTGCCTCCTCCCGCAGAGGCCCATTTGATGAAGGAATGGAAGGCATGCGTTGCACACAAATAGTGCCAGGCTCAAAACCCTTTGTGGGGAAGATGCCAACAGGCTGGAGACAGGACCAGTCCCAACGCGGGCAACTCGGGCCCCTGCTGGCAGGTCCTCCATCCGTACCCAGAGCAGCCCACATGCCACTGTCTCTCGTCAGGGGCTTTCGGCCATGCCCTTGCCCTCTCTTTGGGATATAACCCCACCTAGTTTACATGGTTCTGTGGCTGCAACCCCGCGTGCTCCTGGCAGTACTTATCTGCTCCCAGAAGGGATACAAAGTGCCAGGGGCCTTAGCCTGTGATCACCTGGATCCCTTACAGGCCTCCTCGCTTCTTAAGGAGGTGGCTCTATATCCCAAGCTGTCTCCCTCCCAGAGAGGCGGTTCCTTTTGATGACTGGTGATTTACAGACAAAGGACCTCAGAGGTCGAGTTCTAGAAGAATGGGGAGGAAGGAGATGTTCCCCAGATATACTGACCTGGAAGGGCTGCCTAAGATGAAGCGAATTACTGGGAGCTTTTCTCGAGGGAGGGGAGGGCACATCCTCTATCTCCCTGAGAGCATGACATCCTACTTACCTGCCAGCCGCTCAGCGCCCTGCTCGGGACCAGCAAGCCCTTTCCGCCCCATGTTGACTAGCAAGGTGATCAGTGAGTTGGTCCCTCAATCCCGAGCCCCTTCCATGCCCCAGCTGCTCTCTGAGACCCTGCGTGGTGAACTGGGAGGGAGCTGGGCATGGAAGTTTGCAGGAACTGCCGGGGAAGGCCAGGTCTGGGGACGGTCAGCGGGACGCTGGCTGAATGAGGCCTAAGCAGGGACGGGGAGCGAGTGAGGGGCTCATGCTTACGGTTCCCCCAGAGGCCGCCTGGTGTGCCCTTCTCTGCTGCAGCAGCTCCTTCACCGTGATCTTCACCCGGACACCTTGATACACCTTGGGTTTTTCTGGGGAAAGGCAACTGGGGTCAGTGTTCATCTGCAAGGCGTCGGGCTGGGGAGGGGAGTGGGGCAGGTTGCTAAGAGAATGTGCCAAGACAACTGATGAAGCTCAAAACCAGCTTAGGCAGGGCTCAGGGCGGGGGGGGGAACAGTACCTGTGGAAGGGCGTGGGGCCACCCACCCTGGGCAGGGCCCATTCCTAGACTGAGAGGGTCCAGGCTTTCCTGCTCAGCGGTGTGCCCACCTTGTCACCTTGCGTGGGGGAACCTGTGGCTCTGGGCCCATCCTGGTGAGGGTAGCAGGGACCTCACGAGGCCTGGCGCAGGTGCTCGTGGACCTGGAGCCGCTGACCTAGCCCACCCCAGGCGAGGCCCCTGCTGGCATGGAGGCTCTGGGTTCCCTCCTTCCTCATCAGGCCAGGCCCACCCCAGGCGAGGCCCCTGCTGGCATGGAGGCTCTGGGTTCCCTCCTTCCTCATCAGGCCAGGCCCACCCCAGGCGAGGCCCCTGCTGGCATGGAGGCTCTGGGTACCCTCCTTCCTCATCAGGCCAGGCGCGGCTTCTAGGGAGCCTCCGACCTCTGTGTGCCCTTGGTCTGGAAGCCAGCCCGGGGGCAAGCCGTGGGCAGGTGCAGTTTCCCAGCCCTGTGCCTGGGCCAGAGCGGGACCTGCCAGACTGACCCCAGGAAAAGGGGTCAGGCCCGGGGCCCTCCCCCCGCCCCAATCTATCCTCTTCGGAGGTCTCTCCTGGCTCTTTCTTGCCGCCTTTCCCGCTCCCCCTCTCTTCCTCCTCCCCGCGGTGTCGCCCCCACCCCCCTGGCCCCTGCTGTCCCCTCCTGGCCCTCGCTCCCCCAGGCCCTCCCTTCGCGCGCAGGCATTCCTCGGCGGCGCGCCGCCCGGGCGCACCGCAGCTCCCGGGCGAGTCCGCGCGGCGCCAGCGCCGGGGCCCGCCGCCCCGCGCTCCCGAGGATCGCGCCCTGGGCGGGGAGTCCGCCCTCCGCACGGGGCCGGCCCGCACTCCCCCGGCTCGCGCGGGCGGCCGAGCACGCACTGGAGGGGGCCTGGGGCAGGGCGACCCTGCGCGCCGAAGCGGGGGGACCCCGCCGAGCCGCAGTGAGTAGGCCGGGCCAGGCAGCTAGGCCCCGAACCGGCCGGGCTTTCATCGGGGGGGGGGCGGCCCGGTAGGACCCCGGCCCTGCCCTCGACCCAGGGGTGCGCGCCCGCGGAAACGCGCCGGGAGGGGGCCCCCCGGCCCCGGGCGCCGCGCGCGCTCGGCCCGGGCGCCCGCGCAGGTGCCCAGGCCCGCAGCGCCCCGTCTGGTCGCGGCGGGGACCGCAGCTGGACCGCAGCGCGCCCCCCGCCTCCACCCAGGCCAAGCCCCGGGAGCTGGGGGTCTCCCCGGGAAGCGAGGTTCCCTTCCTGCTCAGTTCCGGGGACTCCCGTCTCCGGGCCGCAGGGCCTGGGCGCCGCACCCCCGCCGCGGGGCCCGTCTCTCCCCCGAATCCCTCGCCGCGGTCAGGGCTCTCCGGGCGGCGGGCGCGGGGGCCGCACGGGGGCCGCCGCCGCCGAGCTCTGGGCGGCCGGCGCGCCCTCCCCGCCTGCCGGGCTCACCGTGAGCCTCTAGCTCCCCCCGCCGCCGCCTCTGCGCGCGTCGAGTCGGTGCCGGCGAGTCCCAGGGACACCACCCGGGAAGCGGGGGAGCGCGGGCGGGGGCCGGGGGTACGCGGCCGCCCGGAGCGGCCACCTCGGCCTCCGGGCCTCTGCCCTGGCGAGCGGGCGCCCAGTGGGGAGCGGCCCCCGCGCGGCCCGTGCCCTCCCCGGCTTCCTGGTCCCTGCTTGCATGCCCTGACCGTGTGTGCCTCTCTGTTCCTTGCAGGAAAAGCTTGTGGGCAGACACCCAGCTCGAGATGCCCCTGGCCCGCGTGACCCTACCCGGGAGAAGCAGCCGAGTTACCCGACATCGTGGTCAGCGGAGCTGGGCCGGTGGCTGGATGCTGCAGCCGCTGGGGTTCAGCGCCTGGGAGGGCTCCTGGGCAAGGAGAGAAGCAGAGATGCCACATTTTTAGAGTTTCACAGAGCATCGGGCTGCACCCAGGTCCCTGGAGCAGGAGACAGACAGAATTAATGTTTTATACCTTCGGGTATAGGTTTGAGTTTTTTCCCCCTCATGCCAAGTATTTAAAACCTCTAGAAACCCATGATTTGACAATCAATGATTGCGCGATAGTTTCAATTTGAATATTCAAAGGCTTAACAAAATGGACTATCTTCTGCAGAAATCCTGCACACAGGCACCCCACAGGGAGTCCAGAGAAACAGGGAGTGAGACCCCTTTGGGTCCTGGCCCTTGCCTTGACTGCATTTTGAGCATTTTGCCCACCTTGCCACAGACAGAGCAGGTGTCCTCAAAGATGCTTTGTATTTCTGCCCCAGAGGCAGCTCCCGGGCCCCCAGTGGCTCCGGCCGCCCTCCTTGGCCACCTGAGCCGGGCTGACGGGCCGGGCTGCTGCTCACACCCCCAATCTCCGTTTTAAGGGAAAATCTCTGGTTTTGGGGAATGAACATGGCAGCCGGTGGGTGTGGCATGGCAAGGAGTCCTGCTGGGCCCGGGCTGCAGGCCCGAGGCCCGGCCGAGGCCTTCGTCCTGCGCCTCGTCTCCTGCTGGCCCCGCCTGGCCACGAGCTGGCTTCCCTCCCCTTTCCGCCCGCTCTCTGCCTGGGCCCCAGACACCCAGGTTTCACCCCGGCTGCCGGGCCTGTTAAGACCCTGGGCCCTTCCCCAGGAGCAGGGGCTGCCTGGCGGCCTCGCTCCTGCGGAGCTTCTCTGAGGCTGGAACTTGTCCCTGCGAAGGGCCCCCTTCCCCTCTCCCTGCTCCCCCTAGAGCCCGCCCTTGCTTTCTGCTGCAGGAGCCTTTGCTGAGAAGTGGGCCTGGCTCCTGCTCCTTTGAGCCAAAAGGAGACTTCGGGTTTGTGTTCCGGGCTGCGCACCTTGCGGGGAGAGGTGGGAGGGATTCAGGCCAGCCGGCTCCCATGGTGCAGGCCCGAGCTGCCCCGAGACTGCACCGGTCAGCCGCAGGCACCTGCTGCGCTCTTCGGTGCGACCTGGAAGCTGGAGGAGACAAGACTGGCCCGGAGAAGGCATGAGTGCCAGGCCACATCGTCTCCTGACCCCAGGAGGTCGAGGGAGAAGATGGAGGAGAGGCAGGGGCCTCCTTTGGCAGATAAGCCAAGGGGCTCCTGTGATGCCAGGCCGTGGGGAAAGAGCTCTGCTCTTGGTTTCCGATGTTTTCTCCAAGTTCAGAAAGTGTGGTTGAGCCCCCAGGTGACTAGAAAAATATCGGAATGCCCTCGAAGGTGCCCGATGCGGGGCGGCACATACGTTCGTGGGACAGGGCTCCGGGAGCGGCGGGTCACCAGGGCCGTGCTGAGTGGGAGCTGCTGGCAGCTGAAGGCAGTCATCAGGAGGGGTCAGGCTGAGAACACCGAGGTGGCCCCTGGCAAAGGAGGGCACGAGGGGGTGTGTTTGTCCTCATCCCAGATGGGCTCTGTCAGCCTTTCTAGCCTTTTCCCCCAAAGGCCCCGGAGCCTGTGTCCTAGTTTCCCGGAGGGATTCAACCTGGGGACCAGGCCTGTGGGGAGGGGACAGCCGCTGGGAGTCCCCCTCCCCTGCCCCGCGTGGGCCCTGCTCCTTTGGAAGCAGCAGCAGCAAACAGCGTGTGGACCACCCCAGCGGCTGGGAGCCAAGGAGAGATTTTGTCTTCACAGCTTAGTCTGCTATTTCTTTTTCTTCTTCCCTCTTCCTTTTAACTTTGCTCTTTTCGATTTGCCTTTAAACATCTTCCCCCCCTTGCCGTAATTCTTTCCCTGTTTCTTTTTCTTTGTCTCTCCCGATGTCTGTTTTCTTCCAGTTCCCGTTGGGGTAGCTGTTTTCTGCCTGGCTTCCCATGAGCGCCTCTGTTTTCTGGGGTGCCATCTCGCGCCTTCAGGCGCAAGCCCTTTCCTAACCTTTTCTTTCAGCTGGAGCCGGACAGGAGGCCGTTAAGCTCCCTTGGTGACATCCTTAAAGTGGGTGCTGCCAATCTGTGGGGCAGGCAGGCAGGACTGGGTGAGCTGAGCTCCGTGGGGCTCGTGGCATCTGTGGGGACAGCACGGCTCCCTCCAGGAGCTTCTGCCTACGCATGGCAGCAGTCTGGGCGCTGCCCCTGCTGCTGGGATGGATGGCCCCTTGCTTGGTGCGTTGCTGGGCAGTACCTCTGGGAAACTCAGCTTCCCCAGGCCTGAGCCCTGATTTAAGAAAGAAACCCCTGGGTTTTTAGCCCAGTGTTAGGGAGCTGTGGTCCCTGCCGTCCCTACAGCTGCAAAACCCCAGCACGGGGATTTAAGAGCCAAACTCCATGCTTGGGGTTGTAAGGGAGGATTTCTTCCTAAGGGGATCCTGTGGCTCCTTCTTACAAATCTGCCCACAGGAGGAGGCCTGGAGCAACCAGGCAGTCATGTAGTTGGGTGCTCCTAAGAGGGGACTTTTAAAAGTTGTTGTTGACTGAGGGCATACTGGGTGCCAGGCACTGTGTTGTATAGCAGCCCTGTTTCACAGTGGTGGAAACAGACACGGAGGAGGTAAGCAACTTGCCCAAAATTCTAGAGCACGTAAAAGGCAGAACTGGAATTCAAATGTTGATAAGTCTGATTCTCAAGTCCTTACTCTTCACCATAGTTGTCTAGTTGTCTTCGGCCTTCCTGATCTATTGTAATAGAGGCTTTCAAATCCAAATTTACTTCAATCCAAAATTCATTTTACATGGTCACGTTCAATATATATAATATCTGTATTTATAGATTCGTAAGACAAACTTCTTGAAATAAACACCCCTGTCTAGGCAGCACTCTGATATTTTCCATTCCATTCCATTCCACTCCACACTATCCGTTCTCTTTTGTTTCATTCTACTTACTAAAACTATGTGTTGGTTGGTCGCTAATTTAATGACCCGCTAATGAGTTGTGGCTAGCATTGGAAAAATACTGCCTGTAAGATATGTGGTCACACTTCAGTGTTGTGCATGTGAAAGTGTTTTGGAATGCTATTTGTTTTACTATCAATATGTGGAAGGTGACTGAGAATGCAGCAGAGTGACTTGAGCATATTTCGTGAAAATGGGAACACTGGATCGGAACAGGGAAGGAAGGGCTGGCTAGAGATGAGGGTCCACTATCAGTTATGCCAGTTACACTTTGTGCCTCTCAGACAGGAAACCCTGCCCCCTTGCTGGGGCATTGTCACCTCTAAGGTGTCTGCCATGAAGCCTTGACAATCTCTTTGGGGTTTTGATATAAAAGACTGAAAAAAACACGTGGGTTTTCCCAGGCTCCCACAGACTCAATTGCTTGAAAATGTGGCATCTGGATGCTTGGATGCTGGAAGGGACCACTGAGTGCTGAGAGGGATTTAGAGTCTCTTTCCAATATCCCTGCTGCTGGTGGTCCAGCCTCTGGTTCCACGGCTTGGCTGAATTCCCAACGCAGTAAACTGTGTGTTCAGTAAATGGGGAGCTTTAAACGTAATGCTCATTGTTTGAGCCCAAATCCAATTAGGTATTTATTATCGAGTACCTACTATTAATATGTACTAGTCATGGCATCATGCACCAGGGATACGGAGCGCATAAGTCCTGAATTCTGCCATCGACTGCTCTGAACAATATGGACTTGCTGTACTACCATCTTCCACACGACTGCTTGTCCAGTGTGCGTTTGCTTGGTTTGTCCATTTGTTCATTCATTCGTTCATTCACTCAGCAAGCGTATATTGATAATCTGTTCTGGCCAGGCCCAATGCTAGGTGCTGAAAAGGATGTCAGGCTCACCCCCCTGCCCCTACCCCAAGTCTTCTCTTTTGGAAGCTGACCATCTGCAGTTTCTCCAGTTTTATTCATTTATCACAATTTTTCAGATCTCTCGCCATCTTCGGTGACTTGCCACTGAGCTAGAAACCCTTCAGTTTGACTTCCTTCAAGTCAGTCAGCACCTCGAATGATGGGTCTAGAATTAGTTTCTTTTTAATGATCAAACAATATTTTAACTGAAATCTTATGGCAGCCTGTTGTATGTAAATGGCACTACAGAGCATTTTATTTTTTTCCACAAAGTAGGAGATCTTACTAAATTTAGACACATGAAGATTAAGAGACTTTCAGTATAAGGAAAAGGGTTAGTTTATTCCCTTCCCATTTGACTACATGCTTTAAATTCTCTTTATTAATGCAAAGTTCTTTTGTCATCTTGACTTCAGGACACTGTTACCAAACCTTGTGAGAAATATCAAGTTCCAAAAACTTGAATACATGGAGGAAACAAGAACTTAATTGGGCCCTGGTGTGAACGTTTGGTCCATATGAAAATGACCAGGAAGGCTGGTAGATGCAGGTTATTTTTGTATTGCTGTGCTCTTCCCATACGTCATATTCAAAATTTTAATTTTTCCTTATGAGGTTTCCAGGGGGAGCAGTCATTTGAAAATTTATCACTGAAGCAAGAAAAATACCATCATATACTGCTGAGAAAGTTCTTCTTTCATTTGAACATTTTATTATACAATGTTTAAGACATACAAAAACATGTAAAGGATACCATGGTAAAAACGTTTGAATTCATCACCAAGGTTAAGAAATAAGGCGTCAAAAACAGTTGCAGTGATCTTTCTTTGATGACTAATTTATTAGATATTAAAACATCTGGATTATTGTACTCTAAGACATTTGGTTAGGGGAAAGGTTAGCAGGGTCATCTATCAATTTTCCTAATTCAAAAGAACTAATTCTTAGATACTATTTGTCTTCTCCACGTATATCTCCTTTTGTAACTTGTAAATATATGTTTTTTTTTACTATTCTCCTTTTGGCTTTGAATATATTCACAGTGAGCCTGCATGTTACAAACCCACACATCTCAGTTACTGAAGGTTAGGTATATAAGATCAAATAAAGTGTCATAATATTCAAATAACGTAGAAGATTTTATTATTATTTTTAGCCTGTTAAGTGGGGATTCTGGATCACAAACTGGTTATTGCATTTGCTTTAATCACACCAGAGATAATACCAAACATTGAATAACTTTTATTTTTAAAATTAGCAACACATGTAGATAGTAAAGGAAAATATTAGATTTTTTTCCGTGCTACTTCAAAGGATTAGTAATTCGCCTTCTTAAAGACATTTAGCCAACTTGATTTAACCAAATCATCTTAAGTCTATTACTACTAAAACCCAATATTCCCAGGCTGTCAGAATTCGTAGAGAGCACATGGCTGATGTGAGGATTTTCTAGTACACTAGTCTCAGAGAGTTGTCACCCACACGGTCAGGCTCTTAAGAATTGTTCGTCTTCGTGGTGTAGTCTGAGTGCAATTGAGCAGCTTTATTGAGCACCTACATGGTGCTGGGCCCTGAGCCAGGTGCTGGCACACAGGTGTGAGCCATTCCTGCATCTCCCCCTTGAGAAGCCCCCTGCCATTCCTCTAGCTGATGACTGAGGCTTTAGCTCCAGGTTCATCTAACTGAAGCCTAGGACTTTTGCAGCTAACCTCTCCGGAGTCAATAGCTACTGAATCTGGCCTGCGAGCTGAACGTTGTAACACTGTTTGGAATACAGAGGATACTTCAGAGCAGGGGTTCTTAGCCAGGGGTCGGTGAGCTTGAAATGAAAATTCAAAAAAACATTCTTCTTGTGGGGATGTGTTGGTGCAGGTGTGATATATTTATTAACTAATACACAGTATAGTGTGGACCTAGGATGATTTTTATTTTGATGTAGCGTGTTCCTGGTGCAGTGCGTAACTGCCTGCAAAAAAGGTTGGTAAGGATGGCGGAGATGGTTTTATGACGCCGTGGGAAAACTCAAATTTCTAAATGTTTACCAAAAATGACCATTTGAACAGATGTTGAACCATGTTAGGTTATCACCTATTGAAAATATGAGAAAGTTGTAAAACATAATTTTGAATAATCCTAAAATTTAATTTAAAGACATGCCGATGTTGAGTGTCATAAAACTACCTGCCGCTACATTCTGAGAAGGGGTCCGTGGTTTTTACCTGACTGGCAAAGGGGTCCATGGAACAAAAAGGTTAAGAACCCCTGCTTTAGATAAAATCTAATGATAGAACCAAAGTAAAGAGTATAATTTTGGTATATGGTTGATAAAATCAACAATGAAATATGACTGACACCTTGGACATCAATTGATATTTTGGTTTTAAAAAATGTAACTGATGCTATATTCCTTGTGAGTATTATATAAAATAAGCCATTAATTTATGGAAATATACACACATACACACACATACATACACTAGTGGAATTAGAAATTCTTTTCCCTTTGTGGAATTTCTTTTAGAATACTTGTCTTCTACTACAATAGTACCATCATATTGCATTGTTAACTCACTGTAGCAATTTATAATGATAGTTTAAAAGTGTTTATTACATAAAGGAGGTAAAGGTGTGGTTTATATAACATTGTAAGAGAAACACAAACACTTCCAATTGCGTACTATGATGTCTGCTTCCAGGGACTTCTGTGATGATTATCGACATTACAGCTTTTGCACTGGCAAATTTTGCTCCCAGCTTCTTTTTGACATTATCATTTAGGCAGCTTTCCTAAGTAGCTCGGATTTGACATTATTCTCTCTGCTTATTTTCAGTTTTTAAATAATTCTGTGTCCTGGCAGGAACTGAAAGAAATGGATTTTTGAACCAAATTTATAATTTTCTCTGGCTTTCCCGAAAAAGTTGTAAGTCAAAATATAGCAAGTTTAAGGAAGGAGAGATGAGAGAGAAGAATGTGCATTACGAAAAGGTGCACTAGCCCACCACCCAGCATGTAGTAGAAACTAGGAAGTAATTGAATCGGAAGTAGGATAGGGAAATAGAATTAATTCCCAGGTCCTAACTTTGCAGGTTGGTTTCACTTTTTTAGCAAAGTATTGCAAATTCCCAGAAAAATAAGGTGAACAAATGAAAATATATGTAACACAGAAACCCATGTATGCATTTTCAAGCTATATACGATCCTTAAAAGTCATTTACCATGTGGAAGTATTAGCCCCCTGTAGACTAGATAGCTGCAACAGACACCAGGTAGAGTATGGGCCTGGGTGTGCGTCCTTACTATCTATTAATTTTGTTCAACACTGTGAAAAGGATTGGGTGCTAACGAAGAATGTAGACCTCTCTGAACTCCCGTCTTTGCCTGTTCCAAAGTCTGGTTGCTTAGCTCTACTTATCTGAGAGCCAGGGCAGCCTCAGGCTGTTAGGAGATGGGCATCACCCATGAGCAGACAACAGCCAACTAAGAGAAACCAGGGAGCCTAACATCTAGTGTCGTGATCAAACAAAGTGTGGACACGTGTTGATGATCTGCACAACCATTACTATGATGTGTGCTACAGGGACACCTGGTAAGTAGTAGATGACTGTAGTTACACGTTTCACACAGCCGAGCCAAACGAACCTTTTTAGGGTCAGGAAAAAAGTGTCTTTGAGACCTTGTGCAGACCCCAAGTCTCTACAGAGGGCCCAGAGCTCTTCCTTCGAGGCAGGGCCTAATGTCTGGGTGAGAGAGAAGGCTGGGTGACCGGCTTCAGCCAAGGGTATTTGGAACCAGGACTTCAGAAAGAACAACTCCTCTCTTCAGCAGGGGGGGTTGGCCTGCTCCACTGAAAAGCAAATACCAGGCAAACGAAAGCCGAGGCTGCCGAAAAGGAGCTGGTGGCAGGGAGCAAGGAGAGCCCCGCGGGGTGCCCTCCCGAGCTGAGGCCCTCACTCTCCCTGGTGTGCTCCCCCGGAAGGAGCTGAGGAGTGGGGTTCCCCGGCAGGCTCACGCCCCAGCATTTCTGCTGGTGACCCACCCTTGAGGCGTTTGCTTTACCAGAAAACACCCCTGAAAGGCGGGAGAAGGGGAATGTCAAGCATTCACTTTTAGTGGAAATTGTCCCATGATCTGCCTTTCTGGACTTCTGCCTGCGGAGGTAGAGTACGGGCGCTGTGACAGAGGTGGGTCCAGGGGGTGACGGAGAATGCCATGAGGGGCTTTGGCAACCAGAGAAGGAGGGCACTGGGTGCCCGGGGGATGGCGGGAAAAGACACCTGTCCGTTCAGAAGGGAGCAGAAGGGCTCAGGAAGATGTGAGGTGGGAGTGAAGAAAGGAAGGCGGTGGAGACGTGGCAGGGGGCGTGCCGGGCGTCCCCCGCGGGCCTGGGCTCAGCACGGCCAACTCCAAGTGTGAGCCAGGCAGGCCCGCTGCTTGGGGGACTCTCCTGGCTAAGGAGCCCGGGGCAAGAAAATTTACACGAGACAGATGAAGGTTTTAGATGTCAGTTCCTTCATTTATACCCAGCAGGAACTGGCCATTTCTGACCCACAAGCTGCCAGCAAGCCCTTCCTTCTGACCGTCAGGAGGTCCTGCGTGGAATGCCAGGCCCCTCACCCGCCAAGGCCCCCTTCTCCAAAGCCTCTGTGCCTCTCTGCTCCCAGGTCTGTTGTTCCTTGCCAGTGGCCTAGCCCTGTTCGGCGTATTTTGTTTCAAATGCATGCCCTCTTACCTGATCACAAAATACCCCTTTTACTCTTCTACCCTGCTACCGTCTGCTCATTCCACCAGAGAGAGGATGGTCAGTTCAGTTAAGGCTGCCACTGATCAAAGAAAACTTTCTACTAGATTTGTTTCAGACTGGACTAAGTTTTGGACATCCAAGGCTTTAGGGCAGAGTTGAAACTATGTATTTATGAAGCCATAATCTCTGTTTTAATGACAATAAAGCATTTATCTATGATACTGTATTGGTTACTGGCCATTTCAGGTACCACTGAAAGGAGGGACATGAGCAGAAGAGTTCACTCTTTAAGGTCATAGGGTATAAAATGAGTTTTGTTTTATGGGTCCCAACCTTTATTAGATTCCATACATTCTCTCTTCCTACAGAATATACATAATTGCAATAACTAAGAAAAAGTCAAACAGGCAAATCAGTGTGCTTGATGATCTGCATAAAACTTTTAATGCAATTGAAGAAAAAAAAAATCAGTGCCAAAAAACGATACTGCAGGAACAACAGAAGATCCAGCATGTAATGGGTTACTCAAGTCTCCCCAAAGCCCTCGCCCTATAGTCGTTTCATCTAGAATGCGGCCCTCGATGTATTTATTTAACATTGTGCAGCATTTCAGTGGGTTTATGGGGGGTGGGGTGGGGATTACAAATAAATGCTATCGTCCATTAACAAAGGCGGGCATTATGGCTTATCCTGAAAATCCAGTTCTGAAGGAGCCGACACGCCTAGAACAATCGGCGCAGCCCCGCACCCAGCCTCCAGCGCAGCGTGAGTCCCGGGAGGCTGGGGCGCCGCTCAGTAGGCTCGGCGGCCCTCGTAGGGCCCCCAGGCCAGCGCGTCGTCCCTGCTCCACGGGGCGGGCTCGGGCAGCGCGGCGGCCTCCTCGGCCAGCGGCCCCAGCTTGGGCGCCAGGTCGCCGGCCGCCGGCACGAAGGGCGGGAAGGCGTAGGGCGGCGGCGCGGGGAAGCCGGGCGCGGGGGCCAGCTCCTCCAGCGCGGGCAGCGCGTAGGGCGCGCCGGGGCCCCAGCCGGCGCCGCGGGCCGCGGGGGCGCCGTCCTCCAGGGGCGCCAAGGGCTGCAGCGCGTCGGCGGGCGCGGGCTCGGGCTGGCTGAGCCCGTCGGCCACCGTCTGCTCCCACGAGTCCCTCTGCGGAGAACCGACGGGTCACGGGGTTAAAGGGGGGGTGTCCGGAGGTGTCCCCCCTACGCGGGCCCGGGGCTGGCCCGTGGCAGCCGGAGCAGACCTCGCTTCTGCTCTGCTGCGCGGGGCCTCGGTACCGGGCGGCGCTTGAGGTCTAGTTCCCCTCCTACTCTAGAATTGTATTTCCTCTGTATATTAAGATGCCCTTTTCCCAGGAAACACCATTAAATGAGTCAGGCGCTGATGGGAGAATAATCAAGGCCACATGGACCGAGCATTTTAGTGTTGGCAGGGTGCCATGTCTTGCCTCCTTCATGCTGTGTACACGGGAGAGGACAGCATCCTGCTCACGGAGGGGGCGGCCTCCAACTACCCCGTGCTTTTCCCCAAGGCCATTCCATCCTCAGTGGGCAAGCTCCCAGGCTTGGAGCTGGGCAGATCTGGGTTCAGTTCGCTGCCGTGCCATTTATCACCTTCTTGACCTCTTGGGCACCTCACGTTATTCATCTGTAAAATGGAGCTTAGTAACTATGTCCTGAGTAATTGTATTACATGAATGAAGGCACATAAAAGCTCCTGGCAGGGAGGAGGCACTCAGTATTGTTCATTCTCACTGCCCCCACCCCATGTGCTGAAAATTCCACCTTTAGAGATTCATTCCTTTGTTGTTGAAGGCTCCATAAGAAGGGTATTGGCATTCTTCAGATCTTTATGAGCTCCCCTCTCTGAAAGGACTGAGAGAGAGCAACTTTCCATAGGGTAGAAATACTGTGAGAAGGGGGCAAGGAGGCTGGGAGGGAAAGAGAAGGTGGGAATAGATGTGCCTGTCTAGATTATGGCTTAGACATGTCTAAGAGGCCCATGCGCTTTCCTTATGCACTGGAGGGATGACCATGACCTTGCTCTAAGGGGCAGGGGAACATCTGGCAAAATAAGCAGAACCTGAGCAAACTGGATCTCAGTCCTGACTTAGTTACACTTGCGACTCATTTCAGCAGGTGCCCCCCACCCCCACCCAAGCCCTGGATAAAACGACACGGCTTTCCGAGGACGGCTCCCTCCAGAGGGCACCCTGCCCTGGCAGCCACAGAGGTCTTCGGTGGGAGCCAGACCTGGTAGCCAGCTGGGTGCCAAGCGCACGGGGCCAGGCCAGGCCACGTGAGCCGCCACCTTACGCTGCTCCCTAAAAACGAAACAGGGGCATACTCACAAAGACGAAGTGCGAGGCGTCGCTGGGGAAGGGTGGCGGCAGGAGCGGCGGCAGGGGCGAGGCACTGAACAGGGAGCTCGAGCTGGGAGGCAGGGCGGGGGACCGGTAGTCTCCGTAAGGCTCGGGCAAGTAGGACTCGAGGGCGCCCGGGTAGCTCTGCCCTGCGGTGGCGTCGCAGGAAAAGCGCTTTGCCACGCTGGACGTGTAGATGTCGCTGGGGAACTGTTTCGCGTTGTGAAAGTCTGAGTCAGATAAGAAAGATCTTCGGACCCCGTAGTAACCTGACATGAGCGGTGAGCCTGTTGCCAAATGAAAAACAAATGAGCAAAAATTTCCTGCTAGCAAGGTCAGGGCAGCCCTGGTGCAGCTGGGCTTTTCCGCGCCTGAGACCCGGGCTCCCAGCGCATGCCTGGCACCCAGGCTAAAGCCTCAAGAGACAACTGCCTGGAAAAGCGTCAAGCCTCCCTGTGTCACCGCTTTGAACTATTTCATAATTAGTGTCTTGCCTCTGCCTTTGGGATGAATTCATTTTAGATGGCTCAATAACTGTTCAGCCACCCGTTCATTCCCCTCATCCGCTCACTCAACATGTATTTATTTTGCACCTTCTGTGTGCCAGGCACCGTGCTAGGACGGGGCTAGGCTCAAAGAGGTAAACAGAAGAATTCCTTGGCATTTACATTTTACCAAATGAAGCATCCTATTCCGAGCTCTGTCTCCGAATACACAGGACCATTAATAAGTGGCTTCTTCTGGGCTGCAGAAGAACCCCAGATAAGGTGAGATGTGCAAATCCATCGCCGCTCTGAGCTCCATATTATACTTCTTTGCACACTGCCCTTTAACGCTGTGTCTTGCACTTACTGGGCATGCAATGAATGGCTTGCTCTGTGGGTGGCAGGGCTTCTGTGCCGTCAAGTTAGATAGGGGGCCACAAAAAAGTATTTTTCTGGCTTTGGAGAGTCTCGTGTTATTTGCTGCCCTCTTGTGGCTGTACAGAACCCCTCTCTCACCCCACCAGGATGCTGCAACTTAAACAAGAGAGCGCCTGGTACAGGAAGTTTTCCTTAGTGGAAATGGGGAGAAGCTAAAACTGAGGAGGGTCTCCTTGCAGGTCATGCCAAAGCACTGGCTACAGAAAAGAAGAGTTGTGTTTGCGCAACACTTTCTGACCCTATAGCTCCGTAATAGCAGGAATCGCATTAGGATTTAAAAATCATTCCAGCTGCTGGTGGGTATGTCCTAATCAGCTGAAGCCAATGTGATGTGGCCACGAAAGGGTTGACCCGGCAGCACTTGTCTTGCTTGACCTTCCTCCCAACCACAGAGGACCACCACCGAGCTTTGTCCCTGCCCGCTGTCCCCCTCTGCCACAGGGAGAGAAGATTCGCCAAGACCCCTGCCCTTGGCTGTCATGACTGAGTCATCCAGGATCCTAAAAACACAGAACTTTGCTCCTCACCACATGGTCCTGCTCACTGCTCTTTCACCTGAATTGCAACTGCCTTTCCAGTTGACCTGTAAGCTCCATGGGGGAGAGCTTATGTCATGCATTTCTTGTAAACCCGGTAGTATAATATTGTGTTCAACAATTACATGTAAATGTATTCATTCATAAGAAGGTGTTGGGGTTCTCTGTATGGGCATATAGCATCTTGAATGCTATCACCCCAAACCTCTCATCTGCTCATGAACTTGAAAGCTGCAATTGGGCTTTTCATTGTAAGCACACTTCCCTAGACAACATCTGTGCAAGTGAAAATTCAAACCAATAACCAAGGTTCCATTTCGTGCCATGTATTCCGGTCCATGGGCACAGTTAAGGCTGAGAACAGAAGGAAGATATGTAAACAATGCTTGCTGGCTGTCATGTATATATGTCCAATTTCCAAATGAAACCAACTACAAAGGGAAAAAACCTAAGCTCTCGTAAGCATATACTTTTCTCCTGAGAAAAATGGAAGAATAATTCTAGGAGGGGAAGTTGCAGAAGTTTTCCTACATAATAAGGAACAGATGCCACCAGATGCCCATGACAGTAAAAGGGATTTGGACGCACCTTCAGATATGCGAGCTCTTACACTGCTCTTCTTCCTTTGCCTTGTTCAGCCCTGCCTCCTAACACCAGGGAGAAGGTCTGTGCAGCTTCTGAGTTTGGGATCTGGAAAGCCTTGTTTAAGTATGTATGTGTGTGTGTGTGAGAGAGAGAATGTGTATGAGAGTCTGCAACACTAGTTTTTAAGGATACCCCTTTTCCATCCTCACTGGAGTATTTAATGAAACATCTGTATTGGTAAAACCCTGCCCAGGGGGCTGACACTCAGTGAGAGCCCCATAACGGTAGTAACCCCTCTGCCCTTTCTGTTCTAAAGTAGATGCACAATGGATCACATCACAGTGATCATTTCTACATTGTCTCAGGAGCTTCCTTGCTGTTGCCTTCTCTCAATAAGCATCTGCTAGGCAAGGGATCAGAAGGCTGCCTTGCGGCCAGAGTGAATTCTAAATTCAGGCAGGACTGCATGAGGTCTGTCTTCAAGGATTTGTATTTTAAAGAAAGCAAGATTTTGATAGTGCTGCAAGGTGGTTATAGAAAGATGGAGGCCCAACTGCCCATTTAAAATTCAACAGAATTAATTCATTGTTCTTTGAATTAAAGTACTCACCTGGCATTGGGACAAATGGAGACTGCGAGGAATTGACACTGCCCTGGAAGGCAAAGAGAGTGGAAGTTTTTTCTTTGTTAGGTGCAGGTTTTAATTTTTAAAACGATTATGAATCTATTTTATGAGCTTCATTTTCGGAAACTCAGAAGTATTATTTGGGGGACTGGTTGTGGGGGCAACCGAGAGTGAGAGTTCAAGTACCACAAGGGACAGACTGAAACCAAAGTTTTAGATTCTGGTAAAAATGCCAAAAAGCATCGGCGAGATGAAATTAAATAATTTATCCTTTGCTTGCTTTTATATTCCTTCATCAAATATAAGCGATAAATATCTAGGACCGTGTCGGGCATATGGCTTCAACACTGGTGGCCTTTTTACTCTGTCTCCACATAAAACATCAGGTCCAGGGTGGGGACTTTGAGTGAATTGAACACAGTGCCAAGAACAGAGCATGGCTCCTAGCAGATGCGATAAAATGACTTGGAATAAAGTACAGTCTCTAAAGAACGCACAGGCTGGAAGCGGCTGTGGCTCAAATGACAGAGCACCCGCCTACCATATGGAGGGTCCAGGGTTCGATACCCAGGGCCTCCTGACCCTTGTGGTGAGCTGGCCCACGTGCAGTGCTGCTGTGCGCAAGGAGTGCTGTGCCACGCAGGGGGTGTGCCCCATGTAGGGATGCCCCACGTGCAAGGAGTGCACCCTGCAAGGAGAGCCGCCCAGCGTCCAAAAAGTGCAACCTGCCCAGGAGTGGTACCGCACACATGGAGAACTGATGCAGCAAGATGACCCAACAAAAAAGGAAAGCGACACAGTTTCCTGGTGCTGCATGACAAGAATGCAAGTGGACAGAGAAGAATACAGTGAATGGACACAGAGAGCGGATAACAGGGGGGAAGGGGAGGGAAATAAATAAAAATAAATCTTAAAAAAAAAAGAATGCACAGGCTAGTGAGTGTGGGGGGTCGGGGAGCACTGTGGGTTGAATTGAATCTCCCCCCCACCCCCAAGAAAAGATAGGCTGACGGCATTCTGGAGTAGGGCGGGCGCTCATCCCACATGGTTGTGTCCTTGTGAGAAGGGAGGGGATACACAGAGGTCCCCGTGACGGAGGCAGGGCGCAGAGCCAGGCAGCCACGAGCCACGGAACACCAGGACCGGCCAGCAGCCACCGAAGCGGGAACAGCCAGGCGGGCTCTCCCCTAGCACCTTGAAGGCTGCAACCCTGCCGGCACCTTGATTTTGGACTTGGAGCCTCTGGAACCGTGAGAAGATAAATTTCGGTTGTTGTAGGCTGCCCAGTTGGAGGTAATTTGTTACAACTGCCTAGGAAACGAATACAGATGGCGACTGACAAGGAAACGTACAATTCACTGCAGTGTGAGAAGCGGCAGGGTGGGGGGGGTGTTGTGGGCACCTAAGTTGGTATTGGGGGCGAGGGCATGGGGAACACACCACAGAGGAGGCTGACCTCTGAAGGAAGCGCAGGGACTGTCCAAGCGACGGGGGAAGAGGGTAGAGCCTCAAAATGCACCAATGCAAATTCCAGATCCAAGGTGCCCAGAAACAAAGCCAGTGGGAAATGTCGCTTTATTAAAGTCAAGAGGCCTCCACATCTGGTTCTTTGTGCTGACCCCAGGGTCCCATAGGCCTTCAGAGTTGGAAGAGATTTTCTAGAGCATCTCATTCAACCACCAATCAAGTCCTAAATCCTCGCCAGACTATTAACACCTGGCGCATTTAGCTTCCAGGGATGGAGAACTCAGCCTCTGCCGGGGAAGCTTATTTCATTTTGGGGGACCCGTGACTTAAAAGGTTCTTTTTAAAAAATCTTAGGCTGAAAACAGTTTCCTGGTTCTCATCTCTTTGGTTCACACATGAAGTCGAACCCTTCTTCCGTATACAGACCTTGACGTATCTGTGGACAAGCTCATCACTTCCCAACTTGAAATCTATCTTCTCTAGCAAAATATACTCAGAAATATGGTGTTTGAGAACCAGAGTGCTGTGTTTGAATCCTAGCTCTGCCTCTTATTAACTGTGTGGTCTTGGGCACACGAAGATTAAATGAGATCATATAATCTTCAGGACAGTGCCTGGCATAGAGTAAGCAGCATCTAAGTGCAGCTAGCATGATTAAGGGACACTTCTATGTCCTTTCAAATCTGTGCTCTAGTCCTCCAAATGTTTTGATCCATGTGCTTTCCTGTTTAATAAGTTGATACTCTGGTGTGGCAGAAGGGAACTCTTGGCCAGTGGGGAGTGCCGATCAGGGCCCCCTAATATCTTGTATGGGAAGGAAAGGAGGCAGTGTTGGAAGCATAGAAGCTCTGGTGCTTGGGCCCATTTTATCTTGTTGCCAGGGTCCTGGGTCATTCAGCGTTGCCTTCCGATTCCCAGCTCTGCCTGTCCCAGTCTTTCCTTGAAGGCCTGTGCCAAGTCTGCCCGCTCAGCCCCCTTCTGTCAGGAGGGCATGGCAGGGCGGTAGCTTCCCGGGTGCTGCGTGGGGAGACGCGCTGCTCTTCTCCCACCTTCTCTCCTCCTCTGCTTCCCTTCAACTCCTCTGCCCAAGGCTGGGCCCAGGATGAAGGCGCGTGGAGAGACAGAACACACACCCAGAGTGAGGGACACCGTCTTCCCTGCCTGCCGGAGCGCCGCCTCCTGCGCTGCCTGGGCGTGGTTAAAGTCTCCTCTGGGCCACCACGACTGACTCCTCTTGACAGCTCTGCTCTAAGATTTCGCCTGTGTTTTTCTTCCATCACCAGTGTTCCCTGGCATCTTCTTACCTTCCTCTTTCTTCTTCTGCCAAGGTTTCGTATGACTATGGAACTGCCAGCACTGCCCTCTTCCCAGCCCAGGTTAATAGCTGAAAACTCCACAAAAATAATGCAATTACAAGTTTACTTGATTTTTGTTTATTAATTGATGACAACAAGCCTCTTACGTTTGTGTCTCCTATATAATTTTGCCCTCTACCTGCTTTGGAAGTGATACACTCTGTTTCCTTTTTTTTAGTGATACCAATAAAACATTAGCATTCATATTTAACAAAGGCTACAAAAAATCTTGAAACTCCTACTGGATAGACCAGAACCTTAGAGCTTGTTTTTCCCTCCTAATATACATATGTGCTATTTTTACCCTGGGTCTTTTTTACTCAACCGTCACAAATTAGACATCATCATCACCATCATTTTATTAAGTAAACCTGTAGTAGATTTATTTACATGTCCATAATTTTCTTTGCTTATCTTCTTCCATTTTGAATTTTCCTTCTGGGTTCCTTTTCCTTCTTTTAAAGTAATCCTTTAGAAAATTTCTTTGGAGTAGGTAATGTTGGCGGTAAACTCTTTCTGTTTTATTTATTTGCAAATATCATTTCCTTTGCCCTGATACTTGAAAGATAATACTGCTGTGTGCACAACTGTAGCTTTATCAAATTATTTTCCCTCAGCCCTTTAAAGACATTCCATTGCCTTTTGGCTTCCATGATTGCTGTTGAGGAGTCTGCAATTACTCTTAAAGCTATTTGTTGTGTCCGCTTTTAATAAATTCTCTTTGCCTAATATATTTCTTTATTTTAGGGTTCTTCACGTTCAGCTCATTTCATCTAGAGGTAGATTTCTTTTTACTTATTCTGCATGGCATAGGATGTGCTTCATGTGTCTGGGGATTTATGTCTTTCATAAGTTCTGGAAAATTTTCAGCCATCATCTCTTCAAATATTGCCTTGTCTCTATTCTCCCTATTCTCTCCTTCTGGCACTTTATTTAGGTGAATGTTAGGCCTTTTAATTTTATCCTCTCTATTTTATCTTATCCTTTCTTTATTTCCTCTATATCCATGATTCTCTGTTCTATTTTGGGGTAATTTCTTCTGATTGATATTCACTTCTTTAATTCTTTCTTCAACTATAGTCAATTTGTTGTTTAACGCATACATTATTTTCTTATATCAGCAATTATATATTTTTTCATTTCTCTAAATTCCCCTTGATTTTTTTTGAATCTGCTTGGTAATTTTTGATAGCTTTGTTGAGTGGTCATTATTTATTGCTCTTTTATATTCTGTATTTTTGATACATTTAATATCTGAAGTCCTGGTAGTAAAAATTTATTCTTTATTGTTTATGCTGGCTCTCACTCATGATGTTTTGTTTCTATATGCATTTGGTGATATTTGATTGAAACCTGTATCTCGTTGACTCACGAGAAAATTTGGGTTCCTAAAATAAGGTTGCTTCCTCTGGAGGATTTGCATTTATATTTCTTGGGGCCAGCTCCCTTCCAGTTTCCCCAGATTAATCATGGAGTCCCAGCCTTACTATTAGCTCAAATACCAGTCTTCCACACGTAAAGTCAATTTGGGGAACATACCTTTTTGATGTGCTTACTTCCTCATTATCCATTGCCTTGGTTTCGGCTCAATCTCCTCATGTCATCTCCCACCCAAGAACTTTGGAGATTTCCCTTACTTTCTGCCAGCTCAACAATCCATTAAAATTTATGCAGGATCCAGCTTTGTTGTAGGACAGCTCCCTCCCCACTCCCCAGCCATGTAATTTTCCAGAAACAGAATTGGATCCCTAAATATTGACCCTAGGTGCATAAACCTTACTTTTAAAAGCAGCACAAAGACTTTGATTTTTCTGTAATTTCCAACATTTCCATCACAGATTTAAATTATAACAGATGTAATTCATAAGCACTTGGTTTTAAAAACTTAGGCACATGGCTAAATGTGTTAAACGTATTATCTCATTTAATTCTCATGACAACCAAGACAAGTAATAGGATTCTCATTCTACTGATGAAGAATCTGAAGGATAGAGAGAATAATCCAAGTTCCTCTCTGGGGACGGGGGTTGGAGGTTGATTGTGGTGGTGGCGGGTGGGTGAGAACAAATATGGGCCCTTCTGACTTCAGAGGCTGCTTTCTAACCACCATAGCATATTGCCTTCCTAGCACTTTAATAACTCAAAAATAAAAATAGGACAGCATCATTGTTTTCGTATTTAAAAAATACAACAGGGACTTGGGGACATCCCGAAGGGTGGTATAGTTTGTGTGTCTACCAAGAGGGTCCAGGTGGGATTGGGATACTTCCCTGTCTGAATATATATATCTTTCTAAATCCTTCAACAGATATTCTAATTTTTTGGTCTGTTTTATTGAGGTATAATTTGCACATAATAAAACTCTCTAATTTTAAGTGCACAATTTGATGAATTTTGACAAATGTATATACTTGTATAGACAGCACCACAATCAAGACATAAAACGTTCCTGTCATATCTGATTATTTTGGGGCTACAATAATTGCAATCTCATGTGGTTCAACCTGTATGCTTCCTCTAATTAGTGCTGCCCCCTCTATGGTGGCTTGGGAAATATTTAGATGGATAAATATAAGGAGCAATGGTATCGCACCACTACGTTCTTCTCATGGAACATCAGAGAACGCTAAAGGGTCTAAGATGGGACCAGGAAGGATTTCACCAGACTGATTTCATAGCTGGCACTTAACTCTCCCCATCTCTATCTCAGATTTTATAGAGTGAGAAAGAATAGGCTAAAGCATGAGCCATCAGCAGGCCCACTTGTTCTTCCTCATGTAAGGGAAAATTCCCATTCCTTTCTTTGTTGTTCAAGATATTGTATTCGCATGGTTGCCTCCCACCGCGTGAGTCCTCCAGAAGGAATATTGAAATTAATATTGAAGAGCCCATAACTTTTGACCAAGCAAGATGGTATATAATTTTTATTTTGCATACTGCAAACAACAGGATCCTGCAAAGTCAGGTAGCCAAATTTAGAGGTTTATATTTGAATGAAATTTGCCAGGCTGCAACTTCCTGTAGCTCACGCAGCAGCTTCACAGCTGCCCAAAAGCCCCTCCATGGAAATGAGTTAATTTGAACTAATAGGTCACCAAGGTAGTGAAGTGATAAGATTAGAAGTTTCCCTTGAGCACATTTATAGTCATTTTATGACCCTATAATAATATTTGTAGGCACCAGCCTAGTTGAAGGAATATTTTGAAATGTTATGGGGCAGGGATCTCTAAATAGTATAAGATTTTTCACACAGATGTATAATTTAATTTTTTATTTTAATTAAATAGCTTAGAAAGTATCTTTTTAAACTTAAAAATATTGCTATTAATATTTGAATAAGAGTCATAGCCACCTGTCAATACCTGGTATCAGTCTTCAAGAATGCACAATACTTTCTGTTTAATTTCTCATTGTTACCGTATCTTCGGTTTTGGTGGGGAGCAGATGGAGCCATTGATATTATATTGAACAATCTATGACCACATTTTAATAAATTAATTTAGACCCACAGTAGGTCACATGATTTTCCTCTAACTTTGAAAAGAATGTAAAGTTAATGACAAATGTAACAGTCTAAATGGTCACCCATGCTAGGTTGGAACTCCTTCCTCTAGAAGAAAATGGGATAGAATTAATGTGACATGTAAGTGTGTAGTTGAACCAGAGGTATTATGATTGGTGTGAAAGGGTTACGATGATTAAATTATGCCAAACATGTTCTAATAAATCTTATTACTTTTGCAAAGTTTGAAACAGGTTTTGATTTATGGGCCACTTATCTAAATTGCACAGTAATTTAATCATAAATTAGAAAATGACTCTGTAAAGAACTTTAAATACAGTTATGAGCATCTACTATATGCCAGGTGCTTTATATAATGTTATCTTATTATAAAGTAGATATTATCGTCTCAGTTTTACAAAAGAGGAGACTAAGCATCAGAGAAGTTAAGTTATATGCCCAAGGTCACCCTTCTGGTAAATTATAGACCTAGGGTTTAAACCAAAATCCCTGACTCCCAAGTTTATGCTCCTGCTGCCTCTCAATGAACTAACAAGTAAGTTCTCTGCACTAGTCTCCAATCGAACCACAGATCTTTTTTTGGGCTCCATTGATTTGTAAGGCATAGTGCTATATGCTGTAGGTATTAGAAAAAATGCAATCAAATGGCTTAAGTTTGAATCCACTTAGAGAAACAAGACTTTGGGGTAAAAGTAAATATAACCACAAGTTCTTTGCATCTTCTCCCATCAAGAGGTGGAAACTATTTCCCCACCTCTTGAATCTGGGTTGGTTTTGTACAAATATATAATATACATAATTAATGCAGTAATTAAAAAGTCAGGGTTGAGAGGACTCACATTTCCTAAATGCCTACTGCACGCCAGACTCTGTGTCAGGTACTTTACACATGTTATTTGTGTATGTGTGTACGTGTGTTTCATCATTTTTTGGAAACAACTAACATTTGTTCGCTTTATGTATAACACACAACACTAAACGATTTACACGAATTATTTCCTTAGAGTCTCACAATTAGCCAGTGAGAGAGACTGCTGTAAGTTATTATCCCTGGATTACAGGTTGGACAACTAAGATTGTCTGAAGGACTTGTCCAAGGTCAGGCTCCTGGGGGTGGGGTGGGGTGGGGTGGAGGTGTGTTACTGTGTTGGGGGAATGTGATGAAACACATCGTAACAGTGGGTCATATCTGAGCCCAGATTGGGAGAAGGAAAGGAAATTAGAGAGCAAATAAACCTGGGGTATTGTAGTCTGGGAGAAAGCAAAGGCTGGGATGTGTGGAGCAGCATGTCACAGACACGGAAATGCGAGCAGGAAGTGTGAAAACAGGAAAATGGAAGAGAAGCGGGAGGGATAGAGGGGCCAAATTATAAAGGGCTTGTGAGCCACACTAAAGAGTTTGGACTTTGTCCTGTAACAGGCAATGGTCCTTTGGAAGTGCCTGAAGGGTGTAGAGAGATGCTGAGAATGGCACTGTAGGAAGTTTAACCTGGCGCTGAAGAGGATGGGTCAGGAGTGGCTGGTGGGGGGGCACGTTGGCTTTAGTGGTTGACCAGAGATCCAACAATGAGGGTCTAAGGTGCCACGGTGTGTGCACAGGAGGCCAGCAGGTGCCATTTACACCCACCTCTCCTGGGCATCGGTAGGTGCTGAGGGCTGCCAGCCACCCTGTCCCTGGAGTGGCACTGAAGCGAAGCCCATCGCCAGGGCTCTTTCTTTCTTTCTTTGTCACCAACGCCCCCACGGAATTCCCATGTGTAAGGAAGGGGCTGGCACGTCTTACTCATACTACTCTATTTACAAAGAAAATAAAAACTGCATTCTTAAATGATTTCATTTAATAGCACATGGTATAGCTTCACTTCTAAGGCCAGTAAGAATTTTGACTTGAAAGATTTATGCTCAAAAACACTTACTTCGTGTCTACAAGGCCTAGGTTAAAGGGGACTTATCTTAGTCTTGCTGGTTTTATGCACCTTGTTCCCAATACACAGTTGAGACCTAAAAGGAGAATGTGGTTTGCTGAAGGCTTCCAAATGTGGGTTGGTCAAATGAAGATTAAAGCCATGTTTAAATTCTCTCGTGAGGAAGGGAATTTACCATGAAAACATTAATGTGTGCATTTCCGTAATATTGCATGTAAATATCTGTCATAGAGTCTGATGTTCTTTAACTTACTTTCTCTCCAATAAATTGTCACAGCGAACTTCTGGGAGGATACAAATGATCCTCATGGTGGGACTTCTGGGAGGTAAAATGAGGGGGGCAAATGCAGGGGAGAGCGGTAGACTTCTACTTTTCAACTTCCATTATTTTTTAGTTTGATTTTTACCATGAGCATATATTATTTTTGTAATTAAAACAACTAATTAATAAAGATTATTCAGTAGACTTTAGGTCATATCTTTTTGGTAAAGCTAATATTTAAAAAACAGGATTCCAAGTGTTTTAAACTTCTAGCAAAAGAACTATTTTCTGTCCTTTTGAAGGCCAACATGGTTGCGGAATTCCAACTTTCTGGCAGTTTCTTGAAATTTTACTGTTAAAAATCTCCTGCTTGGTCCCAAATTATGTCCAGGCTGTCTCAGTGAGAAAGTTATTTCTGTTGCCCTAGGAACAAAATGAAACACATATCTTAGCCCTGGGTCTTGGTGTGCCTTTGGAATGTTATTTCCTATTTATGAAGCTAAATTAGAACAACAGGAGTCACTGCGATGCACTGCTGACAAATGGACCTGAACTCTCTGGCCAGCGCAGAGACTGTGCAGAAGTTCACTCAGTCCCGCCAGATGGATTTGCTGTGGTTGTTTCGCTGCAAAAGCTGATTATTTTTGCAAGCTGTGTGAAAGAGGTCACCCCTAGAAAATATTTTAAGTTTCATGACATTACAAAGAAACCCCTGCAGAACCAATAGACCAGCTGAAAAAATAAATTGCTTGCAAAAGTTCCACCTTTGTACAAAAACATTTTTAAAAATTTCTGTGATTGTAAAGGAGCAGGTGATTGTGTGTGGGGATATGGAAGGCACTGGAAATGTGGTTCACTCCTCTAAACTGGGCAGGACAATGTGGACTAATTAAAGGCAGACAATGGGCCACTTTGAAAGCATTAGAAAAGAACACATTCAAAGAAGGGCCAAGGATGTGCTGTGTAACTGTGTGTCCAGAGGTTGGCCTTTTGAGTTCACAAGGCATTGCCCATTTAGAAAGGGTTTTTCTTCTTCCCCAACTCGTGGAAGGGGCTAGTTGGCAATGCTAGTAAGTAATATGCAAAGCAATGTACTATGAGAATGAGCAAAAGTTATGGGGAGATAGTCTCAGACACGGATTCCCTTTAACAGTAACCTGTCCGAAATCACCAAGAAATGGATTCTTATGCAGGCAGTTCAGAACAAGTAGCATGTACTTAGTTAAAAATTGCAGTATAACTAAGATAATTTGTAATCAAGTGCAAAGAGAACAACAGTGGCTTCTAAAAATATAAGAAAATAAAGATAATATTAAAAAAAACAAGAAAAAATACAATACTAGCAAGCAGGAAAACACACAATAGACCAACTGATGACCATTTGCTGCACCCATGCAAGCATGAAAATCTTGCTAAAACCAGAGCACTTTGTAGGATGGGTTGAGTTTATGAGAACTGAAGAGGTGTAAATTTATTTTATGGCCAATATTAAGAAATCATAGAAGAAAATGGATATTTTCTGTATTAACAGTAGCAGTGCTACTGATTTTTCTTGCATTCCTGTGTTTTCAGATCTTCAGATGCATGGGTCCAAAGCTTACCCTTCTTCCACAAATGGATTAATATAATGTACATATGTAAAGTTCTTAGTTATGAGAATAGGATGATAGCTGTAATTGCTGAGTTCTTCCTTGAATTTATATATGTTCAGTTCCCTATTTTTATGGCATGGGTAACCAGTTGTGGACTTAATTATGTTCTGCATCTCTTTTCTTTTGTCTTTTTTATTTTTTAAAATCACCTCCATTCAAATATCAAAGATAGTAGCAAAATATATACATTATTCAAGTTTTAGTAGGTTTTTTTTTTTGCGGGGCGGCTAGATCTTGATTAAAATTAGATTTCTACCTTAGAAATCTTTAACATGGAATACTGAAAATTGGCTTAATACTGAGGAAATGAGAACATTTGTGGTCTCCCACTTCTATCTTTCTCCATACCTTTATAAGAAGGCAAGAGCATAAGGGAATTACCTTCCCTTCCCCTTAGTGGCTATTAATTTTATTAAGGATATGCTGAAGAAAGGACTTCAATAAGTAAAATTATGAGAGAATTCTGGACACCATGGGTGTTGAAAGAGTAACTGAGAAAGCCAGGTAAACCGAGCCGGTCAACTCAATGTTTTACTGGGCTCAGGAATCTCTTCCAGTCCTCAAAAGGTGCTACTGTGGTCTCTGCCTTCTCAAGTGGGGAAAATTGCATTCTATATCCAGTCAAAGGAGTAAGCCTCTCACACCTGCTCAACAGTATAAGGGAAAGAAATCACACTTCACCAAAGGCATAGAAGGAAGATAAGCTTCCGGTAAGAGGAACCAGGGAATGAGAAGCGGGTTGAGTGAAGTAGGCCTTAGGGATCTCTAGGAGAATAGCAAAGAGGCTCCTGCCAGGTCACTGTGGTATGTTTTCCTCTTGTACAGAGAGGGCCTGGGCCATGGAGACTCCAAAGAGACCAGGGCATTTGGGAGTGTTGAGAATGGCAAGGAAGGGCTATATTCTTGGAACAGGTTCTAAGCGAGAATTAGAAAGAGGTTTGAGAAGGAAATGAGGAACTTCACGTCTAGTTTCTTCTAAGATGTCTGGGCAGCACAGGAAGGGAGGTCCTGGGTTCTGGTTTGGGTTGGGTGTGGCATCACCTGAGCTGTCTGCAGACACACTGCAGGGATGGGTGGGGAGACAGATATGGATGGGGAGTAAAAGTGGAAATTGAGGCACAACATCATGCATTAGATCTGGAGCGTGAGGTGAGGACCAAGTAGGAGGACCTGAAACAGAGTGGTTATTCCAAAGTTAGTCCTTCCTTGGATCAGAAATACAAATGTAAGAAGCAATATTGCATAAGGAGTAAAAGAAAAGACTTTGGGGTGTAACCAGCCTGGGTCCAAATCCATGTTCTCCTGCTTTCTGCCTGATCCTCTGTTACCTCATCTGAAAAACAGACTAGGGTGTCGGCCTCCTAAAGGCTGTTGTGCTTCCTGTTGATAAATGAAATACATTTTAAAGTGGATAAATGAAATTATTTGTAAAGTTCTCTTTTCAGAGCCTAGGAGTAAATGTTAGCTATTAGTATAAAGAATACTTATTTATCAGGAGAGAACTGACATTAAGGAAGGGGACCCAGGTCTGCAAGTCACCTGTGATGTCCTGGCCATGCCAGCCTTTGACCGGATCTTCAAGTTGGTGCCTGAAGATTTGTACTCAACGTAATCGTTCTTGTGCCTACATGGCTGCTCTATTCCTTATATTCCTTGAAAATTCAATTGGAAAAATTCCAGTTGAACTAGGAGAAAGGGGATTTATCTTTTTCAGGTTAAAGAGGGAGTTCAGTTTGACCTTCAAGGGTGGCATAGAGGTGACCATGGGGGGAACATGCTCTGAGGTCAGGAAGCAAGATGGCTGCACTGAGCAGGGAGAAGGGGGCAAACTGGAACACGTACAAGGACTGATTCCCTCCTGTCTGCCTTTCTTTTTGCAAGAGAAGTTGTGGGTTTGCAGAAAAAATCCTGTTTAAAATACAGGGTTCTCCTATACCACCTTATTATTAACACCTTGTGTTGGTGTGGTACATTTGTTATAACTGATGAAAACACATTTTCATAATTGCACTGTTAACTATAGCCCATGGTTTAACTTGGAAGTTGGCTGTTCGAGTTGTGAAGTGCCATTGGTTTAAAAAAATATATTCTAATAACACCTATACAACTTAAAATTTCCCCTTTTAACCACATTCAAATATATAATCTACTTAACATGATGTTTTCAAGGTTTATCCATGTTGTCATATGTATCAGAACATCATCCCTTTTTATGGCAGAATGATATTCCATTGCGTGTATATACCACATTTTGTTTATCCATTTATCAACGGATGGATCCATCTTCCAGGAATTGTGAATAATGCCACTATGAACACTGGTGTGCAAATATCTGTTCAGTTCTTCTGGGAATATGCCTACAAGTCGGATTGCTGGGTCATATGGTAATTCTATACTTAACTTTCTGAGGAATGGCCAAACTATCTTCCACAACAGCTGTACCATTTTACATACCCATCAGCAGTGAATGAGTATTTATATTTCTCCAGATCCTCTCAACACCTGTAGTTTTCTGTTTTTTGAAAAGCAGTCATTCTAGTGGGTATGAAATGATACCTCATTGTGGTTTTGATTTGCATTTCCCTAATGGCTAATGATGTGTAGCATCTTTTCATGTATTTTTTGTCCATTTTCATATCTTCTTTGGAGAAATGTGTATTCAAATCTTTTGCCCATTTCTTAATTGGATTGTTGGTCTTTTGGTTGTTGAATTAGAGGATTCCTTTATATATTCTAGATATTAAGTCCTTATCAGATATGTGGTTTCCAAATATTTTCTCCTATTAATTAGCTTTTCATTTTACTTTCATGATAAAGTTCTTTGATGCACGAAAGTTTTTAACTTTGATGGGGTCCTGCTGATCTGTTTTTTCTTTAGTTGCTTGTACTTTGGGTATAAGATCTAAGAAACCAATGTCTAATACATGGTCCTTAAGATGCTCCCCTAAGTTTTCTTCTAAGAGTTTTATAGTTATGGCTCTTATATTTAGGTTTTTGACCCATTTTGAGTTGATTTTTGTATATGGTGTGAGGTAGGGGTCCACCTTCATCTTTTGCAAATGGAGATCCAGTTTTCTCAGCACCATTTCTTGAACAAACTATTCTTTCCCAATTGAGTGGTCTTTGCCCTTATGTCAAAGATTAGTGGGCCATAAAAATGAGGGTTTATTTCTGAGCTCTCAATTCAATTCCATTGGTCTACATGTCTGTCCTTGTACCAGTACCATGTTGGTTTGATTACTGTGACTTTGTAGTAAGTTTTAAGTTGGAGTGTAAGTCCTTCAATTTTGTTCTTCTTTCACAAGTTGGCTTTGGCTATTTGGGACTCCTTATCCTTACATATAAATTTGATGATTGGTTTTTCCATTTCTGCAATAAGGTTGTTGGAATTTTTATTGGAATTGCATTGAATCTGTAAATAGCTTTGGGTAGAATTTATATTTTAACACTATTTAATCTTCCAGTCCATGAACATGGAATGTCCTTTTATTTATTTAAGTCTTCTTTGATTTCTTTTAATAATGTTTTGTAGTTTCCTGTGTAAAAGAACTTTACATCCTTGGTTATATTTATTCCTGCATATTTGATTCTTGTAGTTGCTATTGTAAGTGGAATATCCCCCCCATTTCTTCTGCTGCTTGTTCCATTACTAGTGTATAGAAACTCTACTGATTTTTAGGTGTTGATCTTGGGTCCTACCAATTTGCTAAATTTACTTATTAGCTTGAAGAACTTTGTTGTGGATTTTAAGAATTTTCTGTATATAGGATCATGTAATTCACAAATAGGGAAAGTTTTACTTCTTTTCCAATTTGGATGGCTTTTCTTTATTTTCCTAATTGCTCTGGCTAGAATGTCCAGTACAATGCTGAATAACAGTGGTGGCAGTGGGCATCCTTATCTTGTTCCAGATTTTAGAGGGAAAGCTTTCAGTCTTTCAACATTAGTTGAAAGTTTTTATAGTTAGTTAGTTGTGAGTTTTTATAGATGCCCTTTATCATGTTGAGAAAGTTTCCTTCTGCTCCTAGTATTTTAAGTGTTTTTTGTTTTTTGTTTTTTTAAATCAGGAAGGGGTGCTGGATTTTGTCAAATACTTTTTCTGCATCAATTGAGATGATCATGTGTTTTTTTCTTTCATTATATTAATGTAGTTTATGATGTTAATTGATTTTTTTATCTTGAACAACCCTTCATATCTGAGATAAATTCCACTTGATCATGGTGTATAATTTTTTTAAATGTGCAGTTGGATTTGGTTTGCTAGTATTTTGTTGTGGATTTTGGAATCTCTAGTCATAAGAGATATTGGTCTGTAATTTTATTGTATCTTTATCTGCTTTTGGTATGAGGACGATATTGGCCTTGTGGAATAATTAGGGAGTGTTCTATCCTCTTCAGTTTTTTGGAAGAGTTTGAACAGGATTAATGTTAATTCTTATTGGAATGTTCAGTAAAATTCTCCTCTGATGGCATCTGGTTCTGGACTTTCCTTTGTTGGGAAGTTTTTGATTATGGATTTCTCTCTTTACTAGTTATTGGTTTGTTGAGATCTTCCATTTCTTCTTGAGTCAGTGTACATAATTTGTGTATTTTTAGAAATTTGTCTATTTCATCTAGGTTATTTAATTTTTATTTCATCAGGGCTGATAGTAATGTCCCTCTTATCATTTCTGATTTTCATTATTTGCACCCTCTCTCTTTTTCTTCATCAGTCTAGATAAAGATTTGTCAAATTTATTGATCTTTTCAAAGAAACAACTTTTGGTTTTGTTGATTCTCTCTAATTGTCTTTCTAATTCTCTATTTCATTTATCTCCACTCTAATCTTTGCTGTTTCCTTCTTTAGGCCCACTTTGGTTTAGTTTGCTCTTGTTTTTCTAGATTTTCCAATTTTGAGGTTAGGTCTCTGATTTGAAATCTTCTTTTTTTTGAATTTAAGCATTTACAGCTGCAAATCTACCTATCAGCACTGCCTTTGCTGCATCCCATAAATTCTGGAATGTTGGATTTTAATATTCATTTGCCCCAAGATATTTTCTACTTTCCCTTGTGATTTCCTTTTTAACCCACTTGTTATATAAGAGTATGTTCTTTAACTTCCACATATTTGTGACTTTTTCATTTCTCCCTCTGTTAATGATTTCTAAAGTCATTCCATTGTGTTTGGAGAAGATATGTGGTATGATTTCAATATTTTTGAATTTACTGAGATTTGTTTTTGACCTAAGATATGATCTATCCTGGAGAATGATCCATGTGTACTGGAGAAAAATGTGTATTCTGTTGTATGAGGTGTTCTAAATATATCTGTTAGGTCTAGGTGGTTTAGAATATCATTCAAGTCTTGTTTTTTCTTATTGATCTTCAGTCTAGCTGTTCTATATATTATTGAAAGTGGTGTATTAAATTCTCCTAATCTTAATGTAGAACCATCATTTTCTCCCTTCAAATCTGTCAGTATTTGCTTCATATAAGCTGTTAGATGAGTATATATTTATAATTGTTACATCTTCTTATTGAATTGACCCCCTTATCCTTACATAATGACCATCTTTGTCCTTTGTAACAGTTTTTTTGACTTAAAGTCTATTTTAACTGATATTAGTATAGCTACCTCAGCTGTCCTTTGGTTACTACTTGCATTGTATATATTTTTTCCATCCTTCTACTTTCAGTATACTTATGTCTTTGAATTTAAGGTAATTCTCTTATAGACAGCCTATAGTTGGGTCATAGTATTTTATCCATTCTGCCAATCTTTGCCTTTTGACTGGAGAGTTAAATCCACTTACATTTAAAGTCATTACTGATAACACAGAACTTTCTTTTGTCATTTTGCTATTTAGTCTTTGTAAGTCTTATAATGTTTTTTTGTCCCTCAACTTTTCCATTAGTGTCTACTTTCATATTTATTTGATTCTTTGTATTGTACCATATTGAATCCCTTCTCATTTCTATCAGGAAATATGTTTCATATATTTTCCTTATTGTTACCATGGGGTTAAAATGTAACATCCTAAATATATAATGATTATATTTATTTGATACTAATTTGACTTCAATAGTATATACATATATTGTTTCTATATCTTTCCATCTCCTGACCTTTTTTGTACTTGTTACAAAATATATATGTGTGTTGCATCTGCAAAATCATAGACTTATCATTACTTTATATGCATTTGCATTTTAGCACCTATAGGAAGTAGAAAGTGGAGTTACATACCAAAAAATACAACACCATAGTACTGGAATTTATATTTACCCAAATGGTTACTTATACCAAGGGTCTTTGTTTATATCACTTTGAAACACTGACTAGCATCCTTTCCTTTCAGTCTGAAGAGCTCCCATTAGCATTTAGGGCAGGCCTAGTAGTAATGAATTCCCTCTGCTTTTGTTTATCTGTGACTGTCAATCTCATTTTTGAAAGAAAAGTCTCACCAGATAAAAAATTCTTGAATGTCAATTGTTTTCTTTCAGCATGTTAAGTATTTCAACATGAACAATCAGCATTTAATCTAACTGGGGCTCCTTGTACATAACATGTTGCTTTTCTCTTGCAGCTGTCAGAACTCTCTCCTTGTCCTTTTGAATTTGACAGAGCATTCTATTATGAGTTATGTTTTTTCTTCATGTTTATCCTGTTTGGTGTTCTCTGGGCTTCTTGGATGTGCATGTTCACATCTTTTGCTAAGTTTTGGAAGTTCTCTGTCATTAGTTCTTAGAATATTCCTTCTGCCCCTTTCTATTTTTCTTCTTCTTCTGGAACTCCTATAATGCATATATTGGTATAATTCATGTTGTCCAAGCAGTCTCTTAGGCTATTTTAGCTTTTTATAATTGTTTTTTCCTTCCTGCTCCTCAGCTTGACTAATTTCAATTGTCTTGTCTTCAAGCTCACTGATGCTTTCTTCTGCCAGCTCCAATCTACTGTTGAAATCCTCCTAACATTTTTTATTTCAGATGTTGTGGTCTTCCAACTCCAGTAATTCTCTTTGGTTCCTTTTTTAAAAAATTTCTATCTCTTTACTAGGACTCACATATTGGTCACTCATTGTTTTCCTAATATCCTTTAGTTTTCTTTTGGTCTTTTCCTTCTTCTCCTGGAATATTTTTAGCATCCTTGTAAAAAGGCTTTTTTTGTTATGTCCACATTCTGGTCTTCTTTATTGGTGCTTTCTGTATTTTTAACCTCTTCGTTTGGATGGGCCATCATTTCCTGTTTCTTTGTCTTGTGCTCTTTTGTTGCACACTGTACATTTTAATATTTTAAAATGGGATTTATTCTCTGAGATGTCTGTTTCTTGGTTTTGTAACCAGGTGGTGATAAGACAGATTTCCTGGAGTTTCAGCCCTCCTATCAGGAAGGCCTGCCCAAGGTGAATGCAGTGTGCAGGGTTTCCCCTGTCTTTTGGACAAGGTCATATCCTGGGCTTTTGCTTGTTATCTGGGCAAAACTATTTTGGATTGTCCCCTCTGTTTCTCAGGAAATAAACCTCCCTTTCCTAGGTGTTTGAAGCCAGCAGGCATTTGTCCCAGACTGTCTACCTCTATAGGTTCTTACACTACTTTTGTTGCTTCAAGCTCCTTTTGCCTGGAGCGTAAAGTCTAGGATGAGGGGCATGACGGGGAGGACTTTCTAAAGTCAATCTTTCCTGATCAACAAAAGCATCAAGGCAGTAATAAGCTGGGAAAGAGATTTAAGAAAACAAGTGGATACAGTGCAATATAATAAGTACTTAAGCAGCAAATATCCTGGAGGCTCTGGGAGCAGAATTGTTTGGGAGGACTTTGCAGGCAAGGCTGGAACTGAATCTTGCAGGATACTGTAATTATTCTTAACCTTGTCTTTCACTTCTCCACCTGATGGACAAATTGGTCCAATCACTGTGTCACAGGTGGAGTGTCTTTCCTCCCTTTGGGCCTTTGCCTGCTCTGTGTGTTCTGTTTGACTTCCACCTCTCCTCATTGCTTACCTAAGTTACCGTCTTCCTTCAAAGCTTAGCACAAGGCTCACCTTCCTCCAAGACGTTTCCTTCCATCCACCCTTCTCTGGACTCTCTTTAGTGTTCATTGATGGTGACTTTGACTCATTTGGCACTTGGAGCAAAAGTCATGTTTTCATTTGTAAGCACTTATTTCATGTTTTGGACAACTGGACTGTACACTTTTTAAGGGTAAGGAATTTTTTATATTGATTGAATTCCTCACATGTAGTGAGCACCTAATAACAGTAGTATTATTGAGGCCTTGACAAATATTATATCTAGTACCTTGCAAGGCAGATAGGATTTTCCTCCTCTAACACAAAGTTAAGTGACTTTCCCAGCATTACTCAGCTGGCAAATGGCAGAGCTGGAAGTGAAACTCGGGTCATCTGGCTCCAGAACCCAAATTCTTCATCATGCTATGCTGCCTCCCTTTAATACCCCTGTCTTTAGAAGATTAACCTCAGTAAACCTAAGTGCTGTAGATTCCCAGATCACACAGAGATTCTTAGAGGAAGAAACGTCAGCGCCAAGATGCTTCAAATTGGGTATGAGCTGTTTTTCAGACATTCAGATGTATTTTAAATCCTAACCAGTCAGATGGGAACATTTGACATGTACAAAGCAGAAATTAAGAAAGCAAAGAAATGGGACAAATTTCTTAATATTCAAGTATTAATATTGAATGCTGGAATGGGAGGGGTCTTAGAGACACAGTCCTACTCTCTACTTCTACTGATGAGAACACTGAATCCCAGAGAGGAGAAAGGTTCAAACAGACTGAGGAAGGGGCAGTGTATCTTTTGGTGTAGAAAAATGTCTCTGATGCAGTTTCCAAAATTTCCAATATCATTTGAGATGATATAATGTACAATCTCTGATTGTGTCTTTCTTTTTTTTTAATAATAAGAAATACAAATGCAAATCACAGATATGGACCTCACGATGTTTACACTTGGTAATGATTGAAGGGCATGTGATTGGGGCAGTGAAGCAGCAGCTGGATATATAACTAAACAAATTTCCAACTAACAGTTCCGGTGAAAAGACTGAAAGTTATTAGGGACAGAGCTAGGTAATGCACATCTGTTCCATAGTTAGAGTTTACCCATCCCTCAATAAAGATCAAACACTCAATTACTCTACACCATAAATGCACTGTGTAGCTCCCACTTACCTTCTGTTCATCCAAATTTTTCCATCAAATACATACAATTATAATGCTTCTGTCTGTGCTTACTATGCATCCCATCCAAGAATAATTAGGAAAGATTAACAAAGAAGCCTAGCTAACAATATGGTATGTTCTTAAAGTACAGATTTTAGCAGCTAACTTAAATAGGGGGATTTAAGAAAATGAAGAAAAAGAAAATAACTGTGACTTTGATTGGAAAAGCAAACAATTGAGGTTGGCACAAAAGAATCATGCCAATGTGGAAATAGTTACATGTTTGCCTGTATATGTATAATATGTGTGTGTATGTGTATGTGTGAGTGTGTAAATTCAAAGCTGATATAATGCATATATATTTCTCACTTGGAATATTTCTCCCCAATATTTATCTCCATTTGGAACTTCCAAAAACAGAACCAGAAATCTTCACTTATTTTTCTTCATGTTTTATATAGGATCTTAACTGAAAAAAATTTTTCCTATCTATTTCCTTATTGTTTCTCACTATAGCATTTCAATGAATGAGGAGAGCAGGACAATTATTAGTGTATCCACAAACAAATACAATAGATTTAACATCAAATCCTGATTCCCAGGTCCATTCTTTTTCTCCTCCATAATGCAATGCACTCCCTTATTCTACCCCCCGATTTTAATTCCAAACTGATTTCCACTTCCCACTCTGCAAGTTTTAGAATTTTCCCCTCATGGCAGCTGTTGTATATTCAATGATTTAAAATGAATCTTTATGATAGCCTAAGAAAAACTTGATTAGAGAGCTCAAGAGCCTGCAAATTCTTCACTGAATTTCAAAAGAAACCCCCCCTTCTCCCCCAAAAATATGTCATTACGCTTACAGCTTTCTCTTTTCACTGTGGATAACAGAGTTCACTGAATTTTGTGATGTTATTAAAAACTTCCAGTGATTAACTTTTATGAACTCAATTGAAATAGAGTAATTGAAAAGAGTGCAGCATAAGCCAACCTCAAAAGTCTAATTCTCTAATTTTTGCTACTAGATGATGGTGAATGGCTCATATTTTTAAACATTCTGGTAAAAGATCTGATAGTGTAGTGAAGGATGACACAGAAAATTTTGAGAAAAAGAAAAGCCATTTTAAAAAACAGATATACACAATACTACATAATTATAGCTAAAATGATAGAAGTGGTTTTAATTTCCAGCCTTTGGTGAAAGTCTCTTGAAGCAAGGGATTCTTTTTTCTTTGATTCCTACTGCAAAGATGCAAAAAACATTTCATAGTATCAGAAATGGATATTCTTCAGAGAAATTGTGGCAAATATGGATCAGCACAGCCCTGTGTAAACAGCAAAGTGTCACAAAGAGTAATCCAGTAATTTGGTCATGGAACAGATACTTCCCAGAGGGTCCTTATCCAAGAAGACATAGTTTTTGGAATAAACATGCATTCATTTCTTAGAGCTGCTGTAACAAATTGCTACTAACGGGGTGACTTAAAACAACCAAAATACCTTCTCACACAGGTCTGGAGGCCACAAGTTTACAATCAAGGTGTCGGCTGGGCATACCCCTCCAGAGGCTTGAGGGAAAGCCCTCCCTTGCTGCTGCCAGCTCTGGTGCTGCTGGCATTTCTTGGCTTGCGGCTGTGCCCCTCCAATCTCTGCCTCAGTGGTCACACTGCTTCCTTCTCTTTTGTATGTCTTCTCCTCTGTATGTTCCTCTCTCAATACTCCCTCCACCTCTCTCGTATAAGGATACATGTGATTGCATTCAAATCCCACCCAGATAATCCAGAATAAATGCTGCCTCTCTAGATCATTAACGTAATCACATCTTTTGCCATATAAGGGAGCGCTCTCCTCTGGTAGCCATGGTTGTAGCCTGCAATTCATAGTACCTCCGTTTAAAGCTGAGGTTCATCTAGAGAAGCCTTTATGCTCTCTCTTCCTAAGAGACTAGGTCTGTACTGATATTTTAGCACACATTCCAGTTGACCCTGAGTAGGGGCTACAAGACGTGCTGTACTAGGGACTGACAAGGAGCCAGTTATTTAGATCTCTGCATCAACTAAACTACATTTGTTGAGCTAGAAGAGAAATATTTGCTTAAAAGAAAGGAAGGCAGAAAACATGCAACAAAGTGCTCTTGAATGGCAAGAAGCTGAATCAGGAGTTGTTGCACTTGAAATGTGCCCCCGAAGCTTGTTTTGAGTGTTGAGCATGATGCTGAGGTTCTCTGCAGACAAGTGGGAGGAAGCAGGACCTGTGCCTGCCAACCCCTGTGCTGGGGTTGCCTCATTTAATCCTGGACATCTGCTTTCATGACCTGAACCCAGAAGATGCCCAGTAGATGCCTGGCATTTGTTATATTTTACCTAATGGAATAGATGGTTATCTACTGATCTTGATAGCCAAAGGCCATTTCCAATCTAGAATCAATTTTGGAGATCTAGGTGCAGCTACTTAAATATTTTAGGCACAGAGAGGAGCTACGTATAAAGGCATAAATGGCAGCTAGAGGCTGTGGACTTAAGTCATCTCCTACTAGGATTGTTAAAATCTGATTTTGTGCATTTCAGAGAGGATTTTTCTAAATTGCCTCCATATCTGATTTAGAATAAACTCTGCCTGAAGGTCAGAATTATTCCACCAACTAAAGTAAGTCATTGATAATCGTTACTAGGGTGAAAATGAAAAAGTCAAGCTATGTCATCACATCACACCAATGGAATGCCTGCTCGTACCTTCATAGACCTGTCATATTACCAAAAATAGTGAGATGCTTTTCTAGTTGGAAGGGACCCCCGAGATAATTTCGATTGACTCATTTCTTGGTGGGGCCACAGCAATAAAATGATTCACCCAGGGTCTCCGGCTCTTCCCTCCCCAAAGGCTCCTCAGTAAGGAGGTGAGCTAGCAGTTACTGACTGATTTATGTGAGGAAACGCAAATTCCATTTCCAGAGGCATAAAATCAATAGTATACAAATAGAGAGTAAAACAAAACAAAACAAAACCCTTCCAAAAAGGATATGAAAACCAGCGTAAACATAGACCAGCAGGAGGGGCAGTGGAGGAGAGAAGTAATTAAAGTACAAACATTGGCACCACTCAGGGAGAAACAGGAAGTACCAAGTGGGTTTGCTCGGCAGGGCAAGATTATCCATCCTCCAGTTAAAGGAGGGCTTTGCTACTGAGAATATCAGACCTGAGGGATGGGAGGTTGGTGAGCAGGTAAGGGGAATGGAGATAATTAACCGTAATAGAGAATTTAAAGCTCCAAACACTTCAGACTGTATTCAATTGGGACTTACATTAAATCTTGAATTATTTGTCTGCCTGGATCGTTTTTCTGCCAGTAGATCCTTGACTGTGTGCTTCACTCTCACACCTTGATACACTCGTTTGCTGAAGTCTCCTGGGACTTAAAGAAATAGAAGAGTTAACAACCAGGAGCAGTTGGAGTAGAGATGAGCCCCTGAGGGACATACTGAAGGAGTGGTTATGGTGATGGTATTTTCTCATAAGAGTGATAGAATTCTTGAGTTTAAAGTGTCTTTAACAGAGGATATTGGTTCTATCTCCCAGTCCTTGATAGAAACCCATCCAAGCTCTGCTTAAGTGAAAGAAACCCACTTTCTTGAGAGGCTGCCTCTGTCTTTACTGGTTATTCTAGAGTTTTTGGTTCTTTCTTATTTCAAGTCTAAAGATATCCCTTGTAATTTCCACTTGATTGTGCGTTTGCTTTGAGAAGAAGCACTGCATGGGTCTGTGGTGACTTGAGTTATATACCCCAAATTTAGATATGCTCTTGGTCTTAATTTTAGTTAAGGTGTGCTCCAACTGAGTGAGGTTGGCTTTAATCCAGAATGCTGGCGTCCTTTATCAACAGGCAAAATTCAGGCATAGGGTGAGAAGGCCACACAGAGGAGCTGGAAGCCAGACAGTTGGAGGAACCTGGAAGTCAAAGGAACCCGGAAGTCTAAGGAACCCGGAAGAAGGGGAGGACATTGCCATGTAATGGAAAAGCCAAGGAACACCAGGATTGCAGGCCAGCCGGCCTCCGAAGGACGCAAGAAGCCTCTGAAACCATGAGCCAGTAAATTCCTATTGTTAAACAAACCCATTGTGTGGTATTTGTCATAGCAGCCAGGAAACCAAGACTGAATATATTCCATTTTCCACACAACGTTTTATCAAACATGTGAAGGTAGTTTTCTTTTCTTTGCCTTTCCCAGGCAAGGAATTACTGGGTTCTTCAGTGATTCCTCTAGGTACACAATATCCAGACTCTTTGCTGACCTGGTGACCTCTTTTCATTAGTTTGACTTCCCAAGGTTTAACATCAGCAAGAGTTATAATTTATACCTTAATCACAAGATAAAGGACTGGGGGCAGCTTGAAATTAGACTACTTAATACATGATGCAGAAGTTCGATTTGTACATTTCAGGTTACAGTGTGAGAGTATTTCTTCTGCTGTTATATTTGTACCTGATGTGAGCAGGTCAACTGGACTATTTTAAGATTCTGTTCCTAAGAAGAAAGCCATTTTTTTTTCTGTTTATTGCACTAGATAAATGTTGTTTTGTTTATTTTGTAAAATATAGCGATTCAACATGAGAATCACTAGCCACCCCAGGTATAAGGAAAGAGCCATTTATTCATTCAACACATTTATCGAGTACTTATTACATGCACTTACTGAAGATACTACAGTGCTGGGCAATTTATATGCATTATTTAATTTAATCCATTTTACTGATGAGGAAACTGAGGTCTGGGCTAAGTAATTGGGTAAGGTGTCACAGTCGATAATAAACAATAGAGTTGGGATCCATACTCAGGTCAAGCTATAGCGCTAATGACCAGAAAATGCTGCTACTTTCACCAGGAGGAAATTACAGAGATAACCAACTACCAAGAAAAGCTTTATGTGAGGTTCTGAAACAGGCAACCCTGCTTCTAGAGATCATGAATTCCTTGTCACTGGGGACTGTCAAAGATAGGACCTTTATGTTTGGAGTATACTAGGATATTTAAGCACCGACTTGAACTAGAAGAATTCTGAAGTATCCTCTAACTCTGAAATTGTCACTCTCCTTAGGCCAGGTCGCTTCAATTCATTTCAGCTGAGATGTTGCTGATTTTCCACCGATTTCAGCTGGCTCTGAATTCAGCATCTGGTGTGTGTGGTAGAATATACTAAAATATGTGTCTATCAGTCACATGACCCAAAGTATTCTCTCATCTGGTTGCACTTATAGGTGGTCTAGGATCTAACTGATTTATGAGTCAAATCGTATTACAAAAGGAAAGGAAGGGAGAAAGGAAGAAACCAAAACTATAGCCAGGGGCTGATGGCGTGTAGGATAACAGAGACTGATCTAGGGGTCACGTGTCAGCCACCGACTGCGGAAATTCCCAATCTCTCAGCCCCGTTTTTTTTCGTCTGTAAAATGAGTATGATAATCTCTTCTTAGATGACTTCAGAGTTCAAGGAAAAAAAATAAGATATCCATACGAAACTGCTTTGAAAATGACCAAGTTTTATACAAAAGGAAAGAAGAAAAGTAAATCTAGGATCCAAGACAATGTATTATATAACTCAAATAACCACATGGAACTAGAGTTCAGGAAAACACAGGCTTCTGAATGGGATTAATTTTGACAGGACTTAGTCTATGTATCTTTTAATTAGAGGCTTGAAGTATTCCTTTCAAATCGGCCTCAGATTGAGGACTTAATGTCCTTATGTTTGTTCCAAAGTGTTCTCCTTGTTTTCTCTCCTGTGTTTGTTCCAAGGGTTGCTCCCAGAATTGCCTGCCATACCTTGTGTTTGGAAAAGCCTAAGGCTCCATTTATTCATCAGTTACTTATTGATCATTTTTTACGTGCCAGACCTGGGGATACAAAAGAACATGCTATCTAGTGAGTGAGAAAAATCCTTAAAAATGATTATAATGCAAATGTGGTAAGTGCAATGACACAGGATATTCAGAGAAAGACAGAATGGGGTGGGGAAGAAGTCAGGGATGGCAAGGGGATACCTAAGCTGAGGCTTAAAGGAAGAGGTAAGGGGTGATGGCAAAATGGACAAGAACATGCCAGAAATAGAGAAAAAGCCTGGGGGCCAGGACAGAAAGAGGTACCTAGAGGAGGAAGTGGCAGGAGGTGAGGCTGTGGAAACAAGTAGGGGTCAATAGTGAAAATTCTTGTGAGCAGAAGCAGTTTGGACTTTATCTTGTTGACAGTGAGCCACTGCAGGCTTGTAAGCAAGGAAGTGGTGTGGCTAGATTTGCATTTTAGATAGACTTTTGGAGCAGCTATGGGGAAGATGGATTTTAGAATAACAAGGCCACAGGGAGATCAGTCCACAGGATTATAGAATAACTCAGACAAGAGATAATGTAAGGTGAGTAGTGGTGCATGGGAAAGCAAGGAGCAAAGAGATCTGAAAATTACTTAGATGAGGGCAGTGAAAAAGAAGGAAGATTCAAGGATGATTCTCAAGTTGCCATCTTGGGATTAGTCTGCATATATACATTTCAGAGTCCGCATGATCTTGATGTCAATGAAAACTGGAAAGAGGATGGAATCTCTCGGGATAGTTTTTGGAGGATGGAATCACATTATGACACATCATGTAGAATACAATGATATGTGTCTGGAACACTGGGATAAACAGATGAGCCTAGTGCCAAGGACTGAGAAGATCAATATCTTGGGAACATATATAATGCCAATTCTGGCCACACTGGTTGGGAAGATCTGGGCAAAATGGCTAAAGATTGGAACCTGGGAACATTCCTACTTGAAGGGTCGTCAGAAGAGGAGGAGAGAATCCCATGGAGGAGATAGGAAAGGAGTGGATGGAGAACTAGGAAGACTGGGGGAATAAAGCATCTCAGAATTCAGGGGAAGAGACCTTAAGGAAGAAGCATAAAGGAAAGTAGTAGATGCAGCTGAAGGCTCCAGGAAGACAAGGACAGAAAAGCAACCATTGCTCTCTTTTAAGTGGTTGGTGTTCATTTTAGCTAGAACAACTTCAGAAGTATGCTGTGGCTAGAGTCAGATAATGGCAAGGGAGAGTGGAGACTGGGAGACTATTTCTAGAAGTTTGAATGAGAAAGGGAAACAAGAGATTGGATGATAAAGACAGATAAATACAAGGTCAAAGTGAGGTTTGTTTATACTTTTATAGCTATTTATGTTTTTATGGGTGGGAGAGAATTGAAGACATTTTAACAGCGCAGAGGGATAGTTTTGAAGGAAAGGTGGGGGAAGTGGACTTGGCTCAATGGTTAGGGCGTCCATCTACCACATGGGAGGTCCACGGTTCAAACCCCGGGCCTCCCTGACCCGTGTGGAGCTGGCCCATGCGCAGTGCTGATGCATGCAAGGAGTGCCGTGCTACGCAGGGGTGTCCCCTGTGTAGGGGAGCCCTACGTGCAAGGAGTGCACCCCATATGGAGAGCCGCCCAGCGTGAAAGGAAGTGCAGCCTGTCCAGGAATGGCTCCGCACACATGGAAAGCTGACACAACAAGATGATGCAACAAAAAGAAACACAGAGTCCTGTGCCACTGACAACAGAAGCGGACAAAGAAGAACACGCAGCAAATAGACACAGAGGACAGACAACTGGGGCCAGGGGGAAGGGGAGAGAAATAAATAAAAAATAAATCTAAAAAAAAAAAAAAAAAAGAAGACAATCAATGGGACCAGGTATTTAAAGAGGAAGAAAGAAATTGTGATTAAGGGCATGAGTTAGCCCGTAACTTCTGAGACTGGAGGTGGTGTGACCAGCGACAGCTCTTCTGAGCCCTGAGGAGCATGGAGCAGACTCAAATCAGAACAAGGCAGACAGACAAGTCACAGTGAGAATACACACCAGGGAGCCTCTAGGTGGGTCCCCAAGGTGATGCAGCATCAGCACCAACAAGGAACTTGTTGGAAGGGCAGTCTCAGGCCCTATCCAGACCCAGGAATCAGAAACCCCAGGGGTGAGGCCCAGCAGATGGCGCTTTAGGGAGCCCTGCAGGTGACTCTGATGCATGCTCAAGTTTGAGAACTGTCGCCCTATCTACAGAGAGAGTAAGGCTTTTATAAGGTTACTGTGGCGGTGGGGCCACCCCTGGCGGAGGCAGTGCTGGCTGAGCAGGAGGGGGGAACATGAGGCCGACCCACGGTGGGTGTGGATTTAGTTCTGCGAGGGTGGGGTGGGGTGGAGGTGGGTGGAGTGCAGGCTGGATCCTCTGCAAGTCTGCACACAGTCCTGGCTTCACTTTTTCCTGAAGGGCTTTTGCATTGGTGATTTTGATCAAATTATCGATTTATGCTCTATGGAAATGCCAGAGAGGCTAGGCGAAATCCATCCATTCTCAGTAAGTTTAACAAATAACCACACACTGATTAATAGAGGAATAAAGTTCATGAGCTGGCAACTCACCAGATCAAAATTTTTGCAGTTTTATCATAAAACAGCCTTAATGTACCAGTTGGCACTGACTTAGTGTAAAGGGTGGGGCTGTATGCCACAGAGCATACCAAATAAGTTAAAAAATAGCAGATGTACTCAAAGAGATTCTTAATGAGCAAATGAAGACCTTTACATGTGAAACAATAGGGGAGGAGGACGAAGACAGTTTGACATTGTTGATGGATGCTTGTGGGAAGGCATGGGACTTTGCCAGACCAGGAAAGGTGTGGGCAGGAGGAGAGCGGAAGGTTTTGTGGCAGGCATGGCATCATGGAAGGAGCAAGACGCGTGGAATGGGAAAGAACTGGAGTTACTGGACTTACATGCCATCTGCATGTTAGATGAAATTCAAATGGATATCCCTAGCCCAGATCCGTCCCAGACGATAGACTTGGCTATGACTGATGGGCATCTCAGACTTCAGGTGTCCAAAACTGAACTCCACTTTGATATTTGCTTTCTCTGAAACTTTCCCCATTTCAGTGGATGGCTCCTCCATCCTTATGGTTGCTCAGGCCCAAAGCTGTACAGTCCTCCTTGACATTTCTTTTCCTCACACACTTCACATCCCAATCCTTTAGGAATTCCTGATGGAGGGCCTACAAGAGAGATCCAGCACCTGCTGACCTTTGTCCACCTCCATTGCTCCCATCAGGCTCAAGCTCTCATCCCTCGTGTAGATCTCTGCAACTCTGTGTGGATTAGGTCTGCCTTCTTCTTTTAATTATTTTCATTATTTATTTATTTATTTCCCCTCCCTCACCCCCCATTGTCTGCTCTCTGTGTCCATTTGCTGTGTGTTCTTCTGTGTTGACTTGTATTCTTGTCAGCGGCACCAGGAATCTGTGTCTTTTTTTGTTGTGTCATCTTGCTGCGTCAGCTCTCCGTGTGTGCAGTGCCACTCCTGGGCAGGCTGTACTTTTTTCGTGTGGGGCGGCTCTCTGTATGGGGCGTGCTCCTTGTGTGTGGGACTCCCCTAAAAGGAGGACACCCCTGTGTGGTAGGGCACTCCTTGCGTGCATCAGCACTGTGCATGGGCCAGCTCACCACGTGAATCAGGAGGCCCTGGGTTTGAACCCTGGACCTCCCATGTGGCAGGCGGATGCTCTATCTATTGAACCAAATCTGCTTCCCAGATCTGCCTTCTAATTGACCTCCCTGCTTCCACCCTTGGCACCTCTCTCTAACTGCGTGCCTCCCACCCCCAAGTCTGTTCTCAACAGAGCAGCTAGAGTGATGTTTTACAAAAGAAAGTCTAACCATGTCACTCCTTTCCTCAAAACCTTTTGATGGCACCCATCTTCACACAGAATAAAATCCAAAGTTCCTGCAATGGCTCTACATGACCTTGCATGACCTTGTTCCCTGCCTCTTCTGATCCCCTGCCCACTGCACTCCAGCCAGTCCCTGAAGTGCACCAAGCACACTTCTGCCTTAGGGCCTTTACACTCACTGTCTCTTCTATCTGGAATATTCTTCCCCCAGTTATCCACAGGGCTAAATGCCCTTGTCTCCTTCAAGTCTTGACTGTTGACTTCAAGTCTTCTCAATGAGAATGTATTTAAAATTCCAACTTCCCCCATGAAATATTCTGAAACCTGGTACCCTGCTCTCCTTTTCTTCCTCTGCAGCACTTCTCACTTTTTAATACTTTACTTGTTTCTTAAGTTTATTATCTTAAGTCTGCCCCTTGCTAGAATGTAAGCTTTGAGTGGTGGGGATTTTTACTCATGGATACATCCCAAATTCCAGTGCCTGGCACATAGTAGGTGCTCAATAAAAATGTTTGTTGAAAGCATCTTTTGCTTTTCCTGTTGAGAATTTTGGAAATTTGAAGATTTGAAAATCAGGCTGTAAAATGTACACTTTATGTTACAGGCGATGAAAACCCCTATACAATTTTCAAACGTGAGTTTTGTGATAAAAGAACAACTTTAAAAGATTAGTTTGAAAGTAGATCCTAGGATGGGAAGAATATGTGGAAGCAAGAAAGGATGAGCAAACTTAGAACAGAGGCTAGCTAGAAACAGTGGAAACGATGACACACATACACATACACACAGAATACCGTGATTAAGAAGAGAAATCAAGAAGGCAGGGAAATGAGTCGGTTTTGGTGGAGAAGGGAAAGCTCAGATTTGAACATGTTGAGTTGAGGTGGAATATTTGTGGAGGAAACGGAATGCCTTAGAGAAGTCGAGCAGCTTGAAGGCTGATAAAGATGGCAGGGTTTGGAAACGTGAAGGTCTTTAGCACATGGGAAAGGGCAGTTTCATAAGAGGTGGGAATGAAAGGGTTTGCTGGGGCCTTCATGAGAGAATGGGTTGTTAGAAAACAGGCAGTGGGGACAAGCCCGTTCCCCACTGGCAGGGCTGCAGAATTGTAAATGCCTACATTTTAGAACAGTACAAAGGGTGAATTATAAAATAAATATGAATCAAACAATGACACCTAGTATAAATTCTTTAAAATATCACCTGGAGCATTCTTGTTTTTGAAAATTCGGGAAGGTCCTTAACCTACAACACTCTCCTTTTACTGAGGAGGGGTTTAAAAAAATGTTGCCAGTTCTCCTTTTCCAAAACGTTCCCCCTCCTGTGTATTGTGTCTATTTAAAGACTCCACACCTGCATAAACCAGGAGATGCTTAAGAGTTTTTATTCAAATACTCTAGATACAAACTTGCATTCAGATCAGTTGTTGAGAAAACAAAGGCATGTGTTTCCAGGGAGAAAGCAGAAGCAAATTTGTTAACAGGAATGAAGTTATCCTTTAGGATTGGATGAAAAACCTTTTGCACTATAGTATTGTGATTATGTATATGCAGCAAATTGTCACAGCCGCGTCCTTCCCTTTCCCATCTATTTCGATGAAGAATTTGGCTCATGGTAGATTCAGTGGTGCTGTTACTTAAACGCTGTTTTTGAAAATTAAACTCTTTGGCCATCAGATCCAACTCCTATATTCTGAAATTGATTTATTTTTTCAAAATGTATGTGATTCCCAAGCTGTTTTTCGTTATTAAATAGCAAATATATTTATGGTTCTTGAAACACCTCCATTTTTAACTATTTTTGAGGACATTCTGTAGAATACATTTTCTTGCTTTTAAATTTCAGAGTCCCTAGGCAGGTGCTTGTTACATAAGGTAAGGAAAGATGGTCTAAACGAGATAGTTTAAAGTTAAAAAAGAACCAAAATATCCTACAACTTTAGAAGAGAAGAATTTATATTTTGAATCACATGACTAGATGTTGGCAAAACTACGATATTAGACAACATCTCTCGGAATTAGAGTCCCACGTGACATGGGTTACTGGTGCCCTGCTTCTCTGTTCCACTTCCCTGCCTGTCAAGGAAGTGTCAAGAAGGAGGTCTTGAACCTGCAGTGGTGACATAGTGCTTGACCCACCATCTGGTCCCGCGTCAGCCCCAGCTCTGTGGGCGTCTCTCTCCTGGCTCCTCTGTCCCCAGCTCAGCCTGCCTCCCTGGCCATCAGAGTGACAGGCAGGAGTGGAGAGGCTCACGCAGGAAATAATAGCACTGGCTCTATACCCACTAGATGCTCATAAGAGGCTCCACTTCCGATCCGGGAGATGATCTCCTGTCAGTTTGACTGTGGGAAATCTCCAGGAGCAAACAAGGAAAGGCAATATACTAACTTCCAAATTCAGCAACTTATCTCGCAATGTTCAAAATACTATTTACGCAGAGGACCATGTGTAATACTTGTGAAACCTTTTTAGACTTTTAAAGACATGAGGCGAAATTAGTTAGCATTTTAACATTTTGTAGAAGCTTTGGTTTGGCTCCTCCATCGGTGTCCATACATTTTCCCCAATATCTCCCACCCCCACTTCCAGAACTTTGAAACCTCCTGACTGGATCCCAAAGCCTCCTACTTAGAGCTGCTGTCGAAAATCAATTTGAGGCCTGGCTAGTTTCTTATCTTTTGTGATCAGACTTGACCTGTGGCAGTTAACAAAATATTACTTTTTCTTTCAACTGTACTTTAGAGGCATTTTTGACATCTTTTTTTTTCTGTGATTATTATTAACATTTATTATTATTTTAAAGATTTTATTTATTTCTCTCCCCTTTCCCCCACCCCCGCCAGTTGTTTGCTCTCTGTGTCCCTTCGCTGTGTGTTGTTCTGTGTCCACTTGTTATGATTAACATTTAAAATGCTGACTTTTAAAACTCAAATGAAGGGGTGGATTTTGTGTCCTCAGGATGACCAACCCTGGGAAGACCTAGATATAGTTGGAATTCTTGAAGTAACAGTTCAGATTCTTCCTTATCACCTGTAAGTGGAAGTTCCTTCATCCTTAGCCTTAAGAGCCTAAAGCAAGATACAGGATTGAAAGACATTTCAAATTCTACATAAATGTGGATTCTTCCCCTGCACTTTCTTTATTGTTGAGGATTTACCGGAAGTTTTTACATTTAAAATAAAATTTCAGAATGTTGCAAAAGACTACTTTAATACCGAAGTTCTCATATTGTGAAAATAATGTTCAGCTGAATTGATCTTTCAGAATAATAACTTCCTGAACTATAAGCAGCAAAAGAAAACCAAGCAATGAGTAATTAAATATGACTAGAATTTTAAAAAATGTTACCAAGAATTCCAGGGAGTTTGTGTAATGTTTTAATATCATACATAGTATATTCTAGCCAGAGTCATTGATATTTCTTTTCCTTTGTTTTATGTTATGACTCTGTGAATGTCACAAATAAACATGAGGATTATTAATTTTTAAAAAAAATTCACCATTAACTTACCACTTTCCATTCTGGATGCTTCTGATGAATTTCCTTCTTAACAGCAATGTAGGATTTCTGGCAAATAGTGTATATACTCTTGTAAGTGGATCCTGGAATCCTGGAAAGACTTAGTCTGATACTGATGGGAAAGGTTTCTGTGCATGGCAGTGATGCTTCTGAAATGACTTGCTTTAGATTTGATTAAATGCAAATCCTTTGGTGTCTGTTTCTCTACAATTTGCATTCCCAATGTAGATTATATATGACGGCACATTTTTCCTCCCTAAGAAGATTTTTATTTGGTAACAGTAAGTTTCTATGAGGAGCAAACTCTCTTAAAAACGAAAACAAGGAATCCATTATTTGCTTTATGAATAGCAGTGGCATTTTCCATCTCCTTAATTTAGAGTTAGTTTAAAAGAATAGAATGCATGAAGAAGACTGTATTTCACAGTATATAGTATACCTGTCATAGACAGACTATGGGAATTGAGATTCCAGGAAAATGTTTTATTTAGGAATAGAAAAAAAAGGACGTTATTTTAATAAAATTGGATTACCTGTTTATTACATATAAAGCATAAATGCATAATTGACAGCAGAGATTCCTGAACCTGGGAGAATCAACAGTGGAGCTGGTTAAAAATACCTTTGCTCAGACCCCATTCTCTTCTAACTACTTCAGAATCTTTTGAAGTAGGACCCAGGTAGCTATATTTTCAAAGAAATTTTCTAATTTCATGAGCTCATCTAGAGCAACATTTAAAGAAAGTGGATTTTAGATACTTTTGACATTTCCCTCATTCATCTTTACTCCCAATTGCTATGTAACCTAATTTTGGTTCCATCCCCCAGTCCTAAGTAGAGTTAGTTCCTGGACACCTTTGGTTGTGCTGGGTTTGTACAACACTTGGTATTTCAGGGCTTCAAACAAGTGTCATCTAGCGGTCTTCAAACCTGGCCGTGCATTAGATGTCCCAACTCCATTTCAGACCAGTGGAACCCAGAGAATTCAGGGGTCCCTGAAAAGGGTTCAGGGATCATGAAATGATTAAGTTATTTGCCTTTTGCTCTTCTCTGATGAATGTACAGAATTTTTTAGAGGCTACATGACCTGTAATATGTCAACAGATTGAATGAAGGAGCAGGTATGAGAATCAAGCTCTTTCTATGAAGCCAGGCATTAAGGAGATTTGTAAACAAATTAAACCAGTGCTGCTCTTATTATAATTTGTTGCTTTGGAAACTTAGTTATTTTTCATAAAAATGTTATTTATGTTACCATGTAGCAGGTTTATTATTTTAAATGAGTAAATAAATATTTAAAAATTCTTAGTTTTAATTTCTAATACAATACATATATGTAGAAAGCTCTTTGGTGGCCTCAATAATTTAAAAAAGAGTGAAAGCATCCTGAGACCACAAAAGGTTGAGAACTGGTACTCTGGAAGGAATCTGTGTTTAAAGAGCTTCTAGAGTGTCCTAATGTAGTCAAATTTGAGAAATTTCTGTGCTCATACGAATAGAATACCTCTCGTGTGGTCTCTGTGCATTGCTAAAAGAAAACAAAAGACAAAATTTGACTCATATTCTGGTTTCTACCACCTGCTTCCTTTATTACTTAAAGCAAATGAGAAGAGAAAGAGCAGAGCCACCATGATTCTATAGCCACAGTGACTTGTATCCTAGCAGTCATCCTAATTCATTCTTGCTTACTCTTTCAACAAATAACTCTACATCAAAATAAAATATAAAATTATTAAGGGAACTAAGAATGATTTCTACAGTAACTCTGGCAAGCATGTAGATTCTTCTCAATACTGCACTTTTTAAAGAGAGGCTGGAATATTTTAAACCTTTCATGCAGAAGAGGACCATTTTAAAACATAGACATGAGTCCCCATTGCTTATAGAAGAAAGGCGAATCTCCTTCGCATGGCGTGCAAGGTTCTCTTTGGTGTTCTCCTCTACCACTGCCTCCCTCCACACGGCCTGTGTCCCGGGCAGGACTTCTCACAGTGTGGTCTGGGACCACGTGTGTCAGAATCATCTGTGATGCTTAGGGAACACAGTCTATCCCACTTACTGACTCAGAATATCTGGCGATCGTGCAAGGCAATCTGCACTGTAAACGAGACGTCTATGTGATTCTGAATATATACTAAAGTTGATGGACCCTGATCCGGCTACACCTGATTATTGCGTGCTTTTCAGACAAATCATGGGCTTTCGCACCTCTCTGCCTCGCTTACGAATGGGAATACTCTTCCCTCACGTCGTGCTAAGTAAAGTTCTACAGATCTTTCAAAATTTAGCACAAATGCAAACTTCTCAAAGGAGGCCACTTATAAATTCACCAAGATTTAACGGCCCATTTCACGGCGCCCCTAGCTAGTGGGAAACCCATAAAGAGAAGGAGCCAGCAGCCGGAAGTCAACAGAACCCAGAAGTTAACAGAACCCGGAAGAGAAAGAGAGGGCGTGGCCACCTGACTAGGCAGGGATTCAAACTAAGGAGCCCGGAGGATTGTGGGTAGCCGGCTCCAGAATATAACGTGTTTACTTGCCTTGGGGAGAAAGCATCTGCTGCTGCCTTGAGTTCGGACTCTCCTAGCCTCAAAATGGTGAGTCAATAATTTCCTATAGTTTAAGCCAATCCCTTCCTTGGTATTTCACATAGCGACCTGTCAAACTAAGACAGATGTGAGCTTTCTGTGAAATGAGTTGCTAATAATTTCTTCATTTTGTCATTTGTCTTTTGACTTTTGTTTATGGCTTTAAATTATGTAGGTTTTCTCCCTGCACAAAGGTTTTTATTTTTATTTGGTGGAATGTTTTCTTTTTTTCTTTTTTTTTTATTTTATTTTTATTTTATTTTATTTTATTATTGACTTTGTAATAATATTACATTAAAAATATATATGTGAGTTCCCATTCATCCCCACCCCCCCTCCCTCTCCCCCCCCAACAACACTCATTCCCATCATCATGACATATCCATCGGATTTGGTAAGTACATCTTTGGGCACCTCTGCACCTCATAGACAATGGTCCACATCATGGTCCATACTCGCCTCCATTCCATCCAGTGGACCCTGTGAGGATTTACAATGTCCGGTGATTACCTCTGAGGCACCATCCAGGGCAGCTCCATGACCCAAAGACGCCTCCACCTCTCATCTCTTCCTGCCTTTCCCCACACCCATCTTCCACCATGTCCACTTTTCCCAATCCAATGCCACCTCTTCTTTGTGGACATTGGATTGGTAGTGTCCATTGCACCTCTATGTCAAGAGGAGGCTCAGATTCCACATGGATGCTGGATGCAATCCTCCCATTTTCGGTTGTAATCACTTTAGGCTCCATGGTGTGGTGATTGTCCTTCTTCAACTCCATCTTAGCTGAGTGTGATAAGTCCAATAAATCAGATTGTAGGTGCTGGAGTCTGTTGAGGCTCAGGACCTGGTTGTCACATTGTCGGTCCAGAGATTCAAATCCCCTAAATCTATCTTAAACCCCAACGTTAACTGCACCTCTATCACATTAGCATGAAAGCCTTATGAAGGGAGATCCCATCTGAGTCCAGATTCATCACACATAAACACCGTTTCCAAAGAGGGGCCATCTGCCCTGTTAGTCAACCCCATCGGCCATGACCATAACTCTCATGGGTCTCTTTAGCCTTCATAGGAGCCAATATCTGGGGGTTGTATCTGCTTTATCTGTCTCTCTGACTCTGCTCAGTTGTGCATGAGGGCAATCCTTCTGCCAGCCTCCAGACTCTTTTTTAGAAACTCGTAGCCATATAAACTCATTTCTCCTTTCCATTTCCCCCTTACTTTAGGTCAAACAGCATTTTAAAGACATGTTATTTTATGTAGACATGGATATTCTGCTGATCCGCATTGAATCTTCCATATAAGGTCCTTTTCCAGTTGCATCATCAGTTGGTATTTGATAGTGGTCCCTCGTTGCCAGGGAGGCTCATCCCCGGGTGTCATGTCCCACGCTGGAGGGAAGGCATTGCATTTACATGCTGAGTTTGGCTTCGAGACTGGCCACATTTGAGTAACATGAAGGCTGACAGGAGGAAATTCCCAGGCACAATGTTGCTCTATGCCTTGTTCTTATTTTAGGTTTATCAGCTCACAAACATAGTCATTAGCATCAGGGGCTCACTGTTGAACCCTCATTTCCTCCCGGTCCCCTCCGCTGTACCTGGGAGACTGTCGCTGTTCCCCTGGGGACCACGACAGAGCACCACTGGCCAGAAACCCAGTACTCCCCCTGCTGTGGTTTTTAATTGTTGCCGCTATGAGTATATCCAATCATTGCCATGCACCCTGGACATATGTTCTGTACAGCTCCCTGTCAGCCATATATCACTTGTCATTGGTATCCCATACCAGTATCTCTCCATTGCCATTGTTGAAACACTCTGTGATCCAGAACTCCCCGAAATTTGAGGCCCAATATAATGTCGTGGTCCCTTACTAGGGAATGGCATATAGCGATGGGTTTAACAGATAGATAAAGAACTTGGATAAAGTTAGATATAGAACTTAAGGAATGTTGACTTGAAAAAATTCCACATCTTATCCTTTTTCCCCCCCCCCCCCTAATTATTCAGCATTTCTTCATAGGAGTCCTAGACCACAGCAATGCATATATATAATATACAGCATTCCCATACATCCACCATATAACCTTTTTCCTTCCACATCGATACTCTTACACCCTATTCATATCATATTTACTTAAGGTGATGTACAGAGTCTGAGATATTAGATTTCTAACAAGGTAATATCTGTGCTTACATTATGGTGCATACTTTAGGATACACAATTCTTTACATTTTTAGTTATCCTATGTTTTACAATATGGTTTACATTATCAGTCTGTCATCTCCTATATGTTATGGTGTAATATTACATGTTTTATATCCGTCCTTGTGTACTCTCAAGAAACTCCTCTCTTTCCTCCCATTTACTTTGGTTCCACACATTTAACGTCCATTTTCCCTTCCACCTTGGTGCCCACAGTGACAGCCAAGCTCCGTTTCCTGAGGAGCCACTTCCAGAGATAGATGGAATAGTGTTCAGGGCCTAATTTGCTCAACTGCCCCAACGCCCTGGGAGCCACCCTTTCTCTCGAGGGATAGAGTTCCCTCTATTTGGTGGCATTATTCCTCCCCAGGATGTGGGTCCACCCCCACTCTCACTACTTGGGATTCTACCCCTTGGTGTCACCCACTCTGGCAGAGTGAGCATTTAGACATTCTCCAGGAGCTCGTCTTGCATCAGACCCTCCTCTCCGCGCATGTTTTCTTGATGGCTTTTAGTTCTTGAGCTGGAGTGAGAAAGGCTTTTTTTCATGCCATTTTTAATGGACTTCTCCTGTGTTTTCCTTTAATACTTTGATTATTTCATTTTTTTAGATATTTAAATCTTGGGTTCAGATGGCAAAACTATCAAGTAGTTTATGATTCTTGCTTTCATTTAAGATGGCACCTTTATTATAATCTAAATTCCTGTATATAGTTCTGTGTATTTCTTGACTTTCTATCCTGTTTCTTTAGTCTTTTTATGTACCAAACTAGCACTATTTGAATTATTGAGTCTTCATATTTTTAATATCTGGTAGGGCTAGTCACTCCTCTTTGCTTTGCTTTCCCCAGGGTTTCCTAGCTATTCTAATTTGTTTATTTTTCCATATGAATTTTAATTTATTTTATTTATTTATTTTTTTTTAAAGATTCATTTATTTATTTCTCTTTCCCCCCACCCCATTTCATCCCGGTTGTCTGTTCTCTGTGTCTATTTGCTGCGTCTTCTTTGTCTGCTTCTGTTGTTGTCAGCGGCACAGGAATCTGTGTTTCTTTTCGTTGCGTCATCTTGTTGTGTCAGCTCTCTGTGTGTGCAGCACCATTCCTGGGCAGGCTGCAATTTCTTTCGCTTTGGGTGGCTCTCCTTACGGGGTGCACTCCTTGCACATGGGGCTCCCCTACACGGGGGACACCTCTGCATGGCAGGGCACTCCTTGCATGCATCAGCACTGCGCATGGGCCAGCTGCACATGGGTCAAGGAGGCCTGGGGTTTGAACCCTGGGCCTCCCATGTGGTAGGCAGATGCCCTAACCACTGGGCCAAGTCCGCCCCCTCCATATGAATTTTAGAAGTAGCCTGCCTACTTACAAAAAAGAAAGAAAAGAATAAAATAACCTTCTAATATATTTATTTATTGGGTTCATGTTACTTTTATACATTAATTTCTTTTTATTTGTTCAAGTCTTATTTTGTATCTTTTGGTAGTGTTTAAATTTTATTCCCATAAATTTTGCCCATTTCTTACTCAGTTTATTCCAGGTATTTTTTTATTTTGTTGATGTTGAAAGTGGAGTCTTTTCTTCCATTATATTTGACTATTGTTTGTATATATGAAAGCTATTGATTTCTAGATATTAATTTTGTTAATATATGTTATATATGCATATTCCCTCTGCTACTGAATTTCAGTAGTTTTACAGTCAATTCTTTGTGGTTTTCAAATATACAATCATATCATTTGGAGATATTTTAGGTAATTTCCATATCCCTAGATATTATTTATTTCTTCTGAATTTTCAAATTAATTTTTGTAAAGTTGAGCAAAGTAGACCCATGATTCTTGTAATTTATTATGTGTGGTGTTTTCTTTCTTATTCTTGTCATGTATATTGGTGTTTTTATCCTTTTCTTATGTAAATTAGTAGCTTGTTTTTTGAGACAGCTTTTGCATTTATTTATTAGATTTTTTCCTAACTCATTACTTTCTGCTTTATTAATTCTTCACTTACTCTTGCCTTTGGTTTCTATGTTTCTTTCCCAGCTTTCTATGTTTTGTTCCTAACTTTTAACTCACTGCTTAATCCATTGGTTTTTCTCCTTCCCGGTTTACTCAAACTCCTATCCTGGATGAAGATTATGACTTACAAGCCAAATTCAACAGCTTTCCTTTATCTGCATTATGCTGGAGTTTTTATTTGTTTATATATTTTGACACAGCTGATGCTTGTTGAGAATCACTTTTTTCATCTTGCAGGATGCTGCGTGCATCTGTTTTTTCAGCTTTTCAGCGGTCTTCTTTTTCTCCCTGCAGTTTCCTCCTTCTACAGTGACCCTGTGGGTTCCCTACAGTTCTGCCAGCCGCCCTCCTTGTAGTCTTCCTTGGCAATTTCCTGTTCTCTTATCCTGTCAGGTCTCTCTCCCTACAGACCACTTGAAAATCCTGCCTAATGCTAGACATAGCTTTATCTTCTCAGTTTCCGGCTGATGTTTTGAACTGCTTCTAGACATCTCTATCTGGGCCTGGGTCTGCCAGGAATTTAAATTTCGTATTTGAAATGGAGCTTTTCACTTCCTTTCACTCCCCCAGGCTCAGCTCATACTCTGACAACCATGTCTCGTTTCTCAGCATCACTGTTCTCTTTTGAGCAGCTAAATCTTGAAAACTCAGAGTTGTGTTTGAGTGCTCCTTTTTAGCCACTTGTCAGGTGTTGTCAGTCTTGCCTCCACTTTGGGCTTCCCTTTGGGCTCCTCTGCTGCACCTATAGCCTCTTCCAGCTTGTGGTTTTCTTTTAGTTTCCCTAACTCCAACCTCTCCCATTCAGTCCACCCTTCTCAGTCAACCTCAGCGCAGCTCACCTTTCACCCCAACTCGAAATCCCAGGGACTCCCAAACAAGTTAGGCCTCACATTCCTCCTGACTTGATCAGTACAATTACCTGCTGACCTGCTTCCCCTCCTTCTCTTGTTTGTTGTGTTCAGTTTCATCTTGTGTTATAATGCCGAATCAGTGTCTTTAGCACACTGCTTTCATTCTATTGCTCAGTGGTACTCTGGTGAAGAAACCTTTGTTGGCCTCTTGCTGCCTGTCCAGTGAAACCCAAACTCCTCCTCTTGGCACCGAGGGTGAACCCCTCTGGTGCAGCCTGTTTGGGGTTTAATCCTCACTTCATACTGCATGAACCCTCCTCCAGGCCCAGCTCTCTGTGCTAACCTTACGCCTGGGTCTTCTCTCCTGGAGCCTCTTCATTTCTGTGCTCCTCCAGTTTAGAGATTGGCTCGATCCTGTCACACCCTTACTAAGCCTTCCCAGATCACGCTGGTCAGAGGACAGTTTCTTGACTCTCTCCTTTCCTTGGTAGAAATTGCTTTTGTTTCCGCATGTTTGATATATATATTGATGCTGTAAAAGAATGGGGACAGATTCTCAAGGTCATTCTATTTTCAGAGGGTGTCGGATAGGAAAATTGGGGTAATGGGCCTGCAGCCCCCAGCCAGGGGCCACGGTTCTCAGTCCTCCTCCTGGCTAGTGGTCACGTGGTAAAGTTCTGGTAATAGAAAGTGAGTGGAAACATGTGCCACGTCCAAATCTGATTCTGAAAACATTACGTGTGTCAGTGAACCTCGTTGTGGGGGATGACCGTGGTTAGTAGGACAGCTACAGGAATGCTCTTTCATGAGCCTTACAAGGTGCTAATAAAAGGGTGGGATATGGGAATCATGCACCTAATGCATACTATGGACTATAGTTAGCAGTTTAACAGTTGTAACCAAGGTACACACCAGGGCTAAGTGTCAGTAATAGGGGAGTATGAGGGGTATGGGGTTTTTCTTTTGGTGTTGCTTTTTTTTTTTTTTAAGAAGGCACCAGAGATTGAACCCAGGACCTCATCCCTGGAAGCAGGCACTCAACCACTGAGTTACACTGACTACTGGGTTTTTCTTTTTGGAGTAATGAAAAGGTTCTAAAGTTGATTGTAGTGATGAATGTACAACTCCGATTATGCTGAAAGCCATTGATTTTACACTTCAAATGGATTTTATGGAGTGTGACTATAGTTCAATAAAACTGTTTATAAAACAGAACAGTACGGGTGTGCCTTCACACCTTTGCCCTTTCCATGAGCAGAAATGTGGCTGTGCTTATGGCCCGGATTCAATCTAGGCAGATTCTCTAGGGCAATTCTCTAGAGGATGGTGAAGAAATCGAATAGAAGCATCCCTGAATGGCTGTGTCAAGCAAAACATGTGCCTACTTTTTCTGAACTGTACATAAGAGAAATAAACTTTAAATTGAAGAAACTAATATAGGGCCTCTTTCTTACAGCAACTTAGCCTTGCAGACAAATACAACGAGGAACATTAATAAGCAGGTGGTGCTGTTAACGTGTGCAGAGGAGGGCTCATTCATTCATTGAGATCAACAGACACTAATCAGCTCTGTATGACAAATAAGTGAAGATCTAGGGCTGTTACCTCCAGCCTATAAAAGCTTAGGGAGCGACTCAAGGCTTTGAAGAACCTTTGCAATAGGAAGGGACAGCAGTCTGATGATAGCTGTGTCAGGGATTTGACGTAAAGTGGAGACTGTATGGCCACTGGTGAGAACAAGCCCTGATCCCAGCTTAGAACCATAACTGAAGAAGCCGTGCTTGACCCAAGGATAGAACGAACCTTGAAGAGCGAGCCAAGGAGAGCCAGAGAGAGAACAGGGTCAGGAGAGGCTGAGATTTAGGGACTTGAATATGGAGACTAATAGAAAGGTGAAGGAGTGAACTGCAACGTCAGCACAAATCTGTTCGAAGGGCAAGAATTCTTGAGGGTCAAATAGGAGAAGTACCATCTTTTGCCCTTGACCAGAGGGTTTGAGGGGCTGGGGCGCAGAGCAGATGTAGTAAAGCCTGGGGACAGAAAGCAGCACCTGGAGGTTCATTTTCAGAGCACACTTATGAATGCTGGCTCTCTCAGGGTCGGGGGTTCTATCATGCCTAGCATGATGCAAGCCTGACTTTGACTTGGGAGCAGGTCTGTGTACATTGGATCAGCATCCAGCTCTGGCATTGTTTGACACTTGATTTGGCTGTTTCCTAAATCTGAGGTGTCGGCATCTATCTTTTCTGTTTGATCCTCTGAAAGCTTGAAGTTCTCCCCAGGCATCTGGAAGTGGCATGGGGACATCCCAGTTAGCCGCCTGGTTTTCTGGGGCTCGACCTTGCAGCAGACTTTTCTTAACTCACCCTGAACTGACTTCACCAGTTAACAGCCTCATCTGCACCTGCCACCAAAATATGATCATTGCTCAGAATTCTAGACGCTATACTTCCACCTCAACCTTCAGCCCACACCTGCTCTCTACCCCTTTCTCATAACTCTCTGTCTCCACGTGCCTGAGCTAGATTAGGGTGCCTTGGACCTGACCCACTTGACCTGCAAACCTGTCTCTTGTTGAAGTGCTTGACATTCAGCCGCAGGGGAACCGCCTCACTCTTGCTTGGCCTTTTCCTCTTGGGCAGCTCCTTAAAATGTGGCAAACGAGGGAAAAGGGGTCCATTACCAACCTATAAAACTGCAAGGAGGGTGGGACATGGTGGTAATACCCTTCCCCGGCCCTTTCCGCTGTTACTCTGGGTTTTTGCTTATGCTCAGCAACAGCATAAGCCGTTCTGCAAGAAACAGAACCTCCTCCCCATTTTCCCTTTGTTTCCCTGCTCCTTCTTGGCCACTATCCTCTTACACTGAGTTCCCCTGGATGTTGAATAGGGACCACAGGTATCCAGGATGGTTGTCAGTCCCGCGAGGAGATTGTAGAAGACAATTTTTCCATCTGTTGGAGAGGAAGAGGTCGGTGTCTCCTGAATTCTGTTTTAACTCTTGTTTTCTTCCTGATACACTGGATAGATGTATTGTCCTTGAGCAGGCTGGTAGTTAGAAAGCCGCATTTTACTGACATTTGGGGATCCAGGAAAAGGGCTGGAGTGCGGGTCGTTTTTGTTTCAGTTTCCTTTTCCTGCCAAGGACAGGACGGTTTGCCTCTTGGCCTGGGATTGCTCAGGGCATTGCTTTGGAAGCATTTTCAGTTTCAGTCACTAGGTGGTGCCTCAGCCCTAGAAGTAGCTCATCAGAGGGTGGCCCTCTGCCCCTGGGTGAAGAAGCAAGGCTTTCTGGGGAACTGCAGGGACATGGAAGGGCTGCACTGCTTTCTTCTTGAAGATCCTGGTTGTCAACCGGAATGTTTCTTCCTTTTCATCTATCTATCTATCTATCTATCTATCTATCTATCTATCTATCTATCTATCTATCTATCTTATTTATCCCCCCCTTTGTCTGCTCTCTTGTGTCCATTCACTGGGTGTTCTCCTGTGTCCACTTGCATTCTCGACAGCTCTGGGAATCTGCGTCTCTTTTTTGTTGTGTCATCTTGCTGCGTCAGCTCTCCGTGTGTGTGGCGCCACTCCTGGGCAGGCTGTGCTTTTTTCATGCAGGGCGGCTCTCCTTACGGGGCATGCTCCTTGCACGTGGGGCTCCCCTACGCAGGGGACACCCCTGCGTGGCATGGCACTCCTCGCACACGGCAGCACTGTGCGTGGCCAGCTCACCACACGGGCTAGGAGGCCCTGGGTTTGAACCCTGGACCTCCTATATGGTAGGCAGACGCTCTATCAGCTGAGCCAGATCCGCTTCCCTGGAATGTTTCTTCTTATCAGCGATGCCCCTGAAGTTTCCTGTCCCTGGGAGGCTGCAGAGAAGGAGGCCACTTCCCCAGCTTCCCTGCCTGTTCCCTTAACTAGCAAACCCAGGGGGTGCCTGTTTCTTTGGAAGGTCTTGGGGTGGGGAGCTCCTCGCTAGAAGCGGCCAGATCCAGGTGGGCAAGAGCACAAGAGTGGTGAAATTACAGACGCCAGTTTAGATGTGTTCTTCATCCTAATCCACATTCCTGTGGGTTTGAACCCTTTGCAAATACCATCTCTTGAAGATAATATTTTAAATTAAGGTGTGGCCCAACTGATTGAGTGTGGCCCTTAATCTGGATTACTAGAGACTATAAAAAGAAAGAGACTGGAAGCCAGGGTGAGAGAACCCACAGGGAGCAGCTGAAGCCAGCGGACAGCAGGAACCCAGCAGAGGAAGGCGAGGAGGTGGCGGTGATGGGGAAGCCAAGGAGCCCCGAGGATTGCCAGCAGCTGGTGCCAGCAGGCCACACGTTTTCAGGAGGAAGCAAGCCTCGCTCACGTTTCAGTTTTGGACTTCTAGGCTCAAAACCGTGAGCTAATAAATTCCTGTCGTGTAAGCCAAGCTCCTGGGTGGTATCTGTCACAGCGGCCTAGCAATCACAGGTTTTAGGTCTCTAGAGTTGGGTTCGAATCCTGACTCCACTTCTTATAAACTATGTAAACATGGGCAAGTTTTCTCATCTGTAAAGTGGGGATAAGGAGAGCGAACGGCCTCATAGGACTGCTACATTGTGGTTCCATAGATATTAGTTATTAGCACTATCCAGGTTAGATATGAGATCAAATCAAGCAAGCGTTAGAGCTTGGTAGGATCAATCTTCCATCTTGCTGGTCCTGGTGGGAGAATAACATCCATGGCTTTTCTAGTCTTTTCCCCAAGCATGCATCCTGCTCCCAGTGCAGGGAGAACGTTACCTCTGACCACACAACTAAGCCGGTGCAAGATTGTTCTCTGCTTTCCTGATCCTGGCTTCCTGCCAGGTGACCTTGTCGTTGGAGACAAAACCTCCATCCCCTTACACAGTGTTCCAGCTCAAGGCTGGCCGCCCCTCCGGGAGCCTGAATTTGGCACTTCTTCCCCCCCCGTAACCACCTTGAATCTAGGTGTGACATCTTCCTCCCTTCCTCCCTTCCTCCCTTCCTCCCAGCCCCTCTGCTAGACATAAACACCTTTGAAATCAGGTTGGTTTAAAAACATGTCCCCGTGGCTCTCACGGCCAGTGTGTGTAGTGTGCTTTGCATCTGCTTCGGTGTAAGTGCTGGAGCACGTGTGTTTGCCACCGGCAACCCGGGAGTAGGAACCGCTCTCTTCTCCGCCTCTCCTCATGGCACGTGACGACTGGGGATGCCGGCTGTGAAGGGAGGGACGGTGACCCTGCATTCTGTATCAGGCTGTGGAAGGAGATTCACGTCTCCGCAGGGGCCTACCCTGAAAATCACAGAGAGGGAAGAACAGGTATAATCTATTGACAACACCTGTCTTTATCGCTCAGATTTTCCCGAATTGTCTGCGTGCTGGGTCCTTCCAGGTTTGTCCCCTGCCTAGGGACTAACTGACAGACAGTTGGGCCTACGCGGGGACTAGATAAAGCAGGGGACACGGAATCCCGCCGTGGACGTGGGAATGTGGAGCATGTCCTTGCTCAGGTGTCAGAGGAGTCCGGACGCCAAGGCCTGGGCCTCCTCCCTGCAGCTAAGCCGCCGTTGGCCTTTCTTGACTGGAGAAATAGTCTTTCCTTCCTGACCGGCTCTCAGGACAGGCCAAGGTTGCTTGGGAGAGGATTTCTGGGCCTACCCACGAAAGTGCCACGGGCTTACTTATCTTCGATGGATGGATGTAAGCCTTGGATTCTGTGGTGAAGATATTTAGCCTTTTTTAAAAAAGTGTGTGCATTTTCTGCGGAAGCTGCTGGAAGGTGTGAAGGGGCCCTTCTGCATCCCCACGTGGCAGTCGGGCCTCAGTGGAAGCAGCAGGGACCAGCTGCCTCCGTCGTACAGGGAGCTGCTGACTGCGGCCGCCGCCCTCAGGCTTTTTTTTTTTTTGACCATAGTCGGGACACCCCTCGAAGGGGAGGGATGACTAGTTTTTTTGTTTTTTTTTTTTAATGTTTTTTGTCTTTGATTTTTCAATGTTACATTAAAAAAAAATGAGGTCCCCATATACCCTCCACCCCCCTCACCCCACTCTTCCCTCCATAACAACAACCTCCTCCATCATCATGGAACATTCATTGCACTTGGTGAATACATCTCTGAGCACCGCTGCACCTCATGGTCAATGGTCCACACCATCGCCCACACTCTCCCACAGTCCACCCAGTGGGCCATGGGAGGACATACAATGTCCGGTAACTGTCCCCGCAGCACCACCTAGGACAACTCCAAGTCCTGAAAATGCCCCTACATCACATCTCTTCCTCCCATTCCCTGTGCTCAGCAGCCACCATGGCCACTTTCTCCACACCAATGCCACATTTTCTTCGATTACTAATCACAATAGTTCATGAATAGAATATCAGTAAGTCCACTCTAATCCATACTCTATTCCTCCATCCTGTGGATCTTGGAATGGTTGTGTCCACTCCACATCTATATCAAGAGGGGGCTTAGATTCCACATGGATGCTGGATGCAATTTGGAAGTAACCAACAGCCCTTGTACCTCCAGCCACCGGGCACACCCACCGAGTCCCCCAGGCAAGAAGAGGTGACGAGAGAGGCACTCCCTGCCCCCCAAGCTGAGTGAGAAGAGGCTCCAGGAGAGTCCTCATAGAAATTGGAGGCGCCTTTGAGAAGGAGACTCTGGCCTCTCCTTCCCCAGACAACGGGCCTGCCCCTCTGTCCTGGGCCCTCCTGACCAGGGAGAGTCCAGGCTGTGGCCACCACGCTGGGGACAGCACTTCCCCATGCGCCGGGAGGACGCAGTGGAAGGCGCCGGCTGGAGTCACTCAGGAGCAGGCGCGCCAGGAGGGCACCCAGGCTTGTGCTGCTGTGGCGGGTACCCCCGGAAGTGGGTGCTGTGCGGTGTGGCAGAGGAAGGGGCAGGGAGGTGTGCGGGGCCGCAGAGGCCGGGGCCTAGGCGCGAGCAGGCGTTTGAGCCGGCCGGGGAGAGCGGCGCTCACTAGGCAGCGTGACCCTGAGAAGCAGGGCAGCCAGTGGGGAGAAGCACCGCAGCAACCGGTGGACAAAGAGGCCCTTCTCTCTTCCCTTCTGCCTCCTTCCTGCCACAGGAAGTAGGCCCTGAAGAGGGAGGGGAAGGCAGCACAGAGCCTCCATGCCCCTGCTTCTCTCAGCGTTGGGGTCTCAGCTCAAAACTGTGCAAGGAAGAGGAAGAGTCATACTATGTGAATCACATATGAGGGCCAAGTGTCCCCTGGACTGAGTTTTGATAATAGGAAAGAACTGGAAAGCTTTTGAAATCTGCCTACAGTGTCATGAAGGGATGCAAATGCCAGATTTGACTTGGTCGAAGTCTGTAGTTGAATAAGGGAAGAATAAAACTGCTTCCTGTTTATATGCCACTGAATTGAGCAGAGCAATACCTGGGCTCCAAGGGCTTTAAACGTGATTTATCCACAAAGGGACAGTGACATCTTTAAAATAAAAGTATATGTTATAAGTCGGGATTGCTTGTATCAGTGGGAAGTTATAGGAATTTCTGGTGTCAAATACAGACTTTCCCCCCACTAAAAGCAATGTCTTAATCAAAAACAAATTATAAAGAGTTACATGGCGTTAGGTCTCAGAAGATTTTTGTGTACTTTAAAGTAGAAAGTTGGGGATCAAGATTTAGGATTTAAGGTACAATCAAAATATGCCAAGGATTCTAAAAATCGTGTCAGTTAAAATTCCTCAGAGCTGGTTTAGGTATCGGAACATCTTTGGAACTATTCTGGAATCCACATTCCTCTTGACTTGATTGAGTTAAAATATTCGGCTTCCTGGAGCTCCAGTGCATTCTCTTAGGACTCGTGCATCCCTGCAGTGCTTCCGTGACCTCCCTCCCCAGGTAGGAAAATGCGTCCACCTGGTGTGGGCCACGCTTCAGTCTGAACACCAGGCCTGGTGCTCTCAGCCTAATGATGGTTTTCTTTGCCTGGTCATTGGCCACCAACAGTGACCTTAGCTCTGCTTAACTGTGATTCCCCGTCTATTGCCTGACCGTGACCTCAACTTAGCCTAACTTAATAAATTCTTGTTTGGCCGTGAACTTTGTTCTGCCTAAACCCTGATGTGTAGTTTTTGGGTAAGCACCCCCCCACACACACACACCCTTTTCTTTTTGCTTTTAAAAAACAACATAGACGTGAATAAGGATAGCAGTTTTTGCAAAGAGGAAAGAATACTGGTGGAAGCATTTATGGTAGGGCTATAACTCCCTGTATGAATCTGTGTGTTTTCTGTGTTCAGTAGGTCTCCCCTCTGCTCTCTCCCTGGTGCCCGGGGGTGCTTTCCTCTCTCCAGCCCACACAGAAGCTGGAAGAAGCTGACCTATCCTGGGAAGAGAAAGATTCTATTCATCCGTGTATTTAGTGGGAATATTCTATATTCCCTAAAACAGGATAGGCCTGGAGCTGGGGGAAGGGGGAAGGGGGGGGTAGAAAACCGTCCTTTGTGAGGAGCTAGTGACTGGTCCCAGCACCCACCAGTGTCCATTGCCTGTGCACATCCTGCTCTTGTCCAGTCCTGCCGCCCTGTAATGGAAGGTGAGGAACTTGGGCACCACATGTGAGAAAGAGGCTATAAAAGGAAAACTTCATCCCCAGCCAAGGAGAAATCACTCAGAACCAGCTGGAAATTTCCCTTTGAACCGTGGAAGCCATGGGCATGCTCCCATTGTTATATACTTGAGTGTGAACTGAACTACAGTTTGTTGATGTGTGGATAAAAATAATGCATCTCACCTGAATTTTAAGTTCTGTCTGTCTGTCTGTGCCTGCCAATTGTAAGTGATCTTTCAATTGAGAATGTTTTTATTTTTATGGATTTAGATGATTACATATTAAAAGTATGAAATAATATTTTGCCTGGGCGATGCATTGTGAGAGTATATTTGGATGTTGAGATTGCTCTGGATGAAAAATTTGTCATTCCATGAATCTTCAGGGTTGACTGCCTGATCTGGATCTTCTGTGGCTGCTGCTGGTTGTCATAACTGATGCCAGCTTTGCAGGTGTTCAACCCCCGACTTAGCTGGAAGCACAGCAGCCCAAGTTCTGGCTCTAAATTGTGTGTTCCAAACCTCAGGTTCAAGCTTCACTGCTTTTGTAGGATTATGTATATGGGGATACATTAGAAACAAGTCAGCTACCAGTATTTGCTGAGTCAGGGTTATGATGGAAATTTTGTTTCTTTGCATGTGTTTGTGTATGTGTGTATGTGGTACAAAGAAGTAGAATATATGATTATAGCACTTGAGGACTTTATAATCTAACTAGGGAGGCGATACATAAAGTTAGTAGGTTGTATTTAGAATTGTGTGTTATGGATAAGCCACCTAATAAGTATTTTGTAGTTCCAAATATATGTTTATATACACATATAGCAGAATGTTAAAACTGAAGTTTCAACTGAGGCATTAAGAAACAATGAAATCTGTTGAAAAGATGCTGTTTGCTAAATAGCGGAGATGTGAGAAAAATAAATAATTTAAAAGAGGAAATGGTTAAGAATGGTTGCATGATTCTTAGACTACCTGATCAGATCAGCGATATTGGAAAGGATCAGAATATTGGGTTAGATTTTGTGGGAGGGTTTCATTGGTGGAAGCTGAGATTTGATCCCCCACTCTGTCCCTTCCCCAAGGAGGAAGGTGGGATGTGTGTGCCTGCTTCCTCTCTTTGAGTCTAACCGTGTGTGTGTGGTGGGGAGAGATGGCACTTCAACTGACCCTTTGGAATGTCTGCTCTGCATTCCCTGCAGGTAGAGAATGCCTGGGACAGGTGTCTGGCTCATACCTGAGAAAGCTAAGGCAGCTGTGCAGGGAGGTGGGTAGGGACTAAGAGCATGTTTTCTGTGGACCAGCTGTTGGACCAGCTGATGGAGAGCTGACATGGGCTCTTGTGAGTGCTGAGTAAGGGTATCCTGGGGGAGCCAGGACTCCAGTAGGACTGCTAAGAACCAGGGCCAGGTGGAGATGGAGAAGAATGTCCATGTCTTGGGAGCTGAGGTTGGAGGGCCTTGCGATGGCCTCCAAAGAGCCATGGAACCCTCCCCGTGAGCTTTCCACATGCCAGGCCCAGAGGGACTGATGCCAGTTTGCAGTAGTTCCAGTTACCAGATGAGTAAGAACTTCCAGTTCTACAGCCTTACCTCTCCTCTCCCCACCTGCTTAGGTCCTACCGGTTCGAAACAGTGTGTGGAGAGGAGGTCAGCAGAGAGAGAAAGCACTGTATTCCTTTCCCAGAAGTCATCAGGTATTTGCCCATGATTGGCCCCACCGGGGATAGGGAAAGAAACAACTACCCTCGCATAGTGGATCAGAACAGGGATCAGACCATCTGGTTCAAATCCCAGCTCTGGTAGTTGTGAGAGCGGTTCTTATTTTTTTATGATTCAGTTTCCTCCCCTGTAGAGAGGGAATGGTGATGGTATGCATATTATTGGGTTGTTTTTTAAGCTTTGTTTTTTAGAATACTTTTAGATTTACAGAAAAATTGTGAAGGTAGTCTAGAGAATTCTTAGAGTTTTTTCTGTTATTAACATGTTACATTAATATAGTATATTTGTTATAGTTACTGAATCAACATGGATATAGTATAAGAACCAAGTCTATAATTTACTTAGATTTCTTTAGATTTTACCCTAATATCCCTTTTCTGTTCCAGGATCCCACCCAGGGTGCCACATTGTATTTAGTTGCCCTGTCGCTTAGGCTCCTCCTGGCTGGGACAGTTTCTCAGAGTTTCCTGGTTTTTGATGACCCTGATGGCTTTAAGGAGTACTGGCCAGATCTCTGTAGAATGTCTCCCATTCTGATGGGATATTTGGATTTGTCTGATGTTTTATTCACGATGAGCCTGGGCTCATGGGTTTTGGGGAGGAAGAGCACAGAGGCGGTGTGTCATTTTCATCACATTAAGGGCACAAGGGTACAGACTATCAACATGACTCATCACTGTTGCTGTTGACCTTGATCACCTGACTGAGGTAGTCTTAGTCAGATTTCTCTACTATTAAGCTGCTAATTTTTCCTCCCTATCCATACTGTATTCTTTGGAAGGAAGTCACCGTGGGCAGCCCATGTAGTACACCAATTTCAGAGTGCAGTGTCTACATCAATTATTTGGAGTTCTTTTGCATAGGAAATTTGTCTCTTTTTTCCCATTTATTTATTCAATCATTTATTTCTTATCAGTATAGATATTTATTTTATACTTTGAGTTATAATCCAATACTACTTGGTGTATTTTATTGTTCAGATTGTTCCAGCTTTGGAAGTCCTTTCAGTTGATCCTGGTTCTCTTTGACATACCCCCTGAAGTGTTTTATTTTTTAAAATTTAAATTTAAATTTTTAGCATGTCCTTACTTTCTGGTACTACAGGATGCCCCAGGCTCATCTTACATATTTCCTGCTCTCGTCTTAGAGCCAGCAGTTTCTCCAAGGAGCCCTGGTTCCTTCTATTGAAGAATGGTATTAGATACCAATATCAGGAAGCAGATTTGGCTCAACTGATAGAGCGTCCGCCTACCACATGGGAGGCTCGGAGTTCAAACCCAGGGCCTTCTGACCTGTGTGGTGAGCTGGCCCATGCACAGTGTTGCCATGTGCAGGTAGTACCGTGCCATGCAGGGGTGCTCTCCCTCATAGGGGAGCCCCACGCACAAGGAATGTGACCTGCAAAGAGAGCCGCCCTGCGCGAGAAAAGTGCAGCCCGCTCAGGAGTGGTGCCACACACAGGGAGAGCTGATGCAGCAAGATGACGCAACAAAAAGAGACACAGATTCCCGGTGCCGCTGACAAGAATGCAAGTGCGCAGAGAAGAACACACAGCAAATGGACACAAGAGCAGACAAGGTGGGGGAGTGGGGAGAAATAGATAAAAAATAAATCTTAAAAAAAAAAAAAGAAACCAATATCTGGGTGCTACATGTGTTTGTTACTACTGGCATGATTTCGCTGCTCAGCCCTCTGAGCAGGCAGAGTAAGGAAATATATATGTTTATCCTAATTTGTACATACATGCATACATACATGTATGTTCCTATAGTAAATATTTTGTATCTGTATGAAGCTAAGCATGGGCTCACGTTGATATTTCCAACTCATTACCACGTGGATCATTCTAGCCTCTGTAACCTACTCCAATAGCGAGAAGCCTGGCTCCCAACATCCCTGTCTAGTTGCTTGTTCAATCAATTCCTGTATACATATATAGAGGCATCAGAAATATTAAACTGTATTCCCATGGGAAGCAACTTTATCAGTTAGAATAAAGTTCTTATGTATGGTCTGTTTTGCCTTTTGTCTTATAGACACCATTCACTTCCAAAGTTACTTAGGTCAGCAACTTTTTCCTCACTTCCTTCAATGAAGTTGTCTTATACATGTGATTAGATTGTTTGATAACATACTGCATTCCATCCTGGGGTTCCCCTGACTTCCTAAATGGTTTTGATTTTACATTGCGACATAAAGATTCACTCTTGATGCTGTAAAGTCCCATGGGTTTTGATAAATGCACAGATACATGTATCTACAATTACAGTATATATACAGAACAGTTTCACTACAATAAAAAATCCCCTGTGCTCTACCAATTCACCCCTCACTCCATCTCCTGAATTCCTGGAAACTACTCGTCTTTTTACCATCATTATAGTTTTGCCTTTTCCAGAATGTCATATAATTGGAATCACACAGTCTTTTCAAATTGTTTTTTTTCACTTAGCAATACGTGTTTAAGAAAAGAGCGATATCTTTTTGTAGCTTGTTAGCTCAATTCTTTTTTATTGCTGAATAATATTCCATTATATGGATGTACCACAGTTTGCTTATCCATTCACTTATTGTAGCAGTTTGATATTATTTATGAATTCCAAAAATAGAATTTGGATTGTGTTTGTAAACTGGTCTATTCCTCTGGGCGTGTTAGATTGTATTAGATTCAGAGGTTTTACTTTTATTAAATCAAGATTAGGGCTTTTATTTGACCTCGCCATTAGGGTGACTTGGTTTGAGTCTCTAACCCCCTTCCCCCTTTGTGGGCTATATAAATGGATGCTCAATCAAAGGCAGGGAAGTAAATACACAGAGAAGGAGAACACAGAAGCAGGTATGCAGGAAGAGAGCATGCTCCATATACATGGCCCTGGGAAAAGAGATGAGTCTGATAGTCTACAACTGACCTTGTGGAGAGGATAGAGCAGCTGAGCCTGGAAAGAAATGAGCCCTGGGGAGAGTGTTGAGCCTTATGTCAGCCTACAGCTAAGATCAGAAGAAGCTGGGACCACAGATCCTTAAGGGGAAGGAAGAAGGCTGAACCTTCGCAGACATCATCCACCGTCTTGTGTCAACACATGGCAACAGACTTTGGGTGAGAAAGTACATCTTACGGTAACTTGAGTTAGACTCTTAAGGCCTGGTAAATGTAAGCTTCTACCCCAAATAAACACCCTTTATGAAAGCCAACAGAGTTCTGGTACTTTGCATCAGCACCCCTTTGGCTGACTAATACATCTATGAAGGACATTTTGCTTTCTTCCAGTTTTTGGCAATTATAAATAAAACTGATATAAACATTTATATATGGGGTTTTGTATGGACATAAATTTTCAATTCAGATGGGTAAGTACCTAACAGTGTATGATAAGAGTATATTTAACTTTGTAAGAAACTGCCAAACTGTCTTCCAAAAAGGCTATACTTCTTTGGAAGTATATTCCCATCTATAACAAATATGAATTCCTGTTTCTTTGAATCCTCACCAGCATTTGGTATTGTCCATATTTTGGAGTTTAGGCATTCTTAGTAGGTTTATAGTGGTATCTTGTTGTTGTAATTTAAAATTCCCTAATGACAAATGATGTTGAACATCTTTTCATATGCTTATTTTCATCTGTATATATTCTTTTTGGGGTACCTATACAGATCATTAGCCCATTTTTAATTGGTTTGTTTGTTTTCTTATTGTTGAGTTTTAAGAGTTCTTTGTATTTTTGGGATGCAGATGCTTTATCAGATAGGTGTATTGCAAATATTTTCTTCCAATCAGTGGCTTGATTTTTCATTCTCTTAACAGTGTCTTTCATAGTGCAGAAATTTCTACTTTTAATATTTTTTCTTTCATTTATTGTTCTTTTGGTTTTATACTTAAAACCACAACCTAGATTTTCTCTGATAGTTCTACTTCTAGAATATTTATAGTTTTGCATTTTACATTTAGGTTATTGATCCCTTTTAACTTAATTTTGTAAAAGGTGGCAGGTCTGTGTCTAGGTTTCATTTTATATATGAACTCCAGTTGTTCTAACACCATTTATTGGAAATACTATCATCTATTGAATTGCCTTTGCATTCTTTTCAAAGATCAGTTGGCCATATTTGTATGAATCTATTTCTGGGCTATCTATTCTGTTCCATTGATTATTGTGTCTATCCTTTCATCAATACCACACTGTCTTGATTGGTGTAGCTTTTCAGGTTGTTTTTTTTTTAGGTAAGATACACAGACTAGTGTCTACCCCTTAATAAGATGTTATTAGTTGAGTAGACCTTGGAGTATTGATTGAAGTCATGGATGGGATACTTAATTTTTGAAATGAGATGATACTTCATTACCTAAAGTGACTGTGACTTCGGCAGTATCCATTACCTTAGAATGAATTGGAAAGTCTTGGCACATATTAAGTTTCATTCAGTGCCAGGGATAGGATTCAATCCCTGAATAGTTTAAAGGAGAAAAAAATTAAGTTGAATTTTGATGAAATCCCACTCAATGGGCTTGTTCAATGTATCTACTGCAATATAAATATGTAGAAATGCATTTAAACTGTTATTTCATGGATTTGGGCTAACATGGATCAAATAATGTCCCCTTAAACATAATAACTCTATCCAGCAAGCAAACACTTGAAGCACATCATAAAAAAGTTAAACTATAGGAGGTGTTAATTCTATTTTCTGATATTAGATTTATAAAGGAATTTTGTTGTATTTCCTTTCCTTAGGATTGTGGTGATATAACCTGGATAAAATGTAAATAGTTCCAAATAACACTTACGCTTTTTGTTTAAAGTTTAAACTTTAGGGTGCGTTAATAACATAACAGTCTATTACTAGCAATTTTTCAGTGTTTGTAATTTTTTCAAACTATGGGTGTGACAACATATCAATTATGCCTTGTGTTGTATAGTACATTTATTATTTAAGAAACTTTCTCTTATCTCCTTTAATGTCTGATATGAAATTATGGTGTGTACATATCTATGCACTTTTGCTTCAGTTAGAGGATGTCATGATTAGGATTCCCATGAGGTACTTGTTTAAGCTCCACTGTTACCCCAACTTCCCTTGTCTGGTGGGGCCACTGTCTGCTGCTAAGAGTTTACCAAGAGCACTACAGTAACTCACACACGATAAAGCATTTGCCTGGAAGTGTGTTTGAGTATTTTGCATCTTTTCTGTGCTTCCATTTAGGAAAAGGAAGGTATAGTTGGAGTTGGCCTCTTTGGGATAGTGAACCTATTTACACTTGGGTGACTAGTTAGCCCAGTGCAGGGGTTGGCAAAATTTTTCTGTAAATATTTTAGGCTTTATGGGCCATATAGTCTGCCTGAACTACTCAGCTCTGCCCTTTTAGCACAAAAGCAACCGTAGACAATATGTAAACCAATGAGCATGGCTGGTTTCCAATAAAACTTTCTTTACAAAAACAGGTAGCATTTGACCTGCAGGCTGTGGCTTGCCGACCCTGGGTTTGGAAAGCAGAATGCTACTTTTAACTTTTCTTTGGGAGTAAATGGAATTAAATAAATGTTAATAGGCAACTTATAAAATTGGGCATTGTGTAGTACTTTAAATGGGAGGTTTTGCTACCTGTCAGGAGACCATTAAGAAAATTTGACAAGTACTCTTTCAAGAAAAAGAGAGAATGAATATAAAATACCATCTTTGTTCAGAGGAGAAATACAACAAGGGTAAATTCTGCAGTGGCACAAATGGACCCTGGCATTGCTTTACCTCTGATTTGTGGGTCATGGCTCCTTGGTTAGAAATGGCGCACTGTCTTGGAGAGAATCTACAGCTACTCAGTTACCTGGGGCATTGCAGGGGAGCAAGAGGTAGGCACATGTGCAGAGCCGAACAGTGGTTACCGTCCACCTCCTCATAGGACAGGCTCCAGCTGTCGGTCACAGCCTATTTATTCTTACTTTAGCATAGATGACCTAATTTCCTGTGAGTGAAGGTGGACATTCGCTTAAAACAGACACACCAGTTCAAACCCCCAGCCCTGGAGTCATTTACCTCTGGGATAGGCAGTCCTTATGTCCAGGTTACTGCTATTGATTTTGGTGAAGATATTTATGCAATATGGACTAAATCAGAAGCATTGTACAAATAAAAGGATGTTGGTATATGTGTGTGTGTGAACAGCTATTACTCAGCCTGGGTGAAATTAAAGTAATGGCTTATCTGAATATGAAAAAAAGAGCATTTTCTAGAGAAACATTCACCAATTGTTTATCAGCCCAAAAGTATGTAGCGGACTACTATTGCATATATTTCCTTGAGACAAAGGTAGACAAGGGTGCATGGGAATTTCAAGACAAAATGGGATTAGGAGCCTAATTTTTCCTGACCCTAGGACAACACAGAAAATTTAATCACATCTGTCTACTATCTTAAGGAAGTAGAGAAAAAATGTCCAAGTGTGTAATAGCTTTCCAAAAATGATTCCAGCTCAAGTGGTAAAAATTATTTTCAAAAAAAGTTTTGGCACTTAAAGGCGTAAAATTATTTGAAAGACTTCATTTCACAATGATGTAGAATAAATAAAGCATTACTCTCCTTAAGTAAGGCCAGGTGTAGAAACAAATTACTTTTTTTTTGCTGAACTTTTGAGATATTTGGACTTGCATAGTATTGTTTCCATGTAGTACAAAGTGTGGTGGGGATTTGACTATTATTTGGTAATTGTGATCAGCATTCAGTACTTAAGCTGGATAATTTATTGTTTATGTGCATTAATTTCACACAAATTTTAAGCTTGGATATCAAGCACTGATAAAATTAACTGACTGCCAAACATCTTTCCTTTCTCTGGTGTAGACAACAGTTATTTTTCTAGGAGATAGTTGAAATTCTTTTGTTATTCAAGGTTTCCAATTTTATTGTGATGAATTGGCTATTAAAATTACCTTTATTTCAGCTTAACTTTTACTTTACTTGTTTCGTGTTTTTCTCTTAATGCAATAAATAAAATGTAATATATAGATGAAGCCCCATTTCTACCCACCCTTAGTCCCTTTACGTCTTTCTTACTCCAGAGATAATCTCTATCCAACTTGATGTTATTTTTTTTGTACGTATATTTTAGTCTATGTGCTGCTGAAGCGAGCACTGTATGTATATTTTAATTGCTATGTACCCTTTGAGTGTATGGGTAAACCACAATTAATTCTCCATTTATCAGCTGATGGACACCTGGGTTGCCTCAACAGTATGAACAATACTGCAATCAGCTTTGCCGTACTTATTTCTTGTGTGTGTGTGTGACCGCTTCTCTTGGGGAAATATATTTAGCAGTTGCATTTCTGGGCCTGTTTTCCTTCCACCTGGCTATTATTGCAAATTTGTGCACCGCTGTGTCTCTCACAATCTACACTCACATCAGTGTGTGAGTGAAAATTCTTGTACATCCATGTCTCCCCAAAACTTGATATTGTCAGACGTTAATTAAAAAATTTTGCCAATCTGACAAGCATTGAAATAGATGGGTTTTGTTTTAATTTGCATTTGCTTGATTATTATTCAGATCAAGCATCTTTCCAGATGTATATTTTAATACTTTATTTCAACTTCAAAAAATAAAGTAATAACAGACAAAGGCAGCTTAACAAATTATGGAAGCATTACTTTAAAAAATCCTGTCCAGTCACATTTATCTTATTTAATCTTAAAAACAAACTGATTTTTTTCCAGTGTTCTGAAAGATGAGTAAATGAGCACAGATGAGTTAAATGACATGTCCAAGGTCTCCATGTTAATTAATAAATTGAAAAAAGCTTAGTCATATTCACAGCTCATAAAACTAAATCCCATATTCTTTTTTATCTTTAGCATTGATATAGTACCTTCTTTGCCTTTGCTACAAAATATTACAATATTAGTTAACTATCATCTATAAGTGTCATTGGTTGCATTTTCCCATATATGACCGTATTCTTAATATCTTATATTTGCATTATTAACCACAATCCTCATTCCATATTTTCTTGCTTCTTCTTTGTGGTGGTTAAACTTATGGAGAATGATGATGAGTTGGGGTGGCAAAGGTTTCCATGGCCAGGAGTTGAATTCTATAAAGAATGAGGGGATTGATTAAAAGTCAAGTATGAGCCCTCGATACTAATGACTATGCTTGTGAGCCTGTGCACCTGAAATAAGAACAAGGCCTAGAGCTGCAGGGTGCCTAAGAGTTATCTCCTGAGAGCATCCATGTTGCTCAAATGTGGCCGGTCTCGAAGCCAAACTCAGCATATAAATGTGTTGCCTTCCCCCCAGCGTGGGACATGACTCCTATGAGCCTCCCTGGTACCAAGGGATTACTACCAAGTACCAGCTGATGATGTAACTAGAAAATGACCTTGAATAAAAGGGTCAACTCGGACCAGCAGAATATCGCAGTCTACATATAATACCAGGAGTTAAAAATGCTTTTTGACCTGGAAAAAAGGGGGAAATGGAAAGGACAAATGAGTTTATATGGCTATGAGTCTCCAAAAAGTGCCGGGAGGTTATTAGAGGGGTTGCCCTTATGCACACCTGAGCAGAGTCCCAGAGACAGATAAAGTAGATACAACCCCAGGTATTGGTTCTTCTGAGGGCTGCAGAGACCCACAGGTTCTATGGTCATGGCAGATGGAGTTCAGTGCCATCTCAGTTGGACCCTACTTTGGAGTTTGTGTTTCTGTGTGATGGAGCTGGACGTAGATGTGATCTTTGTCCACAAGTCTCTCCTGTTACTTTTACTGGAACTGTTGTTGGTGCTGGGGTTTAATGTATACCCAGGGGACCTGAATCTCCGGACTGACCATGTGACAGCCAGGCCCTGAGCCTCAACAGACTTGCAACTCCTACACTCTGGTTTATTGGACTTACCCCACTCAGCTGTCATGGAGGTGAAGAGGGTCAACCACCACACCAGGGAGCCAAGAGTGCCTACAACTGAATGCAGGAGGATTGCATCCAGCATCCATGTGGAATCTAAGCCCTCTCTTGATATAGATGTGGAGTGGACACAACCATTCTAAGGTCCACAGGATGGAGGAATAGATTATGGATTAGAGTGTACTTACTGATATTCTATTCATGAACTATTGTGATTAGTAATTGAAGAAAATATGGCATTGGTGTGGAGAAAGTGGCCATAGTGGCTGCTGGGGGTAGGGAGTGGGAGGAAGAGATGTGATGTGGGGGCATTTTCGGGGGTTGGAGTTGTCCTGGGTGGTGCTGCAGGGACAGTCACCTGACATTGTATGTCCTCCCATGGCCCACTGGGTGAAGAGTGGGAGAGTGTGGGCTATGGTGTGGACCATTGACCATGAGGTGCAGTGGTGCTCAGAGATGTATTCATGAAGTGTAATGAATGTCTCATGATGATGGAGGAGATTGTTGTGGGGGAAGGAGTGGGGAGTGGGGGTGGAGGTTACATGGGGACCTCATATTTTTTGAATGTAACATTAAAAAAATAAAGACAAAAAAAAATAAAGATTAAAAAAGTCAAGTAGGTGTCACAGTGAGGAGAGGAAAAGAGGGTCAAGAGCCTCTTAATATCTGCAATGCGTGAAGGGTGGTTTAGAAGTGACGCTGGGACCCCACAGACCCCTACCTTAAGTATGTGGAGCTGCTTCTAGAGGGCTGAGAGGGCAGGGGCTAGGGAGTGTCCTCCAGAGAGAGGCAGGTTTTAATGAAGACATGAGAGGAAGTGGAAGAGAATACAAGAGAGTTAGTTGATTACAGACTAGGAGTCCAATGATATGAGGAAAGAGAATAGATCAGAATGGGCATACAAGGAGCAGTGTGGAGATGAGAGGTTGGGGTACCGGGGTGTGAGGCATGATGGGGTTGGCCCTGATATGTTCTCAGAGGAGTGTGGGAAACCTGATAGAGTGGGTGGTTCTCCCCTAGCAACATGGCAGCTCCCAGGGAGAGTAGTTGAGTTTGTTGCTTTTATTCAGTTTTGGATCCCCAGAACCTAATATGTTGTATTATTCTGAGTCAACAGTTTTCTATGCTTCTGGCCCCCTAAAAGGCACAGCTGTCTGTATTGCTAGCACTAGAACCAGAAACATTAAATAATTTCTGTTTCCAAAGGAGGATTCACAAAAGGAGTCCAGAATTTAGTAATAAAATTCACTAAGGAGTTGTATCTCTGTTTTAGCTGTCTAAATATGAGTTGTTTTCTTTTGGGCTTAGCCTTTATCAAAAACTTCACCGGAAAATATTTTTACTGTTTAAACATGGCTTTCCACTGGGATTACATTCTATGCAAACATCAGTTCTGAGTGAGTCATGGGTTGTTTGTCTTGGTATACTGTATAAAGTGCAGTATATTTACTTTATGAACATTTATCTATATTTAAAGTGATATGCTCAGGGAACATTTGTTACTAGGAGTGTCCTTGATGGCTACAAACAGCAAAATTTTATGCATTTTGTGAAATTAGTTTTCTTCTGTTGTTAGCAGCAAATGTGTAAGAGCAAAGTAATTATAATTTCGAAAACGACCCAAATCATAAATTATCTAAATCAATATAGTACTCATAATTTCTTGGGCATTCATGAAGCTTTTCATATTTACTGACAAATCAGGGATGAGTTTAGACAATTCGAATTTATTTGGCCTAGTGCCCAGGTCACAGATAATGCAAAGACACATTTTGTTCCTGGATTTTTTCCCCATGTGGTCTCTTGTTTTTATTGACTATCAGCTGCCCTTATCCAAATTGAGGTAATACATTTATGATGTCTGCATCTATCCTTTGCTTAAAAAAAACCCCACAAAACTATTGTAAATAGAAATTAGAGAACCATCATTCAAGAATGGTGGTTCTTATTCCAGATTATATTCACTTCTGCCTTTGAATTTTCCAATATTTACACCAGCTGGTTTTTCAGTTTATAGCATTTCAAAGAAATAGACATTTTCACCGAAGTAAGCATGTTTCTAGCTCATGTCTTCAGGTCAAGTCAGTCAATAGTCAAGCCCTGGACAGTTAACCAGAGATTGGTAGTACACTCTGAAAAGCTCCAACTTGCTAGCATTCATTCATTCAACACGTGTTCAGTAAGTGACTCCTATGTGCCAGCATTATAGAAATGGTGAGGCTACACCAGGGAATAAAACCTAAAAATTCCTGTCATCAAATTTATAGTCTACCCTGAAATATGTTTAACCAGATGCCCTGCTTCCTATTTCCTTTCCTTCTCATGGTGTTCTAGTGCTTCCAGTGGTCTTTGCTAGTGATGCGTCTGCACCAAGGAGCAAGAAATTCATTTTATTTCCATTGAGAACCCTTGCTGATCAAAGGGATCCCTAATTAGCCAAAGCCTGACAGAGTCGCCAGTTAGGTGGGTAGAGTGGCTGAGGTATAACAAACATGCAATCATCAGAGACAACACCCACCTTTCTTCCATGGCTTCTCTCACTTCTGACATCATCCCTAGGGCCATTACTCTCTACCAAATCCTGGCCCCTTAATGACCTACCTCAGTTTCCCAGTCCCATCATCGTGCCTTATCTAGGCACATTATTCCTTAATTGAGCAACTCTTGTTCAGTGTGTGGGGGTTGTTTAAAATAGGAATATTTGATGCATTTCCTGCTTTCTAAGAACTTTGAGTTTTATCAAGGATTTAAGACATTGAGATGTGATTGTGAAGAAATGTGTCTGAGCTAGAAAAATGTTTTAAGCAATAACATTGTGTGTGTGTGTGTGTGAGAGAGAGAGAGAAAGAGAGAGAGAGAAATTAATACATAAAACAAAGGATGGTAGAAGGCCAGGCATAATCAGATGGTTTGAAGGATGCAATAGGATTATGGTAAAGTTAAAATCAATGTGGGCTCTAATAATAGAGGAGGACTTTGGTGATGCTTTGAATGGAAAAAATTTCCTGAGCTTGCGCTTCATGATGGTTTAGAGTTTTAGTGTACACTATCTGCTAAGAAATTAGCTTAAAAATTTTCCAAGCCAGCAATATCCTGGCCAGAGTGAGTGCACAAGGACTCTGGTGGGGCAAATCCTTTACTTAATTTACCCAGAATTCCCACAGATAAAAGCCCTACCGAAGATGAGCTCACAAGCCAAGTTTAGGAATAGAGTGTTAAATTCAATATTTCTTGTTGTCTTGGAATTTTTGAAAGGACATAGATGTAAGAACATCTATGAAGGGTAAACTAAGAGATTATAAAACCAATTTTTGATTTTTAACTCTTGGTCACCAGACTATGTAAGGGGAGGCTTGAATATTTACTAGAAGGAATTCTAGAGTAAGGATTTCTCGGAAGAGAGAGTAATAGATGAGCCACATCTCCCCAGCCTTTCCAGAGGGCTGCTTGAGTGTCCTTAAGACATGGCAGCTGGCTTCTCCAAGACAGTGTAAAGCAGAGGCCTCGGAAGCCACACACCATCACTTCTACAATCCTGTTGGTTACACAGGTCAGCCCTACTCCTGTGGGAGGGAACAACACAAAAGGCAGGAGTCTTAGGGGGCCATCTTGGAAATTGACTACCAGAGGGGCAGATTGTGAAGTGCCTTGTATGTATAGCTTAGGAGTTTGGATTTTGTAAGATAATCATGAGGAAACCAGTGGAGTTATTTTAAATCGCATTTATGAAAGTAACCATATGCACATTGTAGAAAATTTGGAGAGAATACAAAAGTACAAAGACAAAAATGTTCTCAATTTTACCACCTCAAGAGGATTACTGTTACCATTTTAGTTTATTTCCTTCCAGTTTTATCTTGTTTACCAGGTTTTTGTAATTTTTTTTCTCTATGTTTTACTTGTAGGCAGTTTTTATACAATAAAGAAATCAACAGAGAATTTTAAGTTGGTTAAATTAGGAGGCTAAATTAGCGTTTTGAGAAATGGGTGTCAGAGACCAATTAGGACAGTTAGAAGCCTATGAGAAATAATGCGTTATTAGACAAGGTGATGGTTAGTAGAGTAAACGGTAAAGGCTTTTGGAGAAATTTCTAAGCTGGAATGTAGAAAATTATGTCATTAATTAGATGTTCAGAGTAAAGGTAAGGGAGATGTTAAGGACAACACCGGGAAACGGACTTTGGCCCAGTGGTTAGGGCGTCCGTCTACCACAAGGGCGTCCGCTCCTTGACCCGTGTGGAGCTGGCCCATGCGCAGTGCTGATGCGTGCAAAGGAGTGCCGCGCCATGCAGGGGTGCCCCCCGCGTAGGGGAGCCCCACGTGCAAGGAGTGCACCCGTAAGGAGAGCCGCCCAGCGCGAAAGAAAGTGCGGCCTGCCCAGGAATGGTGCTGCCCACACTTCCTGTGCCACTGACGACAACAGAAGCGGACAAAGAAACAAGACGCAGCAAAAAGACACAGAAAACAGACAACCGGGGGAGGGGAGGGGAATTAAATAAATAAAAAAAAATAAATCTAAAAAAAAAAAAAAGGGACAACACCAAAATTTCTGGAGCACTGAACCAATTTGTAGTTGGTGACATGGATGCGGGTGGAGTAGTTGGGATTCTGTGTTTGGAACGTGCTGTTCGAGGAGCCTGCTGGACGTTCTGGATGTGTCCCATAGTCAGAGGAGAAGTCAGTGGGGATCCAGAAATTGAAGATACAGAGAAAGGGGTGGAAGTCTTAGTGGTGGACCAGGGCACGTGAAGGGGAGAGGTTAGGGCTGCAGCATTGGTGGATCTCCACCATATGCTAGGCCTGAGTACACATGATCTTTCACTTCTTGCAGCAACCCAGTGGTAAGGCGCTCTTAGCCTCACATAGTAGGTGTGGGACAGTAGGCTCAGCATGATTTCGTGGCTTGCTAAGTTCACTTGGTAGTAAGCACTAGACCCAGGATCCAAATCCAGTGCCTCTGGGAAAGTATCATAAAGAATCTGGCTCCATCTTTGATGTTTGACTGCTACAGCTCCCTCTTTCCTCTTGTGCCCACATCCAGGCAAGCTGTTGAGAATGCCTGGGATTCCCTCCTTTGCATGCTGAGAAGTTCAAACTGTGCAAGTCCGGGCCCCACACAAGGGAGCCCTCACCCCAGCCCACCCCCCAGTCACGATAAAAGCCAAACCAATTTCCTTTCCCTGTTCCTCAAGCCAGTTTTGGACCTGCTTGCAAAGCTGCCCTGCTCTGTCCAGAAAATCTCACTATGTGGGTAAGAGACTTTCTCACATCCTCTTGGTATGTGTGTGGCATCTTCAGTCTCCACATCAGAACCTCATTTTGGGTAGGGGGTCGATCCTCCTCTGGGGTGACCACAAGAATTGGCGCTGTGTACCTGGGGTCTTTTTCTCTTGCTGCAGCAGAGGGGAGTGACATTTCTTTCTCTGAGACAGAAGTTAAGGATAGAAGAATGGTAGATTAGTGTACACGTTTAAGGGGGCAGCAAAGCAGGAAACTTTGGGGGGAAAGAGGAGAGTGGTGATTTGTTGGGCTTTAGCAGGGTGATGAGGCTTGTACAGTTGCTGTGGGGAGGGCAAAAGAGAATTGATACAGGAGAAATAGCATTTGTGATGGTCCTGCTTTGCATGGACGTGTGATTTTTATGTAGCAGTAAACTGCAGTTCGGGAGAATAAGCTGAGTACAATAACAGGATACTCAGAGATGCCCTGAAATCCATCAGGTACTTAAAAGCCCCTCTGACTGAGAGGTATCAGTGAAGGTGAATAACAGGCTTTGGGGGAAGAAAATGCAGAAAATAGGGGATTATAAGTAAAGAATGGGGAGTAGAAATTTAAGATTTTGTAGAAGAGCAGCCACCTGTAGCTGTGGTCCTGGGAATAGTTGTGGTCTTGGGAATAGCTGGCTGAAGTGAAGTGGATGGGAAGGTCTGCTGGAGAGGAGAAACCCAGATGTCCATGACCCCGGGGTGAGGGAGTCAGCTGGCCACCTCCAAGAATGTTGAAGTTACCAGAAGGAATGGCAAGAATTGAGATGAAGAAAAATGTCTAACTTTGAGACCTAAATCCTCTATGCCAGCCAGGAGGCAATGCTCGGGTGAGGGTGGGCATCACTGAATGTTCCAGGCCTCAAAAGAAAAGGAAGGGCTTTTGGATGAGGGCAAAAAGCTGAACCACCACCAGGCAATCTGGCACTAAGAGAATATCAACCCTTGAGAATCCTTCTCTTGGGATTTTCTCTGAGAAAATGCAGGTTCAGTTAAAGGAAGGGAATAGAAGGCATATTGTGTAATGAAGGTAAGGGAAGAGATGAGTATGTTTATAAGAGAGTGAGGGCTTCATGCAGTTAGGCAGAAAGCGTTAGACATGGTATCGGTGGGGTGGGGAGGGAGAAGCAAAACATTGATTCTCAAAGCAGGCAAAAGTCAGCAATGGCAGTGAGCAAGGCTGATTGGGTGGATGTGATCAATCTAAAGGGGTAGCCTGCTCAGATCCAAGGGATTTATTGTCACAAGAGAATGGACCTGGTATTGCCAAATTTTCCTGTTTTCCAAAAGAAATAGTAAACTCAGATTTTTTGTGGTATCTTCTGAATTTTGTTAAATGTTGGCAGCTAACTTACAAACCTTAATGCACCGTAGAGAGTACACACCGATACGCAGGCTGGGTTTCTACCATGGATGGTCAAGGGTCAAGTGGCTAGGGGAGGCAGGGTACAGGGAGTAGGCAGGAAGGATAAGCATAGAATGCCCAGCCTGGGGCTCCCATCTGCATGCTAGCTCTATCTCTAGTTGCATGAAAAACTTTTAGACTGCAGAGGCAAACCCTTGGCCAGTGAGAGAGTATTTGATGGCTTCTTCAGAGCAAATTGCTAGAAATTGAGTAGCTTCTCTGCTAGAGACAATGATGGCTCCTGTCTTCAAAGAGCTTATGGTGAAGTAGAGTGCACAAAACTGTTGTACCATTGGGATAAGCCATCTATGTAGCCAGAGCCCTTAAGGTTTACTAGGATTTAGATATTCAACAGAGGTGGAGTCAGGGTATTCCAGAAATGGGAAATAGGCAAGAGGCAAGATGGTGTGTGCAGGAAGAGTGAAGAGCCCACTTTGACTGTAGGATGTCAAGAGATGATGGGAGGTAAGCGGATGTGGCTCAAGTGATAGAGCTGCTGCCTACCATATGGGAGGACCTGGGTTCATTCCCTGGGGCCTCCTGGTAAAAAAGAAGAGAAAGCATGCCTGCATGGCAAGCCAGTGCCTGCATGGTGAGCCAGTACCCTGCACAAGTGAGTCATGCAGCAAGATGATATTGCATCAAAAGAGAGACAGGGGAGAGTCAAGGTGAAGCACAGCAGAGACCAGGAACTGAGGTGGCACAATTGACAGGGAACCTCTCTTCCCATCAGAGGGCTCCAGGATTTAATCCTAGAGGAGAAAAAATGAGAAGAGAAGACAACACAGACAGCAAAAACAGCAGGGGGAGGGGAGGGGTAGGGGGGCAAATAAATAAATACAATAAAATCTTAAAAAAGGAGAGAGAGATAATGGGAAATTCTCCTGTGCTGTGTGTTCTCTTTCTGCCCCTCCAGATCCACTCTCCACTCTATGCCCCGGGACACTGGCCTCTGTGGCCTCCAGTTGGGTTCGGTCAGTAGCAGCACTGGCAAGAGGTCGGGGAGTGGGAGGAGACACAGGTCAGGATACTTATTCCCCAGGAGCCCTCCTTTCTGGGCTGCAGGTTGGCTGTGAGTCTGCTCTTCAGCCCGAGGCCACAGCTCCTTTTGGCTCCGGGCAGCCTTCTTTTTCAGCTTTGGGTCTCTTGCCCCTTCAGGCCTAGAGGTGGTAGCAGCTCCCTGCTCTTGCCAGCTGTAAGGTATTCCTCTGTCCTTTGTTGGTGTACTTTAACCCTGCGCTCTTCTTTGTAAATAGTTCCTCCATTAAAATCACTTCGCTTACCCCATTTGTGCATGCCGTTTCTTGCCGAAACACTGAAAAAAATATGTTTGTCCATGTTCTTTGACATCAAGGTGCATTTTATTAGGTTTAATATGTAGCATTGTAACAACCACCAAAACCTCTGGGTCCTGAACAACATGCCTTCCAACTGGTTGTTTTTGCCATCTCCCAAAGTAACAGAGGGATCCCTTGTACAATTCCGCTCCATTGGCCTGTCCTTTCCTCTTTCTTCCCTGGCTGTGTGCTTCCCTTAGCATGCACACATGAACTCAAGAATAAGCTAAAAGAATATAAAGTTGTGTAACCATGGAAAAATTGGCATGAGTGAGTACAACGATCAGACCTTTAAGTGTATCCCTGGTTTTACATCTGATTCACCTTTATTACATCCACCAGATGAAATCCAGAGCTATTTTCTTCACTGGTTTAATCCCCAAGGAGTCGAAACCTTGCTCCAAAATTTACGTCTTCTTCCAAATCAAAGCTGTGGTTTCTGCAGCCCTCTGAGCTGACAGATTCCTGCTCCCAAGAATTTCTTCCCTGTCACAGAGCTGTTGATTTAGTATTCCCTTGGTGCCCATACAGCTCTGAGAGCCTCCTCAGTTTCCTCTGTATGTCCTTCTTTTGTCTTTATTTACTTATTTTTTGCTTTATGAATTCTATTTCTCCAATGTTCCATATTTTCTCTTTGAATCACAATTTCTTTTCTCTTCTTTTTTTTAAAATTTTCTTTTAAAAAAATTTTTATTAACCCCTTCTCTCCACACACCACCCCCCTGCCTGAGATGGTTCCCCCATCTGTCTGCTCATCTTCCTCAGGAGGCATTGGAAACCAAAATTGGGACCCCCCATGTGGGAGTGAGTGCCCAACTGCTTGAGCCTCTTCTCTCCCAGTTTGTTGCAGCTTGTTTTCTTTAGGAGGTACCAGGAACTGAACCCAGGACCTCCCATGTGGGAGGCAGGCACCCAATTGCTTGAGCCACATCCTTTCCTCTCTTCCTTTTTTTGTAGCTTCTAAAAATGTTTTTTTTCCTCTCATTTTCTACTGAGTCCATCAAGACCTTCTACCTCCAAATTAGTGTAACTGTCCCCAGCAAGGCTGGGAGTTATGTCAGCATTTCTAAGCCTCATTGCTCTTGTAGTTTTAACAGTGGAATATAAATATGCAGATATGGAGTCCAAATTGGATTTCCTTTACTTTTCTTTCAGTCAAGTTGTTTCCTTTGGAATGATACAAGAAAATTGGGTGTGGTGAAAGGGAATTGCGCTGGCCTCTTAAGTATACCGTGACTTCCACAAAGTCATTTATTTTCTCTGGGTGTCAGTTTTCTCATCTGTAAAGTGGAGAGAAATAGAGATGTGTGTTTTTTTCCGGCAGTGCATCCTGTTATCAATTAAAATACCTGTGTAAAACAAGTCTATGTATTGTTTAGTTCACACTGAAAACGTTTGCATATTATGATGTCAGTCAATGTTAGCACTTAATTCTGTTTTAATAAATGGACAGATTTAAGCCAGGTAAGGTGGTGATAGAAAATGGGTGAATGATGGGGGCGCAGATGAGCCTCATTATCTGGAGAATTGTTATCTAGAATTTACAGAACCCTTCTGGCACACCCCACAGAGCACAGTTTTCTAACCACCAGGCAGGATGATTTCTGAGACTTTGCTTCTCAGCGTGTGAGCTGCAGATAGCAGAATCACATCCTCTGGGAGCTGTTAGAAATTCAGAATCTTGGGTCCCATCCCAGAATCTGCATTTTTAACAAGATCCTCAAGTGATTTGTTTGCCATTAAAGTTTGAGAAACACTGATTTAGAACACTGTTTCTTAAATTTGGCTGCACATTGGAATCACACAGTGATTAGAGTTTGGGAAGCATTGTTCTGACTTTCTTTCCAGCTCTGAAATGTGACACTTTTATATCTAGCATGATGAATTGGCAGTAGAATAATATTTTTATTATAAATACAACTAGTTGGATCCTTTAGTCCTAGCTCTTTTTCTTAGAGGTTAAGTGAGCTAGGTAATAATGGAATTCAGTGTTTTAGAGATGTGTGAACCACTTAATGTTTAGAAATGACTACCTTTACTGCACTATCTAGAAAATACCTAGGGCATAAAAAAAATGACATCTTGATAACTTTATCGAATATGCCAGAGAGAAACATCCTTAATATAGAAGTGTTTCCATCAAGGAGAGGGAGTAATCCTTGAGTGACCATATCTTAGATTTTTCACTTTTATTTGTACACTTCTCCACTATGTGAAAGTGGTTATTATAACTCAGAGTTCTTTGTTTCAACAATTCTCCTTCCTTTAAAAGTAAATCCTCCATGCTTTTGGTCTGGATCACAATGTGGCGATGAGCTGGGACTCAAACATGTCATTGTGCCTGTGAGAGCTGGTCTCTTCTAATGAGGGCTGTCATATCAGGCAGATATGATAATTGCATCTGCAATTATCAGTCCTTTTTTGCAATTCAACGTTCTGACTGATATGAGTAAAGTACTTAGTCTTTCTCGGTTCTTTATAATTGCTACTGTAACTTATATTTCAATATATATGCAGCCTGTGAATTTGATAACATTTAAAGTCTGCCTCCTCAATTCTTTCCACTTGCAGAAATGGTGTGTATATAAAAGCTGAACAGAAAATGTGTTGACTGATGAAAATAGCTATTTTTACCTAAGCCAGAACCTTTTTCCAATTGAATTACTTTGGCAAGAAAAATGAACTTTTCTCTGGGGATGTCACTAACGTGGTTGATACATGCTGCTGGATGTCTTCTGAGGCAGTATACGAGTTTCCATTTGAATAAAAGGACCCAAGGACTACCCATCAGGTTCAAGGCTAGCTGACAGTAGATTTTTCCATCTTAAATATAAAATAGGTGAATGAAATATTATCATCTAATGACAGAATGGAAGCTACCACATTTGATAGAACGAGAAATGCAGCAATTGGCCTTTCATTGTAAGAAAAATTTGTCTTGGTGTTTGTGACATAAAATATGTCTTTATTATGTTCTTCCAGACACAGCATCATCCACCACAGAGGGAGCCAGTTACCACCTACCTGGTTTTTGTGATTATAAACTGGCTGTGATCTTGAATAAACCAAGGCCAGAAGGTTAAAAAAATAAGTGAAACGAGTCCTTAAAAAACATTACATATAAAAGAAAAGGAAATTGATAATAGTGCTTTGGTGATATTATGGAATGTTTGTCAACATGCATGTGGGAAGATGCTCAGTTCTGTCACTGGTCTTTCTTCCATTCATCCTCTAACATTTATATCCAGCTACTAGTATTTTTAATTATCTGTGTTTTTCCTTTTACCCAGACACTGGAGGTTTCCTTTTGCTGGGCGAATGAGCTTCACAGACCTGGTGCTCTCTAAGGGGCTGTATTTATATTTACCAAAAAGAATTACTGTAAGTTCTCAGGGAATGCGTAGTTTCCTCTACTCCTTGTGGGCTCAATGGAGATTTCCTGGTCTCTAGGAAGAGTGAGATATGAAGCCTGCCCAGGAAGGCTTGAGGCACTTGAGGGTTGAAACAGCTGGAGTTGTTTGTCCAACAAAGAAAAATGAAACCAAAACATAAGGGAAGAGGTATTTTTCAAGATGGGGGTGATTCTGGCTGAGAATGACTACTCATCTCCAGTTTAAACTTCTGTGAATTCCTATTGAGGGGCAGACTTTTGAATAATAATCATTAAAAAAAACCTGATCTAAACCATCTGCCTTAAAATCACTCCACTTGCATGAATAGACTAAGTTATGCCCTATTAGGAAGGTTGCAACTGTACCCTAAGGCAGCTTTATGGATATTTTTTTTTTGTTTTTTGTTTTTTAAAGATTTATTTATTTCTCTCCCCTTCCCCCCCACCCCAGTTGTCCGTTCTCTGTGTGTATTTGCTGCATCTTCTTTTGTCCGCTTCTGTTGTTGTCAGTGGCACGGGAATCTGTTTTTTTGTTGCATCATCTTGTGGTGTCAGCTCTCCGTGTGTGCAGCGCCATTCCTGGGCAGGCTGCACATTCTTTCGTGCTGGGTGGCTCCCCTTACGGGGTACAATCCTTGCACGTGGGGCTCCCCTACACGGGGACACCCCTGCGTGGCACGGCACTCCCTGTGCGCATCAGCACTGCGCGTGGGCCAGCTCCACATGGGTCAAGGAGGCCCGGGGTTTGAACCGCGGACCTCCCATGTGGTAGACGGACGCCCTAACCACTGGGCCAAGTCCACTTCCTAATGGGTAGTTATTAATCTGAAGGATTTAGGATTTCCCACAACACACTATTTTTGAAGGTACTGTCCAAAAGGAACACACTATATAATATTAGCAATACCCATTATTCACTGAGTGCTTATTATGTGCCAGGTATAGCATAAAGTACTTTGCAATATTCTCTCTTTTTATCCGTTGTCCAATCCCAGTCTCAAACTGGAAGAATATGCCATTAATTACATATTCTTTTTTTCTCTCTGTCTTTATCCACACGTGTTTCCCTTCTGGACAATTCTGTTGTTTTTTGTATAGGGCACTGTCTTTTGGATACCAGGGTCAGTAACACAGACATGTTTATTTCCCCAAAGAGATTACAGTCTGCCCCATAGTGCTTGGCTCCTCGTATGGCTCAATTCTGCTGAGTGGAGGAAACTGTATTTACATATGTGACACAAAAATTTACCCAGATAACGCAGCCTGAGGGCGAGCTAACGGAAACAGTTATTTTTGTGGTATATCTGAATCACAGTTCTCTCTAGCAAAATAACTTGCTTCTCATTTCATGGTCCATGAGGGGAATCTGATGTGGATTTTGGATAGACCATTTGAGTCTTCTGCATTTTTGGTTTCATTGTCACTCTATTATGATATCGCATCCTACTCCCATGATTGCCATTGACCCTCTTGCATACCTTTTTCTGTCACTGATTTTGGGGTTGTTCTGCTGTTGTCTTCTCCAGTCATTGCCACTAAGATGTGGAGAATAAGTCCTCGCCCATTGGTGTGAGGAACATTTTTTTTTTAAAGATTTTATTTTATTTATTTATCCACCCCTCCCTTGCTGCTTGCTTGCTGTCTGCTCTCTGTCCATTTGCTGTGCGTTCTTCTGTGTCTGCACGTCTCCCTTTGTTGCATCATCCTTTTGTGCCAGCTCTCCACGGGCACAGGCCATCCGCTCTCCACAGGCATGGGCCATCAGCTCTCTGCGAACTCAGGCGGTCAGCTTTCCACAGGCGCGGGCCACCAGCTCTCCACGGGCGCAGGCCATCAGCTCTCCACAGATGTGGGCTGTCAACTCTCTGTAGGCGTGGGCTGTCAGCTCTCCACGGACGTGGGCCATCAGCTCCCCACAGGCACCGGCCAGCTCTGCCTTCACAAGGAGGTCCCGGTATGCGAATCCAGGGTCTCCCATAGGGTAGATGGGAGCCCATTTGGTTGGACCACAACTGCTTCCCTGTGAGGAACATTTTCCTGAGGCTGCGTACTTCAGTTCCGCATCAGTTCCTGGGCTGGGGCTTTCTATTTGACTTGCTGTTGCTGTATTCCTGCCTTGCTGCTCACTAATGGGAATTTTATTTATGCAATCCTATTCCCTTATAAAAATGGAAACTTTCCCTGTGTGGTACCCATAGTTTTTCTCCCCTTGGAGTGAGTTCCTTGTCCCTCTGTAAGAGGTAGGTAGCCATTATTCTCATTGTTTATCTTGGCTCTGAAGACCAGATTCAGTCCCAACATGCTTACATTTTTACTCTCTCCTGAGCTTGCTGGGCTCCTGGGCTGAGACCTGCCTGCCATTACATTAGATGCATAACTTAGGCCCTTGCTCTGTGGCATTCTCTGAGCATATATATGCATGTTCTGTGGAAATCGGGATATATTCTCTCTGTCGTGTACTGGAACCTGGCTTCTGCTCTTAGCTTTCCGTGGAACCTGCTCTTGCTAAGGCAGTCATAATCAGTCTTCAGGAATGCACACCCCAATCAGTAACTGCCCCCTACCCAGCAGGGAGAGAGACATGCTGCTGAGCATCTCTGTGCTAAGATTTATAATTTCCAAATACAATGGGCATGTTTCAGCCCTTGTTTGACTTGACCCCTTAGTGGCATTTGACACTTATGTCCACTTCCTTCCTGAACCTGGTCCTGTCTTGACTCTGGAGACACTACTTTCTCCTGGTTGTCTTCCAGCCATTCTGACACTCCCTGCCAGTCTCCATCTTCCTTTGCCCATTCCTTAAACGTTCATGTTCCTTAGGGTTCCATCTTCGCTCTTTCCTTTTCTTATGCTACGTGTTCTATCTGGTTAATCTCTTTGGTTGATCTCATTACTCCTAGGGCTTGAAACTGCCACTTTTATACCTGAGGTTGATTGAATCATGCCCCCCAAAAGACATGTTCAAGTCCTAATCTCCACTTCCGTTGGTGTGAACTCATTTATAAATAGGGTCTTTGAAGAGCCTCTTAAAATGAGGCCAAACTGAATCAGGTTGGGCCTTTATCTCATATGACTAGAATCCTTATAAGCAAAGGAAATTTGGACATGGAAGTATGAGCCAAGGAAGAGACAGAAAGAGACATTTGCCTGTGACATATGTAGAGATGGATTGCTAATAAGCCAGCACCAGAGTGCTACAGATTCGGAGAAGGCATGGCCTGCTGAGTCCTTGGTTTTGAATTTCTAGCCTCTGAGTGGTGAGCCAATAAGTTCCTGTTGTTTACGTCAACCAGTCTGTGGTGGTTTGTCATAGTAGCTCTGGCAAACTAAGACAATACCAACATTTTTATTGGTGTTTTATACCAGTTACATCTCCAGATAGTCCACTTCGTGCCAGACCTGAGTTTCAAAGTACCTAGTAGATGTGTTCATTTAGATGTCTGGATGCGTCTTAACAAAAAAACATGTCCCCAAACTGAGCTTGATTTCACATCATTTGTCTTTCTCCTATATTGCCTATTTTAGTTAAAGCTATGTCATCTTTTTCTGATTTCTCAAGCCAGAAACCTTAGAGTCATCTCAGATTCCTTCCTTCCTGGCACTACCCTCAAAATCTCTTAATTCCCCCATACACATTTTGACATGGTAAAAGGGACACCTGGACTTGGCCTTTGAAGAAATCCTTTCATTATTTCTAGGAACAATATCCAAATGTTTCCTCAGCAAGCCAAAATAGGAAAAATGTGTCATCAGTTGCTTTTATCCTTTTTCTCATTTATGAATACTCTTTTTTTAGCTTAAACCTAAATATAGATTAAGAATGAGAGTTCTGAAATACAGCATCTTTTGTCATTGCTATTTATAACTCAGTTTTAAACAGATAATTAAAAGATAACTTTCAAATGGAAAACTAATGGGAGAATGAGATAGAAGATTTGGTCTGACGTTGAGAATGACATCAAAGAGAATAGAAAGACTTTTCCACCTGAATTAGAGAATATGATTATTTTTTACCGAATACCCTCTGAGATGATCAGGAACTCAATATTTAATTTGCTTCAACAGCAATAGCCATGGAGAAGTTGGGAAGATCTGGCTTCTAGCCCCATCTGTGGCCCCACCTTATTCAAGGACAACACTTGGAGAGGCACTTAAAGGATCTAAACCCCTGCAGGGGAGCAGCTGTCTTAAGTGGGATTGTTTGATGCCAAGGATGAGAAAACCACTCGGGCCAGCTCAGGCACACAAGGGGCCGTTGCTGGAAGGATGCAGGAGTGGCTCATGCAACCCTGGACGGAGGTGCAGCAGGCTTCCTCTCCCTGCTTCCTCTTCCTCCCGGGCACCACATGGGCTCACATTTTCTCCTCTCTCTGCCTCCATCCTTGCTCTTCAGTTCTTTGCAATGCCTCTTTCTTTTTTGCACACACTTGACCTGACTGTAGCCTTAGATCAGGTACGCAACAGAGTCAGGCCTGATCTCTGAATCTCAGTGCAGAATGCTGAAAGAGAAGCTGGTGCTTGGGCTGCCCCACTGCCCACTCAGCAGACTGTCCGAGGAAGGGGAAATGGGCAGGGTAGGGATCAGTTAACAGAGAAAATGATTCAGCAGTCTGTAATGCAACAGTGATCACTTTTCCTTGCATATGTTACTCGGATGCTCCCATGTTTTAAGAGCAGGTTTGTGTGAATGGGGCTGTTCTAACATTAATTCCTGAATAGCAGGATACTGAAAGGTTAGGTCAGTTGCCTGAAGTCACAGAGCTGTGTGGTAGAACTAGGATTAGAACCCAGCATTCTGTCCCCTAAACCTCTTCTCTCAAGCATCTTGGACCAGGAGCGCAAGCAAGAATGAAACCTGGGAAAAGAACCTGGGCCAGACAGAGAACCTAAGAATCAGGGAGGACTCTTGAGAAATCAGAAAAAGATGACATAGCTTTAACTAAAATAGGTGATATAAGAGAAAGATAAATGATGTGAAAGCAAGCTCAGTTTGGGGACATGTTTTTTTGTTAAGACACATACAGACATCTAAACAAACGTCTACGCGGCCCTTTGAAACTCAGGTCTGGCACGAAGTGGACTATCTGGAAATACAGTTGGCATAAAACACCAATAAAAATGTTGATATTGTCTTAGTTTGCCAGAGCTATTATGACTTTCTTAGGAAAGTGTCAGGTGACCTGGTATCAGGGAGGACCTGTACCTGTCCCTTAAAACTCACTACATACACACACACACACACACACTCATGCTCACATTCCAGCTGAGCAGGTTGTTCTTATTTTGTTCTCTCTCTTCCCATTAGTGGCTCTGCCTGTTCTGCATGGGCCTCTGTCTTCAGTGACGTGCTGGTTCATCTTGCCCATTAATGCCATCAACTGCTGCCCCACCCCTTCCCCTTGGGACTGGGCAGGAAGAAGCTTCCATTCTGAGTTGACCTTAATTGGGGCAGGATGGGTTCCAGTAGATCACCTGGTCTGAAGCATTGCAGAGTGTGGGGTGTCCTACACAGGCTCTTTTCTCCCCAATGTCACACATGCAGCTAGATCTGAAGGGTTTAGGAATCGGCCTCCATCTGAAACCACCTATCTTGTAGCCCTTAGGCCTTTCTGCTGATCTGCTCTGCTGGTGAATTCTCTTTTCCAGTCCTTCCTTCGCCGTGGGTTCCATTGCATCTTCGCTCCTACTCCATCTTGCATAGCTGTGATGTCTGAATCCCAGGACTGACATTGTTCACGCTTTTATTCAAGGGAGGCTCCTGGTTTCCATATAAGTTCGTGATTGCGAATGGACACTTGGTATGGGTGTGTGTTTGTGCATGTGCTGTTAATGATTCCACAGGATGGACTTCTACATGCCATTTGAGAATCCAGCTTCTGCCAAGATAGCTTTTGTCTTGGAGATGTGAAGGACCTCTAGCACCCCTACAATCCTTTGTTGGTGGTTGAAAGTGGTGGTTGAAAGTGGTGGTTGAAAGTGAGCATCAGGGGCTTGGGAGAAATTGTCTGCCAAGTGATAGGTGAATGTAAACAGTTTGGGGAGATGGTCCATAACCTCATGAGAGGCACAAAGAGTCCATCTCCCTAAGAGTTTGAGCCACAGATCTGGACTGACACCCACAACCTCCCTATCTGGGAAGCCCTAGGTATGTCCTAATCCAGAAAGGGGAGGGGGAAAGGAACCAAGGCGCACCGAGCAGTTGCTGTTCCCATGCCCTGAGCTGTGTTCTTTATTTCCTCAATTCAGTTTCAAAATAGCTGTGTGCAGGAGGTGCTCCCCCGCTTTCCAGTGAAGAAATGGAAGCTGAGAGATGTTGAATAAAGATTCATAAAGTCACAAACCTGGTCAAGCAACCAGGAGTCACGCCTAGGTTTGTTGGTCTTTACAAACTCATGCACTTTCTATGACATCATGCCGCCTCCCCAGAAAAACAAGAAATAACAATTTCCACGGAATTCATAAGCACACTGGCAAGCACTTCATTCTACTTTTCCACAGCCCATTCTATATACTAGTAGAATGTATTTAATTGTAATATTGCTCACAAAACAAAGTTTTGATCAGAGGTCTATGGTGTTGCTTAAGTTTTTGACTGCAGGCTTTCATAGTTGTCCACCATTCTTTTCATCATAATGATGCCTGCTATTAAAGAATACAAGATCCTGTCTGTTTCCCTTTGACATTCTCTCTTAAGGACATAACTGGGATCGTGTGCAGTAATATATTGATTTCCTCCCTTCTGCTCATAGACAAGGTGGTGCAGTAGACCAAGAAACGCTTCTTACTCTGCAAATACCTGACTGTATGATCTTGGGTAATTTTAACTTGTTTGGGCTCCATCTTCTCTCATTACGAAATGAGGAGATTGGATTAGATTATTTTGAGGTCACAATATCGTATGACTTCTGATCATTTTCTAAAGAAATAAACAGTATTTAATCAGGGACATTTTAAGAAGAAACATTAATTTAACCTAGTCCTCAGTGAAGTTTTATACCCTTAGTTTCCTAGGGTTGCTATAACAAAATACCACAAACTTGGTGGCTTAGAACAACAGGAATTTCTTCTCTCATGGTTCTGGAAGATGCAGGTAGAAAACTGAGCACTTGGCCAGGCCACGCTCCCTCTGGAAATCTGCAGGGAGAATCCTCCATCTCTTCTGGCTTCTGGTGGTTGCTGGCCGGACTTGGTGTTGTGGGCTTGTAGCTGCAGCCCTGCAGCCTCCATCTTGGTGCTTGCATGGTGTGCTCCCTCTTCTTACGCAGACCCTCTTCTTGCTGAATGGGAGGCCCACCTGACTCCAGTATGGCCCCATTTAATTCCATCTGCAATGACCCTGTTTCCATTCTGAGACTCTGGGGCTTAGGACTTGAATGTATCTTTTTTGGGGACTCAGTTCCACCCATGACATGCCCACTGCCTAATTCCTAGAGACTTATTCAATATAGTATAATCTGTTCAACTACTGTGGCCTTACAATGGGCTCATAGCATCTAGTAAAAATACATTGGCTACTAGTGGTTTCTTAACCATACGTGATATTTACTTGTAGAAAATTCTAAGTCTTCTTTCTTTGTTCTTTCAGTGTTGTTAATATAATTAATAAAGAGATCATAAAGTAGAGCTCCACAGTTCCTTAGTAGACTTTAAGCCAATTGTGAACAAATTTTTACTTGTTTCATCCCTGTTTGCCTATGTGCAAGTATAGAAAATACATTTCTGCTTTGGGATTGGCAGTTGGCATTCACATTCAACGATCATAGCTGTATGTGATTTGGAATTAAGAATGAATTACAAATTAATGGGTTTGTCCTTAGCATTTAGAAAGTGCAAAACTTAATTCAAATGAATATAGTCAGCTCTGCTTTTGAAAGAAATTCCTCTCTGAAGTTGATTTATTCATGAAACCACTTGCCCTTCCTCACTAGGAGGCCCAGGTTGGAAGGCTTCATGGTAGTTGCCGCGTTGCTTCTTTAGGAAAGGTAGAGAGACTTGCTTAACAAAACAAATCCCTGGTGCAGTCTCAAGCCAAGTCCATCCTTGCAGATGCCAGGCCTGGAGGAGGGCAGGTGCGGCTCTCATCTGCGGATCAGCTTCTGGAGCACAGCAGCTGTTCTCAGTTCCTGCAGCTCAGAGGCAGTGTTGCCCAAACTTCCCAATGGAAAGGAAAGGCTAAAGGTAAAGTGGTAAACAGACTCCCAGACCACTGCTCTGCAGAGTCCATTCTCTGGGTATGGGTTGGGGCCTGGGAATTTGTATTATTAATGAGAAATTCAGGCAATTCTGAAGATCAAGGCAGTTTAGAAAAGCACATGAAACCCCTCCTCTTTCTTCCTTTTTACACCTATTAAATTCCTTTTCCAAAATTACAAAATTACCACCTGTTGATTGCACTTAGCGTGCTCTGACTGTTTGGCTTCCTGAGTCGCCACCCCACCCCCTGCTTACTCCTGCACTCACTGTTGATGATGATTCTTCTGGAAACTCAGCTCTGACTCTCTTCTTCTGTTCAAAGAACACCTAGGCTTCTCTGTTGCCTGTAGAAGAACGTCCAGAGCCCTGAATCTGGAACTTCAGGTGCTCTAAGTATTGGACCCAACCTGCTTTTTCGACTTCTCTCCTGCGACTTTCCTTTATGGGTTCAGCCGGGTGATTTTCCCTCTGTGCATCCCTCATCGCCCTTCCTCTTCACCTTGTCTTGCACTGCTCTCTCTGCAGGGAATAGCCTTCTTCTCATCCATGATGTTGGTAGCTTGTTTGTCCTTCAGGCCCCAACTTAAGAGTTACCTCCTCTCTGAAGCGTCAGATGATCGTCTGATTTATCTGATAATCGGATAATCATATGAATCTGTGAGGGCCGACTACCTCAGGTGCTGTGCGCAGCCCTTTGTTTGACTTCCTTTGAGTCTTAAAACCATCCCTCAAGAGAACTCTCTCTTCTCTGGACCCAATCCCCACAATACTTTGCTTTTTGACTTCCTTTGCAATATATATTACATTTTGCACTGCATTCCAGATATTACATTATATATCAATATTCTCCTATAGTTGATGCTCCATAAACTTCTTGAGGGGAGCATCTGAAGCAGGCTAGTAAGATAGCAAATTAATAGACGGATCTGGAACCTGGCAAGGAGTCTATGTGGACATCAGTAACCCCAAGATGGCTGCTGGAAGAACCCCCACCCTCAAGATCCTGCTATCTAGAGCAAAGAAGACTTCTGGGAGCAAGGAAAAGCCCTGGATATTTCCCAAAGACTTTATCATTGGGTCCTCACTAGGGGATTGACGGGTGAGGTGATCAATCAAAACAGCAAACAGCTGGCACCCCTCCCTGCCATTAGCAAAGGGGTGGAATAATGAATAGTTTATAAAGCAGACAGCGAGGCCTGAGTACGCTTACCCTGCTTCCTTGCCTCTAGACCGGTTCTGGCCCTCTGTGCACTGCTCTCGCCATTTTTCCTCTGTCACATGACCACTCAAGTAAACTTGGGGACTTATAATCTATAATGGGGAAGCTTGTAAATCAGCCTGCTTTATGCCTTTTCACCCCCTTCCTCCCTACCTGGGTCCCCTGCTCTGTTATTTTCTCCCATTTCTCTTCCCTCCCTACCTGAATAAATTACTGACCTAACTCACCCGGTGTGCTCTTGAAATTCATTTCTGTAGCACAGCCAAGAACCTAGATAAAATCTGGTAACAGATCCAGTCATCATTCAGCAACATTTTTTTTGGGTGTCCGTTATGAGAAGACTCTCCCAGAGGCAGAGGATGCAAAGGAGAGTAAGATTGAGTTCCTGCACTTGGGTGGAACTGCTCTAGTGTGTAGTCTAGGTGGAGGGAACAAATGAGCAGACAGATGGCTGGTCACAAGGATACAGTGAGGTACGGGAGGTCGTCAAGGGCTCACACGTAATTCACAGTTGAGGTGTTGAATGAATGGGTCTTTCATTTAGATGTCTCTTAGGTGTATGATTTGATAAAGACTTTGCTGCTTAGTAGTACTGATTCTCTATTTGATCTGCCTGAAAACCTGAAATAATGAATGTGTGATTTGGGTAAATATTGAGATATTTGGTTTAATTTTTTTACTCTCACTAATATACATTATGAAGCTTTAAGGGAAATACAGCTCTTTTCAGGTCTTGTAAGGGAAAAATTCAGCAGAGGTCCTGCTTTGGAGTCGCCAGCATAGGAAATGAGCAGACAGCCCTTAGTGGACGCTGCCATAAAACTGGCCTCCTAAAGCACCCCAGGGAGCAAAACTGGGCACCCCAGAAAGCAAAGCTTGGGGGCCAAACCCACACGCAGGTGGGTGCTGTGCAAGCAGGTGAGGAAGGGAGCAGCATGCCTCGGGCGACCAGCTGTGGAGCTGCTGCTTCCAGCCACAGGCCCCTAAACCCATAACTGAGATTTGGAGGGAGAATTTGTGGTCAGACAACAAATGAGTCACTTTCTTTCTCTTTCCTAATTTGGCAAGAATCAAAAGTTATTAGTGATCTCCTCCGCAATTTCAAATACATTTGCTAGAAGAACTCTGGCCAATGTCAACAAAGGCTGCATTTCGAAGTCATTTCTTTTCTCTTTTCAAGTTGGAAATGGGGCAGAAACAGCAGTTTCAGGGGGTGGGGGTGGGAGTGGAATGGAGCCTGGGGTAGCCCTTAGGATGGTTCTTCTCAGCCCTGTCTCTTGTGGAGTTCAGACTCACCTCCCAGACCTCTGCCTTAGCTCCTAGCGCTGCAGGACTCTCCTCTCAGGTGGCCCTCTGGCTCTCCTTGGCCTTGGGCTGCTCGGTAGCGCCTCCGCAGCTGCCCCAGTCCCTGCAGGTCAGTGGGAAGAGCCTCTAAGAGGAGATCCACTGCCTGTGTGCTGTGCTGAGTGCTCCGGGGGGTGGGGGGGGAGGAGTGAGACCTGACCCCCGACCTTGAGGAGCTCATCGTCCAGCCACGAAGAACGCCATGAGCAAGGTGATGGTAATACATTGTGGTGAGTGGGGGAATCTGCAGAACATTCTAAGTTACCAGCAGGGTGCAGGAAAGGACAGCCCACGGGGCCACTGCCCGAGCTCCAGGCAGATCCCAGGCTGCCCTGAGCAGCTCCCTCCCCGCCGCTTGAGTTGTTCTGCTCTTCCTGGAGTCTCTAACTCTCTAGCTTTGCATCCTGGAAGGGCCCCTGCTCTCCTGCTCCCCACTGGCGTCTCTGAAGCAAGTTAAAAGCCACACACTGAAGCTGCTGCTTCCCTTCTGGGAAGTGGGACGCTGCCCCAGGGCCCTGGGAGAGGACCTGGGCTTTGGGGCTCCTTTGCTATCCAGAGGTTTATTCCCCATGTGTCTCTCATCTCCTTAAAAGGACGATCACCTCCTCGAGGGCAGAGCTATGCCATTTGCTCCCTTACTACGTCTTGTAATCCGGAGGCTGTAGCAGTCACTCGGCGTTCATTTGTGACATTTAGCACCATCCACAGGCCCTCGGACCTCACGTCCTGATCAGACGTGCTGCCTCCGGTGAGAGCCGGTGATGCACAGGGTCTTCGTCCAGGGAGAGGTTTCAAGCAGAGATTGGTTTGTTTGTGCATTTCAAGGCCAATTAGTTCTTCCATCTGACCTTGTATAAATACCCCTTGAGTTTTAGAAGGGAAACCATTTAATCTCATCCCCAGTGGTTTACATCCTGTGTCCATTTAGAAATACTGTGGTGGCGCATCACCCACTGGCACGGAAGAAAATGGGATGCACATTTCCCCCGATCTTTGATTTTCTAAGTCAGGGCTCTTGAAAGATGGAGGCAGGCTCAGCGTTCAAACGCTGGTCTGTTTCATCTGACTTTGGCCTCTGGGGAACGGAGGTAGGATTCACATAATCTTCTGAAAGTATTTCCCTACTTTTGGTGCCTTCTCTGCTCAAGGTTTCTCATTATTCCCTTTTCTGTGACCTGTCAATGATCTAAAGGGTTTTTCCTTCCCTCCATAGAGATGGTCTTTTTCCTTATGTTTCTCCGTGTGTGTGTGTGTGTGTGTGCATGCGTGTGTTATGGTCTGCCTTTTAACCTATTAATCAGTGCCCTGAAGGGGCGTGGACACGCCCACTGAAAATGAGACCTCTCTGCTACTTCTTTCATGGCTTTAATGAAAGGTTTGGTGAACAAAGGGAGTATAATGATTGCTTTTAATGCCATGTTCCCTGTTGGTTATTTGAAAAGCATATGAATCGTACACTTTATATTTCAGTATGAGAGAAAAAGTTTCTTTGGTATATGGTCCTTAATTCTTTGTTTTCTTGGAATAGGGACCCTTCATAGGAGATAAAATGGTTCATTACCAACAGTCTATGTACTTCACTACTGTCGACTCCTCGTCTCAGCCATGATGTTCTTGTTCTATTCCTCTCTTACTTAAGCTAATTCTCTTATGTGAAAACTACCTTCGATCTCCCAAAGCTTAGTATTCCCGTACACACTGCTGCGTTATCTCACCTTTTCACTTGGGGTGGGAGGCACGGTCTTCTCTTCAGCCTCTGCCTTGGGTAGGACCCAACTTGACGCCTCCCTCCTGACACCAGGGGTCATATCCTCACTTCCTCAGCAGTTATTTTCAAAAGAGAAAATCAGTCTTGCTTCAGGGTATGAAAGCATTTCCAAAGGATTCTTTGCAACGGTAGTTCTGCTTTTGCACAAAAAAGGCTCCTCCAAAAAGGTTCTGTGGCCACGTGTAGCAGTTTGACATGGTTATGAATTCCAAAAATAGATACTGGATTATGTCTGTAATCTGGTCTGTACCTGGGCATGATTGAGTTATGATTAGGGCTTTGATTGGGCCACGTCATTAGGGAGTTGAGTCCCTGCCCCTCAGTGGGTGGGGACTCAGAGATAAAAGGCATGGCAAAGGACAGAGTTCAGAGTTCTTAATGTTGGACTTTCGATGTTTGAGTTTGATGGTGAAGTTTTAAACTGGAGCCCTGGGAAAAGAGACAGAGCCATTCGCCTGGGGAAAGAGACAGCTGACCTTGTGGAGAAAACAGAGGAGCTGAACCCAGAGGAACCCGGGAAGCCTGAACCCTCACAGATGTCAGCAGCCATCTTGCTCCAACATGTGAAAATAGACTTTAGTGAGGGAAATAACTGATGCTTTATGGCCTGGTGTCTGTAAGCTCCTACGCCAAATAAATACCCTTTATAAAAAGCAACCAATTTCTGGTATTTTGCATCAGCACCCCTTTGGCTGACTAATACACCGCATAAGTTTGGGGGACAGGGCACCCATACTCTGTCTCCTCCTCAGAGATTCCCAGTGTATACATTAAAGCCTCTGAGAAATCTTACCTTCAACTAACCTGTTCACACTTCTTTACTTGTCATTTCCCAAAGTTATTTGATCACCAAGCTGTTTTTATTCTTGTAACACATTTTAGCATTTGGCAAAATATACTTTGGGAGATATGAAAAAAAGGAAATTGAGAATATATGTTTGATAAACCTGGAGAAATCAGAGGTATCTAACGCCCTGCTCTTATATCTTGCTTTCCAGGTCCCATTTGTTGATCAGTGAAATGCAGGCTTCATGGGGTCAAGGATTTAAAAAAATTTTTTTTTTTGTTCCAGAGCTAGAGCAGGGCCTAGCGTGCATTTAGTGCTCTATGGTAATTTCCTGCTCAGAACACTGAATTCATACCTGTTCACATACACCAGGGCATCTAGTGCCCTAGTTTCCTCTTGAAACTGTACTTTCTCCAGTTGCCTGAATTCTATGACCTGTTGTCTCTTCTCTCAGTTTTTTTTTTAAAGATGTATTTTATTTATTTCTCTCCCCTCCCCCCCTCCCACCCCGTTGTCTGCTCTCTGTGTCCATTCGCTGTGTGTTCTTCTGTGTCTGCTTGCATTATCTGGTGGCACTGGGAAACTGCATCTCTTTTTTGTTGTGTCATCTTGTTGCTTCAGCTCTCCATGTGTGTAGGCCACTCTTGGGCAGGCTGTGCTTTCTTTGCACAGGGCGGCTCTCCTTGCAGGTGCGTGCTCCTTACGCATGGGGCTCCCCTATGCCGGGGATACCCCTGTGTGGCACAGCCCTCCTTGCGTGCATCAGCACTGCATGTGGGCCAGTTCACCACACAGGTCAGGAGGCCCTGAGGATCCAACCCTGGACCCTCCATATGGTAGACGGGCGTTCTATCAGTAGAGCCATGTCTGCTTCCCTTCTTTCAGTTTTAACAACCAGAACTTCAAGTTTCAAGGTACCGATTTATCCTACTTATGGCTTTCCCTCATATTCTGGGAAGTCTTTATATTTGGGGAAATTCCTTTGTTATGAGCCTGCCTCCCAGTGTAGAAGACAAACTTAAATTTCCAGCTGTCTTGCAGAAAGATGCATGACAAATAGAAGAGGAGAGCATTGTGAAGAAACTTTGTTGCCGAGCAAGTGGGGCAGCTGAGGTCCACTCCTGTTGCAGAAATAGCAGCACTGGTGGTGCCTTCAAGTGGCATAAACTGCTCAGAGGGAGCAGTTGCAGGTTAGCAGTCACCCATCAGGCCAGTACTGCAGCATATTATGAGCTTTGTCCCTGAAAACCAGGCTAGCAGCCCAATTCTCTAGGTTCTGCGGGTCCCAGAACCTAATTCTTTCCAGTATGTTTAAATGTCCTTGCTAAAGTTCTTTCTCTACAGTATACATCCATGGCATCCATCCTATCATGGATCTCAGATTCACATTTCAGAACATTTTTTTTCTGCATAGGCTAAGGACTTCTATACTTTACTGTTGCCCACACTATTTTTCTTATTTTGTTCAGCCCCATTGGTTAATTTATATTTAAATTATTGTAAACTAATTCATATTCATACATACATGTACATGCACATCCTTTCACCCTTTCTCTTGTTTGTTTGTTTGTTTTTTTTTGGTTTTGATCATACTCTGTAGATGACCCTCCTGTTTTGAAAGCCAAATGTCCTTGATATGCTTTTTATAATGAGTCCTTTTTGTTTTGACAACTGAGAGACACTGAAAGCTTCCAAATCCCTCCTAAATTCTTTTTGTTATGACTCTTTTGTGCTCCAGAGACTCTTCTTCATTGAAGTGACTGTGTTTAGGAAATTGGATTCTATTTCTCCATAGTTGGGATCATCTAAGTTGAGTTTTAGTAGTTTAGTTTAATATCCCAATTATTATACCTGTCAAACATACTTGGGAAAGGACTAGAGGTTAGGGATTAGGTTTGGCTGCTAGTAAACACCTGGGAAAGAAATGGTGGTACAGAATTAAGTTTGGAAGCTAGAAAGAAAGACCCAAAGTAACAGGGACTTATATGAAACAGAGATATTTTTTCTCATGAAAGAAAAGTTGTGAAGTAGATTATTAAGGACTGCTTTGGTGACTCTAGTCATCAAGGTCCCAGCCACTTCCTATCCTTCACTCCACCATCTCTTTAGGGTAACTCATAGTCATGAGATGGTTGCGATGTCTGCAGCTATCTTATTCTGTTTCCCAGCTGAGTCAGTGTCCTTTTCTAGAAACCACACTCAAGGGCTTCCATTCATGTCTCATTGGCCACCCCTATTTACAGGAGAGGTTTAGAAATGTAGTTTTATAAGGGGCAGATTGCCACACCCAATGATGCAGGGCTTCTCTTCTGGTACTAAAGAAGAAAGAGGGAAGAATTACTGGTAAGAAAGCCACCAGTCCTGCTTGGGAGAGGGTTTATATATTTTTTTTAATTTTGCTATTATTTTGCAGAAGGTGCTATTGATGCTATAAATCCAATGTCACTGTGCTGTGATTTGTTATAAAACTTATCTTTGATAGGAAATAATCATGGCTCAAGTCTTTGTTCTTAGAGGAGTGTCTGTGGTATGTGGTCTTAAGGACCCAAAGGTGGACTTACCTTGCTTACAACCACTTTGGCTTGAAGCCATGGTTTACTGTATGTTGTTGGTATAACTTCAGACAGGCTTTGAAAAGAGTGTGTAATATGAAAAACATGTCAAAATGGTCATTTCTAATTAGCCTATCGCAATGAATTCTTGAGAACAAGATTCACAGTTTAAGGCATTTTGAGCTTTTAAAAAAGATTTACATCCTAGTGAATCCAAAACAGAGTTAGCTTTCTCTGGGCTCATTATAAAAACAAAATAATATTCACCATCTCAGAAAAATAGTTTTGTTATTTCTTCTTGTTCCTTGGTAGATAATGGGAGATCAGGTCAGGGTGATCTAATTCAGAGGAGGATCTGCTCACCCCAAAGACAGATCATGCAGAGAAGAAATAGGCTGCGCTGATGGTGTCTCCGATAAGCTATGTCAGTGTGGGCTTTCTTTTGCCATTTTTAAAGTGAGGGTTTCAAGGCTCAAAACATGAACTAGACCCTGGGGTTCAGAGGATATGAATCCTGTCTGCCATGACTTAAGGAGGAAGCACTGAATTTCAATCTAGTGATTCTTAGGAACAGTTCTGCTATGTAATTACCTGTTTTTCTTATTCTGCTCATTTGCAATCTTTCAAGTCTGTTTAAGAGCCATAGTACCCAGGAATCCAAGAGTCAGAATATTCAACCAGTTTTTCAGGGTTATTTGTACTAAACTAAGAACAAAGAATTCAGACTTAGCAAAACATTGTATGGTTCCTGGCTTCTTTGCTCTTTCCTGCCACAGAATTCATCTTCACAACAACTGGTGGTTCCACTGGTGTGATAGCCCCATAACAACCCTTCCTCCCCTTTGTGGCTTGCTGCTACCAAAAGAGTGAGGACATAGTGATTATTGCTTTAGAAACAATTGAGAATACTGGCTTTTACCAAAATGGGAAAAGAATAATAGCCAGGGAGACATACCTGTGCCCATTTGAAACACGGGCGTCTTACTTTTCCACAGTGGCTTGGTGCTGTGGGAGGACCTGTGGTTTCTGAAGGTGCTGGTCATTATGAGGATGGTTTAGGGCTGGGGGGGCCAAGGAATGCTGGAAGGGATTGGGTCCAGGAGTAAGGGGCATTTTTTCCATAACAGTCACACTGCAGAGTTGCTAACGAGTTCTTTCTTTTCTTTCTCTTGGGCAGATGTTTAATTAGCCCAGTCTCTTTCCTGCTAGTCTTGTAGGTCTTCAAAGAACATCCTGGGTGCTGGAGAAGCAAAACATTCTTCCATTGCCATTGGCGAGTTTTCCGTTCAAAACCAGCCAAAGCGCAGCTGAAGTGGAGAGATACTCACTTACCCCAGCTGCCAGATTCGCAGGTTATCAATGAAGCTGCTGCCTTGGGTGCTTTTGTTTTGTTTTTTTAACATTTTACACTTAGTTATTATGTTTTTGAATGTATCCATAAAGTAAAATGAGTGCTATTAGCATAATTGGGAAAATAAAACAATATAAAACTTACAAAGAAATAACATATTACATGTTATATCTGTTGAAATGACATATTTTAAAATGCATTTCTTATTCAAGGATGGTATAGACAGGCACACACATAGAAGAGAAGAATTTTGGAACACTGTCTTGCACTATAAATACAAGTGATTTCAAATGGACCTAATAGAAAATTCATTGACTCTATGTATGTGGGGGTGGGGGAGGTAAGAATGTGACTGAGAAGTTTTAAAATATAAATCTTATTTTAAAAGAACTTTTAGATTACAAAAAAGTCACATAGAAAAAATAGGGGATTTCCATATATACCAGCACTTCCCCCCTCATATTGTCCCATATGAAAAACATCTTCCATTAGTGTGATACATTTGTTAAAATTGATCAACAAATATCGCCACTAACCATGGTCTGTAGTTTACATTATGATTTACACTTGCACTGTGCAATTTTATAGGTTTTGACAAACTATAATGGTCTGTATCCATCATGGCAACATCATGCAGAAAAATTCTAATGCCCTAAAAATATCCAATGTTCCACCTATTCTTCCTTTTCCTTTCCCTCAGAACCTCTGGTGACCACTATCTTTCTATCAGTGTTACAAGTTCTTCCATTACTACAGTAATAATAAGTCTACTTCGGTCCATGGTTGCATTCCCCTTTATGTCTGTTCATTCCTCAGTCTTGAGGATTTTGGGATGGTGATGCCTGCTCTTCTTCAGATTTAGAGGGGCTTAGATTTTAAAAAACAAATAAGTTTTATTGATCCATATTAATAAAGCATACAATTCATCCAAAGTGTACAGTCAGTGGTATTTGGTATAATCACATAGTTGTATGTTCATTACTTCAATCATTATTAGAGCATTTTCATTGTTTTAATAATAATAAAGACAAACAAGCTCTGTTTCCCCTGCTGTATATAAATGCTATTTCTGGCTATTCACACACATTTATTTGTTTATTAAACAGTTTTGTTGAGATATATTCACATACCGTGTGATCTATCCAGAGGATATAATCAATAGCTTTTAGTATAATCACAATGTTCTACATTCATCATCTCAAAAATTTTAAAACAATTTCATTACTCCAAAAAGAAAGATTCCATACCTCTAAGAATTCCTTCCTCAACCCTACATAAACCCTAATCTAATTTCATCTTTATAAATTGATTTATATATACATTTTATATAAGTAGAAGAATATGATATGTACTCTGTGTCTGGTCTCCTTTACATAGTATAATGTGGGTTTTTTTGTCTGATATTAATGTTTTGTAGTGTTAACCTATATTTGTTCAGCTTCAAAGAAAAATGGTCTTATATATGCAATTTTACCCATATTCGTATTTCTCATAATATATTTCACATAATATATTTAGTTCATAATAGCATAATCATACAGTATTTGTCCTTTTGTGTCTGGCTTGCTTCACTCAACATAATGTCCTCCAGTTTAATCAATGTTGTCATATGTTTTATGACTTCATTTCTTCTTATTGCTACCTAATATTCCATTGTGTGTGTATAGCACAATTTGTTTATCCGTTCATCAGTTGATGGATACCTGGGTTGTTTCCAACTTTTGGCTATTGTAAATAATGCTGCTATGAACTTGGTGTGCAGATGTCTGTTCATGTCACTGCTCTCAGTTCTGGGTATATACCTAGCAGTGGTATGTATACCCATGGCAAGTCTATATTTATATTCCTTTGGAATTGCCAAACAGTCCTCCACAGTGACTGTCCCATTGTGTATTTCCACCAACAGTGAACAAATGTTCCTATTTCCCCACATCCTCTCCAACCTTAATAGTTTTCTGACTTTTAAACAGCAGCCAGTCTCATAGGTGTAAAATGATATCTCATTGTAGTTTTGATTTGCATTTCCCTAATCACTAGTGATGTTGAATATTTTTTCACATGTTTCTTTGAGACAGATTGACCAATGGAACCAAATTGAGAACTCAGGAATCAATCCTCACATCTACAGTCAAGTACTTTTTCACAAGGCTTTTAAGCCCACCAAACTGGGCCAGAACAAGTATTCAACAAATGGCCCTGGGAGAACAGGACAGCCGTATCCAAACACCTTATACACACCTTATACAAAAATTAACTGAAAATGGATCAAAGACCAAAAAATAAAAACAAGAACCATGAAACTCCTAGAAGAAAGTGTAGGAAAAGATCTTCAAGATCTTGTGGTAGGTGGTAGTTTCTTAAATCTTATACCCAAAGCACGAGCAAAAAATGAAAAAATGGGAACTCCTCAAAATTCAACACTTGTGCACTTCAAAGGACTTTGTCTAAAGGGCTAAAAGGCAGCCGACTCAGTGGGAGAAAATATTTGGTAAACATATATCTGATAAGGGTATTATCCATGAGATATGAGGAGATCATACAACTCAACAATAAAAAGACCAACTAACCATTTAAAAAATGGGTAAAAGATTTGAAAAGACAACTGTCCTTGGGTGGTTTTGAATGTATCCTCGTGAGGGTAGAGCCTCAATAGCTGTGGGAATGGCATGGTAGCAGGTAGGGAGGGCGGCTGCTGCAGGCAGGGTAGACAGGTGCTCAGAGTGGCAGGTGAACCAGTGTAAACCTATGCTCCTGGCCAGAAAGAAGAAAGAAGTAGAGAGAGAAAAAGACACAGCTCCCGGAGCGGATGTGGCTCAAGCAACTCAGCACACATTTCCCACGTGGGAAGTCCTGGGTTCAGTGCCCAACCCCAGTACCTCATTAAAAAAAAAAAAGGTGCCACTCCAACCTTGTGTCAGCTTAAGGCAGGCTTATGACAACCCACTCCATTTCTCCTACATCTGGAAATTAGACTGTATGCTTTATGGGATCTGCTTTGGCAAATTCCATTAAAGTTATTTCATTCCTTCACTATTTTTCTAGTTTGGATTTACAAAGAAAAAGATACTATAAAATTATAAAATCTTGAACAAACAATAGGCGCTATAAAGCATTTTATTTTATTTTATTTATAAAGCACTTTAAAAGGAAAGAAGCCATTCCCCAGACATTTTAATAAGGAACATAAAAGAGCAACAAAATTTTACAGTATATATTTTATTTAAAATTTTCCCTTGAAGTCATCTAATGAATATGTCCACCTAAAGCAGTGATTATTTCATTTTGAATTAAAATTAGTTTGTCTATTTATTCAAACTCATACTTATGCAGGAAAATATGGCATCTGAATCTTCCTCTAATTTTGGAATCAGTTTTTTACTTTTTAATCATGAAGGACCTTCAGCAAGGCAGCCACAGCCTTTTAAACTACCGAAATAAAATAAAACTCAAGGTGAAACAAGGTAGGAACTCTGAGCTTAATTAAGTTCTGGCCTTTTGTTTTTGTTTTCGTGAGCATAGATATTGAGTTAGTACAGCAGAAATACAGTGGTGGAGAAAATGGTGGAGAAAATGGACATAAGTGGCATGATGAAGTATTTGTAAGACTTTCATAGCTTAAATATTTATTTAATATTAAGCTATAAAATATTCCAGAATGTGAAGCTCAGGAAGAGATTTTAAGTATGGGGGGATGGGCTTGGAAATTCTGATAAAACGACGATGACGATGATAAAGGTTGAAAACTATATATTCCCTTTCTAGAACATAGATTTTAAAGTTGCTTGGAACAACTACCTGTGATTTCTTTTTCTGCAATTTGTTAAAATAGCATATTCGTGGGTTCATATTGTTGTTATAAAGCTTTTATGTTTTTCCTGGTTTGACTGTCACCTTTCTCGATAATGTTGACATAATCTTCTATTTTCCCCTTTGCATGTGTAACGCATATTTACCTCTTTGTGATATGGAAGTTTACATATAGAAATTACTAAGAACATACAGAAGCAATAAAATCCTTTTTGCCAAATAGAATTTGGACTCTCGAAGACTAAAAGGACCATTGTAAACGAGAAGTAGGAATGCCTGGCACATAGTAAGCACTCAAGAAATAGTTGTTGATGAAGTGAATTAGAGAAACTCCTTCTTTAAAAGTCCTTGCTATGCGATGGAGAAGTATATTCATCATAAAGCGTGCTGGCGCATAGTAATCACTTTTTCTCTGTCACCCTGTTCTGACAATACCCTTGGGAAATGAGTGGTCAGGCAGCATCGTTATCCCTGTTTACTGATGAGGAAATGGCAACTCACAAAACTTGCTCACGGCTGGTAAGTGCAAGTCTGTGATAAAACCCCAGCAGATGACTCTTAATACCATGCTTTGCCATTTTAAATTGCTGTCCCGTAGAGGAGGTGTGTGTGAGAGTGTGTGCATACAGTGAAGTGCCCCTGTTCTCAGTGATTGCTACCTAACCACGTGGCAAACCAGTCAGCCAGTGGTTGTCAGGCTACGTGGTTCTTTGATTTACATTTATTCACCTTTTCCTGCTCCGTCTTTTGCCATCTGTCACATTTCTGGGTCTGGACTAGACCCTAAGAAAGAAACTCTCTGAAATGAGAAAAGGGGATGAAAACGGAGAAAGGATAAGCTCGACTGAAAAGCCAGTTCGTCGCCTTTGTGGTCGGAGGATTTTCTTAGGCTAGGACGCCTGTCTACCTGTCTGTCCTTCTGCAGACGTGTGCCGTGCTTTCAGAAGCACATGGAGGGGTTAGCAGTCGTCGACATCCCGGCTTCTGCTCCCTTCTGCTCAGCCACGGGCTCTCAATTCTTTCCGTGAAAATGACCAGGGGAACAGAAAGCAGGGCAACGAGGCAGAAAGGAGTATTGTGGCAGAAGCAGCAACCTAAGGAGCTCAGTCAAACTCCCTGTCCAGGGTGACGTACCTGGACTTGGAGGAAATAGTTGAGATGCCGAGCTCTGGGCTCCGTGTTTGACCCTGGAGAGCCTCCGCCTGGCCTCACCCATTTGAATGTGACCTTTCTCTGCTGTATGCAACCTTTGGAGAGCATGCTCTCATTTTTCAAATGACGATCCCCCTTTCCCCTTTGCTGTCACACATTTGTAGAAGACCTGCCATCTGCAAATACGTTATGCCCTTAACCTTTTCAATAATCCAGGAGTTGGCCACAGGGAGAATACAGTAAAATTTTCTGTTTATGTAAGGAACTTTCCCTGAGAACCATTTGTGCTTTGGAGATATCTCAGCAATGTGTCAGTCCCTGACTGCTGCTCCTGTCCCACGGTGAGAGCTGAACTGCTCAATGTGCCTGTCCCTAAGCAGAAGGCCTGGCGGTAACTGCTAAGCCCAGGGCAGGACCTGGGCCAGGGAGGGTTATTTGAACTCCTGCAGGCCCATGTCTCCAGGGAGATAGTTGTGGCCTCTGCACTTGTACCAGCGAGAAGAGTCCCTCTCTGCCACATTCCTCATCTCAGGAAAGCAACCAAAGGCTCTGGCTGTCACTTGGGCTTCTTGTCAAGGAATTCTGCCTTTGTGGCCACAACAGATTGAATGATAGTTGGGTATACTCATCTAATTAGGGCTAACACATATGTCCTTGGTAAAAGAGAATCTCATGGTCTTTGAGTAGCCTGGCTCCAACTGACTATCAATTATGATTTTTCTCTTGGGGAGTTTTAACACAACAAGCAAACACACAAATAGAAGGAGTAGTAGAGGAACAAGTCCACAGAGAAACTGAGTCAAAAGGACCACAGAGATCCTGAAACAGGAAACGGCAACCTCTGACCAGGTTGCCCCATCATCAGAACTGCCGCAATATTTGGAGGAGTGAGGAGCTGTTGTTTCTACCCTGGATTTGCATTTTTTTTTTCTTAAAGAGCGGTGAGAATATATAATTCACTTAAAATACCCTTCACACATTTAAAGTTTGATAAACTTTGACATATGTATCCACTTGTGAAGTCATCATCACAGTCGAGAAAATGACCATGTCTATTACCCCCAGAAGTTTCCTCATGCCTTTTTATATTCTCTGCCCTCCTCCACTGTCCCCAGGCAATCTCTGATCTGCTTTATGTCACTATAAAGTAGTTTATATGAATGGACTCATAGTATCTACTCTTTTTTTTTTTTTGTCCAGCTTCTCTCACTCAACTGAATTATTTTGAGGTTTGTTTATAATGCTACGTGTTTTGATGGTTTATTCCTACCTTTTTATTATTGAGTAGTCTATTGTTGACTGAATAAATCATGCACTGTTCATATACATTTGGCTTGTTTCTAGTTCTTTGCTATGACAAAACTTCCATGAGAATCTGTACAGGTCTTTGTATGAACATATACAACTTTTTCATATGCTTACTTGCCATCTCTGTATCTTAATATTCCATGGGGGTAAAGAAGAAATAAAAAGGGAAATTAGGGCAAATTTTGAACTGAATGAAAATGAAAATGCAGCATACTGAAATTTGGGGGATGCTGCCATGTCTTTGGAGGACATCTATAAAGCACTAAATGTCAATGATAGGAAAGAGGAAAGACCTCAGAGTAATCACTTAGCTTACACCTTAAGAAGCTAGGGAAAGAAAGAGCAAACAAAATCCAAAGTATGCAGAAGAAAGGAAATAATGAAAATCAAAGCAGAAATCAATTAAACTGAAAAACATAAAAGCAGTAGAGAAAATCAATTAAACCAGAGACGAACTCTTTGAAAAGAACAACATAATTGATTAAGCTCAAACCAGACTGATCATGAATAATAGAGAAAAGGTTCTCCAAACAATCATAAAGCAGTGTATCTGTTGTCTGAACATTTCATGTTGGAGGCTGGGGTGATTTGGGAAAAAAAAAAATCTAAAAAGACTCTTTAGGAGATGATAATGAGAAAAAGGTTGAGAAAAAAGAAAACATAGGAAACTATTTTTGTAGCCTTGAGGTAGATAAGATTTCTTAGTGTGGACCCAGACAACCTGAGCCATTAAAGAAAAATAATGACAAATTGGACTTCATCAAATTAAACACTTCTGATCATTAAAGGATATGGTTAAGAAAATGAATAGAGAATCCACAAACTGGGAATAATATTTGTAATACAAATATCTGACAAAGGACTTATATTCAGAATATATAAAGAACTCCTACAACTCAATAAGAAAGGGAAAACTCAATTTAAAAATGAACAAATTACTTGGGTAGATACTTCACAAAGGAAGATGTTTCAATGGCTAGTAAGCACGTAAAAGTGCTCGATATCATTACTCATCAGAGAAATGCAAATTAAAGCCACAGTGAGGTACCACTACACTCCCACTTATCTGGTAAAATTAAAAAGAGGCAACACCACATGTTCACTGGGATGTGAAGCTAGTGGGAGGGCAAAATGGTGCAACTACTTTGAAAAACGTTCTTCCATGCTCTCATAAATTTAAACATATACCTGTCCTAGGTCTCAGAAGAGAAATGGAAATGTATTTAAAAAAGACCTGTTCATGAGTATTTAATGCTCCAGATTGGAAACAATCCTATGTCCATTATCAAGAGAATAGATAAACAAAATTGTGGTGTATTTATAAAATAACCTGCTTCTCAGCAATAAAAGGAGGACAGGAGTCTCAGCAACCTAAGTGAATCTCAAAAACACGTGGAGTGAAAGAAGCGCTACACAAAAGTGTACGTAGTATACTCTTCAATTTATGTGAAATTCTAGAGCAGAAAAAATGAACCCGTATTTATGGAAATCAGATCAGCAGATGCCCTTGATGAAGGTTGGGGGGGGTTACTTCAAAGGGGTTCCCGAGGGAACTTTCCAGGACAATGGAACTGTTCTGTATCCTGACAGGAGTGCAAGTTACATGTGTGTTGCATTTATTAAAACTCTTCAAACTGTATATTTAATATTTGTGCATTTTATGGTCTAAAATTACAACTCTATTTTAGAAATATGAAAAAAAAAACTCTGCGAGACAGCTACGGCGTCTGCCTAAGCACTGTACATATTTTGCTCCTGGGATTTCTGTCACCCTTTTGACCCCAGGTTTCTTATATGAATCGGGGAGATGAGACTTCTGCAGGCTTGCAGAACTATAACTCATCAGGACATTAAGGCTAAAATTTTCTGTAGATTTTTATTTATTTGATGAATGTGCCTACATTCATCAGACCATCTGTTCAAAAGTTCCTGGAACCCAGCTGCATCCTGGATGAAGAAAAGTACAGCTTCTGGGGGAGAGGTAGAAGAGCCCAGCCATTTCCTGTCCCCTTGGTGGAGACCAGAAGAGAAGGCTGTCTTCGCTGATGGGGCTAAGTTAGTATGGCGACCCTAGGCTGGCAAGCAGAAACCCAAGTCAAGGAAGCATCTAAACTCCCAAGATGGGCTCCTGTTTGCATCTTGCAGGCTGTGTGGATACAGCCATGCTGGCCCGTGCCCAGCTGACTGCAGGAATGCAAAGGATATGCTTTCCCTTGTCTAGGACTGTGTCACTGGACGCCCATGCTCTTTTTATGGACTTGGTTGATAAGCGGGTAAATCAAAGAAAACACATATGAGCCTGTGTAAAGAAAATCAATTCATGTACTCGAAAGCCTTAATAAGAGAAATGTTAGCAGTCCTGGGTCTAGAAACTCCTACATTTTTACAAGAATGTTGATAGTTTTGCGAGAAACACTTTCCAGAAGGCTCCCCCAAGTTTCTCTTTAAAAGCCTTTGCATTTGGCATGATCGTTCAAATTGTTTCCTTCCGAGTCCTTGTTCAGAACGATTTTCCCAAGCTGGTAGCAATCTACACCCACCACTCCTGTTTCCTCCTATCTTTTGTGAAAAGGGTACTTTGCTTCCTAATTCCTTTTATATAAGTAATTTTAATTAATGATGATGACTACAGTTGTCCTTCTCCCCAGCACAAAAAGCTGGTTGGAGAAAAACCACAGCTAGTAACCAGCTAGAACACATTGTGATGGCTCAAAGTTAACGTTTCAGGGAACAAACTGAGCTATGAGCTCACAATAAAATCTCGCTTTTTATTTTTTACCCTATTACAGCAGCATTTCAAAAGCAATTTATTGGCATGTGGTATGATGATTTGTGGCTTATTTAACATTTCTTTGTTAGCTATTAAAGACTTATGGCAAATCCTTTATTGTAGCTCAGTAGTTAGAACTGCATTAGTTTTAGAACCCGGCACTTGATATAATATTATCCATTATGTTTTCTTCCACTCAAATCACCTTTCATACTGCTTTTCGAGATTAAACCCATGACAACAACATGTATCTGTTAAATTATTCTTACAATGCGATAACATTCTGCTAAAAGGAGACTTTCCCTCCTCCGAAGCCCTATAGGGTATTAAATCCTTCATGTGACCTGGAAACAGAGACGGGTAAGCTTTCAGAAGGGGAAAGCGACATCGAAGAGCCCAATTTAGAGTCACCCACTCAGCTCCCTCTCCCACCTCTCTAAGTGACTATTCTCTGTCTCTAGCTCTCACTTCTGTTCTGGGAGGGTATCACTATCATTTTGGTGGAGTGTCGGGATACAGAGGAGATAAACTCCCATTGTCAGTCTACCTTGTGGTCTACCTGTTGTCCCAAGGCTACCTTTGGCTGGACCTCTATTGTAGAGTCTCCTGCATCTTCTGTTGACCAAAGCTTTTTCTGTGTCTCCATTTCTTAGCAGAATACCACTTGGTGTACATGTAATGGAGGCACTGAGTATCTGTTTCATGAGTAAATTGAATGCCTACTTGTTTTGTGTAGTTTCCCTTCTGCCAAGCAATTAAAAATCTGATGGATGATTCTTTCTTGGGAATAAGTAAACTGGTTTATTCCTCTTTAAGTAATGGTACCTGAACAAAGACTTAGTATACGTTAGCATCCTGTTTCCAAAAGATGGTACTTTAAATTTGGGTAGCTGGATGAACAAAGTAAAGAATGTGTATTTGTTATGATGTTAAATATCTGTTAGTATGTACAAGATAAATTTTCTTTACATATATGATATATCCATTGTGCCTTCTGAATAGTATACATTGCTAAAAATTGTGTTTCGAATCCAAGAGTCTCCCTCAAAAGTCTTGGTTTGGGGTTCCAAGTCCAGAGATGGTAGACTACCTGTCACCACTGCCAGAGCCCAGACATCTGTGGCAGTGCTCACCACAAAAATTATAAAAGTATTATTTACTTATACATATACATACACACATGTGCATACATAGCCTTTAAAATTTTTTTACACAAAAGGGATAAATTTGTACAAACTCTGTATTTCTCAGAATTCTTTAACACTGTACTTATTTTTCTCCTCCTTCTTGTGTCATTCTCTCTCTTTTCATGGTTTCTTTTTCTTCTGCATAACCCTTAAATACTTGGGTTCTCCATAGTTCCATCCTTGGGCCCATTGGCTTTGTACTCTATCTGCTCTGCTTGGGCTATCTCAGTTACTCTCCTAGTTTTAATTACCACCAGTATTCTTATGATTCAAACAACATTTTCTGTCTTTTCTACTTCTTTATGCTTCAGATTCATAAATCCAACTTTCTGCTGGACAGAAATTACTTTCGTGACTCATGAGTATCTCAACCTCAATATGGCACCTTGGACCTGAGCCTGCCAAGCTCATTTCTGTCTCAGGAAGTTTGTACTTGGGGTACTTCTGTTTGGAAGTGTCTTGCTCAGACCTACCTATGAAAGGTTGCCCATCATAACTGAGGTCTGAGATGAAATAGCACCTCCTCCAAAAGGAATTTCTGATGCTCTAAAGTGCAGCCCCTCTCCCTTGCCCCTTCTCCAAATCATTCTCAAACATATCATTGTTGTTACTTTTTTCATAATACTCTGCTTTTTTTTGTGATAGTATTTATTTGCATATTTGTATATTAAATGTATCTTGAAAATATAATGTATCTCAAGAAGACAAGCACCTTTTCTGTTCTGTTCATCATTGTATTTTCTATACCTAGAATAGTACCTAGAGCAGGAGTTCTTAACTTTTTTTGTTCCATGGACCCCTCTGCCAGTCAGGTGAAAACCTTTACTAAGTCCACACTATACTGTGTATCATTTAATAAATATAACACACCCGTACCAACATGTCCCCACAAGAATAATGTGTTTTTGAATTTGAGTTCAAGTTCATGGGCCCTGGTTAAGAATCCCTGCCCTAGTAGACAGTAGGTACTTAATTAACTACCTGCTGAAAGAATGTTGAAAGGATCAGATTAAGGTCATGGGAGGAACCCAGTTAGCCAGGTCAGCCTTGAGAAGGTAAATGGAAACACTCAGCAGTTTCTAGTCCTGCTGTAATGAATGGGGTGGCTTAAAACAACAGAAATCTATTCTCTCATAGCTCTGGGAGCCGGAAGTCTGAAATGAAGGTGCTGTCAGGGCCATACTCCCTCCTGCTGCCTCTTCCTGTGGCCCAGTGTTCCTTGGCTTGTGGCAACACAACTCAGGTTTCTGCCTCCATCTTCACATGGTTGTCTTCCCTCGGTGTCTGTCTGTCTCTTCTTTTCTCATGAAGGTGCCAGTCCTGTTGGATGAGGGCCCACCTTAACTCGGTGTGACCTCATCTTGGCTTAACTAATTACATCTGCAACTATCTATTTCCATGTAAGGTGACATTCTGAGGTATTGGAGGGAAGGACTTCTACACATCTTTTTGGGAGCTACAACTCAACCCGTCCTACATGGGTGGCATAAAGTTAGCTGACATGCCTGGAAATTTATGGCAGACATATGAAGAAATGGAAGAGTGATTGAGAGGAGGTTGGAAAGAGGAGCTCAGAGGGTCAGAGGCTGCTTTCCCTCATTACCTTCTCTATCTAGGTGTGAATACCTACTTTTCCCATTGAACAGCCTGTTTTAGGTACAGTTCCAAGCATGTATAAGAAAGTATATTAAAGACTCTATCAGGTTGGGTACTTGGTCACAAATACCCAGAGTATGCTTTAGTTTATGCAGAAAAGGGATTTATTAAAGGCAATGGTGTAATTTACAGAATATCTGGAAGGGCCAGAGAGTCAGGCTTGGCAGCCAGTTGGGCAGGAACTACACCCAAACTGCACCACCCCCTCTTCCAGGATAGACCCCACTGCTGTCAGTGCCTGGCATAAACATTTCAAGCTGCCTCATAAGTGCTGGGCCAAGAACGCCTACCAATATGGTCTCTGCCACTGCTGCCTCGGAAAGCTGGTTCTCTCTCCATCTTTTCCAGATTGGATTCAGCAGGGGAAAATTCTCCCTTCATGTAGCTCTTCTCTGAATTGGGACCTTGCATGGTTGCATCTGACCAGCCAAGTCCAGGCCTGTATCCTAGCTGCAAGAGAAGCAAGGCAAGTAAGTTCCTGGCTTCTCTCTTGGGAGGTGGAACTCACAAGGAGGGGAATTCCCCAGCCCTAGGAAGGGTATTCAGAAGGTCCTGGGTGGCTACAAAGTTGAGAGATGTCCACTCGAGCCTCTTTCCTAGGAGGCATTGGGTTCAACATAATGCTCTGTCCTGTTGCCAGGATCCTTGCCTGCCACCTAACCACTTAGCTTTCATCCCAAGCTTTACTATTAAGCCTTACAAACTTGTTCATTATCCACCATTGACCAGACTCTCTTGGCTGCTCTAAGTATAATCATTATCTTTACAAATACTCCCTCAGGCATGAGCTATGGGGCTCATTTTAAATCTTTTTTTTCCCAGGTAGCCAACATTTATTGATCCAGGCAATCTGCTCTACATCTATCACTTAGATGCTCAACCTTTGTTGCTATGGGGGGAGGAGTGGGGTGAGAGGGGTGGGGGGTTTATGGGGACCTCATATTTTTTGAATGTAACATTAAAAAAATAAAGACAAAAAACCCCCACCTTTGTTTCAATCTCCAAAACAACTAAATTAAGCCCATTTTATAAATGAGGAAACTGAGGATCGAGGAGGTTCAGTAAGTGAGCGTTCAGGTAGACTGTCTGCTGGTGAAAGCTCTTTCCCATTACTCTTTATGTTACAGGTTTCTCCTGCAGGAGTTATTTGAGGATGATGGAAATCTTATTCAACAGTGTGAGCGTGGTGCTGATAAAACTGAGTGACACCGTTCCACTCTCTAGGCTTTGAGGGCCGATGTGAGAGACTGGTCAGGTCTGGGTGTCCTGACATCTTGCATCTTGTCCAGCAGTGTGCCTCGTCACTCCCCAGGCCTTTTCACATCCTGTTCACAGTGACCTTGACAGCCTCCTCTAAGTGTTTTTTCCCCTTAGAGTTAAGTGTTTGCAATCTCCGTTTGGTTTCCAATTTAAGAAGCAGGCTGCACATTTCCTATGGACGCAGAGCTGGCTCTGGGACATTCTTACCTGGCTGCTGCTGCTTATGCCCAGATTTCTGAGAGCTCCTGAGTTACTGTCCCGACGATGCCATTTGGTGAGATTTTGCTTTTACCTGGTAGTTCAGTACCAGCTCAGGAGAACCAGTGCATAAGGGGTCGCTTAGGAGCAAGCTGGTCAGCAGAGTTCTTTGAGGATCTTATGTATTTGTGTATCACTAGTGACTGGCACAGCTCCTGGCACATAAGAATTACAGTGTGTTGGCTTCATAAAGAAATTAGATGTCATTGTTTGCTACATTCAAAAGCAGTTTTCAAATGTTAGTCCCCAAATGACAGCAACATCTGTTTTTTGAAAGGCAAATTTACTCCCTTGTGCCCACTTCCACTTGTTTAAAACTGAGCTAATAAAATTGGTATTAATGTCATTTTTTTTTCCCTACTGCTATTCCACTTCCTTACATTTTTCAAAGATGGGACCTATTATTTTTCAGAGGGCTTCTGTGTTTTCTTTGATAGAGCACAGTGACACTTGGGGAGTTAGAGAAATTTAAAACTATGAAAATTCATGTGAATTCTGGGAACCTAAACCTGGACAGAAAGTCGAGACCTGGAATATGCAGTTACACAAGAAAGTTAAATAAACAGGTCTGCTCTGAAGGGCAGGACTGTTACAGAAGCCCTGTGAACAGTCGTGGCTCTGCCGGGACGCCCCCAGGGGCTTGTCCATGAACAAAGCTTCTCGGGGGATGGGGCCAGGGGCCCCTTGCATTTTGTCTCCCGGCTCTGCACCGGTGATTCAGAACATAGTGGATATTTAACACGTGTTGACTGAGGGAATTATGAAGACTTAAATGAAGAAACAAGAATGAACATTTCTTATAACTAAAAAGCAAAGCAGAATCAAGAAGGCCAGGGATCTAGGAGGCTCGTTGCTTGAATAAATGTTCTTTCCGGCTGTTTGAGGATGAGCAGAAGAGCTGATACATTTGGTGCAAAGTTTCTGCCCGGCTGCCCGCAAGGGTCGACGAGCCTTTCAAAGGGCCGGTGGTCTGTGGCTGCCGCAGGTGCGCCGCTTGCCACCTTTCATCTAAACGCCCCTGCGCGCCACGTAGTTTAGGTATATGTTATGTGTTACGAGATGACAGAATCCTTTCAACTGCCAATAAAACACTCACATTTCACTAATTCAGACCAGTGCCCAGAAACCCAGTCTGAACTCACAGAAAAGCTTACGTGTAGATTATTAAAAACAAACAAACAGAAAACAAGTAGCAGCTCTGGTCTCCAAGACTATTTAGACCATTTTCATATGCTAGCTTTGGCAGAGGCCTGGCGGCTGCTCAGAATCATACTAGATAAGAAATAGCATATAGACATAAACATAAGCATAAACCAGGCTCCCAGCAGCGTTGCGTAGGCATGGTTTAGGGTTAACAAAGGACAACCTGGGGCACTTAGATCGCCAAAGCATCACTCCCAGCTAATGGATCCTCTGAACAGCGCAAGAACAGAATTTTGGGAGCATTGGGAAGACTGTGCTCCCAAGTCAGTGTTCTCCCTTTTTGCCTTTGAGTCATGGGCCACTGCTGCATTATTTGACATTTCAGAGGTCTTGCTCTGTCCTGCACTGCTGTGAATTCTGAGGCAACAACCCCAGTCCCTTGCTCACACTAATTCAAGTTGCATTTCTATCATTTGCAACCAAAAGGGTTGTCAATAAGTTCAGCTGTGAGTTAGCCATTCAGGCTGTGATTTTCGGAAGGCGAATGGCAGCGACAAGCTTAGCAGTGTCAGTTACAGCTCTGCTCTGGGCTCTTAAGGAGAAAGATGGTGGATAGTGCCATCTGGGAATTGGCAAGGGCAGAGTAACTCCTTGTGAGCAACAGTCTTTGGAAAAGTGTTTTTCCCCCAGTGGGCACACATAAAGTTTCTGGTTTATCTCTAAAGCTGCTATGTGCAGAACCTGAAATTAGTGCCTACCAGTGGTGAAAAGTCACCCAACGGGCTTGAACCAATCCCTCTAGATAAACAAAACAGTCAAGTGGACAAAAAACCTAAAGAGTCGGGAGTGATTGCACGATTAGGGAGTGATTAAGAGAGTTTGAATTAGTCTCACTTTGAAGCTTTATACGGCTATAGCAATATTTGGAAGTATTTAGCAAATTTAACTCTTTTTTTTTTGCATAAACAAAAATTAGCTTCAGTGGTTGAAAGCTGCTTTGCTTTTTGATGGCTTAGTTTGCTGCTCTTGCCTCTCTCTCAGGATTCACAGTTTGCTGCTCAGTTCCCACAATGACCCTGAAAGCTTGGCCTGCCAAGGGGTTGCTCTACCATTCCTTGTGGCCCCTCTGAGTCCAATATTGTTTCATTAATTCAGTTGTAAGAATATCATGCTTTTCTTCTTGTTAGGAATAAATGACAGTTGTTTTCAGAGTTGATGAAATCCGGTGAAATGAGGCCAAGGCACACGGCAGATCTGCGTTCTCGCCTTCCCTCTGCCTTCTTTATCTGGCTCACCAGATTATCAGACATTAGGAATTCAGATTATATCATATAATTAGGCTTCAGAGAAATATTTATTTCAATGGTGTCTCATAAAATTGTATTCACAAATGTTATGTAACTCTTTTTGAATAAGAGTGTAAATCCTATGATACAAGGTGACGCTGAAAACTGACCCAAGTACCACAAAGAATTATAAATGAAAACAATGATGGAGTAGTTCCTTATTTAGGTACCATAATTAAGAAAGGAGGTATTCTGTGTAAGTTCATTTCCTGAATAACTGAATGTTATTTCTTTAATTACGGAAGCATTAAAAATTTTTAAGGTATTTTGATAGAAATAGTTCTAAAACTGGTTGCATATTTCCTTGTCTTCCTATGTAGAATAGGAAATACAATCAAGCATTCATTCATTCATTTAGCAAATATTTGTTAGGCACCTACTATGTGCCAGGCACAGTGAGAGGTCCCCCAGCTACAAAGAACAAGACACACCAGGTCGTTGACCCCATCTAGGTTACATCTTAGCCTTTTCTTAATGACTCCTTTGTTATTATGAATATGCATTATAAAAGCCTAGTCTTTAATTGTTTGGGATTCAGTATCTTAGTTAATTTTGTTATAGTCAAATCCAACAACATTTTTTTTCCCTCATGGTTTCTGATTTTGGAGTCTTGTTCCACAGTACTAGGTCACAAAGGTCTTCTCCTATATTTTCTTCTTTTGCTTTATAGTTTCATTTTTCACATACAATTGGAATCCAATTCTGTATGCTGTCAAGGTAGGAATTCCATCTTACTTGTCTTCATATTGTGAGCCAGGTTTCCTAACACTTACTTAACATTTGTCTGTTCTCCAAAGATTTTGGGGACTACCATTATCACCTAACAAATCTCCATGAATCTATTTTTGTTCCTGTCCTACTGATCTATTTGTCTGTCCTTGTGCTCCTACCATACTGCTTTTATTACTCTGGCTTGGCAGTATGCCCTAACATCTGACAAGTGGAGCCTCCCTTCTTTGCTCTTCATTTTCAAAGCTGACCTAGCTATTTATGGAACTGTGCTCTGCCTGTAAGTTTCCAAAAGGTAAAGTACCTAAAAACCCTATTGGAATTTGGATTGGAATTTCATTGAATTTAACTCTTAATTTGGGACTAAATGACATCCTTACTATAAGGAATCATTCTATCCATGAACATGGTATTTTTGTTTTATTCTTATAAATTTTCATTTGTAATTAATTTTACACTTTTTTTTTCACATAAAGGTTCTGTGCATTCTTTGTTAGATGAAATCCTAAATAATGTATAGGTTTAGTTGCACTGTAAATGGTATAATATTTTCCTGTTGGTTATTAGTGTTGTACAGGAATGCTACTGATTTTTGTAAGTTGATCCAACTGGCAACAAAACTAACTTCTATTAATTCTATTAGTTTATCTGTTGATTCCATTGGATTTTTTAGTTACACAATGATGTAATTTGTTTGTAATGAGAGTTGTAGCACTTCCTTTTCTAGTGCTTACATTTCATAGCTTTCTTCTTGTCCAATTGAACTAACTAGGACTTTATTAAATAAGGGTAGTTAGAATCTTTTTTTCTTGATCTTAATGGAAAATATTAAGAATTTCTACAGTAAGACTGATATTTGCTTCAAGTTGTTAGTACTCAGTCTTTATTAAGTTGAGGAAATTCCATTTTGCTCCTAGTTTTCTGGGAAGTTTTTAAATAATATATTTTTATTACAGAAGTTGTGTACTTACAAAGCAATCATACACATGTGTGGAATTCCCATGCAGCATCCCTTCACCAACACACCACTATGTGTGGAACATTTGTTACAGATTATGAGATAGTATCATCAGACTCTTAACCACTAAATATGGTCCATAGCATATATTTGGCATATTTTTTTCCATATCCCCTGTTATTAACACAGTACATCTTTGGCATTAATGCAAGAATATTACAGTATTGCTGTTAACTATAGTCCATAGGTTACATTAATTGTATTTTTCTCATGCTTCTCCACATTCCTGCCATCCTACAATAGTGAAATATATGTTCACAGAAGGGCATTCTTGCATTTGCACCATCAACCACAATTCTTATCCACTTCTGAGTTCACTGTATTATTCAGTCCCTAAATTATTCTCTAGCTTTCTTTCAATTGACATTAACATCCCTAGACTACCCTTTTCAGCCACAATCCCATTTATAAACCAGCTACGACTCACTATAATGTGCTACCATCAACTCTATTTCCACACATTTAAAGTCAAGTTAATTAAAACTTCTACATACATTAAGCATCAGTAGTTCTTCTCAACCTTCCTTTTATATCCTAATAACCTATACTCTAGGTTTTAACTCCATGTGTGTATTCTTTGTATTTAGTTCATATTAGTGAGACCATGCAATATTTGTCCTTTTGTGTCTGGTTTATTTCACTGAGCATAATGTCTTCAAGGTTCATCCATGTTATCATTTGAGTCCCAATTTCATTTCTTCCTACTGCAGCATATTATTGCATCATATGTGTATACCACATTTTGTTTATCCATTCATTGTCTGATAGATACTTGGGTTGTTTCCATCTTTTGGCAACTGTGAATAATGCCACTGTGAACATCGGTGTGCAGATATCTGTTCATGTCACAGTTGTCAGTTATTCTGGATATATTCTTAGTAGAGGAATTGCTGGATCATATGGCAGTTCTATATTTACCTTCCTGAGGAAATGCCAAACTGTCTTCCACAGAGGCTGCACCATTTTACCATCCCACCAACAGTGAAGGGGCATCCTTATTTCTCCACATCCTCTCTGGCACTTACTGTTGTCTGTTTTTTTAATAATGGTCATTCTATGAGGAACCATCTTAGGCATGTTGCAAAAGTTTTCAGGGTAGGTTTAAGATGAATTAGTCCCATAGCCACATCAAAGGCTTGCTCACAAAGGACCAAAGTATAAGTACGGGTCATAATGGGTATATTCATATGCAAGAAATCAAGTGTGGTCAATTTTTTTTAATAGATTAAAACAATTTTTTTTTAAAGATGCATAGATCATACAAAATGTTACATTAAAAAATAAAAGAGGATCCCATATTCCCACTCCCCACCTGCCCCCCACTCTTAACACATCACCAAATTCTTTCATCAGTGTGGCACTTTCATTACATTTGATGAATACATTTTGGAGCACTGCTACACAGCATGGATTTTAGTTTACATTGGAGTTTACACTCTCTCCCAGTCCATTTGTTGGGTTATGACAGGATGTATGATGTCTTGCATCTGTCCCTGCAATATCATTCATTTCATTTTCCTATCAATTGAATCCAGCAATGTATTAGACTTCATTTATGAAGAAGTTTTGGATCACAGAGGGGTTCAGTTATGGCAGTGGAGGAGCACTGATGGGGGGCGTCATTGATGGGGGCTGCATGGGTGGGAGGGAGTTCTCCAGGGCATCCATATAGGGTATATAGATATGTTCAGACAAATGTGGTCAACTTTACATAGCATGTAGTAGAAGTTCAGCTAAATAAAATCTCAAATGGACTCTAGAACATCCCCTGGTTGTCAGTGGGTTTGAATAAGGTAATAGATTAAGCATGAATTACAAACCACAAGTTGATTCTAAAATGTAAAAAAATGGCCAACTTACTCTTGAACCTGAAATGATCCTGCCTGGTAGCAATAGAGTTGTCCTAAGCTAGAGCCTCCTTAGAGGGCTAAAACAGGGGTTTTCAAACTTTAGTGGGCACAGGGATCACTTGGAAGTTTGGAAGAAATGTAGATTCCTGGACTCTATGCCCAGAAATTCATGAGATCTGGAGTGAGCCCAGGAATCTGCATTTAATAGGCTCTTTCATGATACAAAAACTCTAGTTTGGAAATGCTGCTCTAAACACTACTTATTCACATTATAGGGCATCAATTAAAAAACAACAAAGCAAAAAATAGCAAAACAAACTTAAAAAATGACTACCTCCTAGGCTGAGAATAGACAATTTGTATATCTGTGGCCTTCCTTGGATGTGATCTTGTTTTTCAAATACTGCAAATATACTTCTTAAATACATTTAGAACATTTTTTGGCAAGATATAACTTAAGGAAAATAATCTTGATAGAAAACATGAAAAACACAATTATTTTATACTTCCAGCTACACAGATAGTCTCCAAGCTGATCTTACTTTTACAATTGCATAAGAGCTTTATTTTTATTTTTTTATTTCTTGAGATTCCTCTTTTAATAATCTTAGCCTCAGTGATCTCACAGCTTCTTTGCTAGCTCCTTCCATTGTATAAGGAAGCTGTCTTTTTGATAGTTTACTGATTTAGGATAAGAGAGAGATAATTTCTGATAACCAATCTTTCTAGTTTTCTTTTTTAACTGAGAATATAAAAAGTTACCTCTCTTTACCCTCTTAAAAGCTTACTTTTCCTCCAGAAATTATGAGAAGAAATATATAGCAAGACAAGTACACTTTGATTTCTGGAAGCTTCTTAGGAGCATTCTGGGGAAAAACCCCATGACTGTGTCTTGGTCTCTCCCATTTAGGAAAATTCACTCTAATTTGCTTTCTGCTGACAGCTGGAGCAGGTCTGGGAAGCTATTCAATTTTAATAATAAGAGATTCTATTAAGACCTGCTTAAATTCAGAACTGCGTTAGGATTAAGAGGCAGAAATGAAACTGAGAATAAGGTTACCATTGAACCAAGTTTAATATCCATGGTTGGCCCTCTTTAATTCAAGAAGGGATGGAGACAACAATTATATATCAGCAGATATGAACCTTTCCACTAGGATAACGTGATTGCTCCCAAACTGTACATTGAATGGATAATGTAATAAACAAGCATATATAATAGGCCATTGTGTTTAAACTATCCAGTTAGAAAATTATAAAAATTTATGGGCAAGCAATGTACAAGTGATTTGTCATAAAATATCCTGACTTGACAACTAGATTAAATGGAAAAACATGTAGAAGATTGGACGAGGGCCATTGTGAATGGAAAAGTACACACTGAAACAAAAATTAATGTCATCAAACATGAGGTTGTTGGAGGACTGGGATTTAACCCAACAATAAATGAAGAGACCCCTCTGCTGCAGCAGAATGAAAGGAAGGAGACAGGCAAAGCTGGCAAACAGAGAAGGACAGAGAGATGCTCGTGATTGAAAAACTTAGGAGCATGTATATGTCACAATGAAAAGCAATTGTCATGTTTGGATGACTGTATTTAGTGATGACATCCTGCATTATCTCTTATCAGCTGGTCAAATAAAGCCTTATCAAAATATTAATAATCTTTGCTTAGTATGAGTTGTTTATACTAAGCCCATGTTGGTAGCTAGTTATTCTGCCAGTCTTTTCTAAATATTTATTAATTACTTGGTCAACTATCTGTTCTGGAATTTTGACAAGGGTTGAATCTTACTGGCTTCTCATATTTATAGTCCATTCTTTCCTTCTCTTCAAAAACCAGAATAACATTTTCCAGTCATAAGTTATGGTTATTAGGGAAATGCACATTTAAATCACAATGAGGTACTGCCAACATGTTTTAGAATGTTGACAATTAATAAGATTGACAATACTAAGTTTTAGCAAGGATTTGGAGGAACTGAAACTCCCGTACCCTGCTGGTAGAAATGTAAAATAACTAAAATCTTTTGAAAAAGTCTGGCTGTTTCCTAAAATGCTAAACATACACCTACCATATGATCCAACCATTCCACACCTAGGTTTTTACCCAAGACAAATGAAAACATGTGCACACAAAACTTGTGTGTATTCATAGTAGCTTTATTTGTAATAGCCCCAAATGGTAAACAATCCTGAATCCATCAATAAGTTGATGGATAAACAAATGATGATATATCTATGTGATGGAATACTGCTCAGTAATAAAAAGGAAGTATTGATACCCACAAGAGTATGGATAAGTCTCAAAATAAGTATGCTGAATGAAAGAAACAGAAAAAATACATACACTCTATTATTCCATTTAACATTCTGAAGAATACAAAATAAATATGTCATGCCAGATGTTTCTGTGGTTTCTGGTGATGAGGGTGAGCAGGGAGGGAAAGAAGTGGTTTCCAAGGGACTCACACTTTTGGGGTGATGGGTAAGTTCTCTTATCTTCATTACTACACTGATGAGCCTCTGTTTCTGCTCTGAAATTTGATGTTTATGTCTACTAATTGCATGTAGAAATAGGCTTGTACAAAAACCCTAATTCTTGTAAAACCTTTTTACTTTAATTTCTTGCATATTATTCCTGCTGTTTGGGGTACACTCTCTCGGGGAGTCTTATCTTGAGGTCCTTATTTTAAATGCAGATTCTCAGGTCCCAGCCAAGCTATTCAGAAGGCCTGAGGCCAGGCCTGGGAAATCTGTTTTTTATGAGCAGTTTGTGCTGTGCAGAGGGCCTGAAGACCATGCTTTAGACAAATAATAAAATTGACGTCTCTGTCGTTTCTCCAGATTATTATAGACTCTTAAATCTGTTAGACATCCCCTCATTCTAGACCAACTTATTAAACTACAGGCTTGCATGCGTCTTTCAACCCCATACCTTTGTGAGCAACAGATTTTAAGCCATTTGTATTGTTTCATCTACCAGGAAATGTCAGTCAAAAATAGAAAACCTTTTCAGAGCACTTATTGCTCTGTCATCAGCCTTTGAGTCTATAGATTACTGAAATAATTGCAATATCAGAGAATGTACTCCCCTGCGCCTGCTATGAATTATTCGGCTGGCATAATAACCTTGATAAGCTTGTGTGCTAGCAAGTCAATTTCAAATGTGGGTTGGTTGAGAAACTGAGTACCCTAAGTACAGGTTCCAGAACATGTTAGAAATAGCCACTACAAGATGTTCTCGAATGGAGCTATAATGTTGGCCTAACAGATATTGGCAGGCATCCTTCTATTTGATAAAACAGAAAAGGTGGTAGAATTTATTGTTCTGTTTATTAGGGGTACAAAAGGCAAAAACCCGTGCAGAGAAAATAAAGAACGTCTTTTGCTTTTGGCAGAGGAAATAAAATAAATACCGTAAAAAAAAAAATGCTACCCATCATCTCGGGTAACTTTGCATCCTGTCCCCAGCTTCCTATGTGGCTGGGTAGTGCAGCTCCCAGCTGAGCATAATAAATACTTAAGAATTGTGTGGCGAAGGGGTGTGTCCCCACTTCCTCCTTGCAATGGCCCCCATCAGTGGTTCTAGCCTGGGAAGCTTAATCAAAAGACCTCCCCGAAAGACAATTAACAAATAATAATAATAAAAAAGAAAGACAATTAAATAGGGATCTCTACTGCTGCATATTTTTAAACGTCCTGCAGGTGATACTGTGCAGCCGGGGCGGAGAGCCACTGATCTGCATGACGCCTGCCCTCTTGGCTTGTTGCCCCCACAGCTGGGGTGGCTTTGTCCCCATCTGCCTGCAGCTCTTCCATCAATCTTCTTGGACAAAGGAATGCAAGAAGCCAGGGGCCACTGGCTCCACTGAGCAGCCCCGTGCCGCGCTCACCCCTGCTGCCTTCCTAGCATCTTAGTTTTAGCAGTTGCTCTGGTGTCCCGATTGCCTGCAGCAGCCGGAGGGTTGGGGTTTAGATTAAAGCTACCTCAGACCGTGGCCCTCCTCTGCTCAGAATCCTTGAGGGGCTCCCATCTCGTTGAGGGTAAAATCTGAAGTTCACTCAGATTTGTCAAATCATACACAGTGGCCCGTGCATGCCCCTGCGTTGGCTGCTCTAACAAAGCACAACAAACTAGGGACTTAAAACAAAAGAAATCACTTTTCTCAGGCCAGGAGTCTGAAATCAAGGTGTGGGACTGTGTGGCCTCTGAGTCTGGTAAGGGACAATCCTTCTGGCCTCTTCTAGCTTTCGGTCTTTGCCCGTGACCCTGGGGGTTCCTTGGCCTGTAGCTGTGTCACCTGAACCGCTGCCTCCTCCGTCTTCCCCGGGGCCTTCTCCCCTGTCTGTGTCAGACCCCCCCTTCTTGTGAGGACAGCAGGCCTATGGGCTCACGGCCCACCCCAACCTGGTTTGGCGTCGTCTTAACTAGTCACATCGCCCAAGTCCCTCTTTCCGCCTAAGGCCGCGTTCGCCTGGGCAGGAGTTAGGACTCGAATGGGTGTTTTTGAGAAACACGATTCAACCCATCACATCCCCAGTGCCCAGCCCTCCCGCCTGGGCGCGCGCCCCTCCGCCGCCCCTCCGCCGCCCCTCCGCCGCCCCTCTGGCCTTGGCTCTGGCAGTGCTCCTTCCAGCCCCCTGCCCCAGCCCCCTTCTTAAGGCACGTGCCCGCCCTGGGCCTTGGCACCTGCTGGGCTCCTCCCTCACCACTGAGAGGCTCCCTGCTCTGTCGGGCCTACCTGGCGACTCTACTTAAAATGATCAGCCCCCCCAGAGCTCCCCAGCTGCCTTCTTTGCTTCACTTAGTTGTGCTGCTTATTGTCCACCTCTAAAGGAAAGCTCCTTTAGGGAGAGAGTTTTGTCGGTCGGCCTCACTGCGCCAACTCCTGAAATTAGAGCAACGCCTGGTACAGAGTGGGCATGCAATAAATGCTGATAGAATGAATGTTGAATGGAATAGTGATAAGAGGCGTGACTGCCTCATCCCCGTGCTCAAGCCGCGCCAGGCCCCCGTCGACCCTAGCCTCTGTCCTGTGCCCTGTGCCCACCCTCCCATCTCGGTGGCCTCCCCTGCACCCTGGGCCCTCTTAGACTAGGCCTTGCAGAGCTGTTCTGAAAACCACCCAGGGCCGCAATGCCGACGCCCACCCCCGCCCCCGAGCCCTGCCTCTGCCCGCCGTCGTGCTTGGGCCCTGACTGCGTTCCTCTGCTAGCCCACAGGCCCCCCCAGTCCTGCCCATTTTCCTCCACGGTGCCCAGTGCTAGGTGCCAGATGTCTCTAGAACATTCTGGAACAGGACACAGCTGTGAGCAGGCCCAGTGTCCAGGTTCTCAGTCTCTGCCTTTGATCTCTGAGCGCCAAGCTTCTCCGACACATCTGCCACGTGCCTGAGGCATTCAGCTGAGTCAGCTCTTAGATCTGTTTACCCCCCTGATGCCCATGCCCCTTGAATATAAGCTCCAAGAGAACAGAGATTTTCATCTTTTTTTTCTTCATTGTCATTTTTCTAGTACTTGACCCATTGTAGTTCCACAGTCCATAAATACTGATTGAATGAAGGAATGGAAGCCACTACTATTGCGAAGGAATTTGCTGCCCACCCCTGCATGCTTTTTTTAAAAATAGACTTATTTATTCAGATTTCATTATTTTAAATTTATTTGACTTTCCTTCTTCGCCCGCCCCCCCCCCATTGTCTGCTCTCTGTGTCCAGTCACTGTGTGTTCTTCTGTGTCTGCTTGCATTCTTGTCAGTGGCACTGGGAATCTGTGTTTTTTTTTGTTGCATCATCTTGCTGTGTCAGCTCTCCGTGTGTGCAGTCCCACTCCTGGGCAGGCTGTGCTTTTTTTTGCTCTGGGCAGCTCCTTGCAGGGCGCACTCCTTGCAGGTGGGGCTCCCCTACACGGGCAATACCCCTGCGCGGCACAGCACTACCTGCGAGTATCAGCACTGCGTGTGGGCCAGCTCACCACACGGGTCAGGAGGCCCTGGGTTTGAACCCTGGATCTCCCATGTGGTAGGCAGATGCTCTATCTGTTGAGCCAAATCCGCTTCCCCACTGCTGCGTTCTTTAGTTATGGAATTTCAATGAGAAAATCAATACAAAATGATGGTTCCAATTGAGAGAAATTACAGAGTGAGTTTCCAAGGTTCTCGATTAGTTCTTTGCCATTCAAACCTATGGTTGCTGGGTTCTGTGAAGGGAGTAAGCAACAAGTAAATAAAATTTGCAGATAAGTCAACTTAGAAATGTTAATGAAGGTCTAAGATGACATAGGTGAGTTCATAGCCTTAGACTGCAAAGCCTCAAAAATTCATTTTCAACTTGAAAAATTGTCTTCTAGAAGTTTTCAGACATTTAGATGTTAGATCAGAGATGTAACTGGCATTTTTACTTTTCATGGCACGACCTAGTCTTAAAGAAATTAGAAGAACATTCGTGAAGCAAGCTATTTTCCCCGATGTTGGATAAATGGCAATTTTTGACACCTTTCTATGCATCTATTTCCCAGGCCAGACAGCCCTGATAGGGAAGGGGGGACAAGCAAAAACACAGCACACCACAACACAACACTGGGAGTTCTGATGGTCACAGAAGTGCTGGTTTTCCTTCTTGCCTTGAGTTGGAATGATCGCATTAATGATGATGACTTATCTTACGGCACTGTGCCTGGGCTTTACAGACATTACCTCCCTTGATCGCCCTGATCACCTGGTGAGAAGAAGCAGTCACACCCATGAAAAAGTCAGAGAAACCGAACTTCAGCAAAATGCAGGCAACTTTTGGTCAGGAATTGTTGGAGCTAGGAAGGAAGACCTTCCCTCCACTTGCCCTTGGCCTTATCTCTGGCTTCAGGGTGTCCACCACCTTCCAATTTCTTCTCAGCTGTCCACCCTGTCTCTGTTCACAGCAGTGGACATGCTTATACTAAATTATAAGTATAAAGTATTCCACGTAAGCATGGGGCAAACTTACACGAAGAAATCATTTGTCGTTTATTTGAAATTCAAATTTAACTGAGTGTTAAATTTGCTAAATCTGGCAACCCTATTCCCCCTGTTTCCTCTGAAGGAATGATTTTATTTGTGCTGTGCTATGAGGGCTTGATTAGGAATAAAGAAAACTGTGGAAAATGCTGGGAAGTACTCTTACACTTTCTTAATCCACCACCCTTTCACCTTGTTGACCTCTAATGCCACTTACCACGCTGGGTCTCACATCCTTTTTCCTTAGGAGTCTCTTTCTCCCCCAGTGGACACATCAGCAGCAGTGGGGAGGGGAAGGCTATTTGCATGTCTCATTCCTCACCTCTCCTCAGGGACTGACCAGCCTTCCCAAAGGGGCTCCACCTCTTGGGGCCATCTAAGCCGAGCTGGTTGGAGAGCTTGGCGGGGAGCTTGACCTGAGAGGGAATAGCGCTTAAATCTTTCTCGTTTCTAAGATTGTGACACATAATTTATTAAACTGGTGTGGGCAATGTGGAAGCGATGGAGCTGGAGGACTAGAATTCTTTTTTCAAAAGAGGGAAGAACCCAGGCCATATTGCTTTCAGAAAAGGGAGAGCAGAATGCAAATGAACATGGTAGTTTTCCCACATGTTGAAGGTGATTCCTTTGAGAAAATAGCAGCAGCAAGCCTTCTTACTTCTGGTGTTTGTTTTTCTTTATACAAACTTAATTTTATTCCTACTTTCCAAGAAGCAAGTTTCTTGGCAGCAGGGGAAAGTACTTAGGGGATTTTATCTTGGGATTGGATATCTTTTTGTTCTGCTCTTAGAAAATCCAAGGGGCAAGATAGCATTGGATGCTTCAGAGCTTGACAAACATAGGGTTAAGTTGTTCCATGAGATTTTTATTAATATAGCTAGAAGGGCAGAAAGAGCCAATTTATCGATGTCAGTCCCCTTAACGCCATTTTGCCTGGATGACTCAATCATCTACTGCGCTGGATCTTGTTTCTTCTGGGAGTTCTGCAGGGTGTTAGAATTAAATTACCACCACTCAAACATTTTGTGCTTGTTGCTTTTGAAAGACAGCCTTGTCCAAAATGCTGTTCATCTCCTGGAATGAGGTACAGAGATCCTTGAATAAAACCAGGTAGGTACATAAGAAGACGTTCTCTCCTCAACCTTCTTCTTTTTTAAGTATCCACTACTGAGAAACTGGCTTCTCATGTCCTGACTCGCTGAGAGCGTTTCTCCATCAGCAGCTCCTCCTCGCAGCTCTCTCCACTGTGCTTCAGGCTCAGTTGGCCCAGCAGAGGCATGATGAGCAAGCGACTCGCCATTGTCTTGGGCTCCTTTGTTCTACCTCCCCAGTCAAGGCCCCTGGTTTTCATTCTCTGTTTTAGTTTCCCAGCTGCTAAAACAAATACTGTACAATGAGTTGGTTGAACAACAGCAATTTATTGACTCAAGGTGTTGAGGCAAGGAAAAGTCCCAAATCAAGGCATTAGCAAAGCGCTGCCTTTTCCTGAAGATCATGGCGCCTGGGGCTGGCTGCCTCCCCCACACAGCAGCCTCTTCTCCTTTCTCTTCTGGGTTCTGTAGACTTCTTCATTCTTGCTTCCACCATGTCTTCTCTCTGTGGCCTTCTCTGAAAGGTCTCCAGTAATAGGATTCTGACCCATCCTGACTCAGTTGGCCACATTTTACCTAAAAATAACCTCATCTAAAGGTCCTATTTATAATGGGTTCACACACACAGGAATGGATTAAGGATAAGAACATGTTTTTCTGGGGTAAATCTCCAAGCCACCATTCTCCAACTTTCCCACTTTCATTTTAAGAAAAAAATTACCAATTAAAATAGCTTCTGAGAGTATAAATTGGTACAACCATTTTGATGGGGCACTTGACAATATCAATCAAAATTTCAAGTGTGCATACCCTTTAACTCACAATTCCATTTCTAGAATTTTTTTTCCTACAAATAAATGCACATAGGTACATATACAAAAATGGTTACTGAGTGCTGAGGAAAAAACTAGAAGCAACCTACAATGTCATATATGGAATCCAGTAAAAAGAAAGAAGCACATCTCTCTCTCTCCTGACTTGGGATGATGTCCCCAGCTTTCTGTTAATTGAACAAGGCAAGCTGCAAGAAATATACAGTGTAGTCTAGAGTAAAAATGCATAAAAAGATAGCACCAAGCTGTCGATGATAATGGTGATCCTAGTGGCCACGTGACTAGGGGTGAGAAGTAGTGAGAGGAGGGGCAGGAGCTGAGGGATGGCTTTACATTTTTATGTGATATGTTTTATTGTTTATTTTTGTTACTATAAACATGTGTGCCCTTTATAATGCTATAAAAACACATTTTGTGAAAGCTTTCCCATAGTTTTATATTCCATTTAGGCCAGAAGGAGTAAAGAGAACTTCTGTAGAGAGGCAGTGCCTGAGTCTTGAAACACCTTGTGAGTCACCACTCACTGCCTGACGGTGTTGAGCTGCCATGGCTGGGCTATTCTGCCTTGGTCATCTGTTTTGTTGATGTGGATAGGGTTGTTTTACACCTCATTTCTGTGCTGTCTGTTTCATGGGGATTGGTGATATAACAGCAAAAATGCCAGGTATAGAGACTGGCCATGAAAAGAGGATCTGGCAAGAAGTGAAGTCCATTTGGAAGGGACTTAATTGTAATGCAAGAGTTAGGAGCGCACAAAGGAACCTCATATTTAGTAAAATTAATGGCATTGATCAATGGGACTGGTTCATGTGTAACACTTCTGAGATCTTGTCCTTGACAGCTAACAAAAGAGTGAGACAAAAGGGCACTGAAGTGCTGTGCTAGCCTGAATCCAGGGTAAGATTTCTAGAATTTTATCCATAATCAATTCAAAAGATGTTTGATGCCTGGTCAGCATGTTTGTTGAAGTGGCATAATTATATGTCTGTGTAATAACTGATTGATTCACTCAGTTATTTAACAAGCATTTTCAGAGCTCCTACTCTGTGCTAGGCAGTGGGCATGATTTACTTATTAAATGGGTTATTCACTTAGGCTTATCAAAGCCCACAACAAAATATTAAAACATTTCCATGCTGGAGAATTGACTGTTGTTGGTTGGGATCTGAAGCACTAATTTCCATAACTATAAATCCACAGCCAACTGTTGTAATAAAAGAAACCTCATGATTACTTACTTAAAAAAAGTTAATGAGGACATTTCCTGGGAGATGATATGTAAAATCTCCTCATTCAATTTTAAGCTATTGTGTCTTAAAAACTTATAGGAATTAACTGAGTCAATGTAGGGAAAAAAAAATTCTTGTTGCCAGGGTCTGCAGACAGAAACTGGGAAATGCTTTTATTTCAGATTACAAAGATAATGTCAAAGAAGAGCAATTACATGGTCTTATTTGGGAGAAGGAATCCTTGGGGGAAGAGTCCATATGATCTAGAAGGATCACTTTAAAGGAAGATGAGAGACAGAAAGGGGAAAGCAACATAAAGACTCACCCCTGAGCATTAAGAAACACTGACTAGGTCAGCGCAGAAATCTAGTCCATGGGTAGGTGTGGGACGGCTTTGGGGACTTCCTGGCAGGCGCAGGGTTTAATCCTAGCTCTTCCAGGATTCTCTTCTGGATGAAAACAATCTAAAACAAATCCATTCTTTCTCAAGTCTGCACAAGACACATTCCATCTCCCCTCTGCTCAAGATCAGATCTCAGGAATGATATTTTCCTAAGTTCAGAACAGCGGCTACTCCAGCTACGAGCATTGTGAATTCCCTTTCCTGCTGTTGCTCTTTTCCTTTCTTTGTTCAGGAACAGAGACCAAGTTCCATTTGTTCTTACACTCACTCACCTATTCATCACCCAACAATATTCATTAAGAGGAACCATTTGCCAAGTCCTGTGGTCGTTGGTGGCGATAAAGAGATGAAAAGACGCTCTCCCAGACAGCAAAGAACTCTCAGGCTCATAGAGGAGACAGCCTTGCAAGCAATCCATTACATTACCTTGAATGCCTTCTCTTCAATCCCAGCGTCAAGTTCCCTACCTTCACCTCCAGGAGGCAGCCCCACTCTGTCTGCTTCACTCCAGGTCTTCTGTCTACACCTCGACCCACGTCACTGCCTTTTCTCACCTGGACTATCCGGTCCTCTGGCTTCCATCTTGCTTCCTGCATTCCCTTTACCACGTAGCAGCCAGAAAGATCCTTAAAAAATATGAATTGGCTCAAGTCACTACCCAGAAGAAAACCCTCCAATTGAATGCACTGAATGTTAAAAAAGCAAGTCAAACTCCTTTCCTGACCTACAAGGCATCTTTGGTCTCTGTCTGCCTCTTCCACTTGGTCTCATGCCATTCTGCTTGCTGCTCGCTGTCCCCAGGTCACACCGGGCCTCTTTCTCTTTATGAACTGTGCTCATCCCTCAATATTTGGGCCTCAGCACCAATGTTCTACTTTAGAGAGGCCTTTCCTAGCCACCCTCTTTAAAGTAGGCCTCTTCCAATCTCTGTAAATCACAACTCCTTTTTATTTTTCATGGCATTTATCACTGTTTGAAAATACCTTTTTAATGTCATTGTTACTTGTTATCTATCTGTGTTCCCCTTAAGAGTCTTCTTCCCCACTCTGTGTCTTGTGACTAGGTCTGTTGCTTATACATTTATGAATTGAATGTAATGGAAGTATCATGTGATTTGCACTGTCTTCTCTACTAGTCATATTATTTGTAGATTCATTCTAACTCTAACAAGAACAGAATTCATATATCCATTCACAGAGTCAAAGAGTGAGTAGGCATTCTGCTCCTCCTGAGTATCTGAAATCAGGGATTTATTCACTTTTCATGAGCCCAGACCCCTTTGAGGATCTTAATAAAGCTCTGAACTCTCTCTTTGGGAAAATGCACATTTGCACACCTACCAAATTTTCCACACAGTTTTAGAGGGTTTAGGTAGGGTAACCAACCATCCTGGTGTGTCCAGAAGTGAGTGGTTGCCTATGGCACAACAATTTCAGTGCTAAAACTGAGACAGTCCTGGACAAACTGGGACTGTTGGTCAACCTAGATTTATGCCCCCTTTCCCCCGCCCTCCCTCCCTCCCTCCTTCCTTCCTTCCTTTTGTTGGCATCTATCATTCAAGGAAATCTCTATCATACCTAGCTCAATAGTAGCTTAAGGAACAGATAGATGCCCCCTGTCTAAATTTCAGAAAGAAAACTTTAAAATAAAGTCTATGCAAAGGAGCAGCATAAAGAGTTAGAAACCATCAGTGAGGAAGACCAGAGCTTGGACACACCAGACAAAACTTTTTTTTTAAAAAAAAGGTCCTACATGTGCTTATAGATCTAAAGGAAAACATGGACAAAGACTAAAAGAAATCAGGAAAATGATAGATGAACACAAGGAGAAATCATGAAAAGGAACCAGACAGAGCTGAAGATCACAGTAGCAGAAATTAAGAAGAAATTTCCTAAAGGATACAGCAGCAGATTGGAGCTGCCAAGAGAAAGAATCAGTGCTCTTGAAGACAGGACGATTGTAATGATTCAGGCAGAGAGGGAGAAAAAAAAAGAATGAAGGAAAGTGAACAGACTCTGAGAGACCTATGAGGCACCATTGAGCTTGCCAATATATGCATTGTGGAGGTTTAAGAAGGAGAAGAAAGAGAAAAAAGGGGCAGAAAGAATATTTGAAGAAATAATGGCCAAAAATGTTTCAAATTTAACACAAGACATGAATAAACCATCCAAGAAGATCAGCAAACTCCAAACTGGGTAAATTTGAATGGATATGCAGACATGAGATACTCAAATGGTCTATTGCTAAAGATAATGAGAATCTTGAAAACTGCAAGAGGGAAGTAACATGTCATGTCCAGGGGAGCCTCTGTAAGATTAAGTGCTGATTTTTCACAGGAAGCCATGGAAGCAAGAAGGCAGTGGGATGACATTTAAAGTGCACAGGCCTAGAGTAGCATTGTGCCTGGGAATTTCCTCCTGTCAGCCTTCATGTTACTCAAATGTGGCCAGTCTCGAAGCCAAACTCAGCATGTAAATGCAATGCCTTCCCCCCAGCGTGGGACATGACACCCGGGGATGAGCCTCCCTGGCACCGAGGGACCACTATCAACTACCAACTGATGATGCAACTGGAAAATGACCTCATACGGAAGGTTCAACGTGGATCAGCAGAATATCCCTGTCTACATAAAATAACATGACTTTAAAATGCTGTTTGTGTGTATCCTAAAGTATGCACCATAATGTAAGCACAGATGTCACCTTGTTAGAAAGCTAATGTCTCGGACTCTGTACATCACTTTAAGTAAATATGATATGAATAGGGCGTAAGAGTATCACTGTGGAAGGGAAAAGGTTTTCTGGTGGATGTGTGGGAGTGCTGTATATTATATATATACATTGCTGTGGTCTAGGACTCCTGTGAAGAAAAGCTGAATAATTAGGGGGGGGGGGGGGGGGAAAAGAAAAAAATAGGATGTGGAATTTTTTCAAGTCAACATTCTTTATCTAAGTTCTTTATCTAACTTTATCCAAGTTCTTTATCTATCCTTGAAACTCATCGCTATATGCCATTCCCTAGTAAGGGACCATGACATTATATTGGGCTTCAAATTTCGGGGAGTTCTGGATCACAGAGTGTTTCAACAATGGCAATGGAGGGATACTGGTATGGGATACCAATGACAGATGATATATGACTGACAGGGAGCTGTACAGAACATATGTCCAGGGTGCATGGTAATGTTTGGATATACTCATAGTGGCAACAATTAAAAACCACAGTAGGGGGGGTACTGGGTTCCAGGCCAGTGGTGCTCTGTCGTGGTCCCTAGGGGAGCAGCGACAGTCTCCCAGGTACAGTGGTGGGGACCGGGAGGGAGTGAGGGTTCAACAGTGAGCCCCTGATACTAATGACTATGCTTGTGAGCTGATAAACCCAAAATAATAACAAGGCCTAGAGCAACTTTGTGCCTGGGAATTTCCTTCTGTCAGCCTTCATGTTACTCAAATGTGGCCAGTCTCGAAGCCAAACTCAGCATGTAAATGCAATGCCTTCCCCCCAGCGTGGGACATGACACCCGGGGATGAGCCTCCCTGGCAACGAGGGACCACTATCAACTACCAACTGATGATGCAACTGGAAAATGACCTTATACGGAAGGTTCAATGCGGATCAGCAGAATATCCATGTCTACATAAAATACCATGACTTTAAAATGCTGTTTGACCTAAAGTAAGGGGGAAATGGAAAGGAGAAATGAGTTTATATGGCTACGAGTTTCTAAAAAAGAGTCTGGAGGCTGGCAGAAGGTTTGCCCTCATGCACAACTGAGCAGAGTCAGAGAGACAGATAAAGCAGATACAACCCCCAGATATTGGTTCCTTTGAGGGCTAAAGAGACCCATGGGAGTTATGGTCATGGCCGATGGGGTTAACTACCAGGGCAGATGGCCCCTCTTTGGAAATGGTGTTTATGTGTGATGAATCTGGACTCAGATGGGATCTCCCTTCATAAGACTTTCATGCTAATGTGCTGGAGGTGCAGTTAATGTTGGGGTTTAAGATATATTTAGGGGAGTTGAATCTCTGGACTGACAATGTGATAGCCAGATCCTGAGCCTCAACAGACTCCAGCACCTACAATCTGATTTATTGGACTTACCACACTCAGCTAAGATGGAGGTGAAGAAGGACAACCACCACACCATGGAGCCTAGAGTGATTACAACTGAAAATGGGAGGATTGCATCCAGCATCCAGGTGGAATCTGAGCCTCCTCTTGACATAAAGGTGCAATGGACACAACCAATCCAGTGTCCACATAGAAGAGGTGGCATTGGATTGGGAAAAGTGGACATAATGGACAAAGGGTATGGGGAAAGGCAGGAAGAGATGAGAGGTGGAGGCATCTTCGGGACATGGAGCTGCCCTGGATGGTGCTTCAGAGGTAATCACCGGACATTGTAAATCCTCACAGGGCCTACATGATGGAATAGAGGAGAGTATGGGCCATGATGTGAACCAATGTATATGAGGTGCAGAGGTGCCCAAAGATGTACTTACCAAATCCAGTGGATGTGTCATGATGATGGGAACGAGTGTTGTTGGGGGGGGGGGAGAGGGGGGGTGGGGGGGTGGGGTTGAATGGGACCTCACATATATATTTTTAATGTAATATTATTACAAAGTCAATAAAAAATAAAAAAATTAAAAAAAAAAAAAAAAAAAAAAAAGAAAAAAGACCTTGAACAAAAGGGGGAAATATTAATAAAATGGATTTTTTTGGCTAAGAACCTTCAAAAAAAAAAAAAATAAAATAAAATAAAATGCTGTTTGACCTAATGTAAGGGGGAAATGGAAAGGAGAAATGAGTTTATATGGCTATGAGTCTCTAAAAAAGAGTCTGGAGGCTGTCAAAAGGATTGCCCTTATGCACAACTGAGCAGAGTCTGAGAGACAGATAAAGCAGATACAACCCCCAGATATCAGTTCCTTCGAGAGCTAAAGAGACCCATGGGAGTTATGGTCATGGCTGATGGGGTTAACTACCAGGTCAGATGGCCCCTCTTTGGAACTGGTGTTTATGTGTGATGAATCTGGACTCAGATGGGATCTCTCTTCATAAGACTTTCATGCTAATGTGCTGGAGGTGCAGTTAGTGTCAGGGTTTAAGATATATTTAGGGGAGTTGAATCTCTGGACTGTCAATGTGATAGCCAGGTCCTGAGCCTCAACAGACTCCAGCACCTACAGTCTGACTTATTGGGCTCACCACACTTAGCTAAGATGGAGTTGAAGAAGGGCAACCACCACACCATGGAGCCTAGAGTGATTACAACTGAAAGTGGGAGGATTGCATCAAGCATCCATGTGGAATCTGAGCCTCCTCTTGACATAGAGGTGCAATGGACACAACCAATCCAATGTCCACATAGAAAATGTGGCATTGGATTGAGAAAAGTGGACATGATGGCTGATGGGTATGGGGAAAGGCAGGAAGAGATGAGAGGTGGAGGCGTCTTTGGGACATGGAGCTGCCCTGGATGGTGCTTCAGGGGCAATCACCGGACATTGTAAATCCTCACAGGGCCCACTGGATGGAATGGGGGAGAGTGTGGGCCATGGTGTGGACCGTTGACCATGGGGTGCAGGGGTGCCCAGAGATGTACTTGCCAAATGCAATGGATGTGTCATGATGAAGGGAGGGAGTGTTGCTGGGGGGGGGGAGAGGTAGGGTGGGGGTGGTAGGGTTCAATGGGACCTCATATATATATATATATTTTTAATGTAATATTATTACAAAGTCAATTAAAAAAAAAAAAAAGTGCTGAAAGCAAAAAGTTGCCGCCCAAGAATGCTATCTAGCAAAACTGTCTTTAAAAAATGAGGCTGACAGTCTCGAAGCCAAACTCAGCATGTAGATGCAGTGCATTCCCCTCAGCGTGGGACATGACACCCGGGGATGAGCCTCCCTGGCACCGAGGGATCACTACCAAATACCAGCTGATGATGCAACTAGAAAATGACTTTGAATTAAAGGTTCAACGTGGATCAGCAGAATATCCCTGTCTACATATAATAACAGGACTTTAAAATGCTGTTTGACCTAATGTAAGGGGGAAATGGAAAGGAGAAATGAGTTTATATGGCTATGAGTCTCTAAAAAAGAGTCTGGAGGCTGTCAGAAGGATTGCCCTTATGCACACCTGAGCAGAGTCTCAGAGACAGATAAAGTAGATACAACCCCAGGTATTGGTTCTTTTGAGGGCTAAAGTGACCCACGGGTTCTATGGTCATGGCAGATGGGGTTCACTGCCATGTCAGTTGGCCCTTCTTTGGAGCTGGTGTTTCTGCGTGATGGAACTGGACTCAGATGGGATCTCTTTTCACAAGACTTTCATGCTGGAATTGTAATTGGTGCTGGGGTTAAAGATATATCTAGGGGATTTGAATCTCTGGACTGACAATATGATAGCCACGCCCTGAACCTCAACAGACTTCAACTCCTACACTCTGATTTATTGGACTTACCCCACTCAGCTAACATGGAGTTGAAGAATGTCAACCACCATACCATGGAGCCTAGAGTGCCTACAACTGAAAGCAGGAGGATTGCATCCAGTATCCATGTGGAATCTAAGCCCCCTCTTGACATAGATGTGCAATGGACACAACCAATCCAATGTCCACAGAGAAAATGTGGCATTGGTGTGGGAAAGGTGGCCATGGTGGCTGCTGGGTATGGGGAATGGGAGGAAGAGATGAGATGTGGAGGTGTTTTCAGGACTTGGAGTTGTCCTGGGTGGGGCTTCATGGACAATTATGGGACATTGTAGATCCCCCCAGGGCCCACTGGATGGAACGTGGGAGAGTGTGGGCTATAATGTGGACCATTGACCATGAGGTGCAGCAATGCCCAGAGATGTACTTACCAAATGCAATGGATGTGTCATGATGATGGGAGAGAGTGTTGCTGTGGGGGGAGTGGGGGGTTGGGGGCGGTGGGGTTGAATGGGACTTCGTATTTTTTGAATGTAATATTTTTTTAAAAAATGAATAATAAAAAACAAAACAAACAAACAAAAAATGAGGCTGAGATTCAGACATTCTCAGTCAAAAACAAAGGGAGTTCATCACCCTAAACTAGCCCTACAAGAAATGCTAAAGGGAGTTCTTCAGGTTAAAAGGAAAGGACACTAGACAATAGAATGAAGCTGTATGAAGAAATAAAGATCTCTGGTAAAGGTAATAGCATAGCTAATATAAATGCTAGTACTGTTTGGTTTGTAGCCCCACTTTTTACTTTCTTACTGGATATAAAATGCAAATGCATAAAAGATCATGGTAAGTCAATGGTCTGGGACTTATAAGGTATAAATATGTAGTTTGTGACAAGAACTACATAAAAGTGGGGGGCTGGAAGGGTATGAGGACATAATGTATATATGCAATTGAAGTTAAGTAGGCATCACGTTGCTGGGGAACTCACAGACACACTTAGCGGCCATCTCCCAGCTTTTACCTACTCTCCCACCCCCTCCCTTTTTCTATTATGCAAAGCAATTTCAATATGTTTCCATTCTGCAGCCCTGGAGAGATGTTAGGTGTAAGGGAGTGGCCTGACCATCTGTTTAACCTAGAAACTGGGAACAAACAGTCCCAGTTGCTTATCAGAGTGGGAACTCTCAGTAGCAAAGCCCCCTCCTCCTGGGTTGTATAAATATCCTGCCCTCGGGGAGCATAGATATTTCTCTCCTCTCTGATGCAAAGTGATATGGAGCTGCCACTCACTGACCCTGACCCTAGCAGTTGGCTTCCCTGGGAGACTGGCCATGATGGGATCTCTTCCCTGTCTTTTTTATATCCTTTGTGCCAAGAAAGAGGTCATTTGCTGAAAGTCTTTGTTGTGCCTGAGCCTGTGCTCCTACATACATCATGCAGCAGCTCACTCCACACAAACTAAATGAGAATATTATAGATTTTGGTTGTCAAATTTAAGCTACAAAGTGGTAGCCGCAAAGAACATATTGAAAAATAAATGCCCAGAAAGAAATGAGAAAGGACTCACTGCAAAGATGGGCAAGGGATTTGAGTGGACATTTCTCCAGAGAAGATACACAGATGGCCAAGGAGCACATGAAGGGATGCTCAATAACGTGGGTTTCTGGGGAGGAGCAAATTGGAACCATGATGAGATGCCAGCACACACCCATTAGAATGGCCATTATTAGGAAAACGAGAGGCAAGGATGCAGAGATGGAAACCTTAGTACGTTGTTGGTGGGAATGTAAAATGGTTTAGCTGCTATGGAAAACAGTTTGGTGGATCTTCAAAAAGTTAAACATAGAATTATCATATAACCTGGCAGCCCCATTTTAGTCATATATCCAAAAGAATTGGAAGCAGGGATGCAGATATTTGTATACCAATGTTCATCGCAGTATTATTCACCATAGTTAAAAGGTAGAAGTTGCTTAAATGTGAGTCAGTAGATGAATGGATAAACAAGGTATATACACACAATAGAATATTATTCGCCCCAAAAGGGAGAGGGGTTCTGATGCATATTACTATGTGGATGAACCTTGAATTTATGTTGAGTGAAGTCACAAAGGGACAAGTAGATATTATGTGACTCCACTTATACAAAATAGCTAGAATATGCACATTCATAGGGACAGAAATTAGAGCGTGGGTTGCTGGGAAAGGGGAGGAGGGAGATGGGATGGTTAATGCACAATGGGTGCAGCGTTTCTATTTGGGGTGATGGGAGGGCCCTGGTAACACTGGTGGTGAGGGTGGCACAACAGTGTATGAGTATGGTTAATCCCACGGAATTGTGTGCTTGGGAGTGGTTGAAATAGGAAAATTCATGTTGTATAAATGTTTCCACAATTACAAAAAAGAGGAAGATTCAAGGAAAAAAATAAAACAACTAAAGGCAGTACTTGATTCCAGACTGGCTCTAATAGTGCAAGAGAAAGTGCCCAAAATGTTATTATAAGGACATATGGAAAAATTGGAGTATGGACTGTAAACCTTATATCAGTGCTAAATTTCTTGAACTTGATAACTGCATTTAAGGTAGATGCACAAGTGAATATCCTGTTCTTAGGAAATATACATGGAAGTATTAAGTTTTCAAAGAGCATGATTTATAAAACCTATTCTTGAATGTTTAGAAAATAGAAAGATAGCTAGATGGATGGATGGATAGGCAGGTAGGTAGATATGTAGATAGAATGATATAACAAATGTGGCAAAATGTTAAAAGTTGCTGAATCTGGGTATCTGGTAGGGAGTATATTGATTTTCTCTGTATTGGTTTTATATTATTTTTTTTTAACTGTCCTTTGAGTTCAAAATTATTTCAAAATCAAAAGTTATAAACAAAGGTGGGTCTCCACGAATGAAGAGTAAACCCTTTACTGTTTACCAAGATTGACCACTGGAAATAAAAATAATAGCTGACACCTACTGAGACCATACTTTGTGCTACGTGCTATGCTAAGCTCTTTGGTCTTTTAAGCCTCACAATGACTTTAAGGGGAGGTTACCAGTCATACACTCTTACAGAGAGACCTGCCGAAGGTCAGTCTTAGCCAGATAAAGCCAGGACCTGAACCCACTATGCTCTGTCCCCAAAACCTCAGCTCTTCAATCCTGGCCAGAGATGGAGGAGGGCTGACTCTAAGCGATAGCTTTCTCCACTTCCCTCCAAGATGTGGTGTGTGTACAAAAATCACACTCATTTCTCTTCTTTTCCCCCAAGCCTACCTATTACCCTGCCTCACAGGAGGAAAGTCCAGTCCATCTGGGTGCCTAGTGAGTTTAGCGGCCAGTTAAGGGGGCCAAGCTGCGTCTTGTGGTAGGCCTGTGTGATTAATCTGTGGGGACTTCAAAGTGAGGTCTGGGCCTGTGGACCCATCAGAGGGAGCTTGTTGCCAGCTGCCACCCAGACACGTGACAGAAGGGGAGACAGTGGGGCCAAGAGGAGCAGGGAATGGGACTGGGGGTGCTGGCAGGGGGATACAATAAATGTGCCCGCAGGAGTGCAGCCTCTGCATCCCACATGAGTGGTGGGGTTTCTAGTCACAAGAAACCAGGAAAATGGGCCCCAGAGAGCCGAAGAGGCCGAAGGAACAGAGGCAGAGCCTGTCCATGCCTTGAGCACTGCCTGAGAGCCGCTGAGTCAAGGGAGTTCACATTTGCCTTCTTATTAGCCGAAAAAATTGGAATAAACAAACTGGATTCCCTGGAGCCCACTTTATTATATTAGAAGTCATCTTTCCTCAGGATTGGGGACGGGGGGAGAGTCCCTCAAGCCTTTGAGGTGGAACCATTTTGAAAATTCTTGACTAGACTTTTGATCACTTACAAGAAAGAAAAAAAAATGACTTAAAAGCTTTCCTCTTCTCCCCCCTCTCAAACAAAGAAAACACTCCATGTATATGTTAGCTTTTAGGGAAAGAAAAGAAAAGAATCAGCTTTTTCTTGCTGACTAAGAGAGAAAGGGATCAGCTGACAAGTCCCGCTGCAGGCTGCCTCACTAGGAATTCCTTGACAGGGAGCTGGGAGCCCTGACATAACATTAAAATATTCAACAAGAGGGTCTCCCACCATATAACAGCTTGTACATATGGACTTTGATAATAAATCTGCATTGGCTAATGTCTCTGAAGCTATTTCCTGCTAAACCCATGTTAGCTGGGCTCTCCCTGCTTCTTGGGGCAGATAGACTTGGCTTCGCTCGTCTGAGAATCTCTGAGAGGAAGTGCATTCTCCTGGTCATCTGTGGGTCTTCCTCAGTTTATGGATTGTTTTGTCCGTCTGTGTATCCATCTCTGACTCACAGAAGGCCAACATATAAAACTAGGCTCCTTCCTTGATTCCTGCAAAGACCCACTCCCAGCAGGGCTGATTTACGTGTGTGTCATCAAATCAGTTGGGGACTTTGGTGATCAGAGGAGGGGTGAACAACAAAGCAAATGCACCTGCAGAGTGCCCCAGCCTCAAGTCCACTGGCTGGCTCCCCTGTCCTCGGCTTGCACATTTGCTGTTTGTTTGTTTCTTATGCCCTTCACGCTTACCCACTACCACCACTGCCATCACCATCACCAAGTTACTGACTTCTCACATGAAAAAATCCTTTCTCAAGAAAAGTATACGTACTTTTGATGTCTCAGCTCGCACATGCCTTTGGGGTCTCATGCCTTCCCAAGGTATTTTCTGAAATGAAGGCAGTTGCCCCCCACTAGGTGCCAAAAGGAATTTTGGGACCAGATGTTAGGATAACCAATTTTTTCATCCATCTCCACACCAGTCTACAAGGGAGTAAATGAAATCTTCCAGTTTCTGCCTCCAGTATTGGGTGTTCTAAGGTAGGCAGGTGAGACCTCGCTCTGTCCCTCACTGCTGGACAAGTGCTTTCTCTCTCTTGGATTAAGTTTAGCTGGTCAAGTGCAGTGGTTGGAAAAGATGATTTGTAAAGTCAGTTCCTGTTCTGAAATACAAGGATTGATGATGTACAGAGTGGGCACCCTATAGATAAGCCCTGAACAATAGCAGAGCTTTACTAATGAAGGTGACATAAAGGCTACATTCTCTCTTAGGACTTTATCGATGAATACTGAAAGATGATCCTGGGAAGATTCCTTCCAGTTCAACACATTCAAATTTCCTTTAACATTTAAAATCAGGATTGAAATATGAAAGATGTGGATAATTTGCTTTCCTTTTCTTAGCCCCATCTAAGGGCCCATCTGCATATTTTTGTGCAAGGATTAGAATGAAATAGTTGAGAGGCCCTTCAAATTACTCTTTTTATTTGTTAGAAGGAAATTTTTCTATTCTACATCATTTAAATTCTTTGTCATTCTCTAAATATTTATGGAACCCCTAATAATATCTCCTATTACTCTTGGTAACATGATCATTTATCTCAAAAATGTGTTCTTTGAATCATCTGAGGATCTTGATTTATAAAAATAAATTCCCTAAATCTCCTTTTAATTAATGAAGATTAAGAAGTCCATTGTACCATGTAATAAAACACATTTCCTTCTGCGCATTTGCTCCTGCCCTATGAATACAGAGGAATGTAAGAATCCATTTGGTTTTATCTAGGTCAGGGCTAAAAGATTCCTCCTAGGAAGCATGAATTTTCTGCCCTGACAAAGACAAGATGATCACCAACTCCTCTGAATTTGTAAACTAGCTAAAGGTTCTGGGAGTGCAGTCAAGAAGTCAGAGCCAGCTGGATTACTCATCATAGGGAAAGGAAATTCATGATCTTGTGTTGGGAGATGAGCATTCAGGCCGTGGTTCTGTCACTTGGCCATAGTTTCCTGATGTATGGAAGGGACACTTGATGGCATATCCCCGATTGGATTGTCCTATAGGTTGACTGTGGTAATACCAGTTGCTGGTGTCTTTGAGGGAGTCCAATAAATAGTCCCATCTCCCATGTTTAAGCTCTGAACCAATTGAGAAGAATGGTAAAGATTTGGTAAGCTTGTACTGACAAAATCTGGGTTGGTGATGTAATTAGTGTAGCAGCCAAAATCGGTCTGCCAACTCCTGACTCCAGTCTCAACCTTGGAGCAATACCTCTGAGGGAAAATTTAGGTTGACCCTCTTTCCTTACTCTGGGCAGAGGAGGAAGGAGAAAGAGACCAAATCCTTCATGCTCAGGAGCTTTGGTGTCTTAGTGCCACGGCATTAAAAACAGGAATTATCAACCAGTTAAATCACCTCTGCTGAGGGAAAGATGGAGCATGAGGCCTGAAAGGTTTAGGGAAAATCCCTGCTCATGGAAAACAAAGGAGGGGGGCAAGACATTCTCTTCTGACATTGGTGTATAGGCTCTAAAAATACTTCATAATTGTTTGTTGTTATTTCTGTTTATTAATAAGGAAGACATAATTGACTTGGAATAGTAATAGTAATAGCTAACATTTATTCAGTGTTTACATTGAACAGCATTCAGTATTTACTATACCAAGTACTCCACTAAACTTTTCACATATTTTATCCTATTTAATCTTTTTCATCCACCTTATAAAATTGTATTGTCCCCAGCTTACAGAACAGGGTGCTAAGGTACAGAAAGGTTGTATAACTTGCCCTAGTTCACAGAGCTAGTAGATTAGTTATCTATTGTTGTATAACAAAATATCCTAAATTTACTGGCTGGAAACAACCACCCCACTTTTGTTTTGTTTTTTAATCTCACCAATATGCATGTTAAGCACCCAGTGGTGTTGCCTAGGCAACTTGATTGGGATTAGAAGATCTAAGATGGCTTTACTCCCATGTCTTGTGCCTCAGTTGGGGCACCAGAATGCTGTTGGTATGTGTAGTGTACTTCATTGGAAGTCAGAGAACTAATTTTGCTCTGCTTTATACCTTCATAGCCACTTATCATAAGGTCTGTTTCCTTATCTGTAAAATGAGGAAGTTGTACTAAATCACTGGTTGACAAAAAATGATAGGGTCATAAATAAGATAGAAGTTAATCTCTCTCTCTCTCATGCAAGAATTCTGAGATCCAGGTTTGCTTTGGTGACATCGCAGTCACCTGGGACTTAAGTTCCTTCTAACTTGATATTCTATCCTATTCAGCACGCTGCCTCATAGTCCAAGATGGCCGCCTGAATCAGGGCAGGTTCCATCAATCCAGCAGCAGAAAGCAGGAGCAGGTGAAGAAAAGCCCACCTCATCTCTTTCAGGACACTGAAAGTTTTACATAACCCTTCTTTAGCAAATCATTGGATTTGCTAAAGCTTAGTTCCATGGCCTAATCTGACTGCAGAGAAGGATGAGAAATGTACCCTTTTAGCTGGGCGGCAACACAGCCTGCTATACATAAGGGTTCTCTTTGCCAAGATGAAGAGGGGAAAGGATAATGAGAGGTAACTAGCAGTCTCTGCCATACGGTCTGCTTTGGGTAAGGTAATTAGAGAAGGCCTCCCAGAGGAGATTAAAACTGAGCTTAAAATTGAAAGATGAAGAATCGGTTACGCAAAAAAAATCTATGGAAAGAATATCCCAGGAAGAGGTCTGAGTTGGTATTATGAAACCATGCTTTGGGGTCATCAATTATTTGCAAAATCCAATGTCATTTCCCCTTTTATGGGTACTCTAGACTATACTCCCCAGCCTTTCCTGTAGTTAGGTTGAAGTCTCATGACTGAGCTCTTGTCAATGACCTTTGTTCCATTTTCAAGCCCATACAAAACCTCTCCCCTGGCTCCCTACCACTGCCAACAGTAGTGGTATTACCACCATTTTCATGGCCATCATGATGTCCATGTACTGAAGGCTGTGATGTCCAAGATGGAGGAAGCCTGGATCTTGGAGTCCTCAGAGGAGAGTATACCAGACTCTGATATGAAGGAGAAATAATCATTTTATTAAGCCACTGATAGGTTGGTTTGCTTGTTATCTCAGCATGTCATGGCCTCTTTTGGCTAGTACACGTGTGTTTGGAGAATAAATAAAAGGCAAGTATGACTTGGGTACAGTAAGTAAAGTGAAGAGTAGGAACGATATGAGACAATTGGAGAAAGAGGCAAGAGCAGAATCAAGGAGATTAGGTAATGAGGTTATTAAAATAATCCAGCATAGGGATGAAGATGTTTGGACTAGAGTGATGGCAGTTGCGATGGAAGAAGTAAATGCACTCCAGGTATATTCAGGAGCAAGAAACACGCCATTCATACAAAAAAAAAAAAAAAAAAAGAAAAGAAAAAATGGAGCAATTTTGATTAAAGAAGAAGTGGGTGCTCTAGATCCTTACTCACTTAGTCTCCCCCTCATCTTCTTCTTCTGTAGCCCCAAGACTTATTCACAGATCTCTAGGATTCATGGGGACAATGTGCAAATCACTGGATTGGATGATGCATTCTGAATTACATTCTGTAATTTTACTGTCTTCTTACTTAAAAGATATTTAATTTGGCCTATTTTCAATTTGGATCTTTTCTAAATTGAATGTTAAATTGAGGAACCAGATTAAAAATAATTACTGAATTCAGTCTTCAGAAACTAAGGATTGAGCACAGTACCACAGAAATTAGATGCCTGATAAGAACACATTTTAAAAATATATGTTTTAAATTAAATAACTAACACAAGTTCCTTATATAAAATCTGAAAAAACATATATACTTAGTAAGAGAGTTGGGACTTGAAGATAAGCCTCCTCTGCTTCCATTATCACATCTTCTCTGACTTTGACCTTCCCACCTCCCTCTTAAAAGGATTCTTGTGACTACATTGGACCCAACTGGATAATACAGGGTACTCTCCTCATCTCAAGATCCTTAACTTAATCATGTTTGCAAAGTCCTGTTTGCCATGTAAAAGAAAGTATCTACATTTTCTGGGGATAGGATGAGGACCTCTTTGGGGTGGGGGTTATTCTGTCTACCACACCCTACTTTTCAGACAGGAAGCAGATCTAACAGTGTCCTCTCATCAGGCAGACTCATGCGGAGACCTTCGAGATCATCTAGTTCAATTCTCTCCTCTGACAAATGAAGAGACAGATTTGTCCAGGGAAGCTGTGACTTGTCCATGTTCTCAGGGAGAGTGAGTGGTCACTGAGGCCAGCTGATCCCGGGCCAGAGGTTTCTTACTGCACAATATCATCTGAAGAACCAAGAGAATGGAGGCATAAGTTTATGTGCAAGTACTGGCAGGTGCCTCCACACGTTTGCGTTTCACAAGGTCATATGAGCAGAAACTCTCCCAGCTGAAGGATTAGCAGCTGAAGCCAGGGAGTAAGGTAGGCGTCTTCTGTATTGAAATGAAATTGATTTTGCCCCAAGATTCTGCTGCATAATTGTGCCCTGCTCTAAGCTAGCTTGTTAGTGGTTTGATTAGAATCTTACTCATATTTGAATTTGTCTCCCTTGATACTTGACCTTTTAATTGTAAGGAATATGTTGCTCTGGTTTTTGGGCTGGTTGGTTGCCATCTTTAACAGAATATCCCTAGTGGGTGGCCCTTCGGCATCAGTCATGGGGCCTCATCAGTTAAGGTCGGCAGAGTGGGATTGCTCTAGTGGTAAGCACATTGCTATGAAAATCCCGAAGAAATACAAGAGAAGGCTGTTCCTGTCTAGGCCAGCGGAGAAGCAGGCCCATTGCTGAGCTCCCCGAGGCTTCGTGGTCCATCTAGAACACGTTTTTATGAAATACAGAGGAGAGAAGGGAACCGGCTATGCACTGTAGTTTGTGTGCATGTTTAACACTGACTTAGAATATTTTTTATGTTTTAATAAGTTGTAGAGGATGTAAACATGATGGATTATTTAGGGACTCAGATGTTATCTTTTGCCATTTGGAAACATAGCCAGGCACTCAATGTATGTTTACCTGAGAAGAAGATTTTTTGTTTTTTGTTTTAGGTACCAGGGGCCAGGTATTAAACCTGGGACCTCGAATGTGGGAAGCTGGTGCTCAACCACTGAACCATATTGGCTTCCCTTAGTTGTTTTTTTTTCATTTGTTTTGCTTATTGTCTGTTTTTGCTTTTTCAGGAGGCCCTGGGAATTGAACCTGGGACTTCCCATGTGGGAGGTGGGTGCTCAACTGCTTTCCAGAAGACTTTTTGATTGAAGAGAAGTTCATCTATATTGGCATCTCAATAGTTTAAGTTTTGTGATCTTTTATGAGTTCATGCAGTGGTTGATAAAATCAAATGATGTTGAACTTTTCCCCAAATTTCATAAAATAATTAAGCTAAATGGTAGAATCATATATTTTCCACACCTATATATCTCTTGTGTATAACACTATTTATTAAATCTCATATCAATTGGAATCTGTTTAATTTAAAAACACTCTTTATTCTGGGTAGGTTTGGTTTTTGATATTTCAAGGAACATTATGGCTTTTAGGTGCTGTAAGCCTGAACATACAATGACCTACTGGACATGGTCACTTAAATGTCTCTCAGGCCCCTCAAACATGATGATTCTAAAATAGAACCGTTCCCTCCTAAACCTGCCTGCCTTCTGATGTCCCCACTCCCCACCCAGTTTCCCAAGCTAAACACTGAGAGAGACCTTGATTCTTTCTTCTCCGCAATATTTAATGAGTCACCATGTTCTGCCCAGTTTGCCTTTCTGATATCTCTGTGATCCATCTCTTTCCATTGCTGATTTTATTACCTGGGTTCCAGTTTATTTGTTGAGAACTAGATAGTAGGGCAACCTTCCAAACTCAGCCTGGAGCCCTGCCCCCTCCCATCTCTTCTCTGGATAGCAGGATTCTTAACCTTTTTTTGTTCCACGGACCTCTTTGCCAGTCAGATGAAATAAATACTACTGTAATTTATTTATTGCTTATATTCATAAGTGAAGGAAATGTGAGATTTCAGTTAGAAGTCAGAGAAAATAAAGATAATAAGTTATTTTTTTCAATTCAAGCTCACGGATCCCCTGAAATCTTTCCAAGGACCCTTTGGGGGTTCGTGGGACCCTGGTTAAGAACCCCTGCTATGTAACAACCCAGATGGAACTTGTAAAAATGCGGAGATGAGCATTATCTGACGCTACTGAAAGTCGTTCATTGGCCCTAGGATAAAGGCCCAGCTCGGTGGCGTGGCCCTCAGCACCATCTGTGACCAGTGCTGTCTCTTCTGCCACCACTTTACTCGCTTTGGAAGGAACAACAGCCAGCAAGCCTCCATCCGACAATCTCCTCGGCTTCTATTCCTTGTGCATTCAGTCTTCCATCAGAGTGTTCCGGAGCGCTGTCCATGCACCAGGCATTGTGGGAGGTCTGCCTTTAAGGAATTCCTGGTCATCCCCACAGCACTCATAAATAGACAAGTCTACTATCTTGGGTAAAGTGAAAAGATGCAGTTAGGCACAATGCTATAGAAACACAAAGGAAAAGAACTTCTTCTAGCATGAGAAGGCTTGCGAAGGCTTCTCTCAGGAGGGGTCAGCTGTGCTGAGTCTTACCTGCAAAGAAAGATTTAGGGCTCCCCTACCTTGAGGTGCTCCTTTAGGGCAATCACCTGGCACTTTACATGGATGTTAATGAAAAGAAGAAACCTAAAATGTAGTGAGCACTCGCTGTATGCGAGGCACTGGGTTGAATGTTGTACCTGCATCTTGTTACTACTTTTGTTAGTATTGCACTGTATTGTTATCCATTCAAACAGGTCTCTGTGATGTGTTCATATAAATCTAGAATAGCAGAATAACAAAAACTGACATTAGAAAGTGAACTGGATTAGTGATGCAGCCCTTCCTTTCAGAAGTGCGGTGTTTTCACAGACCAAATGAGGCTGGAGGCAACTTAGAATGGAGGGAAAGCCCATTTGTAGGATGCTGGGTAATTCTTAGCTTCTCCTACCATGAACCCAAGCTTCATAATCATTTGGAAATATTTTTGTTCTATGGAAAATATTGGACAAGTCACTTTGGGAAGAAAATATTATGTTTTCTTGCATTTTGTAAGAAGCTGGTACTATTTCACCAGTTCCTCCACCATCCCCATTGTACCCATCAGTGGTTCTAGAGGCACACTGAAACCATCCCGGGTTGACGTGGGCAAAAAATAAATGTGTTCAAAAGACTTGGTGCAGGAGAGGCAGTGGTGAGGAAAATGGGGGGCGGGAAGGTGGGAGAGCAGAAGCCAGAGAAACTCAGGGAGGTGGCAATCCCGGCACCCCTTCTCTAACTGCAGACACCGTTCCTGTCGATCATTCACACAGTACCGGATCCTGAACGATGGGTATGACCCTGGTCCCACCACTCAAGCCCCAGGAATGTGACCGTCCTGATTGCTGTTGCTACCACCAACAGTTCATTGTGGTTGTTAAAAAAGTCTTTCTTTTTTCCTTCTTTCCATTATTATTGCTCAGTAGGAAGACTGAGGGAGGTACGCCTGACCGTTGGTGGTCATGTGCCTTTGCCCTACCTGCAAGCCAGTTTGAGAAAGGTAGTCTCAGCAGCTTAGGAATGCACAGTATTACTGGAAGACCTTTAGCTTCCGTCGCAGGAGATGGGTTCGGCTTCATACCAGAAGTGAGACTTGCCTAGATAAAGGAAAAGAATTCTGATGCTGGCCAAATGGAAAAAACCAATGGCTATTATTCTCTCCAAAGCACTAAAGCTCCAAATACCTGTTGTGTCTGCAGACAATTGGGCTTTTGGTCGAATGGCCTAGGTGGAGGATTTGGGAGAGCAGCGCATATAAATGTCCTGTCTTTTTTTGCCAAACATCTAAATGATGAAGTATTGTAAAGTAATTCCAAAGCAGTAAAGTAGAAAAGCCAAAATATTCCCCATTCCTTTCCTACCAATTATTTGAGAACCATGTAGTTTATTTGAAATCATTTCGAGATATCTAAGTATATTCAGAGGAATAGTCAATAAATATTTTTCAATAAAAAATTGAGCATGAGCAGTAAATGTTCCAATTTTTAAAAATTAATGAGGCTGCATTTCTTCAACTATAGCAGTTACAGTTTATGTATTGTCTGTATTTAAATTCAATGCTACTTAACACAGGGTCTGGCCATACATATGGGAGATGCTTGCTAAGTGTTTGGATAGAAATGAAATTTTTGAGTGCCCTTGAGACCTGATTGAGCCAAGAATTAAGGGAGGGCATGCTCTTGGTTGATTGCTGCAATTTGATTTCTCACTTTTCTGTTGGAATGAAAATGAAATTCACAAATTCCTAGAGGCTTTTATTAGGAGTGAAATTCCAAGCTTTTATGATCCTTGTCTGTAAAGGAACTTACTGGACTCCATGCCTTAGATTACTGACCTACATCTGGATCCTAGATGGATTCATGGCTCTCCTTATAGTCTATAAATCACACTTCCAAAATGAAACCTCTTTTAATCTACTCCAGCCACAGCCATTTGTCAATATTTTGTTAACAGCTGAAGAAAGTATCTTAAAAACAAAAGCTCTTTTTAATTTAGGAAAGATTTTCCTTATCCCTATGTTGTATTTGAATTAACTTTGTTTTCTCTGCAACCAAAATCTTCCTTTTCAGATATTAGTAGTGCTAATGATAAAGTTTTCTCGTTTTAAGTAATTTTTTCCCTTTGTTTTTTAACTAAAACATACTTATCATTTATTAGAAAATGTGGTAGAGAAAATGACCCAAAATATTATAACTTATAGAATGCTCACCATTCTAAATATTTTTTTTTTCTGTTACTGCTGTGACAAATTACCAGCAAACAGTGGGTTAAAACAACCCAACTTAGTAGATTACAGTTCTGTGGTTCAGAAGACCAGTAGGGTCTCAGTGGGCTAAAATCAAAGTGCTGGCCGGGCTGAGTTCCTTTCGGGAGGCTCTTGGGGGAATCTCTTCCTTGCCTTGTCCAGCTTCTAGAGGCCACTTGCATGCCCTGGCTTGTGGCACCATCTTCGAAGTCAGCAGTGGACCCTCTCTCTGACCCTGCCTCTCTCTCTCTGACTTCCATCTTCTTCCCTCATCTACTTTCAAGGACCTTTGTGATTACATGGATCCTAGCTGGATAATTCCAGATCATCTCTGGTCAGCTAATGTTCTCTTGGGTTCCATCTACAGCCTTTGTTCCCCTTTGCAATGTGAGGAACATACTCCCAGGTTCCCAGGATTAGGACCTGGACATTGGGAGTTGGGGGAGGGGTACTTTTCTGCCCACTGCACTGCTCAACAATGCTCTAGTACCTACAGGTACTAGTGGTATCATCGCTACAAATGAAGTGCTGGAAGGTCAGGGAACTGGGATTTGATCCCAGGCAGTCTGGTTCTGGAGACCTTGCTCTTAAAATTATACTAACACCATTGACATATTGTTATATGTTTATTTTAATACCTTTTTACTCTGCCTTTTTACAGAGTTGTGATCACAGTATAGGTATAACTTTTAGCCTTTTAACATCATTTTTATCCTTAGCATTACTATATTAACTTTCCCCCACATTGTTAAATAGCCCGAACGATATCCCATTTCTGCCTCAGGGCCTCGGCATGTGCTGTTTGCCCTGCCAGTGAGACTTCCGTATATCCATGTGCCTCGTTTCCTCTCACTTACTGTGCAAAGGTTGCCTCCTCAGAGATGCTTTACTTGCCGTCGATCTTAAGAGAGCACCCCATCACTCTCAGCCATCACACCCTGCTCTTTTTCTCTCCATAGCATTGACCACTAAGTGATTTCATGTAACATGCTTATTTATCATTTGTCTTCCCCACTAGCATATAATCTCCATGTGGGTAGGGGCTTTATTTTGCTCATTGATGTCCAAGAATGGACAGTGGAAATTTTGATGTCAAGGAAAACCATTCACAATGCTACTGCTACCCTAACAAATATCCACTGTCCTCATATGCTGCTCATCGATCATTTGTAAATATAATTTCACATATTTAATGATAGCATGAGGCAGTTATATATGCTTATATATATTTATTTAGGTGAATTTTAAAATCTTAAGCATTTTCCATCCTGTACCATTGCCCCATCATCTTCAGAACTATTAATTTTGATGGCTGTATGAAAAATAACATTAAATAATATTAAATTGGTGTATGTAATGATATACCAGTAATTCAATAGTAGAATCATTCTATTCACTGTCATTTAGATTTGACTTTGCTTTTTTATTAATGGGTTATTTAATCTTTGACAAATTACATAACCTCTCTGATTCATTTCCTCAGTAGGAAATGAATATCTAGATTAGTACTGTTATATATATAACAGAAGTCAAGTACCCAGATAATACCTGACAAATAATAACCTTTCAGATAACGATTAATTTCCTTAGTTTGGGTCTGTTTCCAATATTGAAGCAAAATAATATTCCAACAACTATTTGTTGTCATTGACACATTTGTATTATTACCTTAGGATAAATATCTAGGAGTGGTGTTCTGTACTGGAAGGTTCTAATTTTTGTTAAATGGAACAGATATTTTTTATCTTTGTTTAAAGTGTGAATTTCATTGAAGACAGGTAAGTGATATTATTCTTGGTTTATAGTATATTTTATTTACAATATAAAGTTTTAATTATTTCAGGAGTATTTTCTGTATGCCCAGTAACATTTTAAGCCATTCAAGGTATAAACATTTCCTTTGTTTTTATGCCGTAAAAATACTCAGAATTTCGTTCAAAACTGAAAAAAGTATAATACCAGTCCTTTTTGGGTTGAGTGCATTGCTCATATACTTTAGCTTTGAATCTCCTTGGATGTAATTCTTAGAATTGAGCCCAAATTATTTCCTCCTAAGTTTTTTTTTTTTTTAATTTGATAAATCTCTCTAATTTAACAGTTGCTCTTAAAAATAGATTCATCATCACTTTGTTGCTAGAGTTGTCTCTATCTTTCCTGGTCTCAATTTAGTCACAGCATCTGTGCAAAATGCTATGAGAGTTATTTATTGCTCTACCATCCACAGGGAATGCTTGATTCCTGACATTTATATTCCCTTGAACATAAAAGCCAGATAAAAAGAAAATCAAACTTCATGCTTTGGGACTGAACAGATTGCTCACCACGGTTGGTAGAGAATGGCCTCCCCCGCCTCCTCTTCCCGCATTATAAATACACTTTCATGCCTTGTGTCCCTGAATGACCAGATAGTTCCCTTCTAGGTCGGATTTGTTGGAATCATTTGCATTTAGGGGACAAAAAAATCCTTTTGGGCTGGAAGAATAGCTTAATGGTTAAGAAAATAGGTGTCAGAGGCCTGCAGACCTGGGTGGGTCATTGGAACGCCTGTGACCTTGAACCAGCTGCTTCCCCTCTACCCTATGGATTCCTGAGCTGTCCGTGGGAGTAGCAGTCATTAGCTCATAGGTTTGTGCAAGGATTAAGTGAATTAACGTATGCAAAGTGTCAGATGCTTAGTAAGTGCCAAAACAGTTACCTATGTAATAGCTGATTGAGAAATAAAAATGAACTTGACATGCAAAAATGTGCCCATCTTTGCTACACACCTCAGCAGACTTCCCTGGTCCTCCACTGCAGCATACACCTGTTCCTATTCCGCAGGGCTTTCGATGCTTTATTCAAGTCAGAGGCATCACTCAGTGGTGGTTTTAACTTCTGTATTGAATTATGCCTTTTTGAAAGGCTTGTTTTTCTTACTTTGGCATATTAAAGAAGCCTCTAGTGTAGTTCCTTTGATAATTATGTAGAAATAGGGAAACGGACTTTGGCCCAGTGGTTAGGGCGTCCGTCTACCACATGGAAGGTCCGCGGTTCAAGCCCCGGGCCTCCTTGACCGTGGTGAGCTGGCCCATGCGCAGTGCTGATGCGCGCAAGGAGTGCCCTGCCACACAGGGGTGTCCCCCGCGTAGGGGAGCCCCACGCGCAAGGAGTGCACCCTGTAAGGAGAGCCACCCTGTGCGAAGGAGGGAGCAGCCTGCCGAGGAATGGCGCCGCCCACACTTCCTGTGCCGCTGATGACAACAGAAGCGGACAAAGAAACAAGACGCAGCAAAAAAAAGACACAGAAAACAGACAACTGGGGGAGGGGAGGGGAATTAAATAAATAAAAATAAATCTTTAAAAAAAAAAAAGAAAGAAATAAAGGAGCAGGCAAATCTTCATGGCGGCATTAGAATGCTAGTTAAGGAAAGATTGTTACCAGCTCACTAGCATACCCAGGTGGTAAAAAGAGGGCACTAGTTGAGCTGTGTAAGGAAGGGCTGCCCATATGTGGCCGATGACATTTCTAGGCCACCTATGGGAATCTCGGATCACAAACTGACAGGTGAAAGAAAGGTGAGTTTCTAGAACAGAAAGAAATTTCTACAGTGAGTCTCCCTACCACTGAGACCATGGGACTTAAGTCCAACTGACTTGGGGTCTGGCAGGCTTTTGCCCAGATTGGTGCCTGAGCTTTAGGGGCTGGTGGAATGCCACGGCTTGGCCCTGTGCTGTCATCTGTAGATGCTGACATTGGTTGGATGTCCTTATTCATGTCTCATTGTCCTTGATCAATCTTGGCAGGTTGCTGATGAGTTGTCACAAGTTCCTAATGGAAAGTCTCTTTTAGGTTCGTCAAATCTTTGCTCCTGCTCTGTCCCTCTGAGGTACCAGGGAATTTAATCTGCGGCTCCCAGTCCATGCCAGGCCACCAGATGTTGTGTGGGAGAGCCTAGGACCCTGGCTACTTCCATGCCACTCTTGACTGCTGTGGATTATGCAGCTTCTCCCTGGCGAGGGGCATTCTGTGAGGGCCAGACGTTGCCGACATGGCACCCAGACTTTCTCCTCTGGTCTGTGATCTCCCGGGACTCTCTCTTTCCTGTTGGTTTCTCAGGCCTTTTGGGAGGTATTTCCTCATCAAGCTTCTTTTTTTTTAAAAAGGACTCACAAATTCTACTCACCTCTTGCTTCCTCTCAGGCTCTCTCTTCCTGACCAGGGAATCCCAACTGGATTCCAGAATGGGAAGGCGTTTTCTGACTCATCACATATTCCTCCAAATCCATAGCTTATGCTTAGACTCCTTTTGGATCCCAGGATTTTGAGGTTCCAAAAAATGGTAACAGAGAAAGTTAACAAGCATTTTGTCAGGAATCAGGAAAGAAATGGAAATGAAACACGAAAACTTCTAAAGATATATAAAGTAAATGCCATAAAAATACACAGAAAGATCATACCAAATTCATAGTCGAGAACATCATATCCATTTTAGAGGAACGCCCTCAAAATGAAAGAAAAAAGAAGAAAGATATAAAAAGGTTTCATTTCTGGCTTCTTCTGTCCAACCCAGTCTTAGAGTGGTGTCATGCATGGGGCAAGGAGGGCAGATCTGAACACTAGAAACGGAACTCTCTGCAGAGACAGAGAGTGAGTGTGTCTCAACCGGGGAGAGACCCGCCACGGCAGAGCAGGAGCGAACCTTAGAGCTGTGGTCTCCTCCACGTTATGTTTGAGGACCTTTGCCTGTCCCTTCACCAGCAGATTAAAAAACAAACACACACAGGAGCAAAGTCTCCCAACAGCACAGCCCAGGGCCACTCTATAGCCCACTGTGGGGGCGGTGGGGGTGGTGCTGGGCGTGGGTCACCCCCTCCACATGTGAGGGCTAGAGACCTGCAGTCTAGAGAGAACAAGCTCTCATGGGGTGTGTGTGTGTGTGTGTGTGTGTGCGCGCGCGCACACACTGACAGCAGAGTCCAGCAGTGCGACCAGGGTTGCCCACTTTGGGGCATGCCCCTTTTTTCTTGAAGCACGTCAGAAAGGTATACCAGCCAAGGGGTAATTTGGCTCCTCCCATTTTGCTTTATTAACCAGAGAGATGTGAACTCAGGGGGAAAAATAAGGAGACACTATTTTGAAAAAAGAGTGTAAGGTAAATAACCTAAGTCATATACAACTGAATCTGCGGACTCAACAATTAAAGCATTTTAAATAATCATAATTTCTATTTTCAGAGAGCTTAGTTTTGCCTGAGCTGCCATGAGAAATACCATGCAACAGGTTGACTTAGTAATGGGAATGTATTAACCCAGAGTTTTGGTTGTGAAGCCCAGCTAAATCAGTTCTCAGAGCGAAAGGTGTAGCTCTGAAAGTATATATGAGAAAACAAGGAAGATGAAAACAAATGAGCTAAAATCCTGCTGCAGAATAAAAAGAGTAACAGAAAATTAGAAAGGCAAAGCCATTATTCTTTTGAAAACATACTTTTTTTTTTACAGGCTAAACACTGAATTTGTTCAATCATTTCTCATATAACATGATTTTCAGATCCCCCAATTTGCATCCTGGATTTACCATGTCCCTCTTGGAGTGGAATGGCATGGAACGGATACAGGACCCTATGGATGGTTTGACCCTGCCCAAGGTCAACCAGACTTTCCCTATATACTATCCTGAAGAACTTGAGATGCTGCTCCCAGACACTCCCTAAAAACTAGAACAGAGAACAATGGATATCTGGAGAGGCAAACGGGGATAAGCAGTCTGAACCATCAGAAACTCAAGATGACTGTGAACATTGTCTTTGGGGAAGTTTGCAGAAAATGGAAATCAGAAGAATTAAAGAGCCCATTGGCATCCCCTCATGGGTTTGCTTCCCGTTCAGCAAAAATTGATGTGAATGGTGATTTTCTTCCTGGCATGCTGATGGTTGTGTGGTTGAGTGAATACCAAGTGACTTCATAAAGTTTCCAAAATAAAGCAAATGGCACTTCTTCTCTCTCATAGTGATCATACTCATTCAGGTTTTAGGTGGTGTTGCTCTGTCTTGCAAGAAAGCCTCTGTCAATGGTTATCACCCTGCAGTTATCATAGTGGACTGTGTGCCTCTCAGCCTCTCTCTGATTGGATTTCTCCTCTTGGGGGCTCTTGATTGCATGAAGGATAGAGGGCAACATTGTACAACATGCCTGTCTTTTCTTTGTTCAGAGCTGCTTGATGTGGCAACCTGGGATCCCCACATGTTAAGGAGAAAGCACGGTGCATGGGGTTGACCCTGGAGTAGGAATCAGGAGATTTGGGTTTTATTTCTGTTTTGCCACTCATTTATTCTGTGACCTTTGCAAAATAACTTATTTAATTTCCTCTGCTTTTTTTCCTCTTCTGTAAATGACACAGTTGGACCAGATCAAAGTTTGTAATGGTTTTCTCATTCTGTGACACTCACACTTAATATTTAATCAGCAGCAAAGCTATGGGCATTTTATTCTGTGTACATGTTTTCAATTTAGTGTCATTATTGTAAAAATAGGGGCCAGCAGAGATCCTTTCGGAATACCGGAGCTGAAACTTCTCTCTACATGGTTTTGTGAAAATATCGAAAATATTATCTTGAGATAAATGACATTTCTCTCTCAATTAGGTGGCGAAAGATTGCGATGGAATTTATGTTCTACTCTTTTATGCCATAATTTTGTTGACTTCATTAAGCTTTGCATTTAAATCCTGAATATGACGGTAATTTATTAGGAAATTAAATGGCAGTGACATTTTATGCAGGCAGATGAGATGGAAAGGTTACATTTGCATGAATTCATGGTTTCACTTTTGGTTTTAAATTCTGAAATTTAACAGAGTCCTTTCACTAGTCATTCATTCATTCTGCATATGTTTTAGTAGACTATCATCAGCTTGAGATTAGGGACCACCTCCATTGTTCGGGGCCCACTATAAGCATTCCATAAATGGCCAAAAGGAGGAAATCCTTCAGCCACGTGGTTCTGCACTGCTTCCAATTCATGGTCTAATCCCAGTGTAGCCTGCTCTGCTGGTTGCCAGTTCTGCAGGTGCTTTCAGTCACCGCTTTCCCATTTCCCTTAGATACATTCCCATTCCTAACCATCATCATTTGCCATGAGTCCCTTGCATAAACATCACTGCCTTTTCTTTAAACAAATTCCTTCCATACCTACTTCTCTGAGAAAGTTGAGGTTAAACAAGGGGAAAGAGATGAACATTCACTAACTTTGTTTTGAAAACAGTTAGATACTCTACGGACAGTAAAACCTAGCCACAAAGCTATTCAGTGGACAACTAGTCCGGGCAGGGTTGCTGGGGTCTGGGAACCCATTATTATCATTATTATCAATCTTGCTATTATCAACTCAATCTGAAGTTGAGTTGTTGTGGGTATTTTATGGTGAGGTATGTTAATCACAGGTTGTAGTCTTTTTTTTTAATTTAAACACTTTTTTAAAAAGATTTATTTTATTTTATTTCTCCCTCCCTCCCCCTATTGTTTGAGCTCACTCTCTGCTCATTGTGTGCTCGTCTTCTTTTTAGAAGGCACTGGAACCAAACCCTCATGTGGGAGGGAGGGGCCTAATGGCTTGAGCACCTCTGCTCCCTGCTTGCCGTGTCTCTTATTGTGTTTCCTTGTTGCATCTCTTTCTTGTGTCATCTTGCTGTGCCAGCCTGTCACATCAGCTTGCTGTCTGGTTTGTCTTCTTTAGGAGGCACCAGAAACTGACCTGGGGACCTCCCATGGGGTAGGTGGGCCCCCAACTGCTTGAACCACATCTGCTTCCCTCATGGGTTGTATTCTACCTTATCTCACAGATATGAATGCTTCCGACTTCTGTCTGTCCTTACTTAGAGCCTGGAAGTTTGTCTATGTACCTGTGTATTCTTTCCTCCTCTTAGGCAGAAGCCTCCCTTTCCATGGTCCACCCTTCCCTCCTGCCTTCCCCAGGATCTTACTTCATCATTTCCCCACGTTTTCTCCTTCATCTTCACATTTATCTCTCTACCAGCACCTCTTTCTCAGTTCAGTTCATTTCTTTTTTCATTCCTTGCCATCAGTAATACCTTTGGTAGTGTGAATTAATTATTCACACTAATTCTTCACCCCCTGTTAATAGGATCGCATGTACTTTGCTATGTAACTCTGCAGCATTCTCTCATTTGCATTTCTCTTGGTCTGTTTTCTTATCTTCAAAATAAAGTGGTGGGAGCTGGTGTGGCTCAAGCAGTTGAGCTCCCACCACAGGGGAGGTCCTGGGTTCAGTTTCCGGTGCCTCCTGAAAAAACAAAAACAACAAGCAAAACAAATGGAAAACCAACTCAGGGGAAGCAGCTGTGGCTCAATCAGTTGGGCTCCCTTCTGCCATATGGGAGGCCCTGGGTTCGCGTCCCGGGGCCTCCTTGTGAAGGCAGGCTGGCCTGCACGCTGTGAAGAGCCACTGGCCCGCAAAGCGCCATGGAGAGCTGACTCAGCAAGGTGACACAACAAAAAGGGAGACAAGCAAAAAATGCAGAAGAGCATGCAGCAAATAGATAAGAGCAGACAGCAAGCAAGCCACAAAGGGGCGGGGGGAGGGGAAATAAATAAAAATAAATACAGACACAGAAGAATGCACAGCGAAAGGACACAGAGCAGACAGCACAAAAAAAGCTGCATGGGGCAGGGGGGATATAATTTAAAAAATGTAAAAAAAACCCAACAACAATTCAGGGAAGCCAACTTGGCTCAGTGATTGAATGCTGTCTTCCCACATACGAAGTCCCGGGTTCAATTTTGGTCCCTGGTAACTTAAAAAAAAAAAGAAGTGGTTAGACTAGACCAAGAAAAATGAGGAAACCCAGAGCGCAGACCTGAACACAACCCACAGTCTGGAGCCAAGCCCAGCTGAGCTCAGCCAAGAGCAGCTGAACTCAAGCCAGCCCAAGAAAGAAATGCTTGTTGTGTTAAGATGTCGAGTTTTAGGGTGGTTTGTTATGCAGCATTAGTGCAGCAAACACTAACTAATGTACTCACCAATCCATTTTTCCATTCAACAGTTATTGATTAGGTAACTAATAGATGTCAGACACTGTCGGCAGCATCAGGGATATCATGTGAATAAACCAAAGAAGACAAACATCAATGAACAAGGTAATTTCAGATTCTGACAAACACTATGATAAAATGAATGAGCCCAGGGGATGTGACAGGCAGTGATGAGGGTTGTGGAAGGGTGCGCGTTGGTGTGACTGGTCAGCGAAAGCCCCTGAAAAGGTAGCATTTGAATGAAGCAGTCAGAGGATCATTGGGCTTTGGAGCATCCTTGTAAGTGGAAGGTCCTGTGGTGTCGCTCAAATAACCAACAACTGTATAATTTACATGAAAAATCATTCCAAAACTTGGAAGCGGATGAGATAAAACCAAGCCTCGGGTAGCAGCTGAGCCAGACTAGAGAGGCTGATTCTGGACTGACTTCGATGGCTTGTCATGTAGGCCTCACAGGTGGGTCAGGCTGATGCCAGGACCGGGCTGGATGGACAGATGACTGCTGTGCAATGAATTTATTATCATCTCACTTCATTTTGCAGCATCCTCTTTAGTATTTCTTGGGCCAGAGTTTTTCCATCTCAGCCAGAGGTGTATGACGTTGCTTTCACTAGGTGCAAATGATTTGACAATTTTCTTTGGAAAAACAGCTTGCTCCTCTATTCCTTCTGTTATTTTTCCCCATTATTTTAATCAACGTTATATGTGTCCATGGTTTAAAGAGTCAAAGAATCCCATAAGGTCGAGCATGGCAGTCTCCTCATGCTCACATTTGCCCATCCCAGAAGCAATCACTTTTTTACCGCTTTTGGCTGATAAGTTAACGTTCACTCTTTATGCCTCTGAATAACATACTTATTGCTACTTCTTGATTCCTCATTTTTAGGCATTTTACATTGATTTGCCCCAATTAACTGTGAGAATTTAGTTCTTCCTCCCTTTACCACTAGCAGATGTATATTCTAGTCAGAAAGGAGGGTGTGTGGCTATTGATTATCTTTATGTTCTGTTATTCCCAGACTAGCCATAACCAGCAGAGAACCCATCAAAATTGGCTTTCTACTTTAAGGAAAATCCAAGAGCATTTGACAGGCTTTAATAAGCACTAACTAGAGCCTGAGATTGTGCCAAGTCCCTGGGACCAAAAGTGTACTAAACAATGACTTTGGTCCTCACAGATCTTACCTAAAGAGAAAACAGCAGACATGGAAAGGCTTAGCTATTGCTCTGAGCTACTGTGTGATAAAAGTAAGAGAAGAGGGGGAGGGGGTTGAAGAGTGGGTTTGGGCTTCCAGAGAATTGATTGAAGAGCATGATAATTAGATATTTCCTATTTAGCAAGCTCTGGCTCTTTCTCTCTGTCTCTCAAAATCACAAGAAAGACCATATTCTCTTTTCATCCCCTTAATTCTGATTCCAGTGCAGACCCCAGAGAAAGGTAAGATGGCATTGCCTAAATTTTAACTTCTGCTCATGAAATTCAGGGATCTATTAGGTATTTGGCCTTGACCTGGACAGATGTGTTTGCTTAGTAGCAGAAGATTAAGAATTCCTAAAAGGCTTGCTTGCTTGTTTTTCATTTGTGAGCCCTACAGTTCTGTGACATGTGCTATTCCCAGTGTAATCTCATTACCATTACTCATTTACTAATTCAGTGAGAGACCATTTGTTCGGGGGAACCCTGTGTGTGCTTTAAAAATAGCTACACATTCAGGTTTCCTTGATCTTGTAAAGAAAACAAAAAAAGAAGCTGTTGGCTTTATACCCAGAAATAACTGATTGGAAATCAACCCTTTCTCCTTGTGCACAAACATGTGCATAGATGCGTGTAGCCTGCACTGAAATAGTTTTATATCGGCTTGCATACACACTCTTGGCGTTCTTTTTGTTAAATATTGTTGGGTTTATTTTTCTCATTGAGAGTCAAAGAGATAAGTGGCATAGCTTCACATTCTGTAAGTACCTCTGTTGCCTGATTTGTTTATTGTTTCAGTTGACCAGTATCTAATATGGGTAGCACTGTGATAAGTCTTGGGGATATAGACATGAGTATAATATAGTCCCAGCTTTCAAGTAACTCAATCTAGTGGCGGAACAGATGTGTAAATGAATTTCTGGTGGGGAAAAATAAGAAATGCTCTCTCCTTGAGAGAAGTTGGACCACTGACAAGATCATGCCTCAACCACTGTGAGTAAAAGAATTCATGGCAGGGACAAAGCTCTCCCTCTGTGAGCATGCCTTCCCAGGGGCAATAGAACTGTGGTAAATAGAATTATATTCAAATGAATCAGTCGGAAACTGGGAGTGCAAACTGGGTGGGGAACCCCTTTTAAAGAAACTGGGTTTAAGGTAGTATTAGTTAATAATGCATTATGAAAAAATGTAAAACGCGTAATTGCTCAAATGGGATAGAAGAGTACTTCTCATCATGTAAAGTGCAAAGCAAATGTACATGTTTGGTGGAGGCTCTCCTCCAAGTCGTAACTCAGACACCAAGGCTCCTTCCATCTTGTGGCTCCACCGACTTCAGCTCTGGCTTCCAAGGTCACCGTGTCCTGCACCAAGTGGGAAGATGGTGAAAGGGTAGAGAGAGTTGCATGCATGATGCTTTTGTGGTCCAGCCTTACAAGTGGCATACATCACTTCACCTCAGTCACTTGACCTCACCCAGCTGAAAGGAAACCTGGGAAATCTAGTCTAGCTATATAGCCAGGGGTAAGGAACAGGTGAACAGTTAGTCTCTGCCCCAGAAACCATGAATCATAATGTTTTCGGGCTGGAAAATACTGGACGATTTGTACCTATTTATTCTCTCCTTCTTTGGTAACACACCCATCAGCTATTTCTTAAATGACATTTGTTCAAGGCTGTTCTACATTCTTGTCTCCTGAGTCTGGAATCTGAGTAGTTTGTTAAATCCAACTTTAAATAGTGATGTCCAGAAGGAATCGTGTTTCTTCAGCTATGGTTAATCGGTAAAGAGCACGGTGGGACGATTTTTCCCTCTTTGACTTGACATGGTTCAAGACTGCATTACCGGATATCTCTTCTTACTTTTTATTATTTCATTTCTTCACTGAAATTTGTGGGTATATCATGGATTAAAACAGTGCCTGGCACATCGTAGGTATTCAGTAAATAATGAATGAAAAGAGGTTTTTTTCAGCATTTAACAGGATTCTTTGAACATAGTAGTACTTCATATTTTCCATTTCATTTTTCTGGGCTGCATTCCAGGTGATCTCTGCATATTAGTTTTCCAACTTAAACCTTTTTCTCTTTCACTGTATATGATAGAGTGTTTAGCTTGTCTCTTGAGATTTTTTTTTTCTATTTCCATGACTGTGCTTTTAACTTCTAGAATTTCTATTTGTTATAATACTTTCCCTAATCTATTTGCTTTTTGGATTTTGTTCCTTCATTTCTGTGAATATTTTAAACATACTTCTTTTTAAGTCTCTTTCGGAATACTCTAAGTTTTGCAGACTGTGGCTTTGGAAGGCTGTCCTCTGTGTCTGCCTCCCATCACCTGGCATCGTGGAGCGTGGGAGCCTCAGTGCGCTGGGAGTGGGACACTCCCATGGGTGGGTTTGAATTTGCTTTCGCTGCGGCTCGATACGTAGAACCACTTTTAGACCAATTTTTATGTTAATTCATCATTTTAGGGTTCCCTCCCCCGAGAAGAGTACACATTTAGACCACACACTCACAAATGGTGTGACGTTGGAGTTCTCATTTCTGAGCCTAAAGCCTTAATTTCCTTCTCAATGGGCTTACAACCATATTCCCCTAAAGCATGGGAACGTTTCTTATGCTTTGACTGTCAGCCTCTTCCTGACTTCTGGCACTGCTTCTTGCTTTCTTATGCTTAATCGTGTATTTAAAACATTGAAAGAGTATTCTTTCCAGCACTTCCCCGGGCTTGGAGCAGACACCGGGCTTTCCCTGCGGGGGACACCGTGGTGCGCTGCCCAGAGCCCTTTCCACGGGGGCTTGTTGACCCAGGTGCCGCGGTGCTGTCAGCCTGTGGGCAGCAGGGAGCCACCACGTCCGAGCCCTGCCCCTCCCCTGGACAGCCCATGTCCAATGGCCGATGAAGGCGGGAGTGTGGCGCCCTGGCTGCCGTGGCCCGCTCAGCTCCTTTCTGAAGCAGCACAAGAGTTTGGTCAAGGAAGTCCCGAGCCCGCGTCACCTCCTGGCTTCTCTCCCTCTGTCCGCTCTTGTCCACTAGCTCACTGTCTGCTTCCTGGGGAACCTGTGACACCCATGTGAGGCCACTGACTCTGTACTGAGCAGAAGCAGCCTTAGTTTTAAGGCGTTAAAAAAGAAAACAACAGTTGTTGATGTGTCCAGCTGCCAAGTCACGTGACTCATCTTGTATTTGTGAGAAGGATTTCATGTCAATGTTAAGGCTGCCTCTACTTTTTTCTTTTGAGATTTCTAGCATATATTTCAAGCTGCTAAGATCATTTAGAATTTTCATTGTGTTGACATATACGATCTCTTCTCGTTCCCAGTTTTGTGACGGACATCTTGAAGTTCAGCAAGCATGCCTCCTACGATTTCATCCCAGTAACTAATAAAATGAATTAATAGGGCAGATTAAGAGCCTCTCCTGACAACTCCCAGGAACACAGAACCACTGTTCACACTCTAATTTAAAATAGTTGCAAAATTAGGTTACAGTCATAGTTAACCATCTTACCTATAAGGATATCATGAGAAGCTTTGCCACAGGAATTCATGAAATTCAAATTTACTCTGCCTAGCAGATTCCCCTCGTAGAATAGCTCTATTGAAATAAGAAAAAGAAAAGAAACTAAAATTAGTTTGATTAATTTGGCATGTTTATTTACAGTGAACAAATACTGGCTGCTGGTGATTACCTTCTTTCCAAAATGCTCACAAGTACTAAAAATGTTAGCTGCCAGTACTAGTAAAATAGAATTTTTAAAAACATACCATTTCTCTGATTCTGAATACTGAACTTATATACACCTCTACTCATGGACTGTCCTGTTGGGCAATTTATTCGTTCTACATGAACCTTAAAAATCTGTAAAAATCGACCCTGTGGCCAGTGGTTTGTATACCTATTTTAGGCAAAGCATGGGCAGGTAGACTTAATCCTTAATTTAAATTTTAAATTACATGTAAACTAGAGGGCTTAAATACTGGTAAGCATTGCTATTTTGGATGTTGGAATATCCTTAACTGGAGGCCTTTACAATGATGGGGGAGGTTGTTGGTGTGGGAGGAGTGGGGTGGGGGTTGGGGGCATATGGGAACCTCTTATGTTTTTTAATGTAATATTTTTGGTGATGTATATATCTTCGAAAAAATACAATTTACAAAAATTCTGGGGTGGGGGGTGGGGAGTGGGTTATATGGGAACCTCTTATGTTTTTTATGTTTTTTTAATGTTTTTTAATGTAACATTCTTTGTGATATATTAACTTCAAAAAAAAGTTAGATACACATTCTTGATCTAATTTTTATAAAACTAGGAATAAAATTTTATTTCCCCAAATTAAAAAGAACATCTGTCTAAAAACAATAACCAACACCAGTCTCATGGTTGAAATACTAGAAAAATCCCTGCTAACGCAAAGAACAAGAACCACCTGCTCTAAATCACTATTGATAATCAACGCAATTGTTCCATAATTTTTTGGACATTGATGTAAAATATGAGGCAGAAACAAAAGCTATAAAATTAGGCCCACCTACCATTATTCGCAAATGGTTTAACTACAAACCCAAGAAATACAAGATAATCAACTAAAGCATTCTTAAAATTTAATAAAAATTTAGTAAAGTGGCTGGTTACAATATAAGTATACAAGGAGCGATATTTAATTTAAAATGTGATAGTCAGTTTGAAAACATGAAAGCAAATATTCCATTAGTAATAGCAATAACAAAAACATGAATGAAAACATACCAGAAAATCTATAGGATTAAACCTGACACCAAGTGTGTTCTATACTTTGACACCCTCAAGCTAAGTGAGAATAAGAGTCAAAACTGACTTGGAGATGGTTGTGGTAGACACACTGTAAGGTGGCCCCCATGATCCCCACTTCCAGGTGGTCATACCTTTGTGTAGTCCCCTCCCTAAAAGAAAAAACAAATCGACAAAGGCCATTAATTCACAACTCACAGAAGAATAGATGTAAAGAGACAGTAAAAATGTGAAAAATATGTAACAGCAAATCAAAATAAATGCTGGCCTGGTGATGGTCAACCAGTGAGCATACCCTCTAGGTGTGAAAAGCTTGTAATGCTGACTCTTTCTCTCTGGGGAGCTCTCCTGGGCATTTTGGAAGATGACCATTTGGGGCCCTGAGGTGGCAGGTTCTTGCCAGGAGCCATACTTTAACTCTGCCAGCCACTTCTAATTCCCCTCTCGGTCCCCGGGCATTTGACAGTCTACTTTCCATCGGCTGCCATCACATCTCCAAGCATTCACCTCGGGCAGGATTTAGGACACTTCCAGACCAGCTTCCTCTCAAGGAGCCCCATCTCATCCAGGAGATACCCTCTCCTTGCCCCATGGTGAGACAGAGTGTGGTCAAGCGCAGGATGGCCCTGTCTCCCTCCCTCTTCTGCCTCCTCAGGCAGCTTCGAGGCTCAGCTTCTCACAACCTGAGCTCCCAAACTGCAGGAGACACATGGCCAACTCTCTGAGAGGTTTTCATGGAGCCCTCACATTCGCTTGGCTGAAGGGGTGTCCCTTCGGGTGGTAGAATGGGGAGCCCAAATGCCTTGACGACTCTCTTAAAATGAAATGCTTCATCTGGCCCCCTTTAACTTCTCTGCTTTGACACTCAAGCTAAGTGAGACTCAGGGTCCCAAACTGACTTGGAGATGGTTGTGGTAGACACCCTCTAAGGTGGCTCCCATGATCCCCACTTCCTGGCAGCCATGCCTTTGTGTAGCCCCCTCCCTAATAGAAAAAACAAATCGACAAAAGCTGTTAATTCACAAGTCACAGAAGAATAGATGTAAAGAGACAGTAAACATATGAAAAATATGGAACATCAAATCAAAATAAAATGCCAATTTCCAACAACAAATTATATCTTTGTAGGAAAAAAACTCACCAAAATTCACAATTAAAAAATAACAAGGATGTAATGGGACAGCAGTTAATATAACCTAGCATGGAAATGTGAATTTTTACCCATGTTGCTGAACACAATTTGAAGATAACATTGAAGAAATTTAAAATAATTTTTTATCTTTTGATCAGATAATTCTACTTCTAGGAATCTATCCTAAAGAAATCTAAAAAATAAACAAAATTATATAAAGCCTTTTCTTAACAGCATTGTTTAAACTAACCAAAAATTGGGAAAAAATTAAATACTCAACAATAGTAGAATAGGTTTAAAAAATAGACAAAAAGATTTAAATATATGTGATGAAATATTAATAAAGCATTAAATCAATCTTTAATAATGTGAAAATGCTCATATTGCAATATTCATTGAAAAAATGACATGGTATGTGCTCATCCATTCATTCAAAGTATTTATTGAGTGTTAAATGCCTATTTCTAGAAATCATGTTAAATCCTGACTATGTAGCAATCCCAAGTTTTTAGTGTATATATTTATAGAAGGAAATATCACCAATATGCCCATTGATTGTTCTGACTGGTAGGGATATTATATTTTTTTATTTATTGCCTTCTGCTTCTCTGTATTTCCCAACATTTCTTCCAGGAACATGTAAAGTAATAAATGTAAAGCAATGAAATCTCATTTCTTTGAATTACTCCACTGGAGTTCTGCCCAAAGATTGGGCTGCCTCAAGGTCCTCTGTAAGGCTCCAAAAGGTTTACTAATGCAAATCATCTCAAGATATATCATTAGTTAATGGGAGTGGTAGTAGTTAAACACAATAAAAAGAGAAGCTTGCCTTTTTGGATGCAGTAGAAGATTCAGAGCTGCGTAAGGAGAGCTAGCATTTTAAAAAGGACAGTTTGGCTCCAACTACCCACTGTCAACCTTCCTGCTGAGATTCTGCAAAGCTGCATGCATGTTTGAGCTCCCTGAGAGCCTGGCTGCCTAGCAACTACCACAGAGAGTCATCTTTCTCTCCTTGAAAAAAAAATTCCAGCCTATGCATGACTTAAATGAAGACGTTCTAGTTCACTGGAGCTTAGAGAGCAATTACTTGTAGTTGTCTTTGGCATTTGTGCCAGGCACATCAGAAAATAAAATGAAGACGCTGTGCACGCCCCGTGTCTTCATCTCCAGCGCGTGGAAAGTAGTGCGGTGAAAGGAACAGCTGTTCGCCCAAGGCCTCATTTCTTCTCTCCTGCACCCTGGAACTCTCCTGGAGAGAGACGGCAGAATGGTGGTTTTGGACTTGTTGGGACTGGGGTAGCTTTGAGTTGGAAGGCTAAACGTGGGGTGTGGGTGGGCCCAGGGTGGAGGCTGGCATCCGACACTTGAGTTCATTAAGAGACCTCTGCTCTAGGGTTATTTTTCTGCCTGCCTCCAGAACAAAAGTCTGGAGAACTTTTCTTAAAACAGCAAGTTTAAACGAGTCCTTCCTTTTCTCATCCCCATTGCCCATGAGGAGGCCATGGATGACCTTGACCAGCTCATTGTCTACTATTGACCTAAGTCCTTCTGCCAGAGCCGTTCGGGTCTCCAAAGATCCCGTCATCCTGTGACTCCACTCCTGCCTCTGAGGCTTCTTCAGAGCGGCACCAAAGGCCTAACACCGTCTTTTCTAGCTCCTACCCAAGGAACATGGCAGGCGAAGGTAATAGCCATGATGGCAGGGCAGGGCAAGGAGGAGGAAACGGCCTATGCGACAAATGCCCCTTTTCTTTCCCTTGTGAAAGTGATGGGGACTGATGGCTTTAAATGCTTATGATTATGCATATATGTAAAATGATAATTCATTTCGATTAATGTCTATGACTTGTAAAAACATTAGTCTATAAGGAGAATGAAGAATATATCCCACCTTCCAAATTGTTTATAATGGGAAAGACATACTAGTAAATCAGTAAAAGAGAAGCAAAGAAGGGACAGTGCCAATGCAAACAGAAGCCTGGGGAGAACAATGGCAGTGGGATAGCTAAATGAAAAATGCCACCTGGATGTGGGGGCAGAAGAACAGGCTACATGGAGAGAAGAGTCTGAAACCCAGAAGAGAGTCTTCAGGGGCCAGATGCGGGCAGTACTCAACAGGATGGATCAGAGGCGTTCTAAGAGGCAAAGCCTGAGAAACCTTGCTGGGGAGGAGGGTGCAGGGTCCAAGGGGCAGGTGCCTTCTTAACTAGGGAGACCTGAAGGACCAGCCCACGGAGCAAGAAGGAGAGGAGGGCCACATTGGGAGGCTGATTTGGCAGTGGATCCCTGGAAATAGCAGGCCCCTACCCCCTACCAGTGTTTGCGGGGGGGGGGGGGGGGGGGGGGAGGGGGGCATCTAAGTGTCGACATCACCATTTATTAGGCTTCTTCCTTGTATGTACCAGCCACTGTGCTCCCAGTTAAGAACTGGGGAAGGTCTGAGATTTTCCCCTACTTGCGTATTAGCAAAGTCTCAGGGTTGCTGGGAGAAGCCTGGGGACGTCCGGGTTAGAGATGCAGGACTTTATACTCATAGCACAGTGAACTGAGTGAGCATCACATATGTGCACAGTTCCCCTTCCCACATCTCATGGGGGCGACACAAACGGGCCCAGACCGATGCCTGCACACGCGGCAGGTTTCATCATGGGAAGAGGAACCTGGAGCAGAGGGAGCCTTAATCTTTTAAAATGAGCAGTAAGCGTGCCTGCCCTTTATTCCAGAGGGGGACACTGTATTTTCCAAGACTCGTCACTCTACACACACCCTTTGAAAAAATGGGTCACAACAAAGGACAGCCCATGCCTCTACTTGCAAAATGTGCAGACATGGGAGAGACCTGTGGAGAATTTGGCACTTGGAGACCAGCATTTAGAACGGCATGAAAGAAGTTACTGAGCATCCTTTCAAAATGGAAGTTGAGAATTAAAAAAATAACTTCATAAAATTCCTGGAATATTTTTAATTTCCCCATGTTTCATAATTTTGTTGCATCTTTGTTCTTTGACGGGACGAGCAATAACGTCTAGAGAAAAGGATTTCAGCAAGGAAGAAGAGAGGGGGAAGAGGGCTGGGGCTTCACACCCACATCCACGAAACAGGCTGGGGCACCAGAAGTTGAGTGCCTGCCTGTCTCTCCAAACCCTCCGTGATGAGCCACCACTTGGGGTCCTGCAGCCTGGGCAGCTTTTTGCTCCTTTTGAGGTCCTGCCTCCCTCCAGTGCTGGAAAAGATGAAAGCGGTGGTACCCAGAGGGCCAGCTCCAGGCTGTGGCTGCATGCAGACACTGTCTGGCGGACAGTTTCCTGGATCTTCTACAACAACGTGTTTAAGAAAGAATTAATCCAGGCTGAAATGACAGTGCTAGTTTTATGCTGCCTTAACGTTAATTGTAACTCTCTCTCACACTCAAAGATTTCTGGAAAGATTTATTTAACCTGTAAATCCATCCCTTTCAGAGAGCTGAGGTTTCCATGGATTTCCAAGGCACTGCAATCCAAATGTTCAATTCCTGTTGCTTTGTGGGAGTCAATTTTCAGTTATTAGAAACAAATTGTTCTGCTTAAGATTCCAGTTCATTTTTTTTTTTTTAATCTCTTTTTCAAATGTCCTGTTTTGGGTTGTTTCTTATCCATCAGTTTCTAGACTAGGAATTAATTTTGTTTGGGAAAGGAACAGTATATGAAACGGTAGACTCCTTGATTACTATAATAGTAGTTGACTCTTAAAATAGTAAAATTGGTCAGAGAAAACTGAAAACAATTCACATTGCTGATGATTTGTCTCTTCTCTAATTCAGAATTAACTGATTATCTAAATTCTGGAACTTTACACTTCCAGAGAAATTATAATTAATCAATGATGAAAACAATTCGATTCAATAACAATTAATTTTAATCAACACTGTCCATTATATGCAAAGAATATGTGTTTTCTTAGGTTTTCTTAGATGATACCTGGAAATCTGGAAAATCACCCGAAACATCTTATTTGTTATGAGATTAAATAATGTAATATTGAAACTTACCCCTTATTACAATTTATGATGCCCTTGAAAGACACTCAGCATTGATTCATTGTTTTTCTATAGAATCTTGGCTTAAACTTCTTGAATATTTTCCAGAATTAATCTATAATGGCTTTAGTCTAGCAGATGTCCTTGGTAATGGGGCTTGGCAACTTCAGAAGGTATAGCTCTTAGGGTTAGACAAGCTGGTTATCCATACTGCAAAACTCAGCGTATGAGTTAATGTGTCATCAAGGTTTATGGACAACGCCACCTTCAACCTAATCAAAGGGTAGGGACTCTGGGTCAAAATGGAGCTTAGGCAAAGGACTAGAAATGGCTTGGCCCAAAGCCAGAAGTGCTATTAGATAATTAGACTCAAACTGCAGGTCTCTTGAAGGTCTATATGTAGCATGGGCGTCATATGCACAGGAGAGTATAGTCTGTGAATGGGTATTTTGCCCTGTTACATACAACTTAATGAATAGGAACCTGGCTGGTGGGGGCTGGCGGGGGGCGGTGAGGGGTCAAGAGGACACAGGAGGGAGGGAAAATGGAATCGAAGGTGTAGCTTCTTTTTCACTTACTAGCCAGTAATTTAAATCCTGTGGGCCTTAAACATAAAAAGGAGGAAATAAGAGTGTCTCCCTTCTAGAGTGCATGAAAAATGGAAAGAAAGAATTCATGTAAGATGGTGACGTAGCATCTGGCGCTCAGTGCCAGGTACTAATGTTCATTACAGTTCAGCACTTAGCATTACGACCCCTGGAGTTATCCCCAGCAGCCTGTGTGTTGCTGGCGACTGGGTTTCTAGGTTCTTGCCTATGCCGCATGAAGGAATTTAAGGACATGCCATAGGGTAGGTGAGCCAGTAAAGGGTTTAGCAAGAAACGAGATGGAGTGAGAGAATGCACACTGCAGGTGTGAGCTTGGGCCGTGGGCGTCCTGCAGGGCAGACACGCTGGGGCTGGCCTCCCTCCGCCCCCTTCCTCCTCATTAGTGGAGACTGTGAATTACGGCATTGTCGTGGGTTCTGAGTGGGCAGGATTGGAAACACGACATCTTCCTTGGTTCTGAGTGTCTGCCTGCCTGGTGGGGATCAGGGCAGGGGGTATGGATGGGCTTCTCCTTATCGCTTGTCTTCAGGGCTTGGTCCTGGGATGGTTGACTCCTCCCTTGTTGGCTGGACTTGCAGCTGTCAGGGTGCAGGCAAAGGTGGGCGCCCTGAGCAGGAGCTTTATGCAGGACCGACCGTCCCAACTGCCCTAGCGCTTTCCTGCGGTACCCTTTCCCCCAGGTCCCTGTTCTCACAGGTCAGGTGGGTAGAGATGGGTATTGCGCACGCAGCAGCCAAGTGTAGGATTGGGAAACCAAGGGTGAAGACTGGGCTGGCCCACGAGTCCACCAGGAAGATGCCAAGGCTTACGTTTCAGAATGCTTGGCCCTAATAATGGAGAAAATTGTTTTGTGACGAATATGAAGTTAGATAAAGAGAGGGAATAAAATCAAGAGGAACTTAAAAAGCGCATCAAGAAAGCTGGCTGAAGAGCAAATAAAAACTCTCTGTACTGCTTTGCAACTTTTCTAAATTCTGAAGTTACTTCAAAATAAAAAGGAATTTGGATGGAAAAGGGTAGTTTTTGAGGTGTTGTGCCCACTATGGAAGGTGTATAGGCTGGAGATATGAACAAAACATCAGCCGTCATCCCCGTCTTCCACTCAAGCTAGGGTAGAAAGGAACACACATAAGTAGAGAGTATTAAGGGAGGAGGGAAGAATTAAAATTTATTTGTTCAAAATCAATGAAAATGTTCTTATGTAAACTTTCAGTTGTTTCACATTTGTGTCATAAATGCAGTAAATACAATTCTTGGCAAACAGAAAATCCTTTAAAGCTTCAAATGTATCTCGTTGCTGGGCTGTCCATGCAGAATGTCTCTTGCAGCTTATGCTAGTTGGAGTGATTAATCAAAGCAAAATACAATGCTTACATTACCTACAGAGTATAATAAAATGAAAATAATTTATTAAAAAGATCGTAATTTATAAATCATCTCCATTTATAAAAATACCACCTGTAAATTAGAATTCTATTTAAGGTTCAGATTGTACAAATGTATAATCACCTAAACAATAGCAATTAAGCTAAAGAAGAAGTCAAATTAATTCTAGAAAAGAGACAAACTTTCTTTCTCTGCGTGTAGATCTTCGTAAGAAGAGCACTTGAAGGTGGACTGAGTACTCCAAGTTCTTACTCCTTCTTTCAGAAAATGGTGGTAGAGGTGAAATCAAGGACTTGGACAGGATGACAAGGAAACCTCCTCAATGGGCAGATGTTCCTCAGTGCTACTGAAGGATGGAGTGAGCCGAAAAAATCTCCTCGTGGGAAATAATGACAGGGCTTTCTAGGGGCTCATTGTAGGAAGGTAAAGAACCTAAGATTCTCTTCTCTTTAACTGCCCCATGAATCAGCCCCTGCCCTGAGAATGAGATGAAGGAAAGAAGACTGGGCTACTGTTTCACTTTCAGTTGGGAATGATGAGTCTGAATAACATAAATTACCCATAACCTTTTTTTTTCTCTTTCTTATTTTTTTTTTCAAATGTTACATTCAAAAAATATAAGAGGTCCCACATACCCCCTACCCCCCTCACCCCACTCCTCCCAAATCAGCAACCTCTTTCATCATCATGAGACATTCATTGCATTTGATGAATACATTTTGGAGCCCTGCTGCACTACATGGATAATGGTTTACATTATAGTTTACACTCTCCCCCAGTCCACCCAGTGGGCCATGGCAGAACATGCATTGTCCAACATCTGTCCCTGCAGTACCACCCAGGACAATGCCAAGTCCTGAAAATGCCCCCACATCATATCTCTTCTTCCCTCTCCCTACCCTCAGCAGCTACCATGACCACTTTCTCCACATCAATGCTACAATTTCTTCCATTACTAATCACAATAGTTCCATAGTAGAAGATCAGTAAGTCTACTCTAATCCATACTCTATTCCTCCATACTGTGGACCCTGGGATGTTGATGTCCACTCCACCTCTATATCAAGAGGGGGCTTAGATTCCACATGGATGATGGATGCAATTCTCCTACTTGGCAGTTGTAGGACATGACTCCCGGGAATGTGCCTCTCTGGTGCCAAGGGATTACTACCAAGCTTGAGCTGATGATGTAACTAGAAAAAGACCTTGAATAAAAGGGTCAACTCAGACCAGCAGAATATCTCACCCTTCATGTAATATCAGGTGTTAAAAACTGGTTTTTGACCTTGAATAAAAGGGAGAAATGGAAAGGACAAATGAATTTACATGGCTATGAGTCTCCAAAAAAGAGTTGGGAGGTTATCAGAGGGGTTGCGCTTACACATGCCTCAGCAGGGTCCCAGAGACAGCCAAAGTAGATATAACCCCAGGTACTGGTTCCCCTGAGGGCTACAGAGACCCCCAGGTTCTATGGTCATGGCAGATGGCTCTGGAGTTCAGTGCCATGTCAGTTGGCCCTGTTTGGAGTTTGTGTTCCTGAGTGAGATGGAATTGTACTCAGATGTGACTTTTCTACACATGCCTCTTCTGTCACTTTTACTGGACCTGCAGTTGGTGCTGTGGTTGGTGTATAATCAGGAGACCTGAATCTCTGGACTGTCCATGTGAAAGCCAGGCCCTGAGCCTTAGCAGACTTGTAACTCCTACCCTCTGGTTTATTGGACTTACCCTGGCCAGCGAACAGGGAGGTGAAGAAGATCAACCACCATACCAGGGACCCATAACCTTTTAGTATCCTTTCCACTGGACTCTGCTTTTGAGGATGTTGGACCTTAGGCTCCATCAAAACTTATGAGTTAGGCTGGTCCAGAGAGATTACCAGAACTGTGTACAGGAGGATAAATGCTCTCTTGCCCCTCTGAAGGAAGAACTGGTCCAGAATTAGGTCGACAGATTGGAGAGATCATCAACCTGGGACCTAGATCGTGAGGAAGGGACATGTGGCATACAATGGGTGCTTTGGACCCTTGGATCCCTGGGCCCTCCCAGCTGAACATGGCTTCTGTGTTGGTGATCTGATGGACAAATGAATCTCTGGTCTTCCCAGGCCTGCCACATGCTGTGATTTGATTACCAAGGCCTTTTACTTAAAAGCCCAAATGTAATGTTTGCTTCAGTGTCAATTTTGGGCCCCTGTGTGCACTTTCTTCTACTGAGCCATTGAAGTTTAAACTATCCACCAGGTATTATGAGCTTTGTTAATAGCTATGATCTGGTTTTTCAAAGGACAAATGAGTCTTGGCATTTTTTCTCCTAGCACTGTCTTACTTTCTATAGGTATCCAGCTGCTCAGGGGAATGGGTTGTATTTTCATCTGCTGGGACATTTCTCCTCTATCTCTAAACTGTCTCTTCCCTTGACATGTAAGGTTTATTTTCATTTCCTAGTTAAAGTTCAGTCATTATTTTAAAGTTGAGCTTTGTAAGCTCACTTTCAATCTTTGCATCTTTTGATTGCAAGGATGCATTCTTCCTATGGAGAGTTTTGATATAATCCTTAAGTTTGGTTTCTATTTATCTTCTTCATCAAATTTAATATGTATTTGGTTACTTTCTCTTTTAAGGGTTTGTAAGGAAATATTTACTTTGGGGGCACCAATCAGTTTCTTCAAACCCTTTTGGAATGATCATGTAAGTGGTCTCCAATTTCCAACTCTCTTTTGCCCAGCTCCAGTGACCACGATTTATGCCATATCTGCCATCTTTTGTAGGCATTCAGTCAGAGACTTGAGCTGATGTTCCCTCTAATGAAGACTGTTTTCTACACATGCTTTAGAATAGGGGTTCTTAAACTTTTATGTTCCATGGACCCCTTTGCCAGTCAGGTGAAAACCACGGACCCCTTACAAAGTCCACACTACACTGTTTATTATTTAATAAATAAATCACACCCACACCAACACATCCCCACAAGAAGAATGTTTTTTTTGAATTTCAATTCAAGCTCATGGACCTCTGGTTAAGAACCCCTGCTTTAGAAGGTTTTATCCTTTTTATTTTATTTGTTCATTTCATTCATTCTTTTAGCCATCCTTCAGCTTCTTGTAAAAGTAGTTTTTTGTTTGCCTAAGTTTGGAATCTTCGTATTTTTCTTCCATGTATTTTAGTTGTTCTTCACTTTTATAATAGAACTTTAAAGTTCTTTTGGCTTCAGCCCCATGGGACTGGATGGATTCTGATTCCCAATTCCTAGTTGCTGTGTTCTTGTGATTTCACCTATCACCTCATCTTGTTTTGGATAGTTAGATTTCTCTTCTCTCCGTTCTTTTTCTAGCAAAGTCTGAAAAGGGCAGGACTTATTAAGTTTTCTTTTTGCACTGGGCTCTGAATTCTGATAGCTTGGTCTCAAGGATGACTTCCATCAAAGACAACTCCAGTCCTCAACGTTTTTTTCTTTTCACCAGGACTTGTCAGAAATTTTAATTTTTCTTAATCTAGAGCAGGAAATCAAATGCTGTGTGCTTTCTAGCTATGAAGTTGACTTTTATCTTTAGCTGCTTATACCACCATCTCCCAGCTAATGTCCCCCAAACCAGGAGCTGCACTCACACCTTCAAGTAATAACCCTACACCTCTGCACAGCATTTCCAGGCAGAGCCTGAAGTAAAACTTTGTGGTCATCAGCAGACCCTGATGACGCCAGTGTCTGTTACCATTTGGCCTTAAGTTGCCGATACCTTGCTGGCCACACCATATTGCAGGTAGGTCATGGAGCTTTTCTGTCCAAACCACAAGCCAACACCAGGCAATCTGAGCAGTCTAGTCAAGTGGGCAGGAGAGAGCAGAGATGACAAAGGGAGGATACTTTTCATGTCATAGCACACCTAGAACTTAATTATATTGCAGGGCCACTCGGGTAAGTGTGTAAGACTGTTAAATGGCCCAAGGATGTGGGCCCCACCTGGCAGTAAGGGCTAAAGAATGCACATTTCATCATACCTGTGACCCCTTTCAGAATCACTGATCATCAGGAAGATTCACTAAAGAATTCATCTGCCACATCATGAGCCAAGGCTCCTTCCACCCTACATTGGACCTCTTGTTCTATAGTCCTAAAGATGTAGTCCTGCCTGTATATGTCTCAGGAATCTTCCCCTTCATGTCAACCCCCACGCAGATTTATTTGGCGTCAGTATGTGAGAGTGCATGTGTGTGCATGCATGTGCGTGTATGTGCCTGTGTGTGTGTATGTGTGTTGGGGGTGAAGAGTTGGGATTTTGACTTAAATTTTCCAGATTGCAGAACCTGTGTCATGAAAAGAGAGTTATGGAGCATTGCATGAAAGAGCAAGGTCAGGTGCCGGCAGCAGTTGTACCCATTAGTAACTCCAGAGAAGAGGGGCATCAGTGTGGATTGGAGTCATCAGAAGAGCTTGGATTTGAGTTAGGTCTGAAACAATGACTAGGAATGGATAAGTGGAAGAACACTTGGTCAGAATGATGGGTTTCAGTTCTGTGTCTCCCACTTGACTGACTACGTGAATCTGGATACACTTCTCCACTTCATTTGACTTCATCTTCTTCCTTCATAAAAGATCCAGGAGCTAAGGTCCCTTTTAGTCTCTAACATATATATTTAATGGTAGTAAACATGTTTGGTGAGCACTTTAGAGCTTGGTGCACATGAAGGGCTTTTTGGAAATGTGAATATACTTGATGGCAATCTATTCAATTACCTGTTCCATTCATAAGCATTTATCGAATACTTGCTATGTGCCAAGATCTGTGCTAAGGGATGGGCCTACAGAGATGAATCAAACACAGTCCATAAAGGAGCTCATGATTTGGGAAAGTAAAATACCACTGCAAGTGCAATAATAAAATTATGTTCAGAATATGGAGGAGAGAGTGATAAAGTATTTGGTAGAGGAAGCCAGGGAAGCCAACCTAGAGGTCATGCTTCTAAATTGGGTTTTGAAGGAACAAGAGGGCATAGGACATTCCAGGCCAAGGGAGAGCATACACAAAGGCTTAAGTAATGGACCTTCTGATGAGTGTAGGGCTCTCTGCGCAGCTCGGTGCAGTGGGAATATAAAGTCTGAAGTGTGAAAGTGGGCAGGGCTGGGGTGGGGGGGGGGAAGTAGGGAGGGTTATGAAAGATGAAGCCAGAGAGGCGATTAGGTGTAAAATACCAACGGTCTTTGCATAATGATGTTTAGTCAAAATGCTAATCCATGAGGTATTACTATTATGAGTCTAAGATCAAGATAAAATAGGGAAGGCTTTACATTCAGATTTACTAGACCTTGAATCTTGGTGGCTAGCCCTCACAATCTGAAAGCTTATTAATTAGATTGCCTGGTAACCAGGAGGCTCTTTTTGTCTTCTTTCAAGGATTTCTTAACCCACCCTCTAATGAAAAGCCTTCCCTGATTAAGTAAAAAGAAAAGGGGCCTGTTCCCGGCAACTCAAATTCCTAGTCCCAAACCACAAACGTTATAGCAGGCATGGGAATTAAAGAGTTGTCCAGATCTTTGTGTCTTCCAAGGCCCACTCAAATGCTACTACTGCCTTTGTAAGCCTACCAGATCTCACCTGGCTAGAGAACAACCTTCCCTTCTCTGAACCTCATGGAATTTAGCTCATCTAGGTTTCTGTGCCACTTGGATAAGCTTCTGAACACCTCCAACTTGTGTGTCTGACCTCCTTGAGGTCAGATTTTTAAAAAATCTTTACTCCACATTACCTAACCTGTGGTCTACACTCCATAAATGATACAATGATGAATGAACAATTTCTTTACAGAACTTAGGGATCTTGATGACCAGGTGTCCTTTCCTGCCTATTGCTAGGACCCTCTGGTCCCTCCTGGAACATTACTTCCCAGTGAGGAAACCACGGCGAGTCTCATCCTGTCCGTCATGAACTGCGCATGGCTGCACAGCCTCCAAGGAGAGATTACGCCAAGATGAAGTTTGTGGTAGGGAAGACCCTCAAAGCACCTGCCCTTGAGGGAGACTGTGGCTAATTCAAACAGAAGGCAGGAAGTCAGAGAACAGTTCCACGGGACTTTGACTAAATCTCAACAGTGTTTTACAGGTAACACAGTGAATCCTGCTGTTGGACAAAACAAAACAACCTAAAAGAAACACAGAACACTGCACCCCTGCTGTTTCTTCTGAGTCACAATGAGTTTCAACTGTGGGTGGAGGACTCCTGTGGGGGGTGGGGGTGGGGAAGAGAATTCTTGCAAAGGCGTCCATAGTCAACATGCTCCCCAAGGAAGCGCTGTCTACGCTCCAGATTAAACAAGCGCGACGCCGCACACGTACAGGCATTGCCATTTCTCCGTGGGCAAGCCCACTGCTGCGATTAACAAAATTAAAATTCCTCTAAAAACCCTTTCTAAATTACTGGTGGATTTTTTTGTCTACTAGACCTTTTCGCAGCTGCTCGATACTGACGGTGAGTCTTTTGGAGAGTCTCTAAAATTATTTGAAGCTAAAAACAGGGACCAGGTGAGGATGGTACTAACCATGATGGTAGGAATTCCGATAGATGACCCCCGAGACGCCTCCCAGAGAGGTGGATAAATGCTTGCCTTACAGGCAAAACTCAAGATTTCCACACTGAGAATTGAAATTAGCTGCTAGCAAGACCCTTAAGGATTTGTTTCCATCTTTTTGATTCAGTTTTGATGACACTTTGTTTTCAATGTAATTCCCTAGGAAGCACGAGGGGAGGGCTGGAGGGCACCCGTTTGTTGATCTTTCAGCCAGCAGGGAGAAACTCCAGGATTCCTCTACAGGACACACAAGACTAGAGCAGCATGCAGACAAAACAGGATATTACTTTCCGATTTAGTTACAGCTGAGAATTTCCCCAAGGGCTCTCATGTTGCTTTCTCTAAATAATCTGCATGGCAAAGTGGCCCCAGACCTGCCCAGTGCTCCCCTTGGCACATTAGTGTGAATGGGTGTTGCCAAAAAGCAGGGATTGACAAGAAGGATTTAACAAATGAAAGAGAAGGTTCTGAAAGGGACCATGACTTTAAATATTTAAGAAAGGTATTTTGAGCATGGCTTTGAGAAAAAAAGATATATACATGTAGGCATTTAGATTCTAACCTCTATTCTGATGAGAGACAAGTATGATCAATTAAAGATAGAGGGAAGTGAACTACACTTGGGCTGCAAATACTTTGTCAGTATGTTTGGCATCAGTGTTGCCTTCTTTGATAAAATAAACGCAGCTTTGGATTCCCTGAACATATTCTACAGGAAAGGCAGGTGAGGGGTTATGCAGTCCAGCCAGCTAAGCTTCCTCCAGATGGAGCCGTGGCCAGGAGGGGCTCCAAGCCCCTGTCCCTCCCCCTTTTCAGGATCCTTGACCCTTTACCACTACTAAGTCTGGCCTCAGGAGGAACAGTAGAGGAGCCGGTTCAACTTCTGATATCTCCCCACTGGCCGTAGCATAAAGTCCAAGTGCACAGCCCTCAAGACCTCTCTAACCTCAAATTAGGTTGACAGCGCCTTCTCTCACCCCAGGCCCTTGTGCACCTTCAGCTGCAGCCATACCAAATTTCCACTGCTCAGTGAACGCTCTTGAACTCTCTCTTTGAACATGCAGTTCCATCTGAAATGCCCTTCTCAACTTGACAGTTTTCTTATCTTTGAAGGTCTGCTGAAGTGAACCCTTTCTGTGAGGCCATCCCAGACTTCCTAGGCAGGTGAAATGCTTAGCAAGAAGCTTGACACCCGGTAAGCACCCAAGAAATTATAGGTGTTGTTGTTAGGCAACTAGTCCTTCCCTCTGCTGGATGCCCATAGCACTTTGTCTCGGTCAGGGCACTGAGGTTCTGTTGCAATGGGTTGTGTGTTTTCCTCCCTCCCTGAACAGTTTTGGATGTTTAGTGGCCACCACAGGATCTGATATGCAAGCATCACGCCACAAAGATCTGTTAAAACTGAGATGCCTGGGAGAGCCATTGAGAAGGCAAGTAAGTCAAGAAGATGAGGGAGAAGGAAAGAGGGGAGGGTAGGCCAGGAGAGCACTTCTGCCCCTCTCCAGGAGCTGCAGCTATTCCACCCTGGGCAGCTGCTTTTGTGCAGGAATCTTCCCATGTCAAAAAAAGAAAGCAGCTGTAAATCTGAATCTTTACTTCTGGGTAACTAATAAGAATTTTCAAAACCACTGCATGGGCCAAATGCAACCTGCTTGAGAGATGTGAGTTTTCATCTTGTTTAGAGCTGGAGGTAGCAAATGACTGTTGACTGTCCACAGATGACACCCCCTTCTCCCCAAGCCCGCATGGTCCCTGCAGGGTGTTCCTTCTGACATCAGGGGGAAGAGTGCTTCCCTTTGCCCTCTCCACATTCCATCCCCGGAGTCTCCAAAAGTGTTCAGACTGCCGACAAGCTGCCTCTGCACAGAATTCCCTGCCTGTGCTAGGCATCGGCAGTTGGTACTATCAAGGGCAAACTTGGGCTCCCTCAACGGGCATGTGCCTGAGAGTTTACACAATACATCTCTGTGTAGAAAGAGGGGAAAGAAAAAGGGGCCTGGGTTAGAAGGAAGGGTTCAAACCCATCTTCAAATGGAATCTGGTTGGTGATCAGTTGGGGAACCTGAATTTAGTTCTGATGGTACTCTCTGAGTGACCAAGGCCCCTTATGTTGCTCATTGTTCCTCATAACAACACTCAAGGCAGGTGCTTTTATCCTTACCCTATTGATGAGCACCCAGAGCTTAATCTTCCACATGGAGTGTTGGAGTTGGGGGCTGGACCGGGGTTGTCTGGCCTTGATCTTGCCCACTCCCTCACAAAGCCCTCGAAGCAGAGCAGGGACGAGCCTGGGAGGAAGGTTGGGGGCAGGATTCACCCTCACTTTCCCCTCTTACCTGTCAGGTTCAGGTGACTCTGCAAGGACATGGCAATTCCGCTGTCCCTGGTGTCCCAGCAGCAATCTCAGGCCTTCCCTTTTTTCCACCTTTCTCTGGCAATAGCAGGAATGCTCTGGAAAATTCCTGCTTTCTTTTCCACATTCATTGCAGACCGCTTGGCTCTGCCCATCATCATTCCCTTGCTTGTCTTCTGTGGCCCACCTGCATCCCGGCCACCTCTCGACTGCTCCTGTCTTCGTTTGCTGCTCCTTTCTCCTACCGTTGTGCCCGTGCTGGGTGCACACTGAGCTCTGACCTCAGCCTTCTGGAGGCCTACTCCAGTGCACACGGGTTTCCTGGTGGGTTTTTCCCAGGCAGCAGCTTCTAATGTACATCGTCTGATGATTCCTCCAAACTGCACCTTGAGGGCCCCGCTCCTCTGAGAAGCTCCAGCCAGTCTAACCAGGGTAACTGCAGAATGTAATGTCCCATCCAGCACTTTTGTGGCAGCCAAAAGGTCAACTGCGTCTCTGGGCCTTATGAATTACCAAGGGCACAGCTGAAATCTCCACTTGTCTATCTCGTGAGCATTTCAAACACCAAACCCTAAGGTTCCCACCTTGGATCACAGCGCTGCCATTCGCCTTGTTGTATAAGTTGGAAACTTGGGGTTTCCTGAGATTTTCCTCCCCACCCCCCTACCCTGTTGATTCTCCAAATCCCATTGGTTGTGCCCCCAGCTATACCTTGACTCAGCCTTAGAACAGTTGTGAGCTAAAAATTATAGGAAGTGGGGGCAAGTTAATGGAACTTGTCCCCTCTAAGAGGAAATGTGGTGTTACTGGAGGAAAAGATAAATAAGTTGATTAAATAAGCAGATGGCATGCTCATAATAGGTTATAAGGGGGATGAGATATTTTGTGAGATATGCCTTGTCTTTTGAGATTGAAAGGGAAGAAAGCCACATGTGGCGGACAGTGCTGTGCCCACCCATCTCCCCTCACCTGTCACCATTCCCTTGCACACCAAGGCTTTTGCCTGCAAGCCCTGAGACCCTCTGTCCAAGGACACATGGTTGGAATGCTAGAGAGGTAATACCCCGAGGTGGCCTCAACCAATGACAGACAGGAGATGGGGAATAAATCCGCCATCTTCCTTGTTCTAAGGAGAGACAAGCCTGAGGTGGTCCTGTACAGCCCCCCGGAGCTCCCCAGTAGGAGTAAGCCCGATCGGTGACCTGTTTACCAGTGCAGCCTCTCTTCCCTGCCTCAGTTTCATCTTCTACCACTGGTGCTTTCAGGATCAACCCTGAAATATACCAGTTGCTCTGAAAACCTTACATCAGTACTTCTGGGGGACCCCAGCCTACGTCAGTCTTAATTTAAATAAAATCATTTCCCCTCATCGCTTTCCCCTACATTTATTGAACTTCATCTCAGGGTATGGTCATGAAGTACAATACCCACCAAGGGCTATTTTGTGGAATGCTGGTTCCACAAGATACTCCCAGAAGAAGTGCTTTATTTTGCTTTCCCCTGGAAAATGAGTTTGAGAAACTGCATCTCCCCTCACAACTTCACAAGGAAAAATAGCTTATTGAAGCTCTGGGAAATTTTACCATGAAGCCATTTGTTCAACTCTGTTTAGCTCAGCATTTCTCAAATGTGTCTGAGTACAGAGCCCTTGCTTGGAGTGCTTATCTTCATATCCCTGCTAAGCAGCGCTCCACAGGACACTATGTGAGAAATGTTCTGTTTAACTCAGCACTGATGACTTCTTATGAGAGAAGTAGGCTTAAGAATCTTCTGGGTCATGGAGAACACTCACAAATGAGTAACAAAGCTGTCTCATCTTGGAGAAGGCTAACGTAGGGATACTTAGACTATAAGGAAACTTGAAGAGGGGCAGCCAACTCTTTATGGAAACCACAGACAATGAGAAAATATTGCTTAGAAGAGAATGTTCAAGGAAGCACCTTGCTTATGAGAAGTGGCTTACCTGGTGAGGCTGGGAAATATTTTTCTCTGTAACGTTTTACACAGAGTAGCTTCCCCTTGGCAAGGTTCAGGTGTGGATATGTCTAGAGTCAGAAAATAGATTTGATTTCTTAAAGTCCTTAGAGGGAAGCGGATGTGGCTCAAGCAGTTGGGCGCCCGCCTACCACACGGGAGGTCCCGGGTTCAGTTCCCAGTGCCTCCTAAAGAAGACAAGCAAGACAGTGAGCTGATGCAATGGATGGCACAGCAAGCTGACACAAGATGATGCAATGAGATGATGCAATGAGGGGATACAATAAGGAAACACAATGAGGCACACTAGAAGCAGGGAGCCAGAGATGGCTCACACAATTGGGCACCTCTCCCACCAAACATGGGAGGTCCTGGGTTCAGTTCCCAGTGCCTTCTTAAAAAAAAAGATGGAAAGACACAGAGAGCACACAAGAAACAGACATAAGAGCAGACTGCGAGTACTAACAATGGGTGGGGGTGGGGAGAAATTTTAAAAATCCTTAGAAATCACCTGTTTTACCCTTACATTTCCGTATATGAAAGATGAAGGCAAGAGAAGTAAAGGGACCACACAAGTTCCCAAGGAGGTTGAGGGCAGAGTTTGGCCCTCCACCTCCTGCCACGAGCTTGTTTTCTGTCATACTACCCTCGCCCTTTGAATCTTCCAAAGAGAAACGAAAAACCAGTGATTGCACCAGGCTGCATCTCGCTGCAGCCAATGCAAACACAGGACCTGTGAGGACCGCCAATGGTCAGCCCCTCTGGGAAGCATGCCTAATGAATACTCGCTGCGATTTGGGATTCAAAAATGCCATAACAAGGCCAATGCTAGCTTCTTGTAACTTCATGAGATAAATAATTAAAGATAAGTATGCAAGTCCTGACACCTCTAGATGAGGATTCACAGTCTGTGGTGCTGTGATGGGCCGTCAGTTGGGGTAGTTCAGGCAAGCGTGGTCTCCCTCCTAGTGCCTCCTCGTGGTGCAGGTGGCATGGCTGCTGGAGTGGGCGTGGGCACCTGCCCACGATGTGTTTGTGCTGTGGAGAGAGGGTTGATGTCTCACAGCACGAATCAGAGATGGTCCCCAAACCTCCCTGAGGCGCTTTAGGCAGCGGCCGGCAAGCCTTGCTAGTTAGCACTGCCAGGTAAAGAGTCATCCTTCCAGCTTGAAGGAGGCTCGTTCTTTAACACGTGGAGCCAGAGTGCCAGTTGGTGTGGTTGGAAATGAATACATCCGGGCATCGTTAGCCATGTAATCTCAATTCCTGCTTTGAAAAATTACAAATGCTTCACACCTTACTCTTGCTCGTGAAAATGCTACATTAGGTAGAAGGTTTGGCTCAGCTCTTTGAGGAAAGGGTATTTTTCCTGTTTAGGTTTACCTGTGCACACCTGTGTGTGTGAAATTGGGAAGTAGTAAGGGGTAATGGGAGGAAGCGTGGCGGTTAGTTTTTATGTGTCGTCTTGGCTAGGTTATGGTGTCCAGTTATTTGGTCACATGCTGACCACGCTGTTGCTGGGAAGGTGTTCTGTAGATGGGGTTAGCATCTACAGTTGACTTTAAGGATAATGTGGGTGAGCCTCAGCCCATGAGTGGAAGGTCTTAAGAGTGAAGGACTGAGGCTCCCAGAAGAAGACAAAATTGTGCCTCAAGACTACATCATCTGCGCCTCTTTGAGTTTCCAGCCCACTGGCCACCCCTGCAGATTTCAGGCTCAAGACTTCAGCCTTACTCTTACCAGAATTTCCAACTGTTGGCCTGCTCTACAAATCCTAGACTTGCCAGCCATCCCCCCTGTCTCCCCCAGTCAAAGAGCCAATTTCTTCAGATAATCTAGAATTCCTATTTGGGGTGATAGAAAAGTTTTGGTAACGGGTGGTGGTGATGGTAGCACAACATTGTGAATATGATTAATAATCCTGGATTAAATATTTTAACATGATTAAAAAAGAAATTTTAGGTTATATATATATATGTATATGTTACTAGCATAAAAATTAGAATATAAAAACATAAAATGGTATAATATAAACAGTGAACCTTCATGTAAAGTATGGACTAGACCTAATAGTTTAGTTATAATAATGTTCTTTCATCGATTGTAACAAAGGTACCAATGCAAAGTATTAATAATAGAGGGGGTGGTAGATGGGAACTCTATTTTCTGCGTGGTTTTCCTGAAAGCCTACTTCTCTAGTTAAAAAGTTTAGTACAAATAAGTCTCTTAAAATATTTTAAAAACTGTACACACACACAAAGACACACACACCTCTCCTGCTGGTTGTTTCTCGGGGGACCCTGACTCTCCCAGCACTTTGGATATGAAAACTCATTCACTCTCCACAGCAACCCCGTGAGGTTTTACAGATGATCAAACTGAGGCAGCAGGGGTCTAAGTGACGTCCCCTGGCATTTCAGCGTCCGGTGAGTGGCTGAGCCAAGATTGAAACCCGAGAGCCGCACTCCTCACCCCTGTGCACCGCCTCTTGCAAGACCAGATACATTTTCCTTCCTCTCCCTTGACCCATGGCAGGGAGTTTCAGGGACAGAACCTCACAGAATCAGAAATGTCAGCTTTTGAATAAGAGCTGTGGAAGAGTTGGTTGATTCCTACGCTGAATGTGTGGTGCGCCCATTCTGCAGATGGGGCAGCTGAGGCGCCAAGAGCGAGAGGCCTCAGTTCGCCCTGCGTGAGCTCGGCTGCCCCTGGGAAGCTCAGCTGGCGGCGCCCGGTTCACTGTGCCAGCCCCGAGCTTCTCCCTGAACGCTCGTGGGGCTGCGCTACTCGTGAATTTGATTTTCCTTGGAGGTATTTTGAGAATGATTCTGCTTCTAGGCCGATCAGACTTTAAAAAAATATTTTTTTCCACATAGAGTTCCCTTCCTCTAATTTGCATTAAATTAGATAAACAAGATTCATTTCACTTCTGATAAAATACAAGCAGTCCAATCAGAATGAAATGCGCCAGGCGCTGCTGTTCACCAGGATCCCTGGTAGCCTGAGCTGGGCTGGGGGCGGGCCCTCAGGACCCCCCTGCACAGGCCTGGATGGATAGTCGCCGAGCCCACCCTACTCAAAATTCAGACAAAATCATTTATCAGGGACCTCTCTGGGAGCCAAGTCATCTCATCACACCCTGTGGGCACCCGGACCCCGGCGTGCCCCCACCCACTCTCACGAGAGGTCACTTAATTGCTTTCAGCTGCTCCAGCGGCCAGGGAGACTGTCCTAGGCAGTCACAGGACTTGGGGGGCATGAAATGTAGGAGCATATCTTAATTTGCTAAACTTGTGATGAATCACAAACTAGTCGAAACCTTTGCCCACCCCAGCTTGGAGCCTCTCTCTCTCCGGAGCCTTCTGCCTAGTGCTTCTTCCTTATTAGCTCATTCTTTCCAGAGACTTATCTTCAATCTCAGAAACAAGCTAGAACACGAACCAGGAGAAATGCTTCCTAGAAAACTATAGCTCTAAGAAAGTCTGCAACAGGCAGTTCCAAATACATATGCGGTTACCCGGTGGACGTTCTGACTAGCAGGAGTATTCAGCCTGCGCTTTCGAAACGCTGCCTTTAAAAAATCTCTTGGTAAGAAGAAGCTAAAACAGCTCCTATGGGTCTCACATGCAGACAGGCTGGAAGTGTTGTGTGCTGGAGAGAGGGCAGGAGTTCAAAGTCCTCTGTGCTATAAACCAGCTGCTCAGCCTTCAACAATTACTTAACTTTCCGAGTGTCAGCTTTCCACTCTGTAGAAAGAAATTGGGATGATTTTAGAGACTCACAAGGGTCCCTGTGAATATGAAAAGGGTAAAAAAAAAAAAAACCCAACAGTTTATAAACTCACAATGCTAAACAATTGCTCAAAATTATGAGGTTGGATTTGAGGAAAGCTGAAATGTCTGGATCTTCTCTTGCTTCCAAATCATTTCCCTAGCCTGCCAACACGGCTCCCAGCCTCCACATAACGTTTGTCCCCTTGGGGTTAAAATGAGAGAACCTGAGAATACGGGGCAGATGTGTAATACACGTTTCTAGAAGCAGGGGCTCAAGGCAGAGACTCCCTTTTAGACTTATTTGCCCCAGTAGCTTAATAAGGACAATTGTGTAACAGACTATTAAACGACCTTCTTTCTGACTTAAAAGGTCTAGAACAAAAGACCAAGTACCCTCAATTCCAAAGCAAGGTGTTAGGACCCTGCTGGGCAGAACTTTCAAAGAGGATGTCACAAAACTCATCTGGGGATCCTTAGCCCATTTAGGGGGGTCAAGGTAGAGTCCAAGGGAAGAGCAGACCCCTGGGTGGGGAGAGAGCTCTGGAGGTAGAGATGGGGTGTGCTTCTGTTTCTGCCTCTCATTAAGCCGGAAGAGAGAGGGCGCCTCAGGAGACGGACACGAGCACCTCAAAAGCACACCTGCTAGAATTGGGGGAGCATAAGGACTGACAGCTGTGGCCCGAGCAGCCTGAGAGGGCAAAGAGGAGTTCTCCCACCCTCGGTGGGGTGAGGGGGAAATTTGGTTTCACGGCATGGGGTGGGTCTTGAGCCCTTTTGAATCCCTTCCAAGAGAGCTGCCTGCGGAGTGATGAGACCCCAGTTGGGCAGGCCACCGACCTTTCCAGAGACGAGGAATCGGAACACCTGGTTGAGAGGAGTCTCAGCCTCTGTCAGGTCAGGGCGGCTGCCACCCAGGGCCCCCTCTGGGACCATCTCTGAGGAAGCCACCGAGTGCCCCAACTTCAGCAGGTGTCTGCCGCAGGGGGCCCCATGTCCACTGCACGCCCCTTACATCTGCGTGGGCAAGCCGGAGGCTTCCTGGCCCTCCAAACCCATCTCCTGAGCCAGCCCCGGAGGGAGGGCAGAGGCAGGTGTGGCAGGAGAGGCACTGGGCATCCTCAGCAGGAGAACTCAAATCTGCCAAAGCCTTGCATGCACTTGGCTCTTCACTGAAAGGCAAGGCTCACGTTAATTATGGGCACCATGTAGCGAGCACTTTTTTGAGCTGGTACTATGCTGAGCTCTTACTATACTTCTCACATGTCTTCATACCCTCTTTGTGAGATAGATGCTCTTTTGACTGATATTCCCAATTTACCAATGCTGAAACTGAGGCTCACAACAGGTAGCTAACTAGCTCAAGATAACATGCCGGGAAGAGCTGTGAAGCACATCCACTTACTCTAATGCTTTGATCTACTCACTCCACTATAGCGAACTTGAAAGTTGGACTTTAAAGGTATTTACAAGGTGATAGAGGGGCAGCAGCCCCAGAAGAGCTTGGCAAGGAGACCCTGCAAATGCCCTTTGAGGTGGCCTCTGTGAAATTTCCTATTCTCCTAGTCAAATTAGGTTGAATGACTCATTGTTTCCTTGTGTCTTTATACATTTTGCTTTGCAATTAGCTTTGGTTGGATGTTACCTTTGGCACCGAGCCAGTACTTTTAAATTTTTCTCTCGTTTGCATTCAGCCGTTTGAGTGCAGTTGAATTCTGTGCCTGTGTGCCCCCACAGTCCGGTTTGGCTGCCGTGGCCCACCCATTGCTGTTGACTTACCGTCTCCTCGTTTGCCATTTAAGCAGTCCTGGATCTCACGTCCCATGCGTGGGCTAACTGCTGAAGTGCAGCTCTTCTCACTCTTGTTCACACTTGCCCTCTCCCTCTACTTCTCGAGGCCTGTGAGTGCAGCTCAACTGGCAGCTGGAGGGCTCAGGAGACCTTGACCTTCGTGTGCCCCTCAGCCTGTGTCTGGGCCCTGCAGTCTGCAGAGCATCTGTGCCTCCCTGAGGTCCGTTTCCAAGGATGCTGGGTAGATGGTCACAACACCAACCTTTCATGAGCATCGGAGACAAACTCAGGAATTTCAAACAGTGTTTGGCTTTTGGTGTTGGTGATGGAATAGGTTTGGTTCTGTTTGCAAACTTGAAGGCCAGGAGACGCTCCACCCCAAAGAAATACCTCAGAAAGAACAGTGAAGAACAATAAGAAATTACTTAAGAGCCTGAGTCTAGAGTGCGCTGTGGTTATAAAAGGTATTATCATTGGAGGAAGCTGGATGAAAAGTATATGAGAGCACTCTACCATTTTTGTCGCTTATTGTGACTCAAACTATTTCAATATAAAAAGTTGTAACAGTAATGGTTTTGAAAATTAAAAAGCTGTCTGTACCTCTATCTATATCCGGATTCATATCCTTATCTGTATCTATATCAATTTTACTACAGTTTTTACTAGCTTTATATTTGGGAATTGGGAGGAGTTCAAAATAGCATTTTGTCCCAAGAGGGCACAGGAAAACTGGTTATGCCACCAAGCACCCTGCAGCCTTGAATTCCTCTTTTTTTAAAATCACATCCCCTCTTTTTTAAAAAAAATTTTAAAAAAATAATTTTTATTAGAGAAGTGGTACATTTACAGAAAAATCATGCAGAAAATACAGAGTCCCCATATATTCCCCCCACACAGTTTTCCTATTATTAGCACTCATGTGTTAGTGTGGTACCTTTGTTACAATTGATGAAAGAATATTATTTTAATTGTGCTATTAAATGTAGTCCATAGTTCACTGTTTATGTTATAAAGTACTAATTAAAAAAATTTTACTCTAGTAATATATACACAACCTAAAATTTCCCCCTTCAAATATATTTTTAGAACTTTATTGAGATATAATTCAATACATACAAATTGCCCACCTAAAGTGTACAGGCTCAAGAGTTTTTAACATATTCACAGAGTTTTGTGGCTACCACCACAATCTAAACTGTAGAACTTTTTTATAACACCCCTAAAAGATATCTGCACCCATGAGCCATCCTCACTCTCTACCTCACCTCCTCCCACTCCTTCCCAGCTCCTCTAGGCAACTGCCCATCTATTTTCTGTCTCTGTGAATTTGCCTGTTCTAGACATTCTACATAAATGGAATGATACAATATGTGGTCTTTTGGGACTGGCTTCTTTCACGTAACATAATATTTTCAAGTTTCACCCATGTTTTAGTGTGTATCAGTACTTTTTATTGTCAAATAATATTTCTACATGTCCTTTTGTTTTTTGGAGGAACTAGAACTGGGGATTGAACCTGGACGTTGTATTGGAAGCCAGTGCTCAAACACTGAGCTGCACAGACTCCCTAGATAATATGTAATATTCCATTGCATGGATATAGCACATTTCATTTATCCATTCATCAGTTGAGGGATATTTGGGTTGTTTTTAAATTTTTGGATACGATGAATAATGCTGCTATGATCATTTGTGCATGAGATGTTGTGTGGGCACATTTTTTTTTTTTCTTTTCTTTTGGGTATATACACTAGGAGTGGAATTATTAGGTCATATGGTAACTCTGTGCTTAGCATTTTGAGAAATTGCCAAACTAGTTTCCTGAGTGACTGCACCATTTTTCATTTCCACCAGCAATGTATGGAGATTCCAAATTCTTGACATCCTTGCCAATACAAGCTATTATCTGTCTTTTTAATTAGAGCATCCTAGCAGGTGTGAAGTGGTATTTCATAGCTGTTTTGATGTGTGTTTCCTAGATGTCTAATGATATCGAAAATTTTTCCATGTGCATATTGGTCATATTTATATCTTCTTTGGAGAAATGTCTATTCAGCTCCTTTGTCCATTTTTAAAACCAGGTTATTTATTCACTTTTAAATTGGATTATTTAGCTTTTCATTATTGACCTGTAAATGTTCTTCACATATTCTTGATGTGTCACTTATCAGGTAGATAATTTGCAAATAATTTCTCCCATTCTGCAGGGTGTCTTTTCACTTTCTCGATGGTGTCATTTATAGCCACATCCCCTCTGGAGATCTTAGAACCTTCATGGATCTATATCAAGATACATGGAATGAAACTCAACCCCCCCCAATTTTTGATGGTACAATGGGTAGAAATGGAAAAGTCTCTGTTGAAAACCGAAGTTGTCTGTCCTGTTGGAAGTTAGAGATTCAGTAACTCTTGGGGAAGCTGATTCTTTTGCTCTGGCAAGATCACCCAAATAGGCCCTTTAGTTGCGAGAATATAAGCCAAGCTCCAACTCCCTGCCCTGACTTGACGTTTCCTTAATGCTGAGGCTTTACACAGAGAAGCTGGTTCTTTCGGTTAGTGGAAATGGCTGCGTATGTTTTAGTCGAAGCAGAGTCTGGGCAGGTTTGCCTTTGTTTATTTGGTGAAGGTGGGGGATGCTGTGAGCACCGTGCTGGGTCATTCTGACCGAGAGGGCAGAGCCGGACAGAAAAGGGGTCATAAGGGCTGCTTTCACAAGAGATCTCATTCTCTTTGGGGCTCAGGTGCCAAAGTGTGACATGGCGTTGTGGAGAGGCTGATTCTCCCCCTCTCCCCCTCCCTGCACCTGGGAGAGTGGTGATATGGGGGATCTTGGGCAGCACCCCTGGAATAGACCTTGGTGTTTTCACAAAGGCACCTTCAGCAGCCCAAGAGGAGGTAGAACAGAGATAATGGGACAGAGCAGAACAGACCGTGGGTGGTGACTGGAAGACACACAAAGTGGCAGGCCTCCCAGGGTAGCTGAGGTTCTCTGGGAGGGCAGAACTAATTATAAGCTGAGCCATAGTAATTAGCGCCTCCCGTGCTATGTGACTTTAGTTGTACCCACAGCTCACCTTTCTAACGAAGGAATTGGATCAGGAGCCACATATTGGCAACTGGAGGCCAAATATAGTCCCTCTGTGGCCATATTTGGCTTAACTAACACAAATTTTAATTAGATTTGAACGACAAATCTATAAGGATGTTTGTTCTCTTTTCGCTTTGCCCCAGACTCTCCCACTCTTTATTGTCTCTCACTGCCTCCTACTTTGTTACTCACCTGGCCTCTGTGAATCGTTGAGTTACTGAGCTGTCAATTAGAGTTTCTAAAACGTCCTTCTGGCTCTAACAGTCTGTGATTTAGAGTGAACTTGAAGATCCCAGCACTGCTGTGAGCCTGTACACTCAACTGTGATCTCCTGTGTGGTGGGTGACTACCTACTGTGGTTGGCTTTTACCATCGATGAGGGGGAGAGGGTGATTGCTGTTTTACCACCTTTTTCTGCAATTTTGATAATGAATGGATAAGCCAAGAGTGAAAGCTACCTGGAGAAAAGCCAGGATATGCACCCTTTAGGAGACGGTACACTGGGCAAGGAACGTCCTGACTCCCTGACATCAAACCTGTTCCTAGGACTGTTTCTGGAAGCAGTTTTCAATGCACACCATAGATCTGAATTTATGTCAGCTTGTCCCTCCTTCAGAAGTATTTCTATTGCCAGCCTCATCTCATAACAGTGAAATGTGTCTTTGGTAATTGATTGCATTTCACATATCAGTGAGCAGGTGGCAAAGGCATCTTTTGAGTCAAGGATACTTTCCAGGACTCCTGGAATTCCACCACCAGAAACCACCTATTCTGTTCATCAGAAGGCTAATCCTGAGAGTAAATGGAGGAAATAAATTTAATGAGAAAATGACTTATTTTTCTAGAGATGTTAATTCTACTCTTCAAATGAAAATATTATCAAATTAATACAAGTGAATGGTGTTTTATACATTTTGAAATCATGTCCTGTAATCATCTTCTTAGGTTAATAGGCAATACAGCATTATTCCATTGCATGGGGAAGGAAATTGAAACACAGAGAAATTAGACTGCTCAAAGACAAATGACTAGTGAAGCAAGGGAAATCTACAATGTCATGAGTTATCACACAAAATTCATTCAAATAATTTTTATAGGAACATTGAATTTGCCCTCAACTCTTCTTCATAAACAATATTTTTACCAGACTCCTAATTTTTGTTTTGTGCTTTTTCCCCCCTTCCTATTTGTCCTCTTGATTCAGCCAGCTGCAGCCTGGGGCAGCAAGCAGCCTGGGGCAGCAATTGTGATAAAGAAAAAACTGAACAGAAGATAGCCAAGCTCAGTGCAGTGTGCAATTTTATGAGAAATCACTGAAGGGATGTTAACAGAGAAAAGGTTAAATGTGGTAGTGATGAGAATCACCGGCCAATAAAAGAGCATATTAAAGTCAGTGTAGCATAGAAAGCGAAGAGAGTCTACCACGAACTTGATCTAATAGACTCAAATCAAATAATATCCGTAGTCCCACAAGCATGCTACAAGAACCACAATCTCTGATCGAGACGTTCCCGTGCAGATAAAACCAGGCCAAAAAGGCTGGACATAGATTGCATTGCCAACACCATGCTCCCAGGGAAAGGAGGGATTTGGGGAAGTTCAACAACGAAGACACGTGAAGAACAAAGCCAAGATAAAGAAAACAAGTAGAAACAGACATGCCTGCCTTTACCGCATCTTGACCAAAGAAAAATGAACTTGGTTTACATAAGCACCAGGAATCCATGAAAAAAAGAAATGCAGCTTATGAGAAAATGCTTAAGGGAAATTTGATTTTCCCAGGCAAGAGAGAAAGCAATCTTTGAATGAGCTCAATGGGTGAGTACCTTGGAAGAGCCACCAAAGTCTTCAAGGCTTGTATCTCACAGAGGGGCCTGCCCTGCTGCAAATGACTGCCAAGGAAATGGGCACGAGGAGGTAGTTTATAGACTTGAACTTGTGGTGCTGTAGTGAGGCTCAGCTATTAACTTTACACAAGCTACCTTGAGAACTTTGATTCAGTGGAAATAGTGACTGTTTACAATCACAAGACAGTGAATTCTAGGAAATTGTGCAATAAATATATAGTCAGTCCCTGACACCTTATAGCTATAATTAAGGTATAAGGATCTTATCTAGAGGAAACAAATGGCTGAAAGAATAAGCAGCATTCTAAGGAGGGAGTTTTCAAATTTCTTTGCTTCTGCTGCAGCTTGTAAATTGAGAATCACTTTGCTGGCCGCAGACATCTGCGAGTCAGTGTCCGAGTTTTTCTTTTTCTAGGCCGCTGTTGTGATTTTGGATCAATCATTCCCACCTAGGATTTCTCGTGGACTTCCAGTATTCTGTTTTGGCATGCTTGTAGGACTGGCAGGACAGGCCTGCCAGGGGTCTGTTTACATGAGACACAACCCACTCGAGGAAAGGGAGAAATGAGCAGCAAATGTTTAGCTACGGAACATGCTGGGTAAGTGCAGAAGGGGAGGAGTGATGCTAAATCCAGCCCAAGTGTTTATCACTCGGTTGTCCAATGACCCAGCAACTATGGGATCACACGTAAGTCCTCGAGTTAGTGGGCTGCAAGAGCAACAGCAAAAATCGAATGAGATTGATTTCTCAAATCTCCCTGGGCTGCCAAGAGTCCAGGATGTCAACAGAATGGGTGCCAGCAGAAATAGGAGACATGCTGCTGACATCTGTGTCCCTGAAGTGGTGGTGGTGGGGAGGAATGGCCAGCAGACGCAGTGGGGGCACGGATGGGAAGAGCTCTTTCTGCTGGCAGTGGCAGCAGCCGCGTCTTCTGTGGTCAAGGACGGGGCATCAGGGCCTTTGGCACAGAGATCCACCCCCCGAGGATGGGCACTGGCAGCCCTGGCAGAGGCTCTGGCAGCTCTGGCGGAGGCCAGGAGCACAGCTGTTCTTTATCATTGGCAGCAACAGAAATCATCATTTGTGTGACCTGGGGTAGAAGAGAAAGTGGTGGGAAGGCAAGGGCAGGCAGGTGAGAGCCAAAGCACTAGCTTGTACCTTCCCAGAACTATTTGAGAAGAATTTCAAGGGCCTTGGCCTTCTTGAACATTAGGTGTGGCGAGATCCTAAGAAATTCTGTCTTGTTGCTGCAATCCCATTTTTAGTCTTCGGTAGGAGTGGGCTGAGGGAACATAGATTACACACCAAAGAGAAAGGGAGAGTTTGTGTCCTCTGTGTTGCATAATTTTAGGGGTAGGATTGAACAATTGGTAGACCTCCTTGGCTGAGAGTTTTTGTCTGGTTTTGTAGGTTGGCCAGGTAGCTCACAAGTGAGGAGCAATTCCTCCCTTCTGCTGTCAAGGGGAAGAAGACTTAGAAGTTAGAAAAAGGAAGTCTGGAAGATGTGGAATATGGGGTAATTCCAAAATTTAGAAGCACAAAAGGAAAGAATTGGAGTTGGGAATGGAAAAAGAAAGCCATTTGCTTAGAAGAATATTAGCTTTCAGTTCAGAAGAGATAGTAGAAAAAATAGATAAATTGGAATTCACAAAAATTACAAATGTTCATGCATCAAAGGATGCCATCAAGAAGGTGAAAAGACACCCCACAGAATGAGAGAATATATTTGCAAATCATGTCCCCAATAAAAGTCTAGTATCCAGAATGTATAGAGAACTCATAACTCCATTACAAAAAGACAAACACTGAATAAAAAGGGGCAAAGGATCTAAATAGATATTTTTCAAAGCTATAAAAAAGACTAATAAGCATATGAGAAGATGTTCAACATCAGCCATTAGAGAAATATAAATGGAAATCATAAGATACCATTTTACATCTACCAGAATGGCTGTAATAATAAAACAATACAAAACAAAAAACACAGAAAATCACAAATTTTGGCAAGGATATTGAGAAATAGGAACCCTCACACATTGCTGGTGGAAATGTAAAATAGTACAACCACTGTGGAAAATAGTTTAGTGGTTTCTCAAAAAATTAAGCAGAATTATCATATGACCCAAGAATTCCACGTCTAGGTATATACCCAAAAGAATATACCCAAAAACTTTTACATGAATGTTCAGAGCAGCACTATTCTTAGCTAAAAGGTGGAAATAACCTAAATGTCCATCTGCTGATAAACGGAGAAACAAAATGTGGTATATCCATACAGTGGAATATTATTCAGCTATAAAGAGGAACGAAGGATTGATACATGCTATGATTCAGATGAACCTTGAAAACATTATACTAGGTGAAGGGGGACAGACACAAAAGTCCACATATTGTGTGTTTATGAAGTGTCCAGAATAGGCAAACCTACAGCCCCTGAGCCCCTGTTCTCAGGGGGAAGGAGGAATGTTGAGCGGCTGCCTAATGGCTACAGACTTTCCTTTTGGAGGGATGCAGATGTTCTGGCACTAGGTAGTGCTGATGGTTGCATAATACCGTGGATGCACTGAAAGTCACTAAATTAAATACTTTAAAATAGTTCCACTGTTGAAGATCGTGTTATAGGCATTGAGCTCAATTTTAAAAATACATTAGTAAAATATACCAAACCAAATATACTAAATAATCCCCAAATTGGAAATCCAATCATAGAAGCTGTTTTAAATTCTGTTGAAAAAAATCAGAACTCCTCAACATTCTGTAAAGCCCCGTATGATGATCCAGCCTTTGCCCCCTTCTTCGACTTTGTTTCTTCCCACCCTCACTTCTCTCCTGCCCTAAGTGCTCCCCCCAACATCTTCACATGCCTGGCTTCCCATCATTCAAATATCAGCCCTTCAGAGTGACCTCCTCTGACCATCCTCTTTTATTTTCCTTATCGCCCTTGTCGTTTCTATAATTCTTTGTTTCCCTGTATATAATCTCTGTCTCTCCGAGAGCAGTGGCCTTGCCTGTCTTGTATCCCAGTGCCCAGAAGAGGTCCTGGCTTACAGTAAGTATTCAAATAATATTTGCGGAATGTATGAATAAGTTGTTCAGAAGATAGTCATGGAGGGATTGAGATAGAATTCAGACCTTGAAAATTGGAAAGTTCTATAGGAGATGAGAAATGAGAGCCATGCAAATGAGAGACAAAACACAGTCCTGCTATGACTAGAGCTAAAGAGATACCCTTCACTGGAGACTGTAGTTGATAGACTGTTAGGACAATTTCCTGGAAGAGAAGAGAGGTTTGTCCTGTTTTAACAATCTTGCATTGGATGGAAGGCAAGTCTCTTTGGGAAGGGAGACTTACTTCTAATTTGTATAAAGGCATCATAGGAGCTAGCAAGGACCATGGCATGAAAGGAGATACAGAAAGCTGGGAGGAGCTTGGCATAGCAATGGGTCAAAGGAGAGGCTGGTGTGGTGTAGGCAAATTATGAACTTGAGAGCCAGGACCTGGAGTCTTACCTTGTGCTAGTAAGTTAGGAACCATTGTGGACCCCACTCCCAGTGGGCTCAAGGGTTCTGCTGCCTGCCACCGGTGCCTGGGAAGAAGTCCAGGATATTCTAAATGAGCAGAAGAGCCATCAACTTCTGTTTTCTTCCATGGTACTGATGGGCAGGAAGGGGTGGGAAGTAATGCAGAGAGCCCAGCATATGGTGGCGATCAAGAAAGAAAAATATGCCTGGCCTGGATTTTTGAAATAATGCATCCATAATTTGTTAAACTGCCTTTTGTCTACTTATTTTTGAAGTAGAAATAATGATTTTATAAAGAAAGAAGGAAGGAAGGAAAGAAGGAAGGAAGGAAGGGAGGGAGGGAGGAAGGAAGGAAGGAGGAAAGAAGGAAGGGAGGGAGGAAGGAAAGAAGGCAAGAAGGAATGAAGGAAGGAAGAAAAGAAAGAAGGAAAGAGAAAGAAAGAAAAAAGAAAAGAAAAGAAAAGATTGGCAAGTGAATTTATGAGGCAAAGCCCTAGATGACCCATAGCATGGGAAGTGCCTAGGGAAGTAGTTGGCTGTGGATCACCTTCTCAGCGTGGTTTTGGGCAGATTGGCAGAAGAACTCACAGAGAAGATGTGGTTGCTTGAAGATGTGCTTGGGAGAACTCTGGATTTCACCATCTCCTCAGTAAACATAGTTCAGGACTCAGTTCAGTTCACAATCAGACTTCTGTAGGGTCTAGTGGGAGTCTTTCCCCCTCTCTCCCTCCCTCCCTCCTTCCCCCCTTTACCCTCCCCCCTCCCTCCTTTCCTTCCTTCCTTCCTTTCTTTGTGTGTGTGTGCATACACACGCACACACACCCATCTTACCCAGAGGAAACCTCTGAGGTGGGCATAGCTCATAGAGAAAAGCAAGCCAAGTATTATTGATGAAAATGCCTCCAGGTAGAATCAACTCCCTGTCTTCATTTTTCTCTGTTCCTTGCCAGTTTTTATGAACACAAAACAAGTATTTTTATAACTGTCCTTCATTAAAATCTCCGAGGGCTGAAACCCCACTCCCTTCTCTCATTCTCTCCCTCTTTCCCCTTTTCTGTCCTTACTTCCCTCCTTCCTTCCTTCTTTCCTCCCATTTTTTCTCCCTCCTTCATTTTACCTTTCTTTTCTTCCTTCATCCTCTTCGAGCTCTTCTTAAATATTTGCCAATATTTTCACATTAACGCTAAAGAGAAAACAGTGAATGAGAGATCCTGATCCTAGAAGATTGTGCATTTCAGCCTTTCCTTGTGTTCTTTAGGGATTTGGATCAAACTCAGGTTTAGGCATAAAAGGATGTGATTTGGGCATGTCAGATGTTGCTGGGTCCCAATTTGGGGGCTGAGAGGTGAACGGCAAAGTGAGGAGAAAGCTGCTGCCCCACACCTGTCTTCCAGGTAATTTGCTAGGTTGGGCTGACAAGTATGGCTCACGGAGTCTGCCACAATGTGTGTTTTAGGAAAACTTGTCAGTTGTTCGCTGAAGATTGTGAGTGTCTATAAATAGGAGGCACAGCTTATAGTCAGCAGCAATGTTATTTGTGCCCCTTTTGCTTCATTCAGGAGGAAAAGACAGACAATTTAAGATCCATGAAATGTAACAAAGTGTGGGGGTGTCCTCTTAAGTTTTCAGATACAACTTTGCAGAAAAGGTTTCTCTTTTTGAAGCTATTTTAAAAATTATTTCTCAGATGTTAGTTAAGGCTGCTAAAGTCACAGTGTGCTAGTCAGCCAAAGGGGTGCTGATGCCAAATACAAGGAATGGGTTGGTCTTTATAAAGGGTAGGAGCCTACAGGTACCAGGCCAGAAAGCATAAGTTACTTCCCTCACCAAAGTCTATTTTTATGTGTTGGAGCAAGATGGCTGCCGATGTCTGTGAGGGTTCAGGCTTCCTGGGTTCCACTGGGTTCAGCTCCTGTTTCCTCCACAAGGTCAGCTGTAGACTATGAGGCTCTCTAGACTTTGCCTCTCTCCACAAGGTCAGCTGTAGACTATCAGGTGAACGGCTCTGTCTCTTTCCCTGGGATTTCTGCCATGTCTAAGGAGCTGTCTCTATTCCTCTGTGTTCTTCTCCTGGCTCAGGTCCTCTCTTCCCAGGGCTGGCTTCTCTTTCCTGTGTATGCTGACCTCCTGGGGCTCCAGCTTAAGACTTCAGCATCAAACTCCAACATCAAAACTCCAACATCAGAAAACCCCCAACTCTGTCCTTTGCCATGCCTTTTATCTGTGAGTCCCCACCCACCAAGGGGCAGGGACTCAGTGCCCTAATGACATGGCCCAATCAAAGCCCTAATCTTAGCTCAATCATGCCCAGGTATAGACCAGATTGCAAACATAATCCAATATCCATTTTTGGAATACATAACCATATCAAACTGCTACACATGGCGATCATTTCTTTGTAGAAAAATATCTCAGAATTTATGTCTTTGTTAACAGAGTAGAAGAGATAGTTTAATTCAGAACTTGAGGATAGTAATTCAAAGTTCTAGAGTAAATTTATTCCCTAATAAATTGAGTGATCTTGAACAGTTAGATAACTAATTTATCTGAGTCTTGACCTTCTTACTGTCAAATGGGTCCCATAATATTACCTCCCCACCCACTTCATAATGGTGCTTTGAGGATTCATTGAAACAAGAATTTTAAAGTCCTTTGAACAAGGCATGCAGTTCTGATATATGTAACACCATGGAAAAACCTTGAAGACTTCTTGTTGAGTGAAGTAAGCCAGACACAAAGGGACAGATATTGCATGATTTCACTCATGTAAAATAGCTAGAACATGCAAACTCAGAGAGACAGAAAACAGAGTATAGGCTACCAGGGCAGAGTGGCTGGGAATGGGGAGCTAATGCATGCCTGATGCAGGTTTCTAATTGGAGTGATGGGCATGTTCTGGCGATGAATGGTGAGGGTAGTGCAGCACTGTAAATGTGGGTAATCCCACTGAGACTTATGCTAGGAGGGGGTAAGATGGGAAGGCCGATGTTGTGTGTATGTCTCCACAATTAAGAAAAAGAGCAACTAAAGAGACAATGAAAATTAAATGCAGTACATGACTTTGACTGGATCTAATAATGGAGAAGAAAATGCCCAAGACATCGTTATTAGGACATAGGGGGAAAAAAAGGAATATAGACCATCAATGTTAAACTTCTTGAACTTGATAACAGTCCTGAGGGTAGTTACATAAGTGAATAATACCCTTGTTCATAGGAAATGACCGTATTTATGTGTTCAAGAGCATGTTCTAGACAACCTACACTCAAATGTTTAGAACACAGACAAATAATAGATTGATAGATCGATTGATAGATATAACAAATGTGGAGCTGGGTGTTGGGGTAAGTGTTGGAGTACTCTGTATGGATTTTGCAGTATTTTTGCAACTGTTCTGTAAGTTTGAAATTATTAAAAATAAAAAGGAGAAGAACAAAAGTCCTTTGAATGATGAGAAATGCTGCTCACCTAGATCTGGGCATAATAAACTGAGTATCCTAGAATTTATGAAGAGGCTGTGACTCTTAGCTCAGGTACTAATGACTATCAAATATTAGCCTGAGACCCCTCCTCCTTTCCTTGGCATTTGCCACCTCTGTGTCCAGACTTCTGCCTCTTTCGTACTACCTCTTCACCAGGCAGGGCAGCCAATCTTCTGCCATTTCTTCACCCAAACTTAGCTCTTCAAACAAGAGTTCCTGATATTTCTTTTCATAGCAACCTCATCTGTACCAAACAGACAGGAGTCATATGACCTTAAGTATCATCCTTTCCATGCTCCTTGCCTTCTCAAAACTCTAATCCAAATGCTCTGGCTACCATGAGACCCATCTTCCCATGGCTAACATGGGAGCCCTTTTGGCCTCTCTTGCTGTGACCCTCTGTCTCCACATTGTCATCCTGATAGAAGGGCAGTCCCCTCCTTCAAAAGTGACTGCCTTCTTTTCAGGGGCTCTAGGTAGCTCCCTCTGAAGTATCTGCTGTTTAAGATTTGACCAAGTCTTTATAGCCAATTCATTAGTCCCATGAGAAAGCTAGCGAGCCTCATATTTTAAATAGCTGTCTAGCTTTGGTCCAAAACCCAACTCTCCCAGTTTAAACACTAATCTGAGTCAACAGCTTTAGTTTTGAATGACTTTTATCTATTTCCAAAAATTAAGCCCCTACCCCAGGGATGAATTTGCCATCATTTTAAGGATGGAAAAATTATGCCATAGATATTAAAAGCAACTCCCAAAGAGGAGCCATTCAAATGTTTTGAATTATTTAAAATCAGAATATGTGTTTAGCCTCTGGAGGCTTCCCTTTTTAAGGGGAACACTCATTTGATTTCAAACATTCTAATATGTTATAATCAGGACTGTGTCTAATCTGCAGCTCATATCCCATCCAGGGATCCTAGATTTGTAACCTGTCTGCTTCTGAAAGGATTCTAGGTGGCCCACAATAAATATGGCTATAATAAAATTGCTAAACTAGGAAGTTAAAAATCATGAACAAGTTGGGAGGAATAAAATACCCATGAAAGCAAACATAGTTACTGCTTTTGAACAAGAATCTGAATTTCCCAAGAACCAAAGAGGGAAAACACAAAAAGCTTAAACTCGGTCTTTCATTAAAAAAATTATTTCATTTACAACAAAAAGACAAACTCAATTACAAGTGGGCAAAGGCCTTGAATAGACATTTCTCCAAAGAAGATACACAAATGGCCAATAACACATGAAAAGATGGTGAGCATCATTAGCCAGTAGGGAAATGCAAATGAAACCACAATGAAAAACAGGAAAAAAATGCAATGAGACACCATTTTACATTCACTAGAATGGCTAGAATTGAAAACATGGAAAATAACAAGTGTTATTTGAGGACGTGGAGAAATAGAAACCCTCATACAATTGTTGGTGGGAATGTAAAATGGTGCAGCTGCTGTGGAAAACAGTTTAGCAGTTTCTCAGAATATTAAGTATAGAATTGTGACCCAGCGACTCCAAAGAATTGAAAGTAGGGACTTGAACAGATATTTGCACACCGATATTTATAGTGGCATTATTCGCAACTGCCGAAAGATGGGACTAATTCAAGTGCCCATCAATGATGAATGGATAAATGAAATGCGGTATATAAATACAATGGATATTACTGAGCATTAAAAAAGAAAAGAGTTCTGATACATGCGACAACATGAAGACATCATGTTGAGTGAAATAAACCCCAGGCATTTGTATGGAAAAATTAGAATAAGCAAATTCATAGAGTCAAAAAATAGAATACAGGTAACCAGGGGTAGAGGTGGGAGTGGGGAATGCAAGCTAATTCTTAATGAGTACAGAGTTTCTTTTTGAGGTGACAGAAAATTTTGGTAATGGCTGATGGTGCTGGTAACACAACGCTGTAAAGGTAATTAACGCCACTGAATTGTGTACTTGAAAATGGTTAAAAGGGGAAATGTGAGGCTGTGTATATGTTACCAGAATTTTTTTAAAAAAGTAAAACACCCATAGAACTGTTTCTGCATGATTTTTCAGTAAACCTGCAACTGCCCTAATTAACTTTTTTAATAGAAGGGAATATTTCAGGTCCTGAAGAGAAACAGGAAAAGGTAGCTGTCGTTCACAGGCACCCAGTAGCTGTCAAGCGGTATGCCACCTTTTCTCCTCCCTGGTGGGAGATGTGGTCTGGGAACCAGGGAGGACCGAAATCCCTGTGGAATTCAGTGAGATGTTCACGAGGCTTTAGCAGAGCGCCTTGCACACTGTACACGTTCAAAAAATAGCAACTCTTATTCCCATAACACCCTCCAGGAAGGGGTTAACATCTCCATTAAGAAAGACGTTTGCGCGGCCCGCAGCGTCACTGGCGCGGCCCGCAGCGTCACTGGCGCGGCCCGCAGCGTCACTGGCGCGGCCCGCAGCGTCACTGGCGCGGCCCGCAGCGTCACTGGCGCGGCCCGCAGCGTCACTGGCGCGGCCCGCAGCGTCACTGGCGCGGCCCGCAGCGTCACTGGCGCGGCCCGCAGCGTCACTGGCGCGGCCCGCAGCGTCACTGGCGCGGCCCGCAGCGTCACTGGCGCGGCCCGCAGCGTCACTGGCGCGCGGAAGGGCAGGATTGCCGTCCGGGTCTCCAGGCCTCCCTGATTTCAAAACCTCTGGCCTTTCGACGGTATCTCTCAACTCTAAAGGGAAATTGCCAGCTGGAGTTCTTTGTTTGTTTGTTTTGTCTTTCAAGCATATTGAAACCCATAATGAACAACGTGGGAAGCAGACGTTCTGGGGCTGCTTCTTATACTCTTAACGATAGCCCTGAGATGCGCGTTAAAAGCTCGCTCAGGGCCATCATCTCCACCAGGGGCCTGGCTGAAGCGCCCCCTTCCCAGTTTAAACACAGGTTAGGGAGCCAACCTGAGGGAGACAGAACCAGGACCCCCCATCCACGCCCACGCTCCAAACCCCAGCTGCCCGCAGAAGATGCTTTGCAGGATCAGTGAGAGCTTCGCGGGCCTCCTCGTGACGGAGAGGGGTGCTTTCCTCATAGAAACTGCTGCCCTAGTCCTCAGTGACCTCCCCCCCTGTGCTGGCCCTGGCTGGGATTGGATGAAGTGTTTTCTCCTCTCCACAGCTGCACAGCCCCTGGCTGTCCCTGGCCGCAGGCCTCTCCTAGGCATCTGGGCTGTCGTGTCTCTGGCAGGCACCACAAGGGGGATGGATCTCCTGGCCCGGCTCCTCCCCCCTCTGTCAACCTCGTCTGCTGGAGCTGGCACATGGGGCTGGGGTGCAGCGGCTCACCCGGTCCTAAGGCTCTGGGGCTGCTGGAGAAACACAGAAGAGCCAGTGCCATCAAACGCCGGCTAATTGCTGACCTTGAAGGACTTCCACTTTAGGCTGCTTCTGACCAGACTCTCTCTTAGCTGATTGTTGGATCTGTTTATCTAACCAAGGTGTAGCAGTTTGATATTATTGATGAATTCCAAAAAGAGGTGTTGGATTATGTTTCTACACTTCTCTTTTCCTTTGGGCATATTAGATTATATTGGATTTAGAGGTTTACCTAGTTAAGTAATCAAGTAAACCTCTTGCATCAGTAGGGCGTTGAGTCCCCTCCCCTTGGTGGGTGGGGACTCACAGATAAAAGGCATGGCAAAGGACAGAGTTGAGGGTTTTTGATGCTGGAGTTTGATGCTGAAGCCTTAAGCTGGAGCCCCAGGAAGTAAGCTCACAGAGGAAAGAGAAGCAAGCCCCAGGAAGGGAGGAACCCAGGAAGCCTGAACCCTCACAGATGTCAGAAGCCATCTTGCTCCAACACGTTAAAATAGACTTTGGTGAAGGATGTAACTTGTGCTTTATGGCCTGGTGTCTGTAAGCTCCTACCCCAAATAAATACCCTTCATAAAAACATTTCCGGTATTTTGCATCAGCACCCCTTTGGCTGACTAATATACAAGGCTTTTCTTTTCCTACAAAATTATGATGATTTTGATTAAAATAAATATAATTGAGCACATAATAAGTTCAAGCCACTCTTAATTAAGTGGGTTATTTTGTTTGGTCTTCACAATAAACCTTTGGTCCCAGTTTTCCAGAGAGGTAAACCAAAGCTCAGAGAGGAAAAATAAGTTTCCAAAGGTCATACAGTTTGTAAATGGAGGAGATAGGATTTAATCCCAGACCTGAGTGACTCCAAAGGCAATGGTTTCTTTTTATATAATACATTACCTCTCTCTGATTATGTTTGTGGCTCTCTGGGCAGAAACAGACTTAGAAAGCTCCTTTGTAGCCATTATCTTTGTCCTCCTGGCCCTTAGATTTAGAAAAAGCTATTTCCCAGGAAGCCAGGGATAAAGCATTAGCTTCCAGCCCCTGGATAGCTAACCGTGGTGATTAGTATTATTCACTGGCTGCACATGAGCACAAATCTATTTCTTCTTCAATAATTATGAATACAGAAAATGGGCCCCAATGCCTGATAGATGTGCAGTCTCTTGTCTTATTTGCCAAGACATGCCAATTCAATCGGCCATTTTCAGCATGGATGCACAGGGACTTTTGACTCACTGTGGATGTTGAATTGCGATGCTAGAATCTTTCCTTTTTTTTTTTTTTTTTTTTAGTCAAGGCAACTGTGGAGAGTTGAATTTTGAACTTAAGGGAATGAAAAGCTAAAATGTAATTTCCAGCTTGAAATTATTTCTTGAACTCCTCGGTTGAATGGATTTTCACTCTTGGCAGGTTTTTGTCTTATCAGACATGTGGGGTTGTTGGCGCTACTCAGAGCTGCCTTAAGGCGACATTGTGGAGAGGCTGCCTTCCCACTTTCACTCTTATTTCCTTGTCTGCTGCTGGTGTCTCTTCTCCCATCCTCCAGGGAGCCTGGGCTCTTATACCTGGCAGCACAGCACAGTGCAAAGAGTATGGTCTTTGGAGTCATGAGATGAGACCTGGCTTTAGACCCCGACCCTGCCAGTTTCTGGCTAAGTGTCTTTAAAGCAGTCTTTCATCCCTCTGGCCCTTCGTTCCCTCACCTTTCAGGTGAGCATGATAAGCAAATACATAACCTATATGATGAGCTAAGACTGGATGGAGATAATATATGTGAAAGTGCTTTGCTCACAGTAAGAATTTCACCAATGTGGTTGCATTATATTCTTAACTCTGATTGTCTCAAGCTACCCACCCACCCATCCACCAAGATCTGCTCTGCTTTCATATCAATCTCAGATTTCCTTTCCCCCTATTCCATCTCTAGCAAAGTTTACAATTCCTCAGGGCTCTTGACCTAGCTGAGAAAGCAACCCAATTGACCAATTCACATTGCAATGAGAACATGGGTGGTGGGGATTTTTTTCATCTTGGGTATCTTATTTTAAATTAGGGTTTATTGACTCAAATTAGTCTGCATGGTGTCATATTTCAGCCTGAAGGTTAAAAATGTGAAACAAAATATTTCAGACAGTTGGGGGGTAAGTACTTTAGAACAAAGATACTTCAATCAACAACTTAAAAATCATATCATGTAGGCAACTACCCAATAGTTGAGGAACATAACAGGGTTTTAAGTGAGGCAGCTTGGGCCTCTTCCAAAGTATCCTTACTAGAAAAAAAGGAAAGAAGGAATGAAACAAGGATGGAAGGCAGAAAACAAGGAAGGAAGGGAGGGAAGGAGGAAGGGAAGAAAAGAGAAAAAAGGGGCTTTGTGGTACGTTTGTGAAATGTAGTGAGCTGATTTTTAAAATTCCTGTGGATTTCTTCTCTCTTCTTCCATATTCATGCCTTTTCTGTCTTAGAAGTAGGATGTGTATAGCAGGAATGCAAAGAGCAGGAAACAGTTAACATTTGGTTTTTGATTTCCTGAAAAGAGAGCTAAGTGGGAATCAGCGAGGGGAAGAGGTGACTAGGAACTGGAGAGGGACTGGAGGCAGAGCAAGCCCTTTTGTACCCCCTCCACCCCCCACACAGAGGGGTCAGTATCAAGAGACTGCTCATACTGTTGACGGCCCATTCCAGGGAGCAACATGGGAGCTGGGCCACCTATGAAATGTTGCTCCTGCAGTACAGCTCTAGGGAGTGCCACCCTTGACCAGGTGGTGGCGCCAGGTGGGACTTTCACCTGTCTCTGAGAGGGGCAGGCTTTCCTTCTATCGCCATCTGCCCTTTGCCTGTGCATCACCAGCGGCAGAAGGCCAGCCAGGGCCACAGGCATGGCCAGGTCCCATTGAAACTGTCCCTTGTGGACGCCCTTCACCTTCAGAGACCCAGGATACTTATAAGTCGTCCATCCCTGAACAAAGATCTTCACTGGCAAAAGGCGCAAAGGTGGTGAGAAGAAGAAGCCCAGTGCCGGTACTGGGTGAGAAACCCTCTGAAGAGGTCCACAGTTAACTCAAGTATGCCCTGAGAAGTACTGCAGAGAAGAGTGCTATCTAACATTTATTAAAAGATTTATTTTTATTGATTTCTTTCTGTGTCCACTCACTATGTGTTCTACTGTGTCCGCTTGTATTCTTGTCAGCGGCACCTGGAATCTATGTCTCGTTTTGTTGAGTCATCTTGCTGCGTCAGCTCTCTGTGTGTGTGGCGCCATTCCTGGGCAGGCTGTGCTCTTTATGCACGGGGCAGCTCTCCTTACAGGGTGCACTCCTTGCACGTGGGGCTCCCCTACGCGGGGGACACCCCTGCGTGGCAGGGCACTCCTTACTCGCATCAGCACTGCACATGGGCCAGCTCCACATGGGTCAGGAGGCCCTGGGTTTGAGCCCTAGACCTCCCATGTGGTAGACAGATGCCCTATCCATTGCACCAAATCTGCTTCCCTCTAATTTTATTTAATGCAGTGGTTCCCGAACATATTTGACGATACCACCCCCTTTAGGTTTCCCCACCTATGTCCTAGAAGCATTCCACAACAGCACTGGAGGCAGCAGTACAGCAAAAAGAACAAGACTCTAAATCTCTTGATTTAAAGCATGACTTTACTAGTTAATAAATACTTCCTATGTACCATGTGCTGTTCCAAGTAGGTCGCCTATTTTAACTCATTTAGTCTTCACAATAACCTTATGAACTATTATTGTCCCATTTTTCCAGAAGTGGAAACTCAGAGAGTTGGAACAACTTGCCTAAGGTCACACAGCCACTAAGTGGCAGCACCGGGGTTTGAATCCAGCAGTCTGGCTCCAGGGCGTTGTCCTTAACCAACACGATTAGCAAATTTCAAATACCAAGAAAATCACGAACAACATCATCTACAGGGTTTAGTGATGATCAAATGAAATCATGTGTGTGGTCCAAACTTCATGAATTTGCAGTTATCTATGAGACAGGGAGTTCTAGTGACACCCAGCTGATAGGTTTGTATAGACCAAATGAGATAAATATGAGAATGTTCTGCAAACTTAAACTCTTATTATTTAGGGGGAAAGGGAATCTCATGGCCTGTCAATCGTTAGACAAAAAACAATATTGGCCTCTAAGTGCTTGAATGAGGCAAGCGGCCTTGAATGCTATGTATCGGTGCAGGGTGCCTCCATCTGAAAACTCTAATGCAGGCAGAATCTGATTCTAAAATTTCTCATGTAAGGTGCTGAGGAAATTGTCTTCCTGAAATAAATTTGCCAGCCAAGGGACATCTGGAACAGACTGTGCTTGGAAAGTAATTCTATGGAGAGGGATTATGGGTTATATTAATAAAGTACAGGCCTATCCACTCCTCCCCCCTGCCCCCCCCCCAAGCTTTCTGATGAGAAGCACTGCTGGTGGGAGAGAAAAGAGCTCAACTAGGCACATATGATGACCTAATTCTACTTTGAACTCTTTTTCTTGCCTTGAGCTGAGCTCACCTATTATAACACTAATTGAATCATTTTTAAATTATTTGTTTACTTGTCTGCATATTCAGCCCCTACCAGCCTTGAGTTGCTTCTGGAGAACGAATGTATTCTCTCCATAGCTCCAGAGCCCAGCACAATTTGGCTTGAGACAGAACATTCAGATTGGTCTCTTGCTCTTTCAATGGCAACCAAAGTATTTAATCCTAAACAGCATATGAATTTATTTCCCTGGTTATTGGTTTTTTATGGAGGGAGAAAGCAAGGTGTTCATTTTTATAAGTTGGCGAACTGTAAAATGCCTTCTTTGCTCATTCCTTTTATCAGCCCTCTTCAAACTTTTCCAGTCAAAATGTCCTGTGAAACTCTTGTTTCTGTCAAATGAGTCTATTGAGGTAAGAATTCATTTCTGCATCCCTCTGGGGAACAAAATAGATGCTTGTCTACTGTTCTGGCAGGAATGTGCATAAAATCATTATATTCCCCCATAAAAAATAAATTTCCTCACAAGGCATTAACCTTCATTTTAGTAGTTCTTGAAATTATAAAACTCACACAATGAGTACTTTTTTTTTAGTGCAAAGTGCCATGCATTGAAAAGTGCATCTTCCTCCCTTTACGGTTCCCCAGTCCACTCATCAAAGATGAACACTAGTAACAATTTCTTTGGTTATCCTCTGGAAAGTTCTATGCATGAGCAAGCATATAAAAGCCAATAGAGCATGTGCATTAGTCAGGGTTCTCTAGGGAAACAGAACCGACAGGAGATGTCTGTAAATAGTATGAGATTTTCTAAAATTGTCTCACATGACAGTTGGGATGCACAAGTCCAAGTTCTGTAGGGCGGGCTGCAAACCAGGGGCCCTGATGAAGGTCCTTGATGAGTTCCCAGGAGACATTGGAACTCATCAAGGTTGTCTGAAGTAGAGATGGGAATTCTCTCTCTGAATGCTGAAATCACTTCCCCTTTTAAGGCTTCAGTTGATTGGAAGAGACATCACTCACTGCTGATGGCAATCTCGTCAGATGATTGTAGATGTAGCCAGCCATCTATGCAATCCACTCACTGATGATTAAAGTCCATGAAATGCCCTTGTATTACAGTTAGCCCAGCACTTGACTAGACCAAACAGGGCACCATTACCTGGTGAAGTTGACATATTAACCAAATCATCACAGCATGTATTCTTTTTCATTTTACAAAAATGAGTTCATTTTATATATGCTGTTCAACAAGCTGTTTTTTTCTAGCAGATATTTGCATAGTAGTAACTCATTCTTTTAACAGTCATATGAAACTCATCTGTGCATTACATAATGTATTTAACTGATTCCTTTTAATGTACATTTAGGTTGTATCCAAACTAGCTATTGCTAAGGATGCTACGAAGACCATTTTTATGTGTAACTTACAACTGTTAATAATACTGCCAAATGGCTCTCATACAGCTGCTTAGCATACTTAACACCCCATGGTGTCCATTCAAACCCTGCCAACATTATTATGTGATGCTTTCATCTTTACAGATCTGATGGGTAAAAAAATGATATCTCATTTAAATTAAAATTTAATTTCTTTAATTATGAGCCATATTCAGTATCCTTTCACATTTTGGACGAATTCTTTCTTTTTATATATTTTTATATGTTTTTCTTTTTATATGCTTGTTCATATCTTTTAATCTTCTACCTATGGAGTTGTTGGTCTTTCTCTTGTTAATTTGTAAAGCTCTGGATATTAAGTGAATTCACCCTTTGTCAGGGATAGGTGTTGTAAATAGCCACCCTACTTTGTCATTTGTCTTCTGGCTCCATTTGTGCTGGGCTTTGTCATGTAAAAGTTGAAATTATAAAATGAAATTCATACATTCTGTTTTTATATCATATTAAGTACATCAACACTTCAAGATTTTATATAAAATGTTACAAATTTTTTTCCTCGATCTTTGGCAGTTTCATGTTCTAAACTTAAATATTTGATCAATCAGGAATTTATTTTTGGTGGAAGAAGTTGGGTAGGCAGTCTGAACTATTTGTTTCCCAAATAGCCAGCCAGTAGACTCAACATTGTGATTGTTTTTTCTTCACAAATGTGTCTGTATTTATTTCTAGACTCTTTATTCCATCCCATTGATTTGTTTATCTACACATGTGGCAGTGTCAAATTTTCTAAATTACTGGAGGTATTCTGGTAATTTAGAGCTGTTCCCCAAAATGTATTATGCTTCATTTTATAAATTTTCTGGCTTTTCCCCCCCATATTAATTTTCCCTATGAACTTTAGAATCAGCTTGCAAGTTCCAAAAGAAATTCTGTTAATATTTTGATTGGGATTAAATTGCAGTTATGTATTAATTTAGCAAGAAACATGATCCTTATCATATTGAGTATTCCTACAAAAATATGACTTTCCATTTATTTAAAACTTTCAAATTCAAAAGAGATTTCTTCATGTAGGCTTTCTTCATAGCACTCTTTGGAGAAAAAATAGCTAGAGGATAGGCAGAGACTATCCAGAGGGCTACTTTGGGGCTCAGGACACCAGGGGATGGGTGACACCATCCAGAAGAGAGAAGGTCAAAGGAAAGGAGTCTCAGCTGGCTGATAAATCCTGAGAGTAAAGCCACAGAAGCAGAGGCTGGTGCCCATCCCCCCACCCTCAGAACAAACAGCAGTCTGTGGACTGCAGTACATGTGGCCTGCAGGGGCTATGGACTGAGTGGGTTGCAGGAGTCTTTTTCCCCAAGAAAGAGGAGAGGGATGGGCATAGCCTACAGTAAATTCAGATTTTGACCAGCAAACTTGGCCTGTTGCATTGGAGGGGTTGCAAACTTCCGGGCCAAGTAGGGCTGCAACATTGTTTGTGCTGAGAGTAGGCAAGGAGCTAAAGATAATTTACCTCCTCAAGTTCCCTCCCTACTGCCCCAGACTAGTTGCTGAGGCTGGCAGGGGGAGGGACAGTGCAGCCAACCAAGGGAGGAGAACAGCTTCTGAGAAAGTTTGTTTGTGAGGCTTAGATAGTCCTGAGGACATTGCTTCTGCATGGCCTGCCCATCTGCCCACAGAGTTACACTGAATGCATTCCTCCCTAGCACCTGGAGTCTGAGCTGAGCGGTCTGGCAAAGAGTGCCATCTGCGGGCAGACCAGAAAAGTGTATGAAAATGGAAAAAATAATAAATAAAACAGGCAATCAGATGCCTTTACTGCTCCCCTCTCCAAGGCCCTAGGTTTGAGCAGTTAAACAGGGGCAATCCTAAATATCTAGAACAAGTTGAACCCAGAGTCAAAGAATAGTGGTAGCACACAGCTACTTAACAGTAAATCCCTAGACAAGAGAGGGAAACTGAATATCAGAGTAAACTGCATCAGAATCAGATGCCTAGACATCAGCAAAAAAATTACAAGCCATACTAAGAAAAAAGAAGATATGCCTCAGGCACAGGAACAAATCAAAGCTCCAGATGAGACACAGACTTGAAACACCTAAATAATAAGGATTATACAAATCTTCTAAATCAAATTATGGAATTGAAGGACAGCATGGCTAAAGAAATAAATGACATTGGGCGAGCACAAAGAAAAATTTGAAATATTGGATAGAAAAATGACAGAGCTTATGAGAATGAAAGACACAGTAAGTGAGATTAGAAGTATCATAGAGGCAGCAGACTTGGCCCAGTGGTTAGGGTGTCCATCTACCACATGGGAGGTCTGTGGTTCAAACCCCAGGCCTCCTTGACCCATGTGGAGCTGGCCCATGCACAGTCCTGATGTGCGCCAGGAGTGCCGTGCCATAAAGGGGTGTCCCCTGCGTAGGGGAGCCCCACGTTCAAGGAGTGCACCCCATAAGGAGAGCCACCCAGCACGAAAGAAAGTGCAGCCTGCCCAGGAATGGTGCTACACACATGGAGAGCTGACACAAGATAAAATGCAACAACAAGAAGCACAGATTCCCATGCCACTGACAACAACAGAAGCAGACAAAGAAGATGAAGCAAATAGACAAAGAGAAGAGACAACCAGGGTGGGAGGGGAGGGGAAAGAAAGAGGGGGGGGGGAGGGAGGGAGAGAGGGAGACGGAGGGAGAGGGAGAGGGAGAGGGAGAGAAAGGAAGGAAGAAAGGAAGGAAGGAAGGGTTATGTTTCTTAAAAAAAAACAGAAATACAGTAGAGGCATACAACCACAGACTTGAAGTCATGGAAGAAAGAGTCAGTGACATAGAGGAAAGAACAAATGAAATTCAAAAGAGAGAACAGAGAAAGAATGGAAAAAATTGAACAAGGACTTAGGAATTGAATGATAACCTGAAGCGCATCAACATACATGTTATGGGAGTTCCAGAAGGAGATGAGCAGGGAAAAGGGGCAGAAAGAGTATTTGCAGAAATAATGGCTGAAAATTTCCCAACTCTCATGAAAAACATGAATATAGGTGTCCAGGAAAAACAGTGTACTCCAATGAGAATAAATCCAAATACGTCTACACTAAGACTCATAATATTCAGAATGCCAAATGCCAAAGGTAAAGAGAAATTTCTGAAAGCACCAAGGGAAAAGCAAAAGACCCATATGGGACACCTCCAATAAGATTTAATGTGGATTTCTCTTCAAAAACCATGTAGGTGATAAGACAGTGGTATGATATAATTCAGGTACTGAAAAAGAAAAACTTCCAGCCAAGAATTCTTTATCTGGCAAAACTGTTGTTCGAATATGATGGTTACTTTAAAATATTCACAAATGAAACTAAGAGCATTCATAAACAAGAATCCAGCTCTTCAGGAAACCCTAAAGGGACTTTTGCAGCCATCAAAGAGAAGAGAGAAAGGCTTGGAGGAGAATGTAGAAGTGAAGACGATCATAAAGGGTAATGAAAATGGTAAAAAAATAGAAAAAATAAGATATGATATATGTAGCAGTTTGATATGGTTATGAATTCCGAAGATAGATATTGGATTATGCTTGTAATCTGATCTGTACTTGGGCATGACTGAGTTATGAGTAAGGCATTGAGTCCCCATCCCTTGGTGGATGGGGACTCACAGATAAAAGGCATGGCAAAGAACAGAGTTGAGGGCTTTTAATATTGGAGTTTTGATGTTGGAGTTTGATGCTGAAGCTGGAGCCCTAGGGAGAGAGACAGAGCCATTTGCCTGATTGTCTACAGCTGACCTTGTGTAGTAAACAGAGGAGCTGAGCCCAGAGGAACCCAAAAAGCCTGAACCCTCGCAGACGTTGGCAGTCATCTTGCTCCAACATGTAAAAATAGACTTTGGTGAGGGAAGTAACTTATGCTTTATGGCCTGGTGTCTGTAAGCTCCTACCCCAAATAAATACCCTTTATAAAAACCAACCAATTTCTGGTATTTTGCATCAGCACCCCTTTGGCTGACTAATACGATATATGAAATCCAAAGGATAAAATGGTTGAAGTAATGCATTTACAAAAATAACATTGAATGTTAGTGGATTAAACTCCCCAGTCAAAAGATATAGGCTGACAGAATGGATAAGAAAACATACGGCATTCATATGCTATCTGTAGGGGACTCACCTTAGACCCGAGGATGTAAATACACTGAAAGTGTAATGGTGAAGAAAGATGTTTCTCACAAATAGTAACCAAAAGAGAGCAGGGGTAGCTATACTGGTGTCAGAGAAAACAAACTTTAAATGCAAAAAAGTGATAAGAGATGCAGAAGCCCATTATATATTAATAAAAGGGACCATATACCAGGAAGGAGTAACAGTCATTAATATCTATGCACCTAACCAGGGTGCCCCAAAATACATGAGTCAAACTCTGGCAAAACTGAAGGGAGAAATAGACATATTACAATAATAGTTGGAGACTTGAGTGTGTCACTCACATCTAAATATAGAGTTGGATAGAAGACCAATAAGGAAACAGAGAACTAGAACAATATGATAAATGAGCTGGACCTGACAGACATATACAGAACATTGCACCCCAAATCAGCAGGTTATACATTCTTCTCAAGTGCTTATAGATCTTTCTCTAGGATAGACCACATGTAGGGACACAAAACAGCTCTCAATAAATTTCAGAAGACTGAAATTATACAAAGCACCTTCTCTGATTATAATGGAATGAAACTAGAAAGCAATAAAAGGTGGGAGAGGGGAAAATTTACAAATATATGGAGGCTAACCAATATGCTCCTCAACAATGAATGGGTCAAAGAAGAAACTGCAACAGAAATTAGTAGATAGCTCAAGATGAATGAAAATGAGAACAAACTTATCAAAACTTATGGGATACAGAAAAGGCAATGTGGAGAGGGAAATTTATAACCCTAAATGCCTATATAAAAAAGAAGAAAGAGCTAAAATCAGAGATCTAACTGAACAACTGGAGAAACTAGAAAAAGAACAGCAAACCATTACCAAAGCAAGTAGAAGGAAAGAAATAACAAAGATTAGAGCAGAAATAAGCGAAATTGAGAACAACAACCAAAAATCAATAGAGAAAATAAAAATTTAAAAAAAGCTGGTTCTTTGAGAAGATCAGTAAAATTGACAAACTCCTAGTGACATTAACAAAGAAAAAAAGATAGAAGATGCAAATAAATAAAACCAGAAATGAAAAGGGGGATATTATAACTGATCCCACAGACATAAACAGGATCACAGAGGATATTATGAGAAACTGTATGCCAACAAATTAGACAGCATAGATGAAATGGACAAATTCCTAGAAATGCACCAACAACATACACTGACACTATAAGAAATACAAGAACTTAACAAATCAATCACATTTAAAGAGATTGGATTAGCCATCAAAAATCTCCCCACAAATAGAAGTCCAGGATTAGAAGAATTCACAGGTGACTTCTGCCCAATATTCTGAAAAGAATTAATAACTAATTCTGTTAAACTCTACCAAAAAACTGAAGAGGAGGGAAAATTAGCCAACAGATTTTATGAAGCCAACATCACCATAATACCAGAGCCAATTAAAGACACTACAAGAAAATAAAATTACAGCCCAATCTCTCTACTGAACATAGGTGCAAAAATTCTAAACAAAATACTTGCAAATAAAATCGGACAGTATATTGAAAGATTATACATTATGACAAACTGGGATTTATTCCTGATATGCAAGGCTGGTTCAACATAAGAAAATCAATTAATGTCATACACCACTTTAACAAACTGAAGGGAAAAAAACCCATAATCATCTCAATCAATGCAGAAAAGGCATTTGACAAATCCAGCATCCTTTCTTGATAAGGACATTTTAAAGATAGGAATAGAAGGAAAATTCCTCAATATGACAAAAGGCATACATAAAAAACCCACAGCCAACAGCATATTCAGTGGGGAAAGGTTGAAAGCATTCCCTCTAGGATTGGGAACAAGACAAGGATGACCACTGTCACTATTATTATTCAACATTGTACTAGAAGTTCTAGCTAGTGCAATTAGACAATTAAAAAAAGGCATCCAAACAGGAAAGGAAGTATAACTCTCACTATTTGAGGATGACATGATCCTATATTTAAAAAATTCTGAAATGTCTACAACAAAGCTACTTGAGCTAATAAATGATTCAGCAAAGTGGTAGGATACAAGACCAACATGCAAAAATCAGTAATGTTTCTGTACACTAGTATTGAACAATCTGAGGAGGAAATCGGGAGAAATCCATTTACAATAATAACAAGACTCAAATACCTAGTAATCAATTTAACCAAAGAAGTATAGAACCTATATGCAGAAAACTACAAATCAACGCTAAAAGAAATCAATGAAGACTTAACAAATGGAAAGACATTCTGTGTTCATGGATTGGAAGACTAAATATTGTGAAGATGTCAATCCTACCCAAGTGATTTATAGATTCAATGCAATTCAATGGCAATCAAAATTCCAACAGCCTACTTTACAGAAATAGTAAAAGCAATTACCAAATTCATTTGGAAAGGAAAGTGCACCTGAATAGCCAAAATCATTTTTAAAAAGAAGAGTGACATGTGAGGGATTTCACTGCCTGACCTTGAAGCATATTACAAAGCTACATTGGTCAAAACAGCATGGTATTGGCGTAAAGATGAACACATTGATCAGTGGAATAGAATTGAGAGTCCAGAAATAAACCCTTCTGGTTTTTGACAAATCTACTGAAGCCATGTTATCAGGACAAAACAGTCCTTTCAACAAATGGTGGTGGGAAAACTGGATATCCATAACCAAAAGAATGAAAGAGGACCCCTATCTCACTCACTATACAAGAATCAACTCAAAATGGATCAAAGACCTAAATGTAAAAGCCAGCCAGAACCATAAAACTACTAGAAGAAAATGTAGGGAAACATCTTAAATTTCTTGTGGTAGGAGGTGGTTTCTTGGACCTTATACCCAAAGCACACACACAAAAAAGAAAAATAGAGAATGGGACCTCTTCAAGATTAAACACTTTTGCGCCTCACAGAACATTGACAAAAGAGTGAAAAGGGAACCAAGTTAATGGGAGAAAATATCTAGAAATCACATGTCTGATAAGGATTTAATATCCATGATATATAAACAGGTGCTACAACTCTACAATAAAAAAAAATGACCAATTAAAAAATGGGCACAAGATTTGAATAGACATTTGTCCAAAAAGAAATATAAATGGCAAAAGAAAAAAAAACAAACACGTGAAATAATGTTCTGCATCACTAGCGATTAGGGAAATGCAAATCAACAGTACATTAAATGTTATTTCACACCTATCAGAATGGCCACTATTAAAAAGACAGAAAATTACAAGTATTGGAGAGGATGTAGAGTGATAGGAACACTTATTCCTGTTGGTGGGAATGTAGTATGGTACAGCCACTGTGGAGGACTATTTAGCAGTTCCTAAAGAAGCTGAATATAGATATGCCACATGACCTAGCAATACCACTACTGAGTATATACCCAGAAAAACTGAGAGTAGTGACATGACAGACATTTGCACACTGACAGTCATAGAGGTGTTATTCATGTTTGCCAAAAGTTGGAAACAACCAGGTGTCCGTCAAGTGATGAATGGATAAAGAAATTTTGTTGTATTCACACCATCGAATATTATGCAGCTATAAGAAGAAATGAAGTCGTAAAGCAAATGACAATGTGGATGAGCATGAAGGACATTATGTTGAGTGAAGCAAGCCAGACACAAAAGGACAATTACTGTATGACTGTGCTGCTATGAACTAAATATACTATGTGATGTTGTGGAGTTAATACTTCAATATGGGTCACCAGAAAATAAAATGAGGTTAGAGAATGGAAAGCTGAGGGTTAACTTGTGGAGAATTGGTTAAATGGATGTGTAGTGATTTTGGAAATGAATAGAAGAGGTGAAAACCCTACATAATGTTTATAATTAGCATTACTATTATGTGTGTATGAAAGTGGTTTAAAGGGAAAGCCTAAGGGCATATATATTAAAAGAAAAGCCAAAAAATGTAACATGGGACTATATAGCATAGTAAAATCGCCTGTGATATATGAATATGGGTAAAATTGCATATATGTCTTTTTCTTTGAAGTTGAACAAATGTTAATACACATTTATTAATATCAGACAAATGTTAATACACAAGAAGTTAATAAAGACAAAAAAAACCATTATGCTAAGTAAAAGAAATCAGACACAAAGTACTACATATTCTATGATTCCATTTATATAAAATGTAAATATGTCAATTATAAAGATGGAATTAGATTGATGGTTATGTAGGGCTGGGGAAGGACTCCTAAGGGGTGTGAACTTTTTCTTTTTGGAGTAATGAAATTGATCTAAAATTTTTTTGTGCTGATGAGTGCACAATATTGTGATTATACTAAAAGCCATTGATTATACCCTTTGGATAGATCATATGGTATATGAATATATATTAATAAAATTTCTTAATAAAGAAATAAGTGTGCAAGAATAGCCAGTAATAGCAGCTATGTACAGCAGGGGAAGCATAGATTAAGAGGTGAAAATTTTTCTTGTTTGTTTTTGTTATTATTATTATTGAAATAATGAAAATGCTTTAATAATGATTGAAATGATGAGTGCACAATTATGTGATTATACCAAATACCATTTATTGTACACTTTGGATGAATTGTATGCTTTATTAATATGTATCATTAAAATTGATTTTTTTAAAAAAAAAGAAGAGCTAAAATCAAAGATCTAACTGAATTGGAGAAACTAGAAAAAGAACAGTAAACCAACCCCAATGCAAGCAGAAGGAAAGAAATAACAAAGATTAAAGCAGAAATACATGAAATTGAGAACAACAAAAATAGAGAAAATCAACAAAACCAAACGCTTGTTTTTTGAGAAAATCAATAAAATGGACAAACCCTTAGCAAGACTAATAAAGAAGAAAAGAGAAAAGATACAAGTAATAGAATCAGAAATGAAAGGAGCAAAGTTATAACTGACCCCACAGAAATAAAAAAGATCATAAGGAGATATTAGGAGACACTGTATGCCAAAAAATTAGACATACTAGATGAAGTGGGCAAATTCCTAGAAATACACAATAACCTACACTGACTCTACAAGAAATACAGGAATTCAACAAACCAATCGCATTTAAAGAGATTGAATCAGTTATCAAAAATCTTTCAACAAAGACAAATAGAGGACCAGATGAATTCACAGGTGAATTCTACCAAATATTTTGAGAAGAATTAATACCAGTCCTCTTTAAACTCTTTCAAAAAATTTAAAAAGGAGGGAAAATTAACCAACACATTTTATGAAGGTAACATCACACTAATACCAAAGCCAGACTTACCAAATCCAATGGATGTGTCATGATGATGGGAACGAGTGTTGTAGGGGGGGGAGAGGGGGGGTGGGGGGGTGGGGTTGAATGGGATCTCACATATATATTTTTAATGTAATATTATTACAAAGTCAATTAAAAAAAAAAAAGAAAAGAAAAAAAAATAATACAAAAAAAAAAAAAAGACACTACAAGAAACAAAAATTACAGACCAAGCTCTCTAATGAACATAGATGCAAAAACTCAACAAAATACTTGCAAATCAAATCCAACAGCATACTAAAAGGATTATACACCACAATCAAGTGGGTTTTATCCTTGTATGCAAGGGTAGTTCAACCTAAGAAAAACAATTAGCAAAATATACCCCATTAGCAAATTGAGGGGAAAAACCACGTGATCATCTCAATTGATGCAGAAAAGGCATTTGACAAAATCCAGCATTCTTTCTTGATAAAACACTTCACGAGGTAGATATGGAAGGAAAGTTCCTCAATATAGTAAAGGATATATATGAAAATCTCACAGCCAACATCAGACTCAATGGGAAAAAGTTGAAAGCATCTCCTTTAAGATCAGGCAGAAGACAAGGATGGCCACTGTTACCACTATTATTCAACATTGTGCTAGAAGTTCTAGTTAGAGCATTTAGGCAAGAAAAAGAGATAAAAGGCATCCAAATAGGAAAAGAGGAAGTAAAACTCTCACTATTCACAGATGACATGATCCTATATTAAGAAAATCCCAAAATATCTACAACAAAGCTATGAGAGCTAATAAATGAGTTCAGCAAAGTCGGAGGATACAAGATCAATACACAAAAACCAGTAGCGTTTCTATACAAATGTAATGAGCAAGCTGAGGAGGAAATCAAGAAAAAAAATCTATTTACAATAGCAAGAAAAAGACTCAAATATCTAGGACTTAATTTTACCAGAAATTAAAGAATCTGTGTTCAGAAAAACTACAAAACCTGCTAAAAGAAATCAAAGAGTTTAACAAATGGAATGACATTCCATGTCCATGGATTGGAAGACTAAACATTGTGAAGATGTCAATTCTACCCAAAGGATTTATACATTCAATGCAATACCAATCAAAATTCCAACAGCCTACTTTACAGATATAGAAAAATCCATTACCAAATTTATTTGGAAGGGAAAGGGGTCCCTAATAGCCAAAAACACCTAAAAAAGAAGAATGGTATCAGAGGACTCACTCTTCCTGAACTTGAATTGTATTTTGAAGATACAGCGGTCAAAACAGCATGGTATTGGCATAAACACAGACACACTGATCAATGGAATTGAAGTGAGAGTTCAGAAATAGACCCTCACTGCTATGGTCAATTGATTATTTATAAACCTACCAAGTCCACCTTTCTGGGGCAGAATAGTCTCTTCAACAAATAGTGCTGGGAGAACTGGATATCCATAACCATAGGAATGAAAGAGGACCTCTATCTCACTTCCTATACAAGAATCAACTCAAAATGGATCAAAGACCTAAGCATAAAAGTCAGGACCATAAAATTCCTGGAACATAATGTAGGGAAATATCTACAAGACTTTGTAGTAGGTGGGGGTCTCTTAAACCTTACCACCAAATCATGGGAAACAAAAAAATAGATAAATGGATCCTCCTCAAAATTAAGCCCTTCTGCACCTCAAAGGACTTCATGAAGAGGGTAAAAAGGCAACCTACTCAGTGGGAGAGAATGTTTGGAAATCACACATCTGACAAGGGTCTAATATCCATCATTTATAAAGAGAACCTATAATTCAACAATGAAAAATAAAGGATCAAATTTAAAAATGGCTAAAAGACCAGAATAGACATCTTTTCTAAAAAAGAAATACAAATGGCAAAACAAAACAAAACAAATCAAAAAGCCACTTGAAAAAATGTTCAAAAACATCACTGGCTAAATTAGGAAAATGCAAATCAAAGCTACAATGAAATAACATTCACACCTCCCAGAACGGCCTCTATTAACAAAATAGTGTACTACAAGTGTTGGAGAGGATGTAGAGGGTTAGGAACACTTATTCACTATTGGTGGGAATGTAAAATGGTACAGCCACTATAGAAGTCTGTTTTGTGATTCCTAAGGAAGTTAGATATAGCTCTACCATGTGACCCAGCAATACCACTGCTATTAATAGGTATATACCCAGAGAATTCAGAGAAGTGACACAAACAGATATTTGAACACTGATGTTCATAGCAACATTATTCACAACTGCCAAAAGATGGAAACAAGCCAAGTGTCCATCAACTGATGAATGGATAAACAAATGGGTATATACACATGATGAAATATTCAGCTGTAAGAAGAATGAAGTTGTGAAGCGCATGACAACATGGATGAACCTAGAGGACATTATGTTGAGTGAAGCAAGCCAGGCACAAAAGGACAAATATTGTATGATTTCACTATTGTGAATTAAATTTAATGAGCAAACATATGGAGTTAATAGCTAGAAAATATGTCACCAGATGAGAATGTGGTTAAAGAATGGAAAGCTGAGATTTAATCTGTGCAGAATTGGTAAAAAAGTTGTTTGTGTTTGGAAATGAATAGAAATGGCGAAAGCACACCATAGAATTTGTAATTAGCAGTGCTAACAGGTATGACTGTGTTTTGTTTTTTGTTGGTTTTTTTGAAGTTATGAAAATACTTTAATATTGATTAAAGTGATGAATGCATATCTCAATGACTTTACCAAATACCATTGATTATATACTTTAGATAAATTATATGGTTTATGAACAAAAAAACATAAAAGATTGGTTTGGGGGAAAAATGCACCAAATGTAAGATATGGACTATAGTTAGTAGTAATACTTTGACAATGTTCTTTCATAATTTGTTACAAATGTTTCACAATAATGCAAGGTACTTGTGATGGGATAATATATGGGAGTCCTGTATGATGTTATGCATGTTTGTTTTGTAAGTTCACAATTTTTACTATACACTTATTGTTCATACATGTTCATGTATGAATGATATACCTCAATAAATTGTTTTTAAATGGAAAAAAGAAGTCTAAGTCTTGCACATTTCTTAAGTTTATTTCTAGATATTTTATCTTTTATTCAAATTATGAATGGAATATTTCCTTCTATGTTTTATGATTATTTTATATACTGAGTCTTCTATATATTTTTGACCAGCCACCCTGGTTATACACAGTCCCTGTTTCATGATTTCTTGAGTATTTGAAAAAGTCTGTGTGCTGCTGTTATATTTAAGGATAATTTGGGTCAATTATTTATTTCTAACACTGAATATTGAGAAAACATCCTTTCTTCTATGTAGGTGAAATTTTTCTGGTGGGGGAGAATTGGACTGCATTGACTTCTTTCTTTATTTCCAAGGTCTGTTAACTTAGTTGGGATATAAGTGTTGATTGTTTTAGATCATTTTTTCCTAAAAATATAATAGACAATTTTAATTTGTATAAATTCTATACTTCCTTTTATTTTAGGAAAAAATTTCTTGGTATTTTTGAATATTTTTTCTCTTCTAATTGTTTTGTTATCTTTTTTCCTAACCATCAATTTAAAAATTTATCACTTTATTTAGTCTCCCTTACTAGTGATACTCTAATTGGTTTTCTCTCATGACTTGATATTTCCCTCCCCAGCCCCCGAGATGGCTTCCTCGTCTGTTTGCTCTTGTTTTCGCTTGTTGTCTGCTTGTTATTTTTGCCCATTGTCTGCTCATTGTTTTTTTGCTCATTGTCTACTCTTTCTGCTTGTCATCTGCTTGTTGTTTTTTCTCATTGTCTATTTGTTGTTTTTGCTTGTTGTCTGTTTGTTGTTTGTTTGTCTTCTTTAGGAGACACCAGGAACCAAACCTGGGACCTCCTATATGGGAGGTGGAAGTTAAAGTGCTTGAGCCACATCTGCTCCCTTGACATTTTTTTTTGTAATTTCTAAGTCTGTCCTTCATGTAATTTCTAAGTCTGTCAATTGGTGTGTATTCTATAATTTGCTGTTTTGAATCTGCATTTCATTTCTTTTATGGTTTTTTTTCTTTCTTTAACTTCTCTCCTGAGCTTTTCTTGCTCACTACTAATGAACTCTTTTGTCCTCTCATCTCTTCCTTGATCTGTTTTGCTTCTTTCTTAAACTCTTATTTCAGGAGCCTATCTCCTTCAATTAATGCCCATGAGAAGGGTATTTGTCTGAAATTTCCTTGTTTGGTGTGATAAATATTTTTGAGAGGTCTATACCAAATGCCATTGATGGATGGATCAGTCCATCTTGGAGCACTATTTACTAGAGAACAGGGGTCAGAGGCAGTGAGGAGGTGAGCCGATTGGCTGCTTAAATTCAGGTGTGTTGTCTTGCAATGCCTTCTCACTCCCTATGCTGCCTTCTGTGCTTCAGAATACATCTATTCAGTTTTGGTGTTGTCCCTTCGGGGTGTCGGGGATTGAACCTTGCCCCCCACAAACAACATGCTCAGGTCCTAACCCCTGGTCCTGTGGGTGTGAGCCATTTGTAAATAGGACCTTTGAAGATGTTATTAGTTTAGGTGTAACCAAATTCCACGAATGAGGATGGCCTTTGTCCAATAAGGTGAAGTCCTTAAAAGCAAGGGAATTGGACACAGAAGAGAAGCCATAGGAAACAGTGAAAAACTAGAAGTCAGTGGGATCTGGAAGAGAAAGGAGAAGATGCTGCCATGTACATTGCCATGTGATGGAATAGCCAAGGACCAAGGATTGCTGGCAGTCAGCCCCAAAATGCCGCAGTCTTCTGGGAGAAATCATTGCCTTGTTGACACCTTGATTTTGGATTGCCCCTAGCCTAAAAACCAGCAGCCAATAAAATTCTTTTGTTTAGGTCAACCCATTGTATTTGTTTAGCAACTAGGAAACTGAAACAGGAAGCATAAGTTGAAAATGAGGTACAGTGAGGCACTTTATGTAGTAGGTTTTCTCTCTATTGATTTCTCTTGCTTCCTTTGCCTTTGATCAAGAGCTGCAAACCTGTTGCCTCTTGTTCTCACTCTTCTTGCAGCCATACTTCTCATCTGCTTCATTCCACAGTGGCTTGTCTGTGTAGTACATCCTTCTGTCCTGTTTCTTCTGCCATGTGAAGTGGATTCCAGATGCCCCTGGGGCCCTCACACCATAGGCCTTGAAGGTTTGATATATATTTGTGCCCACTACTGTTTGTTATCCTACATAGTGTCTGTGAAGGTACATGTTTTTCTTGGAAGATTTTTTTTCTCGGAAGCTTTTTTTTCTCAATAGTTTGTGTCATTTGAGACTTCTGGATATTTTGTTTTCTAGTATTGGTGAAGATAGCATTTTTCTATTTTGCATTCCTTTCTGTAGTCTTCAGATAGCTTCAGGGAGGGGAAGGGAGTAAAATGACCTTTACTCTAGTGTTTAAAAACAGATGTCCCTTAAAATCTAGTTCCAATTTTTCTTTTGAAGAAGTATCAATCTTTGCATTTTAGATTGTCTTAGAGTTAAATGTGTATTCACATTTGATGTGATCCTCAAAACAGCAACCTTTTAAATAGGCATTCTGTTCCTATGATGCTGCCCCATTTATATGTGACAGCACAGTACCAGAGTAGAGGGCAACTGTTGTTTGTGCTTGCCTGCATTTCCTTCCTTCTTACACTGATAGTACCACTCTTCCCACCCAGGAGGGTGGAGTGGAGATGGTAGAAGTGTTAAAAGGTACTGCCTCCAAGAAAGAGGATACCATACTAGGTGCCAGGTTCTGCCACATTGAGTCCTAAGCAAACCTAAGATGCTAAGGAAGGAGATGGGGCAGCCAAAGCACTGATTTTATGGCCCATCACACTATACTAGCTCATTAAACAGCAATGCAATACTGTACAAGTAGCTATGAAGAGAAAAAAGAACCATACAAACAACCAGCAAGACGGAGGCAGAGTAAGGAGCTCCTAGAGTCAGCTTGTGCTACAGGGCAGTTAGTGACCACCCAGAGCTATCTAAAGCACCTATTTGGGGGTTCCAGGAGACCAGAGGATTATCCTTCAACATCTTTGAAAGAATGGAAGAAGGAGATTGTCCATCTGCAGAGAAGATTCTTGAGTAAAGCACTCCATGACCCGGAGCTGGGTGCCCATCATCCATTGACAGTGCAAGCTGCCTCAAGACATATTCCATGGCTGGAATTGGAAGCTCCATTCCCAAAAAATGGAGGAGGAAGAAATGCTTGGGCACCAACTTCAGCTACTTATTACTAAATTCTGCTGGCTAAAGTATAATTCTAAGAACAGCTAAAGTTTGAACCTGTCCTAGTCAGAAACAGGCTGGTAGCTGCCATTTTAACAATGCCCCAGGCACAAGGGGAAGTGGGGCAGGCTGAAAATCACACACTGGTAAGGACCAGTTTCTTTCCATCCAGATCAGACTGCAGCCCTAGCCTGGGCCTCAGCCCCACCTCTGGCAGGGAGGAAACTGATGGGACCTGCACCAGCCTCTCCAGGTAACTGCAGGTGTATTTTGCTGGCACAGACTGAATAGACACCTGAAGCTCCACCTCTGCCCCCCAATAATATGGGAGAGGAGCTGTGTTCCTCAGGCTCTCAGAGAAACTGCAGGCACTTTCAGTCCACACAAACTGGTTTGTTGAGTGCCTTCAATTCCATCTCCACTCCTCCAACCCCATAGGATAGGAGGGGGCTGGTGTTACCTCAGCCTCTCTGGGCAATGGCACTTCCAGCCTACACAGACTGAATTGTTGGGCATCAGGGGTTCTCTTCCCACCCTGCTAAGGGGCAAAAGGAACAATACTCCCTCGGCCTCTAAGGGCAACTGCAGGAACATTTGCCCACATGAACTAGATTGTTGGGCAACCAGAGGGTCCAGCCCCACTGCTGGCAGAGTGGGGGAGTGCTACATCTGTTTACCTGAGCAACTGCAGTCATTTTGGACCTGAACAGCATAGATTGCTGCCCACAATTGCAGCTTCTTCCCTGCCCCAGGCAGGGAAAGAAGGGGCATGAGGCTTCAACAGTCTCTCCAGGCAACTACAGTTTTGGCCTGCATGACTTGGATTATTACACATGACTGTGGCTCTTTCCCTAACCTTTGGCAAAGGAGACAGTTGAGAGAAACTTCATTGGTCCTTGGGGCAAAGTGGCAGCTTGAACTTCCACAGCTTACAGCACCAACTACATCTTTGGCTCCTACTACACAGCCAGCAAGGGAGAAAGAGCAAGAAAGCCCTAAGCTAAAGAGAGAAACTGCACCCAGAATAAATACTTCTAGTAAGCCAGATGCCAATACATCAACAAAAAATTACAATCCATACCAAGAAACAGGAAGATATGACCCCATCAAAAGAACAAGATAAGCCTCCAGATGACATAAAGGAGTTGAGACAAACAATCATAGATGTTTAAACAAATCTCCTTAATAAATTCAATGAGATGGCTAAAGAGATTAGGGATATTAAGAAGACATTGGATAAGCACAAAGAATTTGAAAGCATACATAGAAAAATAGCAGATCTCATGGGAATGCAAGGTGCAATAAATAAATTAAAAATACATTGGAGTCATATAACAGCAGGTTTGAGGAGGTGGAAGAAAGGATTGGTGAGCTTGAAGACATGGCCTCCAAAAATGAACATACAGAAGAACAGATGAAGAAAAGAATGGAAAAAATTAACAAGTTCTCAGGGAACTAAAGGACAGCAAGGGAAGTGCAAACACAAATGTCATGGGTAACCTATAAAGAGAAGAGAAGGGAAAAGGGGCAGAAGTAATATTTTAAGAAATAATGGTGGGAAGTTTCCCAGTCCTATTGAGGAACATAGATACCTGTGTCCAAGAAGGACAACATACTTGCATCTGAATAAATCTGAATAGACCAACTCTGAGACACATACTAATCAGAATATTAAGTACCAAAGACAAAGAGAGAATTCTGAGAGCAAAAAGAGAAAAGCAATGCATAACATATAAGGGATGCCCAATAAGATTAAATGCCAATTTCTCGTTAGAAACCATGGAGGCATGAAAGCAGTAGTATGATATATTTAAGATACTGAAAGAGAAAAAATTCCAGCCAAGAATATTTTATCCAGCTAGATTGTCTTTCAAAAATGAGGGCAAGTTTAGAATATTCACAGATAAACAGAAACTGTGAAAAATTATAACAATGAGACCGGCTTTGCAGGAAATACTGAAGGGAGTGCTACAGTCCAAAAAGAAAAGACAAGAGAGAGAAGCTTGGAAAAGAGTTTAGAATTGAAGATTATATCAGTAAAAGTAACTAAAAGTGTCAAAAGAGTCATGAAAATAAAATATGACAGATATAACCCAAAGGTCAAAATGGGTAAAGTAAGAACTGCCTTTAGTAATATTGAATGTTAATGAGTTAAACTCCCCAATCAAAAGACACAGATGGTGGAATGGATAAGAAAATATGAGCCATCTATATGCCATCTAAAAGAGACTCACGTTAAACCCAAGGATACCAATAGATTGAAATTAAAAGGCTGGAAAAAGATATTCCACATATGCAGTAACCAAAAAAAAAAAAAAGGTAGAGTAGCTATACTTATATCAGATGAAATAGACTTTAAAAGACACTAGTAATGCACAATCTGAGAAGGAAGTCAGGAAAAAAAATTCCATTTACAATAGCAACTAGAAGAATCAAATATTTAGGAATAAACTTAACCAAGGATGTGAAACACTTGTATTCAGAAAACTACAATGTATTATTAAAAGAAATTTTTAAAAAAGATCTAAATAATTGGAAGAACATTCCATACTCATGGATTGGTAGACTAAATAGCATTAAGATGTCAATTCTACCCAAACTGATATATAAATTTAATGCAATCTTGATAAAAATTCCACCAGCATTTTTTAAACAAATGGAAAACACAATTACCAAGTTTATTTGGAGGAGTAATGGGTCCTGAATAGCCAGAAACATCTTAAAAAGGAAAAACAAATTTGGCTGACTCATTTTGGACTCTAAATCATATTCTCTAGCTACAGTGGTAAAAACTGCATGGTACTGGCATAAAGATAGACACATAGACCAATGGAACCGAGCTGATGGTTCAGAAACATACTCTCACATCCATGGTCAAGTGATTTTTGACAAACCTGTCAAACCCACCCAGCTCGGGGCAGAACAGTCCATTCAACAAAGGGTGCTGGGAGACCTGGATATCCATATCCAAAAGAAAGAAAGAGGAGCCCTATCTCATACCTTATACAAAAATTAACTAAAAATAGATCAAAGACCTAAATATAAAAGCAAGAACCACAAAGTTTCTAAATGAAAACGTAGGAAAATATCTTCAAGATCTGGTGGTAGGTGGCGGATTCTTAAAGGGGATAAGAGGAGGGCTGAGAAGGACTACTGATGCTTAATGTATGTAGAAGTTTTAATTAACTTTACTATAAAAGTGTGGAAATGTATAGAGTTGATAGTAACACAGTGTAGTGAGTAACAGCTGGCTTATAAATGGGAATGTGGCTGAAAGGGGTAGTCTAGGGATGTAAATGTCAATTGAAAGAAAGTTAGAGTATAATCTAGTAACTGAGTAATACAGTAAATCCAGTGGTGGATGAGAATTGTGGTGGTTGATGGTACAGATGCAAGTGTATTTCTGTGAGCTAAAGCAGATGTACATCACTATCGCGGGGTAGTGGGAATGTGGAGAAGCATGGGAAAAAGACAACTGGAGTGACCTGTGGACTGTGGTAAACAGCAATACTGTAATATTCATGTATCTATGCCAAAGATGTACTGTGCTGCTAGTGGGGGAGTATGGAAAGAGTGTGCCACATGTATGCTATGGACCATGTTGATGGTAGCAGTCTGATGATACTATCTCATAATCTGTAAAAATGTTCCCCCACAGTGTGGTGTGTTCATGAAGGGGTGTTGTATGGGAATTCTACACATGTGCGTGGTTGCTTTGTAAGTTCATAATTTCTGTAATAAAAATATTTTTTTAAAATATTAATAAGGTGGGTTGGGGGAAACAAACACCAGATGTACTACATGGACTATAGTTAGCAGTAAAATTTTGACAATTTTCTTTCATAATTTGTAGCAAATGTCTCACCACAATGCAAGGTGTTGCTGGTGGGTTAATGTATGGGGCCCCTGTATGATGTTATGCATGTTTGCTTTGAAGTTCACAACTTTTACCATACACTTATTGTTTTTGCGTGTTTATGTATGAATGATATATGTCATTAAAATTTTTGAAAAAAGAAAGTGAAAGCCATAGTGGGAAGAAAAGAATTCCAGAGCAGTGGCCTGGAGGGGGCAGGGGCCTGCCTGTACCCGGCTTTCCTCTGGGGGCAGCAGGGCAGGCAGTGTGCTGGGGCAGGCTCACCCCCCAGTCAGAGAAGGCACGTTCTCTGGGTGTCCGGGGTAAATCCTAAAGGTCTGAAAAATCTACTTACTCTTCCTGAAAATGCTATTGGTTTCCCAGGCTCCTTGTTACCACTTAAATGAATGCAGCATTATGACGCTGTAAGCCATGAACCGTGAGAGCTGCCTCTTTAGCAGAGCCACGGAACAGCTACTATCAAGAGGTGAACTCATCAGCTCCCACTCGGGGAATTAACCTTATTCCACGGGATTGCACGGTACAGATAAATATTTTTTTGATGCCCACATGACAAGCTCCCTTCCCATTGCTGACAACCCACTTCTCCTCAGGTCACTTGCCTGAAGGTCAGATAGCAAAGAGCAGAGAATTGGACGTAATCACACCCTTGTGAGGTGAGGTAACCCTATGAGAACATACGCCTGGGCTTCAGGTCCAGAGACTCCCACCCAGCCTCCCTCCTATGTGTCCTGCACGCGTCGGGCTGGATGCTGCGGACTTTGGGCCCACCTGGAGGCTCTGACTGCACTGATAGCATGTTGATCCAGGTTCCCTTCAGAGCCAAAGCGTATCTTCACAGTTTCCCCACTCAGCTATGGAGTAATTCATCTTTCCCCAACTACTCACAAACACCAGGCCCATCTTTGCAAATCTAAGCGTGTTAATGTGCCCAGCAGAACAGAAGGGTCTTTGATTTAACAAAACGCCGTCCTCCTCTGGGCACATCAGAACGTGTGGATATCTCCATTTCCAGTTCTTATTTGCAGATGGTCATTGGGACCCCAAAGGGAAAAAGGGATGATGGGTCTTGTAGCAGTTTGTTATTATTGATGAATTCTAAAAAGAAATATTGGATTATGTTTGTAAACTGATCTTCTTCTCTGGGCATATGAGATTATATTGGATTTATAGGTTTACTTGATTAAGTGATTATGTAAACCTCTTGTGCCAGTAGGGTGTTTTAAAAGGCACGGCAAAGGACCAAGTTGAGGGTTCTTAATGTTGGAGTTTTGATGCCGGAGTTTGATGCTGATGCTGGAACCCTGGAAAGAGGGGAACCCTGAACCCAGACAGAAGCAAGACTATGGAAGGGAGGAATCCAGGAAGCCTGAACCCTGGCAGACATCGGCAGCCATCTTGCTCCAACTCGTGAATATAGACTTTGGTGAGGGAAGTAACTTACGCTTTATGGCCTGGTATCTGTAAGCTCCTACACCAAATAAATACCCTTTATAAAAACCAACCAATTTCTGGTATTTTGCATCAGCACCCCCTTGGCTGACTAATACAGATCTCATCTAACTGGCAAGATGGCTTTGCTTATTTAACTTTCATTACTTACGTAATGCATACTTGTAGAAAAATTGTAAAATATAAATAAGTAAAAAGAAGAACATAAAAGTCCCTGGCAATTGCACAACTCTTAATATTTGGTTGTATATTCTTTCCAATTTTTGTGTGTGTATTTTCCTATAAATTTACCAAATTTTAAATTCTCCATATGCTGTTTTGTAACCTGATTTTTTCACTTAACAATATATTGTGAACCTAACCACTTCCTTAGAGGCAAGCATTTAGGTTTGTCTAATTTTCATCATATTATGGACCTTGTTGTAGCAAATTGCCTTGTAACTAAATAGCTGTGCACAGACATGATTATTTCCTTAGGATAAATTCCTAGAAATAGAATGAGTAGATCAAAGAACATGCATGTTTTAAACCTTTTAATACTCCTTGTTAAATTGCCCACAAAGTTTTCAGGAAATATATATTCCTTCCAGCAGGGTATGACAAAGTCTTGGTAGAGGAACTCTGAATCCTCTAGAACCCTTCCCCTGGCTCACCTATGTGCCTGTAAGATTGGCTTGGCCAGCCCATCCTTTCAAAATCTCCATCTCAACAGGGACAGTTTCTGGACACCTCTCTGTTGGGTGCTCTCTCTCTCTCAACTTTTTTTTTTTTTTTTACAATAGATTCCAATTATTTTCATATGGCTGCATATATTCTGGGACCCACCAACTGATCAAATACATAGTGCTGAAATGTCTTCTACCCTGATGCCTAAACCTGCTCCTCACTGAGGAAGTCCCACAGGCTCATCGACAAACAATATAAATTCCCAACTTTCAGTGTATCAATGAAGAAAAATGTTTAATATCCAACTTAGGAAAACAAAATTTCCTCTCTTTATAGAAACTGGACCATAAGGGAAGAGGTTATTGCCTTATGAGGTCAACACCTTTCCTTTAAGATTCAGCTTTGAAAGAAGCTACATGGGCCTTACTGGTAAGTACTTCATCTCAAAGTGTGCTGAACTGCATTGCACTGCACAGTGCTTTGCCTACAATGTATCAGCTAATCCTCATAACAAACCCCAGAGGTAGGTATTATTATTTTCATTTTTCATATGAAGAAAGAAGGTTTAGGGAGTTTCATTCCTTCATTCTTTCAAAAAAAAATCTTCTGAGTGCCTACCATAGGTTTAGCAACGTGGAGTCATTGGTGGCCTTAATAAGAGCAATTTTATTGGAGCAAACACCTGATTGGAGCAAGTTCAAGAAAGAATAGAGGGCAGCGGACTTGGCCCAGTGGTTAGGGCGTCCGCCTACCACATGGGAGGTCCGCGGTTCAAGCCCCGGGCCTCCTTGACCTGTGTGCAGCTGGGCCATGCACAGTGCTGATGTGCGCAAGGAGTGCCGCACCACGCAGGGGTGTCCCCCACGTAGGGGCGCCCCACGCGCAAGGAGTGCGCCCCGTAAGGAGAGCCGCCCAGCGTGAAAGAAAGTGCAGCCTGCCCAGGAATGGCGCCTCACATACGGAGGGCTGACACAACAAGATGAAGCAGCAAAGAGAAACACAGATTCCTGTGCCGCTGACAACAACAGAAGCAAAGAAGACGCAGCAAATAGACACAGAGAACAGACAACCCGGGGCGGGGGGGGGGGAATAAATAAATAAATCTTAAAAAAAAAAAAAAAGAAAGAATAGAAAGAGATTATTTGGAGGTAGTGACTATAATATACACTATTCTTTTGAAGACTTTTGCTGTAAAGAAGGAAAGAAATGTGGGTTATCACTATAGAGGAAAGCAAGGAGGTAAAAAGAAGGGTTTTAGTGAAATGGAATAACAGCATGCTCGTTGAAGAGAGAATGAATGAGTCAAATAGAGAAGGGAATTTGATGATCCAGGAGAGAAAGACGTGGCAATATTTGCTTAGCTGAGAGCAGAGAGGGTTTATCCACAGTAACAGAAGTGAGACCAGGAGGGTGGGGTAGATGGTGGGAGTGTGAGAAATTCTCTCTTTGATGCCTTCATTTTTCTCAGTGAAGTAGGAAGCAAGGGCCTTAGCTGAAAGTGAAGATGGGAGAGGTTTGAAGAGAAAGGGAAAAGCGGGAAATAGCTGTAAAAGTGAGACATGAATGAATGAAGGGAGTATGAGATGATGACCCGGTAGAGTTAAGGGTCCACTTGAGGATAGTAGTCATAAATTTAAACTGTGACCAGTCAATAGAACTACAGGCTTCTCTCCAACCATGTTCAACTGCATGGGTACAGGTGAGGGGAGGCCAAGAGGAGGCTATAACCAGGGTTGTGGTTAAGTGAAGTGAGCTTGCCAGAGTGAGAGAAGGGTAAGCACATTCAGGGCTTGCCCTGATGGATTGGCCATGGAATTTTAAAATAGGTAATGAATGAAAAGAGATCCCAGAAGGGTGAGAGATGGTGTTGGGATCGAATCATGCCCCCCACAAAAAGCATCTTCAGGATCCAACCCCTGGTCCTGTGGGTGTGAGCCCATTTGCAGAGAGGACCTTTGAAGATGTTGTTAGTTAAGGTGTGCCCACACGGAATGAAGGTGGGCTTAATCCACTACGGCTGAAAACCTTACGGGCAAGGGAAATTGAACACAGAAGGAGAAGCCACAGGAAGCAAGCAACTAGAAGTCAATGGGACACAAAAGAGAAAGGAGAAGACACCAAGGACTGCCAGCAGCTAGCCCCCAAATGCCACCGTCTTCCAGGAGAAAACATTGCCTTGCTGATGCCTCAATTTTGAACTTCTCCTAGCCTCAAAACCATAAGTCAATAAATTCTGTTGTTTAAGCCACTCCATTGCATGGTACTTATTTTAGAAACAAGGAAACTAAAACAGATGGTAAAACACTTGTAGGATCAATGGATTGAAGGTCCTGATGCATTCAAAGTGTTGGAGTTGAAGGAGTGTGATGTTTAGGCTAATGTGTCAACTCAGCCAGGTAATTGTGCCCAATTGTTTGGTCCAACAAGCACTGGGCTAATTGTAATACAAGGATATTTATGGACTTCAGTCATCAGTGAACTTACTGCATAAATGGCTGGTTACATCTGTGATCAACCAGGGAGATTGCCATCAGCAATGAGTGATGATTATCCAAACAGTTAAATGCCTTAAAAGGGGACGTGATTTCAGCATTCAGAGAGAATTTTCCAGCTTGTCTTCCAACAGCTAATGTTTTCGGAAACTCACCAAGGACTGTCATTGGACTTTCATTGGAGCCCCTGGTTTGCAGCCTGCGTGTGGAACCTGGGTTTGTGCATCCCCACGGTCATGGGAGAGACTCTTACAAATTCATACTAGGGAAGCGGACATGGCTCAACTGATAGAGCATCCATCTACCATATGGAGGGTCCAGGGTTCAATCCCCAGGGCCTCCTGACCTGTGCGGTGAGCTGGCCCATGTGCAGCACTGCCGCATGCAAGGAGTGCCCTGCCACGCAGGGGCACCCTAGTGTAGGGGTGCCCCATGCACAAGGAGAGCTGCCTCACATGAAAGAAGTGCAGCCCATCCAGGAGTGGCACTGTACCTGCTGATGCAGCAAGATGACACAACGAAAAAGAGCCACAGTTTCCCAGTGCTGCCAGATAATGCAAGCGGACACAGAAGAACACACAGCGAATGGACACAGAGAGCAGACAATGAGGGGGAAGGAGAAATAAATAAAATAAATCTTTAAAAAAAAAATCATACTATTGACAGATATCTCCTGTTGATACTATTCCATAGAGAACCCCGACTAATATAAGGAGTGTTCTTGGAGTCAGTGAATTGGGAAGGTAGATGACAGTGGTCAGAGCATAAGAAAGCTGAAACTGGAAAATGGAAGCAAATTCTCTTTTTCAAGGTCATGCACTATGTTGTGGCAGAGCTGGGATTCAAACTCAGTCCTCTCTGACCCCCCCAGCTCCTAAGCAGGGCACTGGCGAAAGAGTGAGAGATGTTCTCCCTCCTGGAGGCACGGTTGGCTTTTATGTATCAGTCATGCCAATGAGAACCCATAGCTATCTACAGGCAAGTATTTTTAGCACCACACTGGGACAGCAATCCAAAATGTCTCCTCCCCCTCCCACTTCTTACAGAAATAGTAACTGGTTCAGATGGGCTGGGCTGGTTCCATGAAGAACATATGCGGCTGCCGAAGGCAAACAGACAAGGCCAGCTAATGGGGAAACGGGGGGTCCCGTATGGTTTGGGGGCTTGAATATCAGTTACTGGTGTTTGTGCCTGTGTGGTTTTCTCCATGAAATTGATGGTTATCTTTCCAGCTCTGTCTATCCCCGGGGAGGGCTTGGGAAGGGCTCCCAGCACTCTTCAGATATTATCCATTTTCGAACAGCAAAACCACGGACAGGTCGCACGTGTCCTATAGCAGGGCAGAGTTAAACACGAAACAGACACGGAGGCGCATGGCCCTGGCGAGGCAGGCTGACGACAGCCCAGGAACGCCGAGCCTGAAGCCCAGTGCCTGTGCAACTGCTGACAGCAGGGATGTGAGTGCTCAATTTCCTGAAGGTGTCAGAGCTGAGCAGTGAGTCATGTGTTTAGATAGAATCTCCCTCCTTCTTTCATTCTCTCTCGCTCACACACACACACATCAGAAAGTCTTGATCAAGGGGTGTGTTCCATCTTATCGAAAGCTGTGTCCCTGGAGGCCACACACTGAGCCTTGAAAGTTGTGAGAAAAATATCATTTGCAGTTCTCAGTGATTACGGTGATCATTTAGATGAGCATGGTCAAGGAAGCAATGGGAGTTATGCCTCTTGGGTGTTTCGGATCTTTCTGAGTTTGCTGCCTTCAACCTCCTCAAATAATTTGGTAAATGCCCCCTTTGCCCCCTGGGTTCCTTGGGCAACGTAAATGCAGGGCTGTGTCCAGTCTCCCCTGTACACCCTCAATGAGAGGCACAGCTTCTCCCTAGAGGAGTTGGAGGAGCTTGGCTTCTGTCCAAAGGGAATTTATATGCCTCCTTTATTTCAGGGAAAAACAAGACTAAACTAAGAAACCCATAATTTAATGCTGGGTTCATGGAGAACGAGAGTAGCAGAAGGAAGAGCAGTGCTGGTGTTTGTGTATGCGTGTGGGTTCGTGTGTGTATCCATGTTTGTAGATGTGTTTGTGCCTGTGTGTATGAGTGTCTGCATGTGTGTGTGCATGTGCACACTGCAGGGGTGGAGTGCAGGAAACCAGGTTTCTGTGAGGGAGACCAGTTAAAGAGTGAGGTGGATTAATGGTGGTAATGAAAATATAAACGAGTGGGACAGAAAGGGGCCTCTGGAAGCATCTAGTGCAGTCTTGTCATTTATAGAAGAAAACAAACAGTCCGTAGAAGCAAAGTGATGTGCCTTTTAAATGACATTTAGCAGCGGTGACAATATATCTCTAGAAGCAATACTGCCAAGGTAAGTCAAAGAGAGGGCTGGCCCCAAGGAGCGTTATGGCTTAGGGTAAGGCGCTGTCAGTGACTTCCATGTATTAAACGACTCATATGGTTGGTACTGTACTTGGGTGCTTTACATAAACACGCATCTCATTTAATCCCCTCCATCAGCGTGTGAGGGAGATGTTATTTGCATTTTACAAATGAGAAAAACGAGATTCTCAAAAACAAGTCACTTGCCTGACCACACCCCACAAACAGACAGCAGGTGTGATTTGGACCCAGGTATGTCTCCTCCCTGAGCCACCTCCTTCTCCTGGCCTTGCCCTCTTTTGTCATCCCTGTTCTGTGCCTGACCTTTTCCCTCCTCACACTACCTTGGGTAGCCTACTGCAGTAGCCTACGCAGACCCAGCTTTCAGAAGGAGCTTACACCCCAGGGGCTTCCCATCCTTCCCTAACTTCCTCCAAATGTAGATGTCACTGTGCCCCCTGCCCTTTAGAAGACCCCATCCAATTCCTTAATTAAGTTCACTCTCCAGCCTCTGGAAGAGTCCAGGCTCCATCAGAAAACCTCAGCGACAGGAGTAGGGCGAGGAAAACCATAGTTAAGTGGCTGTGATGCTTTGCAGAGGGTCTTCCAATAACTTCAGCTCTTTGGTTTTGAACTTTTTTCCTTGAGTTGAGTTTTCTCCCTCTTCTATGCTACAGTCCTTCCAATACTACTTATCACTGTACCTCTAGTGTCCCGTCAGAAGCCTGGCATGTGATACAGCTGCTTAAAAAATGCTTGTTGAATAAGCCTCTCAGTGGTAGCTTCCCCTACAAGTTCTCTCAACATTCTTCTCCAAATCACTCCAAATAAGTAAATTTTTTAAAATGAGAGCTTTCTATGGAGAAACAGCTTCAGGACAAATCCCCCCAAAAGCCACTGACTCCACCCTGCTTTCAACCAGATTGTTGTCCTGAGGCCCTCAACCAGAGGATGCTGGAGCTGGCCCTGTCTTCCCTCTTCCAGGAGTTCCATTCTTCCTGTGAGATGCTGCTGGCTGGTCTGAGATGACCTGTACCAGTGGACTAGAGTCCTGCCTCTGGCACCCACCAGCTCCATGATACCTCGATCAAGTTTCTTAATCTCATCCATAGAAAGGAGTAAGAATAAAACATTCTATGGTAGCTCTGAGGATTTGTCTTAATGTATGTGCAGCACACGATAACCAAGCGATTATTTTTAATATAAGCAGGATCCATTGTATGAAATCCAGGTTCAATGGACATTCTGGATTAATGCATTGCCTCTCTGAAGGAATGTAAATGGGCTCCCAGGGATCTCCTCAAGCATTAGGTCTAATGGTAGACACTGCAGACAAAGTGGCAAGCAGGGGAATTGTTCTGCCTCTGGTTCTTGGGATGGCTCTCCTTTCACACCACATGGGGCTTATCACTCCTGGGGATGTACAGAGTAGGGTGGGTAGAAATTTCTATGAACCTCAAAGTCACAACCAGTGGAGTCTGCATAATGAGGGACTTGCCCCCTATGAGGCTATTGGTTTGGTGCCCTCCTGGAAAATGGGTGATACTCCCATTGGGAAGGCTACTCCAGTATGTACAGAGCAGCTTTGGCTGACAGGAGGCCCCTCCATCCTGAGCTAAATGGAGAGAAGAGCTGGCCCAAGCCACCTACTTTTCTTAGATGGGCATGGCATCCTTATTCCAGAAGTTCTTGCTCAGCGGTTCTCAGTCAGAAGATATATCAAACAAGGGCTCCCTTAATCAAGTAGCAGGTTGGAGGGAGACTTGTAGTTTGAAAAGTGAATAGGTGATTTGACATGTCTTGTCACCATGTCCATCTTCCTCCCAGTCCCACCTCGTGAAACATACACACACACACCACAGTCACTCCCACCCTCCATCCCCACTTAAGAAGGACTGTGGAGCTGCTTGATTTGGTCCCTTTCTGAATGGGCACACTTTTCTTGAGTAATTATGGATTAGTATAGAATAGATGGATTGACTTTTTAGGGTCCATGTTGAGTAATTGAATCTGAATGTGATTTTATGTATTTGGTAATTTTATGTGCTATTCTAGTTTAGAGTCACTAAAACTGCAATAGGAAGGATTTTTCAAAGAGAAAATTGATTTGACTAAAGCTTCCATAAGTTGAGAGTCAATATTCAACATTATGGCTACCCAGGGCTTCAAATGGCTTCAGCCATTTATAGTCTGGTCTTGGCCAGTATACATACCGGGCAAAAATTAATTCCCTCTTAGATACCTAATGTTCAAGGAATTAGCTCTTTTTACCCTGTTTTACCTCTTTCTACATCTCACCATCTCTATAATGTTTCTCACCATCTCTGTAACATCCTTTCATCAATCCACATCCCACTTTTAATTCATGAACTGAGGCAAAGAGGGAGGAAAGGAGAGCAGGTGGAATGAAAGGAGAAAGGGAGGGAGGGAAAATGAAAGAAGGAAGGAAGGAAGGAAGGAGGGAAGAGGTAGGAAGGAAGGAGGGAAGAGAAAGGAAGCAAAGTATGGAGAGATTGTACAATTATTGAGTGCTGATGTCCGAGCAGTAAAGAATATGTCATGGGACTTAATGAACACCTACTATGTGCAGACTGATTCACCAAGTGCTGGTGATATCTCTGCCTTTTAGGAGATTGCGGTAAGTTGCCATTGGGTGACTGAGTGCCACCAGCTGTCAAACCAGCAGTGTTGGATAGTAATTGAGACTCAATGTAAATAATTGCCTAATATGTAGTTTTGTGCCATTCTATTTCAAAATCCCTATAAACACATCATAACGCTTGGACATTAGGAGGCATTCTCACTAAATGAAACTTCGGTATGAGTAAAGTCTCCACATGCTCTAGGCTCGTGTTTGAGTCACCTCCAGTTCTCCAATGACTCCCCAGTGCTAGCAATACAAAATGAATGTGGCCTCCTCACATCTGGGTTCTGAGCATAGGTTCACTGTGGAAAGTGCTTGGACATCCTTGCTTTGGAATAATGAAGTAGTAGCCAGGAATAAGAGACAAGCCCCATGTCAGCATTCGTTGGCCCATTTGCCAACTTCAAAAGGCATTCATCTATTGGCTGTAGTTTGTAGTAATACTTTGACAATGCTCTTTCATTGTTGTAACAAATGTTTCACAACAATGCAAGGTGTTGTTGGTGGGGTGATGTATGGGAACGCTGTGTGATGATACTTATTTGTTCTGTAAGTTTACAAACTTTCACTGTATTCTTATTGTTTACATATGTTCATGTATGAATGATATACATCAATAAAAAAAAATTTTTAATGAAAAAAAAAAAAAGACCCTCAGCATGCTCACACCTCTCTTGCTTTGGTAGGTGCATCGGAGTTGAGCCAACCTGTCACCCAGGGGCCAGCAATGAGCAGGAAGAAAGAAGATCAATTTGTGGAATGGTAATTAAAAGGACGAAGAGTTCTTATGAGGGTGAGAAATCTGTATTGTTGATCAGCAAAGACCAAGTGCCTGGAAATGAAATCATTTTGAATCATGACTCAGAGTTAGCCTCAGAAGCACGGTGGAGCTGATGCTGCTGGTGCCAGCATATATTCCCTTGGGCCTATGACATTTCAGTGCCTATAACACTGATTTCAGATTTTTAGCATTTTGCCTGCGGGTTTGCCCTGACCTCCAGAGCATAATCTATCTATGGGTGTGACAGACTAGAAGGGCTGAGGATTTACTGCTTCTGGGAGCAGCTGTCAACCCGATAATTGATGGGACTTGGTAAGTAAAGTTCCTCACTCTCTGTCCCTCAGTTGGGGTCGCTCTGAGGCTCATACTTTAAACTGGCTTCCAGAATTTCCTGGAAGGATTGAGCTCCAGTTGCCCACAGAGGCTACTTGCTTGATAATACTTACCTTCTCTTCCCAAACTCATTTTGCCACCCGCCCCCCTCCCCAGTGTTTCCTGGGATCACTTCCCAAATAAAGTACTTGCACTTGAATCCTTATCTCAAGGTTTACTTCTGAGTCAATCCAGATGAAAGACAAAGGTCATCTGTTCTCATCACAGTTTTTCTCACCTTGGTCAAACCAGAAGCTTAGATAATTGAAGTCCTCTTGATCCTTGACTATAAACCAGTGCTGAAAGCCAAACACCCACGGAGGTGAGGCAAGTTACGTAAACGGGAGAAGTGGGCTGGAAAGAGATTATGCTTACCAGATGGTACACACTCCATCTTAAAGACCCAGCTGCTCCTCAGCCCTAGCCAATTGTGACCATGTGGAAAAGGGGGCCCAGTGTGGCCACATCAAATTTTTTAGAGAAGCCGGAAATTCAGAATTCTGTGTATAATCTCTTAATTTGTAAATGTTGGCCACAAATTCAGATGCTTTTGTAACACTGAGTTGACCAAATAAAACACATCTGTGAACCATAATTGGCACAGAGCCCCCCAGTTTGCAATCATTATGACAGAAATATTGCCATTAGCTATAAATTTGTAGCTAATATTTAAAGTCACAAGAGTTGCTGTGTTCAAAGTGGAGTTTCACAGCCATTGTCACATTTCTACATCCTCTTTAAAATCTCACCTTCTTTTCATAGGTCCCTTCTTCACCCCACCCCAAAACAGTTGCATCCTACATTACATATCTGTTCACGAAACAAAAGAGCCCCAAGTGGAAAGAGAAAGCTAATCATGGATTTGGCATCTAATTGTGGTCTGGCCTAATATAATAGTCTTAGAGCCAACTGGAAAGGAAACGCCCACCCATATCTGTCAAGACATGTGCTATCACAGTAAGTTTAATAAAATAGAACTGCTGAGATGTACATATATATCGGAGTTTAGGCGATAGCTCTTCCAAGGGCATTGTGATGTCAAGTATGTTTGGCAGGTTCAATTCTCTTAGCACCCACATTTGCACTCCTTCTAAGACAGGTTGATTGGAAGCACATGTGCTAACAGTAACTGAGCATAACATGTGAAATTAAGGAAAGTGTGGAGGTTTCACTCTGACTTTAGTGGTCCTGTGCTAACACTTTCCAGTTGTGTGGGACAGGGAGGACACAGCATTTTCATTTTTTTTTTTTAAATTTTAGGAAAAGACTCCAGGCTTTTAGGCTGCCTTTCACTCTGGCATATAGGAACCAAAATGCACAAATAATAAGAGTTTAGTATCTTGAATCCCAGCTCTTATGAAAGGAAAATCATCATCAAAGCAATGCTTTTAGTTGTGTGTGTCAACCAGCTACCCACTAAAAAAGTGAAACACAATGATGTGCTTCAGGTTTAAAAGAATTTACTTTGAGATAAAAAGGCATCAAAATAACTGGCCTCTACTTTGGAGTTGGTTTCCTGAGTGTGATGGAATTGGACTCAGATATGACCTTTCTACACATGCCTCTTCTGTTACTTTTACTGGACCTGTGGTTGGCGCTGGGGTTGGTGTATACTCAGGAGACCTGAATCCCTGAACTGTCCATGTGACAGCCAGGCCCTGAGCCACAGTAGACTTGCCACTCCTACCATCTGATTTATTGGACTTACCCTGGCCAGCTAACAGGGAGGTGAGGAAGGTCAATTACCACACCAGGGAGCCAAGTGTGCCAACAACTGCAAGCAGAATTGCATCCATCATCCATGTGGAATCTAAGCCCCCTCTTGATATAGAGGGAGAGTGGACATCACCATCCCAGGGTTGATGGGCTGGAGGAATAGAGTATGGATTAGAGTGGACTTACAGATATTGTACTATGTAACTATTGTGATTAGCAATGGGAAAAATTGTAGCATTGATATCGAGAAAGTGGCCATAGTAGCTGCTGAGGGTAGGGAGAGGGAAGAAGAGATATGATGTGGGGGCATTTTCAGGACTTGGAGTTATCCTGGGTGGTACTGCAGGGACAGATGATGGACAATGTATGTCCTGCCATGGCCTACTGGGTGGACTGGGGGAGAGTATAAACTACAATGTAAACCACTATCCATGTGGTGCAGCAGTGCTCCAAAATGTATTCACCAAATGCAATGCATGTACCACAACGATGAAAGAGGTTGTTGATGTGGAAGGAGTGGGGTAAGGGTGGGGAGTATATGAGGACCTATGTTTTTTGAATGTAACATAAAAAAATAAAGAAGGAAAATAATAATAATAACTGGCCAGTATTCTTCAAAAGTGTCAAGGTCATGAAAGACAAGGAAAGCCTGGGGTACTTCCACAGATTGGAGGAGACTAAGGAGAAATGACAACTAAACACAATGTGGGATTCAGGATTAGATCTTGGATCAGAGAAAGGGCATTTCTGGGTATGGCAGTTTGAGATTATTTAGGAATTCCAAAAAGAGAGATTATGTTTGTAAACTGGTCTTTTCCTCTGGGCTTGATACCCTTTGATTTTATTAGATCAGCTGAGATGTTTTTGATTAAATTATGTTAAGATTAGGACTTTGATTCAACCATGTCAGTAGGGTGTAACTCAGGTTAAGTCCTGCTCCCTTGGTGGGCTATGTAAACTGATACTCAAGAAGACATGGAGAAGAAGATACATGAGAAAAGAGAAAGTGCTCCATAGATATGGAAGAGGACAGAATTTTGATCCTGTGGCTCTGAGGAGAAATGAGCCATTTGCCTGATAGTTGCAGCCAAAGAGTACAGAGCAGCTGAACAGCTAAGTCCTGAGAGACCAGGCAGACTGCCCGCCATCTTGTTTCAACACATGGCAGCTGACTTGGGTGAGAAGTACCTCTTATGGTACCTTGAGTTGGACTTTTTAGGGTCTTGTAACTGTCAGCTTTTACCCCCAAATAAATATCCTTTATTAAAGCCAACAAAATTTCTGGTACTTTGCATCAGTACCCCTTTGACTAATTCAGTGGGAAAAACTGGTAAAATATTAATAAAATCTGTAGTTTAGTTAAGAGTATTTAACCAAGATTAAAGGGAAGGTGAATGAAGGATTTGGGCAACTCTGAAATATTTTTGCAACTCTTCTGTAAGTCTAAAACTATCTCAAAAAAAAAAAAAAAAAAAATTAAAAGACTCCCATGAACAAGATTCTGGTGCATGACAGGGCTAAACCAAGTAAGCAAGCATTCTTACAAAATCCTGTATTAGTAGGCATTTGAGGGGGAGGGTCTGGGTATGCTACATCTAATATAGAGAAATGTGTTTAAACTCTGTTTACAGAGAGACTGAGGGTCAGAGAGACTGACTTGTCAAGTGTTACCCAGCTAATAGGTACATGGATGGCAAAGACAGGTGACTGGTAATGCCTACTATGAATATTTTCTAGGTCTTAAATAATATAGACATAGATTCTAGGTGATTCTCAGGCACAGAAATAAAGAAAAAAGGTAAAGGGGGAAGATATAAAAAGTCGGATACAAGCACTGCAAGCATATGTAGAAATTTTGTGAATCAAGATAGTATCTTGAATCAGTGGGGAGAGGGTAGCCTTTTCAGTAATGTTATGTCAGCCGAGTCCACATTTGGGAAAAAATCCAAGTAGAACCCTACTGCATACCATAGCTCTGCCTTACCCCACCTCCAGTTCAGAGGGAGAGTAAGATTTAAAAGTCAAAAACAAAATCATGGAAGTGCTAAAAGAAAAGTGGCTATTTCCTATTTAGTCTTTGTATATGAAATATTTTTCTACGGAGGACTCCAAAGGCAAAAACCAGGAAGGAAAACTGAGGGATTGAACTAAATTCAAAGCAAATGAATTTTCACCCCTTCCCCCCAAAAAAATCCAACAACAAATCAACCGTCACACTATATGAAAAGAAAAAGTGCAAATAATTAGAAAACACCTGTAATTAGAAGTTACTGCTCTTCATATAGAAAAAGCTTTTATTAGTCAAGAGGAAAAGCATTCCCTGAAAGGAACCTAAGGAAACAGAGGACTGTTTTAAAATTTATGGGTGATGAACCTTGAAAATGTGGTTAGAAACCCGTCCTGATAGGGCCTGAAAGCTGCTCATCGAGGGTGCTCCAGTGGACACTGGCCAGGCACTTGCAAAGTTGAAGTGGTCCAAGGGCACCTCTGGTGGTGTGGGGCGGGGAGGGTGGGAGGGGAAGGAACGGCAGAGCTCACTGAGAAGGACACTGTCTTCCTTAGTATCAGAGAGGGCTCAGATTTGGGGATCAGGCAAGGGCAATTTTCACAGATAAGTGCAAGGGGAAAAGCTAGGGGGAGGGACATGTATCTTAGTTTGTCAGCGCCACTTCAACAACAGGGATTTGTGGTCTCACAGCCCGGGAGGCCACAAGGTCAACGTCAAGGTGTCAGCGGAGTCAGGCTGCCTCTAAAGTCCATAGTGTTCTCATGGTGACTTTCTTGGTGAGGCCAAATGAGTTGGTGGAAAAGATAACATTGATTCATTTCAGTTGCTATTGCTCTAGAAAGGAACTATGGGAATTTGCACAAGATTGGTTCTCCATTTATCCCTCCAACTTCTGCCCCTAGCCTCCACAGACCCACACACCCAAAAATACTCACATATAAATACATACCTACAGATTCTGCTTGGAAGGATCTGTCTCAGAGATAGCAGCCAATTTATATATAGGTGGCATTTCTCTGGAGAAATCCTTCGTTGGCATAGTTAGGTCATGTCCTTACTATTTTTTGTTGATTTCTGTTTATGTATGGCAGACATCAAGTAGCTCAAGGCTTTCTGGAGGCAACGAATGAGAAATCACTTGGGTGTGTGCAAATCTGTAAGTTCTCTTGATGGTGCCTTTCTTGGTATATTGATGTATATTCTCTCTATCCTCAGGGTGATCCATGTTAAGTAGCAATTACATGGGGAAAAAAAGGATTTTTTAAAGCTCATTTTCAACTGGGCAGTATTACCTGGCTGCAGTCTCTATTATCGGTTGTCGATTGAGAATCTTTGGAGCCGTTCCCCTAGGCCATGAATTGTTGGCCTTGTGGCTTCTGAGATAGTCTTTCTTCCTGGTGTTCCATGCCCCTGAAAAAGTCTCACAGTGATTTAGCCTCATGAAGATACGCGCGGCTGCTTTGTGGAGTTAGTTTCCATTTGGGCCAATCACTCACAGAACACAGGCTGTGAAAGAAACCGAACAGGGGAAAAGGCATATGTCTCCCAAACCTCCGAAGTAGAACTTGATGAGAGTGCAGGTGGGAGATATATTTCTAGATTGAGGCCTTGCGCATATGGAAAGCAAGGGAAAATACAGAATGTGCTTCTTAAGTGAAAATAGAGGTTTATAAAAACAGATTCACAGACTTACTATAGATACCAGTTGAAGAATCTGGTCTAGCCACGTGGATAAATGGTTAAAACAAAAATCTACTCACTCAAAAAAGCTAAGAAATATCATATTGAAATAGCTTGTGGGCCTCAAACTTTTTGTGTGCTTTTTGTCTCATGGTTTTTTTGGAACTGTATGATAATAAAATGAATATAAAGGGAGATGGAGAGAAGAAGAATAATGATAATATCAGGTATAATTTATTGACTCTGCATTTATTTATCAAGCATGTGTCACTACAAAAAGCAATAACAACAGCATCTAAGTCCTGGAGTTCTCACTGAAAGAAGATGATGTATGCTCTATGCCACCTGCCACCTAAACTCTCCTTCTCCCTGGGTTTGGGCTCAGTTTACACTTGGAAATGTTTTTGCTTTGATATATATCTATATCTGAGATAGGGTCAGTGGTGAGATCTGCTCAAGTGGTTTGACCTCAATCCCTCACAAACCCTTTGATCTGGACTCTTGGAAGCACTTAATAATCTGACATGTTAAAGTGTCCTTGGACTTATACAGCTAGTATGGAGAAGTAAGCTCCTAACAAGCAGCTCCTATGCTGATAACAACTAAATCTCTGAACTAAGGACCAAAGTTGCTGCAGGAAAGAAGAAACTTGAAGGGAGTGACTGATTCAGATGGGTTTCCCATGTGAAGAATTTTGCCTTTGTTCCAGTTAACAAAGTATTGCTTCTCACCTCCAAATCCAACTTTTATTGCTTGCTCATGAAGCCAGAACAGTTCTCCCTTACCACTGGGCATGATGTGACGCTTAAACTTCAGGGGGAATTAGAAAACACTGGAAGAAGAAAGGGTTATTCTTTTTGGTTCCAATGGGGTTCCCTCTTGGCCAGCTCCAAGGACACATGGAAGTCAACAGGAAGTGGCATCAACTTGTTGGCAGCTTCCCCCGGCTCCATAGACAGCCATATTTTGTTAGGTCTGCTGGCAAGAAATTCTCTTAGTTTTCCTTCCTTCAAGAATGTCTTGAATTCCCTTCTTTCCTGAAGAATATTTTTGGTGGGTAGAGGATTCTGGGTTGAGAGTTCCTTTTTTTTCCAGCATTTGAAAAATATTGTACAACTTCCTTCTGGCATCCATGGTTTTCCCATGAGAAATCTACCGTCATCAATCTGTTTTTCTTTTAAAGGTAAATTTTCATTTTTCTCTGGATGCTTTTGAGATCTTTTTCCTGTCTTTAGTTTGTAGAAGTTCAATTATGATGAATTTCTTAGGGTTCATCCTGTTTGGGGTTTGCTCAGCTTCTTGAATCTATACATTTATGGTTCTTATGGTATTTTAGCCAAAACTTCCTTGAGTACTTTTTCAGCCCCATCCTTTATCTCCTCTAGTTTTGGAACTCTAATGACACAAATAACATTAGTCCCAGATCTTTCCTTTGTTTTTCTTCAGCCTATTTTCTCTCTGTTGCTCAGATTGTGTAATTTCTACTGTTCCACCTTCCATTTCACTGATTCTTTTCTCATTCTCCTCCATTCTGCTATTAAATCCTCCCGTTGAGTTTACATTTTAAATTCCAAATTTTCCATTTGTTTTTTATTTATATCTTCTATTTATTTGCTTAGATTTTCTTTTTCTTCTATTTCTGTTAAGGTTTTCCATATTTTCATTTGTTTTAAGAATGTTTTTAATGTTTGTTGAAATAGTTTTTACAATAGCTGCCTTAAAATCTTTGCCAGATAATTCTAATATCTTTCATCTCAGTTTTGGCATTTATTGACTGCCTTTTCTTTTAGGTACCAGGGGTCGGGGATTGAACCCAGGACTTCATTTGTGGGAAGCCAGCGCTCAATCACTGAGCCAGATCAGCTTCCCTGAGTTCATTTTTTAGTTTGTTTTGCTTATTGTTTTTTTTCCTGGAGGCACCAGGAACCGAACCCAGGACCTCCTTTGTGGGAGGCAGGAGCTCAACTGCTCAAGCCACATCCACTCCTTATTGACTGCCTTTTATCATTACTTTAAGATTTTCCTGATTTTCCATATGATGAGTGATATTTGATTGAAACCTCACTTCATTTTCATGTTATCTCATGAGACTCTGGACCTTATTTAAACCTTTTGTTTTAGTTGTCTTTGTATGACACTGGATTTTCCAGTGACGTGAAGTGTCACCTTATTACTGCCAGGAGTTCACGCTCCATGCTAGGTCTCCATTGGCTCCTGGGGGGTGGGGGGACTCCTCCTTACTGCTGGGCAGGAGTAGGCATTCTGGCTTCATTACCACTGGGTGATTGTGAAAGTCCCAACCCTCTACTTGGCCTTTTCTGATACCACCCCAGAGTGGGTGTTGGGGCACTTCATTACAGCCCTGCGAGAGTAGAAGCATAGGCTGCCCGTTCTGCTCTGCTGGCCTGCATGGGGGTGATGTTTGGCTGGAGTAGAGCAATTATTTTCTAAAAGCTTTCTCTCTTGATCAACTTCCCCTTTCTTTGTTCTTTGGCTAGAGACACCAAGCTTTGGTTGGGGCTCTTTTTGTCTTTTCCCATTGGCATTCCCTGACTGTGAACCTCCTCACACCAATTCTGGAGTACATGAGGGAAAAACAGAAACCCACAGAAGAACTCACCACTGTTATTCCTCAGGTCCCAAGATTCCTAGCTGGTCTGCCTTCTTCTATCTTTCAGAGTCTTATGTTTGATTTCTATATAATACCCAGAGTTTTTAGTTGTACTTAGTATGAGGAATACTTAGTCTACTCCATATGTTCTGGTGTGGAAGTTCCAAGATTGGTTTTATTTATATATATTGTAAGGGTGACATTGAAAGGCTGGAAGTCTTTTCATAAACTTACATTGCACAGGCATCATCTCATTTATTATTCAGAAATCTTATAATGGAGGTAGGGTCGTCTTTTAATGAGAGATGAAGGCTTACAGAGATTTAGAAAATTGCCCAGGGTCTTCTTACAACTAGTAAATGACAGCATGAACCTAGGTGTCTCCAAGTGAGAAACCAGCAAAATGCCTGTGGTCTCTGGGCTCTGAGTTGTTCCTGGAGCCTTTGTTACATAACAGGAAGATAGGTGTGGTGTGGTGTGGTGTGGTGTGGTGTGGTGTGGTGTGGTGTGGTGTGGTGTGGTGTGGTGTGTGTGTGTAAAGCAAGCTGGGGCTGACATTCCCATCATTTGGTGTGGTGAGGGAGAGGACCAGCATGTGAGGAACAAGAGCCCAGGGCCTGAGAAGCCCAGGGAACCTCACAGGCCATGAGTTCCACAGGCCTTGACATTGGAAGCCTGTTCAAAGCAGTTTTATTTACCAAGAGCATAAGAGCAATCCACTTTGCTATTGAGCTCTAATTCTTTATGAGGCATGAGAATGAGACTGGAGAGGTGAGCAACTTGGTCATTTTACACATTGGAGGACTGAGTAACCTGCCCCAGGTCACTCAGCTGCTAACATTTAAAACAGAAGAGCCTACATCCTCTGTCTCCCAAGTCAAAGGTATTTCCACTATAAAATGATAGACTTGAAAATTATTTTGTTGCTCAAGAATAAGAAGATATGGGAAATATTAGTTGGTGGGAATAAGCAGAAGAAAATGTACTGCTCCTTACTAGTCATCAACATGTCTGTTTTTAACAGAATGAAAAGAGTAGGTCTGAGGACCTAGGCCTCTCCAAAATAGATAAGTTCTGTATGGTCAGGATGAAATTTGGAACAGGATGAATTTATTTGGATTATCCATCCACCACTTTATCTGTGGATGAGTTCTTGAAAAGTCCTTCCACTGTTTCAAGTGAGCATGGCTTTGGAATCTGTCCAATCCTAACCCACTGGGACCAAGTAACCTTTCTGCATTACTGCAGATGGTCTGCTCCCACCTACTTTTCCAGTGTGCTGGTGAGAACTGTATTTCCTGAACTCTGATGGTGAGTTGCCAAAGGCCAAAGGTTACAAAAATCACCCTAGTGGGCCACTTTCTGAAGGTCTTTGCTCTTTTTGAGCAGAAAGTGACCTTGGAGGTCATGTTGTGTCCAGTCCCTTCACAAAATCACAAGATTTATTACTGGGTGTAACCAGCCCATTGTTAATTGATAGAGCACATGTTACAAATAATACATCCATAAGGAGGCAAAAAGATTTTATTAATTGAATTAGTAAGTTAAACACTGTAATGTAGTTTTTTTCAATCTTTTGATTGAAAAGAAGCATTAAATCTGACAGATTCAATCTTCTGGAATTTATTTAAAAGTTTTAGTGATCTTGCTTCAGGGTTAGGTACACATTCTGGTTCCTGGCTCTTGTCTCTTTCTAGAGTTACAAAAACGAGGGACCCTGCACTAGTCCTCTATGGGCAACACCTGAAACTGCCACGCCTTTCCTAGTCCTGTCCTCTTGGGAAGAAACTTCAGAAAGAGGGGAAAAAAGATGGGTGCTCAGCCCAGGGTGGTAGGAGGAAGAGAAGCTGCTCTTTACTTATGAGCGTGCTTTAAAATATCTTTTCACTTTCGGCTGCCTTCCCGAGCTTCTGGCCCTCGCATCTGCTGAGCACAGTCAGCTCTGCTGGTGGCGTTTTTCTAAGAAGGTCGAAAAAAGACACCCAATAGGTTTCCATCTATTTTTTAAATTCTCTTTGACTTCAGAATAAGCAGTTTTAGTATTTACTAAATATCCTGTGCGTGGTAAATGTGGAGGTCCCATAATTCTATGTAAGGGGCTTTGCGGGGTCTCAATTCATGTCTCTTCCCTGTGATAACCTGGGGGATTTGTCCTAAAACAGTTTTTGTATAAAAACCACCTGGTTTTAAAATATCTTAGATAGTAAAGGCAATGACAATTTGGTTTTACATTCTTCACATTTACATAAGATTCAGGAAACATCAATGGTTCATGTAAAATGTTAATTTGGGGGGATGGGGAAGCTTTAGGATATAAATGGAAATTAAGGGGACCAGCTGCACCTTTCTGTGACACTCTGATTAAAGTTAAGCCTGGTTTAAGTTGTCTGAAAATCATTGAACACTCATATTAAATCCCTCTGACTACAAACATTGCAGTGTTAGAACTTTGTATTTTTCTAAGGCAAAATGTTATATTTAAAATTAGTTTTGACATGTCAGATTACTCTATCCCCTTTACAATGCCCCTTAATTTCATCTGAAACTTTAGATCAGTGACAGTAAATAGGTTTTGCTTCAGTTGCTATTTCAAAACTGGTAGATAGTGGTTGCTTCTGGCTCTGTGCAGAAAGAGTCTGAGGTTGTGTCTGTCTCAGAAGGAAAGTGCCTGATTGATTAGCACCTGATCTACTAGTTATGTCTGCCAAGAGCTCAGGAGTGGAATGGTGGTTTATGTGCCATCCTGCATTTGTTGCTCATCTGAGAATAGTATGCCTAAAGCAAGGTACCTGTATATCACATGATATGCTCACCAATTTTATTAAAATTAAAATGAATCTTTCAAAAATATAAATTTCATAATCAAATCAAAGTTAAGCTAAAGAATTTTCACCAAAGAAAAAAATTGTACCTTTCATGGTATTAAATCCATAGTACTGTGCCCTGAGGCCAACTATAAGCCTCCGCTGAAGATTTGGTTCTGCCTTTTCAGAGTTGTTTGCTCAAATCACCTGAACTCCATTTGCCTTGCCTATAAAATGAGGCTAAAATTGCCTTCCTCATAGCATTGTTGCAGGATTAAAAAAAATGTGTATGATGATAATCTATCAATTATAAATTATTATACCCATGTAAGATAATACAGGCAAAATAAAATATCTTTTGAAGCCTTGTAAGAAGTCAATCATGTTAAAATGAATTATTGGGATTCTGCATATTTATTTGGAATCACTTACTGATTTAAATCAACCAAACCATCCATTCCCAATAACCCATTGTTGGACTCTCTGTCTTCAGTGTTGAAAGAGTTTGAGTATCTTTGTCCCAGGGTCTTCCCTGACATCACAAACTAAAATAAACAAAAGAAGCCTGACCAAGTTTTCCCTGTAAGAGCAGAATTACCCCTCCTGTCAATAAACGATTGTCCATATAACGTGCAAGAAGATCAAACAGTGTGAAGAAAAAATTAGAATTTCTAGTCATCTTTATTTTTGTTTCATCCCTGAGAAATGTTAATATTGTGACTATTTTACATAATATAATATATGAGGATGATACAGATAAATAAAAGGGATAGAACATATAATTTGTAAAAAATATATGTACATTCATAGTGAATGTACAAGTATTTTTTACTGATAAGATTGTGATGAAAAAGATGGTTAATCATTGTTCTAGAACACCTAGTACTTTATAGGAGCAAGTCATTTGCACAGAAGATCCTGATTACTTGTCTTTAGCCACTTAGCAGAGGAAATTCAAATAGGAGCAGTAACTGCTGTAAACATTGACTTATTTCTTTTGCCATTATAAATCAGTTATCAATGTGAATAAAATTAAATAAATATGCCCAAAGCAAAACTGATGGACAGTTTTCACAGAACTGAAATTAATGAATCCTACTCATGCCTTGAAATGGATATGGATTTTGTGATGCCAATATGAAGGAGTACTGTGATTATAGCAAACTTTTTTTCCTAAAGATTTATTTTTTATTTCTCTCCCCTTCCCTGCCCCACCCCCCACCCCCCCAGTTGTCTGCTCTCTGTATCCATTCACTGTGTGTTCTTCTGTGTCCACTTGTATTCTTGTTAGCAGAAGCTGTGTTAGGAAGCTGTGTCTCTTTTTGCTGCATCATCTTGCTGCATCAGGTCTCCGTATGTGTGGCGCCTCTCCCAGGCAGGCTGCATTTTTTTCACACTGGGCAGCTCTCCTTACAGGGCCCAATCCTTGCACGTGGGACTCCCCTATGCAGGGGACACCCCTGTGTGGCATGGCAGTCCTTGCGCGCATCAGCACTGTGTGTGTGGGCCATCTCATCACACAGGTCAGGAGACCCTGGGTTTGAACCAATGTGGTAGGCGGATGCTCTATCTACTGAGCTAAAACTGCTTCCCTATAGCAAACTCTTATATCCTGGTCCCTGAAACAGGTTCCCACAGGGCCCACCTCCTATCCTGCCACTCTAGACCTCTTCTCAGAGAGCTGCTCAACCACCACAGAGGTCCTGCAGGGGACAATTGCCAGGAAGCAACCTTAAACCTCTTTCTGACTGAAGTATCTCTAGACACAATATCTCCTTTCTGACAGATCCTTCACATGAAGATTGGCAGTCATCAATCAATCAGTCAATCAAATATACTCATTTACTGGCATGGATGCCCTCCTTTTCTACCATGACGATGCAGGTGTCCATCCTTCTGCGTAGGATGGATCTCCTCTCCTATGCATGCTCTGGATGTCACCTCTCCCACCTGCTCTGGGATATTGCCTCACTTGTCAGCTCCTCTCTCTTTTGCATCTTCAATCTCTGCCTTTCAGCTGGTTCCCTCCCATCACTATTTAAACACATGCAGATCTCTCCCATCTTGAAAGCAAGACACAGCAAATAAAACAACTAACAAACAAAATCTCTCATCCCCCTATCAATTATTGTTTTCTCTCCTCAACCCCAGTTTCCCCCTCATCTCCAACATTACACAAATTTTTTTAAAAAGTCTATATTTTCTGCCTCGATTTCCTCATCTCCACTCACTCCTCATCCATGGCCACCTGGATTTCTGTCCCCACCCCTGCAGACACCCTTGGCAGGGTCCAGGTATTATGCAGCTTGATCTCTCCGCCATATTTGATGCTGCTGACCACATCTTCAGCTTAAAACAGTCTTTATGTTGGCTCCTGTGACGCTGTACTTCTCAAACTGTATCTCCAAACCAGATATTATCCTTGGATATCAGATGGATATTTTTAACTACAGTGAAATATCTCCAAATGAATATTTCACAAGAACCTTGGAGTCAGCCTGCCCATTATTTCTCCACAAATTTCCTCTCTCCTAGTGTGTCTATCACAGCAAAACACTGCATCCAAGGGGCAGGGGGTGGGGGATGTGGGAATCCCCTATATTTTCACTGTACATTTTCTGTAACCTTAAACTTCTTTAAAAATAAATTAAAAACCAAACAAACAAAAAAAGCCCATCCATTTGGTGACCTAATCCAGAAACCTGCCCATCCTCCTTGACTTCTCTCTGAGCCCCACACATTCAATCGTGCCCTGCTAACACCTTACAAATATCGACTTCTTTTCATCCTCTGTCGCCGACTTACCCAAGGACAAAGTAACCTCTTTCCTCTTTCCTGGGTGAGCACAATGGCCTCACTGCACCGCAGATCTCTCTGCTCTTGTCTTGCTCACCTTCTACCATTTTTATCACAGTAGTCAGAGTGCTCTCTTGAGAATTCAATTCTTATGTTACTATTCTGCTTAAAAATCCACAGTGGCTTTATGTGGTGTTTAGGAAGAAGTGCACACTTAACATGACAGTCTGCACTCTGTTTATCTCTGTCATCCTGTGTTTCTTTGCCTGGGAGCCCTATCTACAACTCGTCTCTACCTTTCAGTCCTACCCCTGGAGCGATCCTACTCATCCTTCTGGTTTCAACCTAACTGTCACTTTCTCAGGAGGCCTTTCCCCTAAGATGGTGTGGGTTCCCGTGGACGTGCTGCCTTGGCTCCAGTCCTCGCGTCCTCCTACAATTACTGTCTTGTAATTCAAGTGTCTCCTTCCTTGTTGGACTCTGATCTCCACTGGGCAGAGACCATGACCGCCATCGTCACTGCTATACTCCCAGCACTTTGTGTAATATCTGACCCAGGGAAGGTTATGTATACTGATTGGATAAACAAATGGGGGGCTATTGAGTTCTGAGCAGGAAATTAAGGTGGTTTGTTTTGGTTAATTTTCAAAACCACTTTGGCTGCTGTGTGAAAAATAGATTGGAGGTGGGAATACTTAGAAGAAGGCAAGTTGGGAGGTGCATTTCGGTAGACCTGACAAGAATTGAGAATGGCTTGAACAATGTCATGGTAGTGGAGCATGAGAGAGATGGAAGATTTGAAATACTTTTAGATGTAAAACTATAGTATTTACTGCGGGTTGGGTAAGAGAATAAGGTAAATTGAAATGTGAAAGATAAGGCTGCACTTCTGGCTTAAGCCACTGGGTAGAGATACTCTTTACTGGGGTGGTAACATCTGGGAGGAAGCGAAAGGAAAATCAAGGATTCTCTTAGGTATGTGTCAAGTTTGAGATGCCTTTAAAGCATCCAAATGTACATTGTGATGGACAATCAGATAGATAAATATGAAGAATAGAGGAGAGCTATGGGAATTTTTTTTTTATTGACTTTGTAGTAATATTACATTAAAAATATATATGTGAGGTCCCATTCAGCCCCACCCCCCCCTCTTCCCCCCCCAACAACACTCGTTCCCATCATCATGACACATCCATTGGATTTGGTAAGTACATCTTTGGGTACCTCTGCACCTCATAGTCAATGGTCCACATCATGGCCCATACTCTCCTCCATTCCATCCAGTGGGCCCTGTGAGGATTTACAATGTCCGGTGATTACCTCTGACGCACCATCCAGGGCAGCTCCATGTCCCAAAGACGCCTCCACCTCTCATCTCTTCCTGCCTTTCCCCATACCCATCGTCCACCATGTGAGCTATGGGAATTTTTGTATATGTATGGTATAAATGCTACTTACTGTAAAAAGGATGAAATCACCTAGGAAGATACTGAAAAAAAGAGAAATAAAAAAAAGAGGGCCCAGAACTGAGCTCTGGGCAATTCTAGTGTTTGGAGATTGAGTAAAAAAGAAGATCCCTATGAAGTACATAAGGAGGGTAAAACAAATACATAGGAAGAAAGCCAGGAAGGTGTGGTGACATGGAGACCAGTAGAGGAGAATTTCAATAAGAAGGCAATGGTCATCTCTGCCAAAAGCAGCTGAAAAATCAAGGAAGATAAGAACAGAAAAATGTCCACCCAATTTAGCAGTATGGGCATTTTCATTGGAGATTGGGAGCAAAATTTAAATTGTAATAGGATGATGGGAAAAGAAGTGGAGGTAATATATGAAGACAACTCTTTCAACAAGTTTGACTAGAAGTGGAGTAGAGACTTGAGATGGTAACTGGAGGGCAATGAAGGTTTAAGGGAGGGTATTTTTGGAGTGGAAATTCTAAAGGATGTAGCTCATTCTTGAGAAAATATTATTTGAGAGGGAAAGGTTAATGATGCAAGACTGAGATGGGATAAAGGAATGACAAAAATCCTGGAGAAGAAGGCAAAAAGAAATGTGATCCAAAGCACAGGTAGAAGGGTTGACCTTTGTTAGGAAAAGGGGTAAATACTTTGGTGTTAAAGAATTAATGAGTTGATTAATATGATCACAAAATTGGCCAACTCAACCAAACAAAGCACATGATATTACTTTTTCACTGGATTGGCTGTATTAATGAAATCAGTTTCGAATCTAGTCATTTTTCATGTAATTATATCCTTTGATTCTCCAGCTACTTCAGATCAGGAGTGAGCAGTTTGGTTAGGTAGGGAAAAGTCTAATTTAATGTTTCCCAAATATTCTGCACCCACCCTTCACCATGGGACATTGGTTCTCCAATGTTTTTCTTTGGGGGGAATGGTTTCCATGTTCAAAAATATTTTTAAGACTCTGGGTTAAACAAAGTTCAGCAGTTTAATTGTTTTTATTATTATCATTATCATTGTTATGTTAACTGCAAGACTTCTCAGATTCTTTAACATAGTGATATGCATGAATAAGAGCCCATGAGGGGTTCTCATATGCATCATTTCACACACTTATTTGATCATGAAAAAGTGTTTTCATGGAGCATGAGAGGTCATGGCCACCAGTTCACACTTTGGGAAATGCTAGGCTAGAGGCAGATATAATCCACACCTAATCCTTTATACCTCTTTCTCTTCCCAGACAAAATGAATTCCTTTTAAACTCCCTTTGTAGCACAACCAGATCTTTGGAGAGCCTATGACAAGATCATTAATATGCTCAGAGGAAAGATCATGATACCAAGATTATCTCAGTTGTCTTGACACTTTATTCCATGTTCTCAGTGTTAGATAAGAATGTTCACTAGACCAGAGGTCCTTAACCTTCTTTGTTCCATGGACTCTTCTGAAAACCATGGACCCCTTACTAAGTACACACTATACTGTGTATTATTTAATAAATGTATCTCACTCACACCCACATGTTCCCACAAGAAAAATGTTTTTTTTGAATTTCAATTCAAGCTCACAGGACCCGATGTGAAGAACCCCTGCACTAGACCAACAGTTTTCAATGCCTGGCCCATGAATCCATGGTGCCCCCGAAACTCAGGGAGTCCACCCAGACAAAACCATTTCAATACTACTACTAAAATGTTATTTACCTTTTCACTGTGTTCATATTTGTCCTGATAGGGCTAAAGCAATGAGAGCAAAAACTAGGGTGCCTTAGGACAGAGCAAAGCAATGGACTCAGAGTGTAGGAGAGCCACTGTATGCCTCCTGCTCGCGCACTCACCGTAAAGAGAAAATGTTTGTCTGTTTGTGTCTTCAACAACGAGCCTTCATTGGCTTACAGTTTCAGAGGCCAGAGTCCAAATCAGGGCGTTGGTGATTCTTTGCTTTCTCCCGGGGTCAGCGTTGTTCTGGTGCTGGCTGCTGGCAGTCCTTGGGGTTCCTTGGCTTGTCTCTCTGCCCTGTCCCGTGGCAATAGCCTCTCCTTTCTCCCTGCTCTTCCGGTTCCCACCGACTTCCTGTTTCTGACTCTTCCCTCTGACTTTCTCTTTATAAGGCCTCCCATGATCCATACTTAGACCCCCTGGTGCAGACACCACATCTTAACTAAAATGGCATCTTCCAAATTGTCTTACTTACAATGGTTCACACCCACAGGGAAAAGGAATAGAATTACAACGTGTATTTGTAGTTCAACCTGCCACAGTTTGTAAAATACATATAATAGTTTCAAAATACCAATACCAATATTATTAATAACAATAAGATTAATCATGAAATAAAATGTTTTTGCAGTATTTTTTCCTGGAGTAGATCACAGTAAGGTTGTATAGTCAAAATACTGTGTTCTAAAGTCAGCTGGAATAAAAATTTTCTTTGTGGTTATATCACACACTTGATATGACTCATTTATTTCAGTTTATTTTCAATCCTTAGGAATTTCTTTATTTAATTTTGCTTTTTCATTAGGTAGAATGTTTACATATGTCCAAAATAAAAACTATAAAACAAGGTACATTCAGAGAAGTCTTGCTTCCAGCCCTGCCTTCTATTCAGTTCTTTCCCTTCCCTTAAATACAACTGAAGTTTTGGTTTTTCTTCCATGATTTCTCTTTTGCAAATATAAGAAAAAATACTTTCATATATTTCTTAGACAAATTCTTAGCATGCTGTAGAGCCTATACTCCATACTGTCTACACAATATAAATACTGTTGTGTACCTTGCTTTTTTCTAACAATGTATACTGGCTATCACTCCATATCAGCATATGGAGAGTTTCCTTATTCCTTTTTCAGCTGAAAAGTGTTCCATATTTTTTTCAACTAGTCCTATATTGATGGGTATGCTGGTTATTGCCACTTATTTGCTATTATAAAATATATCATAATGAAGAACCTTGTGCATATGTCATTTTGTGTTTTTGCAAGTGTGCATTTGATAAAGATTCTTGGAAGTGGTATTGCTGCTCAAAGGGTAAAACATATGTAATTTTACCAGATAATCAATCAAATGGTTACATCCAATATAATTTACATTGTTTCTCTCATCAAAAAGAAGCCAACAAACATAACTGAAAATTTAGGTCTAAGCAAAATTCCTGACACTCTACCAGACAAAACAGAAGTTTTGGAATTCAGTTTTAATTTCTTGCCTACTATTCAAAGTACAACCTTCAGCAGACTCATAAATCTTATCTTTTTGGGTTTAACTGGTGTGTATCTGAATTCCTTGTGCTTTCTTGGTGTTTACGTAATTAAAAATACAACCTGTATTCAAATTGTTTCCAGAACATTTTTCTGGGGTACAGTGAAAATCTTCTTACTCTGTGTGCTTATCCTTTCCCACAAAATGTTGTTATGAAGGTCACATATCATTTAAATGAATAGTCAGTCAATGGAGAAGAAAGTGGATGCTTCTCAAACAAGTTGTAGCAACAGTGCTGTTTAAGACATTCTAAGGCAGGAGTTCTTAACAAGGGGTCCATGAGCTTAAATTGAAATTCAAGAAAACCTTATTCTTGTGGAGACATGTTGGTGTGGGTGTGACATATTTATTAAATACTACACAGTATAGTGTGGACTTAGTAAGGGGTCCATGGTTTTCACCTGACTAGCAAAGGGATCTGTGGAACAAAAAATGTTAAGAACCCCTGTTCTAAAGAATATGGAAAACAAAAATAAAAATAATTAAATCTTGTACCAGGGAAGTGGACTTGGCCCAGCGGTTAGGGCGTCTGTCTACCACATGGGAGGTGCACGGTTCAAACCCCGGGCCTCCTTGACCCGTGTGGAGCTGGCCCACGCGCAGCGCTGATGCACACAAGGAGTGCCCTGCCACGCAGGATGTCCCCTGCATAGGGGAGCCCCACGCGCAAGGAGGGTGCTCCGTAAGGAGAGCCGCCCCACGTGAAAGTGCAGCCTGCCCAGGAATGGTGCCGCACACACGGAGAGCTGACACAACAAGATGACACAACAACAACAACAAAAAGGAAACACAGATTCCCGTGCCACTGACAACAACAAAAGCAGACAAAAAGAACACGCAGCAAATGGACACAGAAAACAGACAACTGGGGGGGGGGAGAAATAAATAAAATAAATCTTTAAAAAAAAATCTTGTCCCAAATTAGATGCTGTATTAGACTACATTTTAGCATAATTGAACATTATTAGGTTTTCTAAAGATTTATTTTATTTATTTGTTTCTTTCACCTTGCCCCCCCCACCCCAGTTGTCTGTTCTCTGTGTCTATTTGCTGCGTCGTCTTTGTCTGCTTCTGTTGTTGTCAGCGGCATGGGAATCTGTGTTTCTTTTTGCTGTGTCATCTTGTGTCGTCTCTCCATGTGGGCGGCGCCATTCCTGGGCAGGCTGCACTTTCTTTCGCGCTGGGTGGCTCTCCTTAGGGGGCGCACTCCTTGCGCGTGGGGCTCCCCTACGTGGGGACACCCCTGAGTGGCATGGCTCTCCTTGCGCGCATCAGCACTGTGCATGGGCCAGCTCCACACGGGTCAAGGAGGCCCGGGGTTTGAACTGCAGATCTCCCATGTGGTAGACGGATGCCCTAACCACTGGGCCAAGTCTGTCGCCCCATTATTAGATTTTAACATTAAAAAAAAATTTTTTAGATACATTATGGGTTTACAGGACTATCATTCATAAAATACAGGATTCCCATACATCACCCCACCACCAACAACTTGCATTAGTGTGAAACATTTGTTACAATTGATGAAAGCACTTTTTTATGATTGTACTTTTTTTTTTTAAACTGTAGCTACCTTTGTTAAATTGATGAAAGAATTTAAAATAGTACTATTAACTATCATCCATGGTTTACCTTAGGTATATTTTCCCATTTACTACCTATTATTAACACCTTGTTTTAGTGTCATACATAAGTTATACTTCATAAAATAACATTCTTATTTTTGAGAGACAATTAATGTCTATTATTGTTTTTAAGGCACTAAGTTTTGTGGCAGTTTTTGTTTTGTTTTGTTTTGTTTTAGGAGGTACCAGAAATTGAACCCAGGACCTCATACATGGAAGCAGGTGCTCAACCACTTGAGAGACATCCATTCCCCCAGGGGCAGTTTTTAATGCAACACTAGATAACTCTTACACAAGGAAATTATTAACTTTAGATGAAGCAAACTGTAATAACAGCTCTGCACATTGTGCATGATTTTTCTGTAAACCTACAACTTCTCTAATTAAAAACAAAAACATAATAGCAGGGAGGGAGAAATTGTAGGAGAGGTGGATGTAAAAGAGCTAAACCCTCATCTTCCACTGGAGGAAATCAATAGATAATACCTAAAATGGAAAAAATCACAGCAGAGAAATACAAGCATTTCATTTAGAAATATGGAAGTAAATTCTAGTAGAATCAGCCGTAAGAGTTGGAAGTAGTTGTTTCTGGGGGGAGGGAGAAGAGTTTTGAGGTATGAGGCTGGGGACTGCTAATTGTCATTATAAGCCTTGTAGTACAATTTTACATTTTATACAGTTATATTTATTACATTAATGGAATTAAAATTTAAATAAAAATAAAAATATAAGGAAATATCTAAACATGCCTACATATGAGTGTGTGTTTCCTAGTGAGAAGGAAACAAATACATTGGGAAAGGGAAGCAAATACATAGGACTTGCTCAGATATATTACCTGGCACATGGAACCCCTAGCAAATTCTTGACCCTGCCTCTAAGACATTAAAAGACTTTTTAAAAATTTATTTATTTGAGAAGTTGTGGGTTTAGAGACCATTCGTGCATAAAATACAGGATTACCATACGCCACCCCACCACCACCATCTTGCATTGATTGATGTGGAACATTTGTTACAATTGATGATAGCACATTTTTGTAATTGTACTAGTTTTTTAATTTGTTATCTTTGTTACAATTGATGAAAAAGTGTTAAAATAGAACTATTAACTATTATCCATAGTTTACATTGGTTGTATTTTTTTCCATATACCCTCCTATTAGTAACACCTTGTATTAGTGTTGTATACTTGTTAAATTAATGAAAGAACTTTCTTATACTTGTACTATTAGCTATAATCCATCATCTACAATAGGGGTCATTGTGGTTTACAGTCCTATTTTTTTAATTTTTATTTATTTTTATTTTATTGATTTTGTAAAAATATTACATTAAAAAAAATATGAGGTCCCATTCAACCCCACCACCCCCACCGCACCCCTCCCCCCCCCCAGCAACACTCACTCCCATCATCATGACACATCCATTGCATTTGGTAAGTACATCTCTGGGCATCTCTGCACCTCATGGTCATTGGTCCACATCATGGCCCACACTCTCCCCCATTCCATCCAGTGGGCCCTGGGAGGATTTACAATGTCCGGTGATTGCCCCTGAAGCACCATCCAGGGCAACTCCAAGTCCCAAAGTTGCCTCCACATCTCATCTCTTCCTGCCATTTTTATTCTAGTAATATATATGACCTAAAATTTCCTGTTGTAACTATGTTCACTTACATTATTTACTGCTAATAGTTAACACTTACAATAATGGGCAACCATCAACTCCATCCATTTCCAAACCTTTACAATCAACCTAAATAGAAATTTTGTGCAAATTAAGCATCAATTTCCCATATCTAACCCCAATCTATCCCTTGATAACCTATATTCTAATTCTAACTCTGTTTACTTATTATGATTAGTTCATAACAGTGAGATCTTACAATATTTGTCCTTTTGTGTCTGGCTTATTTCACTTGGGATAATGTCCTCAAGGTTTATCCATGTTGTCACGTGCATCAGGACTTCCTTTCTTGATATGACTGAATAGTATTCCATTGGCTATATATACCACATTTTGTTTATCCATTCATCAGTTGATGGACACTTGGGTTGCTCCATCTTTTGGCAATTGTAAATAAAGCCACTGTGAACATTGGTATGCAAATATCTGTTTAAGCCCCTGCTTTCAAGTCTTCTGAGCATATGTGTAGCAGAGGGATTGCTGGGTCATATGGTAATTCTATACTTAGCTTACTGAGGAACTGCCAAACTGTCTTTCACACTGGCTGCACCGTTTTATATTCCCACCAGCAATGAATGAGTGTTCCTGTTTCTCCATATCCTTTCCAACATTTGTACTTTAAAAAAAAAATAATAGCCATCTACTACATGTGAAATGATATTTCACTGTGGTTTTGATTTGCATTTCCCTAATAGCTAGTGTTGTTGAACATCTTTTCATGTGCTTTTTAGCCATTTGTATATTCTCTTTGGAGAAATGTCTGTTCAAGTCTTTTGCCCACTTCTTAATAAGATTGTCTTTTTATTGTTAAGTTGTAAAATTTCTTTATATATTCTGGATATTAAACCCTTATTGGAGGTGGTTTCCAAATATTTTTCCTATTGGGTAGGTTGTCTTTTCACTTTCATGACAAAGTCCTCTGATACACAAAGTTTTAAATTTTTAGGAAGCCCCATTTATTTATTTTTTTCTTGTGCTTTGGGTGTAAATCCCAAGAAACTATTGTCTAGCACAAAATCCTAAAGATGCCTCCCTACATCTTCTCCTAGGAGGTTTATAGTTCTGGCTCTTATATATAGGTCTTTGATCCATTTTGAATTAATTTTTGTATATGGTGTGAGGCAGATGTCCTCTTTCATTCTTTTGTATTATGGATATCCAGTTCTCCCATTACCATTTATTGAAGAGACTATTCTTTCCCAACTGAGTGGACTAGAAAGCCTTATCAAAAATCAGTTGGTCATATTTGATGTGAGAATTGAGCAAGATGTACAAGAAATGGCTGAATGTTTAAGAGTTAGGATTTTTAGTGCAGAGATTATTTATTATTGGTTTGATGTCTTTACAAAACATAGATAGGATTACAAGAAACACAAACAAGAAGAATTTAAGCACAGAGCAGTATTTCCCTGCAAGATGAAAATCCTCCCTCAGTACATGTTCAATTCCTGAGACCTAATTGTAATGGGAGTGACCGGAGAGGCAGGTCGGGTGAAGCAAGGCATGCCCATGCGTGTCCCGAGCAAAAATCGTGTTGATATTGGAGTAGTAACAAGTATTGACATAACCACAAACAAGTGGATGCTGCAAAAAACAAAACAAAACAAAATGGACAGGAAGTGTGTGTCAAAATAGAACCTTCCCCAGTAAATCTCCCAAAATGTATGGGAGACATTTTGAAGCTGTTAGTACATTCTCATCAGTAAGATTAGCTGACAGTCCAATGATGCACTCGAAGACTGGTTTAGAGATGAAATGCAAAAGAGTGACTGGCAGCTTCTCGTGGAGCTGAAGAAAGTATTTGAAATCACCTAATTTTTCCATGTGGAGGAAGGAAATGGAGTACATGTCATATCATGTTGTAATATCACCAACAAAAACAAGGCAGAAAAAGGAACAGATGTATTTGGACACTGATCGACTTAAGTACGCAAGGAAAGTTCAGAGTATAAATTCAGTGTATAAAATAAGAAACCAAGAAACTTAGACTGGTTCGGAGAGTCGTCAGATACACGTCCCCACAGTCCAATGTGCCTGCCATCTTGCCACTCCTCTCCCCACCCTTCTCCACTGGCTGCCGTTTCAAAGTTTGCCCTTCCCCAGTTTGAATTTTATTACAGATCTAAAGCTCTTTCAATTTTATACTGATTAGATCAGTACTGCTGTACTTGAATAACCAAGCTTCTGCAGATTTTGTGATTCTTGAACTTTTTTGATGTAAGAAATACTCCTTTATTTGTGCATATTCTTCCCACCCCAGTGATTTTTTTCCAGCCTTCTTTTGCCATACCCCTTAGGACGTTTTTAACATGGAGAATTAGGCATTCTGATATTTCCTTATCTGCTTTGTGTGAGACCATGGTGTAAGGCATAGCTGGCTGCTTTTTGCTGCTCGTATAGTCATGAGAGCCCTTTGTAATCATTACAATTCAGAGCTACCAATAAAGAAAACAGACACCAGGGAATTCTGTCCGGTTTCCAGGTCGGCACAGGTTCTCCTCCCATCCAGCATCACTTCACTGGCATGTTCTTCTAAGGACGAGAATGATTTTATTGACTACCATGCTAGTGCACGTAGCACACGTTAACATTAGGAATTTTCATATATTAATCTCGACCTGTTTTGTCCAGAAAATTCTATCATGCAGCCTTTTTTTGATAAGACCAGTTGGCAATAATAGGGAACTGACTAAACATATTTGGACAGAGCACTTTAAGTTCTGCAGAGACATCATAATGATTTATTTGTAGTAGTATTCTGATTGTAGCTACTTTTATGGTTTTCCTGAAGAATGTGGGGAGTGGGCCCAAGGGAGCACATACTCCTTTCCCCAACCTAGGAAATCTATGAATGTGAGGTTAATTCTTTTAACAGAGCTCTAAGAGCTGACTACCTAATTAAAACACAGTGTTGTAGTCAGTTATGGGGTGTTTGAGGAAAAAGTTCCAAGTATTTATTGGCATAGAATTATAAACTATTTCTGAAGTGTTATGGTGGAATAGCATAGAAAAATATTTTATATACATTTGAAAATCTGTCATTCTCCTTGTTGTTGGAATTTCTCAAGGGTCAGTAGAGGCAAAGACAACTGCTCTAAATTATCTGAGAGACACAAAGCTTTAACTGCTGGGGGGCGGTTGTTGGGAGGGTTCTAATGCAAAATATGTAAAATTTTCCACCTAAAAGAGGTGAAAAGTTTGTTAACGTTAAAAAAAAAATCAATTGGCCATAGATATGAGAGTCTATGTCTGAGCTCTTAATTTGATTCCATTGGTCAATTTAGCTATCCTTTTGCCAGTATCATACTGTTTTGACCACTTTGTAATATGCTTTAAAGTCAAGAAGTGTGAGTTCTCATACTTTGTTCTTATTTTCCAAGATGTTTTTTGGCTATTTGGGGCCCGTTTTCCTTCCAAATAAATTTGACAATTGACTTTTCCTTTTCTGCAAAGTAGGCTGTTGTAGTTTTTATTGGGATTGTGTTGAATTTTTAAATCATTTTGGGGAGAATTGACACCCTAAAGATATTTAGTCTCCAATCTGTGAATAAAGAATGTCCTTCCATTTATATAGGTTTTCTTTTATTTCTTTTAGCTATGTTTTTGGTTTTCTGTGTTTAAGTCCTTTCCATCTGTATTACTGATGCAAAGTACCAGAAATCTGTTGGCTTTTATAAAGGGTATTTATTTGGGGTGGAAACTTACAGTTACAAAGCTCTAAAGAGTCCAACTCAAAGTTACTTCCTCACCATTCTCTGTTGCCATCTGTCAAAGCAAGAGGTCTGTGAGGTTCAACCTTCCTCTTTCTTCATAAGGCTTGGTAGACCCAGCTTCTCCAGATCTCAGCTGCAGGCTGGCATGAGGCTTGTTTTTCCTCCCCAGGCTCATTGCTTTCCTGGTTCAGCTGCTCTGGTCTCTCCACAAAGTCAGCTGTAGACTATCAGGCTCATCTCTCTTCCTGGGCCGTGTCTATGGAGCACTCTCTTCATGTGTATCCACTTCTGTGTTCTCTTTCTCCTTGTGATTTACTTCTGTGTGAGAGTCTGTTTTAATAACCACCAAGGGGATGGAGACTCAACCCAGCATGCCTTAACAATGTGGTCAAATAAAAGCCCTAATCTTTTTTTTTTTTTAAGATTTACTTATTTATTTATTTCTCTCCCCTTCCCCCCCTCCCCCCAGTTGTCTGTTCTCTGTGTCCATTTGCTGCGTCGTCTTCTTTGTCCACTTCTGTTGTTGTCAGCGGCACAGGAATTCGTGTTTCTTTTTGTTGCATCATCTTGTGTCAGCTCTCTATGTGTGCAGCACCATTCCTGGGCAGGCTGCACTTTCTTTTGCGCCAGGCAACTCTCCTTATGGGGCGCACTCCTTGTGCGTGGGGCTCCCCTACACGGGGAGCACCCCTGTGTGGCACAGCACTCCTTGTGCGCATCAGCATTGTGCATGAGCCAGCTCCACACAGGTCAAGGAGGCCCGGGGTTTGAACCCTGGACCTCCCATGTGGTAGACGGATGCCCTAACCACTGGGCCAAGTCTGCTTTCCTAATCTTGATTTAATAAAGTAAAGTGAAACCTCCGAGTCTAATATAATCTAATATGCCCAAAGGACAGACCCGTTTAGAAACACAATCCAATATCTATTTTTGGAATTGATAAACAATACCAAACTGCTACACTATCCTTGGTTAGATTCATTCTTAGATATTTGATTCTTTTAGTTGCTATTATAATTGGAATTTTTTTCTTGATTTCCTCCTCAGACTGCTCGTTACTAGTGTATAGAAACAACTGGTTTTTGCATGTTGATCTTATACTCCACCACTTTGCTGAATTTGTTTATTAGTTCTTGTAGCTTTGTAGCAGATTTTCAGGGACTTTCTATATATAGGATAATTTGTCTGCAAATAGAGAAAGTTTTGCTTCTTCCTTTCTAATTTGGATGCCTTTTATTTATTTTTCTTGTCTAACTGCTCTGGAAGAACTTCCAGGACAATGTTGACTAACAATTTATGACAGTGGGTAGCCTTGCTTTGTTCCAGATCTTAGCGGGAAAGCTTTCTGTCTTTCACTATTGAGCATGATGTTATCTGTGGGTTTTTTATACATGTCCATTATCGTATTAATGAAGATCCCATCTATTCTTATTTTTCTAAATGTTTTATCAAGAAAGGTTGCTGGATTTGGTCAAATGCCTTTTCTGCATCAATGGAGATGATAATCTGTTTTTTTTTTCTCCCCTTTTTTTGTTAATGTGGTATGTCACATTAATTGATTTTTGAATTACCCTTGCATACTTGGGATAAAACCAACTTGATCATAGTGTATAATTCTTTTAATGTATGTTGAATTCTATTTGTAAGTATATTGTTGAGGTTTTTATATGCATATTCTTAAGAGAAATTTGTGTAATTTTCTTTTCTTGTAGTATCTTTATCTGGCTTTGGTATTAGGGTGATGCTGGCATCTGAGAATGAGTTAGGTAGTGTTCCCTTCTCTTCAATTTTTTTGGAAGTTTGAGCAAGATTTGTGTTAATTCTTCTTGGAATGATTGGTAGAATTCACCTGTGAAGCCATCTGGTCCTGGGCTTTCCTTTGTTTGGAGGTTTTTGATAATCGGTTCTATCCTTTTACTTGTAATTGGTTTGTTGAGGTCTTCTCTTTCTTGCAGAGTAGTGTGGATTGTTCATGGTGTTTGTCCATTTCACCTAGATTGTCTAATTTGTTGGTATATAGTTGTTCACAGTATCCTCTTATGAGCATTTTTATTTCTGTGGAGTCAGAGTAATGACCCCCTCTCATTTCTGATTTTGTCCTTTTTGTGTGTATGTGTCAGTTTAGCAAATGGCTTCTCAATTTTATTAATCTTTTCAAAGAATCAACTTTTGGTTTTTTAAATTCTGTTGTTTTTAATTCTCAATTTCATCTAATTCTGCTCTAATTGTTATTTCTTTCCTTCCTCTTGCTTTGGAATTAGTTTACTCTTCTTTTTCTAGTTCCTGCAGGTGTGCCCTTAGATCCTTGATTTTAGCTCTTCTTTTTTATTTTTTATTTTTTTTTATTTTTTATTTTTTTAATTTTTTTATTTTTTATTGACTTTGTAATAATATTACATTAAAAATATATATGTGAGGTCCCATTCAACCCCACCCCCCACCCCCCCTCTCCCCCCCCCAACAACACTCGTTCCCATCATCATGACACATCCATTGGATTTGGTAAGTACATCTTTGGGCACCTCTGCACCTCATATACATTGGTTCACATCATGGCCCATACTCTCCTCTATTCCATCATGTAGGCCCTGTGAGGATTTACAATGTCCGGTGATTACCTCTGAAGCACCATCCAGGGCAGCTCCATGTCCCGAAGACGCCTCCACCTCTCATCTCTTCCTGCCTTTCCCCATACCCTTTGTCCATTATGTCCACTTTTCCCAATCCAATGCCACCTCTTCTATGTGGACACTGGATTGGTTGTGTCCATTGCACCTTTATGTCAAGAGGAGGCTCAGATTCCACCTGGATGCTGGATGCAATCCTCCCATTTTCAGTTGTAATCACTCTAGGCTCCATGGTGTGGTGGTTGTCCTTCTTCACCTCCATCTTTAGCTCTTCTTTTTTAAAGTAAAAAAAAATTTAGGGCTATAAATTTCCTTCTCAGCGGTGCCTTCACTGTGTCCCATAAGTATTGATATCTTGTGTTCTCATTTTCATTCATCTCAAGATATTTACTGATTTCCTTTGCAATGTCTTCTTTGAGCCACTGATTGTTTAAAAGTATGTTATTTGATTTCCATATATTTGTAGATTTTCCAGTTCTCCACCAGTTATTGATTTCCAGCTTCATTCCATTATGGTCAGAGAAGATGCTTTGTATAATTTAAATATTTTAAAATTTATTGATACATGTTTTGTGACCCAACATGTGGTTTATCTTGGAGAAGGAGCCATGTGCTCTTGAGAAGACTGTATATCCTGCTGTTTGGGGGTACGATTTTCTGTACATGTCTGTTAGGTATAGTTCATTTATCATATTATTCAAGTTTTCCTGTTTTCTTATTGATCTTCTATCTAGATGTTCTTTCTATGGATGAGATTAATATATGGTGTCTCCAGCTATTATTATAGAAGGATCTATTTCTCCCCAGTTTTGCCAGTGTTTGTCTCATGTATTTTGGGGCACCATGGTTAAAGGCATAAATATTAAAGATCGTTATTTCTTCTTGATGGATTGCCCCTTTTTTTAATATATAGTGTACTTCTTTGTCTCTTATTAGAGCTTTCAGATTAGTATAGCTACCGCAGGTCTTTTTGGGTTACTACTTGCTTGAATATCTTTTTCCAACCTTTCATTTTCAAACTATTTGTGTCTTCGGGTCTAAGATGAGTCTGTGGTAAACAACAGATAGCTGGACCATGCTTTCTTATCCATTCTGCCTATCTGTGTCTTTTGATTGGGGAGTTCAATCCATTAACATCCAGTGTTATTACCTTAAAGGCAGTACTTAAACTGCTCTGTCCTTTGGTTTTTATATGTCACATTTTTTTTGTCTTTCTTTTCCTTTATTGCAACTACTTTTCTATATAGTTGCTCTTTTGTGATATATCTGACTGATCCTTTTCTCATTTCTATTTCTGCATATCGTTTAAATACTTTTTTTTGTGGTTATCCTGGGGTTTATATTACACAGCCTACATTTATAACCTACTAATTTGAAAAGATACCAACTTAGTTTCAATAGCATACAAATTTCTGCTTCCATATCCCTCTGCTTCCCCTCTTTGTGCTGCTTTTGTTCTACTTTACTATGTTTTATTTTGCATGCCCATTATCAGGAACTGTGCCATTTTCTCATTCAATTGTTTTCTGACTCTTACAGGAATTAAAGAGTAGAGTTGTATAGTGTGGATACAATACTATTGGGTTTTGCATTTACTCTTTTTTTTTTTATGAGGCAATTATTTCTTTATTAAGCAGTCATTTATCATTTACAGATTTTTTTAATTAGGGCAAAATACTTTTGCATTTACCTACATATTTATACTTTTGGTGCTCTTCATGGCTGTGGGTAGATACAAATTACCTTCCAAGTCATTTTACTTCTGCCTTTAAAACTTTAAATGGAATTTCTTTTAGTAGAGGTCAGTTGGCAATGAATTCTGTCAGCAACGTTTTTTCTGAAAGAGTTTTTATTTTGCCTTCCATTTATAGATTGCACTTTACATTGATAGTTTCCCTCTCCCTGCTTCCCCCTTCCCCTGTGTTTTAACGATATCACTATACTGTCTTCTGGCTTGTATAAATTCTGATGAGAAGACTCCAGTTATTCATATCTTTTTTCCATTGTTGTTTTCCTCTGGCCTTGTGTTTAAAGATATAATCTTCATTAGTATTTCCCAGCAATTCTATTATGACATAATATGCAGTTTACTTCATGTTTCTTCCCTTTCTGATTCTTTGAACTTCTTGGATTTTTGGCATTTAAAGTTTTCATTAAATTTGGAAATTTTTCAGTTATTATTTCTTCAAATGTTTTTCTGTCCACCATCCCTTCTGTGACTCCATTTACATGTATTACACACTTGCTGATGTTGTCACAGAGGTCACTATCAATGATCTGTTTATATATAGTAGCTCTGTTTATATTTGTAGTTCAAGTATTTTTTCTTTCTATATTTCATTTAGATAATTTATATTTCTATATACTCATATTCACTGATCTTTTTTCTTTAGGGCCTAATCTGCTGTTAATATCCTCCAATATATTTTTCACTTCAGATAGTTTATTTTCATCTACAAATATTCAATTTTGTTTTCTCATCTTCCATTTTGCTATTAATTATGTTCTCTCTCCTCTATCACTTATATGTATGGACTATCTTTTCTATAATAGTTGTTTTAATGTTGTTTATTGCTAGTTATATAATATTTTTAAATTTCAGAGTGAATTTCTATTGATTAATATGTCTCCTGGGTGTGGATCATATTTTCCTGCTTTCTTTCATGCCTGTTAATTTTTGTTCAGATGTTGTGGATTATGGGTTTTATGTTTGTGCTTCCTGGAAAAATTTTTTTCAATCCTTTAAATATCATTGGGTTTTTTCAGAGACATAGTTAAGATATTTGGAAGAAGTTTGACCTTTCCATGCATTTACTCTTTTAGTTACCTTTACTTAAGATCTTCATTTCTTTACATTACTCCAAGCTACTCTCTCCGATGTTTTCCTTTCAGCCTGCAAAATTCCCTTTAGCAACTCCTGTAGGGCGGGTCTTTTGTTGATGAACTTTCTGTTTCTGTTTATCTGTGAATATTTTTAATTCCCTCATTTTTGAAGGACAATTTTGCTAGGTAAAGAATTTTGGGCTGGCAGTTTTCCTCTTTTTATACCTTAAATATATCATACCACTGCCATCTTGCCTCCATGGTTTCTGGTGTGAAATCAGCACTTAGCCTTATTGAGGATCCCTTGTATATGACAAATTGCTTTTCTCTTGCTACTTTTAGAATTCTCTATCTTTGGCAACTCACATTCAGATTATTATGTGTCTTAAAGTGGGTCTATTAGAGTTTATTCTGTTTGAAGTACATTGTGTTTCTTGGACATGTACATTTATGTCTTTCATAAGAGTTGGGAAATTTTGGGCCACTATTTCCCTCAAATATTCTTTTTCCTTCTCTTTTCCTTCTGGGACACGCATGATGCAAATGTTTGTATGCCTCATGCTGTCACTCAAATCCCTGAGACACTGCTCAATTTTTCCCATTTTCTCTATTCTTCTGGCTGTATGATTTCAATTGTCCTGCCTTCTAGGTTGCTGATTTAAAGAGAAAATGTTGTAACATTTGACTTAACAATGACTTTGATGAAGCACCAAACCTTTTAATTTTGATTATAGGACTTCTTCTTATTCTTTGTGATGAAATAGGAAATGGCACATAAAGCACTACTGCTGCACACCAGAGTTCAATGGCTATCTTAAGATAAAGTACTTGTATGAATGCTTGTGTAGTAACCTGAACTGGGCTCATTTTCATGAAATGCCATTTTTACTTGGAAGAATGACTGATAGACAAACTATGACTACTCAGACCTGGGTATTTTCTCAAAAAGAACCAAGCTGGTCTACTATTTCAAAGAAAATAATTGACAGCATATGTTGGCAATGATAAAATTTTGGACTTTCAAGAAAAAATTATTATCTTGGTAACTCCTATCTGCCACCATGAGCTTGACAGTTTCCCAATAAAGACTTTTAAATGAAGCCTTTTCTGATGAGGTTGCTACAGTATTGATGAATGGCAGTTTTATATATTGTACAATGAAATCTATTAACATTTGGAAGGTCTGTATTACTCAGTGAACCAATATTTTCTAAATCATCAGCATGATTTTTAAAAATCATGCATAGTAAAAATCCACTTAAAATACAAGGTAGAGCAATGAATTTTAATGGAGCAGAATATGAAAGACTCAGTTCTATAGTTTCAGATTCTACAGAGCAATTCACCTTTAAGCCTCTACCCCTTATCGAGTCCTCCTTCTTCCAACTACATAAATGTGTGAGACCAATTTTCTTCATATACTTTAACCAAAACAACGTATCACAACAAATTGTATGCAGAAGCAGAAATGGGGTCCAGTTGCCTTTTGTTAAAGCAGGCAGCAAAGAAATTAACAAAAATTAAAAAAAAAAAAATTCTAGGAAGTGGACGTGGCTCAACTGATAGAGTGTCAGCCTACCATATAGGAGGTCCAGGGTTTGATCCCCAGGGCCTCCTGACCCATGTGATGAGCTGGCCCATGTGCAGGGCTGATGTGCACAAGGAGTGCCGTGCCACGCAGGGGCATCCCCGCATAGGGGTCCCCCACGTGCAAGGAGAGCCGCCCTGCATGAAAAAGTGCAGCCCACCCAGGTGTGGCGCCGCACACGTGGAGAGCTGATGCAGCAAGATGATGCAACATTATCCACAGGATAATGCAAGTGGAGGCGGAAGAACACACAGTGAATGGACACAGCAGACCATGGCGGGGAGGGGAGGGAAGAGGAATAAATAAAATAAAAATCTTAAAACATAAAACGCTACTCTTCTCACTGATTTGTTGATTTGCTTCAGAAAATATATATAATATATTTTGGAAAAATCTATTTCTTAAAAATCTATTACTTTAAAAATATGTATTATTTATATTTTTATTATTGTTCTTTAAAAACAAATCAATATTTCCAGATTTTCCATTTAAACTTCTAATATAATAAAATAAAGCTAGATATAACTCACATAAAACAAAAGCTCTTGGAGATCCTTGGTAAGTTTTAAGAATGTAATGGGATTCTGAGCCTTAAAATTTTGAGAAACACTGCTCTAGATCATCTTTTTTACAAGTATTTCTTTACTCAGCTAAGTAATACAGCTATCTTTAAGGAGGACATTTAGGATTTGTTAATCCCTTTTTTTTCTGAGTTGTGACAGGCGGGGAGTTGACTCCAGCAGGCAAGGGGGTGTGCGCCTGCTCTCCTGCTGAAGGAGAAAGAGTGGATCTCCTTCCCTCAGGAATTCTGCCTGGAGCCCGCAGCAGTGACTTGAACCCAGCCTGAAAAGGGCCGAGGGGCAGATGGCTGATCCGTTGGCATGATTTGGTGTTATTTTCCTGGCTTCACACTGTGAATCAATTCAAACAAATGTGTTGATTCGATATAAAGTTATTTATTAATAACGCCACACCTACCAGGTGTGAATACTGCGGCTTTTTTGGAGAATACATGTCACAGAAGAGTTGGCTCTAGCAGCGCAGCGTAAGGAGACAAACAGCCGAGAGCAGCAAACCAGTGTGTGATGCCGGGAGCTATTCTAAATACTTTCCTTCTGGCTTTTTCTAACTTAATCCCCACAACTATCCTGTTCATATAATTCCCATTTATCAGAGGAGAAAATGGAGGTTTAGGGAGATTAGTACCTTGCTTGGTGTCACACTTAATAAGTTGCAGAGCTGGCACAGGATGTTTGATGTAAAAGCTGTCCTATACTGTGTCTGGAAACGATGGTATTAGGAATGTTAAGCCAAGTGAAAACAGGATGAGAGGAGGAAACGAGTTATTAGAAGGAAAACCTTTTCCTGGAAGGAAAAGGAGATCTTCAGCTGGAGGGTTTTTTGGGTTTTTTGAAGGGGGTTGGAGGGCTGGAGCGCATTCCAGGCAGAGGTTACTGCCTGAGCAGAGGCCCTTAAGCTTCTTAGGATCCTTTCCCATTTGGAAAATTGTGACTCGAGATTGGGAAGGCACACAGGGCAATGTTCAGGCTTTGAAAGAGAGGGTGAAGATTTTGGACTTTGTTCAAGGAGCGTGGCAAAGACCTTAAAGGATTTTGAAAAGGGAAGCGACATGCCCCAAGCCATGACTTAGGAAGATAACGACACGCAAATTAGACAACTGCATTTACTTAGGACAGAAAGCTCAGGGCCTGAAACTCTTTCTCCAAAGGAATTCCTAGTGATTTCATTTGCAACAGGCCAGGCTCCTGCCCACTTGGCATTAGGGTGTTGTGTGTGGCTTTGTTTTGACAAACCTTGGCCTTGACTCCCTAACACAAAGCAGAGCCGAGGTCGTGACTCCCTCTGCAGCCGGGAGCTCCCTGCCAACTGGACAAGCGTTCCTTCTGTCCTGACCTCCTTCTTGCTTGCTTTCCCCCTTGAAACAGTGGGGGTTAACCTATTGAAATCTCCTTTGAATGCTTACAGGAAGTTGTTTTTTAACCAGGGGAGGTCTCAAGCAAGCTCTAACTGGGCTAAAAACCAAGAAGCAGAAGAGCTTGCGGCATCCACCTGCTACAACGCAGGCTGCCTCCCCACAAGCCCTGGGAATGCCATTTGGAAACCGTGGATGCTGCGGAGTGAGGTGCTACTATTTTCCAACATCCCAACATGCACATATGACTTACCTATAATGTATAACCCTCTTATCTCTCACAAGGATTGTGGAAGCTTGCAATAATAAAATTCATATTAAATCGTCATACTTCAAAATAAGGCGGAACTAACATGAGTTCTTCCAAAATCAAAAAAGACACATGAAGTCATACCTACTAATCTTTGCAGGGATTAGGTAGGGAGGATGAAGCACTATTTAAGTTGTAAACCATTTTTAAAATCACAACCTCCGGAAGTCTTTCTAGGCAGGCTACACACACGTGAACCAGTTCATAAAATCTCCAACTAGACTGAGTTGAGCAACAGCTTATTTAGGGTTGTGGGGGAGGGAAGTCAGTAAGGGTACAAATGTTGAACATTTAAGCTTCGTTTTTTATTTTTTCTTAATTTTTTAAATATCTCCGCCCACCCTGAGATGGCTCCCTTGTCTGTTTGCTCACTGTCTTTGCTCATTGTTTTTGCTCATTGTTTGCACTCGTCTGCTCATTGTTTTTTGCTCATCATCTGCTTGTTGTCTTCCTGTTTTTTTTGCTTATTGTGTGAGCTCATTGTCTGCTTTTTGGTTTTTGCTTGTCATTTGCTCGTTTGCTCATTGTCTTGCTTGTTGTTTTTGCTTGTGGTCTGTTCATTGTTTTTTTTTGCTCATTGCCTGCTTGCTGTTTTTGCTTATTGTCTGCTTGTTATCTGCTCATTGCTTGTCTTCTTTAGGAGGCACCAGAAACCAAACCTGGGATCTCCCATGTGGGAGGCAGGTGCTCAACTGCTTGATCCACATCTGTTCCTCTGCTTTTCTTAATTTTTTTTTTAAAGGTGTGACTTACAAGCCCAAGGAAGCTAACAGAGAAGTGAAATAGTTTTCTCCCCAGGTGAAGGTTATTGAAGCAAAAAGACAAGAAGACAATTTTTAGCTGTTGTATGAGATGGCAAGGAATCTTTTCCCTTCTTTTTTAAATTATGACATTGAGCTCTGATATATGAAGAGAGAAAACAGGCTAGGAAGAGCAACAAGAATGCCTGGGGTAATTATGAAACAAATGGCATGAGCCAAACACATCTATTTTTGGGTGAATTTATTTTTGGTGACAGTTGCTTAAACCCTAAAACAATTTGGATCTCTTGAAAGCAGTCCTCTTAATTGAAAAGTTTTTGTTTTTCCTTTTTTTCAAAGTATCAGATCTTCTTGAATCCATGTCATACACTTGTATCATTCAGTGTCCTTGTCATTAAATAGTTTTCCATTATGTTGTCAATTGGAAACTAGTGGCTGCCATTTCTGACAGTGTAACACCAATGACTGGAAGCACAAGTGATTTTCAAGTTTAGCTGAGGTTTTTCAAGTGATTTTATTTTTATCTTTTCCAGACTCCTGCTATTTATAGAAACTCTAAGTAAAGATGCCATAGACAAACTAGAAGGATTCTTTTAATCGCTCAGGAATTGAGTAAACATGGATTTGTTTTGATGTTCATCTTCAGTGTGAAGCTGGTTTAAAGATGGCTGGTTGGGAAATCTTGGCAGATGTCACTAATTTGTCAACGTGAGAAGTCAAAGCTGACACAAGAAGGGCCTGATGACCTAAGAGACACAGCTGCTTGCTTGGATTGGTGTGTCCGGAGGTTATAGCTGGCTAGCAGTGTGACAAGCAGAACACCATGGCAAGGGCAGTGAATATCAGCTAGAAGGAAAGAACAGGCGTGTCTGGGATCTACCGCCAGGAAATTTGGAAGCGATGGCTTTTCCTTATAACTGGCCATACAGTATGTGAATATCAACATTTCTGGCCCCTGAAACCCTTCATTTGTCACTGAAGTACTTCGTGTGTACCATCCACTTACTCAGAATCCTTCAGTCTCGTTGCTTTGGGTTAAATTTCACCTTCTTTGGTCCAAAACTTAGGTCCCTCCATGTTCAAGTCCCTACTGTCCTCCAGCCTTGTAGATGTTAGAACGTGGAGCTTTGAAGGATGAGTAAAATTGTGTTAGGTAAAGATGGCTAAAGAAGAAAGGAATCCAGGTGCAGGGCAGAGGTAAGCAAAGGTATGGAAACATGAAAGGGTGAGGTATGTTTAGAGAATGGCAAATTATATCATGACTAGAATGTGGGATATATGGAGGGAAACAAGATGAACACTAAAGAGAGGGAGAGTTGAACAGTATAGGGTCTTGAGAGCCTTGCAAACAAGGTTGGATATTTCAGAGCCATTGGAGTAATGGCATAGGCTTTTGAGAGGAAAAGTGTGATAAGCAGTGCTGGATTTTAGAAAGGTGACTGGCAGAAGATGGTAGTCCTGATTGGAATTGCCAGGAAGGACCAGATACCTGCCAATGACCCTCTCAAACTGTAATTCTACAAACAAATTTTACATTTGTTAGAAATTATAGCGATTACCAAGCAGCCCAAAACATCATGGCAAAAACATGTATACAATTGGCAAGGCACCTCTTTCACTGTATGCTATTTCCAAAGTAGGTAATCTGCAATCCTCTCAGCCATCCAAATTATTCCCTGTCTTAGAAAAAATGTCAAAAATATTGGGAAAATGCATGCCATCCATGTTTTTGGAAGGACTGGATTCCTAGTCCCTGTATGAGCAAAATTTTAATCCAAAGGAATTTTCTTAGAGAAGAGATATGGCCAAAAAAGTTCCTCCAATATAATGTTGGTGGGAGTCCATGGAAGGTGAGTGTAAGTCATAGTCAGAAAATGTAAGAGAGGAAGAAGAATATTAACCACACTAAAAATGTATTATGAAATATCTGAGACTTTGTCAGTTCCTGGTGAAAATTCACAGCTAGTCAAGAAAGCATGAGCAGCAATTCCACTCCTGGATATATACCCTAAATAATTGAAAGCAGGGACTCAAACAATACTTGCACGCGCATGTTCATAGCAATGTATTCACAATACCCCAAAGGTAAAAACAGCCCCAATATCTATCAACAGATGAATGGATAAACAAATTTTAGTATGTTTCCATGTGCACACACAATGGAATATTGTCCAGCCTTAAAAAGGAATGAAGTGCTAATACATGCTATGATGTGGATGAATTTCAAATATTTTATGTAGAGTGAAAACAGATACAAAGGGTCACATTGTTGCATGGTTCCATTTATAGGAAATATCCAGAATAGGTAAATCCATACAAACAGAGCATAACTTCATGGTTTACCAGGGGTTGAAGGATTGGGAGGTTGGGAAGAATCTACTGAATGGGTTCAGGGCTTGATTTTGGAGTGATGGATATGGTTTGAAACTAGATAGAAGTGGTGGTTGCTCAATATTATAAATTTACTAACCACCACTTTAAAGTGGTTAATTTTATGTTATGTGAATTTCACCTCAATAAATGGTTTTAAAGGCATGAGGAACTCAGAGCTTACATAATCTATATTTCCATGTTCCACCAGATGGTTATTGATGGATGAGGATTCTTCAACAGCATTCCATAAATATTTTTGAATATCTCCTATGTGCTAGGCACTGGGTAGGATACATTTTACATCTGAAATGAGACACAGAAAGATGAGTAAGCATTTATAATACAGTGGGAATGTGCTTTGATGGAGGAAGTACACGGTGGTATGGAACCATATAGGCTAAATTTGGAGGATAGAAAATACGTCGTTGAAGAAATGGCATCTAAAGCATAAGTAAGATCAGCAAAGAAGTTGCCGAGGTGGAGAAGGATGGTTGAGAGTATGAATAGAATTCTAGGCAAAGACCCAAGGGCAAGAGAGGAAACATGCACTCAGGAAACTGCAGTTGTTCGTGCCAGCTGAAATTTATATATACGCTGTGTGTGTGCAGGGGGCAAAGAGGGGTGGGGGGGTGACTAAGAGCAGGTGGGAGGGTGGAGTATCTACAGATTGAGCTGGAGAGGTAGGTAGGGGTTCAGATCCTGCTGAGTCTTGTAATACATATAAAAGAATTTGGAATTTATCCTGTTGGTGATAGAGAACTATGGACTCCTTTTTTTTTTTTTAACAAATCAGTTTTATTGATGCATATTAATAGAGCATAAATCCATCCAAAGAATACAATCACTGGTATTCAGCATAATCACATAGCTGTGCATTCATCACTTCAATCATTCTTAGAGCATTTTCATTATTCCAAAAATAATAATAGTAAACAAAACCTCATCTCTCAATCTCTCTACACTTCCCCTGCTGTACATAGCTGTTATTCTGTGTCCATCTCTGTAGTTTATTTGTATTTATATTTTGTAAAACATTCTCATATATGCAATATCGCCCATATTCGTATTTTACATGAGATTTCACTATGTTATACAGTACCATGTTACATTTTTTAGCTTTCCTTCTAGGAATATACATGACCTTAGATATTCCCTTTCAACCACTGTCATACCCATATAGTAGCCCTGCTTTTAAATAGTTACAAACACTATGATGTGCTTTCACCATTTCTATTTATTTCCAAAGATTTACAAACAACCTTTCCCTCAATTTTGCAAAGATTAACCCTCAGCTTTCCATTCTTTACCCTCATTCTATTTTCTGGTGACCTATATTCTAATTACTACCTCACAGACTGCTTTTATGCAACGGAATGGCCATGATCACGTTTGAATTTCCGAAAGCCCCCTCTGACCGTAGAGTGGAGAATGGATTGGTGGGGGAAGGCAAATACAAGCAGACAGTCCAGGAGAATGTATTAATCCTCGCTAGTGGTGATGGAAGCCTAAACAAAGAGAGTGAAAATGAAGACAGGTACAAGGGGTGACTTTGAGAGGTAGTTACAAGAAAGTATAGACAGGACTTTGTTGTTCAGAATAAGGCAGAAAGGGAAGGCTGGCATGGCTCCCGGATTTCCGGCTGTGCTAATGGACAACGTCCACTTACTGAGAGAGGGCACTGAGGCAGAGAGGAGGAACTGATGAGGGTGCTAGAATGAGGAGTTTGGGTTTTGATCTTGCTGCATTTAGTGAGTCTAGTGGCCATTCAAATGGAAAATCCAATAGGTTCTTGGATATATGGCCCTGGCGCTCAGGAGAGAGATTTAGGGTCATTAGCACAGAGATGGCCATGGGAGACCATGCGTGTAAGGCGTGCCTAAGTCTTTTTGGTGGCAGATCCCCTAAGCATCCATTAGCACCACTTAAAATGGAAACAGCTGCCTCATTACTGAATCCTTTTAACCGCAACCCTGTAAATGTACAAAATTCTATTCCATCCCATCCCTAGGATCTTAAGAGCATTCATGTTTGTCCTTCCACATAAAATCCTTTGTCTCTTTTCAAAGAAATCACAGATTTTGAATCAGTTACTTTTAATGCCTTTGATCTATTGGACCTTACCTTCATTCCATCTTTTCTTCCTCATCAGTTCTGGTACGAACAAATACATACAAGTTTCATGACATTATTTACCTACAAAAAAAGCGTAAGAAGAGAATCCAAAAGAGTCAACTCAAACTATTTAATTTCATGCAAAACAACTGAGTTATGTTTTAGTGAGAATGGTGTGGGTCATCTGACATTTAAACTACATGCTTCCTAGTCCCCTTTTAATTAATGCATCTTTTAGCCGGCTCTGACATGGTCAAAACTAATTTAGGATCCCTTGTTCCCAAAGATCAAGTTGCTTTTCTAAAGTACATTTGGTTTCTAAAACTTGGCATCTCTTCACTTCTGGTGCTAATACAAAGAGCACATACATATTCAAACAATCCCCGGATTGTTGTTAGTGACAGGCATCAGTTCCTGGCCTTTGAGAGGAAGGGCACAGCGCATTTCTGCACAGGAGGAAGTGATGCAGCTATTCTTACATTCAAGACATCACCGGTTTGTCCATTCAGAAGGGCACAAGTCAGGCTCTGTGGGCCACTCAAAGGAGGCGGCTGTGAAAGTGGGTCCCCTGGTGACACTTTGCCAGCCCTTCCCTTGCATCCACCGAGCAGCAGACAGTTCCCAGCACCCTGGTTTGTTGACCTTGACCTCTCCTATCACCATGGAAACCCAACACGGCCAAGAGAACTTCCTCTGTGACTATCATTCAGACATTAAGGAATAGAAAGAAAATAGAATAGGGGAAACGTTTTCACCCATATCATCCCTTCAGCACAAAGAACTGCCCCACAATTTCCTTGAAAATTTAGTGGTGGGGAGGGGCGGGGGAGTCAGGCCAAGAACTTGTGCATCAGCTTAAATGTTATCCAACATCTGCTCTGTGAGGTGCTCACGTTGGAGGAGTTGAGGCTCACCTATGGAACGTGCAAGTCCTTGCAGTAATGAGGATCTTTTTAATATCATGTGACATTCATTTGGATTTTACCAGCAGTTTCCTAAGGAGCAATTATTAATGTTATCATTCTCTACCATCCCCTTGAATTAGACTCAGAAGCTGAGAGCAATAAAAGAGACACAGTTTCAGTTCTTATAGAACAATTCACTCTGGAAGGAACCACAAAGATCTAAAGGGTTTTATTTTGAAGTCGATTAACTCTTTGAAACTGGTGTGCCGCATTTACTCTGTGTGTGTGTGTGTGTGCACACCCCTTATAAGAGGGTCCATAATGTTTGTCCCATTCTCATAGGTTGTAACATCCAGAAAATATTAAGGAGAATTTACTTGGTCCAATGCCTTCATTTGACAGACCAGCCAAACGAACCCCTTTTTCTTTCCCTGTTAACTGCACCTTTTCCTTTCTGCTCCTTTTACTCCTCTCTCCTTCTCTTCCTCTTCCCTCTTTTTCTCTTTGAACTTTGCATTGCCTTTGAGTTCCTATAAAGCAAAAGTAGACGAATCCCACGATGGGGACACGATGAAGGTCCAGTGCTTCCAGGCTTCCTGGGAAAGATGAGACGGGCGGCTTTTCTGAAATCCCTGAAAGTGCCTGCCCTGAGGTTGGCTCTGTCCCCACAAGCAGAAAAGAGGAACCTGACGCATCTGCATGAGGTGAACCCATCGTGCGTCGTTCGTGATATTCTGTCATGCACCTGCTACTTGTCCTCAACCTTAAAACTCCCCAGGGACCCTGATACAGAAAGGGCACCCCCACAGCCGTGTAGTTTTGGCTGTGGTCCCCCCACTGCTGGCCTTGGGCAAGTGCCACAACCTCTTCAGACCACATTCACTTTGTGTGCAAAATGGCGGCAGCAAGACTGCCTTCTTCAAGAATTAAATAAACCAAGGCGAACCGCGTGCCTGATGCTGGGTCTAGTGCACGGTGAGACCCTCACTCACCTCCTGCCCCCTCCCACCCAGCCCCTGGCTCTCTGTGCCCACCTCCCACACTGCCCCAGAGTGTAGAGAATGCTGGGCGGGTGTTTCAGGCTGCTGGCTCAGCACTTAAGAACCAATAGCCCACAAGCCTCGTTCACTCTCTTTGCTTTTCCTTGCGCTCCTTAGGTGGATATGAATGTGTCGGCCAGGCCAGATGGCATGTCACTCCGTTCAGAGTGTAAAGGCCCTGAATGCTGGGCAGCAAACACAGTAAGGCTTTTCTGACTTGCCATCATCTCCTTTCACAGTAAAATCTTACAAATCCCACCTTAGAAATTTTTAGAATTATTTTACCAGGTTAGGCGAGGATTAGAGTGATTTTAACTTAAAAAAAAATAGTCATATTTTAGATCTGTGTTATATAGTCTTAAGTTTGGTAACAAGAATATGGGTGTTCATTATATTAGCTACACTTTTTTATATTCCTGAAATATTTAATTATAAGAAAGTTCATGCTCATAGTCTAATACTTGTTTTAATAAATTAAGAAATTTTGTATGGTATGTAATAATTGTGTAGTTAAAAATAGATATATTTTAGATCTGAGCTATGTATTCTTAAGCGAGGTGATGAAAGCACAGGTGTTCCTGATGTTATTATCTATAGTTTTTTACTCCTAAAATATTTCATTATAAGAAAGAACATATTATGCAATCATTCTAACAGTCTATAATTAATGGCCTATTAATTATTTTTATCAAGAAAATGTCAACAATATTTTCATGGATAAACTGATATACACTATTTGATTTGTTTTAAATTAATTCTAATGAAATAGAATGATTTATTGATAAATTTCAACATGATTTTATATCATATTTGACTTTGGAACTAAAAATATGTTAAAATTGTTTGGAGTCTAACTATAGTTTCAATTATTTTCATAACCTGATGTTTGAAACTTCTCTTTGGAACCTAAAAAAAACGGGAATTTTAAAAAACATAATTTTCAAGCTTTGTTTCTAAATTATAAGATGAGGGAGAAGATTCCAGGCTTTGATTTGTAAGCACTTCCTTACAAGTAACAGACTGCAGCTGTGGATATGCTTGATTCTTAATAAAGGGAAAGCCAAACTCTATATAGTCATTGCTCTATTTTACATTTTAGACATTTTTAAAGTACTGGAGACATCTTGATGTGTGATCTGAGAATGCTCTCCATAGATCCAGTGGGAGCATCCTAAAGTAAATTTGCAGAATTATTATAATTTTTGTATTTCCCTATAACTTTTCGTGTTTCAATAGCAAAATTCCTTACAAATTAAATAGTATATAACTAAGACAATATAAAATGGTGCATGGGTAAAATACACCGAGGCAACTGTAGGGATATGCCTTTAAGAGCCAGCTGTGACATGAGCCCCAAACTCCACCAACCTGGGAGCTCTCAAGTCCAACTGGGCAAGTCACTGCGCAATGATAACATGACCAATAAAACAACAAACTAATTCATCCCATTGCGGGATCAGCACCCGGGCGCCTGTAGGATTTTTGTGGGAAAGCAATGGAACCAAGGTCGGCGGACTCCTGACCGCTTTAGCATGCACATTGTCATGCCGGTGGGCAAATCAGAAAATTGGTCCCCAAAATCAGGGTTCCAGGAGTTAAGTTAAAGCTATTTTTCCACCATCCAGGCACTTGTTATCTTAACAGATAAGGCACAGCAGTTGCTTCAAGCTTTTCTATTTTTCTCAGACCCCGGCCCCACCAGCCTTACTCTCCGCAGGTGGCTTCACCCTCAGCCTACTGAGATCAAAGGCAGAAAACGCAGGCTCTCTCATCTCCAGTGCTCTGAATCCCCATCGCCTCTCCCCTCGTGCATTCCAGACCCCCTCTGGGTCTAGCCTGCCCCTCTAACAATGCCCTTGATCTCCTCTGCTGTCCCACGAGTGATTCCTTATATCTTATATCTTCAAGACTTAACATCGCTTCTGGGTGTTCCTTTAAACCTATGACAACTAGTTGCCCTGGATTCCAAAAACATCCTCTCCGCTTTGTTTCATTCTCCAAGTGCCAGCCTAGCTCTTTCTCGTCACTGTCTAACTTAAGTACCCCCCAGGTCCACCTTGCACATCCCCCCTGCCCATCACCCCCCGACCATTGCTATTCAGCTTCTGCCTCCAACACGGTCTCAGCGTCCCCAACAACCACCTGAAAGTCACATCCTGAGGTCTCTTCCACATCAGCACTAAAGTTGTCATTGACCCCCAGCCCCCTTGCCATCCTTCCTCCTTGTCTCCCACATCCTGCCCAACAGCCATTCCCTGTACTCTTCTGCTTCTTCCTCTGCTCGTTTTCACACCCTATGAATGTAGGTCTTCAATGAAACGGTCCCTGTGGTGCCCCTCCCTCCCTCTCTCTCATTTCATACAAGATCTGGGCAGCTGACGCCAATCCTGGGTTCTCCTCCTCATGACCCACTGTCATCTGAGGCCCAGCACATCCGTGCTGCCCCTCCTGCACTCCTCCCACCCCCCGACCTGAAACCTCAGCATCAGTTTTGACTTTTTTCAGATCACTTGCCACAGTCTAGTCCATTTGTAAAGGCTGCTGCTTCAACATCTGCGCCATTCTTCACATTTCTCCTTCTTTTATTTGATCCCACTCCTGCCCACAGCTGCTAGCAGAGATGAAGACCTCATTGCCCCTTAATTGTTTTTAATTAGAGAATTAGGAGGTTTACAGAAAAATTATGCAGAAAATAGAGTTCCTATATTCCCTCCCATATTAACATTTTACCGTAGTTTGGTGCCTTTGTTAGAGTTGATGAGCAAATATTATTACAACTGTACTAATAACTACAGTCCAGAGTTTGCATCAGGCTTCACTGTTTGCATTACATAGTCCTAATGTTGTTGTAAAAATTTTTATTCTAGTAAACTACATACCACTGAAAATTTCCCCTTTAACTACGCTCAGATATACAATTCAGTGGTATTAATTACATTCACAATGTGTTTCTACCATCACAACCAATCCATGACCAAAACCTTCTATCACCCCAGACAAAAATTGGGTACCAATTAATCATTAACAGGACTGTGGAAATTCATTCCTCAATTTATTCCTCCACAATCCTGTCCAACTTACTGTTCCAGAATTATCTAATATTACTTTAAAAAATGCCTACCCTAAATTCAAACAAAATCTGTTTTTAGGGAAGCAGATGTGGCTCAAGTGATGGGACCTTCACCTACCATATGGGAAGACCTGGGTTTGATCCCTGGGGCCTCCTGGTGAAGAAGAGAAAGTGTGACTGCACAGCGAGCCAGTACCTGCATGGAGAGCCAAGTGCCCGTGTGGTGAGCTGAGGGCCCACGCGGTGAGCCAAGTGCTTCCATGGCGAACCAAGTGCCCATGTCATGAGCCAAGTGTCTATGCAAGTGTCTATGCAAGTGTCTATGCAAGTGCCTGTGTGATGAGCCACATGCCCACGTGGCAAACTGAGTGCCAGCGTGGTGAGCCAAGTGCCTGCATGAGTGCCCACACGGTGAGCTGAGTGCCTGCGTGGTGAGCTGAGTGCCTGCGCGAGTCCCACAGGGCAAGCCAGTGGCCGCACAGTGAGCCAATGGCTGCATGGTAAGCCAGTGCCTGCGTGGTGAGTTGAGTGCCCATGCAGCAAAGCCGAGTGCCCATGTGTTGAGCCAGTGCCTGAGCAAGTGAGTCACGCAGCAAGATGATGACACAACAGGAGAGAAACAAAGGGGAGAGTCAAGGTGAAGCACAACAGAGACCAGGAACTGAAGTGGAGCAATTGACAGGGAACCGCTTTCCACATCAGAGGTCCCCAGGATCAAATCCCGGTGAATCCTGGAGGAGAGGGATGAGAAGAGAAGACAAGGAGAGAGGTGGATACAGAAGATCACACAGCAAATGGACATAGACAGCAAAAACAGTGGGGTGAGGGGAAGAAAACAGTGGGGCGAGGGGAAGAAAAAAATGTTTTTAATCTTCATTAAACCCTCCCTTGATTTTCATCTTTATACTTTTGCTGATGCTGATCCCTCTGCCTGGAGCTCCCTTTCTTCCTTTTCTCAGTCCTAGTCATCCCATCTAAAAGGCCGATTCTTTCTGGAAGCTTTTCTGAGTTTCCTCCATTTAGATGCCAGCACTATCTCCATCAAATGTCTCCACATTTATTTTTACTTCATTCATGGTATTTGTACTCTGCCTTATAATGCAATCAAAGGCACTTGCCACTGATATTTCAGGACAATTTTGCTTTCAGTTATTCTGTCCTTGTGATCTTTGACCTAGACACAATATATCAGTAATCTGGAGACGTCTTCCAGGCTGTCTTTCGTTATAGACATCTGTTGAGGGTCCTCCGCAGTGACACGCCTCCTTCTGGTAAGAGAACCTCTCTCTGCCCTACTTCATGCATGTTTGCATAATTGGCAAAGTGCCCTGCCCTCTCCCAGCCAAAGAGTGGACACAAAAGAATGTCTTTCCTGGGAACTTAAATCTTATTCGAAGTGGCATGAAGAAAGGAAAATGTTCTAGATTATTTACCCCATTGGCATCTCCCTTAAGAGACTGAACTTGGTTCCTGCTGGAGAAGTTCCTTGGAATAGTCAAGTTCCTGTTCTTTCTGAGGCTGACTCTTTGCTTCTGAGCTGGCCCATACTCACCACGATTCCTCTCTTTGCTTAAATCAGCAAGAGTGTTTTTCTGTTGCTTGAAATCCAAGAAGTCTGATTAATACACTATTGCATTCTCAAGTGTCAAAAAGTCTCATGTTACAGAATCCGTCCAAATTTGGGGTCGCCGTAAATATACTTTTCTGCATACTGGTCTTGTGGCCCTCTTGTTCTGCAGCCTTAGCTTTGGGAGCAGTTTGATTCTCTGGTTATCTCCAGTGGCATCTAGGTCATGCTTGGCGTGGGGTAGACGTTCCGTAAGTGTCAGAAGTGTAATGGACTTGAATGACTCTACTAAGGGACAGATGAGACAATAGATTTGTGGGAGGCAAGCGTTACAAATCAAGGCCAGTGATGGGGTCACACTGGGGTAGAGGCCTAGTGTTGCAGTGCCAAGCACGAGGATCAGCTGGTGCACTCAGGTGCACTCAGGAACCTGGCAGGCCTAGCACCTGGTGCTAGACCCACACCCACAGGGACGGGACAGGAGCCAGGGGAGCTGACCTAGCTGCGGTGCAGTTGGAGACAGTTGTGTCTGTCCCACAAATACTGTTTCTAAGGGGCATGGTTGTAACTGTTCACTTAAGAGGCAGCAGTGAAGCTGAAGTAAGAGGTGTCTTGCCCGGCAGGTAGAACCAGAGGTTAAGGATTGCTCATAAATCCAGCATCATACTAGTAAAAGTATGATTCAAGGACAACAGTTAAGGCCCTGGGAATGAGGCTGGTAAAAGGAGGGCAGGGATTTGGATTGAAGAGGGATGGAGAAGCCACATTTTACCAGCAGCCAGAAGAAGAATGCTGAGCTAACAGGTGCTGATCAATCAGATTTTTCCTGAAGTCTGACTTGATCCTGGAAGTATGGGTGGGGCAGGTGGATTTGGCTGTGGACAGAGAAGGAGGCAAGGGTGGGGACAAGACTGAGTCGAAGGAGAGCTGCTTTGTGATGGTTTCTGTCCTGCTGCCTGAGGCAATTATTTTAACTGATGTGTGAATAGTTTTCTGAACTTATCTGCATGTTAAGCACTATATGCTGAGGGTGTTTTCCTCAATACCAACTAATTGCAACAAAATATTTGCCTAAGAATTAAAGATTTCAGTGATCCAAGAAAATGGCACTATATAGCAATTCAAAAAACATCTTATTTTATGTATTTGGGGCTATGTTGTTAGGTACATACACATTTATATACTTTTAAAATTATTGTCTTTTCCTGTTATCACTCATCCCTAATAATTATTTTTGTCTTAACATCTGTTTATTCTGACACTATTATGGCTGTCGAGTTTTATTTTGATTCATAGATCTTCCATGTATTCTATTCTATTATTTGACTTTCAGCCTATCTGTGTCCTCAAGTTTTAATCATGTTTCTTATAAACAGCATGTTAAAGATTTATTTTTTATTTACCCCTCCCCCCCGCCTTGTGGCTTGCTTGCTGTCTGCTCTCTGTTTCCATTTGCTGTGCATTCTTCTGTGTCTGCTTTTCTCCCTTTGTTGTGTCATCTTGTGGTGCCAGCTCTCCACAGGCGCAGGCTGTCAGTTCTCTGCAGTGCGGGCCAGCCTGCCTTCACAAGGAGGTCCTGGGACGTGAACCCAGGGCCTCCCATATGGCAGATGGGAGCCCAGTCGATTGAGCCACAGCTGCTTCCATGTAGCTGATTTTTTAAAAATTCCAAACTGGTATTCTCTGTTTTCTCAGCAAAAGTTTATTTCATTTACATCGACCTTGATATATATATAATCTCAACCATATTATTTTGCACTTTATATTTAGATTGTTTTATGTGTTTTTCTTCTTACTGGTTGAGGTTTTACTTATTCAGTGCTTTTTTTTTCTTTCTACAAGTGTGGAAATTATGTGTTTTAGTTCCCTTAAACATTACCCTTAACATTTTTAACAAGCACAATGACTAACAAAATTTTAACTCTCGTATCAGAAAAATGTAATGACCTTAGAAAGTTCTCATTCTAGTAGCTCTCCTCCATCTTATATTGTCCAATATTTTAGTTATACCCCAAAATTAGGTACTGCCACTTTTACTGCTTTATACAATTAATATCTGCATAGGTTTTTTTACATTTTCAATGGTTTATTATTTTACTATTCTTTCTAGCACTTCACTTCTGTCTTTCTGGCTCAGATTTCTTTTACCTGAGGTTCAGCCTTTAGAAGTTACTCCAGTGAGAAGCTCTATCAGTGGTAGCCTCTGCTTTTTTAAAACACCCACAACTCTTTTATTTATTTTTTATTTTATTATTTTATTTTATATACATTTTAAAATTTATTTTTTAGAAGATACTGGAGATTGAACCCAGAACCTCATATATGGGAAGCTCAACCACTGAGCTACACCTGCTCCTCATTACCTCTGCTTTTTGTTCGTATGAAAAAGTCTTTGCCCTTACTCTTAAGAAATAGTTTGGTGACAGACAGAGTTCTAAGTGGATAGTTACTTGCTTTCAGCACACTGAATATGTCATCTGCATTAGTCAGAGTTCTCTAGGCAAACAGAACCAACAGGAGATATCTGTAAATAGTATGAGATTTTATAAATCTCTCACGTGACCATGGGGATGCACCAGTCCAAATTCTGTAGGGTGGGCTGCAAACCAGGGACTCCAGTGAAGGTCCTTGATGCATTCCCAGGAGACGTTGGCTGTCTGAAGAGGAGCTGGGAATTCTCTCTCTGAATGCTGAAATCATTTCCCACTTTAAGGCCTTCCACTGATTAGAGAAGACTTCACTCATTGCTGATGGCAAACTCCTTGGTTGATTGTAGATGTAAACAGCCATCTATGCAATCAACTCACTCAAGATTAAAGTCCAGGAAATGTCCTGGTATTACAATTAGCCTAGTTCTTGCTTGACCAAACAACTGGGCACCATTATGTGGACGAGTTGACACATTAGCCCCTTTGCATTTATTAGAGTGGGTTTACATGTAGTTGAATTTGATCTCCATGTTCACTAATTGGCTACAGTTCAAAATAACAATTTTTATTCACTTTATTGCTCACATCATAACCTAATTCAAAGTTATATTTAATATAAAAATTCTACTAAAATTTATTTAAGCTATAACCTTTTTACTTCCAAAAAAGGCTTTGAATTGGCTATTCAAATTCTGGAGATGCTTCATGGATCCATTTCATGAGTTTAGTCTTGAGGATGTAGATGTGTATATCTTCAAGAGGAATGTAGCTTTTTCTTTCCACATAAAATGTAACTTCTTCCTTGAAACTCCCCTCTTAAGAAAAATAGAAGCAGCTCAGTGGAGGAACATAGTTCCAATGTGTCTAAGGTCAGCTTCAAACTACTAAGAGGCAGCTGGCTTAACGTGTGCATTAATCAACAACTAACATATTCAGTGCTAATTTTCAACAAGTGCTTATAATTTTTCAGCAGAAAATTTCTTAAAGAGAAGTTGAAAAATCAAATAAAGATTCTGTACATTTCTTTATATAGTTTGCGTTTATATATTGTTTTTTCTCTTTTCACTACGCAAGAAGGAAGCAAATTCACCCTGACTTTTCTCTCTGCAAATATTCTCTCCATTATCTGATCTTAATTGTCAAATAGCAAATGAAATGGAGCCAAAAGTGAATTTTATTGATTAGTCTGGGTGACTTCTTCATAAAAGGGAGATAGATTTAAAGGGAAGTAGCCAGGGTTAATCACATTTTAGAGGGTACTTTATGGTTCTCTTCCATTTTCTTTTCCTTCCTTCCTGCCTTCCATCCTTCTTTTCTTTCTTTTTTCTTTTTTAAAATTGCTCTTTTTGAGGAATTAGATGTGATTCACATTTGTTGAAGAAACAATCCTCTATGCATCCTGGGCTGGCTTCCATTGTACTCCATTTAAATTAGTAAGACTACGCCACACCTCTGGAATAGGAGGAATAACAGCTGATAAGAGGAAGAATTTAGTGATAGAATGTTCAGGCAAGAGTTCAGGGCAGCGGAGGAGGCATCACAAAGTGTTCCAAGCAAACGGCAGGCCAGTTATATGGTAATTGAGGGAGGCGACGCCTGCTCTCTCCATCCCATATTTAATCCTTCACTGGGACACTGTCATGTCACCTTTCAATCTCTTTTCCCTTCTTCATTTCCATGATTGTATTTTGATCAACAGCTTCATTTCCTGGATTTAGGTACTCTCCTCCTTGCCATCAGGGTGGCCTAAAATTCACATCTGATCTAGTCGCACTCCTGCTTAAAATCCTCGATTATCCTATTCATTTTTATAGAGTGCCTGGCATATAGTAGCTGCTAAATAAATGTATGTTTTCATTAGACAAAGAAGAAAAGAGAAAACCAGAAATAACGGAAAGATTGTGTATTCATCCTTCTGATAAATATTTGAGGTCCCCCTGTGCACCAAATGCTGCGCTTGGCTGGTGTTCATGATGGTGACCTAAACGTAAAGCGTCCCTGCCCACAGGGAATTTTCAGTCTCGTTCATTCCATCTCAATAAACAGCAAAAATTGATCAGCACTGACTATCGGTGCTACACTAGGTACCGTGCTCAGTGCTTTGCCAAAGGATCCCATAGTCTTCATAGCCACCCCACTGGACTAGACACTACTGTTACCCCCCTTTTGTTGGGAATACAAGTGCGGCATGGCAAGGTTAAGTCCTGCTCTTGAGAGATGGGAGCAGGCCTAGAACCCAGACAGACTGATGCCAGAGCTCCTGCATGACACATGCCCACAGTGTGCCCAGCATTGTCCCTTTAGGAGAACAAGACTAACCATCCCTGAGAAGATGGGACACAGTATAAATCAGAGGTGTTGCCAAGTATGTAAGAGCAGAATTGAGTCACACAAGGCCACTGGTGGTCGAATTTTACCTGAATCCTGTGAGGCCAGAAAACAGCATAGGTTAAGAAACCCTCCCGTTGTGTTACCGACCGAGAAGGCCTTAATTTCTCCTCAGCTTGACTAAACTTTAGACAGCCCTCCCATTGTCTCTAGGCCCCTGACCTCCCTCAATTCGGCCCTTACAGAATCCAGATAGAACACGTTCCTCCTGGCTTCTACAGCCAGCTCAGGAGATGAAGGTCATGCAATGGGCACACCCCATTGTGGGGCCTCCTGCTCCAGTACTTTTCCATTAGCTCATCTCAGTCCTTAAAAACTCCCCTGCCTTCTGCTTCAGGAAGCTGAGCACACTGTCTCTCCCCTAATATGATATTCTTCTGGTCCCTCGCTCTCTCTTCTCTATTGCATTCGCCCTGAATGAAGTCATCCTCACCTGCTAAATTACTCTCCTCAACGCTTTTTCCTTGTTATGATTCATTTAAATATTTTACCATCTTTCGGTCAAACTTTTCAAGACATATTTTCTTTCCACTTCTCCATTTTTCTCAATTGGCTTATTTTTACCTTCTTCAGGCCTGTCCCCCATTTTATGTGATTTCCTTCTTTTTAATAGTGGTGATTAAGTGTGGTTATATTTTACGGCTTTGTAAGACTTTTGATATCAGCTCTTTCAAAGTAAAAAGGGCTTTGTCAACCAGAGGCCCAGAACATCCTTTGGGAGATTGTTTGTAGTGAGCCAGTTCCGAAGGCCGCGGCCAGCGTCGGAGCTGGGCAGGGCTTTGTGCACGAGGTAGCAATGTGTTGAGCCTTGATGGGGCGCGTCAGGAAGTGGGCTCGAGTCTCAGTTCTTTCACCAGCTGCCTTTGTGACCTTTGGCAGATCCCTTCTCTGCTCTTCTCAGCAGAAGCAGGAAGGAGCCAAGATAAATCATTTCCAAATGTGTCCCTCCAGCTCGCGCATTGTGCATGCCCTGTGATCTGGATGGTAGTAGATTAGCGGAACGAAGCAGGGCATTTTGATGGAGCCACATTAAACTGACCCCATCAAATTATCCAAACATTGCTTTTTATTACTTATTAGAATCCACAAAAGGCATCCCTATCTTGTTCTCTACCCGGAGTCTAAGCCTTGTCCTGTCCCCCAGGCTGTGAGTTTCATCAAATTGTCCCTGGCACCAAAAAAATGGCAATGTCAAAATAGCATGAGCCCTTGGAGAGTGCCAAGGCTTCTGGTTGTATGGAACTGGGTTTGGATTCCAGGCTCAATTTGCTTGGGTGTGAACGTTGGGCATGTTGCCGAATGTTCCAGCCTCAGTTTCCGCCTCTGTAAACTAAATTATAGTACTGATTCTTTGCAACTGTTATTGGGTTTTGAAATAACATATATAAAGAGTCAATGCATACTTTATTATATAGAGAGGAGAGAAGGTTTAAGAAAGTCTAATGATCACAAAGGAACTTCCCAAAGGAAAATAAGCTGTGTTTCAACAAAAATTTTTAAATCATGTTTTGTAGGCTGGGAGAATCTTGGATTTCAGAAAGGCCGACGTTCTCAGAGAATGGGGAGAGATCACGGCTCAAGTGGGAAGGAAAAGCAGAGAACAGGCCTTCAGACAGTCTGAGCATGTACTGAACAACTTAATCAGATGTACAAAGAGCAGGGGATGTTTATAGAAAACAAGCCTCCGTGTCTCGCCCACTCCCATCCCTGGGATAGAGCCCCTTGTTTCTGAGTCCGAGCTCCGTATCAGCACTGAGAAGAGTTATTGCTCACCAGGGGCATATATGACTGTGATACAGCAAAATTACCCTGCAGCTCAGTGGCATCTTGACCTGGTCAGGCTTGGAGGAGTCTCAGCAAGACTCATTTGTGGCTTTTACAAGTTAGGACCAAATTGACTCAAAGGCTCAAAGATGAAGCATATGGTGCCCCAGCAGGAAGTTTTGGAACACTTGATGAATGTCTTGAGAAATAAGATAAGCTTTGCAAAATTGGTCACTGAATTCCTGAAGCAAAGCAAACAAAGAGAGCATTAGATATGTGTGTGCCAGGGATGAAAACTGGCTGCGTGGTGGTGGTGGTGGTAATGATGATGATGATGCTGGTGATGATTTCTTAAGACTCACAAGGAGAAATGCATTTGGATTTTGGATTATTCTTGCTCCCAATTTTGATACAATCCTCTGCCCCCCAGAGAAAATTTTACCTAGGGAATTATCTTACCTTCTTTTGAATTTTCACTCATTGATCAAATCAGTGGGTACCCAGATATTACAAGCTTTTCTAGGTATTCAGAATACCAAATCGAGTAGGATGCACCTATTCCTGGATTAAGTCCACAGGCGTGTGGGGGAGAAAAGCTGTAGGCAGACCATGTCACAACCCGATGTGGTGGGTGTCATTACAGAGATTTGGGCAAAGTGCTGTAGATTGCAAGGACTGACTCAGCTAACTGCCTGGGAGCTGTGATAATTTTGAAAAATCTTCATAGAAGAGGCAATACTTCAACTCATTTCTTACCATGAAGGTAATTTGGGAAAAGAAGAGGAGAGAGAAGATTTTAATAGGGTGCAAAGCATATGCAAAGAAAGCATGGGGTCACAAATTGTTACAGCACAGTTAGGAACCTAATGTGGGCTAGAATTTGGTGAGAAGTCCATGGTAGCAGGAATTTAAGGTACAGGAGACCCTGAAGCTGGGGAGTGAGTCTAGAGAAGCTCTCAGATTACTGCTTGGAAAAGGCACTGATGCCAAGCCAGAGGGTTTGAATTTTATCTGTAAACTCCAGAAAGGTCAAGAAGAGGCTTGATTTGGGTTTTTTAAATTTGTTTTGTTAACCTGGAAGGATGTAGTGGCTTTGTTCATAGGACTATAACTTCGACAGAAGAAAAATGTTTAATGATTACACTAGAGAGACACGGGTGGCAAGAAGACCACTTGGAAAGCTGTTGCACATATTAAAGCTGATGGCTGGTCCTTGACACAGGTAGCAACAATGGAGCTAGAGAGGTAGAGAGAAGAGGCTGAATTTAAGTCCCCTTCCTGAGTTAGAAGAGGCTAATCTGCATGAGAGATCAGATGAAGGATGTTGGGATGAGGAAGAGAGGATTTGGTGATGACACCGAGGTTTCTAGTTTCAAAGCAGGGTAGATGGTGGCACCATGGATTGGTATGGGAAAAAAAAAACCTCATTCCTTCTTTTACACGTGTTCTCTTTACAAGTTTTTGCTTTTCATGCAGAAGAGAGGGCAATCCAACTAGTCTTGTTAGGGGGGCAACAGGATTTTGCTTTCAGAAGACAAGATGGGATCTGGTTCAAGACTCTCAAAGGTCTAAGACATCTAGCTGATTACCAAAATGTATGGTCTCCTCTTCTTCCTCAGCACACAGCAGTTATACATTTCCTGGCTTCATTTACAGTGAGGTGTGGCCCGTGGTTGAGTTCTAGCTATTAATATGCAAGAGAAGGATGTGCATTGATTTGAAGCTTGCTGCACTAACCCTGTGAGGCATTCTTCCATGCTCTTTTTTCCTCCCCTGGCTGGTTGGGATGGAGAAAACCTCCAAAGCATTAATCAAATTCACCAGGTGAAGGTGGCAGAGCCTCCAGTAGTCTGGTCTCTCAGTGGCTGTGCAGAGGTGGCTCTTCTCACTGCGCTGACTGTTACATGAGGGAAAAATAAACATCCATCAGGGTGTACTTGTTACTTTGTCCTAACTTTTGCATCAAGTTCTCCCATGCATTTATTAATTTAATAAATATTTATTGAGCACTTATAATAGATCTGAGACTATATCAGGTGCTGGGAATATAGCGCGGAACAAAATATAAAAGCTGCTTGCCCTCACAGACTAGGGGATTACACATCAATTTGGTATATCTCTGGTCAGTGCTCCTCAATGTACTATTTTATTACATCAAAGTACAATTTTTTTTTTGCACTAAAAACGCCCTTATATTTTGCAACATTAGTGCCAGTCCAGATAATGTGCATAATTACCAACAACTAACAAGGTGTAGAGAGCTGATGTGTGAGTTGTCATTTAGGAATTTTATATTTTATTAGCGCAATGACAGAATTCATCGTTATCTAAAGAAAACAATTCTTATTTACATTAATAACACCAGCTTGATGCTTGGGCTTACTTTTCTATTCATAGAAAAAGCAATAATTTTGATAGAAATAATAATGAGAGTGACTAGCCACTGATGTGAACTTTTGATTATGAGAAAATATTTAAATTTAGAGCTAAGTGTGCTGATATATCAGTGGATAAGTGTACAGGAGTAGCACAGGTGTGAGGGAGGTATGTGGTGAGGAAGCTGACGCTGATGAGTTCTGTTTTAGACAGGTTACATTCGAGGGTACCCACAAGACTCTCGGAAGGTCAGGTGAGTAGGAGCAAGCAGTTGAGTGCTGAAATTGTGGTCTATTTCTAGTTTGATGGAAAAGAGCTTGTGATGAGGAGCAGATTAAGACACAAGGAGAGAGGAGTGCTGAAATGAAATGATCCTGGAGGGGATGGGAGAATTAGGCTGTACTCTACCGGGGGAATGAGAGGTGGCCTGTGCTTTGAGATAGGAGCAAAGAGGGAAGAATCATGTTATCGCTGGTACATCAGTAGAGCCGAGCACTTTCCCATAGTGAAGCAGAAGTAGAAGACTCTAGTGTCTTAGAGTTAGCGCTCTGGAATCAGACTGACCCAAGCTTAAAACATGTCCCTGTCAGACAGCTGCATGACTTTTGGCAAGTCTCAGTTTCCACACCTGCAAAATGGGACAAAGTGGGACCAATGATATTTCCTTCATTTGTGGTTGGGATTATTATATGTGAGAATGTGAAGTACCTCTATGTGGTCATTGTTCCATGGTAGCTATTAATATTGCAGTGTTAGCAAATGGCTAGCTGAAACTAGCAGCCAGACCTTTGGAGTTTCACCAGTCCATGTTGTCATCTCAGTTTTTCCAGCAGCACCAGGATTTGGTAGCTTGTTGGGTGGTGCCATCAGAAGGCAGGAGGATGAAAGAATTCCAGGTCCCACTGAGAATGTTGCTGAAGAAATCAGTCACTCTGGGGATGGTGTCAAGTAAATCCATGTGATGGGGGGAGCTGATGGATGGAGGGAACAGGGAGGGATCTCAATGAGGATGAAAAATCAGCCAAGCAGAGGGCATAAGGGAGGAAGAGAGGTAGAAGTTTAGGTTAAGGAGAGAATGACTGCCAGATGGACCAAGATGGAGATCTGCCTACGGAGTCTCAGAACAATCTGAGCACAACAATTTGGAGATGGGGTGGGGCTGGCTGGGGTACACTTCTTAGGGAACTTTACCATACAGACATGGAGGGATCCAAGTTGGGAGCATGGCTCTTTCCAAAGCAGTTGAGTGGAAGGCAGTGGCTCAGAAAGACAGCATCTCAGAAACTCATGAGATGCTGAGCAGCCATATACTCCTTGGTATAATCACTTTGTTATGACAATCACAAATCTTAAGGAAATCTTCTAAAATTACTACATGCTTGCCAGATTTGATTTCTTATAAAGGCCAAAGTAGGGGGAAAAACCTAAGTGGCCCAGGTCAGACCTTCTCTAGAATAATCCAGGGAGCTTTGAAGAAGATGTCCCTGCGTGGGCCATGCTACAGGTCAATGGAAGAAGACCTTCTGTGGAGAAGCCCTGGTCTCGACATTACTGAGCAGTTTCTCAGGCATACGAATATGCAGCCAGACTTGCAAGCAGTGGGAACACAGGAGTAGAGACTGAGGAAACCAAGAAATAAAAAGGTGGAAACAAAGCCCTAGAGACCATGGGGAGGGAGGTGGACTCAGCCAGATAACAAAATCGGAGTTTCAACCAAGTTTACATCCATTTCTGAAGGCTGGACACCCTCATACATTGGGTGGGCTATACAGATTTAAATATTTGAAGAGGGAGGGAAGGTTGGTTGACAGGTGAGAGGGCCAGGACCACAGAGGTATGATGGAGGGGGGGTGTGTGGTTCTCCACAAGACATGGTGTTACTAGAGGAGAAGCAAGGGACTGAGCCCAAGCATCTCACCAGGAAGAAAATTCCCCCTTGCTTCCTCACACCCCTCTCCTCAATGCCAGGTGAGTTCATAGATTTATGAGTGTTCTACTACTGCATGACAAGTTACCACCAACTCAGGGCCTTGAAGCAATTCATGTTCATTATTTCACAGTTGCTGTGGCTCAGGAGTCCAGGCACCGTTCAGCTGGGTCCTCTGCCCAGACTCTCATGGGCTGCAGTCAAGGTGTCAGCAGAGGCTGTGTTCAGATCTGAGACTCCAGATTCTCCTCCAAGCACACGGATTCTTGGCAGAATCAGTTCCCGGCAATTGGAGGACTGAGGTCCACAGGACTCAGGATAGAGTTTACCCACTGCTCCCTGTGACAGGGCCCTCTCCCCAAGATGGGGGTTGCTTCTACAAGGCCTCTTCCCTCTAGAGCCTTTAAGAAAGATCATCTGATTAGGTCAGGCCCAGCCAGGATAATTTCTCTTTCAATTACTTAGAACCTTCATCACATCTGTGCAACCACTTCACATTGTCCATGTACTCTAATCTTATTACTGAAGTAGGGAACAACCTCCCATCATCTACCCAGGTCCCACCCACACTCAAGTAGAGGGGATTATACAGAGTGGACGCACCAGGCAGTGAGAATCTTGGGCACCATTTTAGAATTCTGCCTACCTCAATAGCCATGGGTATGCTATTTCATGCAACAAGTATTTATTGATCACCTACTATTTGCCAAGCATGACTATAGTATATTTGAAAACAATGATGCTTTGAAAATATAGAGTAGGATGAGCAGGAGTAGGACTGCTAGGAGCTTGTATGGAAAGACAAAGTTTTAAGTCAGGGGGAAAGAACTGGTTTCATGGAAAAGGTATATTTAAGCAAAGACTCCCTATGATAGCCACAGCTTCTGGTATACATAGGCTCAGAATTGTTTCCCTCAATTTATTGCTCCTTAATCAGAAATGTTTTTATTTAGAAGAAATAATGAAGGGGAGAATATTCCTAACTGAATTATAATACATGTAAATTAAGACTGAAAAGTGAGACAGAGACCAAAATCTCTATAAGCCAAAGAAAACCAGGAAAATCCTTAATGTTCCTGAGGGCTCAAAATGCAGAAATCTGCAGTCCAAAAACTAATCCAATGCTCTCACGTCATAGTCTCATCCATGAGCCAGTGTGGCACTGAGCCTATCCAAAACACGTGGTTCATTGAGTCATTTATTCATTTCATATAATAGCTTGGTAACTTATGCGCTAAGGCTGGAGATTGTAAAGGTGAATAAGATATGGTCTTTGACCTTGAAGAATTTATAGCAACAGACAGGCACATATATAGGTAATTTCAATTATGGCCTCTTATCTATGCACCAACAGCCAGTTATTATGGAGAATGAAAATACCCTCCTCAGGATATCTTAGCAGGGCCCCTAAATCGAAACCTTTAACAATTCTTTGAAAAACTTCCCAAAATATGTCCTAAGATGCTTTTGACAGATGCAGAGTATTCTACAGACCCAGGCTAGATGTGATGAAATAATCAGGTTTGTCCACACATGAGGTTCCCGTAGGCTGTGTAGGCAGAGAGGACACAGTAACTCAAAGTTGTGATTTGATTCTAGAACACAGGAGGGAAGAGCAGCCAGAGCATTAAATAATGACAGGGCAAGATTTATCTAACGATTAAAAAACACAGCAGTTTTCCAACAAATCCTACTGTCAGAAAGCTAGGCGGGGAAACAGCCTCATAAATGGTCTCAAGTATCATCTGCCAATAGCACTACATGAGAACTACAACGTTGAACACTTCTCTGCTCTGGATCTTAATGGACCAGTCCATGAAGATTGACATGGCTGCATATATGCAGGGACTGTGCTGCCCAGACTCCCTCTCTATCAGTTAGCTATTGCTGGGGAACAATCCCAAATTTTAATGGCTTACAGCAACCACCTATGGTTTAGTCCACACTTCTGCAGGTTGGACATTTGGGATAAGATCAGTCGGGCAGTTCTTCTGGTCTGGGGTGAGGGTGGCTGGTCTCAGCTGGGCTTGCCCATGGGTTGGCTATCACCTGGTGGGTCAACGGGGCTGGTGGTTTACGATAGCCTTGCTTGGGACAGCTAGGATAACTGGGGCCTCCCTCTACAATGTCTCTCATTTTCTAAAGAGCTATTCCTGATTTACTCGTATGGTGGTCAAAGGATTCCAAAAGCAACATACGGGCGAGTCCCACTACACAAGAGCTTTTTTAGCCTCTGTTTATGTCAAGTAGCTAATGTCTTATTGGCCAAGAGTAAGTCACACACAAAGGGTAGGGAAACAGATTACATTTCTCTATGAGAGGAATGGAACTAACCCCATCTATGTTATGATTTGTTGATTCAGTCTCCCAAATGCTGTTTTCTGATTCTTTTTACTTTTCAACTTTGCATATTTGATAAATCTGGGTGTATTTTGAGATATAGAGAAGGTATTTATGAATTTACTAAGACATACTAAAGTTTAAATACCAGCTCTGCCATTTCCTAACTGTGTGATCTTGGACAAGTTGCTTCACCTCCCTAAATCTGGTTTCTCATCTGTGGAATTAAGATAAAACCTGGAGAAACTTTACAGGAATATTATGAGGATTAAATGTCATTGCATATAAAGCTTTCAGCACAGTGTCTGACACAAGTATTCAATAACTATTAACAATGATCATAATCACTACCACATCCCATCATCATCAATATTATCTCTATTATTTCATCATCATTATCTTTTCTTCCCCATGCAGTCTTCCTAGAGCACTGGATTTAGAATCAGAAGATCTTGGCTTTATGTTCACTGTCTATGAAGTTTTATAAAAATCATTTAACCTGTTTGGAACTTAGATTTCATTCATCTACATATCTTTATATTGCAAGAAATATGTGTCAATTTGATATTATTTATGAATTCCAAAAAGAGATATTGATTATGTTTGTAAGCTGGTCTGTTTCTCTGGGTATGATACCCTTTGACTGATTCAAATTCAAAGGCTTTACGTTTACTTGATTAAATCAAGATTAGGGCTTTGATTTGACCACGTCGTTAGGGTGTGCAGAGTGGAGTCCCCGTCCCCAGGGTGGGCCAATGAAACAGACTCTTAACACAGAAGTAGACATCCAGAGAAGATACACAGAAGAAGAGAGACAGCTCCATAGACACGGCAGAGGCCCCGGGAAGAGAAATGAGCCATTAACCTGATAGTTTATAACTGACCTTGTGAAGAGATCAAAGCAGTTGAGCCTGGAAGTAAATGAGCCCCAGGAAGAGAGATGAGCCTTATGCCAGCCTCCAGCTGAGATCAGAAGAATCTGGAGCCATGGAGCCTTAAGAGGAAGAGGAAGACTGAACCCTTGCAGATGTAGCCTGCCATCTTGCTTCAGCATGTGGCAATAGAGTTTGGTAAGGGAGTAACGTTGAGTTGGACTCTTTAGGGCTTTGAAACTGTAAGATTTACCCCAAATAAATACCCTTTATGAAAACGGACAGATTTCTGGTACTTTGCATCAGCACCCCTTTGGCTGACTAATACAAGTTATCATTGATAATTATGTATATACACTTTAATGTAGAAAAAGCAATTCACAAATTAAGTAAAAATGGTGACTAGTAATTAAAAATGAGTTTTCTGTCTCATAAGATATTGAACTGTATTAGTTAACTATTGCTACAATAATACCGTAGAACAATCATTCACAACACCTAAGTGGCATACATTAATAAACATTTATTGCTTGTAAGTCTATATGGGTCAGCTGGGCTGTTTTGCATTTGAGGGCTGTTCTAGGTTGATCCCAGTTGGACTCTTATATGACCCTGTGGTCAGCTGGTGGGTCAGCAGGAGGTTGGCTGCTCTAAGTTAGCCTCAGTTGGGACTAACAATCCCAGTTCTCATTGCCTAACAATCTTATCCAGCTTGTACTTATGCCATGGAGAATATCAGGAGAAAGAAAAGTACACAAAGCTGCTTGAAGCCTAGACTCAGAATGGCTCTGTCTTACTTGTGCTGCATTCTGTTGGTCAAAGCAAGCCACTCAACCAGGCCAGATTCAAGAAGGGAGCAAGTGGACTCAGTCTCTTGATGGCACCCCTGCCAAGTCCCTCCATAGGGTGTGAATTGGGGTCAGTTTTTCAGTCACTCTACCACAGTTCCCAAATATGAAAGCCATCTCATTTGTGTTTCTCCTGCATACCACATTAGCTGAGTGGGTAAATCGGATGGGTGCTTATTATTTTCCTATGTTAATGGCACTGGTGATTTTAGTGCCATTTGGACAATATCCCATATAGTAACTCCATGGCCAGCATTAATACAGAGATGATATATCATTTAGCTACTTCTGAGCATGATCCAATGGCACCTTTGTTTTGGTTTTCCAAGGCATGAGGCATACACAATATTAAAAATCCAGACAAGAGAGCGATTTGTTCGACATTCTTCTTGAGCAGCCCATTGGCAGATGAGTTAACCAAGGACATTACGCTGGACACAGGAGTAAAGATAGATACACAGTGCTAGCCCCACGGAGTTGCCATTCTGAAGGCAGAACACTGTGTATCCATCCAAAAAGGACACCCTCCTACATTGGTGTGGGAACCTCTACCCTGCCCAGAGAGCTTGGGAAGTCTGTCAGTTTAGCTTTCCCTTTGCCTGAGTTATCACTCAACTCCATTTCTGCCCACCCCCATCCCAGCCCTTGGGAGAGTTAGCTATGTAGGTTGGATATTAATTTCAAAAAAAAAAGTAACTCTCCCTAAAGGTCTCAGGCCATTCTTAGAAAGCAGATATGGTCCATCCTTAGCAACAGATGGGGTATTTCCAAGCAGGGAGAGTCTTTATCGTGTGAATCGGTGAAACATAGACCTGACAAAAGCCAACAGTATAGAGTAAGTGAATATTTAAAGCACCCTATCCTCAGAAGCCTGTGGCTCATGGAAGCTATAGGAGAGAGGGATTTCCTTAAGAGAAACGTCTGTACTAGCCAGAGGAATCTAGATTTTAGAGGAGAAAAAGAATATCTCTTGAAGGATGGTTTCTTTGACTAGACAATATAACTCATGTTTTACTGGCCTTTGTCTTCATCCTCTAGTCAAGTCTGCTGAAAAAATATCCACCAAGCAGAGGATGCCGTAGGATATTGCCAGGTCTGTGGTCATTTTCATTGGGAACCACCCACCCCTACTGGCACCTCTCTCTTCCTCCATGGTCTGTTGGCCCAAATCGGCAGGGTGCTAAAGAACTTTGAGCTAGGCAAGGCTTACCCTGTGGAGCTTCCATAAGGCTCACAGACCTTTGCCTTCCACTCTTCCATTTTTCTAAGGCTCTGAAGGTCCCAATTAGTAGGTGCCAGCCTGTCTGTGGAATTACTTTATGACCTGATGATTGTCCAGATACACAGTCCCCTGTGTGGCCTGAGTCACAGCCCTTCAAGTGGAGAAGTTACAGAGTAAGAAGTCTCTTGTGTGGGTCATATGCTCATAGAGTATCTAACCTAGTGCTTTCCAAGCTTCCAGACTGTAGTCAGTGAGTTGATTATACAGCATGTGGCTGTTGCAGATTCATTGCTTCCTCTTAATCTTCACCATAATTTTTAGTATGTATTTTTTATTAGAGAAGTTGTGAGTTTACAAAACAATTTTGCATAATATGCAGAATTCCGATACATCACCCCTCCACCAACACCTTACATTGTTGTGAAACATTTGCTATAGATTATGAAAGAACATCATCAGACCAATACCATTCACTATGGTCCATTGCTTACATTTGGTATATTTCTTCCATATACCCCTTATTAACACCATGTATTAGTATTGTACATTTGTTATATTTCATGAGAGAACGCTCTCATATTTGTACTGTTAACCAGAGTCCTTCTTCCACCACATGGCTCACTGCTATACAGTCCCATGCCTTGTACATTCTGTCTAAAGTGTACACTCAGTGGCTCTCCTTTAATCACGGAGTTGTGTAGTCATCGCCTCAGTAAATTTTCCCACCATTATTTTTCACCAAGGTCAGAGGGTGGCAAGAACCAGTACAACATCTCCCATACCACTCATGACAAAACAGGTAAATGAACAAAAGAATTGATTAATAAATCAATGAATTCATTAATGAACAAAGAGAGAAAACCAAATGAATCAAGCTGATTTCTACCAGTTAATTAAGAATTGGATGTGAAAGGATTCTTGGGGGAAAAGGGGTTATAATGACTATATATGAAATAAATGTATACAAAACTTAAAATGATATATAAAAAGGGGTTTTAATATTATTACCAATGGATTTTAACTTACAATGCTCTGCATTATCCGGAGATAAATGAGAATTTGATATATGTAATTTCTGGCGATTTCAGGGAGCTGCTACATTCCACTGCCTTTCCATACCTAAGTTCTGAGACAATGAAATGAGCATCTTTTACTTACCAGAAAGTGTCATCCAGGTGTCATTTTGTTGGATAGTAGTTTGTTCAGCAAGTATTTACTGATTACCCTTGGCCGGGCACCATGAGGCAAGCTGGGGCTGCACATGTTGTTCTTGACCTCATGGAGGTGAGAGGCTCCTGGAGAAGTCACATTGAAAAATAAATTAAAATTGCCATGATGTTTATGCAAACCTAGAAGATGCCATAAGAACATAAAACATGGGAATTTCATTTATGCTGAAGGAGTCGATGGTTTCTCCAAGGAACAGTTGTTTTCCTGAGACCTGAAGGGTAAGTAAAAATTTGTGAGGGGAAAGGTAGAGGGAAGTGGAAAGCCATGTTCCTCTCAGAGGAAAGAACAGGTACAGATGCCCAGAGTCAGAGCATCCTCTAGAAGCTAAAGGAAATTTGGCTGGAACAAAGAGTAAAGGAGGAGAGTAGCATTTAGAGCAGGAGTATTTAACAAGGAGTCCATGAACTTGAGTTGAAATTCAAAAAAAAAACCATTTTTCTTGTGGGGATGTGTTGGTGCAAGTATGACATATTTATTAAATAATTCACAGCGTAGTGTGGACTTAGTAAGGGGCCCATGGTTTTCACCTGCTGGCAAAGGGTCTATGAAACAAACAAGGTTAAGAACTCCTGATTTTGAGATGGGTGGAGACACTTAAGCCATGTTAAGAGTTTTATTTATAGAGAAGCGGATGTGGCTCAACAGATAGAGCGTCCAACTACCACATGGGAGGTCCAGGGTTCAGTACCCAGGGCCTCCTGGTCCGTGTGGTGAGCTGGCCCATGCGCAGTGCTGTTGCACACAAAGAGTGCCAGCCCATGCAGGGATGCCCCCACAAAAGGGTGCCCCCCTCTGGTCTAAAGGAGTGGCCCCTGCGCAAGGAGAGCCACCCCACACAAAACTGCAGTCTGCCCAGGAGTGGTGCCGCACACACAGGGAGCTGATGCAGCAAGATGATGCAACAAAAAAAAACACAGATTCCCAGGGCCACCAAGAATGCAAGCAGACACAGAAGAACACACAGTGAATGGACAGAGAGAGCAGACAACGGGGGGTGGGAAGGGGAGAGAAATAAAAATAAATAAATCCTTTTTTTTACAAAAAGAGTTTTATTTATAGTCACCTCATATTATTATTATGAAATCCTTTTTTCATCATTTACAAGTAAATTGTTTTTCAAGGGAGATGTTTTCTTACTATTTCCGGCTCCTTTAGGTGTAACTGTCTGTCTTCAGATACAGCCACGCCTCTGTCCTCAGGCTGGTGTGTCCCCCTCTCGGTGCGGATCCACATTTACAGTTCTCGACCCCACCGCCTCCTTCCTGCTTCTGGGTATCTTAAGTGAATGCTCAAGTCAGCACTGGGTCCCGGGAAACCGCGCCCTACACTCAATTTGTCATCTATTGGCAGCTCTCAATCCCTATGATTATTCCCACCCCACCCCCCAGCTATCCAAATTAATTGCGAAAGTAAGATTTCATGAGACGCTACATTGAATGTTTCGTTCATATCCAAACATCCAGAGTTTGTAGCATTCTATCTTTAAAAAGAAGCAAAGAAAAGCTGAGCTATCCTACACTGACCCCTCTGATTGCTTTGCTCTACTCATTCCCATTAAATGCAAAATGTGTGTTACCCCAGATGGTCATCGCTCCCTCCTCCCCGGGCAAGGAAACTGGCAAGGAAACAAATCAGATGCCCGACTTCCACGACAGTTTTCATTTTCAGAGGCATCTAGCTGACTTCTTATTTCCGATGCCACTAGTTTCAACTAATAATCCCTGATATTTATCATAAAGCATCATGTAGAGAAATAACCCAGGGTTAGAAGCATTAGGTTCAAGTTCTAGCACGACTTCCAAGTTGCTGGTCTACACTGTTCCACAGTTTAATCTACACTTTAAGTTGTCTTACAGCTGTCAGCATGAAATAGTCACCTCCATCAGAATCAAGGAAAAGTTCCACATCGAAAGAACGTGCTCTTCAGGGCTGTGGAATAAGAGGGTGTAGGAACTTTGCTTTTCTCTCTGACTTGAACCAAATTGTTTGGACTGAATTTTATTAAGGTATGGAAGATGGATGCCAGCCACTTAATTGACCTCAGATGGTGCATTCTAGCTTGTACTGGGAGATGAACTATACTTGGAAGACACAGGATTTTCAGAACATAATTTACCAATGGAAGAAAAAAAAGAGAAGAAATTACGAAGGAAGATAAGAAATTTTGCTTTTATCTTTATAAAACTCAGGTGAAGCATTCAGCCACGCTGCAGACATGCTTCCCACAAAATTGTTACGAGTCGTTTGCTTGCTTAGGCACTGGCTCTTTGAGATGGGAATTAGCCCTGAGGAAGACTGAGGGCTACGTTGTCATGACTGATGCTGAAAAAACATCTTTGTGTCCAGAAAAGATGCTGCACAATTTATTTTATTGCAAGGTTACTGTTAAATGCATTCTTAATTATGTCACAACTATGAATAATTATAATGGACCTTACCACTACAAAAGAGGGGAAAAAATTAAAAAAACAAAAACCAAAGAATCTTTATATTTGAGAATGTCCTTGTTTTGAGGAGACGTGAAGTGAGCTATCTTGATGTCTGCAACTTCCTTTCGGGTTCCACTAAAACTCACACACACATCCACATCCACATATATACATATACGTACATACATATACATGCATCTAGAGAAAGAGAGAGAGAGAAAGCAGTTTGACAAAACATTCATCTCTGGTTGAATCTAGGTCATGCTCACTGTACTCTTCTTTCAACTTTTCTCTCTGTTTGACATTTTTCAAGGTGAAGCACGGGGAGTGGGAGGACCCAAATAATTTCAAAGCAGGGTGCTAAGTGCCCTGGGAGAGGAATGCAGACAGTGTGGCTGAAAGGAAGAGCAAACTCGATCAAGTCTTGGAGAGGGATGAATTTAGAAAAAGCTTAAACAGCAGAGCTAGAGCTGAAATACTTGGTATGTAACTCATTTAATCCTCACAGAAACCGTGAGGCAGGCACAAATATTATCCCCATTTTATAGGTGAGGAAACTGAAGCAGCAAGAAGTTAAGTAAATTGCTCACTCAGGGTCAAGTTGTTGCGCTTTATGCTGAAGACTACACAAAGACATTGACAGGGTATTGAGAAGGGAGAAGAAAGATCTGGATGTTAAAAGAGATCACTCCTGTAGCAGTGCACAGGACGGGTTAGAAGCAAGTGAATAGAAGACAGCAGGCTAGATGGGAACCTGTTGCAGAAATTCAAACCAAGGCAGCAGCGGTGGGGATGGAGAGAACAGAGGGAGAGAGATTTATGGAAGAGAATTGATAGGACTCGGCGACCTATTGGCAGTGAAGGATGAAGCAGAAGCATCACTGATGCATTCCAGGTTTTTGAGGTGGATAACTGGGCATGATGATGGAGAAAGAAACTATGTACAACTCAGCGATAAAAAGACAAGCAACCCAATTTAAAAAATGGGCAAAAAACCTGACTAGACATTTCTCCAAAGAGGAAATACAAATAGCCAAAAAGCTCATGAAAAAAATGTTCAGTATCACTAGCTATTAGAGAAATGCAGATCCAAGTGATGAGACACCATTTCACACCTTACAGAATGGCCATTAAAGAAAACCCAGAAAACTACAAGTGCTGGAGAGGATATGGAGAAATAAGAACACTCCTTCATTGCTGGTGGGAATGTAGACTGATGCAGCCTCTGTTTGGCAGTTCCTCAGGAAGCTAAATATAGAACTGCCATATGATCCAGCAATCACATTACCAGGAATATATGCAGAAGAACTGAAAGCAAGGATGTAAACTGACATTTGCATTGGAATAGTCATAGCAGCAGTATTCAAAATTGATAAAATACTGAATCTGCCCAAGTGTACCTCTAATGACTAAACAAAATGTGGTATATACATGCTATGGAATATTATTCAGCTGTAAGAAGAAATGAGATCAGGATGCATGTGATAACATATGAGCACAATATGTTGAGTGAAATAAGCCAGACACAAAAGGACAAGTATTGTATTATCTCACTAATATGAACTAAATATGATGAGTAAAATCATAGAGGTGAATTCCAGAATAGAGGTTACTAGGAAATAGAACGTGAGTTGAAAATGAGAACTGACACTCAATGTATATAGAATTTTTAATAGTTTATTGTAAAGGTATGGAAATGTATAGAGTTGATGGTAATATTATACTGAGTATAATTAACACTGCTGATTTATAAGTGAGATTGCACCTGAAAGGGATTGTCTATGGATATAAATGTCAATTGGAAGGAAACGAGAATAATCTAAGGTATGTGTGAATAGTGATTTTGGTGGTGGATGAAGATTGTGGTTAATAGTAGTAATATAAGAATATGCTTCTTTTACAAAGTGTTAAGAATATGGTGATACATGAGAAAATTACAACTAATTTAACTTATGGATGATAATTAACAGTTATATTGTAATATTTTTCAGCAATGGCAAAGAAGGTATTATATCAATTCTAAGAGATAACTATAGTGGTTTATTAGGGAGAATGGGATTTCCCCCTTTGGAATTGTGAAAACGTTCTAAAATTAACTGAGGTGATGACAGCACAACTCCATGATGAGAATGAGAGCCACTGAGTATACACTTTGAATGGATTGTACAAAACATGGGGCTGTATAACACAGGAAATCCAGTGGTGGATAGGACGAATAGGAGAACATCTCTCAATAACTATAGCAAATCTATAATACTAATACAGGGTATTAATAATTGGGTGGGTTGGGGGAAAATACACCAAATACAAGATAGGAGCTATAGTTAGTAGTAATATTTTGATGATGCTTTTTCATAGTTTGTAACAAATGTTTCACAACAATGCAAGTGTTGGTGATGGGGTGATATATGGGAGCCCTATATAAATACATGCATGTTTTGTAAGCTCACAACTTTTACTATACACTTATGGTTTATGTATGTTCATTTACGAATGCTATATTTCAGTACAATTTTATTTTAAAAAGAGATTATCCAAGTGAAGCAATTTGGAGGCAAAGGTGGTGAATGTATTTTTGAACAACTTATTGCACCCATGCTTGCTCCCACTAGTCTAGGAGCAGCAATTGTGTCTTACTCAGCACCCACAGTGCATGGCAGACAGTAGGTGCTCAATAGTTTATTGAATGTGTAAAGTATTTGAAGAAAGGATTTAGAGAATCTCTTATAATCTCAAGTTTGGGAGGAAATTTAGAGGAGTCGGATCATTTTTCATGGGATGCTTGAATTTGCTCTTTAATATTCTCTCTCATTCTTGCTTTGCCCACCACTTTCAAGGGGCTGCTCAACTCTAACTGGGCACATCCGGGAATGGGTTTGTTTGTAAAACCTCTGTCATGGGCATGTTCACTGAAAAGCAATGGGCCCTACTTTTGGGAGACACTGTCATCGTCTTGCTTATATCATCCGTTCTCAGAATAGGGACCTTAAAATTGAGAAATGACACAGGAACAGGATTAATCCATCAGCTAATTGAGGGGGCTCCTTTAGTCACAAGCTTTGAATATAGCTAAATATATGTTAAAAACCATTCAGTGAAGAAGTATAAATGCTATCTATCTAGAGGGAAACTTTTTCCTCTGAATTCTCAAGAAAATTGTGGTAAGAAGGGGACTATTGAGTTTTAGGACTATTAGGGGTTTCTCTCCAGTCAAAAAGCATGTCAAACTTTAGAATCTTCTAAGATGACCCAGGTTTGCTGGCCTTTGTGGGAAAGTACTACAGAGTAGAAAGCAAAGTGACTGCTGAGGATTGAGCAGAAGATCCTAGGTTACTGAGTCCATTATACAGTTTTGACATCTTCCCTCTGCCAAAAAGTAAGAGCAAGAAGCTTAAAGACAGGATTCACTGCCTTAAAAATATTCACTATTTTACATGACTAATGTATCTATTATTTAATTAAAGAAATTTGACATTCTAAGATGTTTTCTTTATTGGCATACATGCACGTCAGTTTCTGATTGGTTGGAATGTAGGGTATTATCCAGAGATCTGGCACCACTCTCAGTAGATTGTGTGCATACTTTTAATTGAATTCTTATTTTATTTTTAACTTCTGGAACAGATGGAGTCTAGTACCAAAATAACCCTACTCTTCAATAAGTATGTGAAAATGAGGGGTTGACCAATCCCATCAGTCATTCAATCAGCTTAGCATTTACAGATCACCTACTCTGGGCCAGATGTCCAGTCTGGGAATGAGAACTATCTTTGTTAAAAATGTAACTATTATGGGATTAACAGTTGTGGTAAATTGACTCATGCCCCCCACAAAGACAAGCTCAAGTCTTAACCCCAGGTCCTGTGGGTGTGAGCTCATTTGTAAATAGGATCTTCGGAGGTCCTATTAAGACAAGGCCAGATTGAATCAGGGCAGGCCTTAACCCAATATGACTGGAATCCTTATAAGCAAAGGAAATTTGGACATGGAAATTAGTAGCAGTCTCAGAAGAGACAGAAAGAGGCAGATGGCCATGTGACAGACACAGAAATTGATTGCCAGCAACCCAACACCAGAATGCTATGAAGTTTGAAGAAGACACAGGCTGCTGATACCTCGATTTAGGACTTCTCGCTTCCAAACTGTGAGCCAATAGATTCCTGTTGTTTAAGCCAATCAGTCTATGGCATCTGTCATTGCAGCCTTGGCAAACTAAGACAATACTTTAGAAGTTGTGGTAGACCTCACTAATGGTCACTGCTGAATTATAAACAGGCAAATTATAAAAAGGTAAGTGGGTATTATAATCAGGTTGAGAGGGAGGCAGAAGTTCTCAAGGATGATAGTGTGGGGAATAATTAATTGGCTGTGCCAAATAAAGATTCTACTCAGGAAAGAAGAGTGTCATAGACTACTAGTGATGTTGGAGGGAAGATGTCGGATGAAACACCTTGTGTTGGCCATCCCTGTGATAAAGCAAATGGAAGAGAGAAAGTGAGAGATGAGGAACTGCAGGCAGAAAAGAGTGCTCTGCACAACAGAGATGGAGCGAAGATGGTGGACCCCAAGTTATTTCATCTGAGCAAATACAAAAGGAGCAAATGGCAAGTAACCTGGATTCTTACCACAGGAACAAAAATTCAGCAAGCATTTATCGAACACCTATCTTGCTGGCCAGGAAAGTGGCTGCAAAACCGGGGGAGTATTTCTGGGGTTCAAACAGAATAGAACCTCTTTCCTCTGGGAGCAAAAGTGGTAGCTCAAGCTTGCTCTAGGAGAGGCTCCGGGACCAGAGGATGAGCTGAGAACTGAGATCTGGGGCCATGTATCAGGACTGTTTCACCCCTTAACCCAGGCTGGCAAACTGAGTAGTAAGAGGTGCAGCCCTCTGGGACCTCTTCCTCCGTCCATCCCTTTAGCAAGAACACACACTGCGAGAGTGGCATCCTCCCTATCCATACTCGCCTGATGACCCTTTACAACGGATGGTACTGGCCGCAGTCAGGTCCGAGGGTCCTGGGTATCCAACTCAGCTGCCCTCCACGGTAGCATGCAGCTTTGCCTGAGAATGACTTCCTCCCAGTGAGCAGGCCCATTTTGAACAAATGCACTTTCAGCTCTCTGTGCATCAGGCACCATTTGTCCTAAGCACTTTATAGACATTGACTCATTTAATCAGTCTTCTCAAGAGCTCTGTAAGGAGAGTGGGTGTAGCTAAAGTGGCTGTGTGCCTGCTTTGCACATATGAGGTCCTGGGTCCAATCCCTGATACCTCCTAAAAAAAAAAAGAACAAACAAACAACATCCAAAAAACTGCTGTGAGGAATACTTATTCCCATTTTACAAATGATGAAACTGAGTAAGGTTAAATACCTTGCCTGAGTTGACACAGCTAAGGAGTGGCAACGCTGCTACTTGAACCCAGGCCTTCTGGCTCCCCAAAGATTTTGCTCTAAACCTTCCTCCTACCTCTCCAACCATGTCTTCTCCCCGGCCGGACCCAACCTGGACCCATCTGGGGCAGCTGGATGAGGCCGAGCTCAGTTGTGTTTGTCACCTGGGCTCACCTCCTCCTCCTCCACAGAGAATACTGAGGGAGGAGAGTGGAGGGCCTTTGCTCTCGGGGCTAAAGCTGCACGTGCTCTTCTAGTTTGCTCTTGAAAGCACACTTGCCATCCTGGTTTGGACGGGTTTCTGCAGAGGCTGTCCGGATCCTGGGCTGCCTTGCTTGCCCTCTGGCTGATCCCTCCTATAACAGCTGCCCCCAACTTCTGCAGCGGGCACCCTGTCTCACGATCCCGGCAGCCCCTTCAAGGCACCTGGGCACTACAAGCCAGCTCAGGCTCCCCGGCGGCCTGGGGGTGTTAGGTCAGCATTGTCGACAAACCCCACGCACCCCTGAGCTAGCAAGCCTCCTCCTGTCTTTCTTGTCGATTATCACCGATTTCCCCCTTCCAGCTCCCTCCCTTGCTTCCTCTTACAATGAGACTGGATATTTGTTCTTTTTGTTGTTGGAAGGACAGGGGTCCTTTAGAACAGAAAGTGACCAGAAAGGAAACTTCCCCAGGAACAGCAAAGTAGCAAGTGGTGTGCCCTCTGACCCAGAAAGGAAAAGAAGTGGGGGCTGTGTTCCTTAGATAACCTTTTAGAGCTGCCTCTTGGGGGACGCTGATAGATGGGCAGAAGGAGCTTGAGGTGACCCTGTTTCTTTCTTCCCTGAAAGCTTACCTGGGGAAGGAGAACCTAGTCCTTCCCTTCCCCATGGAACAAGCCATAGGACAACCTAACTGGCAGCATCGTGTGGCTGGCGCTCTGGGTCATCTGACTGGCCCACCCCATGTCAGGTGAGGGTGAGGGAGCCAGAAGTCGGGGGCATGCGCTTCTGCAGAGCAACCCTCCAAGGGAAGGGGCACTCCACTGACCTTCCTGAAATATTCTGGGCTTCTGTGGTTATCGCCAGAGAAAATCTGCCCACGCTGGCCTCTAGTCGCATGCCCTCACATAGACTCTTCCACTCAGGGATTTTGAGAGAAACAGTCTAGGAGAGAGAAACACAGCGTCATCTGGAGGACCCTCCTGTCCATTTTGAGACACAGTTCCCCTGACCCCAGCCACCACCCCTAGCTTCAGAGACACCGAGGCAAACTAGAAATTTTAAACCCAAATATTTCTTTATATTGGGTCAGGTCAACCTCTAAGGCGAATCCGTTGGATCCGTATGCAGGGGAGCTGATGGTATAAGGTTTATCATCCCCCCGCGCAAAGCAAACCCTGAAAGGGCGGAGGAGGGGGAGGAGGCTTTGCTCTTCTAGGCGTGGGATTTGCCTCTTTTTCCTACCAGCCTGTGAGATTAGGCAGGGCAGGAGCTTGTCTTATCCACCAGGGAACCCCTGGTTCCTGGCACATAGTAGACTCTTGATAAATGCCTGTTGAAGAGACAATGTTCATTTGGATTACCAGGGAAGCTTGCAAGTAGCCTGGTACACCAGCCTGGCACATTCTCTCCATTCCCGAATTCCTTTTTAAAGAGGCAGCTCAGAAGCTCTGGGTAAGCACCTGGCAGGTGGTTTCTCCCCATCTGTGTAGGTAGAGATTTCTACTGGCCCTCAGCGAGCAGCAGGAAGCAAGGAAAGCATCACTGCAGCACATCACTCATCCTGAGCAAAGATATCAGAAACTGAAGCCCACCCAATTAATGCCCTGTCACCAATAAAGCAAGATCCAGAGTTGAGGGACCAGGGCACAGAATTCCATGCTGAGATGTGAAGACTTAGCAGAGTCCAAAGGCAGGCAAAGTGAACTGATGGGGTCCAAAGTTAATCTTATGGTGTCAAACATGTTCAAAACGTCACTCATCCATCCTCTTCTCAAATCCTGCCTCTCACCCTCATAAACTCCCCATCTTGAGACACCCTCACCCACTCACTTATTTGCCCAAGAAATGTGGGAGTCAATCTTGACCCCTCACTAAGGTCCATTGATTTTGCCCATGGAATGTTTCTGGAAAATGCCCCTTCTTCTTCACTCCCTGCATGGTTCTGGAATCGGTCCCTTCCTCTGAACTTGTCTCTGTATTTATGTCCTAGTTTAAGACAATTTTCTCTCATCTGGGTTAGAGAAACCCTAATTGGCCTCCGTCCTCCAGGCCTGCCCCTCCCATTCCGTCTCCTCACTCTAGACGGAATAATCTTTCTGAAACTCACGTCTTCTGCAGGCCCTGAAATAGAATCCAATCACACCGAGCAGCAAATTCAATTAGCATGACCTATAATGACTTGTGGGTGCATTCCTCTCCAGGCCCCTCGAAACCTTCTTTGTGATGTGATACTGAACGATTTATCGTTATCCCAGGTCCTCACAGTCTTTGCTCCTCTCTGCCAATCTTCTTACCTTTCTCTTTGAAATATTTTTGTAGATTTAATTTTAATATTTACTAAAATATTAAGTGGACAGAGTTTTTAAAAATTGAATGGCAAATTTCTATTTCTGGCCAAATGTTAGGCTTCAAATCCCTAAAAACCATATGATACAAAACAACTAGAAATATTGAGTGTGAAAACTAACCAATGCAGTACTTTTTGCAAATTTTCACTTTGCATACAATTTTGAAATGTTTAAACAGCAAGGACTATCCCAAACAAAATATCAGAGGTTAAGAAGTGATTGGAAAACACATAATTGCAAAATGTCAGTTTCCCTAACATGGTCTATGAACTGAGAGCCAAACTAATAAAAACATTACTAAGTTAGCATGGGGTGTTGTTGTTGTCTACGTGGATTTTTAAAATTGTCTTTAAAACCAATAAAATTGTATTAAAGTAAATATTAAGTTAATTTTTGCAGATTTCTAACAACAGCTTATGGGATATAGAAGTGGTCTCTATTGTTTTAAACAGAAACGTCTGGCCACGTCAGATGTCAGTGATGGTTTAGGAGACAGTGGGCCTCTATTTTCAAACAAAACACCATACTTAGGTGGTCTAATTCTACAGGGTCCAATGAACTGGAATTAATATAGCCATAAGAATGACATTAAAACCATTTATATTGTAAAAAAAAATTAGAGATTATAATTCTTTCAGACTTTAGTAAGAGCAAATATAGCATCAATGAAAGAGCAGCAGCTAAAAAAAAAAGAGAGATAACTCAAAGTTACATTCAAAGAGGGAACACACAGAGCAGTGCCAAGCAGTGGAGTGGACGTGCACGACGGGCTGCGGTGGGGACCCAGTCCACCCTCAGCTTAGCCCTCCTCCTTCCCTGGGGACCGACGACCCAGAGGATGAGCAGCCTCTGCCCGGGGCTGCTGCTGAATAGCTGGAGCAAAAGGGCCACTTGGGAAAAGGAGGCCGAGGCTGCAGAAGGCCAGGGAGTCGGCCTGGAGGAGGCGCCAGCCGTCCTCCTATTCCCGGTGAGCTCGCTGGTGACCCCGACCAAGCGCAGCCCCCAGGCACGGGCCACCTGGGCGCAGCTCAGTGCCCAACACCCTGGGGACCCCCGGGAGATGGAGGTGCTTGTCTCCTCTCCTGCATCTGCATTCATTGTCCTCCCTGAGCCCTCCCAGTCCACGCTCAGGGCTCTCCGGCTGAAATGCTCCCCACCTCTGCCCCTGCCTCCCAGCGGCCCCACAAGGGTGACTGAGCTCTCAGGCCAGAGTTCAGAACACTTTCATCCAGAAATTAAGCTCCCATTTTCAGACAAGCCTTGTGTTGAGAGTTGTGCAGACTTTACAAGGTTAAATCGCGCAGTTTGTCCAATGGCCCAGGATTGCGGCGTTCTCTCAACCTCTCCAAACCTCAGAGATTTGTCCTCACTCTCTAGCTTGTGAGAACAAGACCACTCATGAAAGAAAAGTGCTTTCTGTCTCAGAGTGAGCTTTAGAAGAAAGGATTTCCTTTCTAAGGGCAAGTTTGTGCTTGGTCTTTGGGAACGGACTTAACTAGAGAATGAAGAGGAAAAGAGATATTTTTTAATGTGGGAAGCCCAGGAAACATCTCCTTTGGGGCTTGCTCCAAAGGTTAGCTGTCAGAGAATAGATCACATATCTCAGTGAATCTGGAAATGAACTTCCCTTTTTAACTTGGCCGTGAGGTTGCAAGAGGTCTCGCTGATTTTTCAAGGACGATTATGCCTAGTGGTGGCCGTGTTGGGGTTTGGGGCCTTGGAGTTTGGGGAGAGCTGTTTGGAAATATCTGTATGGGATCTTATGTTTGAAAATCGCTTCTCTGTCACCTCTTTCCACTACTACAACACTGAAAACATGAGGTCCAAGATTTCTGTATAAATCTGTAGCTACTCAGAGCTCAAAGTTTGCAACATGGCGTGGGAATTTGGCAGCAGTTTCCCAGTGCATTGATCTCAGAATCTGATGGGGCCAGTTATGACATTTCAGCATCCCCTCTTGCCGCCTTGCTAGGGGCCCAGGCAATTAAAATACCAGTGAGCCAAAGTAAGAGTTATGTGATCAAAACCACCTTATTGAAAGGGTCCTGGGTACCCTCAGTCTCTCTCTCCCCACGAGAACTTTTGACAGCTTTCCTCTTTTCCAGCACCCTTCCATCCCTCCATTCACCGTTTCATTCATTCTGCGGATGTTTGTCAAGTGCACGTTGGATGCGAGGCTTGGGGAGAGGTTCTGTGGGAGGCACTCCTCTTTGGCTTTCCCGTTTTTGGCATCACTCCCCCACTTTGGTTACTCTCAAAGCTTCTGCTGAGTCTTGGGCTTTGCAGCAAAGCCTGAGCACCCGTGGAGTACTGGGGAGCCGTGTGAAATATGCCAAGCTGGGCTTGGTAGAAATGGTCCATCAACTCTCTGCCTTTATCACAAGAACAAGCCACGCTGTCCTCTTCTGCATGGGAAGTCCAGCCCGTGTGAACGGTGGTGGCAGCGTGGGTCCGCCTGGCACGACCATCCGGTTTCCTCCATTTGGACTTGACCTTGAGGGGTGAGAGCGTGTACCTCACCTCTCACTGGTCTTTGCCGAGGCAGCAGGAGAGTGATGTGAAAACCTGCCTCAGAGTCCTGTTCTTCTATATGGTCTCAGGATGGATGACCTTTTTGACAGGAGCTTCGGAAGGCAGAAATAGGAAAGCTGGGATTAATGTTGGTGGGACAGCCAGCATAGATGACCACCCGAAAACTGGAAACATGAGTCTATGGATTAAAAGGGAGACTGAGGCATTACCTCCTCCAGGAAGCCTACCTGCAGTTCACCTTCCCTGAGCTCAGTATGCTATGCTTCTGCGTATTTCTCAGAGTTATTATCTGTAATGATTTTTATTTATTGCCATTATTAGAGTGTGGGCTTCTTGTTGATCAGCTTTATTCCAAGATCCAGAATGGTCCCCGGCACATGGCAGATACTCGATAATGTTTGTTGACTGGATTATCAACTGAATGATAATGTTTTGAAAAGTGAATTTTCTTCAGATCCTGAGCCCTGTCTTTGATTCTCCTTTTTCGCCCACATCCAAAGGCCTGTCCATTCTGCTGCTCTCTCCAGGGCCTCAGGAAGCTTAACTGCCTCCTGCTAGATCCATCCACTTTCAATCAATCAATTCAATCCTCGATTCAATCCTGACTCCTCTCCAAAGTGACCTTCCTAAAGGGAAGTTAGCCTCCTGTCACTTCTCTCCTTAGAAGCCTGGAATGGACCCTTTCCTTTGAGATGAAACTGTAGCCCTTTGCTGAGGTACCTAAGGCCTTTTAGGGTCTTGCTTCCCCTTAGCCCTCCACATACCTCTTTTGCTTCTCTCCAATTTCTAGGCTCTGGACTCAGAGAGACTTAGGTTTCCAGCTCAACTACTTATTCACAAATGTCCAAGGGCAAGTTCATTAATCTGAGCTTCAATTTCATCAATTATCCAATAGAGAAACTACTACTACCTATTTCCAAGATTATGACAAGGGTCAAATAAAATAAAACATGTAAAGCACTTAGCAGAGCAACTGGTATAGAGAAAGGTCTAAATAAACGGTAGCTGTTATGTTTATTATTATGAACACTTCTTCAGATATTACTTGCTCATTCTTTCTTCTTTGTGACCTATTATATACTGTTTCCCCTGTCTTCTCTTCATTGTATAATTTATTTCTCAAGAGTTAAGCCTCATCAAATATTTCACTCAACTACAGAAGCCTGTCTTGAAACTTCCACTTGAGTAAAAGTTTCACGGAATCCTCAAGACCTGGTTGTATACCTCTATCCCAGTATTTTATAAATATTTTTAAAAGTAACTATTTTATGAATGGTTTTTAAATGAATGAAAATGATTTATTGATCTCATCTATCTGCCTCTACTATAAAATGAGCTTCTCAAAGGCAAGTGTGTCATGCACGTAATTCCAAATCGTAACATGGAATCTAGCACATAGCAAGTATTCAGTGTTCGATTAATGTTAAGGAAGGAAGGGCGGGAGGGAAGGAGGAAAAGATTGGAGCAATAAAAGGGAAGGAGGGAAGAAAGGGAGGGAAAAAGGATAGCTGGATAGTGGAGCTTTTAAGAGAGGTAGGGAATGCAGGGGGAAAACTGCTCTTGGCAGGAAGATATCAGCAAACAGTTAGGTGTGGGGTATGGAGGTTGTGGCAGTTGGAGATTATTTATGAATTCCAAAAAGAGAGATTATGTTTGTAAACTGCTCTCTTCCTCTGGGTGTGACACCCTTTGTTGTATTAGATTCCGTTGAGATGGCTTTGATTAAATTATGTTAAGACTAGGACTTTAATTCGACCGCATCAGTAGGGTGTCACGCAGATTAAATCCCCACCCTCTTGGTGGGCTGTATAGATGGACACTGGCTCAAGAAGGCACAAGGAAGACACTGAAGAGAACTTGGTCATTTCTGTCCTGCCATGTGACAGAAAGGAGACGGCCCAAACAACTAAAGCTCCAGGAAGAAAAAGGAGCCCTCTGCCAGCCCATAGCTGAGAGAGTGGGGGGCTGAACCCTCACAGAGGTCGGCAACCATCTTGCTTCAACACGTGGCCCCTGACTTTGGTGAGAAAGGAGCCTAAGTTGGACTCTTGAGGGTCTTGTAACTGTCAACTTTTACCCCAAAGAAATACCCTTTATGAATGCCAGCAAATTTCTGATACTTTGCATCTGCTGAATAATAGAGAGGTCGAAAAAAAGATGAAGGGCAAAGATAAAGACTTCTGAGTGCAATGTATGGAGGGTGGTTGAATCCGTGGGGGTGGATACAATTGCCTTGGGGGGGGCGGGGTATCCAGAGAGAGGTGAAGTCAAGGAAGGATTGATTCCCAAGACACACCAGTATTTAAGGGGCAGGCAAAAGAATGCCCAACAAAGGAGAATATGCTCCCTTCCTTGAACCTAAGTACAGTTTCAAAACCCCTCACTTGTGACCTAAATAACTAAGATTTCAAGATACAGAACATTCCATCTCTCCTTCAAGGGGCAACAAAGTAGGTTAAGTAAATGTTGTTGAGTCATATGCCAAACAGCTGTGTCCTTCGTCAGCCTATTTCTCATCACTATTCCACGTGAAATTTTGGTTTTTGCCAAGTCTCCCAGCCCGCCCCAGTTACCCTCTGTTTTCCACCTCCCTCTCTGCCCCCTTCCCCAATCTTGAAGCCTTTGCTTACTTTGACCCTCCCATCTGGCCTGTCCTCCTCCTCCTCCTCCGAGTTATCCAAAGTCCATTCGGCTTCCAGGGCTGCTCCATGTATCGGCCTCTGTGAGATCTTCCCCAGTCGTTCCAGTTCACAGTGATGTCCCCAGTTCTCTGGCACCTAGCGCTGTGTGGGTCCCACACTTCGATTGTCCTGTTTGTGGTCCTCAAGTTGGCCTCCTAGTAAGGCTGGTGTCCTTGAAGGCAGGAGCTCCGTCCTGAGACACATTCTTAGGCCTCAACTGCCAAGACTCACACCCAGAGAGAGTGTTCCCAGGCTCGGCCTTGGCTGGTTCCCCTGAGAGCTGACCCTCGCACCCCTTTCTAAAGGCCCCATGGCTGGCCTAGGAGTGGAGCTCTGCCCTTCGGCCAGGGTGGACTGGGTTGTCTCGGTGAGCAGTGCAGCTACTGCACACGAAAGGTTTTCCTGTCCCCTGAAAGAGTTAATGCACTAAGTCACCGAAGAACCTGATTTCCAGGCAGCTGGCTCTTCCCGGGCCAGAGTTAGCAAAGATAGTTCACCCCCACATTAGGAAATTCAGTTAGAAGTCAGTCCGATGCTAGGCAAAGAATGTTGGCAAATGGAGTGCTTTTTCTTTGAAATGGGTTGAGTTGGTGACTTCCCCAAAAACCTTAAGACACCCCGCCTCTTAATCCTGATAAGTTTGGAATCTGGGTGTACAGGGTCTGGGTATTAGACCTGAAGGTGCCCCTGGCTAGGGTAGGGCAGGCGGGGGAAGCTCCAGGTGGGGTGCTCTGGCTTGTCCCTGGAAGACCGGGGAGGGGTAAAGGAGACCTCCTGGCCGCAGTTCTCCCCTGGGGCCGATGAGCACATCCACCCTGCGTGATGACCGAGCACAGGCGGGTCCCCAACCCCAGACCCAGGACCCACACTTGGCCGGAGCTCTAATAAGTTCGTAGAATTCTGGGTGTCCCCAGAGCTTGATAAAAAAAACCATGTTTTCATTTCTTATGAAAATTCCTTTTGGAATGACCTACTTAAGACGGTCTCCATCGGCCAGGTCCTGCCTTGCGTAGAGCTGTCTGCGTGGCCAAATGGACCACGTGTTCAAGGGAGAGGCGACAGGCGCAAGAGCCACCCTTCCCTGGCTGCTTCAGCCTGTGGGGCGGAGCCTCAGGGCCCTTGGGACGTCTCGCCGCTGTGACGGGCAGGTGTCCCCCTCCTCCTTTGGCAGGCTAGGAAACGGGGTGAGGGTGAAGGGGACTTGCGGTATGGCCCTGGAGCAGCCCAGGCTGGATTTCAACTCCCTGCTGCACCCCTGCTTTCACGGAAATCTTTTCTGAGGGCCTACTGTGTGCCTCGCCTCGCTCTAGGGATGCCCCATCGGTGAATTCTGACAGAGGAGGTCCCTGCCAGCACTGACTTTACATTTAATAGCCGAGTGGGAAGGGAAGGGAGGGGAGGAGAGGGGCTGATCAAGTAAATGAGAAGATCATTGAAGAACTAAAAGATATAAATAAAAGCAAAGTGATACGACTGGAAAAGGCTGGGTAGCAGGTTGCAACTTTAGACAATGGGTGGTGGACTTGGCCCAGTGGTTAGGGTGTCCGTCTACCACATGGGAGGTCCACGGTTCAAACCCAGGGCCTCCTTGACCCGTGTGGAGCTGGCCCATGCGCAGTGCTGATGCGCGCAAGGAGTGCCGTGCCACGCAGGGGTGTCCCCGCGCGGGGGAGCCCCATGCGCAAGGAGTGCACCCCTTAAGTAGAGCCACCCAGCACGAAAGAAAGTACAGCCTGCCCAGGAATGGCGCCACCCACACGGAGAGCTGACGCAACAAGATGATGCAACAAAAAGAAACAGATTCCCGTGCCGCTGACAACAACAGAAGCGGACAAAGAAGACGCAGCAAATAGACACAGAGAAACAAACCCCCAGGGTGGGGAGGGAGGGGAGAGAAGTAAATAAATAAATAAATCTTAAAAACAAAAAACTTTAGACAATGATGTACCCAGGTCCCATATCACTGATCTGCTCCTCGACCTCTCCGGCCTGTTTTCTCATCCACAGAGTGGGTACTGGGAGTGTAAGTGAGTAAGGGTGCACTGTCAGTACGCTACGTGCTGGCTTTTTGTTTTTATAAGTTTAAGGAATTTACCCCAAATCATTCCCACTCTCCGGGTGTCCCCTTTGAACGTGCTTGCCCTGGATTAACAATGATCTTGGTGGTTTCCAGGTTACCGCCGTGGAAATGAGGATGTTGGCAGAGCCTTCCCGCATTTTCGTGAGCTCTTCTCCGTGCCGGCTATTTCGGCCTGTGCTTCCTGGGCTGGCAGCGACAGAACGAAGACCCCGAGAAAGTGCTGCCGGCCGGGGTTGGGCTGGGGGCGGATGTAAGGTTCTCAGTGAGAAGGGAGAGGGGAGTTGCCAAGGTGGCAAGTCCCCAGTGGTGAGTTCTGAAGGCCCCTTTCCTAGACTCCCTTTTCCCCACCCACCCGCCACCTGGGCCCGAAGTCCCCACCGTGAGGGCTGCTCTGCGTGAATTCTCAGTCCCCAGCGGGCAGGGCCATTCTTCAGCCTTCTCACCTTGAGAAAAGGGCGGCCACCTATCATTCAACCCGCAGAGATCAGGTTACTAGGCAGGACACGGAGTCTCACGGTAAGGCGGCAGGTGGGGAAGCTCGGCGGAGGACCTGACACGGGGCGAGAAGCACGTCCAGGTGGGCCAGAAGCCGCGGGAGAAGCTGCTGCGGGGGTCGGAAGGGAAACTGCCGGCTCCTCCGAGCTCCCCAGAGTCCCTGGAGGCAGAGGAGAGGCTGTGGGGGTGGTGAGCGGAGTCTCCCAGCTCACCCACCAGGGCTGCTTTCTCTTTCACTGGGGATGGAAAGAGCACAGGCTTTGGAGTCACAGAGACCTGCATTCAAATCCAGCTCCACTGCTTACCACTATTCTGACCTTCAGAGTTTCCTGAAGTTCTCTGAACCTGTTTCTCCACTGCCCAATGGTATTCCTGCTACCCATTTTCCAAACAAGCCATTCATGAAATGAAGTGAACATTCACTGAGCCTCTCACTGGATACTTGTGCACATTTGCTGCTCAATAAATAATAGCTTCCTTCTATCCTTAATTCAGAGAACACAAGAGCAGCCCAGCCCAGACTTAAGCGGTGTGTTCTCCCACGAGCTCACAGTGTGGTCGCAGAGCCTATGGCCTACGAGGACTTGAAAAGCCACGCTGGGAAGTCTAGAAAGTGCTGTTGGGCATGATGTTGATTCATTCAGTATGCTTTCACCAAGTGCTCTTTGTGTGCTATGGCTGGGGATGCCAATGAGACCAGAGCCCAGTGCCATGGACTAGCAGGTAAAACAGCCTTGAAAAAAAAGTGATGATGACAACTGGATTGGGTCTGGGTTAGAGGGGTACGTGGGATACTACGGGTACACAGAGGTAAACATGCTTCATTCTGTTTAGAGAGGTCATGGGAGGCTTCTTGGAGGAGGTGGCACTTGCGCTGAAGGTGAAAAGTTTTCTAGGCTGGGTGGAGTGCTATAGAAAAGAGATAACTCCAGGCAGATTTTGCTGCCAGTGTCAAGGCAGAGAGGGAAGAAAAAGCGAGAGTTCAGCATGACGCAGCCCAGGGTGGGTGGAGAGACAAGGGAGGATGGAGTTGTCAATGCAGGTGTCGTTGAGGAACGGGGGCCTCAGTAAGCCATGGTGAGGCTGCTGTACGACTTGAAGGGCTCCCCACGCTATCGGGGCGTCACCGGGTGTGAGGAAGGAGTGAACGAACAAATGAAAGAACACAAAGGTTTACCAAGTGCTCTTTCTATAGATTGTTTGACCTAAAAGCTAGGAAAAATGATGGTGCTTCACATAGGAACTTTCACACTTCCCTTGCACACGGTGCCATCCGTGGAAGCTGACATCCTTCAGTCAGTGACCATGGCATAAACCGTAGCGCCGCAGGGAGAGGGGATGGGATGGGAAACTCCGTGCCCATGAGGGAACTGCCCTGGCTTCGCCCCTCCCAAGCCAGCCAACAATCCCAGAGCTCACCGTGGGGTGGGCACCGGGGCGCTTGGCCCCCAGTTGGCTTTCCATGAAATCCTGCTTGTCTCTCTGCATGAAAGGGCCCGGGTCTCTATTGATAGCTGCGGGCTGAGAGCTTGGGGTTCTCCAAACCAGCAGTGCATCAGAGAGGCCACTCAGCCCGGCAGAGCCGTGACGTTCCTGCTCCAGAGTTCAGCCTCTTCCCAGCCGGATCCAGACGCCAGCACTTAGCAGCTGGGTGACGGTGGACAAAGTGACCTAAGCTCGCTGACTCTCCTTTTCCATGTGGGCAGAGACCGCCTGTGTGTCCCAGATTGCCCAGGAACAGGCCACGGCTTTGCCCTGGTGTGATTGTTAATAGGACCTTCTTTTACTCTCAGGAGTATCTCGGGCTGGATGATAAATGTTATGACCCCTCTACTCCTCTGCCCCCAATTCTCTTCTAGTGTTGTCCCTCTACTCCTCTGCCCCCAGTTCTCTTCTAGGGTTGTTATGCAGGAAAAATGCACTAAACACTGTTCCAGTTGTATTGCAAATATAAGAAAACATAACAATAGAACAATAGAGGGACTTTGTGTTTCACCATAACTCAAAATAATTATTTTCGAATCCAGGACCAGGGAGCTTACATTCTGTAGCAGCAGCGGCAGCCGGAGGCACAGTCTACTTATCACTGTTGTTCCTTTCTCCTCCTTCTCCTTCTCCTCTTCCTTTTTAAAGCTAGCCTGAAAATCTGGCTGCTTGTGAGCATGGTGTGGTAAGAAGAGCATGGATTTTGGAGCTAGAAGACTTCCTAGCTGGCACTGACCTTCCCTGGATCCGAGTTCCTTTGTCGCACCCACGCTGCTGGGCTTTTGTGAGGATCACACAAGATCCTATCTACGGAAATGTCCCACAAGCACAAAAGTGGTGGACGATCGGAAAGGATGGCAGCAGCAGCTCCTAAGAAGATCTGCCTTTATCTCCAAACATACTCAAGTCTGACATCTGATCTGAAGCCTCCACAGAGATGGAAAGAATACATGTAACTGGGGCCAGGAATGATCAAAATTGTGAGGCCCGATAAGATGTGCACAGAAGTTGAGTTTGAAAGAAGAGAGAAGCTCAAGCCACATCTTAAGGGTCACCAAAACAATATTCTTGATAACTGACTTTAAAGAGTTCCCAATTATCAAGCAGTGGAGAGTGTGTTGAGAACAGTGGTTGTGGAACACAGGCTTGAGGATTAAATGGGATTAAGAAATAAGGTACTTAGCTCATATCCTGTGGAAAGTGATACATGCCTGGCAGCCATTACTGTGATTATTATTAGCTTCCCGTGTGCCAGGCGTCGGTCTCCCAGTGCTAAGTGCCTAGGGAACTGGCTCCTCTCTTCTCCGTCTTCAGTTAGTGATCCACACAGGTGAGGATATCAACTGCCTGCTCACCAGTTCGTGGCAGCAGGTGATTAAGGAGAACCCAAGCTTGAATTACTTCACTGGATTTAGTGGATGTCCCTCCTAGATTGTTCATAGAGGAAAACCTTTCATTGGACTTGGAAGTACTTTTCATTGGAATCATAGGATATTATAGGTACGAGGGTACCAAGGAATCATCTGGTAAAGCTTCCACATTTTAATAAGGAAAGTGAGGCTCAAAGACAGAATCCATGGCCCTTGATCTCTTACCCAACAGTCCTTCCAAATGTAGACCCAGCCTGTCCTGCATGCTTCTCCCATAGGGAAAAGCGTCTACTGTTTGACATTTTCTAGGACCCCTCCTGACACCGCTCCTGTTCCATCTCCTAACCTTGCTAGAGGGTCACACACACGCTCACCAAGGAGCCCAAACGCCCAGCCCAATTCTGTGGCTGCTTCCTTGTATACCTCCCGCTTCCTTTCTATACTATTAGGATTCATCATCTTGCTTCCTCCCTGAATTATACGTCTGCACATTTTTCTGTATGATCCATATGGGGCTTTCTGATTAGAATTTTCAGGTGAGTGGTTGAAGGAGGGCCAGGCTGCTTTGACATGATAGCCTGTGAAGAATGTACTGGGACACAGGGAAAAAGTCTGGCTACTTCTTGTACTGCCAGAGGTACTACACTGGCTTTTGACTTTGTCCTTTTTGTTTGCACTGTATGAAGCTCTGGAAATGTTCAGTAGACACACTTCGGGAGGTAGTCCTAACTCTTGGAGCTAACTACATTCTGGAGCCAATGTGATGACTGTTCAGTACTCAAGGTAATGTCCAGATGATGCAATGAGTGTTGGCAGCTAAGTGTCTGTCTCATAAAGTGGAAGCATGAGGAAGTTCCTTTGTGGTGATGGAACATTCTGTATCTTGATTGTGGTGATGGTTACACAAATCTACATATGTGATAAAATTGCATAGGGCTGCTACACACACACACACACACACACACTCTCACACATAAAAGCTGTTGAAATCCATGTAAGATCTGCAGATTGTACCAATATCAATTTCCTGGTTTTGATATTGTACTACAAGTACATAAGATGCTTCCATTGGGAGAAGTTTGGTCAAGTGTACATGGGCTCTCTCTGTATTATTTTTACAACTTTCTGTGAGTCTATAGTTTTTTCAAAGTAAAAAGTACCATGAACAATGCTTTGCAGAATAAACAACCCACACATTAGGTAATTTTACTACCTTAGAACGTCTGAGGTGTTTCTTTAACAACCAGTATTGCCCTTCTATGGAAGTCTTTGAAGGTGGGCCTTATTTCGTAATACTTTAGCCAGCCCTACTGTGCCCAAGAGCAGCACTTTTCAAACTTTAACGTGAAGAAGACCTGAGGAAGATGGAAGATTTGGAAACTCCAGGAATCAGTCCCTCCACCAAAACAACTTTTGAACTGATAGAAATGGTCTGAATTAACTATTTTGAAATTCTGGGTCTAGTGGAATACTGTGCAGCATTCAAGGAAGAACTGGAGGAAGAGGCTAATAAATTGTGGTAAATACTGGTGAATTTCACCTTCCAAACCCCAGACTTGTGGCAGGCAGCAGTGGGGACTTCAGCTTGGGCTCCTAGTCAACCTGCTGATGCCACGGTGGGACATAAAAACCTATTCCTCCAAACTCTGCAGATGTGTGGTCTGACCTCCGATCACTGCTTGATCAGCTACTTCAGATGGCTGGGGGCTGGCTCTGAGGGCAGCCATGTCCCAATATCCCTCAGGCGAAAGTGGCAGAGAAATCTTAAAAATAGTAACCTCCCTCAAAACTGGGAAGAACAGTGAAAGGGCTGCATTAATTGGGCAAGTACTGAATCAGGTAAGCACAGCTTCATAAGCCACAGGAGAAACTCCTGGTGATCTTGCTGGCCCCTCCCTACCCTCTGCACAATGCAGAGTGGAGCCAGCTTGTGTCTCCATTGTGGGTCTCTGGCCCTGTTCTGGAGACAGCAGAGTGACACCTATGCCCACACTGAGGTGCCTGTATATCAGCACCAATCAGTCTGGAATGAATGTGAGAAACTTAATTTAAGTTTGGAGAAAATTTGTCCTGCCTCCTTCTCTTCCAAGAAATTGTCCTGAAGGCAGAGAAGCACATTGCAGATGCTAAAACAGTTAAGAAACAAGTCAAAGCAGCTTGGGACAAAGGACTACCTTTACTAAGTCACACAAGAGCTCACAGAGAGGGAGTGAAAGTCTATTTTAAAGGGAATAGAGGGGGCTTTCATGTGAACTCCTGTAAACTGTGAAAGGGGGAATTCCTAAGGACACTAGCAAGTATAAGCCCAGGAGAAGAAGCAGGTTCAGTGGTTCCAGGCAAACTCTGATAACACAGAGAAGACCCTGAACTTCTCATTTGCGTCAGGCTTAAAAAAGGTGCTTTCTTGCTTTGGTTTGTTTGGTTTAATTAATACCTCATATTTAAGAAAATTTCTGCCATATCGCTAGCTGGATACAAACTTAAGGAACAGACAACTCAGGAACTAAATCCCAGAATTAACACTTTAAAATATTAAAATGTTATAGTGTACAGGGAAGCAGACATGGCTCAACTGATAGAGTGTCTGCCTACCATATAGAGAGTCCAGGGTTCTATACCCAGGGCCTCCTCACCTGTGTGGTAAGCTGGCCCACGTGCAGTGCTGCAGCATGCAAGGAGAGCAGCCCTGCATGAAAAAAGTGCAGCCTGCCCAAGAGTGGCACTGCACACATGGAGAGCTGATGCAGCAAGATAATGCAACGAAAAAGAGATGCAGTTTCCCGGTATCACCTGATAATTCAAGTGAACGCAGAAGAACACACAGTGAATGGACATAAAGAGCAGACAATGGGGGAAGGGGGAAGAAATAAATGTTTAAAAAATAATAAACCTTTTTTAAAAAAGTAATTCTCTAAAAAAAAAAAAAAGCTATAGAGTACAACCAAAAAAAAATAAAAAGACAAAAGTATAGGAAATGATGGCCCATCCAAAGGAACAAGATAAAAATCCAGGAACCATCAAGGATTTACCAGTTAAAGATTTTTTTTTTTAAATGGTCCTCAATATGCTCAAAGATATAAAGGAAAACACAGAGATAGAACTGAAGAGCATGAGGAAACAATGAATGAATAATATGTGAATCATTCTGAGGTTCTCAGTCAGTGCCAAACAGAAATACTGGAGTTGTAGAACACTATAACTGAAATGAAAAATTTCCTACAGGGTTTTGACAGCTGATTGGGCATAACAGAAGAAAGAATCAGTGATCTAAAAGACAAGACAATGAAATAATTGAATCTAAAGACCAGAAAGAAAAAAGTATATAAAGAGTGAACAGCGCCCACAAGACCTGTGGGACAACAAGTATAACAATACATGCATCATAGGGAGTCCCAGAAGGAGAAGAAAGACAAAGGAGAAAAAGAAATATTCAAAGAAATAATGGCAGATCACTTCCCAAATTTAACAAAAGACATGAGTAAGCATATTCAAGACATCGAGTGAACCCCAAACACAATAAATTCAAAGAGAACCACACCCAGACATGTAGTAATCAAACTGTCCAATGCCAAGGACAAGGAGAAAATTCTGAAAGCTACAAGAGAAAACCATAGAGTTATGTACAAGGGAATCCATTAAGATTAAGTGCTAATTTCTCATCAGAAACCATGGAGGCAAGAAGGCAGTGGAATGAAATATTTAAGTGCTGAAAGAAAACGATTGTCAACCAAATATTATATCTGGCAAGACTCTCTTTCAAAAATGAGGGAAATATTAATAAATTCCCTGATAAACAAAAGCTGAGGGAGTTTATTACCACTAGACTTGCCCTACAAGCAATGCTGGAGGAAATTCTTCAGACTGAAAGGAAAGGACACTAGTCATTGGATAAAAGTGGCATAAATAAATAAAGACTTCGATTAAAGGTAACCATATAGGTAATTATAAATGCCAGTACCGTTGTATTGTATTTTGGAGTATGTAACCCCAACTCTTACTTTTTATGGGTGCTAAAATGCAAATACATAAAGTTATGATAAATCTAGTGTTCTAGACATACAATGTACAAATATATCATGTGTAACAAGTACCAAAGAAAGGTAGGAGGATGGATGGGTATAGGAAGAATGTATGGGTATGCTATCAAGTTAGATTGGTATCAAATCAAATATGATTGTTATGGATTTAGGATGTTAAATTTTACTCCATGGTAACCACAAATAAAATATATGAAAATACAAAAAATCAAACAAATATGAACATGGGTATCAATGAAAGTATTGAGGGTCAAAAAAGATATAAGACTTTCAAAGACAAAATAGCAAAATGACAGAATAAAGTACTGCATTATCAGTTGTTATTTTAAATATAAATGGATTAAATTATCCAGTTAAAAGCCATAGATTGGCAGAATGGATTTTAAAATGCATCGGGTGCAGATGTAGCACAGTGGTTTGAGTGCCTGCTTTCCATGTACAAGGTCCCAGGTTCATTCCCCCATTAAAAAATAAAAAAAGCATGACCCAACTATATGCTGTTTACAAGAGACTTGTCTTAAATGAAAATATGGAAAAAAAATATGCTATATAAGCAGTAACCAAAACAGAGCTGGGGTAGCTCTATTAAAATCAGATAAAATAGACTTTAAGTAAAAAACTATTATGAGGGACTAAGAAGGGGTCATCATATACTGATAAAGGGGTCAATTCAACAAGAAGACAAAACAGCAGAGCTCAAAAATATATGAAGCTAATATTGACAGATTTGAAGGGAGAAATAGACTGTTCTACATTATTAGTAGATGGTTTCAGTATTCCACTTTCAATAATGAACAGAATATCTAGACAGAAGTTCAATAAAGAAATAGAAGATTTGAACAATACTCTAAATCAATTAGACCTAACAGACGTATATAGAACACTTCTCCCAACACCATCAGATACACACTCCTCTCTAATGCAAATTGATTATTCTCCAGGATAGAGTATGTGTTAGGTCACAATTGTTTTGACATTCTCAATAAATTTAAAAAAATATTGAAATCATGCAATGCACCTTCTCTGACCACAATGGAAAGAAGCTAGGAATCAATAACAGAGGAGAAAATAGTTCACAAATATGAGAAAATTAAACAGCATACACTTTAACAACCAATGAGTCAAAAAAGAAATCACAGGGCAGTTAGGAAATATCTTGAGGTAAATGAAAGTGAAAACACAACATACCAAAACTTATGGCTATCTCTCTCTCTCTGTATTCATTCTGTTTATAAACAACTCCAGTAATGTGATTAAGACCCATCGTGATTGAAGGGAGTCAGACCTTAACTGAAAGTAGCCTTATCAAAAGGTCCAACTTACAATGGGTTTAAAAGCACAGAAATGTATTAGATTTAAGAACCTGTTTTTCTGGGTTACATACAGCTTCAAATCACCACATGTACTATGAACAACTGCATACCATCAAATTAGATACCTCAATGAAGTGGACAAATTCCTAGAAACACACAAACTACTTACACTTACTCAAGAAATAGAAAATCTCAACAAACAAATAACTAGTAAAAAGATTGAATCAGTAACCAAAAACATCCCAACAAAGAAAAACTCAAGACTAAATGGCTTCACTGAAGGATTTCACTAAACATTCAAAAAAAAATTACCACCAATCCTTTCCAAACTCATCCAAAAATTAAAGAAGAGAAAGTACTCTCTAATTCATTCTTCAAGGCCAACATCGTCCTCACAGCAGGCCAGATAATGGTACCACAAGAAAGAAAATTATAGAACAATATCTATCTCTTATGAATATAGAAGCAAAAATCATCAGCAAAATACTAGCAAACTGAATCCAACAGCACATTAAAAGAGTTATATACAATGATCAAGTAGGATTTATCTGGGTATGCAAAGGTGGTTCAACATAAGAAAACCAATTAATGTAATACATCCCATTAATATAATGAAGGGGAAAAACACAATCATCTCCACTGATGCAGAAAGGGCATTTGACAAAATCCAGCACCACTTCTTCATAAAAACACTAAGAAAACTAGTAATTGAATGAAATTTCTCAACATTATAAAGCACATATGTGAAAAATCCATAGCTAATATCATACTTAATGATAAAAGACTGATAGCATTCCCTCTAAGATCAAAAACAAGGCAAGGATGCCCACTGTTACCATTGTTATTCAACATTGTACTGGAAGTTCAACTCAGCAATTAGGTAAGAGAAAGAAATAAAGATATCCAAATTGAGAAGGAAGAAGTGAAACTTTGCCTATTTTTAGATAACATGATCCTATATACAGAAAATCCTGAAAAATCCACACCAAAGCTTCTAGAACTAATTCATGAATTCAGCAAAGTTGCAGGGTGCAGGCTAAACAAAAATCAGTAACATTTCTATATACTAGCAATGAACAATAAGAAAAAGAAATCAAGAAAAAATCCATTTACTTTAGCAAGTAAAAGAATCAAATATCTAGGAATAAATCTAACCAGGATATAAAGGATTTGTGCAATGTAAAGTACAAAACATTGCTAAAAGAATCAAAGAAGATATAGATAAATGGAAGACTTTCTGTGTTTATGGGTTGGGAAAGTAAATATTGATAAGATGTCAATATTTACAGATTTAACTCAATCCCAATCAAAATACCAACAACCTTCTTTGCAGAAATGGAAATACCAATCATCAAATTTATATGGAAGGGTAAGGGGCCCTGAATAGCCAAAGGCATCTTGAAAAAGAATCAAGTTGGAAGATTCGCATTTCCTGATCTTAAATCTTTCTACAAATCTACAGTAATCAAAGCAGCATGGTACTGGTACAAGGCGAGACACATAGATCAATGGAATCTGATTGAGAATTCAGAAAACAATCCTCACATTTATGGCCACTCGTTTTTTGACAAGGGTTCCAAGTGAACTCAACTGGTAAAGAATAATCTCATTGACAAATGGTGCTGGGAAAACTGAACACTCGTGTGCTAAAGAATGAAGATGGACCACTACTACACACCATGTATTAAAATCAACTCAAAATGGACCATAGATCTAAACGTAAGAACAGAACTATAAATTTCCTACAAGAAACAGGAGAGCCTCTTTAGGGCCTTGTATTAGGCAGTGATTTCATAGAGTTTCTACTCAAAGCACAAGCAACAAAATAAAAAATAGGTAAGTGAGCCTTCATCAAAATAAAAAATTTTGTGCATCAAAGTAATTTATCATAAAAGTAAAAAGAGGGAAGCAGATTTGGTTCAATTGATATCGCATCTGCCTATCACATGGGAGGTCCAGGGTTCAAACCCAGGGCCTCCTGACCCATGTGGTGAGCTGGCCCATGCGCAGTGCTGATGGGCGCAAGGAGTGTCATGTCATGTGGGGGTGCCCCCACGTAGGGGAGCCCCACGCACAAGGAGTGTGCCCTGTAAGGAGAGCCGCCCCACATGAAAAAAGTGCAGCCTGCCCAGGAGTGGCACCGCACACACAGAGAGCTGATGCAGCAAGATGACGTAACAAAAAGAGGCACAAATTTCTAGTGCCGCAGACAAGGATACAAGTGGACACAGAAGAACACACAGCGAATGGGCACTGGGGGGTGGGTGTGGGGGAAGGGAAGAGAAATAAAAAATAAACCTTTAAAAAAATTTTTTTTTAAGTAAAAAGACAGCCTAGAGACTGGGACAAAATATTTGGAAACCACATATCTGATAAGAGTTTAATATCCAGAATATATAAAAATGTCCTACAATTCAGCAACAAAAAGACAAACAATCCAATTTAAAAATGGGTAAAAGACTTGCATAGAAACTTCTTCAAAGAAGATACACAAATGGCCAATTAGCGTATGAAAAGATGCTCAACACCATTAGCCATTAGGGAAATGCAAATCAAAACCAAAATGAGATAACATTTCATACCCACTAGAATGGTTACTATTTAAAAGATGGGAAATTACAAGGGTTGTAGAGGATGTGGCAAATAGATACCCTCATTTATTGTTAGTGGGAATGTAAAATGATGCAGCCACTATGGAAGACAGCTTAGCAGTTCTTTGTAAAGTTAAGTATAGAATTACCATATGATCCAACAAAACCATGTCTAGGTATTCTAGGTAAATACCCAAAAGTATTGAAAGCAGGGACTTGAACAGATATTTGCACACTGATCTTCATAGAGGCATTATTCACAATTGCCAAAACATGGATCAACCCAGTGTCCATCAATCAATGAATGGATAAACAAAATGTGGTACAGACACACAATGGAATATTATTCAGCCATAAAAAGGAATGAAGGTCTGACACATGTAACAACATGGATGAACCAAGACTTCATGTTGAGGGAAACAAGTCAGACACAAAAGGATAAACATTGTGTGATCGCAATGACGTGAAATAATTGGAATAAGCAAATTCATAGAGGCAGAAACTAGAACATAGGGGACCAGGGGTTGGGGGTAGGGAATGGGGAGATAATGCTTAAATTGAACAGAGCTTCTATTTGGAGTGATGGAAAAGTTTTGGCAATGGTGGCAATAATAGCACAACATTGTGACATATTAACAGCAGTGAATTATATATTTGAATGTGGTGAAAAGGTAAATGTTTAGGTTGTATATATGTTACTAGAATACAATGATTTTTAAAAATCATGTAGAACTTAACAATACAATGAACCCTAATGTAAACCATGAGGTGAAGCTTTTTATGCAGGCCAATGCCATAAATGCTTCCACAGCCCTGAAAGAGAGGAAAGGTTTGCAGAGACCGTGGAAAGATGATAAAACCCCAGGTGAGTGATGTGATCCCTACTTCCGGAAGAAGGAAAAACCCTGGGGAAGCAGGCTCTATTGCTTGCTCATTCATTCTTATTTATGCACTTAACTATTGCATATTTTGAGTCAGGTACTAGGCTAGACACAGAAAACAAGGAGGAATAAGGCATGACCTCTGCCCACAAGAAGCTTTAGGGGGCGATATGAACAGTTATATAATGACGATATGGCATCCTGTGAGCAAAGGTACCCATGTTTGAGACATGGCAACTTGTCCACAGAACCACCTAGCATTAGGTGCAGGCCTAACAACAAGCAGACCTGCTAGTTGAGGAATAGCAGGGGATGGTTAATGAAAGGGTTAGTGGTCACATTGGTTGGGAAATGCCTGGATTAAATAAAATTGGACCTATTTCCTTGCTGCCGAACATCTCAGAGCCTTTGGATTGCTCTCCCACGGGCGAGCCTCCCAGGAGGGTTCTCCTAGGCAGCATTTCCTACCCTCCTGGAACCACAGAAATCCTCGTTTCACGACATCTTGTGGAATATGAGGTCTTTTGCACACACTTGGAAACACTGGGCTATTCAGACCAGTTCTGGCCAAGGTCAATACTTAGCAGACAACATGAAGATTTTTCAGGGCATCCGGCGTGATGACTAACCCCGACTTTTTCTAGATCATCATGGCTAGCCATTGATCCATGCCACATGAGACTAAACCAGTTCTCCCCAATCTGTGGTGTGCAAGCTAGACTCTAGCAGCTCAGCGGCTGAGCATCGTGTTAGCACAGGGGAGACCACCTGGCCTTCTGCGCAGGGTTGGGTGTCAGTCAGTCTCTCCTGTGGCCACCGGCTGACCTTCCTGGATTTCTGGGCAATTAGAGACATCTTGCATTGTGAAGGAAAATGTCACATTGGATAATCTTTGTGGTGATGACTCAAAAAGAGAATAATGAAAATTTTTAAAAATTAATCAAACCTTGAAATATAACCAGGGCTGGAGAATTTGTGAAATTGTATTTTATTGTCAGAGGCCAAGGACAGAACTGAGGAGAGAGAGAGAGAGATTTAAAAATGCTGGAGTGGGCAGAAAACACCCTGGAGTAAGTTCAAGTCCTGAAAATAAGTATCATAACAAATCATGAGCTCAATCCTTTACTCCTCGTCTCCTCTACTCCCCCACCTCCACCAGTGCTCATAAATTCTTTCAACCAAGAAAAATATTTCTTATGTGACTTCGAGTGGATTTACTGCCTCTGTTCTCCGTCAGCCCTTCCCCAATTATCAGCTCACTAACTATTTGTCACAGCCTTCCTGCGTGAGCGAGCCCCGAGTGCGGTGGCCGGGGCCGCTGCCCCAAGGAGCTGTGGACTTCAGCCCTTCCCTGCCCCGCGGGTCCCTGCGCCATCTGTGGGCCATCTCTGCTGAAATGGACCTCAGGCTCCATATTGCACGGTGGTCACATTTCAAACAAATGATAAATGCTGGTGGGTTCTAACTAAAGGGAGGAAAATATCTACCTAGAATATAGACAGTGACAAGAAATTCATCAAAGAAAGAAGAGGGACCCCCACGTTTTGGGGTAGAGCCTTAGGTGTTGGGTTTAGGGGTTGTATTATGTTCCTAGGGCTTCCATAACAAATCCCCACCAGCGTGGCTTAAAACAACACAAGTTTCTTCTCTCACTGTCCGGAGGCCGGAAGTGTGAGCTCAAGGTTCCAGCAGGGCGGCGCTCTCTCCGCAGGCGCTAGGGCAGGGCCCTTCCTGCCCTCTGCCAGGCTGGCCACCCCTGGCACGCCAACTTCCCCTCTGCTTTCACATGTCCTTCTTCTCTGTGAGTCTCTCCTCTCCTCTTCTTATAGGGACACAAGGTATTGGGTTTAGGGCCCCCCTAATCCAGTATGATTTCATCTCAACCCTTCACAAACTACATCTGCAAAGGCCCTATTTGCAAATAAGGTCACGCTCTGATCCCAGATGGACATGAATTTGGGGGTGGATGCCATTCAGCGCCACCCAGGGATCGCTAGGTTAGAATGATAGAAAGCTTCAAGCGACACTGACAAGATGGGTAATTGGCCTGGCTGAGAGTAGACCGTACCCTCAGATACCCTTAGGCTGACAAGTAAATAATTTTTGCCCTCCCTCCGTCTCACAAATCCAGCACTCAGCTGGTATGGTGGGTGCCTGACCACCTTTGAAGAGCTCGGGGCATGGAAAGTCAGTTTGGGCTCCTACGGCTCCAGGACAGAGGTTCTTAACCAGGGGTCCGTGAGGTTGAATTGAAAATGTTCAACTTATTCTCTTTATTTTCTCTGACCTCTAACTGAAATCTAATGTTTCCTTCACTTATGAATGTATGTGACAAATTATAGTAGTATTCATTTCATATCACTTTACAGTTGTTGCATATCTTGAAAATCGCTTATGCTCATCCATACTTTGAAATTACGGTCATTGTTAGACCCAACGCTAGTTGAGTGTCATAAAACTATCTGCCACTACATCCTGAGAAGGGGGCCACAGTTTTCACCTGACTGGCAAAGGGGTCTATGGAACAGAAAAGATTAAGAACTCCTGGTCTAAGGGAGAGCGCTTCTTTGCCGCCTTCATAGCGGGGCATGGAAGTGACTGGAAGCTTAACCGCAGCGCCCTCTCTCTGCTGCCTTCCGACCCCACCCTCCATCCCCGTCACTCTGTACCCCTCAATCTGCAGAAGCTGAATCGTCATCAGGGCCACTGGAGAGAAGCAGGCAAGAAGGTTTTTTGCGCTTTGAGCCCCCTTCTTTTCAAGATCTCAGGATGAGTTTTCTAGCAGCGGTGGGGGAATAAGGGCAAACATATCTCCTGCCTCTGCGTTTGTTATTTATAGGCTGTAGAACATCTGCTCATTGTAAGTCTGCAGAAACGTAAAACATGCAACACTGGTGGAAACAGATATGTTTTCTTTTATGTGCTAAAAGAAAAATTAATGAGGCAAATGTTGTTTCTATAGCCAACTTGGGATGGAGAAACACAACCTCCATCGCTGCCATTACAATCATGAGGCAAGAAATGAGACGGGAGAACAAAGACGCCTCATTTCAAATTCCTTTGAGGAAAAACTGCAGCTCTATTTAGGAAGCACCTCTTCTGAGAGCTGTGGAAAAGGATTCCAGAAATAAATACGCCTCCTCGGAGGGCCTGAGCCCTGGCCTAAGTCTGGGTCAGTCAGGGGTGGCATTAGAACCAAAGGTTGGAGGCAAGGAGTCGGGGAGAGGAGCAAATTTGTCAGGTTGGTTTGGTAAAGAGCCAGGTTGAGAGGGTGGGCAGATGCCCCGGTGGGGGGGGTTGAAGGATTAAAATGCCCGTCACTGCCTCGGGTCCCAGGTGAGCCACGGCCTGGAAGTGAGGAGGTTAGGCAGTAGTGTGGGGGCACGGGCTTGTCTCACACCAGGGAAAACCCGCCCTTGACCTCCACCATGTGGATCACGCCCTTGGACTCGTGGCATAGGAGAGGGCCAGCTGAGTGCTCTGCAAAGCACGAAGTCACAGCAGAAGAGGGAAAGAGAATCCGGGTCTGCAGGACAAAGCACCCAGGAGCCTAACTCTAGGTCAGCAGAGCAAGGCGAAGGCACCGGGCATCTAAACGGCATGGCGCGTCCAGCGTGGGCTCTCCAAGGCGCCCCTCTAAGGCTTTGTGGGGTGCGAGTGGCCCTACGGAGAATGACTGTAGCTGGGGACGAGGGGCAGGGAGGGCAGTGGGGGAGAGAGAGTGGGAGAGGGCATCTGTGTCGTGGCTGCAGATGTGAGCATGCAGCAGCTGGAGCAAGAGGGCACGAGCTGGGCAGGGCGATCCCACGGGGAGGGGGCCGCCGCCAGATGGGCCAGAGACAACGGCATAGGTCAACATTCTGCCCGAGGACGCCAGCGGGTGGGGAAGGGGCAGCGCTTGGCGGAGTCTCTGTTCATTTATTAAACATGTGCTGGGTACAGACCCGGGCCACAAACTCTCAAGACCGTCTCCCCTGAGACCCTTGGAGGGGGGGAGGCAGGGAACCCTCCCCTGGCCCTTTCAAACATCAAAGGAGGCTGTTAGGTCTTTTTTTTTTTTTTTTAATTTTTAATTTAATTTTTATTTATTTCTCTCCCCATCCCCCCATTGTCTGCTCTCTGTGTCCATTAGCTGTGTGTTCCTCTGCGTCCACTTGCACTATGTGGCTGCACTGGGAAACTGTGTCTCTTTTTTTTTGTTGCGTCATCTTGCTACGTCAGCTCTCCATGAGTGCGGCGTCACTCCTGGGCGGGCTGCACTTTTTTCAGGCGGGGCGGCTCTCCTTACGGGGCGCACTCCTTGTGCGTGGGGCTCCCCTATGCGGGGGCACCCCTGCGTGGCACAGCACTCCTTGTGCGCATCAGCACTGCGCATGGGCCAGCTCCACACGGACCAGGAGGCCCTGGGTACTGAACCCTGGACCCTCCATATAGTAGATGGATGCTCCATCAGTTGAGTCACATCCACTTCCCTGTGGGGTCGTCTTATCTGAGGTTGAATATTTATCACCAGGCTCTCCTCCTTGCACAGCCGAGTAACATCTGTGCCCTGACATAAAGGCCGGACTGCACTGATTAATTCAGTAATTCCTTAGTGTCATCTCCAGCTCCCAGCATGAGCAGTCAAAAAACTAACAAACTGCCACTTTTTTATGGAACCATGAAGAGAAAACAAAACGATGCCCTGAACACCCTTAAATGTGTCTTTTATCTTTCCTGAGGTACCTGCCTTGTTGTACCCGACTTCCCCAAGTGCTTGGAAACTCTGTGGAATTCCACCTGCTTTAAGCCGAGAGATCACCTACCTGGTTCGTCCCTCCGCTGAAAACCCACTTGGAGCAGTTCAAAAATCCTCCACGGGACCCGGCAGTTGAAGCTGGCCTCGGCCTGAAGGGTTACAGGATGACAACGGGGCTCCTCTGTGTGTGAGCAGCCGAGACATCCATCAGGCTAATGGCTGCGGTGCCAGGCCCTGCAGGACTCGCTCAGTTCCTGGGGCATTTTCCCCATGAAGAGCCCACTTATATAAGAACCAAAGCTAAAGGAGCTGAATGCAAAATTGCTGCCTCCATTGGGAACTGGAAAGTTCCAGAGACAGTTTCCTAGGGTCTCCTGCCAACGTGGAGTTTATTAAAATCATCGATCACAGAGTGGGAGGGCTGGAGGGGACAGTCAGCCACACTGCCATTACTCTCCCCGTCCCCCAGATAAGGCACTTTAATCTCCGCGTCGTAAGGTGGAGGGGGGCAGAGAAGGGTGCCCGGTGTTGGCAGGATACCCAGACCCCACCACCACAGCTTTCTTCCTCGCCATTCCTGTCCCTATGCCCCCAGGATTCCGAGCCAGTTCACTGATGGTTTCTCTGTCCTTTCAAACCGCTCCATGTATTGGGAAAGCTTCACTAAATTTTATATTTCCTTTTTTCCTTTTCTCCCACTTCCCTGCCCTTTTCGAGAAAAGGCAATGACGTTCTCTGTAAGATTTCCTTCCCCATATGCCCTAATCTGGAAGCCTTTCATTCCTTCTATCCTGGGCTTAGAATCAGATACCTAAGGTGGAAACCTGCAGCAGCCCTTTCCTAGCTAGGATTATTGAGCACTTTCCCCCTTGATCTCTCAGCCATGTGCCCCAGGGTCAGGGAAAAGCAGTTTTACTCTCATAATGCAAAAGGAGCTGCCCTGGGAATCAAGAGGCTGGGTTCAAACCTCAGTTCTAGACTGCCAGGCTGTAGAGGCTTCAGAAAATCACTTTATTCCTCCCAACCTCACCATCCTCATCTTTAAGTGGGAATAAATCAGGCCCATTTCACAGGAGGTTTGGAGAGATAAAAATGATTATGGAGGGAAGCGATGTGGCTCTACCACAAGGGAGATCCCGGTTCAGGTCCAGGTGCCTGCTGAAGAAAACGTGCAGATGCCGTGATGAGCTAGATGCCACCCCCCCACCTCCCACCCCGCAACGAGGAGATGCCACAAGCCAGTGGACGTCACAGCCAGTGGCTCAGGCCATTGGGCCCTTGTTCCCATGTGGGAGGTGCCAGGTTTGATTCCCAGTGCCTCCTGGAGAAGGCGAGCAAACAATGAGCAGGCAGCTAGGAAAACCATCTGGGGGATGAAGGGGAATAAATCAATACATAAACAAAAGGCATGCAAAGGAGTTTGGATTTTTTAAAAAACAGTTCCTTAAAAAAAAACAAACCATCATGGCAGAGCGTAGATTCTGTTACGTGGGCCGTAAGAGCAGCACATTATGACTCTTTCCTATTGTTGAGGTCCTGCACCTGGACGCTGGGTGAAACTGCCCCCGTGTCAGGCAGTGTCCAGCATTTGACCTTCTCTGAGAATTACCCCTTTACAGAGTGGGCCTGGGGGGCCAGTCTTGACTTGCACAAGCCTTCAGGCCTCAAGTTTATCGAGCAGGTGTGGTCACTTGACCGAAAAGGCTAATCATGGTCTCTTCCTAGGAATTCAGAGTCGGGCTTTTTAGAAACCCTGGTGGGTGCTTACTGGAACTGAGGACACGTAAATCTGGGAGATGGGGTGCGTTCATCCCCTAGGAGAAAGAAAGGGAAGGCTGAAGCAGCCACTGGCAGCCACCTTCCTTTCCTGTCCAAAATGTGAGGCTGTGGAGCCACGACTGCTGCCGCAGAAGGTGAACCGGCGGGTGCTCCAGGTGCCACTCTGGTGGTTGGCAGCCCGCGCTGCCAGGCGGGGAAGGGCACCCCGTCCCTGACATCCAGAGCCGACTGGTACCGTCAGCCAGGCCTTGGTGTTCTTGCTGGACCTGAGCGGTTTCCAGAACGTCTACACTGGGTAAGGCCACTCTGTGCCCTGGTGTGAGAGCGAGGCAAAGACAAGATCGTGCCATGAGCCTGTCCGACAACAGATCACGCTGTTCAGCCACAAAAGTAACCAAACTGCCCCCCTCCGGCTGATAGGAGGGAGGGCTGCTGCTTAACCGAGTAAAGCTATGGCCTGGGCCAGTCTTCTTCCTTCTAGACAAGATCTATTCAGAGTCCCACTCAATTACATCCACTTTGTTTTTTTATTTTTTAATTTTTAAGGAAACTTTAGATTATATAGAATGTTACATTGAAAATATAGAAGATTTCCATACACCCCACCCCGTCCCCCTGCCACACTTTCCCCCAATACCAACACCTTTCACTAGTGTGGTACATTTGTTGCAATTGATGAACACACTGAAGCGCTGCTACTAACCACGGTCTATAGTTCACATTATGGTTTACACTCTCTCTCTCACAGTTTTGTAGGTCACGACAAAATATATAATGGCCTGCATCCATCATTGCAATGTCATGCAAAGCAATTCCAATGTCCCCAAAATGCCCCCATAGCACACCTATTCTTCCCTCTCCCTCCCTCAGAACCTCTGGTGGCCACTGCCTTTATATCAGTGTTACAATTCTTCCATTGCTAGAATAATAAATCTACTTTAGTCCACAGTTGCTTTCCTCCCTTATGTTTGTTCATTTCTCAATCTTGACGATTTGGGGCATATCCGCTTCTTGATGGCACCCAATGGAGAGCAAAGCCCCATGTCCTTAACCGCCCCCACCCCCGCAAGTCACCGAACACAAGCCCAAGCCTATAATAAAACGTTTCTGACAACTTTTTACTGAAGTGCCTGTGGTCTCCGTGGCATGCGTTCTTCCTTCCTGAAACAGGTAGTAAACCCAACTTGTTCCATGACAGGTGTATTTTCTTGTGCTCTTTGGCTCAGACCTTTCAACTTCCTGTTCCCCTCATTTGAGACTCCAGCCACCCCTCCAATAAGCAGTCTTGAAATATTTACTAAATGCCAGCCGTGGGCATGGCTTTGTAGAGACTGCCAAGCCCACTCATCACGGCTTTAGAGAACGTCAGCACCAGGAGGGACTTCAGTGCTAGCCCAGGCTTCCATTCCACAGCCTAAGATAGGGAAATCTAGAAAGCTAAAGTAACTGTCCAAGGCCACACAGCCATTTTTTTTTTCAGAGTTACAGTTAAGAACTAGATCTTCTGACTCCCGTTCTAGTGCTCTTTCTAGGCCATGCTGCCCCCACATCTTGTTTTATCCTTTATATTTTAACATCTCTGTGTTGTGGGCATCAAGACTAGACCATACTACCCTAAAAGGGCAATTTTGCCTATGTTATGGTGATTAGCAGCTTATTTTTTTTAATAGAGAATAGAAGTCACCGTACCTGAGTATATCCCGAAGCCCACATACTTCAAGCCTTGAAAATGGTGACAAGCTCTCCCTGCAGATGACTCTGGCACCTCCTGGAATGTCACTGCAAAGGATTTGAATGGCACAAAGGGAGCCATTACTATGTTCTCTGTACTCTGCGGTCTTTCTTTCTCCATAATAGCCTCTCAGCTTAATTGTCTCTAATCAAGTGTCCATTTATCTGCCTCAATCCTTCTAAGTAAAACAATAATGGGAGTCCTGGTGCCCTGCTTCTTGTCACAAGAGAACAGGGTATAATTTCTCATAGTTAAGGAGACCCAATTATTAGGACTTGAACGACATTCCTCTCACTGTTACAATATAGTCTCTTTTGCATCTTGATGAAAAAGTAATTTGTGTGTTGGGAGCAATACCAAACCTTTTCCCGTGTAGATGATCTAAACACCAATACCTACCTCAGCAGAAAAAAATATCAAAACAAAGGGAAAATTCAATAATTCAGTTGATGTCTTCAATGTCTCCAAATTCAGAAGAATTTTCCCGATTTAGAAGCATCTTAATTGAAATCTCTCTTCTGTTCAAGTTGGCGTTCATCAATTTGATAACAATAAACGCATTCTATTTAAGATGAAAGCAAATTTTCTCTGATCCCTGGAGCGCAATAATGGAACCCTCATTTTATTGAACACTGATGTCATTCCTGGGCAAAAAAGGTGCAGTTTAAGAATCAGAAGCTGTTCGTTGTCTCTCCTGGGCCCAGGGCTCCCTCGCCTTCCTTGGTAGCTGGGCTCTGAACTCCCAACTCCAACTCAAGTGCTGCACTTGGGTTTTATTTTGGGGACAGCTGTGTAAGATTTCAGTTTTTAAAAGGCCTTTCCTGCCAGTAGCAATGAGCATACCTCATCCACCGATCTTGGATTCTGAACCTCTCACCCCATCAAAAGGAATTAGGACTCATTTTAAAAAATAAAATATTCAAGGCCGAGAATATGAAAGTACATGGTGAGCCTATGGCATCTTGTGCCAGAAAGCAAAACAGAGCTCCGAGACGAAGAGGCTCCTGCCGAAAAGGTCCAGAAACCAGCCTGAAGGGGCCCACATTGGCCAAATCAAATCAAATGGAAGAAATCCATGTGAACATAGTGATAGTCAAAACAAAGGGAAAGAGAGAGAAGGGCCGTGTGGTGGGAAAGAAAGTCCTCCTTTGCCAAACAGCCACTAATGAAAGTAGAAGGAATGATGGAATTGGGAAATTGCTCTTTTGCTATTTTGCAACCCTCAAGATAATGACTGTTTCAGGGAAAGAACACCAAACTCATGGAGTAGAAGGTTGCTAGGAAGCAGAATATTTGCAGGGCCAAAGTATCAGCCCCCATTTTTGCTGCTCATCACAAAAAGGAAAAGAGACCTTCGCAGTGAAGGACCTGGTGGTGAAGCCGGTCATCATCTGTAGTGGGACAACTTGCTATGGTGATGGGTCTACCGATGTGATGCAACACAAAATACACAGCAGCACCTAGGCAGAGAACTTGTCAAAAATGTTTGCCCTGAATCTAATTAAGCCTCTAGATGGAGCTTCAGTGTACAGGAAGTATAGGCGATAAAAGAAAACGTTAAATGACGCATAATAAGCAATCAGACAAATCCAGAGTGGGGGACATTCTATAAGAAAACAGACTGGACTCTTCATTAAATCAATGTAATTTTTTTTAAAATTCAACATTAAAAAGAGACTAACCACATAAATCAGCCATACACCAGTTATGAACCTTGATTGAATCTTGGTCCAAAAATAAACATTTATGAAGCACATATTTGGACAACTGGGGGGATTTGAATATGACTAGGTATTAGATGATTGTATTAGTCAGCCCAAAGGAGTGCTAATGTAAAATACCAGAAATTGGTTGGTTTTTATAAAGGGTATTTATTTGGGGTAGGAGCTTACAGATACTAGGCTGTAAAGCATAACTTACTTCCTTCACCAAAGTCTATTTTCACGTGTTGGAGCAAGATGGCTCCCAGCACCTGCGAGGGTTCAGGCTTCCTGGGTTCCTCCCTTCCAGGGTCTTGCTTCTCTTTCCTCTGTGAGCTTACTTCCTGGGGCTCTAACTTAAGGCTTCAGATCAAACTCCAACATCAAAAACCCTCAACCAAGGGGTGGGGACTCAACGCCCTAATGACGTGGCCCAATCAAAACCTTAATCATAACTTAATCATGCCCAGGTACAGACCAAATTACGCACATAATCCAATATCTAATTTGGAATTAATAACCATATCAAACTACTACATTGATATTGCAGAATTATGGTTTCTTTTCTGAGGTATGATAATGGTGGTGTGAGTTTGTAGGAGAAAGTCCTTATTCTTAGGAAATACACACCCAAGTAGCCAGGGGTAAAGTTCATGCTCTTTTTGCAGCTAGCTTTTAAAATGATGAGAATCCGGTGTGTGGTGCAGTTCCAAGGCCTCAGCTGAGCTGATGCTGGGAGTCTGGACCTGGGATGGCCCTTCAGAGTTGGGAGAGGAGAGTCTGGGCTATTACTCCCCCGCCACCCCACACCCCGATGCCAACCAGCCGTGGACGGGGCTGCCCTGGAGGGTTGACCCTCAGCTCTAATGCAAGATCTGGGCAGTACAGCACAGCCTCCATTCAAAGCTAAAGGAGACCCAAGAAACATCCAAAACATTTGTATATGTGAAATTTTCCATTATAAAAACTTCTGAGAAACGGTGTGAAAAGGGAGTTGTATTTTTCCCTGAAAACATTTAATAATACTGGCCTAGAATCATTTCATCCTTACAAAATACCGTAAGTACTGAGGTCATCCCTGTTTTAGAGATGCAAGAACAGAAGCAGAGACAAGTCAAGTAACTGGCCCGAGGTAAGTGGTAGAGCTAGAACTCAAGTCCAGGCTGTCAGACTCAGAAGTGCTGGTTTAAACCACGACACGGCCCTGCCTCTCTATCTCCCCTGTCCTCGCCTCCTGCCCCACCCCCACCCCCTGTTCCTGCCTGGTCCACCGCCTTTTTTGCCCCAGGACTGGTTCTCATCCAGCACCCAGCTCCATGTGCAATCAGTTCATATCCCCCACCACAGAAACCACTTTCTTCCTGATTCCAAGCCTGCTCCATCTCAGGTATTGAGGAAGGGGCCCACTGACGCCAGTTTAGCCTCCATGTGTCCTTTGTTCCAGAAATCTCCTTTGCTTAGAGCAAAGAGGGAAAGAATGAGTGGCCAACAGAGGTGTTCACACATAGGTGTCTCTTTTTTCTCCCCAGCGGGCCCTATGTCTCTCAAATAGTCAGACTGGAACACATTTCCATGCAGCCACCTGGAAACATGATTCCCCTCTGATCTCAGAGATTGTCCCAGAGTCTGGCTGATCTTGCCTGGCCCCCTTTCTTCTGGTGATGCCTCTCTGCAGGATCCTATTACTACTTTCCATAACTAGCTTCTGGGAGAATCCACTCCCACATACATGTGGTCTCTCAGCCTATCTGTGTCTGAACCCCAATTGTAGTATCCTTAAGGTTTTGTTTTCATTTCCCCCAAACCCTATTGCTCACATATATTAATACATGTATTATATAATGTAACACAATATATTTATATAATTTTTATAAATATATATAAATTAACTCCTAGATATATAAGATGAGATGGTCAGCTCTCATGTCACCTTTTGGAAATCTTCCAGTTCCTCTAAGCAGAGGTAACAGCTGTGTCTAATGCATTGCCTCAGAGTCTAGTCCACTTCTGTTATAACTCAAGATTTTACTGCAATTTATCTGTCTCTGTATTTGTCTTCCCCACTAACCTGAGAGCTACTGTGGGCAAGAAGCCTCATGGCTTCTTTTTCTTCATATTCCCAGTGCCTGGCACATAATAGGTATACAAAACTGTTCATTGTATGAATTAATGAATGAATCAACTAGTCAACAAAACAACTGTATTTTTAAGGAATGATTCAATCCAGCAGGACATGTGAGGGTGGTGAAGGGCTCCTAATGTAGTCCACCCTCCTACCTAGACAAGCCTAGCCAGCGTTAGCACTTCCAGAAGGCTATTATTCTTTTCAGAATGGAGGTTCTTGAAATTAGAGAGAGAGGGAGAGCAAGAGAGAGATAGAGAGAATGTTCTTCATCTGTTCTACACAGAGACCAGTGGCACTAAGACCTTCATAGATGTTTAATATTAATCAGCAATTCTATCCATGGCTTAATTTTTTAAAAATTGCTTTCCTTTATTATCCCTCACATGTATGCATCATTCTAGCTTGTAAGCTCTTCAGGGAGAGGACCGACCAATCCTTTATAATATATTGATACAATTCCAACAACTGGCGATATTTAATCTGCATCAAATTATAAGTAGCTGTAGCTGTTAGCTTAGAAACTGCCTAGGGAACAACCATTAGCTAATGAACAAACAGCTCAGGGATCAACCACATGCCATTATCTATGGCTGTGTCTCCAAACAACCCCACATTTTAATTATTTGGCAGAGTTCTTCTTTGTAGTCATAAAAGAGCTCAGCGGTTGGTTCTAAAACTGTTTTGCCTGGCAGCTTTTAATTTCAGCAATATGCACAATTATTTTTGTTACACATGCAGCCCTTGCCCTCTCTCCACCCCATCCCTCCAGAACGCTGTTGATCGCTCTCTGGCTGGGGCACCATGGGCTCTTGTGGGCTTCTCTCTGTACCTTGCTCCATAGCAACAGGAGGACAGCCCAGCAGCTTCAACCTTAGGAAAGATGGGAACCGAAGGGAACTGGTTCTTAAATAGTGGTGGGAGGATGAGCAGGGGGCTCAGGGGAGGAGGGAGAGATGGATGGATTTAATATTGTTGAGTGCTCACCATGTGCCAGGTATGATGTCAGACATTACATACATCCTTTCATTCAACCCTTCCAAGAACCTTACCTATTGTGTTCAGTCTACAGAAGAGAAAATTAAGTTCCAGCTTCCAAGGTCACACAACTAGGGTGTGGCAGAACTCACACCAGCCATCTTTGAGTCCAGAGTTCACACTCTTTCCATGACACCGGGCTGGGAGCCCCGATTCTGCCCATGGTCCTCTGCCCATCACTTTTGCCCTGGTGTAGACCTTACCTGTGGAAGCACCTCTTCCACTGGTGTCTAATAATACTGATGACTAAATCACAGTGCACTTTATCATAGGCCAGCCCCAGGCCAGAGTCGTCTCTCTGCCTCAGCCCTGGTCAGTCCTGGAGCCAAAAGTCTGTGGATCTGAAAGTTCCATATGCATTCTCTCCTCTAGCCAGCAGACCAAGAATGATGGTTTTCACTGAATGAAACATTTTGAACTTCTTTCAATCTCTTAGGAAGACATGTATTGAAAAGAGACAAACAGCTTAGAGAAATATCCAATAGTGATAAAAATCCTGCTACTAATAAATCACAAAATCTATATCTCTTCTTGCACAGGAAAAAAAAGTAGACTATCACATCTTCCAGGAAGATAGCTATGTTATCTCTCTTTTGGCTTAGTTTTGGTGGAAAAGAATAACTTTCTCTCAACCTCACTTTTGGCCAACAGTCTTTGTTTGGGATTACTTGGTTGCAATTTACAAACACAAAAAGCAATTCAAACTCGTTTAGGCAAAGAAAACTTAGAAAGAGACAGAGTGTCTTACAGAAGTCCAGACCAGTGAGTACAGCCAGGCTCCTAAGGGACTAAAACCGTGAATTGAAGAGTCAGTATGGGGGAGTAGATGTGGCTCAAGGCATTGAGCTCCTGCCTACCACATGGGAGGTCCCTGGTTCAGCTCCCGATGCCTCCTAAAGAAGACAGAGGGCAGGCTTGGCAAGCTGATGCAACAGGATGCTGTAACAAAAGACACAAAAAGAAAAAGAGACACAACAAAAAAGAGAACGGAGGTGCCTCAAGCAATTAGGTGCCTCCCTCCCATATTGGGAGACCCAGGTTTGGTTCCCAGTGCCTCCTAAAAGAAACAAGGAAGATAAACAGACACAGCAAATACATACAACAAAGGGGTAGGGAAAGATAAATAAATAAAACAAAACGAAATAGTCAACAGAGAATAGAGAAACTTCCTCTGTCTCCTTGTGTGTGTGCCTGATACTACAGAGGTTGAGTTAGGCTTACACTCTACATACCTTCAGGGAGCCACACATCTATAATGATGCCTTTTAAGAAATACCAATTAAGTCTTTATTGAATAGGATTAACTCAATACTCAGCAATTCCCCAATATGTCCTACACGTTGTCTTCAAAAAGGCAGATTCTCTCTCAGAATTTGCCGCAGCCTACAAATGCAGCAGTCTCTTGATCTTATTTTTCTAATACAATGGTTTATTATTTTCTAGTCATTTCAAGATAATTTATTTTTTGGTTCATAATTGGAGGGGAAGTCAAATAAGTCATTTTTTAAAATATTATGAGCTAGTAACTCAGTGAACTCTAAGCAGACATATGTCTTTAAAATTAATTTGGAACATCCCAACTGACCTCGGCAGGCACAGTCCAGCAAGTCCAGGGGCTTGAGAAAGAAGAGCTGTGATTAACCCTGTCAAAGATGAAATGGCTAGTGTCAAACTCTTCCAAATTATACCCATGCTTGGCCAACTACTCTCCTTCTGGATGCACCTTAGTACTGAGAAACTATCATTGAAGGGACATACACTTAAACATTTAATAAATCTGTGATCGCAACCCAAGACCATAATTAAACCTTTGTGAAAGTGAGCCAGGTGGAACACAGAACACAGCAAAGGGAAGAGCAGATGAAGATGCTTGTTTTAAGTCATGGTCAGAAATTCTGAGTCTTTTGGTATTCTTTGGACCATGATTTCACTTGGATCTAGTGACAGCACATTTACAAGGAATAAAAGACCAATTTCAATGGATATTTAAGGAGGAGTTAGACCAAAGAGTTTTCAATGATGCTGGCAATTTGAAACTGATCTTGAATTCAGCCATTGCCGTAACACAAGAATGATTTGTCATAGGGCAGCATAGAGCTAATAAATAAAGCACCATGCATCTAAGGCCTACTGGAATAGAAGAAACTTGAGGTTATCACATAATGTATACCAAATAGGGCAAGTAGCCCAGTAATGTAGAGAGAGGCATCAATATGAAGAGAAAACCATGGGCCAAGAGACCTGTTTATCATCCTGTCTCTGCCACTAAAATACCTGTGATCTTGAACAAGTTATTTCACCTCTTAAGAATCTCAGGTTCCCATCTAAATACAAAAAAAAATTACAGAAATGTCATTTGCTTTTCAAACTACAAGATTCCCCACCTGGGAATCTTGTTATAAAGCAGATTCTGATTTAGTAGTTCTGGGGTAAGTCTGGAGATTCTGGGTAATCCACAGACCACACTTTGAAAAGCAGGGTATTAGATGGTCTCCTTATTTCCTGCTAGTTCGAAAGTTTGCTCATCAATTGGGAAACAGACAAGAGGAAGTTCCAAAAGCTTCATAAAACCTGATAATTATCTGGACATTTCCTTTCAGGGCTTTTTCCTAGGCATATAGATGGATAAATTGGTTTTAACTAAATGAGGAGTACAGTGAATATATATATGTTTGTGCTCATTTACAAAATAATATTATGAGTGTTTTTCCCATGACACTAAGAATTCTTGAAAATGGTGCTTTTAATGTTTCACAATACTCTTTCATATGAATGTGCGTTATTTATATAACAATTGTTTGGCATTTAAGTTGTTTGAATTTTTTTGCAATTTTAAACATCATTAGAACTTCTTTATTATTTTTTCTAGTTATCATTCATTCAGCATTTACTAAATGCCAGACCCTCTGTTAAATGCCTTACATCCTTCATCTCATTGAATCCTGACAATCGCCTTTCAGGCTGTGTACTACTATCGTTTCTATTCTGTTGAAAAGGAAACTGTGACACGGAAAAGTCAACGACTTTCTTGGAATGACACAACTCATAGGTCGCAGAGGCAAAACCACTTTGGGTCTGTCTGACTCCAAAGCCATGCTCATAAACACTTGCAGTAACATCTTAAACCTAAGTCCCTGAGTGCCTCTCTGATGATTTCATTAGGATAAAATTTTTTCGTCCATGTGTGAATACTTTTATTTAACCATAAAAGTGTTACGTTTCCTTGAAACAACTCAAGCAATTCAGGAATATGAAAGAAAGACGAATGTTCTCTTCTCCCACCTTCCTTGTTTCCTTAAGGCATATTTCCTTTCCATACACGTTCTGTGCTTAAACAGCACAAAGGAAGGCAGAAATCGGGTTTTGCTCCCATTTATCTCCAGGGCCTGGCACAGTGCTGGGTAGGCCTTAATGAAATTTGTTGAAATAATAAATGAATAAATGAATGCTGAGTTTATTTTTTAATAAAAATGGGATTTTACTATATATGTTTCTCTGGAATTATTTTCACGTAACCGTATATCTCAAGCTATTTTCCAGGACAAAATAAATCTAATTCTTTGTTAAACAACTGTATAATACTTCCTAATATGGATGCACCATTATTTATGCAGCCAGTCCCCATAAATGGACCCACATGTTTATAGTTTTGGGGGCTACTAATGATGTTGTATTGAAAACCCATATGTACCGTATACGCTGATATTTTTATGTCTAGAGGATAGATCATTAGAATTGGGATTACTGGTTCCAGTATATTTCCGAAGGGAAATATATTTTAAATTTTAATACATAACACCAGGTAATTTTCCTGAAATGCCAGCTCACATTCAGTCTGTAATAAGCACAGTGTGTAAAGGTGCCCAGATCCCCAAACCCTCACCACCATCTCGGTCTCCTGCATTTTCACCCTCTGATGGGTTAAAGCTATCTTGGTATTCTGATTTGCATTTTCTTTATTACTAGTGAGGTTGGCTGCCTGCCTTTTACAATTTCTTTCTTCTTTTTTTTTTTTTCTTTCCTTGCATGGCAGGAAACTTGCTCTAAGTAAAACCACAGGATTAAAGGCTCTGAGCATTTTTAAGGGGTTTGACGCTCGGCCAAATCGCCTTCCAACTGATGACCTACACTCCCACAGGCAGTGCAGGCAACCTCCGGCTTCACCAAACTAGGTATTATAATTCTAAGAAGGAAAAGAAAGGTCCTTGCCAGTTTGAGGGTCTCTGCTGATTTTCTCACCTTCCTGACAAAAGGCCAGAAGACGGCAGCGGGGGCGGGGCGCCTTGCTGGAAGGGCTGCAGTCAGCCAGGGGCTGCAGCATTTCCAAGAACACGGAGGAACTGGAGAAAGTGCCCCTCGCCTGGTCCAGAACCAGGGGGCTGGTGCAGGGGGTGAGGGCCGGTCGACACCGATGTTTTCTGCTGCACGGAGTTGGGAGGGATGGATGTGCCTCTAATAATGAAAGAGCTCGATCTCTCCCTTCACATTCTAGGAAGAGTTGGTGACAGACGGGCCCAGTTCAATGGAACAGAATTTAATTGAAATGAACCAATACTGCTCAGCATTTGCTCTAAGCAAAGCCCCGGCCTGGGCAGCAGATTCTCTGCTCCACTGTACTGCACAGACAAAAACGCAAAAATCCTACAGCAGAGGAATGTGCGCTGCTTGCGTGGGACACTGAGCTGTGTATGGTCGGTTGAAATAGAGAGGGGGGTACATCCAAGTGGTGGGACCAGGAAAGGCTCTCTCGACAGAGGTCACGAGGTTCGAGGGGTTGCTCAGCCCCCCGAGGAGCAGGTGCTCTGCTCCCGCACCTCCCCAGCCGCTGCAGGCAGCAGTTTGGCAGCCCCCAGGGATCACCCGTCCCCTTCTCCTGGACCCTAGACCTACAGGTTGATCAGAAGCCATAGGGGATTTCACCTCCTTCTCTCCTCTAGCCGGAGAGTCAGAGGCTCAGTTCACATCACGAGCATCTGGGGCGCCCCAGCTTGGCCGAGCTGGGGTTCAGTCGGGCTGTTTAAGGAAGACTCGTCGGTGGCCCCTCTGAACGTGGGGGTGCAGGGGGCTTTGGCTCTGCGGAAGGAAGAAGAGTGGTGCCCCGTGCGCTAGAGCAGAGGGGAGAGACTGGAGAGCAGGAATGAGCTTTGGTCTGGGTGGGTCCTGCTCTCCTTGACCCTCTGGCTGACCTAAGAGAGGCATGCTGAGCCCACAGGAGGAGGCACTGAAGACTAAAGCATCCTGAAAGGCTGTGAGAGTCTGGATAAGACGAGATGGGTTCGGGCCAAGGCGAGTACTGCAGAGCTGCACTCCCCGCCTCTGCTCACCTGGTCATAAACCTGAGGCCAGCCTTGCTGCCCGAACCCCCGAAAGTCAGTGACCAGCAAAGGCAGCGTTCTAGAATCCATATCCTACGCTTCATGCTATCCAAAGGGATCAGTGGAAATCCCCAAATCAAAATCCAGATTCGTGGGTAAGAACTTTCAGGGGATCCAGAACCTCTTTAACTGAATTAAATTCCCATCAGTAGTGTTGTCACTACTGCACCCTGAACATGGTAGATGTTTAATACTTGACTAGACGTGATGTGATGTGCCAATCTAATGCATATATAGGTACTTCAATAATATTGGATCCTGAAGTTTGCATTAACTCTAACCACTTCTTTTTCTACCTCTCCAGATTACTCACTCATTAAGGCCCCTCACAACTCTCATAAAGGCTGGTGCAGAATGCCGGAGGAAACGGAGTTAGAGGCATGAAACTTCCGTGGGCTCCAGGCCTCATTTTTTTCAGTTTACCCATCTACTTCCGCCTTTCCCTCTTCCTCTAATTTCCCTTCTCACTAGAACTCCACAGAAAACAGATACCTTTTATTTCTCTAGTGTCTCTCTTCCCAATTTCTGGTTTGGTAAATGCCACATTTTTGCGTGTGGCTCCATCTGTCAAAGACGAAACTAAGTTCGAGACAAAATTAACCAAGGCTGTTTATTTCATAAACAGGCACCAAGGGAACACATCTGCCGTTATTTTCATTTCAGCTGGGGTTCAAGGGTGCCAGAAAGGAGGGAGGGGGTGTTATAGAGTGAAAAGGAGACAGGCCGAGGGGGCCTCTGGCCCCTTCTAAGGGGCGACCTTGGAAGCAGAAAGACTTTCTCATTGGTCTCCAGGTGGGTTCAGCTGCCCTTGGTTGGCTGCAAAGGAACAAATGAGCAGTTTGGGAACATTTTAGAAGAGGAAAGTTCACTCATTGTTGTGGTGAAGGGATTTCTGTGGCCATTTCCTGGAACGAGCAGGGGCATTGATGGGGCACTTTTTCATGCTTACGAGATGCTTGCAGCCCGGGCGGGCATTCTCTCACATCAAAAGCCAGGGGTAGAATGAAAAAAAAATCTAATCTTTGCCAGAAGTTAATGAACTAATATCTTGATTCTAGAATCGCGTTAGCAGTCATTGGGAGGTATCCATTCAAAGGCCTTTATACTTCCTTTTAATGTCCCCACCCCGCTGAGCGGCGTGAAGTCAGGCCTTCATCAGATGCCCTGCCACCTTTGGGCGCAGCCTGAGCAGGCTCGCCTGTCCTCAAGGCCTCAGTGGCTGTCCCCTGCAGCTCAGGCGCTGGAACGCTGCCCCTGGCCTGCCTGGGCATTGAGCTGCTCTGACCTCACTCTCACCTGCACCCCTCACCCTAGCTTAGGCTCGTTTTCCCACAAGGACAGTGGAGAGCAGGCCGAGACTCTTTGAAAAGCTTGGCTTTTTTGCCAGGGCTGACAAAAGAAAGGCACAACATAGAGACCAACTTACCACAGACCATTAGCCCCTGAGGGGCCTCCCCCTGACTTCTTCCCAGGTGGCCACTGTGGCCAATCGGCCATCTTCCTACTCCCCGAGAAGAATACCCGTTAGATATCTCCTGAAGAAAAGACTTCTCGACCTCCACAGAGAAGGTCCCTGGCTCCACCTCCACCATCTTGATTATCTTGAGGAGGATTGACCTCAACCAGGAATGGACTTCTGTGGTGAAACTCGTTGCCCTCGGGAACGTTCCACCCTCAGTCACAGGGGTGTGGTCTTACCCTCTGGCTGTAATTAAAATTTGTAAGAATACAGTGGTTCACCCCAAGTACCTTCCAGCCTGACCAGTCTTAGGTAAGGCCGAGGGTTTGCCCTGGGTCAGGGGACCCTCTGTGGGAGCTGTACCATGCAAGGATCTTTGTAGACCGTGTTTCGAATCCTGCAAAAGGCACAGCAAAGTGGGTATTTGTTAACCTCATTTTACAGATGAGGAAACTGAGGCCCAGAGGTTAAGTAACCAGCCTAAGATCGCTCAGCTGGAAAGAAGTGGAGACAGAATGTGAACTCAGCTCTTTGTTTCTCAAGCCTCTGCTTCTTTCCTGCGGCTGGAGGCTGTTGGGTGTGGTTGAGCACAGCCATCTCTCTCCAGCCATCTCTCTCCAGATTACCCGTCAGGGGATGCACTGAGTCCATTTGCTGTAGATCCCCATTTAGCTCTCCCTCCCCAAGGTTTGAATTCTCGGTCAGACACATCCTTCTTCTGTTCTCTCCTCTGCCTCCTCCTCCTCTTTATCTTCTTTCCCTCTCCTCCCCCTTCATCTCCTAAATTTAGAGCAAGGTTATGTTTTCCTATTCATTTTGCAACCTTGCACGTGAGACGCTACTGGCGTGTGCAAGGGGCAAGTCCCTTGTCTCTTCCTGGGAGCACTTTTGCTTTCCAAGGAGGCCAGTGTGGCTGTCCCTGATCCCAGCTCTCTGGAATAGCTTAATTTCTTCTTAAAATGTCAGAGTGCAAGGGCCGTGATCACATAAAGATTGAAACTGCCAGCACACGTTAGAGGTCCTTGGAGAAGAAAAGTTGCCTAATTTGGTGGCCAGTTTCCAAAATTCCCCTTGGTAATCCTTCCTCATGACTGTTTCTCTTTTACAAAATAGTTTCCAGAATAGTTTGGAATTTGCCTTCAGAGGTGTCAGAGCACCTATCACAAAACACACTCCGATGGCAAAATTATCCAAAACAAATGGTGACTGGAAGCAGCACACGCTGGAATGTGCTTACTAATGGCTTGGGGATAAGGATTTTTATTCGTCTTTCAGGGTTGTGTTTTTTTTTTTCTTTTTTAAATCAACTTGAGGACTGCTCGTAAAATCAAAATAAAGCAAAAAACTGAAAAGAAAAAGAAAATCTGGTTGGATCGTTCTGGTTAAGAAACCCACTACTGAGAAAGAAAAGGCGGGTCACGTCTGTTAAGATACCGCTTATAACTCACTGACACGAAGGACACGTGACACATTTCCTGAAAGGAAAGTCTCTTATGCCAGGCTTCACTGGCTCGAGGGATTCCTTCTGCTGTCCCCTGGGAAGAGACACAGGAGGAGAGAGGCTTTCCATCTCGATTGCCGGAGGATTTGTCTCACATTTGGGCTCGTTGTTGACTGGTTCTTTTTGGCTCTTTTGCTTCCATTTGAGGCCCTGAAAGTTTTGAAAATGAGGAAGCAAGGAAAGTCATCCTTGGAGGACATAAGGCAGTTAAGGGGATTGAGGGGGTTGGTTTTTAATAGGTCATTGATTCTCTGAGCATGAACCCTGGTTTCAGCGGGTGATTTTTGGGTTCATACTCAAGTGTTTGTCTATTCCCTGTCCACAAAGAAACTGCTATTCATTTGCCCCAGCTAACCTTTCAGCCTTCCTTCTTTATTTTTACGTTTGCAGAGTCAAGTCTTAGTTGCAACAATAAATGCCCTAGGAGAAAAAATAAATGCCTGGATTGTAAGAAATTCCCATCATCAAGAGAAGTAGGACCAACCTTAATTAGAGCTGATAGAAATGAAATTCTACCACTAAAATCTGTACCCTAACTAATTAGAGAGGTCAACAAGGTTGCCAATTACAAGGTCAATAGCACTTCTCTATGGCAACAAAATTCAACTACAAAATATAATCAGAAATTAGATGGCACTCACCATAGCAACAAAAGTTATAAAGTGCACAGTACTTTAAAAAAATATGTAAAACCTCTAAATAGAAGACATTCTGAATAAATGGAGACAGTTCATGTTATTGGATGGTACAACATAATTTTGTAAAAATGGTCATTCTTGCCAAAATTAATCTATAAATTTAATGCGATACCAGTTAAAATTCCAGCCAGATTTTTTGACAAATGTGATAAAGTTATTTTAAAAAACATGTGGAAGAGATCATTTTCCCACAAATAGCTAAGTCAACTTGGATAAAAAGATGATCAAAGAGAAGAAGGAAAACTTGCCCTATTAGCTCTGATCATACTACAAGCCTAGTAACAAAATAATAATGGTATTAAAACAAACAAATAAACTGATAAAGTACATTAAAGTGCTCAGAGATAGAGCTGTGTATGTTATTAGGTGTGTGTGTGTGTGTATGTGTGTACAGGAACCTAATAAATGGCATAGGTTGTACAACAAAACAATGAAAACTAATAAAAACCAATTAGTAGATGGTGTTGGGAAAGCTTGTTCACTATAAACAGAAACATTAAAATAAAAATGGACGCCTGTTGACTTTGTTTTCTAGTCCTAGGTCTATCATGTTTACTGTAAGTCAATTAACCCATTGGAGGCTGAGATTCCTCACTGATGTATAACCCTTTGGCATTTGTTGACCCACCTGGTTCAGTCTCTCTCAGAGATAATTTCCAAAAACCAATTCAACGGACACTAAACAATTAAAAGGAATTCTAGTTCTTAAACATTGGAAGGGATCCGAGTTTATAGACCATAGTCATTAAATTCCCTTTCCTCCCTTACCTACGCATTGACTCCAACGATGCTTACTTCAATCCCACCCCAAAGGGGGGAGGGGGAGAAATAAATAAAATAAATAAAAAATAAAAAATAAAATCTAAAAAAAAAAAAGGCAAACCAAGTCCCACTAAGAGTCAGTCAGGGGAGATATGGGCCAATTAGCTAATCTGGAAAATTCCCTTTTATAGAAAAGAGAAAATAGTTTCAATACAAGCCTTTTTGTTTGTATTATAGATGGGTTCCTGTTTGGTTTGTGTATTTAAATGGAAGATAGACTTGAGGGCAAACAAGATGCCTAGGCCCCTCCTTGCTCCGTGTATGTTTGCTGGCAGGTGAGTGGCTGTGACGTTCTAATTCTGTAAGCCAGTCTGTCAGGCAGAGCAGAAGGCATGGAATTCCCCTCTCTAGTAGAGCTCACCTCTCTGCCCTTGGAAGCACTCAGCATCTTACTCGGCAGCCTGCATTTAGGAAGAAGTTATTTCAGTGTTGAAAAAAAAGCTTGAAAAGCATGTTTCCTCCCCTGAGCTCCAAGTACCTTCTTTTGAGAAAATTAAGAGAGCTAAAATTACTTTCCCCTTCTATTTCTTAAGACACAGAAAGCTCTGGCTACTTTTGCTGGGTCTAAAAATATTCTTGGAGTTCATTATCATCATTTAAAGGAAATTTTGCTTGTGTCTCCATGCTATAGTCTAGAAAAATGGCCCACAACTAATTGATGAGCCTTGGAACCGTCCTGAATTAGCTTTAGCGGATGCTGGCCAGTCATGCCATGGCTTCTTTTGGCTGCAGAGATGTGACCCATGCAGAGAGAGCCTTTTGGCCTTGACCCCAGGCTGTTGACAGCTTCTGCCAGGCCTCTTGAGTGAGCTTTGACGGGCCAGACAGTCTGTGGTGGGCGCTTTTGTAAGCTGAGCTCCTTCCTGAATCCATGCTCTTGACAGTGGCCCCTCTCTAGGGCCTTTCTTTGCCCTCTGTTTTGAGCTTTTTTGCCTTGTTTCCAGAACCCGTTTTGTTCCGTCTCATCTCTGGGGCTTTACACATGGGGCTTTACCCTCTTCCTGAAACACTTTTCCCAAAATCTCTCCTCCACATCCCTCTCCTCTTCACCTGGTAAAACTCCACGTGTCCTTTAAGTCTTAGCCTAGATGGCACATCCTCCGGGAAGCCCTGCGCCTCTCCTCCCCTCCCCGCAGCAGGCCTGGGTGTGGTGAGTGCAGTGGACGCCTCTGACCTCGTCAGGCAATGCTTGCCTGCTCCTGTGTCTACTTACCCCCGGACCATGAGCCCGGCAAGTCAGGGCCACGGCTTGTAGTTCACCACGCTGCCCTCAGCCCTCCAGCCCAGTGCCCGACTTACACGCATGCCCACTGATGTGCAAAGTTTTGGTCACTCTAGTACAAATGTTCCAAGCCTGTGTTTAGCCTCTACCAAGCCAAAAGCTGGGCCCTTAAAAACGACATCTTAACAGAGGGCAAAGGCCGAGGGGGTTGGGCATAAGACATCACAGTGAATCCTCGCTGATGACTTCTCAGGAGCTTTGGGCATACGATGTAGCATCCCCGAGCCTCTTCCTCCACTTGTTACATGGGACTAATAATGCCTTTAAAACCTAAAGATGCACAGTCCTTTGGAGCTCCTTTCAAGATACGGAAGTTGATTCCATGGACATGCATGGCTTTCAGTGGGAAGGAGTCTAAGGAAGGGAAGACTCCAATCTGGTGGGTTTTTTTTTTCATGTTGTAGTGTTTATGATACAGTAAACACGTGAAGGACAGCAATTAAATCACAAATGTTAGACCCTGTTGTTCTCAAAGCAGGTGACAGTCTTAAATCAAGTTCACATCTTTTGGGCTTCAACAGCACTCCTTATTGGAAAGTAGTTTGAAACTGAGGGAAAAGGGCTGTGGTTAAAAAGCAAAAAGGCTCCCAAGCAGTTTCTGATGTGACATTTTGATGATGTTAAGGTAAACAGATTAGAGATCTGTGGATTGCATTCCTCATGAATTATGTAGATTTTTAAATTAAGGAGAAAAGTTCTCTGGGCAAAATGTGTTTTGCATTTGATTGAACCAAAAACGTGCACAGAGGCCTAAAAGGGGTTATTCTGAAAACAGCTGCCTTTTTCTCCCTATCCCTATTTAAACTCCTCTGTCTTTTTGTATTGTTATTTTGTGGAGAGAGTCATGAGCTTTGGAATGAGAGATACCTAGATTCAAATGATCTGCAAAAACATAAGCTGTTGGCCAAGTTGTTTAACTCTTCTGAACCTTGGCATGCTCATTTTCAGTAAGACAATAATGATTTTTACCTAGCAGGTCTCTGGAAGAATTGAATTAGTTGATATAGATGCAGTGCTTAGCCCAGCTCCTAGAATACAGAAGCTGCTCTGTGTTATAGCATTTTTGCTATGAGCATTTATTTTGTAGCTTTTGTAGTTTGAAACATTTGTTTGTTTGTTCCAAACATATACTAGGTTCCAAATCGGACACAATGTTCTAGGAGCATGATTTTCATTAACTTGGGTAGCTCCTCAGTAAGCTTCTTACTTCTGCTTTCCTTCTAGGCAAGGAATTCCCAGTCTTCCTACCGGAGCGTGCTTTAGGAAATCTCAGTAACTAATACACATGGATGTATTTTTTCATAAGGATGCCAACAATAGACACCAATTGGCTAAAACCAAAATGTCTCTGGGAAAGCATGGTGGAGGGACTGAGAACAGCTCACAACATCCAGGGAAAATCTCAGGAACCAGATCCCATCAAGGACAAGGAGCAAACCAGCTCTAGGAATGTCAGAAGCAGGAACTACCCAGCACTGGGAACAAGTGAGTGGCTCAGGGTCCAAAAAACTTTGAAAAAAACAAAACACTGTAATAGATTAGTCCTTCCATGGTTTAGTATTACATATTAATATTCTGATTGAGTTATTTCAAGGAAGCGATTTTCCCACTGGCCGGGAATGACTTTGACTAATGGCTCCCCTCTTTTTCACTTCGAAGCATGAGTGTCCTAAAATTTGGGGGCAGGAACCACTAGAGGAAATGTCTACTTACAAAATGTTAATATTCCACACTTGGGTGCCACTTGAGCACTATTAAGTGATTAAGCATAGAGGAGCAGATGTGACTTAAGCAGTTGAGTCCTGCTTCCCACATGGGAGGTCCCGGGTTTAGTTCCCAGTGCCTTCTAAAAAATAACAACAACAACAAGCAAAACGAACAAAAACAAACAACAAGCAAAACAAATGAAAAAAACAATTCAGGGGAGCCAATGTGGCTCAGTGATTGAGCACCAGCTTCCCAATCTGGAAGAAAAAAAAAAAAAAGTATATGCACCCTAATGCTATTTGATAGTGATAATTTTTCCTAATTACTGGCCTGGAAAATGAATTTGTTTTACTTTAAATGTTATTAATTATAAATTTGTCATGAGATTGCATAGAGTCATGGACTTTTTAATAATTAATGTTGAGATTTAAGACATAGTCAAATGGGCAATTGCATGAATTTAGAGGAAAAAATCCATGGGTGGCATATGGCATTGTCACTTGAAGGGCAGCATACAAAGTCCAACTTTCTTTTGATTTCTGTCCGACGTTATTCCTGTTAGCACCTGTCTCTGATGTATGTGGGTGCCTGGTGCTCTGACGTGCAGATGCTGGAATGGTTTCCATGGAGATTTTATAACAAATTCTGTCAACCTCACATGGGAGTCAGGCTTTTAGTAAGCAATGCTGAATCACCTCCCATCTAAGCTGGGCGGATGCCTTATTTGGAGGGAAAAAGACTTGTTTAAAAATCTGAATTCATAAAAAAATGGAACAAGCTTTGTGTCTGGGCCAAATCTGATTGAGAGGCTTTCATCTCATGAGGGCAGACAACGTGTCATGGGCCAGGCCAGGAATGTTGGTGCCAAGGATCGCGTTCCCGAGGAGAGCCGCCCTTGTGCGCCCTTCAGATCTCTCCCCCTCTCGTCTTCCTCCAGCCCTGGTGAGAGTCACGCACAGGCCCAACAGCTTAGTGCAGGCTTCACCTGGCCACCTTGGGCCCTCCCAGGTATCTCTCCTCCTGCCCCAGAGCCTTAGGAACACAAGGGGACTGGAGTTGATGGACAACTGCTGTCCACTTCCGTTTCCTTGGTGGCTGTAGGCTGTTCCTCAGAAGGTTCCCCACCACAGAGCATGATGGCAGCCAGTCCTTGTATTGGCTGGCCTTCCTTCTTCCCTGTGTCACTCCCTTATCCGTCCCTCCTGCTCCCTGGAGTCACGCCCTAAGTAACCTCCCTGACAGTAAGCCTCTGCAGGCTCTGCGCTGGAGAGAACCCAGACTTAGACCATCCCTCAGGCTTGTCATCCAGAATAATTCTTCCTCATCTTACGCTGGTCCCTATGTAAGGACAGTTTTTCTCTCATAAGGCATAAATTTTAAGGAACAATTAGAGTTCTTCTGTTTTCTCTCTGATAGTCAAACATTTGTTGTTATACGCAAAATAACACCAGTTTCCGATACACCCCTTTCTGTGTTCAGAGTGTGATTGCTTTTTTGAGCACCTCGAGTTGAGTCCTCTTTGCTTTGTAACCTTGGCACAGTCTCACACCAGCCCACCTGGCAGGCGTCCTTGATGGAGGAGTTGGCTTATCAACCCCGTGAATAAAGCCAAAGGCCTGGGAGTACGTCAAAGGAACTGGATTCTCGTGGTTCAGAAGATTGGGCAGGGAGTAAAAAGTGGTTTGGGGGCTAGGATGTCAGAGAGGATCTTGTTAAAGATTATGGCCTCATTTGTTATCAGATTTCACATTGCACATTTGGTTTGAAGACTTGCTCTCATTCACATTCCAAATTATCCATTGCTCTGATGTACCTGTTCCACATCTGGCAGTGTGCTAGGCCTATGGGGGTAGAAGAACAGTAAGTATTTCCAACCTGAGTAAAAATTCAGAGAGCCTACATTTAGTTGGAAGAAAGTAACTTTAAAACAATGTTTAACAGTGAATAGAACCAAGACCTAGTTTACTTGGCAGAAAGGGTGTGTTCTGTATGAATTACTAAGGGCAGAATGAGCAGGGATAGGAGTTTACCTAGAAAGAGGCAGCAGAAGACGCATGCATTGGTTTAGGTGATGGCAGGTAGAAAGGTTAAGAGGGTTTTTCCAGGCAGTGAGAAGAGCATGAACAAAGAAAAGGAGATGCATTCATTCATTCACTCATTCATTCATTCATGCCCACATTGTGCTAAGTACCATACCTCATGCTAGAAATGTAATAAAGTAATGATGAATGAGACAGTCCACACTTCATGAAACTTGCACTCTCAGGTTGGAGGTGGGGTTGCAAGAATGAGCTTGGTCTGCAGAGAACCAAGTGCTGCTCTAAGAAGCCCCTTGAAAGACAAAACAAAGTGGATGTGGACAATTTTATGAAAGAAATGTGTTTTTATAGATTTTTATTTGAGGTGTAAAATATTTGTGTCATTGGGGGAGGGAGGTCACCTTTTATCAATATTATTTTATATTTCAAACTGCATAAAACATGTTTTTTCTCTGGGGACTGGGAGGTTTAATGAGTAGAAAGCTGTCTCTTTGATCAATAAGATCTTATATAACCATTTTCCCTTTCCAGAAAAATAAATAAGAACAGCCTTATATATTGATATCCAGGACTTCTCTTTATTGCCTTCCGGATCACAGCCACAACAGCTATGTATTTCTAACTAAAAAAGTCAACCCTATTCTACAAAAGTTTGGCTTTAAGCTTTAGATAAATAGAAGTTTAGAAGAGTCTTAAGCATATGTGCTTAAGTTCTTTCTAATTACTGCAGTTTGGCACACTGTCCTTTCAAACTGGAGATAAAAGGAAGCAAGCACAGTATAAAGTAATGAAGCCTCCTTAGAGATATCACAGGGCTTTAGCCTTGTTCTTATCAGGTATTGAACCACATCTTAAACAAAGACCCGGGACTCAATGGGGTATCCTGGAAACAGTGCTCATGTCCTCCCGCTTCTCAGCTGAGCCTCAGGTGGGAAACTTGTCCTTGCCCCTAAAAATGCCAGCACGGCTATTGCTCCATTCTATGTATTTCCCAGTTAGGAGAGAGAACAGCACTGGCCTGGTAGTTTTCATGGTATTGTGATGAGCCTCATTTCTCTTTGAAGAACAGACAGAAGTCACTCGTGTGGACTGGGGCTTCCTGACTCCTGATTATGTGATGCAGGGAGCTGTCTGTGTGGAAAAGGAAATTGATTTAAAAGCAGTTGGTGGCCGTAGCTGACACAAATTTGATGAGTAAAATGAAAAGAGGCTGTGACAATGTCAAAGTAGATTTTTAAATATTGACAGCCGTGAAGGCCTTATAGAAAGTGCATTCTGATCTGCTCTGAATGGCAGCTACCACCCCAGTCTTTGCCCCTGTGTCACTTTCTGGTTCACAACCTGGAGAAGAGGTCTTGCAAAGGAGTGAAAACGGTGTCCAAGTTCAGTTCAGTCTTTACTGAGGAACTGCTAGATGCCAGGTGCTCTGTTATAACAGAAGACAAGAATGCATCCATTTATTCACTCAAAAGTGTAACAGTAGGTTGGCCCTGGGGATACAACGAAATAAAGTTCCTGTCCCATAGAGCTGAGACTCCAGAGAGACCCTCACTCTAATAAGGTTAACAGATATGTGTATGATACAATTTCAGACTTGAGAATCTGATAGCTGAGTGTGAGAATTCAGTACTCATAAGAAGGGGGAAACAAACAGGAAATGGCGGAGCCAGACGGTCAAGAGCCTGTGGTCAGGTGCTAATTAAAATTATCCTTGGCCTACATTCTCTCCTTTGGATTTGCAGTGGCTACCTGCCATCCACTGACATCCTACGTATCCTTTCATCTTACAGGTACTCGCAGTATCTTTTTGTGATTTGTGTATAATTATACAGCCCAAGTCAAGATTCTTATAATTACTATATTTTGGTGTTGAGCATTGGGTTGACATATAGGGAGCCAGGCAAAGCCTCAGAATGAAAATGCCAAGAGAGTCCCAATCCCTCTGGGGGCTTTTTCAGGTCGCTAGGTTGATGCTACTTATTCCAAGATGCTAGAAACCCACAAAAGCAAAGGTGAGACCACCTGATAAGACCCCTTGCCTGAAAACCTCAGAATCAGGAGCAAAGGTCACACTTTAAAAAGCAGTCATTTGGGGAGTGGATGTGGCTCAAGCAGCTGAGTGCCTGCCTCCTACGTGGGCGGTCCCAGGTTTGGTTTCCAGTGCCTCCTAAAGAAGACAAATAATGAGCAGACCAGGAGCAAAAATAATGAACAGACAACAAGAAAAACAACAACAAGCAAAACCAACAAGTAGACAACAAGCAAAAAACTCAAGCAAGACAATGAGCAAACAACAAAAAAAAAACCCCTAACCAGACAAAGAGCAAAACAACAAGCAGACAATGAGCAAAAAAAACAAAGAGTAAAACAATGAGAAAACAATGAGCAGGGAGTAGATGTGTCTCAAGCGGTTGAGTACCCACCTCCCACATGGGAGGTCCTGGGTTCGGTTCCCAGTGCCTCCTAAAGAAAAAACAAACTGACAACAAGCAGACAATGAGCAAAAAACAACCAGCAGACAACGAGCAAACACAAGGAGCAAAAACTATGAGCAAACAGACGAGTGAACCGTCTTGGGGTGACAGAGGAAGCAGTCAGCAAAAATATCTATTAACACAAATAAGCATATTTTCTCTAACAGTAACAGTTACATCTACAGTTGTTCTATCTCTTGCACTCTCTTCCCAACTGTTTCTGGATTACTTAATCAAATTATTTTTTGTGGCACTGGCTACATTTTTTCTTACTAACCGAATTTCATGGGAGAATTGCACACTCATTCTTCACTATGTCAGCCAATAAAGGGCAGACCTTAAGCACACACAAGCCTAACTGCGGGGAACAGAGGCCACTCATGACTGGGGACCCAGCACCGGCTCCGCCGCTACCTGCCCCTGGCCAGGTGGGTGAGCAGGTGGAATGCTGCGCTGTGGACGCAGAGGTAAGACTGGTCGCCTTTTTATTATTTTGAAAGTTATTCCTTATGAGGGAAATAGTATAATATTTGCAAGGTGCTTCTAAGAAAGCAATTATGGGCCAGTAACAGAAAACTTAACAGATGGTTCCAATCCAGATTGCAAGGTGCTGTGACAGCGAAGCACCCATGGCAGGTCTTGTCTCCTCTGGGGATTGGGGAACAAAGCCAAGTCTCTGTATCTGGGATATCAAGGATGAATATATACGAGAGGAGAAAAGGAGTGTATTTTAGGAAGAAACTCGGAAAGCTGGTCTGGTATAGTGATTCATGGCAAATTGATTTTAAAAAAAAAGGCAATTTATTATTTTTAAAAATTAACTAAATAAAAATTTTAAAAAACAATGGCAAAAAAAAGATGACTTGAAGCACTGCAAACTATTTTGTACTTCTTTATTCATTTAGCATATATATTTTTGATACCTACTCTGTGCTAGGCAGGCAAGATATTTATGGCTAAAACATGCTTTATCCCAGCCCCATAAGAGATTTTAATGTACAAACTACGTTCAGTGAAGATATCTTCTGCCCAGTTACGGTGGAAGAAAACATGCCGCCATCTGCAAAGGTGATGACAGCAGACAGTGCAGAGTCCTGTCTTTCTCCTCCAAAGCTTCAGTCCTCTCTGCATTATGCCTTGTGCCCACCATCCCCCTCCCCAACTTGCACTCATCTGAAGGTAGGTGAGTCCAGGCCAGCGCGGTGATGGCCAAGAAGGGAGATTGTCTGCCAGGTTGATCCTTGTCTTAAAAGAAGCACGTAGAAGCTGGCAAAATCCCTGGGGTATATGTATTCACCTGGAGAGAAATTCATTACAGGTATTAACTGCTGCAGGGTGGAGGAATCCTGCTCTGCTCAGGACTGTTATCATGGCCCATGCCTAGGTCACTGCAAAGTCCTGAAAGCCTGGGAAGTTGGTATCATAAGGCATTTATAATTGAGGATAGTGGGAATTTGTTCCAATTGAGCCACTTGATAGTGGAAGAGTCAAGCCAAGGTTAGGAGTCTTTCCACCATAGCATGCTACCCACCAGGTGTTAGTAAATTACTTGGCAGTGCAAGTTTACTTTACCCAGATGTTGTCCACCATGCCTGAGCAGTAACAAGGTTTGAACAGTAGCCTGAGTAACTCCTGAGAAATTTTGTGAATGAAGGTGTGAGAACAATTCTGCCATGGTGGTAATTAGATTTCACTGGTTGTGTTCAAGGTTATCATTTCATTCACTACTGCAAAGTGATAAAGCGCCAGGCAAAGCGACAGGGAACTACTTTCAAACTTCATCACTTGGTCGGGCTACAGGAATATTTGCCAGTTGTAAATTCAACACTGTGGGATTTTGGTCTTTGAAATGAAAACCTCTCTTTGAGAACAAAACGTGGAGACCTTTGACTCAGAGTAAATTGGTTTTTCCATAGTTTTTGCTACCTATTTAAGATTGGTTAGGCCCCTGAATGAAAGGGGATTTGCAGAAGCTCCAATCATGGCATTTCCTGTAATTCCCAATGTGATGCTTCACCCAAACTCATTTATGGAGCCCCTCCTGTGTGTACAGCCATCTGCCAGTGCTTTACATATGTCCATTCTCTTGTCGGAGCTTCACAGTTGTCCTGCCAGAGAGGTTAAGTAACATGCTGTGGTGACATGGCTAGCGAGCAGGGGAGCTAAGAAGGCCTAGGCCTGTGTGGCCTAGTTTTCAAACTATGGCCTTCAGAGGTGCCAAGGACCCTGGAAGGGCTAAGTGGGACAAGGTCAAGGCCACCAGCCCCTGCTTCATTAAAACAGCTTGTCTTTATATGGTGGGCTCCTCAAGTTTAGGGCTCACAAAATTTACAGCACAGCTAGATATACGAGGAAAATGTGCTTGGTTTGGTCTATAGTTATTCAGGTCTCATCTGGTGATGAGCAGGGAATTGAAAGTTAAGTAAATGTCCAGAGGAATTTGAGTTCAATTTAAAATTTTGAGTTCTTTTAAAATACGGTGCAGTCTTCCCTAAAGAACTGATGTGATAACCGGAGTCTAATGGTTGCGCATGAAGCTTCATAGCAGCATTATTCACAATGGGCAAAAGGCGGAAAGAACCCGAGTCCATTAGCAGATCGATGGATAAACAAATTGTGGTGGGTCCAGACACTGGTGCATTATTTGACCTCTTTAAAGAATGAAAGAATGAAACTCTGATTCATGCTACAACAGGCATGGACCCTGGAAACATTAGCTAAGCAAATTAAGCCACACACAAAAGGAAAAATACTTCATGCTTCCACTTATGTGACACATCTAGAATGGACAAATTCATAGGCAGCCCAGAGGCTGCCTAGAGGGGCAGGGGACCCAACCAGGAGAAATGAGGAGCTGCTGGTGCCCTGGGGGCCCTCATCTGACCAGTGGGAGACCTGGCCTTGCCGCTGTCGGTGCCCGTGACCATGGCAGCAACGTCAGCCGCTCAGGGCCCCGTGGTCCTGAGGGCCAGGCAAGCCTGTGCATCTGGAAGGTTCATAGAATCACACAAAGGCTCCCTGAAAGCCCCTCCATCCCCCCGCAGCAGGGTCTGCCTCGCTCTCCTTTCCCTCCCCTCTGCTGGCAGAGGACTGCCCTCCAGGAGAAAGTCATCACGCATCAACTTTTGCCCAGGATCAGGGAGGCTGCACGGAAGGAGGAAAGGCACTTGTCACCCGAACATTTTTCTCTGCTTTTTAAAGCCATTTTGTCTCCTTTTAAAAGTCCCCATCTCCCTTGGAAAGATCTCTCCCCCACCCCCACCCCAAATCACTTTCACATTTATTTTGGATAATTCACTTGATAGAAAACTGCAGGGAAAACATTTAGGCAACCCATTAGTATTCATAGAAGAGCTTTTTGCTTCTTGTTACTGAATGTATTTTTCTGCTGAAAATCTTCTACCGTTTTCCCCGAAGGTGGCATTGTTTTGAGGCTACTGTGAATAGAGATAAAGTCCTGGGGGAAAAAAATCTGTCTGAGCTGGATTTGCCATCTTCTCCTCAACTTTCTCAAGACTTCAGAGACACAAGAGACTTTGGAGCAAATCCCTTGAGAAGTGCGCTCGAGCTCCTCGGGCTCAACAGGACGTGCCGGAAAACCGGTCTGTGCTAGAGCGATTGCAGTTATTCCCTCTGACAGGTTGACTTTGGAAAAAGATGATGTTCATGTGACTTTCCTGCCCCGCCACTGGGGACCGGACTCAGCCGCCTGAGGGGGAAGGTTTACAACTGCCGGGCGAGCGGTGCGGGCCTTACTCGCTGCGCTTGGGGCCTGGAGAGCTGGGCTGAGCTCCAGCGTCACCACACACTGGATGCGTGACGGTGGCCGACCGACCGTGCCTCTCTCTGCGTCCCGGGCTCTTCCTGCCACGGGCGGGGGAGGAGGGGTCTGGATGGCCCTGAAGACCCTCTCCAGAGCTCACATTCTGTAATTGTTGCTCTTCATCAGTGGTCAAGTTTGTCAAAGCACTGATCTCTTGAGTGAGGAAAAGCAGTCCCTCCTACTTTGGTGTGATTTCCTCACCTGCTCACTTTCCTGGGGACAGATTTGTTAAGACCGCAGGGTAGTTCCTATTGGCAGAAGGGGCAAGTTAAGCCAGGAGGGCCCACTTAGAAGGGATGAAGTGTCCTTGGTTGACAGACACTGCCCAGCTGGCTGCTTGGACTGGGAGCCAACGAGCACCGCAGCCCGCCCTCAGAAGGGCTGCTCATGAGCAGGAGGCTGGCCAGCCAGCCAGTTTCACCAGGAGCCGGTGAGAGCTAAGACACCCCTAGGTGCTTCTGCACCAGGGACTCCCTGCATGCCCGGAACCCGGGCAGTCAAGGAGCCAGCTGGAGTCCAGCCTGAGGGAATTCACGGGACACCCCAGAAGCCTTCTAGGCTGAGAAGCAAGGGACCAAGGTAACTGAGGGACTATGCCTTTTTCTTTTTGTTGTGGTAAAATAGAGCATACATGTTGCCAGTTTAACCATTTTTAAGAGTGTAATTCATTGGGATTATTTCCATTCACAATGTTGTACAGCCATCACCCAAATCTACTTTCAGATGCTTTCTACACTCCAAACAGGAATCTGTACCCATTAACTCCCCATTTGTCCTATCCTGGTCCCTTGTGACCTCTAATCTGGAGGGGCTTTCAGGGAGCCTTTGTGTGATTCTATGAACCTTCCAGATGCACAGGCTTGCCTGGCCCTCAGGACCACGGGGCCCTGAGCGGCTGACGTTGCTGCCATGGTCACGGGCACCGACAGCGGCAAGGCCAGGTCTCCCACTGGTCAGATGAGGGCCCCCAGGGCACCAGCAGCTCCTCATTTCTCCTGGTTGGGTCCCCTGCCCCTCTAGGCAGCCTCTGGGGAAGCTGTACCAGTGGTCATCATCCAGTGGTGGAAAGACCTTCCTTGGGCACCGTTCCCCTTCTACTCCCACCCATTGCATCGTCGTCCCCTGGTCTCTCCTCCATTGTGGCTGAGTCTCCCCTTTCTAAAACTGTCCTGTCCTAAAAGGAACTTCCCTTGTATTTACCAAGGCCTTGTCCCTCTCCCAGCGGTGTCTGCACTGAAGTTTTATATGTGCTTTTGAAAATGTAAAGCTTTGCTCCCTGTTTTGAGAATCGGTAAAGCATAGAGACCAGAAGCACAGATTTGGCAGTCAGAAGGAACAGTGTCTTTAAATCCTTTATTCAGCGCATGTCTTTCAGAAAGTTAAATAACAGGTTTTCACCTGTTGTATGGGGACACTAATGTTCTTCACTTTGTAGGATTAAGTGAGATCGTAAAAGTAACGCACTTAGCACAGTTCCTGACAAATAAGCACCTCAATTAATGGGAGCTATTAATAAATAGGAGCTATTAGGGGAGCTTCGGGTATAGAGGAACAAAGGTGGGGAGGGTGCACAGTCTTTTCATCTCTCTAAAATTAGGTTAGACAGCTGCCTACTCAGTTATGCAACTCAGGAGTCATATTTATAGTCACCATTAAGCCAAATAGCCGCGGGACCCCTGTGTGCCTTGGAGAGTCTAAGGAAATATAAATACTTAACATCATTAAGCCACAAGGTGCAAGTGACACTCAAGAATCACACAACGCTGTCCCCTGCATCTTCTGTAGGGGAGGGAGAAGCCATCAAATATGGGTCTAATTATATTTAGAGTTGGTAAAATCCAGCCCTGAGAGCAGAAGAAAGAGTCCCTTCTAATTACCCTTGTGACCCTGTGCCAGTGCCTTAGCATCTCTGCACTTCAGGTGTCTTAACTATAAGATGTCAGGAGGATGGTTCAGCTGTTCACAAATATTCCCTGCCCCTCAGGCGGATATGTATAATTCCCCACCCCACTGACATCAAACCTATGACTTCTTTGGCCAAGGAATGGGTGTGCTCTCAGACCTTTTCCTACCTCTGCTGTCATCAAGTACCTGTTGAGATAGAGCCTCCGTTGACCTGGTCCTCTTGTGTCTACGATGAACAGAGCTTGATGACCTAAGATGGGTATGGAAGAGAAGCAATAAGCCAACCTCACTGTTTAAGATATGGAGATATTGGGATTGTTATTTCCACAGCACAACCCAACCCATCACAACTGAGGCAGGTAGGAAGTCGGATATCTCCCCGAGGTGCTTTGGGGAAGAGCTGCGCCAATGCAAAGTGCCCTGCAATTACATTAATAGAACAATGCTAAGGAAAATGAGAAGTTTAGTCTCCACGACTTATTCCCGCCTCTCACCAAAAAATTAAACGTGATTAATAAGTTAATGCTGGCCGGGGGAGGGGAAACATCAGCCAAACTTCTTTCTCTCAAAGGAGACTAAGGAAAGAAGTACGAAGCAGAATTATTCACAATCGGCTTAAAAAGAAACACCTTGGAAGTTTGCTAAAGTCTCAACCTTTTGATTATTTCCTTTTTCTTCATGTTTCAAATTGTCTAAAGGGCCACTTGAAAATTGTATCTCTTTATATTTGAAAGGAAATCCATCAACTCTGCACATGAAGTCACAATATTCTAGGCAAAAAAAAAGAGGAAGAAAAGTTGGGTATTGCTTATTTTAAAGGCACTCGTTCATTCCCTGCAATGTTTGTAATGTGTACTATTTATTGTATAAAGAGAACATACACTTTTTTATAATCCGCATGGAACACCCATGATCCTAGAGAAAAGCTTGCATTTTGTTGTCGTCAATGTAAAAAATGTCAGTACGGGCCACTAATGGGGGGAAAAAAAAAAGATAACACCCATAACAGGATTGACCTAATATTTCCTTTCATATTTATTTTTGAATAAGTGAATGCCAAAATGTCTGGTTCTTCACTTTAACCAGACTAAAGAAATTATACAGAACACTCCACCCGGAAGTGCCCCACTCCCCCTCCTACACGGTTTACTTCCTCCCTGCTCCACTATGAGTGAAGGCCTATTAACTCACAAACGGATTTTTTTTAAGTCCCAGACGAAACAGAACAAAACTGAATAGCTTTTTTCTCCCTTTTGAAAAATGCCTTCAATTCGGCTTGCACCTTATTGGGAACAAGATGTCATTTGTTTTAAAACCGAGGCCATCTCAAGCTGCCTTTCCTTCCAATTCCTGCTGAGCAATAAGTAGAAATGAAAAGGAAATGGTAATAATATTAACCAAGGGGCCTACCATCATGGGGAACCATGAGCAGGAGTGACCTGGGGTGAAAGAGCTGAAGAAGTCGCAGCTCAGAGCTGGACATTTTGTCCTGGCCTGCTGGGAGATTCACTGCCTCTGGAATGAACAAGCAAGGGCCTGGGGGGAGGTGTGGGACTTGATTGATTTGAGTTTCCTGAGCCACCATTGTTTGTTTTAAATGGCTTCCTTTGGGGAATTGCCCTTCAAGGCCCAGATATGACAGATATCTCCACCTCATTTAAGTCAGAGGGCAAAATTGAGAATTGACCCTACATCTTGCAAGTGGGAAAAGAACACCCAGACACAGGTAAACAATTAGCAGGAGAGCTGCCTCTCCTCTTGGACTTCCTGAGTAAAAAGGAATGCTTCTCTCAACCGTCTCCAGAAAGTGCACCTGAAGAACTTGAGCAAGGAAGCCAAAAAGATGCGCCATCTTGGATTATGAGTTGCCATTGAGCAATCTTTGCATCCAAGAACTGGGTTCCCCAACTGTCCCATTATCTCCCATTATCTCCATATCTCATTCCCATTATCTCCATAAACCTTTGGGACATACTAGACACTCTAACCCCTCAGAATTATTCTCCTACTTTTTAAAGAAATATTGAAGTGTTTATTAGGCACCATGTGAGGCCCCAATAATACTGTGCTTTCATTAATACACATGTTTCTTTGTTTCATATTTTAAGGTATAGAATCCATATTTCTCTTAAAACAGATGGCCATCTTATACTTGGCAGTGCTTTTTCTTTCTTTGTTGTATGTGAAAAGGATGCACCTTACAGTCAACATCTTAGATTTGACAAAATATCGGAAAGTGCTGAACAATCACACAAAAAAGCAGAGTTTCAGTCCAATAGGGAAGAATTAACCCAGAGCAACTTGAATGATCTTCTCTACCGACCGATGAGATGAGCAGATTCCTAGAATGTACATATAGATCAACTTCTTCGGGCCCTCCCCACTATTGACCAGGACTGTTGGCAATGTGAACTCTGTCCACAGATTGTTCTGGAGGATTCAGAGATAAGACAAAGCCCACTTTTGTGAAGCTCATGGGCTGCAGAGACCAAACATTTGCAATATCATGACAAGAGCTGCCGTAGATGTAGGGTGTGATTTTACTCCCTTGAGGACCTGGTGGGAGTGCCTCTGAAATAAGCTCAGAGTTAACAGGTTTAAGATATGTGTGCAGTGATTTGAGCCTTCAATCCGTATGTTGCTTACTAGTCATTAGTCTTCTGTCTAGATTACGAGTCTCTTGGGGGTAAGCAGAGTGAGGGAATTTCACAGTCCCCATCTCTTGATCACTTTTCTATTTTCTTTTCTCAGTAGTTGGCAAAACAGAGTGGGCACCTAGCAGACCTTTATTGGATAAGTGTTTGGGTTCTTAATGTCAGGGATAAAACACCTAAATACTCAGCTAAGGAATACCTGGTGCTTAGATGAATTAATATATTAGTGGTGTGAATATGAGCAAGGACTTTAGCAGGAAATGCCAACCAATGAGACACTTAACAAGCATGGATAAGACTGTCTTTATGAGAAACACAAGTTCCAATGATGTGGGCTATGGGTGGAAGGCTCTTTGTCTCTTCAGAGATAACCTAAGCTGAAGGTTGTGGGTGTGGAACGGTAAGAGGCTGCAGTCCTGCCCTTAGGGAAAATGGCAACAGGCTCCAGTCCCAGGAAATGTTTAACAATGCAAGGGCTATAAACTTTAAGTATTTAGGGGAAATGCAAAAAGTAAATATGCTAAAAGCTTATCTACAATATCTGAAGTCCATGTTAAAAGCTTACCTAAGATGTGGAAGATATATGCTAATTGAAGCCTATTGAGAACTGAAACAAAGGGACCATTTGGCCTTTCCTCTCTGTATAAAAGACGTTTGAAAATCTTGTTCAGGGCTCGGGATTCAACTGAAAGCTCCCGAGTCCAGCCGGCTGTCAATAAATCAGTTTTCCTTCTCAAAATCATTCCTGAGTCCTGGCCTCTCTATACTCAAATAATAGAACTTCTCTCAAATTCTACAACACCAAAGCTAAACTAGGGACATGGGTTAATAAGATACTTTGGAGCTGCATTCATATGCAAGATGAAACGTGTCTCATTTTCTTCCTACTCCTGCACTTGAACATCTACCTGGACCTCGGTTTCTACCACCTTCATTTTCCCTGGTTACAATAGAGGAGTCTTCCCTCTTCCTACCAGAACCCAACCTTGTGTTTTGGTTTCTGTTTGGCCCCCCAGCTTCTCAGGAGACTTAAGCTGTTACCACTTGTATTTTAAAACTGTTGCTCTCTTTAACTTTGGAGCATGCTCGGCATTTCTTATTTACAAAAATAAAACAAAACTTTCTCTACCCACGATCTCCTCAATCTACTGTCCCTTTGCAACCAAATTCCTAAAATGAGTCCTCGATACCTGGTGTCTCCATGTTCTCACTCTCTCCTCAGTCCTCAGTGTAGTCTGACTTCTGACTCCATCACACCAAAAGAGTCTCTCATGATTCACCAGATATAGGGACATAATCAGTTCTTACTTTATTTTACTCTCAGCATCATTCGGTCCCACTGACACCTTTCTTTTTCTGCTTGACTTTTGTGACCTGACATATTCCTGGCTTTCCAGTGAGATCTTTGGCCATTCCTCCTCTGCCTCCTTGACAGTCTTTTCCTTCTCTACTAGGCCATTAAATGTCGGAATTCAATGCTTTGTTCTAGGCCCTCCTTGCTTTTGCTCCCTATTTTCTCTCTAGGCCAGTGGTTCTCAAATGTAGCTGCATTGCTTTAAAAATATTGATTTCCAGGCCCCACCCCTAGAGAATTTTATTCAATTGGTTTTGTGTGTAGCCTTACTGTCTGAATTTTTTTAATTCTCCCAGAGGATTCTATGTTCCATCAAAGTTGGAAATAATATTATCTCTTAGCTATGTCATCTTCACTCATGGCTTCAATTACTACCAATGACTCAGTTTCTATCTCTATCCCAGCACTCTTCTTTGGGTTTCTGATGCACAAAATCAATTATTTACCTGGCATTTCCACTTGGGTGCCTCAAAGGAAACTTTCTACCTTCCCAGACTCATCTTGCATCACATTCTCCCTTGCTCCTTGAACTCCTTGCACACAGACTTTTCTACACCCCAAACTGTCTTTTGCTTCCAGGGCCCATGTACCTGTAGCTCCATCCACCTGGACTACCCATTCTCCTCTCCTTTATCTAGCTAATTCTTACCATCCCAGCAGCTCTTAGTTCCCAGGCCATTATCACTTCCTCCAGGAAGCCTTTCCTGGTTCCCTGGACTGCTCTCCCAGCATTGTGTACCATCACTTCAAAGCACTAATCATAGGTATAACTTTAACTTTGTGTGTGGCAACCAGGAGCCCAGGCTGGCCACAGGAGCAGAGACCATGGAGTTGCTGAGGGCAGGGAGAGGGAGGAAGAGGTATGATGTGGGGGCATTTTCGGGACTTGGAGTTGTCCTAAATGATATTGCAGGGACAGATGCAGGGCATTATATATCCTGCCATAACCCACTGAATGGATGGGAGAGAGTGTAAACTACAACATAAACTATAATCCAAGCTGTGTGGCAATGCTCCAAAATGTACTCACTAAATACAATGAATGTACCACACTAATGAAAGAAGTTGTCCATGAGGGAGGAGTGGGGGTGTGGGGAGTGGGGCATATGGGAACCTCTTATGTATTTTTTAATGTAACATTTTGTGTGACCTATGTGTCTTTAAAAAAATTTTTTTAATGGGAAAAAACAAACAAATAAACCAGGAGGAAGTCGCAAGATGGGTTGAGCCAGGAGGACCCAGGTTGGTGAACCAGAAAAGTGAGCCTATATTGGTAATGACAGGGAGAGGGCCTGAGGCAGGTGCCAGAAACTGATGCAAAAGGCCAAGGATTGAAATATTCAGGGAAATGAGTCCTGGAAAGAGCAGGTCAATGGGCAAGCAGGGGTATAGTCTGAGTGAATACTTGAAACTGGGGAGCTTTTGCCCAGTCTTGGCTTCTTGCCCCTTCCCAATGTTTCTCATTGGCTCCATTTAAAACAGTGGAGTAGACAGAAGAGAAAGATTATTTGGAAGTGGAATCAACTAGGAATCTGCGTGGAAAAATATTTCCATGGCCTTTGACTAGATAAAACTCAATTTTGGACTAAGCTGAGTGTGTGTTCACTACACATGATTGATTGATATGCATAATGAAGTCACACCAATCTAAAACTCTGAGAGTAATAGATGGCAGAAAAATCCATTTGACAGAGCAGATCATTTTTAGTCAGATAAAAGAGATATGGTCTGGTTCCTTCTTCCTTTTAATTTGGTGTTCTTTTAAAATATCCATCTGCAAAAACTGCCACCTACAACCACAAGTTGGAAGTTAAGGATTCTCTTACACAGAGATGACATGCTTTTATCGCCATGAGCTACCAATGACTTTAATAGACAGCTGGTCCTAATCGCTAATGGTTTCCATGAAGAGAATCTTTGGACCAATTACACCAATACCAAAGTTATTTTAGGAGGATACCTAAACAAATCCCAAAATACAAAATGGAAATGAATAATGCCAGAGCTACAAGATACGCTCAGGTACTTAGATGGACATGCACATCTACTCTGTTTTGAAGACTGTCCCAGGAAGTTAAATTTCCAGAATCTAGACATTCTATGGCTGTTTCATCCAGGTTTAAATTTCCATAGCCATGCTTTTAAGGCAATGAACTGTGGAGTCTCAAATTTTCCATTTTTTTATGCATCACAACAGACTCAAAATTACTGAGTCCAATCTTGGCCCTGTTTTCAGGTACTTTCTCAGCTTTCTTCAGTGCGATTGTGGAAATGGCCTTGCATTTGGGCAGAGATTCTTTCATGGTGCCTCAGCCTGGGAAGAGGGGCTGGTTTGCTCTCATGCCTGGCAATACAGAACAAGCCCACCCCAGGAATCTGTCAGGAGAGCTCATCTTCAACTCACCATCAGGGAAGCATTTCAAAAGCTCAGGGAGGGGAGAGAATTCCTCTGGAGAATTAATCAGCAATCCCACTCCTCTAGGTTCCATGAAATCTAATCTTAACCTAAACTAAACAAGCCCTGAGAGTGCGTTTTGATGTGTGGTACCAGTGGGACCATTGCAAGATCGAGCTCCAGGAATCAAAATGCTAAGTTTACCATGGAGTGATATTTGATATTCATTACAGTACAGTGTCTTCTGTGGGAAAACCACCCAAGTGTCCTCTCCTTAGGAATAGTTGTGTGTGTGTCACTCACAATTTTTAATTGGGGAACGTAACTTACTAAACAGCACATAAAATACATAAGTAACAGTTGGAAAAATGAACAGCTTTGTAAACTTCCCTGCTATCCTTCTCCTCACTGCCTAATCCTCTACTTGCCCTCTGGAGGTAACCACCATCTTAACTTTTTCCATAATCACATTCTTGATTTTTTAAAAAATCACCTATATATGTATTCCTCAGTAATAGAGTTTTTGAACTACATATATATATATATATATATATGCATGTGTGTGTGTGTAGAATTACACTATATATTTTGTGTCTGTTTTGCTCAAATGTGAGACCCATCCCTGTTCCTGAATGTAGGTTCTAGTTTGTTAATTCTCATTGCTGTCTATTCTTTCAATATATCAGAATATCACAATTTATCCATCCATTCTACATTTGGTAGATATTAGTGTAATTTCCCTTTAGGAGTTATTAAGCAAAACAAGGTGATTAACATTCTTGTAATGTAGCTTGCTATGTTGCATATACAACAGATTCTCTGGAATACATAGTTTAGAATATAATTTCTAAGTCCTATATAAAATACATATTTCTATGTATGCACTATAGGTAATCAAGTAGGAGAATTTTCATAGATAGATAGGTATGTATGAATATTCTTAAAGAATTAGTACCCAGAATATTCAGAAGAGCCCTCTACTGTGCTCTTCTTGGTCAATGGATTCGTTTTTACTCTTTCGGTGCTGTTATGCTATAACCAATCACGTTTCCTCTTTGCACTGGTTGCTGGAAAACTAAAATCACATTTGTTGTCAAACTGTGCTCTGCAGAGTCCTGTGAGGTTCTGACAGAGCAGGTGTCATGGTGAAGGCTATTGGGCTATAGGGGGAAGGGAGGGGTAACAGTGCATCCCGCTCACCCTGCACATCCAAGCGAAACAGCTTTACTATTATGTAATATTATGGGCATAAAGAAGAATATAGAGAATAATATCAACATTATTTTCATCCATTACACATATTGGTTTTCTGAGTATGTCATTATTTTAAAGAAAGCTTTCATAATTAAAACAAACAAACAAACATGTAAACCTCTGATCTAACTCACATAGAGAAAAAGTACTGAGTGAGGCTCAGGAGACCTGAATTTGTTGATCTAGACTTGGCTACAGTATGAGTCACCCTGCTTACCCTTCAGTGTTGTAAGTCTCAAATGACTAGATGATGCAGTTATTCAAAGAAATTCAATGAAGCATCTTTAGTCAACTATTTGAGACCTCACAATATAGGCCACTCTCAGAGAGTATAATGGCCTAGACTCTGGGATCTGCAGAAATCTAGTTATTAATGTAGAAAAAATTAATCTATTCATAGTACTTAGGCTTCTTGACATTAATATTCAACCTTGAGATTTCTGTGGCTGTATTTTGGTACATCTTGGTCTAGGGATGTAGATGTGTTAGTCCCCCTGCTCACATTCATATTATTCAGTAAACTTTTCTTAAGAGAATGGACTTTGAATACTGAGTTCAAGTTCAAGTTGGGAACCCTTGAGCAAGTTACTGAGCCTTTTTAAGGCTCAGGTTCTCTGTGAAAGAGACTAATAATAACACCTCCCCTGTATGATTATAATGCTTAAAGGAGATAATGCAGCTAAAACTTTCAGCATTGTGTATGGCACATTGCACTCAATAAATACTAGCTGTTATTGGGTGATTCTGATTCACTGTCTACTCTATTCTATAGATCCTGTCGTCACTAGGGGTGACATCAATATCCAAGCTGACATCTAACACCCTATCTTCCCCACTTCTTGATCTCTTCAATTCCAGTGGCATTCATCTTCTCTCTACTTCAGCTACACAGCTGACTAGAAACTAATTAAAGACTCTTATCACCTCTAGAATGTCCCACTCAAAAATCACAGTTTTCCTCCTGGTTAAGGAATGCTTGCTGCCATAACAGTGAAAACACAAAATTCAGTGGCTTAGCCAATATAATTTATTCCTAACGCAAAGTCCAAACTGGTGCTCTTGACTGGTGGTGGCTCTCAATCAAGCATCAATACAAGGATGAAGGATCCTTCTGACTTGTGACTCCATCATCTTCAATATGTGGCTTCTGAGGTAAAGGAAGGGAGAGTTCACAGAGGATCACACGTGGAAATTTTTATGGGCCAGGCCTAGAATTGGTCACACATCACTTCATATTCCACTGGCCAGATCTCAGACTCATGCTCACAGCAAAAACTGGGAGAAGTAACCTCTCTGTGTCTAAGAAGGAAAAAGAAACAGCTTTAGTGAATAGTGTGGTAGTTTGGAACTGTATGTACCCCAGAAAATCATCTTCTTAAAAGTAATCCATTCCTGTGGGTGTAAATCTATTGAAAGTAGGACTTTTTGATAAGGTTATTATACTTCAGTTAAGGCATGGCTCAGGGTGGGTCTTAATCCTCTTACTGGAGTCCTTTATAAAATAATGAAATTCAGAGAGAGAAAGCCTGGGAAGCAAGAAGCTGAAAGCAACAAAACTCAAAAGAGAAGGGAGGGCAGCGGACTTGGCCCAGTGGTTAGGGCATCCATCTACCACGTGGGAGGTCCACAGTTCAAACCCTGGGCCTCCTTGACCCGTGTGGAGCTGGCCCACGTGCAGTGCTGATGTGCGCAAGGAGTGCAGTGCCATGTAAGGATGTCAGTGCACCCCGTAAGGAAAGCTGCCCAGCGTGAAAGAAAGTGCAGCCTGCCCAGGAGTGGCGCCGCACACATGGAGACCTGACACACAAGATGACACAACAAAAAGGAAAAAACACAGATTCCCGTGCCACTGACAACAACAGAAGTGGACAAAGAAGACGCAGCAAGTAGACACAGAGAACAGACAACCTGAGTGGGGGATGGGGGGTGAGTGGGGGAGAAGGGGAGAGATATAAATAAATCTTTAAAAAAAAAAGAGAGAGAAGGAAGAGACCAGCAGAAACCATCAACCACATGGCAACCCATGTGACAGAGAATTCCAGGATGGCTGGCAGCTTGTATGCAGGAAGAAAAAATTGCCTTGATGATGCCTTGATATGGGCATTTTTGCAACCTCAAAGCTGTAAGCCTGTAAACTAATAAATTCCCATTGTTAAAAGCCAATCTATTCTATGGCATCTGATTTCTGCAGTTTAGCAAACTGAAACAGTTAGCCAGTCTCTTCCACTCTCCTATTCCTGCTGATCTTCAATTTTCAGCTTCATCAAGGTATATTGTGCTTTAATCCTTCCACTTTCTCATTGTTAGCCCCCTCCTGGGCCAGCTATTCACAAGACCCAGGAGTTGCATCTACTTCCTTATCCTTTGTCATTTTCTTATACTAAATAAGTTAGAAAAATATCAGCCAAGATCAGTCTAATACTCCCAGTTTAGCTCCTATAACTAAGCTGCTGGCTGCCTCTATACACACAGAGACACATACACACAGACACACACACACACACCCTGAGTGGATTGCTGCCACCACCATTTCATATTTTCCAACATCAACCAGGTCTTCAATGCTGATGGGAAATGCTTTTACACATTTCTAGCCAACTTTGTCCCTTCTTCACCAAAGAATCTATATTAAATATCTAATTTCTCTAAACTATTTTATATCTTCCCCCACAATCCTCAATATATGACTTCACTTCAAATATCTGGGAAAATAATACCCAGTACTCCTGGCCTACAGAGAACAGTCACAATACTGCTTTTAAAATGTGCAAGTGCTTTCCTCACTGATGTGTTTCCCAATGCCTTGGTGAAGGAAATGTCTCAGGGGACATACAGTTAGGGTGAGGGTTTGTGAGTCTTACTTGATATAAACCCTGGCTAACACTACTTTTTCTGGTATATACTCAGGGGCCTTGAATCTCTGCACTGTCCATGTGCCCACTGGGCCCTGAGCCTACACAGAGTTGCAACTCCTACCCTCTGGTTCATTGGACTTACCCTGGTCGGCTAATAGGGAGGTGAAGATAGTCAACCAACACAACAGGGAACCGAGAGTGCCTACAACTACAAGCAGGAGAATTGCATCCATCATCCACGTGGAATCTGAGCCCCCTTTGATATAGAGGTGGAATGGACGTAACCATGCCAGGGTCCACAGGATGGAGGAATAAAATATAGATTAGAATGGTCTTAGTAATATTCTACTATAGAACTATTGTGACTAGTAATGAAGAAATTGTAGCATGGAAGTGGAGAAAGTGGCCATGGTAGTTGCTGAGGGCAGGGAGAGGGAAGAAGAGATGTGATGTGGGGGCATTTGGGGACTTGAAGTTGTCCTAAATGACATTGCAGGGAGAGATGCTGGACTTTATATATCCTGCCATAACCCACTGAATGTACTGGGGGAGAGTGTAAACTATTATCCATGTGGTACAGCAGTGCTCCAAAATGTATTCACCAAAGACAATGAATGTGCCACACCTACAAAAGAGGTTGTTGATATGGGAGGAGTGGGGTAAGGGTGGGTGGGGGATTCATATATGGGAAACTCTTATATTTTTTGAATGTAACTTTTTTTGTGATCTATGTAACTTCAAAAAATACAATTAAAAAATTGATGGGGATGGCGGGGTAGGGAGTGGGCAATACGGGAACCTGTTATGTTTTTTAATGTAATATTTTGTGTGATCTGTCTTTGAATTCCTTCTTCTCCATTATAATAAGGATTTCTGGCAACTTATTTTCATTTAGCATGGCCCACTGTTGTGTCTAGGTTTTATGTAACAAGGCAGTTAGAACCTATTGAGCCAGTGTACTGAATTCAGAATTTCTGGTTGGTTCATGCATATTAATAAATTCGATTTCATTTAGAATTATGTTCCTCTTTCCTTGACATTGTATACTCAGAATTCCTTCCTATTGACCCTCACCCGATTTCAATGAAATATTTAGCAAATTCTTACAATTCCTTTTGGTGTGGAATCATCTCCTCATGAGTTCAACTTTGTAGCTATCCCACTGGTAAATTCTGTCCATGACTCCAGCTATAGAACTGGGCGGGGGGAAGAGTGAGGGAGCATTGATGCAATTGAAGAAGAGAAGAATTAACTTCTCATCGAACAGGTGAGAAAGGGTTGCTTTGCGGAGCAAGAAAGGCTCAGGGGCAATTGAGGGTCTAGAGAACCCTAAGCCATCCAACTATTCCTATATGTCTCCATTCTGCTGGAGCATCACCATTGCCTAATACGTGACTTCACCTTCACGTAAGACACCTAGTAAAGCTGTGATACCATGGAATTTAGCAGTCTACAGGGTCAAACTTGATGTTTGGGTTTTGTCTGTCTCAGCCCTGGTTTTAAAAATCAGACTTAGGTAATTCCTGATTTTCAGCCTGTGCCTGTTTTGGCACTCTCTTTGTTAAAGCTATCCAGCACAAACAGGAGCAATCACCCTGACCTATAGAAGATGGTTTTTCTCAAGCTTCCTGTATAATTTTATGATAGCTACTATTTGACCCTCCAAAATCTTATCTGCAATAGTCACTACCTTTCAGGTAACTTGGTAATTTCACTAGCTCTTTTGCCATTCTCTGCCATGATCTATTCCAGTTCTACCTGATATACCAAGCACACTGCCTTTGATTCCAGCCAGGTCAAGTAACCAATTCCATATCCACCACCATCCCTAACATTTCTGTATACAATCTTTCTTGGTGCCAATTTCTGTAAGTCCAGTTACTTTGACTGCAAATAAAAGATAATCCTCATTTGCCTAGCTTTAAATAGCCAAGAGCTCCAGAATTAGGGAGACGTCAGGGTTGGTTATTTCAGTGACTTGATTAATCCCTAAAGATCCAAATTATTTTCATCTTTCCATGCTGCCATTCTCAGCATTCAGCTTTGTGCTTAAGCGAGTTCCCTTGACAGTCAGAAAATAGCTGCTACCATTCCCTTCAGCATGTCTAGACATCACAAAGTCCAACAGAATAAGAGGAACATTACTTTTTTGAATATTTTTTTAAAGAAAAAGAAACACCTTTTCCAGAAATATCCTTGCTACCACCCCCCATATCTCATTGGCCAGGACTGGTTCACATATCACTCATAAATCACAGGAATTACCATGATTGCTTTCACTAATCAGGGGTTACCCCTGAGGAGAGATGGGCCCACCTTCCCCAGGCACATGGCTGCACAGAGGATGGTGCACATCAGAACAAAATCAAGGCTCTGCCAGCAAAGAAGAAACAGGGAATGCAGGCTGAGTAGGTAAGCAACAATGCCTGCTCCAAGACTGACGATTAAGGACCAGGGACAGAGAACGGACAACACCTGAAATTTTATTCTTGCCACCCAGTCTCCATTCTGTTGAGAGATGGGAGTGTGAATCAGGGAGGTGGGCAGTAGTGGGTAGAGTGGTAGATCTGAGAAGACAAGGGATTTATTACTTTCCACAACAAATAACTCCAATCTCCAGAGTGAACAGGGACGGAGGCTTTCTCTGTGAAAAAGGAGAGTTAGGCTTCCGTGCTGGAGTTCCCAATAGCAGGGCCTCCCTCCCATGGAAAGGCTCTGTTGCCTCTGCCCTGAGGAATGCACTCAAGCTAATCCAGAATCCCAGTGTCCCAGATCCGAGACAGTGAGGCTGATCACCTCCTCCAGAGAAGCCCTTGACTCCTGCTTACAGGAATATGCCTAATCTTACAGCTCATCAAAGGGAAACACAGGAACCAACAAAGATGCTCTTCCACAGGTGAATGGATAAGTAAACTGTGGTACATCCATACAATGGAATATTATTCAGTGATAAAAAGAAACATGAAAAGACATAGTGGGACTTTAAGTGAAAGAAGTCAGCCTAAAAAGACTCCATATTACTATGATTCCAACTATATGGCATTCTGGAAAGATCAGTGGGGTGGGGGGAAGGGACTAATAAAGGACAGGCATTTTTTAGGGTCACAAAACTATTCTGTATGATACCATCACTGTGGATATATGACATCATGTGCTTGTCAAAACTCATGGAACTGTATACACAAAGAGTGAACCCTAATGTAAACTATGGATTTTAGTTTCTAATAATGTATCCACATTGGTTCATCAATTGTAACAAATGAGCCACATTAATGCAAGGTGTTAATAATAGAGAAAACTAGCAGTTTGAGATTATTTATGAATTCCAAAAAGAGAGATTATGTGTGTAAACTCGTCTGTACCTCTGGGTGATACCCTTTGATTGTACTAGATCAGCTGAAATGTCTTTGATTAAATTGCGTTAAGATTAGGGCTTTGATTCGACCATTTCAGTAGAGTGTAACAGTCCCTGCCTCCTTGGTGGGCTATATAAATGGATATTCACTCAAGGAGAACACAGAAGTATACAGAAAAGGACACAGCAGAGGAGAGAACTTGGTTTTGACACTGGAGCCCTGGGGACAGATGAGACATTTACCTGGTAGCCTACAGCTGACCTTGTGAAGTGTACAGAGCAGCTGAGAAGCACTGAGAGACAAGCCTTATGCCAGCCTACAGTTGAGATCAGAAGAAGCTGGGCCCACGGAGCGTTAAGAGGAAAGAGAGAGGCTGAACCCTCACAGATATTGGCAGCCATCTTGCTTCAACTTGTGGCAACAGATATTTGGTGAGAAAGTACCTTATGGTACCTTGAGTTGGATTCTTTAGGGCCTTGTAACTGTAAGCTTTTACCTCCAGATAAATACCCTTTATAAAAACCAACAGATTTCTGGTACTTTGCATCAGCACCCCTTTGACTGACTAATACAGGGGGTTTATAGGAACTCTGTACTTTCTGTACAGTTTTCTGTAAATTTTTATTATTCAAAAACATTTGGGAGGGGGGAGGACTTTCTGAACTGAAACAAATGTGAGCACAAAAAATTAAAGAGGAAACACAGAACCTCCAATATTAAACCAAGAAAGACTAAACTACATAGTAGAGAACTCCTTTACTGGGAGAATACAATTTCTCTTTACAATGTCCTTCACATTTCTCCTTGCCCCTTTGAGATTTTTATCTCCAGGGCATCCTTGATGTTCAATGCAGTAGTTCAGAACTGTAAACTTATAAATTAATCCATCCCTATTGTAAAAGCCAACCCACTTCTGATAAATTGCCTTGACAGCCTGTGGCAAACTAAAACATTCATTAACCTGCTCTCACCCAGATAAACCTGGGGGACAAGAGGGAGGGCTATGAAATGGGGGTAGAAATCCAACAAATAATGCGACTATTTCCACAGGACAGACAGCAGGGGTCCTAGATGTCTTTAGACCAACGTGTGGACAATTCATATCCTCACATGAAAGCAACTTTGAACTGTCTGTTCTGTGTGGCTGTCAGGGTGGCAAGGACAATCCAGCAATTTGGCCTCCCCTGGGCCCACACGTCTGCACCCTCATGGTGCCCCGCAAAGTCTGCTGTGTTCTGGGCCCAGCCCAGGTACTCACACAATGCTCGGAGCCTTGGCTGCTTCCACTGAGCCCTTGTATCCTCCAGCCGAGAGAGCAGCACTTACCATTTGCCTCATACCCACTAGTTACCCCTGCCTCTCCACGCCCACCCTAACTTCCATGCCCAGAAAGCTTTAGGGTTCTCCTTAGCTGATGGAGCCATTTTACATGATCTTATTTTGATTATTGCTTCTCACAGTAGTTCTAGAGAGGTAGTTAAGGGAGTGTACAATATTTCTGCTTTGCAGGTAAAGTGAGTGAAGCTCAGGGTGGTGAATTCTGTTCCCTAAGGTTACAGTCAATGTATTAGGGTTCTCTAGGGAAACAGAATCAACAAGAGATGTCTGTCAATAATATGCAATTTTATGAGTCTCACACAGCTGTAGGGATGCACGAGTCCAGGTTCTGCAGGCGGGCTGCAACCAGGTGCTCCAATGACAGCCTAGTGAAGGTTCTTGATGAGTTCTGGTAGATGTTGACTGTCTAAAGATGAGCTGGGAAATTCTCTTTCAATATTAGAATCATTTCCCCCTTTAAGGCATTCAACTGATTGGGTTAAGCATCGCTCATTGATGACAGCAATCTCCCTGATTGATGTAATTGTAATCAGCTATCTATGATTTACCACTGCAGTAAAGTCAATGGTGACTAAAGTTCATAAATGCCCTTGTATTACAGTTAGCCTAGTGCTTGCCTGATCAAACAATTAGGCACAAATACCTGGATCACAGTCCACCCCTTGTCAACTTGGCAAACATACACATTACCTTAAACCATACTTAGTCTCTAAGTAAAAACAATAACCAACATGCATATATATATATATATATTTCTACCTAACCATGTTCAACTCTCCTGCATACAGCCAGAAATGCATTAATTCCATGCAGAATAGGGTGCAAGTTCTTGGGTAATATTCACACTCAAACTTGACATCCTCAAAAATTATGATATGAAACAGATACAACTTGTTTTACAATAAGGGAAAAGTTTGGGGAAGAAGACAAAGAAATTTGTTTTGTGTACATATACAATTATTATCATCATGAAACAAGGAAGAAAGATTCATGACCATTATAGTCCTTATTTCTGTAACTGGTCACATGGTCGAAGTTCATATTTATCACTACCTTCTTCCACTACGCATTCCTTGTTTCCATTACTCTCAGCAAGCACTTCAGCTGGCTGTGGTTCTTTGCCTGGTGGGGTGACCCAAACTTTCATTCCTGAAGATTCTGGGCCATTGTTAGTCCTATTTGGATTTGGTTCTTGCAATTTTCCATTGACTTTAATGATAGGACATGGCAGTACTAGGAGATGCCCCAGAGGATCTCCTGTATTCCAGACAAACTCTTCTTTACCCCCATTATGTAGATGCAGTCCGATTTCCCTTGATAGTCAGGATCAATCACCCCAGTCAGTACAGTAATTCCCTTCTTTGACTGTTGATTCAGAGGTAAGAGGAGCCCAAAGTGGCCAGGTGGCAGTTTTAACTTCCAATTCAATGGAATCGTTGTTGTGTGCCCTGGTGACAGCAATCCTTCTTTTGGGACTAAAATCTGTAGACCAGCAGATTTTGAGGTTGCAGGGACAGGAAGCAAAATTTTTCCTAGTGGGTCACTAGGGGTAATAGTGAGTGGTGCCACTCCCATTTCCATCCCTTGATTCTGGACCCATGGATTCTGGGAATGGGAGAAACAGCACCATAGAGTGGACGCTGATTTAGAGCATACACAGCCTTCTGGAGAACATTGCCCAAGTCCTGCAAGGTATTGCCACCTAGTTGGTGCCATAGCTGAGTCTTCAAAAGGCCATTCCACCATTCTATCAATCCAGCTGGTTCAGGGTGATGGGGAACATGGTAAGACCAGTGAATTCCATAGGCATGTATCCATTCCTGCACATCATTTCCTGTGAAATGGGTTCCTTGATGGGAAGCAATGATTGTGGAATGCCATGGCAGAAGATGAAGCATTCGGTAAGTCCACAGATGGTAGTTTTGGAAGAAGCATTGCATACAGGAAATGCAAACCCATATCCAGAGTATGTGTCTATTCCAATTAAAACAAATCGCTGCCCCTTCCATGGTGGAAGTGGTCCAATGTAGTCAACCTGCCACCAGGTAGCAGTTTGGTCACCTCAAGGAATGGTGCCATATCAGGAGCTAGCATGGGTTTCAGCAGTGGCTGTAGCCAAATCAGCCTTAGTAAGAGAAAGTCCACATTTCTGAGCCCATGCATAACCTCCATCTCTACCTCCATGGTCACTCTGTTCATGAGCCCATTGGGCAATGACAGGAATAGCTGGGGAAAGAGGCTGAGCATTAGCCACAGAGAGGGTCATCTTATCCACTTGATTATTAAAATCTTCCTCTGCTGAAGTTACCCTCTGGTAAGGATTCACACGGGACACAATATGTTCATGTTTTTTGCCCACTCAGAAAGGTCAAGCCACATACCTCTTCCCCAGACTTCTTTGTCACCAATTTTCCAATCATTTTCCTTCCAAGTCCATGACCATCCAGCCAAACCATTGGCAAAAGCCCATGAATCAGTGTACAAATGCATTTCTGGCCATTTCTTCTTCCAAGCAAAATGAACAACCAGGTGCACTGCTCAAAGTTCTGCCCACTGGGAAGATTTGCCTTCACCACTGTCCTTCAGGGATGTCCCAGAAAGGGACTGCAGTGCTGCAGCTGTCCACTTTTGGGTGGTACCTGCATATGCCGCAGAACTGTCTTTAAACCAGGTGTGAGTTTTCTCTTCCTCAGTCAACTGATTGTAAGGGGCTCCCCAAGAGGCCAAAGCTGTGGGCTGGGAAAGAGAAAGTAACATGGCAGGGGTGGTGACTTTGGTATTTGGACTACTTCCTCATGCAACTTACTCGTGCCTTCAGGACCCGCTCAAGCCCTATCTTGTATATATCACTTCCATTTTATTATGGTGTGCTGCTGTACATGCCCAACTTTATGGTTTGGTGGATCAGACAATACCCAGCTCATGATACTCAGGTCTCATGGTAACTTGATAGCCCATGGTTAACCATTCATTGTCCACTAAGGCCCAGTAGCAGGCCAAATGCCGTTTTTCAAAAGGGGAGTAGTTATCTGCAGAGGATGGCAGGGCTTTGCTCCAAAATCCTAAGAATCTGTGTTGTGATTCTTCTACAGCAGCCTGCCAAAGGTTCCAGACAGCATCTCTACTTGCCACAGAAACTTCCAGCACCATTGGATCTGCTGGATCATATGGCCCAAGTGGTAGGGCACAGCAGCCTGGACCTGACACAGAGCCTCTACTTGTTCTGGTCCCAGATCAAAACCAGCAGCTTTTCTGGTCACCCGGTAAATGGGCTGGAGTAGCACACCCAGATGAAGAATGTGTTGTCTCCAAAATCCAAAGAGACAAACTAAGAGTTATGTCTCTTTTTTGGTTATAAGAGGGGTCAGATGCAACAGCTTATCCTTCACTTTAGAAAGAATATCTCGACATGCCCCACACCACTGGACACCTAGACATTTCACTGAGGTGGAAGGACCTTGTATTTTAGTTGGATTAATCTCCCATCCTTTCTCACACAAATGCCTTACTAATAAGTCTAGAGTCTTTGCTACTTCTTGCTCACTACGCCCTATCAACATATCATCAATATAATGGACCATGTGATGTCTTGTGAGAGATGATCAAGATCCCTGCGGGCAATATTATGACATAGGGCTGGAGAGTAGATATACCCCTGAGGCAGGACTGTGAAGGTATACTGCTGTCCTTGCCACCTGAAAGCAAACTGTTTCTGGTGGTCCTTACTAACAGCAATTCAGAAAGAAATTTTCACCAAATCAAGAGCTGCATACCAGGTACCAGGGGAGGTATTGATTTGCTCAAGCATCTGGGACTGCAGCTGCAATTAGAGTCACCACCTGGTTAAGGTTATGATAATCCACTGTCATGCTCCAAGAGCCATCTGTTTTCTGAACAGGCCAAATAGGAGAGTGGAATGGGGATGTGGTTGGAATCACCTCCCTTGCATCCTTCAAGTCCTTGATGGTGACACTAATTTCTGTAATCCTTCCAGGAATCCAGTATTGCTTTTGGTTTACTATTTTGCTAGGTAGGGGCAGCTCTAGTTGCTTCCACTTGGCCTTTCCAACCATAATAGCCCTCACTCCACAAGTCAAGGATCCAATGTGGGGATTCTGCCAGTCACTGATTATGTCTATTCCAATTATGCATTTTGGAACTGAGGAAATCAGCACAGAATGGGTCTGGGGACCCACTGGACCAACTGTGAGATGGACTTGGGCTAAAACTCCATTAATCACCTGACCTTCATAAGCCCCTACTCTGACAGGTGCACCACAGTGACATTTTGGGTTTCCTGGAATTAATGTCACTTCTGAGCCAGTGTTTAACAATCCCCAAAATGCCTAATCATTTCTTTTTCCCCAATGCACAGTTACTCTGGTAAAAGGCCATAGATCTCCATGGGGAAAGGAGGAAGAAAGATTAACAGTATAAATTTTGGGCAGTTTAACAGGATCCTTCCCCAAGGAGACCTGGCCTTCTCCTCATTCAAGGGGCTCTGGGTCTGTAAACTGTCTTAAGTCTGGGAATTGATTAAGGGGCCATGATTCTCTGCATCTGTAATTTGAGTTAGAGTTTTGTTCACTCGACCTAGAACTCTTCTGTTTATACAGATCCAGAAGAAATTTAATAGACTGCCTGTCTATTTCACTGCTAGGTACCCCAGGATGTATTAGTCAATGCCATAACTCTACACCACTCAGACTATTTTGACTCTGCCTTTCATGGTAGCCACGCCCACCCTGACTTTGGCGAATAACTGCCGGTACTTGACTTTTACCAGACTGACATCGAATCATCCCATAATGTTTAAGGATTCTAATTCCATCACAGCCCTCCTTACAGTAATATCTGGACTACAGAGAAGAGAAACCACAGAGCTCTTCAGGGAAGATAGAGTTAGTCACAAGTTTATTCCTCACAGTCCTGGTTAAAGGTGTGTCCTCTGGACGTTCCTGGGGTGGGTGGGCAGCTCTCAAATGGTAAATCCATTCTAGCATTCCAATCTCTCTAAGCCTTTGAATTCCCTCTTCTACTGTATACCAGGGCAAATAGGGCATCTCCACCTCAGACATGCTAGGCCATCTTTTGGCCCGTGTTTCAATCATCCACCCAAACAAACCATTAGACCCCTTTCTAACCCCTCGAGCTACAGCGCTGAATCCAGAATTTCTGCTTAGTGGGCCCATATCCATAAATTCAGCCTGATCCAGCTTTGTATTCCTTCCACCATTATCCCATATCCTTTGTATCCATTTCCACACATATTCCCCTGATTTCTGTCTATATAAGTTGGAAAACTCATGCAGTTCTTTCTGAGTATACCTTACTTCCTCATGGTCATACTTTGTATTTCACCTTTGAGGGCTTGTTGTGATTTTAGTTTAGTAATAGGTCCTGAAGACAAGAGAGGTGGTTGGGGTGGGTGTGGAGAAGGATTAGAAGTGCCTTGCAAGCTACTGACCTCATTCCCTTGCATTTTCTTATTCTGGTGAGACAGGATTAATCTCTTCAGGCAGGGGTTTCCTCAGGGCAGACTGGAGGCTCAGCAGTACATGCTGGAGTTTGACTAGCACATGCCTCAGGGCTGGGAAGAGGTCCAGACTCCCTGGGGCAGACTGGACGTTGGGCAGCGCAGGCTTCAGTTTGGCTGGTACCCACCTCTGGACTGGAAGTTGTTTCCCTGGGGCAGGCTGGAGGCTGGATGATATAAGGTTGACAAGGTGGGGTCTCCTCAGAGCAGGCCATAGCAGGCTTATCTGGCAAAGCCTCAGCAGAAGTCAGGGTTTCAATGTTTCCATCAATTATTATCATCATCCCATTCTCCATCCAAATTCTCTGGATTCTACTCTTTTCCAATCAATGCCTTCACTTTAGCTGCAGAAACCCTGCGGGGTTGAGATTTTCTTTTCCTTTGTAACTCCAATACTCATACAATGAGAGTCTGAGTTTGGTTCTCAGATATTTTGAGCCGATGGCTACAGGGGACAAGATTCTCTTTCAGAGCACACATAGGATCTTTTGCATCATTCATGCAGTGTTTAAGTTTCAAACTTGAAGCCTTTAACTCATCTCTTTTTTTTTGTAACAGTATCCAGAGAATCTCGGAGGAGCCAGCCAACATCATTATACTGTTTGACTCCACAAAACTCTGTTAAGGTGTTGGAAACACTCTCACCCAGATCCTTGCTTCTTATAAGCATGGACATAGGGGAATCCAGGGATGCTATTATGCGTATCTCAATTGCCAACTCACGCCATGGACTGTCAGCAGCCTCTTTGTTATTGGAAAGGGAGTCGTCAGTACCCTTGAGTCCAATTAGAGTAGAGAGCCAATTGCAAAACTCCCAGAACACCTCAGACACCCCATGTTTAAGATTATGTTCCTCAAGAATCACTCCCGGTACCAAGCTGTTTTAATCAGGGTTCCCTAGGGAAACAGAATCAACCAGAGATATCTGTCAATAGTATGCGATTTTATAAGAGTCTTTCACGCAGCCATGGGGATGCACAAGTCCAGGTTCTGCAGGCAGGCTGCAACCAGGGGCTGCAATGAAAGTCCAGTGAAGGTTCTTGACAAGTTCTGGGAGATGTTGGCTATCCAAAGATGAGCTGGGAAATTCTCAATGCTGGAATCACTTCCCCTGTTAAGACATTCAACTGGTTGGGTTAAGAGTCATTCATTGCTGATGGCAATCTCCCTGATTGATGTAGTTATAACCAACTATCTATGATTTACCACTGCAGTAAAGTCAATGGTGACTAACCAAATAATTGGGCACAATTACCTGGCCAAGCTGACACAATAGTCTAACTGTCACAGTCAATAAGTTGTGAACACAAGTTAGCTGCCTGTTCTACCAGTTCAGAAGTTATGACACTGGTTGGTAGAAACAATCTCTGAATATTATTACCACAATTGTATAATATAGCATTTTAGCTCTCTAAGAGATTTTAAAGATTATCCGTTGGGAATCGGGCTTGGCCCAGTGGTTAGGGCGTCCATCTACCACATGGGAGGTCTGTGGTTCAAACCCCGGGCTTCCTTGACCCGTGTGGAGCTGGCCCATGCGCAGTGCTGATGCGCGCAAGGAATGCCGAGCCACACAGGAGTGTCCCTACACAAGGGAGCCCCACGCACAAGGAGTACACCCTGTAAGGAGAACCGCCAGCCCAAAAAAAATTTCAGCCTACCCAGGAATGGGGCTGCACACACAGAGAGTTGACACAACAAGATGAAGCAACAAAAACAAACACTGATTCCCATGCCGCTGACAACAACAGAAGCGGACAAAGAAGAACATGCAGCAAATAGACACAGAGAACAGACAACTGGGGCGGGGAGTGGGGAAGGGGAGAGAAATAAATAAATAAATACATCATTTAAAAAAATAAAGATTATCTGTTATATCTCTCTATATATACACATATATATTTTATATGTGTATACACACACACACAGCCAAGTCATTATTCTCATTAGTTATTGTGGTAGTTTGAGGCTTTTATGGATCCCAGAAAATCATGTCTATAGAGCTAATCCATTCCTGTGGGTGTGACCCTATTTTGCTTAGGACCTTTTGATTAGGTTACTGCAATTAAAGCATGGCCCAGGGTGAGCCTTCATCCTCTTCCTGGAGTCCTTTATAAACGGACGAGTACAGAAAAAGAAACTGGAGAAAGCCACAGGAGTGGAGAGATGCCCACAGAAGCTGAGAGAGAAAGCCCCAGAAGTCAAGAAGATGAAAGCAGCAAAACCTGGAGAAGAGGGAGAGACCGGAAGACACTGCCACGTGTCTCCCATGTGGCAGGAGTTCAGGATCGCTCCCAGCCTGTCTTCAGGGGAGAAAGCATCCCCTGAGGATGCCTTGATTTAGACACTTTTCTCAGCCTCAAAACTGTAAGCAACCTAACAAAGCCCCATTGTGACAGCCAACCCATTTCTGGTATACCACATTTCGGCAGCCTAGCAAACTAAAACAGTTATGCGCTCTGTGAACATGAATGAACAAATACGGCACATTTGCCCCTATGGGAAATACTGACTTAGGTTCCTACAAGCCTCTGATCACAACATTCCCATCAACTGATCAATACACAGACTTGTTGGTTATGTTTCTGTTTCAAGACCACTGATTTAATTTATGTAATTCATTCACTTACATTGAACTCACAGCCAATAGTACTGTAGCTCATGTTTGGGATAGAAGCTTACCTGACACACGTATTTTCTCCATAAGGGCACAGCACAGCTTTCTTGTGCTTCGGAGCACTAGACAGCACTTCTGCGCTAGGCTTGGGGGCCATTTTAAACAGCAAAATCACCAATAAAGAGCACACAAAATATATATATTTTTAAATGCAGCACTAAGTATACCATGAAAAGGACACCTGTTTACAGTAGGAGAGCCGAAACAAGAAGGCGGACTCAAATTTTTCTCTATGCTGTGCCTGTTGGCAGAAGACTGCAAAAGTGCCATGAATATTGAGTTTGAGGTCACAAATACATTTTTAAATTTTTTTCTGTTTTTTTTTACAAATGTATTTTAATGAGTATGCACAAATTCACAAATAAGGAATCCGCAAATACTAAGGATCACCGTGTGTGTTCATGCATACATATTTTTGTATGTACGTGTGTATACATATGTTTGTCTGTGACTGAGGCCTTGAGGAAGAGCTTTAGTAGATTGGTAGTCTCGGGACCAGGCATCGAACCAGGACTCCAGGTGCCCAGTCCAGGGCTCATTCCTCTTTCTCTCCACATTGCCTTCACCTTGGAGCCTTGTGTATTTGAACCCTTTCTCTTACCAGGGGAAAGTCATTAAGTTTACCAGCAGCAACTCCTGATTTTGAAGCCCTTCAATTTAAAGCCATGGGGAGGAAATAATTAAATTGAATAGAAGCCACAGTATTTAAAATGCTGGTATGCATCAGGGATTTTTTTTTTCTTTTTCTCCCCCCAGCATTTTTATGAACAGAATTAATCAGAAACAGTTTCACCTTGGTAGCCCACTGAGCTGGAATGGAAATGAAACATATTGTGCAGTGAGAATCTCACTCAAATATTCAAATAAAGGTATCTTTATTAGACTTTTAAAATATTCCATCTAAATGCATAGAATTTGCTCTATGACGATCACAGCTTCAATCATTCTGAAAGTTCTTGGGGCACTTAGCCTGGCAACTGAGATAGGAGAAACTGCTTCTAAAGCAGAGTTGATGAAAATGAGCCAATTCTATACTTGGGGTTTTAAAAATGTTTATGAGAGGTCAGTATCGCCTGGTCAGAATGAGCTTTCTGACCTTGATTTCTATTTTAAAATGTCTGACCCTCTCCCTTCTGTTGATAGAAGCATCTGCTGTTGCCCTGGAGCATAAGTGCATTGCTTTTGGATATCTGACCTAACAGGAAGGATGTCGGACTGAGGAACTCACTTGGCTGGCTGCGTTTAATCCAGAGGAAGCCCCTGCTTCAGATGCATGGAGGGCTCAGCTTCTCTGGCAGTGCTGCTTTGACTGGCAATGACAGGATATCCACAAAGCTCCCAGATGGATTCGAATATTGTAAATGGCCACCGAAGGGTGGTAGCAGAGGGAAGAGAAATATAGCTTTTTCATAAGGATGGCACTGAATTCTTTCAACAGACCTGGGAAGTAGGTAATGTTGTCTCCATTTTACAAATAAGGAAACTGTGACTTGGAAAGATTAAGTGGCTTGTGAAAGGTCGAAAGCTGAATAAAAGGCAGAAGCAGGAGTCAAATGCCAAGTCCAAGCAACACTAGCTAATAGTCTCATTAACTGCATGGAACGGTGATAATTCATCCCTTTGTGGACGGGGGCTGGCATGTTCTGGGGATCAACTGATGGTGTGAGAGAAGTCAAGAAACCCAGTGAACAAATAGCTTAAGATCTCAGTGCTAACCCTGGTGGCCATGACATCCATGGCAGGTGCACAGGAAGACTAGGTTAGGGCCTGGCTCTCCCACCCAACCTGGAAACTCTTCTCCCTGCATCTGAGAACTAATCTAAGCTCCCACCCTCAGTGCTGATGGCCAGATCGCTTCTCACTCTGCAAGAGTTCTGCCAACTCTTTCTATGCATTCCCACCTCTGTATCCAAGCACTCACCTATCTCTTGCTGAGAATGACCTCCCTCCAGTTTTCTGTATACGTCATCTTCCCCTTATCTAATCCTCATGACAACACTGTGAAATAAGTACTGTAAGCACATTTTATAGACAATATTTGCTGACACTTGAATGCTCTTTTAAGCACTTCGTTGTTCAATGGAATGGAATGGCATCTAAAGTGAGAAAACTGAGGCACGGAATCATATAGTAAGTGGCAAGAGTCTGGCTGCAGATCCCATGCTCTCCTAGCACACAAAGATCTGAGTCAGAGAAGTCAAGTCCCTGCTATCATAAGGGGCTTGGAGATTTTGACTCTTTGAGTCTTGGACTCCAGGCCCATGCTTTTTCTTCTCCACCACGCGATGTACCTGATGGTGGCTAGAGGGGAAGGAGGGTTGGGAAGTGAGGGGGAGTTTGTGATGGAGAAGGGAGAGGTCAGGATGAAAACTTCCTGTACTTCCTTGGATACACTACGGATCTGCCCTTTACCTCTTAAACCTACTCCCCACCTTTCTCCACCCTACTCTGTGTTCTCAAGACTGACCTTCAAGAATTACTCCAAAGAACTCCCTTACTCTCCCACTTCCTGTGTTCAGCCATCAGAGAACAATGGTAAGAGGCCAGTTACGTGTGTGTCCCACCCCCCATACCCTCCTTGGAGAACCAAACATACAGCTCCCCACCAGCCCCTCTGCCCTTCACACTGCAGGTGCTAGCCACACTCCTCTGCTCTTAGCCCATGCCACTGCACTATCTGCCATCCCTACAGGTTTCTCTACCTCTGCACCACCTTTGTCAGTTGTCCCCATATTAAAATCTCCTCAAGTTACCCAACGTGGTCATCATCCATCTGTCCCCCATCTGGACTCTGGCTCACACCTTGCACTTAGAGCTTTGCCAACGAGGCCAACCGAGAGGCGTTAGATGGAAAGAGTGTGTGAATAGCCTCAATGTGCTCCTCAAGAGGGAGGCCTTCTCTCCTTACTTTTCCTTTGTTTGGAAAGGGAATGTAGGCCTTGAGTGTTTTCGTTCGGATCCAGCTTATCCTGACATCATGAGGATGGCCTTTCATGAATGCCCATCTTTCGTGGATCAGGTAATTGGCCATTTGCCTTCCATGAGCTTCATTTTCAACAGATGTTTTTGTTACTCTTACAACCGTTATGGTAACAAATATGTATGACATATTAAATTATATATAATACTATCAATATAATTAAATATAAAATATATGTAGTACATAGTTGATCTTTATAGAAACTACAATTTACTGGTAGATATTATCACCAAATTATCAAAACAATTTTCATTCAGTGTCTAGTTTCATTTTGGATTCAAGTTATCATTTTAACTAAAATGTAGGAAACAAGAGTAAAAGAAAACATCCCTAATACAAAACTATTTTCATTTCTGTGTATCACTTTCCAGTCCCTGTCCTCACAAGAATTCTTATTTTTACAAGGCACATGTATTATTTTGGATTTTGAATTTTCTTCTGATGTTATATCATAAGCATCAGTCTCCATAATTATCTTCTGTAAAGAGAACATGATATTCCATGGGATGGAGATGGCATAATTTCACAGAGCCATTTTTATTTCCTGAATAACATGATGGAAAGCATCCTGGTTTGGAGTTAGACAAACAGAACCATATCCTAAATCTCTCAGCAATTAACCAAGATAATTTCTTTGAATCACTCAACTTTTCAGTGCCTCATTTTTCTCTTCTATCAAGTGGGAATTATAATAATGCATGCCCTTTCTCTATCACAGAAAGGTTATAGAGACTGCCTGAGATAATGCATATGAAAATGTTTTGTGGACTCTATCATTGTTACACCCCACTTGATCACTCTATTACCTCACCTAGTGTAACTTTATTGTGCTTTTCTCCATCTGAAATTGTATTGCTTTAATCAGTGTTTCTTGTGACTATCTCCCCCTGCCCTACTCTACTGTAATTGCTGCAAAAGCTGAACTTTTCTGTCTTATTCACCCTTGAATCTTCAGAGCCTAGAACCGTGCCTGGTGCATTGTAGGCTGAAGAAATATTTGTTCACAAATTGATAAACTTAAGTGTGTTTTGATGAAAAGTACCCTATGTTGCCAAGATTCAACATCTTTAGGTTACTGCAACAGTTGTGTAATTTCTACCACTGTAGGAAAATACAATGTATACTCATTTAGTAGACCCATCAAGTCTGTGGGCATTTCCAGACCCCTTCCTTCCTGCTATGTGAGTCGGTGCCATTCTCAGTGCCAGCTGTGCTTCTGACTGAGTCAACACACCCTGGGAACGGAAGAAACAAGTCAAAGGAGGGTTCTGAGCCCATCTAGGTCTGTCACTCCAGCATGTACAGATGCCTAATGACTTGTCATTCAAATCTATTTAGAAACAAAGGGTTGAAAATGTTCTAAATTTAGATTGTGGTGATGGCTGCGCAACTCTGTGAATCTGCTGAAAACCATTGAACTGCACACTTCATATGAGTGGATTTTATGGTAAGTGAATTATATTTCCAAAAGGTTCGTGTCCCTCTTTGTTTCCCTCTGCACGGTCCCACTTCAGGTTAGCTGTGTTTGTGACTAGTATATGGGACATGTGGAGACATCTAGCATCACAAGTGTTGCTCCAGACCCTCTTTCTTTTTTTTTTTTAATGCGGATTTTGCAGTACCTTCTTTTTCCTTCTTCCTAATTCACAACACAATGTTCACTTTTACGGTTCATCTGGACATTATGAAATTCCCCATCTTCAATGAACTTGCACGGTCCTGGCTCATCCCCCCTCTCCAATCCTTCCTCCACTATTCCCAGGCGTTGCTTGCTCCTCTCTTCACCCTCAGTGTTCTCCTCTCAAAAAACACCCACCCCGAGGGCGTTTCTGATCACTTTTATGCAGATGAGCCACAGATATATATTTTTGGCCTTTCTTGAGACCTTGGTCCTGCAGCTCTATCTGAATGCCAGGCCCATACTTCATACTTACCATGTCCCAAACCAAATGCATCATAGGTTTCCATTTCAGGCACCGGCTCTTCTTCCTCTATATGCCTGCTGGGTCTACCTTCTGTGCCGGCAAATGGAAACACCATTTCCCAGGCCATCTGGACCCAAATCTCAATGTCATCTCTGACTCCTCCCTCCCCTTTAGGTTCCGGATTCAAATAGTCACCAAGTCCTGACCAGCCCCAGAATGTGACCTGCCGCTGCCCGGCTTTACTGCACCTGCGGATTGGCTTTTGCTCAGCCCAGAATGGGGAGGAGGAGGGAAATTTCAGAGAAAGAGAGAATGAGCTTTGGCCTGCACAGTGACTGAGAAAGAGAGACGAAGTTGTCTTTGCTAACTAAATAGTGGTAGAGACAAAAAACAGCCTAATGGATAGGATAAATGTCCTAGACTGGACTGAAGACACACAAATAGCGTAAAATAAATTCTTTGCTCTGGGTGGAACTGAGGGCTCAGAATCAAAGAAAATACTTGTCGTGATGAAATACAGTTCCTTCTTTGCATACTCCTGGCTTGTGACTGACTTGTATTCTGGGCACAATCTGTGGTCTTTGTGAACAGGCAAAGTGACCTGTAAGAAGTGGCCAAGGCAGACGGCCACTCAGGTGGTAAGCAGGAGAGAGTAAATCAGAGCAACGACCCATAACGGCAGACTTCGGGAAAGAGTGAAGAGTAAGAACCTCCCATATCGCCAGCCATCCTGAGCCAGGCGATAAATACTCATAGGGCTGGGACGTGGTCGCAGCTATCAGATTCATGTTGTTTCATGTTTATTAATCTTTTTAATGCAAGTGTGTGATGAGAGTCCCCATCCTGTTTCAGATCTTGCCGGAAGTGCTGAGAGAGTGAGGGGAGATAGGCTAAGCAAGCCCTGCTCATGATCAGATGTGGCGCTATGTGTCCACGGCTTTTCTCCTCCGTGGGATTGCCCAACACAGCCGCTTCCTACTCATGAGGCCCGGAACTGTGCCCCGCACTTGGCTCCCAGTGGACACTGGCAGCGCAGGTGCAGCCTTGCTGTCCTCAAAGCACGAGCCCTTGCTTGCCAGTCTGCCCGCCATGCTGGTCGAAGGACCTCCTCCATTTATTACTCCAGCTGAACGTGGGAATATGGTGAGAGCTGAGACGCAGTTGACACTTCCCCCGCGCTAGGCCCACTGCTGCTCTGCTCTCCGCAGTGACAGGACCAGCTGAGAAACATCTGCTAACTCAGAGATCCCATCCTCTGAATGCCAGGCCCTCCCTGCTTGGAGGAAACCTCTCTGAGAAGGAAAAAGAAAAGCAACGCTTGTTTTGCTGACTTGTGCACATTCTAAAACATCTAAGAGATAGAGAAAGAAAGGGAGAAATAACACTGACAATTTCAAAATAACCACCTTTGGGAAAAATAAAATCACTCTTGCTGGATCTCCTAGAAAATATTTCAAACTTACTGAATTGTGAGAAACTTTTTATCTTTTGCTCACTCAACTCTTGATCACCAAAAATTAATTATCTAAAGAAACCTTTAAACTTCATTACGAATGTTACAATCTGTGATAATTGGGAGACACTCAATATATATTTGCTGGAAGGGAGGGAAGACGTAAGGGAGGAAGGGGAGAAAGGAGGGGGGAAGGAAAGTAAGAGAAAGATAGGAAGGAAGAAGAAAGGAAGGAAGAAAGGGAAATTGGAAAAGTAAGTACAAACTCTTGTCTTTGCATGCATCTGAAAACAATTTACTATAGGTCTTCCTTAAACTGCATGTGACTCTTTGTTAACTTTATTTTTTTAAAAAAGATTTATTTCCCCTCCCCCCCCTGCCCCGCCCCAGTTGTTTGTTCTGTGTCTATTTGCTACGTCGTCTTCTTTTGTCCGCTTCTGTTGTTGTCAGCGGTATGGGAATCTGCGTTTCTTTTTGTTGCATCATCTTGTTGTGTCAGTTCTCCATGTGGGCGGTGCCATTCCTTGGCAGGCTGCACTTTCTTTCATACTGGGTGGCTTTCCTTATGGGGCGCACTCCTTGTGTGTGGGGCTCCCCTAAGCGGGGGACACCCCTGCATGGCATGGTACTCCTTGTGCGCATCAGCACTGCATGTGGACCAGCTCCACACGGGTCAAGGAGGCCCAGGGTTTGAACTGCAGACCTTGCATGTGGTACACGGACGCCCTAACAACTGGGCCAAGTCCGCTTCCCTCTTTGTTAACTTTAGACAAGAGCTCTATTGGCATGGGTAGGAATTAATTCCAAATCAATCTGACCCATCTGCAATGACAATACTCCTACCACTTTTGCAAAAGCAGGGGCTTTGGAGTCAGACTCGCCCGGGTTCAAATCCCACTCTGGCTAATCATTGGCCAGCGAACTCCATCCTCTTCATCTGTATCATATTTGTTTTGTAGAGGCAGGGAAGCATCAGGTTAAGAGCATGAGCTCTGACAACAGGCCTCTTAAGATGGTTAGAATACCAGCTCTGCTACTTACTAACTATGTGACTGGGGCAAGTTGATTCTCTGTGCCTTAGTTTCATCAGATGAAAACCAAGGGGCTAAGAGTGGCTCCCTCATATAAAGCACAAAGAGCAGAACCTGGCACATGGCTATACAATAAATACTGGCTATTATTAGTATATCCTCAAGAAGATAAGCTCCTGGAGAGCAGAGATTTTGTGGGATTTGTACACAACTGTGTCCCCAGGGGAAGCCTGCCACAGAGTTGGCACCCATTAACTATTTGATGAGTGAAACAATTACACATCCTCACAGGCTTGTTGTGAGGATTATGTGTAAATGAGTGAAACACCTGACACAGAACAGCCACTCAATGCATATCCTCTTCCCTGGCCACTTCCACAGAACAATCCATGTGTCACCTACTTTCCCAATACTCTCTTTCCTTTGGAGAAGAAAGTACACTTTACTCCTTAAGATGTCCCAGTATCTTAGTACACAGCTGAGGGATGTTTTCCACTTTACAGCCAGCCAGGGTACTCTCCACACTTAGGGAACATAGGAAGGGACCCCTTCTCTGGTCTTCATGGGCTTTAGGGATTATCTGCTCTGGTACTCAAGCGTGAAGCCCTTCTCGGCTGGGTCCTTCCCTCAGTGGTACCCTGGGAAGAGCACTGCCCGACTGGGGCTCTGAACTGCATGGGAAAAGGAGACAGCACTGTCTGATTGTGTCACCAAGTATCAATTATGCATGAATTTTAGATAGGCTTTCAGATTGCTGCTTCATCAGGACTCTAAAATGGTACATATGATGTCTCCTTGGCTTTCCAGAGATTGAAATCATCACAAAGGCCCCAAACAAAACAAAACAAAACAAAAAATAAAATAACTTCTCATTCAATAATTTTCCTCCACAAAGGCAAACAGCACAATCACCTTCCTGGTCACATCCCACTTCTGAATCCTCAACACATAAAGGTGAATCTTATCTTATACCAAAAGAGTATCTGAATATAAAACTGTTAGAATTGGAAGAAACTTAACTATCAGAGATTGCAGGTAGATTGAGGATATTGGGGTAAGACCAAGATGACTTTTTTTTGAAGCTCCTGTTGACCAGCTGTCTCTCTTGGGAGAGGCCTAAGAGAAATAGAGCTAGATCTGGTACACTCAGGTGGGGTCAGTGGGCACCAACCTTGTCTTGCAGAAACAAGAATTAGAAAAGACTGGAGGACGCCAAAGAGATAGAGCAATGCCAGAAGCTTCCCCTCTCAGCCCTACAGAGAGAATGAACAGGACTCTTCCCACTGCATCTAGCCTTTACCACCCACAAATAATAGCCAATAAATATTCTTACCTTTGAGTCCTGCTCCTGCTCTGGGTGACGAATGGAAGGAAATGCAGTGACCTAACCCTGGGGAAGTACCTAGAAAGATCTGTGGGTTAATCATCTCCTGGACATGCTAGAGTCCAAAATGGTGAAGGACAAAGACCTGAAGTCCAAGAGACCTGGGTCCATGCCTGGCTCTTCCACTTACTGTTATACACCCTTGTAAAAATCATTTAACTCCTCTACGCTTGAAGTTCCTTATTTAAAAAGAGATCATTCTTACCATGTACACTTATAGTAAAAATTGAAAGTGACACTGTCTGTAAAGTCCTTAGTCTGGCATGTGGTGAGTACTAAATAAATTGTAGCTGGTATCATCATTACATGAAATCCAAAATTTATGTCTACAGCATCCCAGACAAATGATATCTAATTTCTGTTTGACTATCTCTGGGAACAAAGTGCTGATAACCTCACAAGGGAACCTATTGCATTGCTGGTTAGTTTAGAAAATGATTTTTCTTTATTGAGATCAACATCTCTTATTCCCTCCTCCCCTGGAACAACCAAAAAAGCACCCCTCTGTTCTGACCGAGAGTCCCTTACATAGATGAAGGCAACGATGTCCCTGGGTCTTAACCTCCTCCCAGGTCAGTATCCCCAGTGTCCTTAGGCATTTTGTGTGAATTACTTTCTGGGCCTTTCACCATCTTGATTGCTGTCCATCATCCCAAAGAGATGACACAATGATCTCTTAACACTGGATTTCACTTTATTGTCACATAAAGGTGAGTCTCTCCAAGAGATCTCACATTGGAATTTTCATCCAGAACACTGACTAATCCTAGGAAGAAGGTCACGCTATTCAGGACAAGGTGATCCATGAATAAAATCAACCAGGCACTTGAATTCATCCATCTAACAAATGGGTACTGAGCACCTACTAGAGTTGGGCAACTGTCTAGGCACTTAAGATGCAGAGATGAACAAGACAGACACTGAGTGTCTGCAGGGATATCATAGCTCAGTGTGGGAGATGGATGACTCATAAACAGGCAACTAGAGGGACACCAAGAATGAACACCCTGAGAAGAGGAAGGGAGAGGAGGATTATGCACTGCTCAAGGGCAGAGGCCCTGCCACATTCATTATCCATTCTCCACATTACATACAATCTTATTTTCATATCACACATCCCCTCTATAGCAACCAGAGTCCTTTTTTTTTTCACATAAGTCAGATCATGTCACTTGCTTGCTTAAAAAATTCCCCACTGGCTTTCCAGAATAAAATTTAGATCTTACCTTCCCTCTGAATACCCAGAAGCTTCTCTCCAGCTCTCTTCTTATATCACTTTCCCTATTTTCCATCCACAAAGATTTGTGTTTTCCTCAAATATGCCAAAGTCATACCTGATATAGAGCCTTTGTACTAACTGTTGCTCTGTAGAGCAACCTCATTCTCCTGATTTCCATTAAACTTATTCTTCTTGCCATTTGGATTTCTGCACACAGAGCACCTCCTCCAGGAAGCTTTCCTTCCATCCCAACTAAAATAGTTACCATGTCATTATCATAACACCTGGTTTTCAATACTCTTTAGCAATTTTATACATTCCTCTCAAATAATCTTTGTGTGTGTGTTTATTTTCTGTCTCCCCCATCAGTGTGTAAACTCCATGAAAGCGGAATCCTTGTCTATCTTGTTTACCAGTACTTATTTAGAATACTGCTTGGTATATAACAGATGTCAATAAGTAACTATCAAATGCATTAATGAATTGTTGATGCCCTAATACCCAGCAGAGTACCTGGCACCTAGTGCAAGTTCATTAGATGTTTGCTGAAGAAATGAGTGAATTAGAACAGAAGAGAGAGCCGTAAGAGGACACTGTGACCTTGGAGGCAGAAATGGGTCACAAAAACATACCTCATCCACAGCGTGGTTTTGATGGGGGTTGGCCTTGCCTGCCACTCAACTTTCATTCATTTCATTGTTGAGGTGAGTTTATCATGACCTTAAAGTCTCCTAACCTGCTCTTGGGTCATCCACCTTCAGGGTGTTGGGTGCCAGACGATCAAGAAATCATCACAAGGTTTCCTGAGTCTTGACCCAGCTTCCACCCATGACCAGAGACACCCAGGCTTTGCAGATGCCGTGGCTGCCTTGCTGCCATCTGGTGTGGGCTGCCGCTTGGAATCCCTTGTGGCACCTGCCTGCACCTTTCTCTCTAGCTGCCTCCAGTGTCTACTCCTGGGATCATGCCTACCAATTTCCAGTCGCCAGCACCTCCTCACCATTTGAATATCCTCAAATTCAAAACTTTGAGGGAAGGGGAACATTATTGGTTTTTTTCTTCTTTTTTAAAGGTAATAGCTAAATATTTCCATTTCAATGCTCATCTTTGATTGTTCAAAAATAATCCCCCTTTCATGAATAATCTAGGGTATTTTTGAATAACTATGAAAGACAAAATTTAATTCTTTAAAAATAGATATCTCTATTCCCTACTAGTGAACAATGGAGGCCTGATTTTTAAATACTGAAAACTATGAGTGCATTTTGAAAAGATGATAATTCGCCCTATGGTTACTCTGATATTCATTGAGCATTAGAAATTTGCAAAGGGTGCATCTTTATAAAATCTTACTCCTCTATTGCAGAGGGACAATGAATATTTGAACAAAGGGAAAAGATCTTTAAATTGTATGTATGTTTCCATAGCACCTGCTTCTCTTTACTAATAAGATCCTATGCTCACTATCTCAGCATGTGTTCCTATCTGGCCTTGTCAGCAACAACATCGAATGCCCAGGTAGAATGAAATGGAAGCTTCTCATTCTGTCCAATCAGCCTGCAAGTCCACACATGACCTGAGCCCTTCCCGTCTTCTCAGCTCATCTTGGTTCCCTCCCTTCCATACCTCCAGCCCCTACACTGCAGCCACACAGCTCCCCTTTCACCATCCCAAGTGTACCTTTCTCTCTCTCCTTTCCAGAACTTTAACGCTGGAGTCCCCTCTTACTAGAACCCTGGTCCCTTCCTTCTCTGCATTGCCAGCTTCTACATACCCATCAGGTATCAGCTTAGATGAGGCTTCTTCAGGGACACATGCTCACCTTTGCACTGTTGCTCCCATGACACCCATTCTCCCATCCTAACCTCCTTCGCAGAGTGGTTGAATATTGGTCTTGATGTCTAGACTCTAAGCAGCATGAGGGCAAAGACAGTGCATGTTGGTTCACTACTGTATCTCTGGCACAGAGTAGACTTTCAATAAATACTTGTTCAGTGAATGAATGAATGAGCTGGGGCAATTATAATACAAATTAGAAGTTACGGAAGGAAATTGAATTTCCATTTTATTCCCTGTCTTAAGTCAAAGTTAATTTTTACTAGTGGAAATAACTAATTTCCCATGACAGATTCAAGCAATTTAATTTGCCACCTTTGGAAACAGACCAGTATAATTCAGTCAAAACAGGAGCCTGTCCTACATGCAGCAGACTGAAAGCTGGGGCAGTACATCTGACAAGTTAAGGGATCCTGGAAGATTCCTCGTACTTTTGAGAAGTTTAATGGCGAGAAAGAAATGGGTTAGAACCAACACTTGAGGAGGTGGCACAGTGAGGAAGATGTTATTGATAATGAAATCCTGACGATGCTTATAAACTAGCGTTCTCCACCCGTTTGACCACAGATTCCTTTGTAGATAGGCAGTAGAGTGAGCTGGCAGAGAATAAGAGCTTAGGGATCCCAACTCTGGATTAAATCCTGACTCTTCTAGGCTTCTCATGTGGTTAGCTCTTCCCATTGTAGCTCAGTTCCATTTCCTCCTGCTTATCCAGGTGAAAGTTGCTGTCCTAGTATGCTTGTCTGTACTACTGAGACCAGAAAGCTGAGAACTACATTTCCAAGCCTCCCTTTTAGCAAAGGATTTTCATGTAATTTAGGTTTTGCCAACAGATACACTCTGTTAAGACCCGAATTTGGAACTGAGTTTCGTGAGGAGAGGGGAGGCAGTGCCTGAGTGTCATCCATTCTGGCACCTGGCCCGGGCCCCCGAATCTCAGGCAAGACAGTGTACTCCTGGAGCCAACAGCTGCAGCAGGCGCTTCGTGGTCACTGGATGACAGCCAAGGAGGAGGATCTTGAAGCCAGCAATTACCAGAGCAGCTTCCCGACTGTGGCAGAGTCCTGGTTGGGAGGCCAGTTCTGTGGTGTCTTCCTGGTCGTCGTTCCTGAAAGACTAGCCTCAAGCCTGCTCCTCCAGCACCTCTGAGGATTTTGAAGTCACCTAGTTCCCTGAATTAAATCCTTTCTTGTTTAAACTAGTTAGGGTAGCTTCTGTTATCTGCAACTAAACCTTGCCAGATCTACCTACCACACAACTTCATTGTGAAAATTAAATTAGATAATGTAAGTAAAGCTCATGGTGTGAAACCTAGCAGATACTGCACATTTAGGAAATGGTGGAACTTTCTGTTGGTTTTCCATTGAATATCTCCTGGCCATTTGTTCTACAGAACACTTGAGGTTTGGCCTAGATAGAGAAGGAGACCAACCTTATCTTCCAAGTCAGCAGGGAAGAAGAGGAGTGGGCAGACACCTTTTGAGGAGACTGGAATAACGGCACATCTTTTGAATGGCTTTCATCTGCCTTTAGATACTGAGCATGGAGGAGTTTTCAAATCTCAGCAGTGTGTGAGATGAGGCAGGCAGCCCTGACAGAGACCAAGTTTATGACTAGATTTTAAGGCTCCACGAAGAGAAGATGCGCCATTACATTTCTTAGGGTAGCCCAAGAATATAGTCCAGACAGTGAGCAAATTTTTAAAGTGCAGCAGATTTGGCCAACGATGACAGGAAGGAACGGGGCCTGAGCTGCCACAGCCTGGACGGCTGCCTGTCAGGGACCTTCCTGTCCCTCTGACTCTGAGTACCTGCTCCCTCAGCCCTTACTTGATGGTCCTGCCCATTACACCCCCATTACAGACATCGGGCTCTGTCTTGGCTCTCAGGTGATGTCCCTCTACCCTTGTCCAACCCCCTAGCTTTTCCCAGCCCTTGCCTGGCTCAGATTACATGACTTCTACCCTTTAAGGTCTGCCCAGTCATGGCCCACACAGCAAGCTCAGGAGACCAAGCCCCTGTGCCCACCGGCCCAGGCACAGCAGTGAGAAGAGGGCAGAGACCAACCGTGCCCTCCTTACTATTTTCCCTGGAGTGTTGATAGCAGCTGACAAATATCATGCCAGGTGGAAGAAGCTAGTGCTGGATTTAGGTTGAATTTTCCCCCCTGTGGCCTGGAGTTGAATTCTAGGACATCCTGTCTTTTATTTTCTCTGAGCTTAAACTTAACCACCATCAGGTCAGTTTTTCAAGTAACCACAGACTTCCAGTTAGAGCAAAATCATTATGGAAGCACACTGTTTTAACCATCCGTAAATTTTCTCATTAAACAAAATCAAACAACAACAAAAAACAGAGGAACGAAATAGAATAGAAAGAAATGCAGGCTAAAAAATACTGAGTGGGCAGCGGGAGTCTATGAACTCCAGAGGACAAATGGCGGCGGTGAAACCACCGTCGACAGCAGAAGCTGCTCAGCCTGCGCCGAGGTGCTGCTCGTCAGGCAGTGCAGGGGCGAGAAGGGGGCTTCCCGTGGCCCTACGAGATCCAGAAACACCGTCACACACTCATCCTCAAAAAGTGAGGAGTCCTCAGCGGGCAAAGCCAGAGACAACCAGCTGGTAAAACGAGAGGAAAACGGCATCGACATGCAGTGCGGAGACACACTAAGCACCCGGGGGACGTCGGGGTCCTCAGAAGTGTCCAGCAAGGTCTTCCTCTCTGGAAAGGGGGGACATTCACTCAGAGGAAGTAAAAAAGGCTGTGAGCCAAATTGGGCGGGGCAGAAAAGATGGCGGGAAAGGGGGAGAAGTTCACACCCTGGGAGGAGAAGAGGGTGGGGGGAGCAGGACCGTTGCCCTGAGGCGGCGCCATGTTTTTTCACTCGTTCTAGATAATGGCGGAGGAAGGTGGCGTGGAGCCGCGCGTCTGCGAACGAGACCCCGGTCTGTCTCCACCCTCCACAGGAATCTCCTTCCAAAAGAACAGGAATGGAAAGACCATCTCAAAGAAACAAGACGAAGTTGAAAAGACGGCACGCAAACTCCCCAGAAAAGCAGCGTATGAGAAGGAGAGGAAAATTAACCGTTACTGAAGGTCTAACAGAAAAAGATGACCCCGAGGCTGATGAAAGTTACAACTTACTATAAAGAGAGCTAAAATAAATTAAGAACACTACAGAAGCTGTAGAAACTTAGAAGGAGACAATCTGAGAAATGAAATGCCTGAAAGATAGGAAGATGTGGGGAAAAAAGTGCTGTCAGAGTTCAAGAAAAACTGTTTCCTCCCCTTCCCCTTGGGGTCATCAGGCAGCAACGGCGCCTCAGCACTGCCAGTCCCCAGGGACCACCCCCTCGCTGTTGATGTCCTTGGGCTCTGAGCACCCCTCTGGAAACAGTCCTGTACTAAAATCTCTTAAATAAGCCCTCTATTTCCTGCCAGGACCCTGACTCTGACCCTCCATGCTTTAGATGACAGTAATTATTGATAACGTTGTCAGGTGTGAGAAGAGCATGGCGGCGGTGCTGAAAATCATCGCCAGCTAGAAATACATGCTGAAATATTCATGGATGACATGCCATGATGGCTGGGATTCCCTTTTAAACACTCTTGGGAAAAAAGGGGAGGGAAAGATGAAACGAGAGGGATGTCCGCAGAGGTTCATGTACCAGTGGGCATATATAGGTTTAGATAATATTACACCGTTCTTTCCAGTTCTATGTATATTTGAAATTTTTTATAATAAAAAGAAAGAATCTTTGTATTCCAACCCCACCAAGGATAATTATATTGAATGAATTTCGTCTCAAGGACCAATAAAGACTACTATGGGCCCCCCGTGGTTACAAGTACAAACTTTGGGGGTGAAGATCTGGTTTAAATCTCACCTCAGACATTGATTAAACAGATGGGAAATCTTTCTGATTACACCACAATTTCATTTCCTTACCTGTAAGATTGGATGATATCTATTTTATTGGACTCTTTATTCAAATAATTAAATAAAATAATGCTTGTAATCTGACTGGTATCTAGTAGGTACTCAATAAATTGTAGTTGATGCTGCTATTAATATTAATTAAAATAGTTCATATTCAGAGAATAGAATGGAACTGAGTTTAGGAGGGTCAGGAGAAACGGAAGGGATGGTGATAACTACCAAGAATACTGTAATAGATAATCATATCCTCTGATACAGAACGGATTTGTTAGGAGGTTTCTTTGTCCCCAGAGACCTACAATTTTTTCAGGCTAATTGAACTGTATCATTTGAGATAAAAAGTGCAGTCAAAGCTATTTAAATAGCATGTAGTAATTAGGAAACTAGTTTAATGGAGAAAATCTCAAAGGGAACTAATTTTTTTTCCTATTTGACGGGATACTTTTTTTTTTTTTTTTTTGAACGAAGAAATATATTTTTAGAGAATTTTTTTTTTTTTTTTAAAGTTAGAACAGAAAATGTGGTATCTGGCTTGGGGCAGGGAAGAAGATTTACGATTCGGTGGGGGAGACACAGGACATGTAGCATAGCAGGGGGAAGTGGTGATGGCGGTCTCGGGGACCTTGCACTCTTGGTACATGCTGGTGGGCCCTGATGGGAGTCATCAACTCCATGGGTATTCCACCCATGGTAGGACTACGGCTTGGACGCAGTTGCTGGGAGACTAACAGTGACCTAGTTGAGTTCAATACAGCTTGGTTGCTATTTCTTTTACTCCCTAGCCAAATCCACTGTAGCATACGGCTAACCCTCTTCCAATGTTTGCTTTCTTGAGGTCCCTGTCCCTTTTGGGGCAAGAACTGGGGCATCACACTCTCTTTTGATTCCACATCCTGAGAAGGGTCGTCCATCATCTCTATTCCAAGGAAGGGCCCTGACCCTGACTCTCTTTCTGGGTATTCTCCCAATGGGAAATCCTTGGGGTCCTCTTTTCCTGTATATATGTTTAAACTGGCATGTTCGACCATCCAAGAGGTCTTAACCTTAGAATCCCTTTGCTCCTGCAGGCCCAGGTTGCTCCCTCTGCCCTCTATGTGGATATAGGGGCCCTGGGAATTGGCCATGTTTCCTCTACACACATTTGGGAACCAGGGCTCATAGTCCTCAGAAGACAAACTAGGTGAATTAAGGGAACCCTTCAGCAGCACAGCCAAGAGGAGACTGGCTCTGTGGCTCTCCCTCCAGTTGGAGCTTTGGCTCACTATCAGGATAAACTTCCAGAGGTGATTTCCCTACATCCTGCTCCCCCATTAGGGTCAGTATTGTGGGGCATTCACCAGGTGATATATTCCTTATATTGAACAATTCATTAATAAATTGGGAATCTGCAAAATCACTGGCCCATGGGGAATCTCCTGATTTGGGTCTGGAGACAAGGATAAATGTTTTAACACCTTGATAGAAGTACCACACTGGTTCAAGCCTTTTAATTGGGATGATTTCCATTCTAATTGCATGAAGAGTTAAAATCACATTATAATAAGACCCTGAAGAAGCACAGATGCTTTGCAATTTGACTATCTGCCTATCCCTCTGAATGGTTCGAGGAAAAGACACAGTGATGTGCTGTGGTGCACATTTGTTTTAATATTTGGCTAGCGGTTCTTGATAAATTATTAACTGATCAACATGATATCGAGTGTAAGGGCTATAAAACAAAATTATGTCTCCACCGAGATAAGTGAGTAGCAAAGATGTGCTCATTAGCAGTGTCTACACATGAAAGATGAATGATAAATTGAAACAATTCTGCTCGTAACATCAAGTCCAAAAATCACTCTGATCTGATACATTCAGTTGATTGAGGAAGAATTGCCTGAGGCTTTAAAATTTCCAAGTAATTGCCCCTCTTTTCTACTTCACGCTTGTTTAGCGGTGTCTGCAAGCACAGATGGCCTGCCCTCAGCTTTTCCCTAATGCATTTAGCTGTTTAAGCTGGCTGCTTCACGGGGCAAACTGCGCTCTCTCTCGGGACTCCCTCCTGGGTGGCTCCATGGCCTGTCCAAAGTACCTGGATACTCTCCACTTTCTACACTCTTCCTCCAACCTCATCAATCCTGCTTTCATTGCCATGCTGATGTTTTTAAAGACTAATCGATTTAAATTTTCACTTTACCCAGGGAGATTAGAATGTCAGCAGGTATCCAAATCTTAAGCGTAAAGAGTGCAAAGCTCTATTAGATACAAGTCGGGGCTCAGCATATGTCTGGGGGTGAATGACCAGAAGAGAGTGCAGGCTTGGGGACACTTCGTGCAGTCATAGATGGCATGCTTTATCCAGGCCACAGTTGCCCGTCATGGGCCTGCTATAATGAAGCAGAGGCCAGTAAAAGCCTTTGAAGTATATACTGAATGTGATACAAAGCAAACAAAACCTGTAACCAGCCTAAAGACAGAAATCCTACGTACTATTTTCTTGTATAACATCTAGAAAACATTTATCCCTGAAACACCAAAATGCTTCCATTCCTTGTACTGCCTTTTTTTTTTAAGGTAATTTTTATTATTTATTTATTCCCCCCGCTTGCCACTTGCTTGTTGTCTGCTCTCTGTGTCCATTCGCTGCACATTCTTCTGTGTCTGCTTGCCTCCCTTTGTTGCGTCATCTTGCTGCATCGCTCTCCATGGGTGCGGGCCAGCTTGCCTTCACAAGGAAGCCCTGGGATGCGAACCCAGGGCTTCCCATATGGTAGATGGGAGCCCAATTGATTGAGCCGCTTTCCTGTGCTGCCTTTTTAATTATGACTGCCTCTAGGTTATTTACTCACTTAGCCTCTGAGCTTTTGATAAGGGGAGCGGTTGTGTGATTTAATGAGCTACTACTTATAACCATATATGTCCCTTGAGACAAGAAGCGTGCTCTTCATGTGCTTCCTGCTCCTTAAAGGAAAGATATCCAAGAAGCTATTTCTTCAAAATTCAAGAGGAATTGCCTTCCTCTTGGCAATTCAACACCTTCTCTTAGGAGCTAATCTTTACAATACCCTAATGGAGGCAAAAGGCTGACTAGTTTCCCTCTCCCAGGTTATATGTTTATATTCAACAGAGATCCTCTGGAGACGAAGTTTTAACTCAGCACTTCCCAAAGTGGTGTTCTTCAGAACACTGTTCCCAGGAAAGTTGATAGATCTGCCTAGAAAAAGGCTGCAAGTGTCAAGAAGATTAGCAAAAGCTAAAACCCACTTATCCCCTTCTAAATGAGTCAAAATGCATGCCAGCATAGGCTCTGAGAGGTCTTGCAGCATAAAGGACATCTTTGTGTACCCCAGCTTTTTCCTAACTTTTTTGTCTTGGCACCATTATTTTGCATTCTGTGAAACAGTGTTCCAGGGAACACAAGCTTATAAAATGTTGGTTAAGCCAGTGGCCCCAATCTATGGACCACAAAGCTTGGTGATAATGTGTTGAGTACAAGGGGCTAAGGGGAGTAGAACTAGGGATTCAGAAATCTATAAGATTACCAAATATTATCTCTAGACATAATAAATAATATAGCTCATACATGTGTGGATGACTATTTTTTGGATATAAAGACATTGTTGTAATTTGTAAAATACGAGTCCATGTGAAATCACCACTGAGATTTTAATAGATCTTTTGTTCTGCATGTATTCAGTCATCCGAAACTGAACACATAACTATGAAGGGGCAGATCTGTAAAATATTTTGATGAGAAAAAAAGGTTCTTTGCACTAAAAAGATCATTTTTAAAAATGTGGGAAACCTCTGCCTTAACCCAAAGTAGTGACTCTAATTGCTGAAGGTTCAGGCAGGGTGCCAGCAGACACAGAGATTCCAACGGCACAAATTCTGGTTCCTCCCAAATCATAACACACAGTGTCACCTGGTCTCGCCATGAGCCGCCTGGGTGTGTAAAAGCCAGCACTGTGGCGGAGGCACCCCGTCCCATCTCCTTGAGACCAGGGACCTGTGGGGCGCTTGGCACAGCATGCACAGCGAAACTGATGTTTCTAGATTGCAGCTGTATAAATGAGCTGCGATGGCCAGATGTGACCACCCTGACCCTGTGTGTGTGCAGCATGTACATGCCGTCTCAGTGACCCCCGGGGAACTTGCTGGCTCTGGGATTCTCCAGCAGCAGACTTCTGCAGGTTGTGCATCATCAAAAGCCAAATTCCCACGTGAAGGGAAAAAAATGTACTCACAGATGCTGCTTCCTCCGAAGTGAGCCCACACAGGCCTAGCAAATGAAAGCAAACAGCAATGCCACTAGTCACGGGTGCTCAGTCTGATCGGCCAAGAGTGTGGCTCACACGGATCAACCTCATCGTTGCTCCGGACTCATTGGGACCCTGAGAGTGAGAGGGTGGTGGTGATGATCACAGCATGTAGTGATGCTACTAGCATCTTATCCGGCTGGGATCATTTGTTTCCTTAGTCCAGCTGATAGAAGCACATCATTTTGTTCTTGGTATAAGAAAACCCTCATCACTCTGCACCCTTTGATTTGACTTATTATCATTCTTCTCTTTACAAACACTCTGAATTAGCTGAACTTGGAGAAACGCTCACCTTTAAATCGTAGCCTCTCAAGTCGGAGGCTGGAAACGTTATCCGACCAGGCACACGAGCAGACGCAGCCGAGTTCTGCTTCTGCCCGCCATGCCGGGCCCACACCCTGCAGGGGAGGCTGAGTCAGCGCCTCTGGCGGGAGCCCACGCTGCTGACTTCATCTGCGTGAACGCATGCCTGTCAGGCGGGATCAGAGACTCTGGGCCTCTCATTTTTCTTAATGACTCAGTAGTTGTTGACTTGGAGGAAATCCAGTCCTCCATTTTATTTAATTCCTTATTTTATTCTTACCTGGGAATGTGAACATTTTTATCTGTGACCCTGGATGGCAATTCTTTGATATCTTACCTTGCCGGGTCATTTCTCCCCGGGATGTTTTTCAATTGCTCATGTCAGTTGAGGGGCATAGTTTCAGTTGATTTTTCCAGGTTGTGTGCTCCAAACTGTGGTTCTACAGTTGTCACGTCTGAATCTTGCTGTAGGAGGGATGGAAAAGAAACATCGTGGTCTTAGATGGCTAACTGTGAAAAAAACCAAGGAGACAAAAACAGAAATGTGCATTCTTTAGTGAATTTTAGCTTCCAAGTTCTTTCAGGCAGAGCAAAACCTTCTTGGTTTTGCCTAATTTCCATTTTACTCATTTGCCAATAAAATGATAATTAACATTTATAGCTAAAGGTTCCTGGGCATGGAGCCAACTAACAATAATAAGATTGCCCACAAAATTTAAAGCACCCAAATTAGTACAATATGAACTGGAGGAGGTGCAGAACAGAAAAGAATAAATTAGTCAATGATTCAAAACTCTTTGCTCTAGCTACACAACGCTAGGCCGTTGGAAGAACATTGGATATTCCAATTACGGCTTAAGGGATTTTCAAATATTTAGATATTTGGTTGTAAGCAAGGTTTTTTCAGCTTTAAGTGCTGGACAGGGAGTGGACAATAATCTTTCATGAAAATGCTTTTATTCACAACCTTGGAAATTACAGCTTCTTTACTCATCGGGCCATTTACTCAGGAGTGCATCATTTTAGATTTAGGCCATGTGTACTTGCAGAAGCAATTAACCAACTCGTGTGGCTTTGTCGCTATGTGGGGTCTCAGGAAAACGTTGGCTCAAGCAGAGAGTTCTGCTGCACTGAGAAGAGGTTTCCAGATGAAAATACAGTGTTCGACTCTCTAAGGATCTGAATAAACCAGTTGAGCTTAGATTAACCCATGTCTTATTTTATTTGGCTCAAACTAAGCAGAAGGGATGAGGGTCATCCCTTTTCGGAAGTCAGATGGAAGCTTTACCAAGAGAGAGGAGCCCTGAGTGTATGAATAAGGAGTAAGGACACTGAGGGAAGAGGACAGGGACACCAGCTCTGGGGCGGCAGCCTGGCAGAGCACACAGTGTGTCCTGTACTTGTGTACCTCAGAACAGTGGTCCCCTGGGTGGTAACTGACATGCTAAGGCAAAAATGCCGTGTGCCAAAGTCCGTTTGGAAACTGCTGGGTTACACGAATTAAGCAGGTTCCTTTACGTGGGACTTCTCAGAACCTCTAGTTTGCGATGTGCCTTGTCAATTTCTAAGAGAAGAAAATAATGCTGAGTTCCCAAAGGTAACCTGACCACAGAATGAGCTTTTAAACACCTCCTGGCTTGAGGGTCCCAGAAAACCATTTTAGAAAATGCTGGTGTAATGGAAGGGTCTTTACATCTGAGGCAACACATCAGGGTGTGAGTCTCCACTCCATCACCTGCCAGCTGTGTGATCCTACAGCTCTTCCAAGCATCAGTCTTGTTTGTTGGCTGGAAAATGTGGATTTTGATCTGTACAGTACAGAATTTTCAAGAGAATTAAGTGACATAATAATAAGTATAAACAAAAATTATAAATGATGAAATAACAAAACAAATATTAGTTCATCTAATTATTAATTCAGATGGTGAATTTTAAAAGTAACTTAAGTCTTTATATGAACAGCATATTTTTAGTTTAGAAGTTTTACTTCTCATTTTAAAGCCATTGCCAATAAAGCTGATATTGAATAGGAAAGTTGTACTCTCACACTTGGCCATGTTCCACAAAACAGTTCATATTTGAGGCTCCCCCAAAAAGTTAGCAAAGCACCCCAAAGGGGTGCGCCACTTTTTATTAAAAAATAGATGTGAAAAATCTGCCTGATTCTACCCACAAAAATGTTGCAACCAACTCCCAGAGTGTTTGGAAGGGATGCGGCTAGTTGAGGATTTATGTTTCATCCTCAAACTCTGAAATAAGCTGAATTGTGTAAACATTTTGGCACAGCGTGCAGGGAGTTAGACGCATTACTCTTGGCATTATTAACAGGTGGTGTGGGAATAAGTTGCTATGGAGAGATCGTGCTGCAGTGTCAGCAGAAGAAAACATATTTTATAGGCTTACAGGGGATGCAGGCAAGGGATAGCAAAGGTTCTGCAGGGTCTGGTGCATGAAGAGGACTGAAAAATACTTTCCAGCTGTCACAACTGCACATGGGCTGGATGATTTCTTGTAGTGTTCTGAGTGTAAACGCTATTCAATTAACTGTTTCGGAAGCAAAATGATCATCTCTAAAAGAGTGCAATTTCTAAGTACCTTTACTTGAAAGTCTTTACTATTTCCGGAGTTGCTCCGTCTCTTGAGAGAGCTCGCCTCCCTCCAACAAGGTCTCCCTGATCCTCCAAGGATATACAAATAGCCATAAGGAGTACGTTCTCTTTACTAAGCCCAGCAGCTCTTAACTTCCAAAGAGCTGAGCTGGAGGCCGACTTCAGTGTGTCCACACTGAGCCTTCGTCTCCTCCAGCCACTCCCTCTTCCAGTGCAGCCAGGGTCCAAAGAATAATGCAAGTGGGGCAAGAGGGAGAGGGCTCCATCTACAGTAGGACAAACTGAGGTTGGAGCTTAGGAGGAACTTCCCTTGGCCACAGCATGGAGAACCCCAGAAAATGACAGAATCGCCTTTTCTGAAGAACTGAAGGTGAAAATAGGCCCAATCAAGGATGATTCAGGGTCTCTTTAATTTTTTAGAACAGGATCTCTTTAAATTTTTGAGAACAGGCAAAGGGAAACTATTCGATGTTGCTGGAGAGAGGGAGGACCAAATTCTCTTTACTGTGACCTCGGTAGGACTAGAATCCAGCACTGCATGACAATGGTAAAAGCAACTCCTGGGAGGGAGGAAGGACATTGAGCCCTGAGCGTGAGTCCTGGTGAACAGAGAGCCAGCCACATTGAACAGGAGTTCCGAGTTGGGGTTTGGGGAGCCTTCTTGAACTCCCACTCAGCTAAGGATTTCATCCCACTAGCTCTGTGGGGATCTTTGCCAAGCAGGTGATGAGTTTCCATGTGGTTTCATTACCCCTGTTTGAAGGGCAAAGGTAATTTTTATTAAGCTAATGCTGTGACTACGGCATTCTCAGTGAGTCACAGGGTTCCAGTCCAAAGAGCTGGTGGCCAACACTGAAACACCCACAGGCACCCAGAGTTATCTGCCATCCTCGGTTTTCCAGTGCTCCACACATACTGGATGGCAGGGTAGGGCTATTCAGTCTAGGGTTAAAGAATTCTGGCTTTGGAATCTAAGAAACCTGAGTTCAAGCTCAAGTCTCAGTTCAACCCCTTGACTAGCCATGTGATGTCGGACAAGCTACTTAATTTCTCTTCACCATATAAAACACAGTAGCTGGCACCCAACAAACACTCAATAAATGGGAGCTCTCCTTCTTATTGGAAGTGGAAGGCATCTTGGTCTCTGGCAAAGAAAGGATTGTTTTGATACTTGGAACGATTTTGTAAAGACACCCAGGCCCCACTCCAGGGTAAAACCGTGTTAGCTAACATCTCTATTCTTGTTACTACAGAAATTAGAAGGAGAGAGGGGATGTGAAGAAGTGGCAACACTGCTGCCCCAGTTTCCCAAATATTTACTCCTGCAGCTCTTGCACCTGCATCCAAAAGAATTGTGATCCCAGGCCTGGGCCAAGTACTCCAACGTTGACAGCATTGGAAACAGCGGCGCGGGCGAGGACTCGTGCTTTCCTCGGGTAATTTAAATAACTGTATTGGAAGTTCTACCAGCGTGTTTGGTGCAGCACAGGACCTGCCAACATGCATCTGTGTTTTTCAAATGAGAATTATTCCGTTGGCAGCAAAACCACCCAAGCCCTTGTAACCAGGAAATGTGATTACAGCATTCAAATTTGTCATTTAATTTGTTTTACTGTTCAGTCTGTCCTTCTACATCCAGAAATTCTACACCCAAGCGATGAGCAAATTAGGTCAAATTATATTTATTGCATTTTCATTGGCTGGCTAATATGTCTAATGGGCTCCTCCGGGCATTGTAAAAGCCCGTGGAAGGCCTGAACACAAGGGCTGTAACCACAGGCAGGCGTCTGGGGCCTCCTGCCCGTTCCCGCCTGATGCCAGGGGAGGGCTCCCTTCTGGTGCTCAGGTCTCAGCCTGCCGCATCTCAGGGACAGCGTGACCCAAGTTGGTTCTCTGAGATGCCGAGGCCACCCATCAATTGAACGAGGAGATCAGGCTGCTTTCTTTAAAGGACGGTAAACAACTCAACGATTTAGCTTCTCATTAAATTGACAGCTTTAGGTTTATTAGAAAGAACTCAAATCCCAAGTCTCTTAATCCCTTATGGAAGCAACTAGAATGTGGGAAGTTTGTTACTAAAACAGCCATCGTCCCTCGCCTTCATGTCTCCTGATGTCAAGACAGCTGGCCATGTGAAAATTAAAATAAAAAATACTAAAACTACTCATATAAGGCACTGTCGTAACAGAAAAAAAACAACTATTGACTGCATTTTTTCTTTTTAAGACTGCCGGCTGATTACCCCAGTTGATACACCCCTGTCCTGATAAACCAAGCATTTTCAGAACTGTGCTCAGCCTCACTCTTGGCCCAGCTCACCGAGCCTCTCCCCCCATAGAATCCCAGCCTTCATCCTTCTGCCCTCTCTGGCTTTTAGTTCTTTCAGTTCAGCTTTTAGTAATCACTTACTTAGTGCCGGGCACTAGGCTAGGAGGTGGGGTCTGGCAACAGGCTAGTAGTTAAGGTTTGGAAAGAAACCACTCTTTTGGACCAATGCGACAGTTACGAAAATCTACGGAATGCCTACTAGTGACAAACATTTCCTACTTGTTAGTTTACTATGTCTTCACAGTAACCCTGTCATGGGTTAAAGAGTGTCCACCCCATATTCATGACCACCCAGAACCTCAGAATGGAACCTTATTTGGAAATAGGGTCTTGGCAGGATGACTAGTTAAGTATCAAGATGAGGAGGGCCCTAAATCCAATGGCTGGTGTCCTACAAGAAGAGGAGACACACAGGGATGCAGGAAGGCCAGGTGATGATGGAGACAGGGACTGGGTGATGCAGCTACACGCTAAGGACACAAAGGATTGCCGGCAACCACCAGGAGCTACAGGAGGCAAGGAAGGAGTCTTCCCGAGAGACTTGGAGGGAGCACAGCCCTGCTGACACCTTGACTTTGGACTTGTGGCCTCCAGAACTGAGAAAGAATAGATTCTGTGGTTTTAAGCCTCCAAGTTTGTGTTGTGGCATCTCTAGGATACTAAGACAAACCCTATAAGGACAAGTATTATTAACCCGAAGTTAAGTAGTTTCTCTGAAGTCATACAGTAGGTGGTAGAACTGGAATTTGAGCCCAGATCTGTGTGAGTCCAAGCACTTTCCACTGTAAGATGAGGGAATTGTCATTCTCCCAGTCCTCCAAGCTGAAAGCTTTGTCACCTTCAACTTCTCGTATCTTTTACTTCATCAGTATCACTCCTGCTGCAGACTACAAGAAACCCTGGCTCTCACTAGCTCAAACAGTGTGGAAATGACTTATCTCACCTAAGAAGTTCAGGGGCTCAACATTTTCTTCTCCGCTTCTCTGAATTCCCTCGGCTTTGCCACCCTCTATGCTCTCCCTGGTAACAAGATGGCCACCCACAGAGGCAGGCGCCACACCCAGACGTGACAATGTCCAGAGGAAGAAAGAGGGCATGTCTTTTTTTTAACCTTCTTAAATTAAAGTTAATAGATCACAAAGAACGTTGTTACATTAAAAAAAAACATAAAAAGCGTAAGAGGTTCCCACATACCCCACTCCCCACCCCCACCCCATCATTTCTGTAAATTATAATTTTTTGAAGATATATACATCACAAAAAAAACTGTTACATTAAAAAATATGAGGTTCCCGTATACCCCCCACCCCCACATCCCACTCCTCCCATGTCTTATGGTGTTTTCTTCTTAAGAGTAAATGAAACATGTCCTGAAGCCACAAGAGAGCTGACCTCACATCTGGCTAGAACTGGTCACAGGTCCACCTGGAAACCACTCCCTGGCCGGGGGAGTGGATGAGCACAAGGGCCTTATAGACTAACCAGGGTCCACCCTCTGGGGCCGAGGATGGAGTCAGCCCTCCCTGAAGTCTAAGACTATGTGCCACCCAGGGGACACCTGTTCTCTTAACAATGCAACCTTACCAGACACCCAATGGCTGCTCTGAGGACTGGCATTTGGAGAGACACAATACATTTTGTTAGGGGAGTCATGGTCCCTCTCGTACTGAGTCTCCATATGTGACCCTCACCACAGAGTGTTCTTAGACCATCTCTAACTGCCATTGGGAGAAAATAACTACTTACTATAAAGGAAAGTTAGATACCTCTACTTCTCTTCAAATGCATTCATTTGCCATCAAAGGACCTTGTGCTCTCTTTCTGTCTCTCTCTCTCACACACACACATGCCACAAATTGGTTTGGGATTATGGAAAAATATAGAGAATACAGACCCCAATCTGACTTAAAATTTTTTTAATCAGAATTTTTTTTTTTTTTTTGCATGAGAAGTAGTATCTCTAGGCCAGGTCTGTATGAATTACGCTCTTATTTACTTTCCACAACCCCTCCCAGTTCAGCTCCACCGAACCCTATCTCACAATCTCTGTAACAACCCACATCACATGGGAAGCAGCAGAAGGCTCTGGGGGAGGGGAAGTGATTGAGTCTCCATATGTGACCCTCACCACAGATTGGAAGAGTTCATCCTGGGGTGGGAGTGGGACTTGTCTTCTTTGAGGGTGGAGCTAATAAATCATCTCCTACTGGGATCAAGGCACTCCACCTTCTTAAATGAGGGAAAACTGTTCAGAATCATTGGTTCCCTCCCTGATGGCCAAAGATAAGGCCTACATGGCAAATATGGGGGAGGTAGACAATTCCAATTCCACCATTATAAATGTTCTGAGGACAAGGGTGTACCGGTTATAGCAGTCCCAACTACTTCTGTCACTTTTACGAAGAACACGCGCACAAAGTTGTCAGCCCGTGATTGAACTAATTTTCAAACTGACGGAAACCTGGGGTATCCCCTATCCCCCATGCTCTGCCCTGCCACACCCCTGCCATACCCAAGTATGCTACAGTGGAAAGTCTATAATGAGTGAGAGAAGAAAAATGGATTGGCATTGAAACAGGGTGAAGAATGAAAGAAGCTGCCCCTTGGCAATAGGGATTTTATTTCAAACACAAGAAGGTTCAGACTGTTTGCTAACTGCTACAGCTAATTCTGTAAATTCTGCATGTAGAATCCTATGGCTCCTGAGGGGTCTCACTCAAACTAATAGTCCTGTCTGCTTCTAGATCATCTGTCTTTAAATTCTTTTCAAAACTAAGACCAAAGTTAAGACTTAAAGAAATGAACACCAAGTTCCTGTAAACCAGAAAATTCTGTCCAAATCTCCACAAGGTTTGGGGTTGGAATTGAGCCCTCCGTGGAATGCAAACCTTCATTGTTTGTACTGTGTGAGCTGATGTGTAATAGAAGCAATATAGTGCAGCTGTCCAAGGGTTGGGGAGCCAAACATACCTGGGTTTGAGTTCCAGCTTTGGTACTAGCCCTGGGTAAGTCATTTATTAATAGTCCCTTTTCTTTAATTTTTTTTATTTTTAAAGAAGCTTTAGAGTACATAAAGCTATGTATAATAATCTTTTTGCCTATAAAGTAGGCATAAGATAGTAAACCCCATAGATAAATGAGATAATGCCTATTAAATGTTTTATATTCTGCCATATACATGGTGAGTTCTCCATAAACGTAACTACACCAAAACCTGACAAAGCTTTGCATGAGAAAGGGAAATTGTAGACCAATCTATCTCAATGAATAGAGGTACAAAATTCTAAACAGAATATTAACAAACAGAATGGAGCAAAGCATGTGGTACTTTGAGGCTTTTATGGGACCCCAGAAAATCATGCCCTTAAAGTGAAGCCATTCCTGTGGGTATGAACCTGTTAGAGTTGGGAACTTATGATTAGATGACTTCAGTAGGGTGTGACATAAGGTAGGTCTTAATCCTCTTACTCAAGTCCTTGACAAACAAGATGAATATGGAGAGAAAAAAAGCCACAGAGACAGAGAGAAAGCTACAGATGCTCAGAGAAGAACCCACAGAAGCACAAAAAGAAAGCCACAGGAGCCGAGAAAGAAAGACAGAGCAGCCAGAGCTGAAAGCAAGGAAGCCTGGAAGAGAAGGCAGAGATGGGTATACACCGCAATGTGCCTTCCTATTTTAGTTTTAAGGTATATTAATAACAGAATTGAGTATCTTTTTTAAAAAATTGTTGACTATTTGGGTTTCCTCTTCCATGACCTCTGTGCTAGTATTTTGTCCCTTATTGTTCTGCAGGGATATATATTTATCTTTTATTGTTTTTATGGTGTCTTTTATTTTTCTTTTTAAAGATTTTTTATTATTATTTCTCTCCCCTTCCCCCCCCCATTGCTTGCTCTCTGTGTCCATTCACTGCGTGTTCTTCTGTGTCCACTTGCATTCTTAGCAGCACCAGTAATCTTTGTCTCTTCTTGTTGCATCATCTTGTTGCATCAGGTCTCCACGTGTGTGGCACCACTCCTGGGTGGGCTGTGCTTTTTTCACATGGGGCGTCTCAATGTGGGGCACACTCCTTGTGTGTGGGGCTCCCCTACGTGGGGGACACCCCTGCGTGGCACAGCACTCCTTGTGCGCAGCAGTGCTGTACATGGGCCGGCTTACCACACAGGCCAGGAGGCCCTGGGTTTGAACCCTGGACCTCCCATATGGTAGGTGGACACTCTATCAATTGAGCCACATCTGCTTCCCTATGGTGTCTTTTAAAGAATAGATATTCTTAATTTTTTAAAAAAAAACTTATTTATTTTTCTCCCCCTGCTGTTGTCTGCTTTCTGTGTCCATTCACTGTGTGTTCTTCTGTGTCTGCTTGTATTACTCTCATTAGGCAGCTTCAGGAACTGATCCTGGAACCTTCCGGAGTGGGAGAGAGGTGATCATTCTCTTGCGCCACCTCAGCTCCCTGTTCTGCTATGTCTCTTATCATATCTCCTCCATGTCTCTTGTTGTGTCATCTTGCGGCACCAGCTTTCCTTGTCAGCCGGCACTCCTGTGTGGGGTGGCACTCCTGCATGGGGGGACACTCCCACTTGGGACAGCACTCCCATGCAGGATGACACTCCCATATGGGCCGGCACTCTGCGTGGGCCAGTTCGTTGCACAGGCCTGCTTGCCTTCACCAGGAGGCCCTGGGCATAAACCCTGGACCTCCTCTATGGTAAACAGGAGCTCAGTTGCTTGAGAGACATGTTTCCTGAGATATTCTTAATTTTAATGATAAATTTTTTAATCTTATCCTGTCTGTGCTTTTATATCTTGTTTACATATTCCTTCCAACTTGACATCATAAAAATATTTCTCCATATTATCTTCTGAAAAATTTATGGTTTTGCTTTATCATGAGTATGTCTTTAATCCACTTGGAATTGATTTTTGTCAATGTGACATAAGGGTCTAATTTGTTTTTTTTTTTTCACTGTGCATAGCCAATTGTTCCAGAACTTTCCTTTAAAAGTTCATCTTATCCTCATAGCTTTGACCTCTGTCTTATGTTAAGTACTCATCTATGTGTGGGTTTGATTCTGGGCTATCTATTGTGTTCTATCAATCTTTTTGTCTATCCTGCACAAATTCAACTCTGTCTTAATCACTATAACTTTGCAAGTCTTAATATCTCACTCAGCAATCCAGGGTAAAAGAGCAGTGGCAGTGGGGAAGAGAGAGAGAAGGCAGCTGAAGAGCACACTGGTTCCACTCATCCTTCATTGGTCATAGCAAGTCACATTGGTCACACCGAGAACAGGAAAGTGTCCATAATGGGGGAAGACAAAAATATTTGGTGAACACCATAGCATCTTTTGATTGAGTTTCATGATTTTCTCCATAACCATCTTGTTAGATTTATTCCCAAGTACTTCATATCTTTGAAGATGTAAATGGTTACAAAATTTAATTTTCTGTTTGCTTCTGGTATACCAGAAATGCAATTCATTTTATGTTTTGATTTTATCTTCAGCAACTTTACTAAATTATTAATTTCAATAATTTATCTTTATCTATTTTGGGTTTTCTACATGCTGGATCAAATAATCTATAATAACACTTTTGTTTACTTCTTCCTATTTTCACACCTGTTGTTTCTTTTTCTTGCCTATTTGTTCTGGCTAGAATTTCCAATACTATGTTGAATAAAAGTGGTGATGCCAGGCATCTTTATCTTGTTCCAGATCCTGAAGACAAAGTTTTGGCCTTTTTGCCACTAAATATGCTGTTTCTTAAAGTTTTTTCTTTAATAGAAATGCCTTAATAGATTCTTTTCTATTCCCAGTTTGCTAAGAATTTTTTTTTAATCACGAGTGACTGTTAGCTTTACTAAGTGCTTTTTCTACATCTTATGGGATGTTCTCTAGATTTTTCTTCTTTCATTTGTTAGTGAAGTGAATTACATTAGCTGATTTTCTAGTATTAAATCAGCCTTGCATTTTTGGGATAAACCCATCTTGCTCTTGATGTAATATCCTTTATTTGTTGCTTTAGTTTTCTAAAAGCTGCCAAAAGCAATATGCCAAAAACGAGTTGACTTTTACAATGGGGGTTTATTGACCTGCAAACTTACAGTTTTCATGAGGCCATGAAAAGTCCAAATCAAGGCATCATCAGGTAATGCTATCACTCTGAAAACTGGTCACGGGGGATCCTTGACTCACAAAGGAAGTCTTCCGCAGAGGCGGCACCATTTTACATTCCCACCAACAGTGAAGGAGTGTTCCTGATTCTCCGCATCCTCTCCAGCACTTACTGTTTTCTGTTTTGTTTTGTTTTTAAATAATGGCTATTCTATGCAGTGTGGGATGATATCTCATTGCTATTTTGATTTGCATTTCTCTTATAGCCAGTGATATGGAACATTTTTTCACGTGTTTTTTGGCCATTTGTATATCCTCTTTGGAAAAATGTCTGTTTAAATCTTTTGCCCATTTTTAAATTGGACTGCTTGCTCTTTTATTATTGAGTTATATAGAATGGGAATCAAACCCTTATTGTATTTTCCTTATTTTTCTTTTTGAAGAAAAAGTGTCAGAGAATTTCCAATCACAGTCTGTTTGCAGGTGAAAGGGATATGGGAGTATCACATTTAAGTAAATGAGAAATGATGTAATTCCAAGGCCACGTAAGACTGATTTAAATGTTCTTACTAGAAAAGCAGGACAACTCTCGTTTGGAGGTCATTTTGGAAAAATTTCTTCTGAAACCAGAAGATGACATTAGGTTAGATGGAAACTCTCAGCGCACATCCAAGATATCCTTATAAGGTCTTGGGAACCTCAAGTCTATGTTAGATTTTAGATGTGGTTGGCCTTGAGATGAAGCCCCTCACTTCCTGCATCAGTTCTCCAGAAAATGAGGGTGTTACTAAAATTAGACTACTTTTAACCAAAAGTGTTTACTTGAGTCAAGAGCACCAAGTTCTTGAGCAGTGTGGCCTCGCAAGAGACAGCCAAGGGGCTCTGGAGCCTGGGAGAGTGGGCTGTAAACCCTGGCTCTGCCACTTATTAGCTACTTGAGTTTAGTTTTTCTCCGAGCCTCTGTTTTGTCACAAGTAGAATGTGCATAATAATACCTACCTCAAAAAAGTCACTGTGTCTATCAGAAAGCTTAGTACCTGTGTTCAAAAAGTTATTATAACTCTTACTGAAGCCTTGCTATTGTCCCCTGAGAAACAAGAAGTATGCCTGCGCAGAAATATCTTCTTTTTAGGTCAATAATCAAGGGGATAACATGATCCTTGGCATCCCTGCCCTTAGTATCTCATCTTTTGACTTTCCAAAAGCTTGAGCATTTTCCGGGAAGGTGACGATCTGAATTATTTTATGGGTACTGATAATTTGATAATCCTTTAGCATGCGTTGCCTGTCTGAGGGAGTAAGATGCCAGGCAGTTGCATTTCAAATGAAGAACAATCCAGAGCTCAGGATATCAAAATGAGAGGTCACTGGTAGGTCTTTACAGACTCCTGGTCGCCAAAACAGAAGGTAGCAGAGCCAGGATGACAGCAGAAGGCACTTGCCCGACAGTCCTCTGCATTTCCTTCCAGCCAGGCTGATATACCTCCAAATAGTTCCCACTACCTTCATGCCTCCCCCTCCTCCACCTGGCCTACCTGGATTCCATCCCCAAATGAGGAAATAGAGGAATTCATCCCTAGTACTTCCCTCGTAGCTCCCAGAACATTGCCAATTGCTCCATTCCCAACGTTAATCCATGTTGAACCCCATGTGTGTTTTTTGGATTATAAATTATAGATTATACTCTCTGTATGTGACTCTATGCATCTGCTTGACTTCACTTACTTGCAGAGATTCAATGGGATGTGGACAGAACCCTATCCTACAGAGGCCAGGCTGTTTCAAGCACACATGTCCTGCCCCTCTCAGAACTGCCTGCCTCAACCCCCTCCCAGCAATATCAGTGCCACTGTTAGCCTCTGTTACTGATGGAAGGTGCCATGACGCTGGGGTATTGAGGCTTAGAAAATGTTGAAACCCAAGGTCAAAACCAGTGCTTCAAAATGTGGCTCCTTCATTATTTATATTTGAATCGTCCGATCTCCTGCCTTTGTCCTCAGAGTCTAATGAGTTAGAATTTTACCGGTAAGACTCAGGAACCTATTTCTTTTGCCCCAGCTCAATCTTTTGTCAACTCAATTTAAAGAACCACTGATCTAAATAAGAGCTCTTTAATAACAGAGAACAAATCAATATCATCCTTATAAATTCCAGCATATAATACATTGCCTAGCACCTGGTACACATATAGGCATGTGATCAATGTTTGCTGCATGGTCAAATACATTAATCACTCTGCTCCACAGTTTCCTAATCTGAAAAGTTATCTCTAAGATCCTTTTCAGTGACAACACTCTGTGGTTGCAAGGTTCAGTATCTAAGCAAGTGTTGCTCCTTGAACCTTGTGCCATTTTCTCACAGCCTTTGCCAAGACCCTGAACCCAACTATCCCAAGAGTAATTACATATATGTATAACTTGCCAGGCATTTTGCTAAGCATTTTATGTACACTCACAATAGCACAATGAGGTAAGATCGTTATCCCCATATTATAGATGGGAAAATTGAGGCACAAGTTGGTTAATTAACTTGTCCTAGATGACACACTGAGTTTTAAAAGTAGGATTCCAACCCAAGCAATCTGACACCAGAGTATGTGTGCATAAACCTCTGCTGAGCTGCTTCCCACTGTTTATAGAGTACCTGCCATAAGAAGGGGATACTTTAGAAAAAGAGGAATAAAAGAGAGCCACCTTCAGCCTCTGAGCTGCTTATCAGAAATAATAAATACAAGATCCAGGAAAAGCTCTGAGGTTAAAGCCACATCCTCTTTACTGATAGGCATCAAAAAGAGTACAGGAAGCAGGTTTACCTATTGAGACTAGGAAGATGAATTTGAGATGCAGAATGTAAAAGCCACTTACAACTCAAGTGGCTAAAGAGAGAGGGAGGGAAAGCTTTTTTGGGCTTAGAGGCATGAGAGAAAGTGGGGAAGAGAATATGTTCATGAATTATAAACCCGTGTGTAGGACCCTCCCCCCTTATCCCACCGCCACCGTTAACCACCATTCAGCCTGGAGCCAAGATAAACAAAAGGGAAGCACAGCACTCCTTCAGGTTTTCTCAGTCTTCAGAGATGGGAAACTGGTCATCAAGCCCAGCCTGAGGTTCCCAGTTTTTAACAGGTACAAAACCCCCTTCTCTCCACATTTTGAGATATCCTTGAAACATGAAAGTGCTACCGAGAGGAACTGCCTTGTCCTGGGCCTCTGGAGATTATGCTGGCTATAACTTGCCTGAGGCTCAGGGTGCTGGCTAGAACCATCTCATCCCTGTGGGATCTAAGCCCCTTCTCGATATAAAGGCGGAGTGGACATCACCATCCCAGGGTCCACAGGATGGAGGAATAGAGTATGGGTTAGAGTGGACTTACTGATTCTACTATGGAACTATTGTGGTTATTAATGGAAGAAATTTTAGTACTGATGTGGAGAAAGGGCCACGGTAGCTGCTGAGGGTAGGGAGAGGGAAGAAGAGATATGAGGTGGGGGCATTTTCAGGACTTGGAGTTGTGCTGGGTGGTGCTGCAGGGACAGATGCTGGACATTGTGTGTCCTGCCATGGCCCACTGGGTGGACTGGGGGAGAGCGTAAACTACAATGTAAACCACTATCCATGTGGTGCAGCAGTGTTCCAAAATGTATTCAGCACATGCAATGAATGTGCCACGATGATGAAAGAGTTTGTTGATGTGGGAGGAGTGGGGTGAGGGGGCGTATATGGGGACCTCATATTTTTTTAATGTAACATTTAAAAAATATATAAAGAAGGAAAAAAAAAAGTACCTGGTAATTAAAGTAGTTCCTGAACACGCCGGTCAACTAGTTCCTGATCTCAAAGAGACAGTGTATCCAGTGTGAATCTCCTGAGGGAGAGCGATGGGATCTCCTGGCTGGACTCTAGATCTCTTGCAGGGAGGTAGCCGTTAGCTGCGATGCAGATTCCTCCTTGATCGCTGTTGCTATTTTCTACCTCGTTCAGGCAATAAACTATAGATACAGAATCATGGTCAGTTGGAATCCTGTGCTTGTGTTGTCTGCCAGTCAAATCCTGTCTCAATGCCATCATTTGTGCAGGGTGGCTGACAGATTTCTGTGAATGTATCTAAACTTTCAAAGTAAATTCTTAAAGAAAAAGAAAAAAAAAAGCCCCTGGTAACTGGAGCCCAGGTGTCATTCAAATCCTACACTATCCTAGAGTGTCTCTGTGTCCAAGGCCCGGGGGAGTGGTCAGGGGAGGTGTTTGAGCAGAATGAAGATTCCACACCCTGACCGGCCTCGCCTTTACCCACTCTGGGACCTTTGGGCTCTGCCTGTGTCCGTCAGCCTTCTTCCAGCCGTCCGTCTTCTCCCTTCTGATCCTGGGCCAGCATTTTCTCCTTGCCACCCCTGCCCTGGCCTGTCCAGTCCCATCTGCTGGCCCAATGAAGTCCTGTGGAAGCAGGTAGCTGCCTTCCATAATTCCACATCAAATGATCGGTTGTCCTAATAGTATAACTAAACACAACTCCCTAGCACTTGAGAAGTGTCTCCCGTGCGTCAAATGAGTGTCCTGTCTGCAAGGATATTATATTTTAGGAAGAAGGTAACAACCTAAACAAATTTTCTTTTAAAAACAAGATAGTTATAGATAATGGTAAGTGCCGTGAAAGAAATACACAGGGTTATATGATCAAAAGTGGGCTCTGAGCCTTTCATATAGAGGGGTCAGAGTGGGCATGGGGGCGGGGGTGGTGGACAGGGGCTAAGACCTGAAGAAGGAATGGAGTTTATCCATGGAGGCACCAGGCAGAGAAGGCCCCGGAAGCAGGAATAGCTAATGTGAAGACCCTCAAGTCAGAACAAGCTTTGACGTTCCAGGAGCAGAAGGAAGGCCCTGTGGCAGGGTGGGAGCCAAAGAGGTGCAAGGCCACGAAAGGCCAGGGCCATGCAAGGCTATTGAGGGTTTTACTCTGGAACCAATGAAATGGAGGGTAGATCTGACCAGGTTGTTGATGCCTGAAGTCCTTTCCCTCAATGAGAAGATTTTAATTTGGATGAGCAATTATTGGACTTTATTTAAGGCAGCTGCTTGGCATTTTCTTGCTCCAGGGTTCTCTCCAGAGCTCTGGAGATCCTTCTGCTACGAATACCAATAGCAGTTAGTATCCTACCGCTCTTCTCGTCTTGTTACTATGTCTTGAAGACCCTTTCCTTCCTACCACTGGCAAAGAACAGGCAGGCATTTTGGAGAAAGCATAGCTTGGTCACCCTTCCCTTTTCAGAAAGGGCCATGTGGGAAATGAAAACGCCTGGATTTCTCACAACTGTCACACATTCATCCTGGTTTTGTATATTAAGAAACATTAATATCCAAATTAATGTTTGGATAGTAATGTTCCCATATCCAGACCCTCTCAAAAACAGAATGCACCATAATGCTTAAGAGTCTGGGTTTGGCGATGTCGATCCTTGATTTGAATCCACTACCTAGTAGCTCTTGGGGACCTTGGGTCAGTTACTGATAACCTTCAGTTTCCTCATCTTAAAAGAAGGACATTATAGGACCCACTTTGCAGCATTGTGACAAATGAGATCGTGCATTTAAACGGACAAGCCGAACAGATGTTAGCTGTTTTCATTATGTTGTTATGATGGACTAACAATAGCAATGAAAACAAACCTCTCAGAGTCGGTGGAGGGGTGATGTATGAGACCCCTGTGTGATGTTACGTATGTTTATTTGGTAAGTTCACAGTCTTTACTATATACTTATTGTTCATGCGTGTTCATATATGAATGTATACGTCAATAAAAAATTTAAAATAAAATAAAAAATCCAGGAAAAAACAAACAAACAAAACCTCTCAACCTGCTTGCTCTGCTCCGTCCCCCTAACGAGGCGGCCGTTCCTGGCTCTGAGTCTTCGCTCTCGCATCCGCATTGCAAGGAGGAAATGGCATCAGAGCACAGTGTAGCTGATACCACCTGAGCCGTGTCACACAGGAGCCCGAGGTAATCTGGAAATAGCTAAATTGTTCTTCTGGCTTGGTTGGTTCTAACAGGAGTAAAGAAACGATAGAAAAATGGTTATTACATATTCTGTCCCTAACATCTGCCTGGAACATTCTCTACCCCACCTGAGTCTTCATATGGCTGAAATGTCATCTCATGATTAGGCTTGCCCTGACCACTCCGTGACCTCATCACCCTCAGAGCAGCTTCCTCGACCTGCAGTTCCCTGGTTGGTGGGTTTCTTGTCTCCCGGTGATAAGGACAACCCCGTGAGGACAGGGCCCTTGTTCACGCTGTAGCCTCAGCACCTGGCACAGAGTCCCAAGCACAGAGAGGACACTCGATCAATGTTTGTCAAATAAATAAGTGAACTGATGGTTCTCATGTATTCCATGAGGTTCCAAGTGTCCATGAGAAGATCTCAGAGGGTCTCCCCGTCCTCATTTCAGTGCCGGCTTAGTACGTGACCAAGCCAAGCGGGGGCTGCACCCCCAGCTCTCAAGATTTGGTATTTATGATGCAGATGTGGGCTTTGAAATTATGCAATTTTGCCCTGGGGGTGTCCCTAGACTACAAATATTTTCTCAGGGAACTGTGTAAAGGTGAGGAGTGGCTCTGAGTGAGGAGAAAAAGGCCCCTTGACTGTGCAGGCTCAAACTCCCAACCTGCAGGCTCAAGATAAGGGAGGCAAGAGAAGACAAGAGAAGAGAAGAGAAGACAAGAGAGGCAAGAGAAGACGCAGAAGATGCCTTCAAGCGAGCTTTTCATGGACTCCTTGCACAGGCCCTTGGAAAAGGCATGAGTGGGAATTAACTGAGACCACCTAGGGAATGTTCAGAGAAGGACCCCAAATTTGGGGTAGAAGTTAGCAAGTCCCTTCAATGTGAAATGTATCTCTGCATCCTTGCCATGGCAAGTGAGCGACTCCTAATGAATGAGAGCTTCCTGGCATCCCAAGACTTGTTGATGCTAAATATATTTTGTTAATTATGTTTTTCATAATACCTCATTGTAGCAAAAGACTAGCTGCGCAATCTATGAGGGAAAAATCATGCCCACACTTTTGCACCTGGAAGGACATAGAGGTTTAAAATTCTATCTGAAAAGGAAAGAGCATTAGAAATGGTAAGTTGAGATTATTCTGAGGTTGGATTCTGGCAAACGGCAAGATCAGCAATAGAAGATTGGAGTGAGTCCTCAACCAGGAGGGAGAGGGCCACCTGGTGAGAGGAACTACAGAGGTGTTCCTTTCTTAAAGGCAATTGAGGGACCCATGTGGTATTGATGTAGGGGGTACATGCTCCCAAGGAGGATAAATGAGACTAATCAATTGTCACCAAGTGTCATGCTGCCCACTCTGTGCATTTTTACTGAGCACCTGTTGGTGTTCCAGGTGGTGGGTTCACCAGGATGCCTGTACAAGAAATAACTCCAGCCACCCTGGACCTGACAGTCTCATCTGGAAGACAGACAAGTAACAATTCCAGTGTGATGTAACCCATGTCACTGAGATATATGGAAACTCAGCAAGGGGGACAGCTAGCAAATCTATCAGGGAAGTTTTCACAGAAGAGGTATTAGGAAAATGATGATCTGTCATCTGGCGAAAGCAGCAAACTTGTGAACCTGTTTTTCTTGCCAAATGAGTCCACCAACGTGAGAACATTAAATTATTTGAGAAGATGTGTGCTAGCAGCACAGGTGCCTCAGTCTTTGTACACTGTCCCCCTTTCCGCAGCCTCTAAAGGCCCCACCCACCCACCAGCCCCTGCTCATCCTCTGGCTCTCAGCTGAGATGACATTCTATGTAGAAGTCCCTCTGACTCCCACGTGACAAAGAGCTGTGCTCCTTGGATTTCCCCACCACACACTTGTCTCTCCATCAGACCAATACTACCTTACTCACTGAGTTTACTGCACTGAGTGCTTTTCATGTATTAATTCATTTATCCTCTCAAACAATTTATGGGGTGGTCAGAATTGGATCAAGTACCCCACAAAAGACATGCTCAAGTCTTACTCCAAGTTCCTACAGGTGTGAACCCATGGTAAACGGGACTTCAAAAATTGTATTAGTTAAGGTATAAGCTCATTTGTGAATAAGACCTTCAAAGATTCTATTAAATCAGAGCAAATGGACTCAGGGTGGACCATAGTCACTGTGACTGGAGCCCTCAGAAGCAAAGGAAATTTGAGTGCAGTCAGTAGAAGCCTGAAGTCAGAAGAAGCCAGATCTCAGTAGAAATCAGAGGAGCAGACACAAGGAGGGAGAGAGCGCTGAGTGACGGAGGATCACCGGGATGCTACAGACTCCAGGAGAAGACCTGACCGCCAAAACCAAGAGACAATGCACTCCTGCTGTTTAAGCCAGCCAGTTGTGTGGTGTCTGTCATAGCAGCCTCGGCAAACTAAGACGTGGGGTGTTATTATGCTCTCCACTTCACAGATGAGGAAGCAGAGGCCAAAAGAGGTTAAGTAACTCACCCTAGAAAATGACAGAACCAGGATGCAAGCCCAGGAGTCTGCTTTCTCACTGTTCCTGCTGAGCCACTTCTCAGGGTAGGCAACACACCCTATAGCATCCTGTTCTGGACAACAAGCTCCTTGATGGCAAAGCCTGTGTCTTGGTCATGTTTACAACCCCAGTGCCTAGTCTGGGACTGGTGCAAAACAGGCATTCAACGAATGCTTGTTTAATAACTGAATAATGTTTGTTGAATAATTTATCATTGTTGGGCAAGGGGGAAAAGAGTTTGATGTTGGGTATATGGCAGTCCCCTATATCACATATGTGATTTTACTGTGATCTAAAACTTCTTAGAAGACAAAATTAAAAAAAAAAAAAAGGATGTATACATTGAGGAAGGAATGGAAGAGATTGTCTTGCCACTGTACATCCAGGGCAACACCTATTACTGTGATGAAAGGCAAAACATCAAAAACAAAGTTTTATGATATTCTTCATTTTTTTAATACCCCAATTTATTTTTTACTCTATTTTAGTTTTTCTAAATTATTATGTGTTCTATTTCTAATCTTTAAACCTGTCAATATGGTTTCATTTTCCTACTAATCGAATTTGGCAATATATTAGTTTCCATTTTTGAAGAAGTTTTGGATCACAGAGGGGTTAAACTATGTCAGGGGAGAAGCACTGATGTGGGGTGTCACTGATGGGGGATGTATGGGTGGGAGACCTCCAGGGCAAGCATGTATGGTATATAGATATGTTCGGATGTTCATTGGGTATTGTCATAGTGAATAGGGTTACACATGACAACTGAGGGAGTGCTGAGTTCCCACCCTGGGGAGCTCTGTCACATTCCCCAATGGAATAGCAGCAATCCCACAAATGCAAGTGCAAAGACTAGTGAAGAAGGATGGTCCAATGATGGACCCTTGGTACTGATGACTCTGCTTATGAGCCTGTGTGCTTGAAATTTCAACTAGGCCTAGAGTTGCAGGGTGCCTAAGAGTTACCCCCTGAGAGCCTCCATGTTGCTCAAGTGTGTCCATTCTCTAAGCCAAACTCAGCATGTAAATGCATTACCTTCCCCCCAGCATGGGACATAACTCCCAAGCATGAGCCCCCCTGGCGCAGAGGGATTACCACTATCACCAGCTGGTGATGCAACTAGAAAAAGACCTCGAATAAAAGAGAGAAATGGTAAAGACAAATGAGTTTATATGGCTAAGAGACTTCAAAATGAGTCAGGAAGTCATCAAAGGAGTTTCACTTACACACATCTCAGCAGGATCCCAGAGAGAGTCAAAGTAGATACAACCCCAGGTACTGGTGCTTCTGAGGGCTACAGAGACACACAGTTTCTATGGCCATGACAGATGGCTCTGGAGTTCATTGTCTTGCCAGTGGGCCCTACTTTGGAATTTGTGTTCCTGATTGTGATGGAGTTGGACTCAGATGTGACCTCTCTACACGTGCCCCTTCTGTCACTTTTACTGAATCTGTGATTGGCACTGGGGTTTGTGTAACAGCTCAGGAGACTTGAATCTCTAGACTTTCCATATGTCAGCTGAGCCCTGAGCTTCAGCAGAGTTGCAACACCTACTTTCCAGTTGGATTTACCCAGGTCAGTTGATGGGGAGGTGAAGATGGTCAACCACAATACCAGGGAAACTAGAGTGTCTACAACTGCAAACGGGAGAATTGCATCCATCAGTCATGTAGTCATGTGGGATCTAAGCCCCCTCTTGATTTAGAGGTGGAGTGGACATCACCATCCCAGGGTCCACAGGATGGAGGACTATAATATGGATTGGTATTCTACTATAGGACTGTTATGACTCTAGCAATGGAAGAAATTGTATCACTGAAGTGGAGACAGTGGCTACAGGAGTTGCTGAGGGCAGGGAGAGGGAGGAAGAGATGTGATATGGGGCATTTTCAGGACTTTGAGTTGTCCTGAATGATATTGCAGGGACAGATGCAGGACATCATATATCCTGCCATAACCCACTGAATGGACTGGAGGAGAGTGTGAACTACAATGTAAACTATGGTCCATGTGGTGTGGCAGTGCTCCAGGGTATATTCACCAAATGCAATGACTGTGCCTTACTGATGAAAGAGGATGTTGATGTGGGAGGAGCAGGAGTGGGGTATATGGGGGGGGGGTATACGGGAAGCTCTTACATTTTTTAATGTTACGTTTTGTGTGATCTACTTATCTGTAAAAAAAAGACAATGAAAAAAGAAAAAAAAAAGACTGTTGGAATAACCCCCATACACCCCGTCTATACTATTCACAAAATATACACTACTTCTGCCAGTATTTTAATGGGTGATAAGAGGGCCTCTCCTCCAAAGTAATGAATCTTCATTTAACAGCTTTAGTGAGACTCAGGGCTACCTCATGTGAAAGACATTGTGGGCCCTGGAATACAAAATTTGGAGAATTATCTGAAGGCATTTGGGGGTAGATGGCTCTTTGTGAAATCCTCACCTATGTAATTAAGCCCCAGAATGATTTTTTTTTTAATTCTTTTTTTTTTTTTTTTTGCTAAAATAGCTCTGTAAATCAAAGTGCTACCTACCCTCCACTCTGGAATAGAGGTTGTTTGCCTCTTACTCGGGCTTTGGGACAATTCAGTACTTAGAAGTAGATTTGATCCAGCACTTGCTTTGTGCTCTTAGCAATCCTGCAGCTTCAACAGCAATGGTGCCATGCTTCACCGCATGCCAGCTGTGGCCTCCCCTCTACTGCATGCCATGCATCATTTTCCTTGGCCACCTTCTCTTTGCTGCTTGATCTAATAATTCCCGGCCTTGCTGGCAGTTCAGATTATACATCCCCATCTGGATTCAGGCACGTTCACTGTCTCTCAGAGAATCTTGTGGGAATTAGGCTGGAGAGAAGAGTTGTCTCTTGATTTTTTATTTTTCTGATATGTCAGAGGTGATCATATTTCAAAGGTACTCAGAAAGTTCTGGTCAGAACATATGGTAAAGGTAATGAAAACAATAGTCAGGGGTTGGAGAGAGATTTTTGCTATTTTATTAATCAGCTAAGACTCACTGATCCTTACATGGATATGTAAGGGGATAAATTTAAAATATAAAATGTAAAGGGGTAAATGTAAAGGGGGGAATGAGGAAAACTTTGAAAAAGTACTGCTGTGAAAATAGCCATCAAAAGGCTCCTGTTTACTTGGCATGGAGGGTCAACTGGGTGATTTAGGTAGTTCTCATTAATCATATGTCCTCATTAATTGAATGATATCATATGGATTATTAATTCTCAAAGAACTAAATGAATTCAATTGCCTTACTCCCCAAACAAGGCATCATTTTTAAAATGTTTAACATCGATTAGTTAATGTTATTTAATAATCCTTTGTTACTCTAGGTGCTGTAGTAAAAGAAGGGTAAGGCTGGGAAGCAGACGGGGTAGAAGTCTGCCCAAATCTGTTCTCCTTTGCCCTGACTTTGCTCCTTGAAGTCGAACTGACCTCCCAGCACCACGTGGCCAGCAATGAATAAAAAATGAGTCCCTGACCCACCAGCCCCATCTCTTTCCAGAGTCCCATCCCGCTCAGTCCCTCACCTGGCTCCTGAAGCTTGCTCTGCTCTCAGCTTTCAGAGCTGATGCCTGAAATGGCTTTTCTGGCTGTCAGTCTTCCATTCTTCTCTTAGACAAGGTTAGGGAATAGGCTTCCACTTGGATCCACCTTCGGGTGACCTCCCTGCTTAAAACTAATCTTGAGGGAGTGGATGCGACTCAGTCGTTGAGCACCTGCTTCCCAAGTGTGAGGTCCTAGGTTCAATCCCTGGTACCTCTTTAAAAACAAAACAAAACAAAAAACTGATCTTGGCCTCTGGGACCCCACCTGGTCTAGCCCCCAGAAGCCAAGGGTGGCAGATCAGATTTACCAACCACGCCCCCAACACACCTTAGAAGTTATATATATATATTTGTTGTTATTGTTGTTAAGTGTGTTTAACTAATAGTAAAGGCATAGCAAAAATGATGTGGTTGTGAATTTAGAAGACTGGGAATGTGGAAGAAAAAGTAAAGAAGAATGAGGGCAAAGGCTTCTATTCATGAGTCAGTCAAAGCTGAGAAATCCTGAGAGAAGAGGTTTGGACTGGGGCAGAAGATTTGTTACAAACCATGGCCATTCAATCAAAGGAATATTTGAATTTCTCTAAGGATAAATTATTGTAGAGGGAAGTGGAATAAACTCCCTTCGGCATTACCTTTGGCCTGAGACAGAGAGACTGAGGAGGTGTAAATGATGGACAGTGTCCTAGCTTTCCAGTGGAAGCAAGAAATAGCGCGCAGGAACCCGAGGTATTCCAAACCACAAAACACCTTCACAAAGACGTTCACATGGAATGTGTTTAGGAAATGTTTTTTCCCACACAAATGATAAATTGCCACCTGGCTCAAGCTCTTACTAGGCACTATTTTAAAACTTCCTGTCCTTGAATAGAGCGTCTCAGAATTTTCTGAGGCATTCTTCTACGGCTGGTGAAAGGACCGCTTCTGCTCTGGCCCTTCACCTCAGGCATTCCTCAGTGGTTTCAGCTCTTTCAGCAGGGCAATTTAGATCTATTTGCTTTACAACCAAACGTACTTAAATACGTGGCTTGTAAAGCAGGCTTTATTGAATGACAGGATTGTCATTTCTCCACACACCCTTGGCAGTGGCGTTTGGTATATTCTTCATTCCCTGTGTCTTTTCCACTGTTTTGTTATCCTTCTGCTCAGAGAGAATTGGGCTGACTTCTTTTTCCTGTTTTCCCAAGGACTGAAAGTGGCAGTGATCCTCCAAAGCTTCTGGAGCCTCTGGGGTAGGCACACTGTCACTTTCAGGGGCCTGAATTGTCCTAACACGCCTAGCCTCGGTGAAGACAATGACCTACGGGATTGCCCACTGGGATTTTTGCACATCTCGTTTACCCTGTGTTCTGATGAAGGTTCTCTGCAGACCACTGCCCCTCACTCCCACAGGTTCACAATGGCTTTCCAATGCCCATTTTCAAACACAAAGCATATCTGATCCCAGCTTTCCAAAGTTTGCTCTGCATACCCATGGAGAAAGGTCTTCAAGATGAAGGCAATTAGAAATGCCGGGGGTCCAAAACTGGAGTAGAGCAGGGAAGAGGAGTCTGTGGGTAGCAAGAGCTTCCCTAAGGAATAGAGCTCTTTTCTTCAAGGTTTGAGGTGAGGGCGATGTTAGTTTCATCTGAGGTCCCAAGCCAAATTTCAGAAGTCTCTTCTTTCTATACTCCCCACTATTTATTTTAAATTCAAATTGGAGCTCTACAATGCTTCTTTCTCAGGGATTATTAAAATAGACAAAAAATCAGTACAGCTATAGAAGATTTGACAAGAATAGATATTAGCCAAAAACCTCTTTTTTAGTGCATCTTCTGGTGATATGTATGAATACATGTCATTCTATTACTCTCAATTTATAGAAAAGATTGTCTTCAGTGTACTTTTCCATAAATTCATTCAACAAATCCGTACTGAACACATCATTTTTTAATTTCCTACCACTTTGTGGGGCATAAAAAAGTAAAATCATATATCTTGAGTTCACGGATTGGAAGACTTAGTATTTGTTAAGATGTCATTATTACCCATAGTGATCTACAAAATTCAACACAATACCTATCAATATTCCACCAGCCTTTTTTAAAGAAGGGGAAAAGCCAATCCTCAAATTAATATGGACTCACAAGGGGCCCCAAATAGCCAAAGCCATTTTGAAAAAAAAGAACAAAGTTGAAAGACTCACATTCCCTGGTTTCAAAACTGACTACAAAGCTACAGAAATCAAAACAATGTGGTACTACCATAAGGATAGACAAATAGGCCAATGGAATAGAATTGGAAGTCCAGAAATAGACACCTGCATCTATGGCCAATCTATTTTTGACAATGATGCCAAGTACACAAAATGGGGAGAGAGTAATGTCTTCAACAAATGATGCTAGAAAAACTGAATATCCACATGCAAAAGAATGAAGTTGGAATCCTAATTCATACCATTTTCCAAAATTAAGTCAAAAGGGAACAAGGATCTAAATATAAGAGGCAAAACAACAAATCACTTAGAAGATAACATAGGGGCAAATCTTCATGACATTGGATTAAGTAATGGGTTCTTAAGCATTAAACCAAAAGCATGAACAATGAAAGAAAAAAAATAGATAAATTTGACTTCATCAAAATTAAAAACTTTTGGATATCAAAGAATATTTCAAGAAAGTGAAAACACAACCTACACAATGGAAGAAAATAGTTGCAAATCGTATACCTGATAAGAGTATAATATCTGGAATATATAAAGAACTCTTAAAATTCAACAAAAAGGCAAACAATCCAACTAAAAAATGGACAAAGGACTTAAACATTTTTCCAGAGAGGATGTCCAAATGACAAATAAGCATATGGAACAATGTTCAACATCATTATCCATAAGGGAAAAGCAAATACAAAATACAATGAGATACAACTTCACACCCACAAGGATGGCTATTGTGTGAAAAATGGAAAATGACATGTGTTGTAAAGGACATGGAGAAATTGGAACCCTTGTTTATTGTTGTTGGGAATGTAAAATGGTTCAGCCACTGTGGAAAGTGGCTCCTCAAAATGTTTAATATAGAATTACCATAAAACCCAGCAATTCTACTCTTAGGTATATACCCAAAGAAATTGAAAACAAAGGCTCAAATCATTGTACACCAATGTTCATGGCAACACTAGTCACAGTAGCCACAAGGTGGAAAAAACCTAAGTATCCATCAACAGATAAATAGATAATAAAATGTGGTAGAAACACACAATGGAATATTATTCAGTTGTAAAAAACAATGAAGTTCTGAGACATGCAACATGGGTGAACCTTGAAAACGTTATGTTGAGTGAAATAAACAAAGCACATAAGGACAAATACTATATGATTTCATTTATCATATAACATTTAAATATAAAATGAAATCACAAAATCATGAGACAGAAAGTAGAATAGTGCTTACTGCACGCTAGGAGAAAGTGGGAAAGGGTAACTACTGCTTGGTGGGCAAAGAGTGTTTGTAAATATAAAAAGAATTATAGCAACATTCAGTCCTGTACAAAGACATACAAAATGCTCTCCCACATACTACCTAATTTTAACTTCAAAATAAGCTGGTAGAATTGCTTGTACAGTTCCAATTCATAAATGATAAAACTGAAGTTAAGGGAGGAAAGGGACTGCCCAATATTTCATAGTTAGCTGGAGGCAAATTTGGACCTGAACTTAAAAAATACACATCACTCCCTACCCTTCCCTATGCCATAAAAATAATATCTTCAAGATGAATATCCAGTAAGAAATTGGATAAATTGGATCAGTCAGGGTCCCAGTAGTAAGCAGAATTTACTTTAGATGGTGCATATGAAGGGACTAAATACAGAGTGTGAGCATCTTGTAGAAATAAACAAGGGATGTTGAGTCACTCAGATACTAGCAACAGTGGTAAGATATTACTACCCTTATGACTGAAGGAGCAGGGGGAGGAAATAGTATAATTGGAGTCTGATGAGAGAAGAAGTGTCACTTGGCAGAAGCTGTAATAATTAAGGGATGCCACTTCTTGGCAGATATGCAGTGCTAAAACCAGGAAGAAGCAGTAAAGATCCTCTCTTTCCCTCAATGTCTGGTCTCCTTCTAGTGCTTCCCATTGGCTGAACCCAAACGAAACCAGAAGACAATAGGAGACCGTTGATAATGTGTATCAGCATCCCAGGACAGGAAACAAGGCAGAGAAAGCAGAGAATGCATCTGCGGTGTAGGTGAGATCGGTGCAGGTGGAGATGAACTACCCAGAAAGATTAACATGGACATAAATAACCCTAGTTGAAGTGCTGTGGGATTTCATGAGGGAGAGAATTTCCAGCTTATAGATAGGTGGACTGGTGGGAGCCTGGGAATCAGGAAAGTCTCATGTAGAAGCAAGTTAGCTGGGCTTTGAAGAGAAAGAAAGTGTGGTGGCTTAGAGCTGTGTCCACCTGAAAGACATGTTCTTAAATTTAATCCATTCCTGTGGGTGCAAACCCTTGTAAATAGGACCTTCTGGTGAGGTTGCTTTAGTTAAGGTGGTCCCAACTCAATCGGGAGGAGTCTTCATCCTATTACTGAAGACCTTAGAGCAAAGAAAGAGGGAGAAGCCAGAAGCTGAAAGTCAATGGAACCAGAAGAGAAGAGAGAACCAGAGGAACTGCCACATGCATCACCATGGGACAGAAAAGCCAAGGACCAAGGATACCCATCAGCCATCCCCAGAAGGCCACAGTCTTCCAGGAGAAAGCATTGTCTTAATGATGCCTTGATTTTGGACTTCTCCTAACCCCAGCACTGTGAACCAATAAATCCCCATTATTTAAGCCAACCCATTGCATGGTATTTGATTTAGCAGTGAGGAAACCAAAACAGTAGGATTTAGAAATACAGAGATGGGAAAGAGTATATTTCCAGGTAGAATTAACAGTGTGGCAGAGGCACGAAGACATATGGTATATGTGGGTTTCGGGTTGCATATGGGGAAATAATTAATTGTTCTGTTCAGCATATGAATTTAGGAAGAAGGGGGATAAGGCTAGAGTGCAGGTGGATCCTCACTGTGAGGAGCCCAAAACGCTCTGTGAAAGAGTTTGACTTTTATTCCGGGGACATTGGAGCACCAGTAGCAGAAAAACTAGAGGTGGGATATTTCAGCTACTTCAGTCCTCTAGAGCCAAGGGTGTCGATCATATGGGGGAAGGAGAGTGATGACTGCCGAAAGTCTTATCCCTTTGCTCGAACTTGAATAAGCCAGGGTCTCCTAGGAAGGTCTTCACCAGATCCATTCTCCCATTGCCTTCCTTCCTCAGGCTTCCAAATCAATTCCAGGCTCAGTTAAAAATTCAGTCAATCTGTCAGTTAGTTCAGTTTCCCGGTGCCAGAATTTAAGACACATCATTGAAAAAGCAGCAAATCCTGGGAGAAACCTAGCCACATTCGTAGACATGATTGTACCACAGCCAAAATTCCCCCAAACTGGCTGTCTCTATTGCTGCTATGGGCTGGTTTTTCTTCTCTTAGAGTAAGAGTTTCTGACTTGTCAGTTGTCTTCTCTTTACAGTAGCCATTGGTCTGACTCTTTTGGTAGCATTTATCTCTCTTCAGCCAGAGTAAACCATTCTTCCGTTCAGAGTGTTTTTCTTTTCTTTTCTTTTTTGTCCTTATAAAAATTTGGAATGTGCAGCTTTTCCTCAGTCACATGAGCCAGATCTCAGTTAGCAAGACCTACCAGGTACTTCTGCTAAAGTCCAATTCATACGCACTCTCTCAACCTTGTTCCAATTGAGGGAAGCACTGGAAGGAAATGGGATACAGGGTAGCGATGCTGCAGTGGATGCTGAAATAAGCCGAGTCCTAAAAAAGCTGTCAGAGTGAGGAATCTTTTCGAAGCAACAGATCTCGACACAAACATCTGTGTTCACCGAGTACTTTGTTGGCTTTCGAGAAACTGGTTTATCCCCAAATACATAATCACTTACAAATAAGTTTCTTGTGTAGATATAATCATAAACTCCGTGGTGTATCATTCATACAGGTGAGGTAGAAAACAGAGAGAAATAATTATTTCAGCCCATTTTTGTTTCAGCTATCTATTTTTGAGATAGCTATAGTTTGGTGCAGTATATTCAGATAACCAAGTTTTACACCTCACCTTGAAAGTAACTCACAATGTCCAGACTTCCAGAAAGATAATTGTCTAGGAAAAGCATCTATATAATCCAATACATATGTGGGACCATACAGAAGACCAAGTGATTTGTTTTTTTCCTTTTCATCTCATTTAGGGCATCATATAGATAATAGCAGGTTCAGTCTGAGACTCATATTCCTCATCTGTAAAACAAACAGGATAATGCTTATACCACTCCAGGGAAATCAATTGATAAAGAATCGATATAATTTTAAAACATGGTAACACCTTGTATAAGAGGCCTTTTGTTGCTATTTCAATAGTTTCTTGGAAATAAATATATCCATTTCAACTTATCTAACCAGAAATGGTGATGATAGGCTTAGAAATCTACCAGCTAACTCTCTGCATCTTGGATTTGGTCTTTGGACATGTGGAAAATGATGTCGTGTAATTCAGTTCTGCAACCATTTTCTGATTTCCTGGTCAGGTGCTATGGGACACATGGAGATGAGTAAACACAGTCCAGGTACTTCAGAAGCTTATAAAAGAGTGAGGAGTTGAGAGATGAGAGATAGATAAACATGGATGGAGGGATAGATGGATGGAAGGAGATATAGATAGATGATAGATAGATAGATAGATAGATAGATAGATAGATAGATAGATAGATAGATGTAGACAGACAGATAGATGAAGATGTAATGCCTTCCATTAGATCGATTTTGCTAATGAGTGATGTTTTTGAACAGGGCCCTGCTCCCCGCTGCTTCTGATGGCAATGGACATGATTGTGAGGTTGGACAGTGAGAGGTTTGCCAAGAAGAATGGGTTTATCATCAGTCATACCTGACTAAATACATGCCATATAATTTTCTTTTGGGGGATTTGCTTAATATTTCTAAAAGCTTTACTGAAAACAAGAAGGTGGTTATCTAGCTATACAGTAATGGAATCTTTCACCACCACCTTTCCCGGTTAATGAGAACAGCCTCAGAGATTGTTGGTTGGGAAAAGGAAAATCATCCAAACAACCAAAGGACAGAGCTTAATGTTTTTACTTTGTGATTTTTTTTCCTGGAATATGTCAAGAAACCAAGAATAACAAAATCCTTTACTTTTTAAGAAGTAGTCAGCGGCGGACTTGGCCCAGTGGTTAGGGCGTCCGTCTACCACATGGGAGGTCCACGGTTCAAACCCCGGGTCTCCTTGACCCGTGTGGAGCTGGCCCATGTGCAGTGCTGATGCGCGCAAGGAGTGCCCTGCCACGCAGGGGTGTCCCCCGCATAGGGGAGCCCCACGCGCAAGGAGTGCGCCCCATAAGGAGAGCCGCCCAGCACGAAAGAGAGTGCAGCCTGCCCAGGAATGGCGCTGCACACATGGAGAGCTGACACAGCAAGATGACACAACAAAAAGAAACACAGATTCCCGTGCCGCTGACAACAACAGAAGTGGATAAAGAAGATGCAGCAAATAGAGAACAGACAATCGGGGTGGGGGGAAGGGGAGAGAAATAAATAAATAAATCTTTAAAAAAAAAAAGAAATAGTGTCATTTGGAGGTACTAAGGGTACTCTTTGAAAACACTTGTCCCATTTCTTTAATAGATTATACATTATTAAAAGAAACAGAAATGCAAACCAGATCAAGAACCGCATGAGATATCACAGATAAAATAATCTGTGCTTCTGAAACACCATAAGATGTGTGTATGGAAAAAAAAAGTGAGACAAGGCAGGATTTAAATTTCTGCTCTCCATCAAGACCCAGCACTATGATTAAGTGCACCTGGAGAAGAAAAGGTTTACCAGGATTCCGAGTTGGCCCCAAAGAGATATTGTGTGCAAAATGTGATTTTAGGTCTGTAGATGAAGTTGCAGTGAACTGACCTCTATTTGTCCTAATCACCATGTCATATGGTAAAGAAACCCCAAAACATTTGTTTTTGAGTTGGGGATCTTAGGGAGGTTTTGTCTGAATGGAGCAATATCTAATTTGGGAAATCAGGATACTCCAAAATGAAATGAAATATTTAAGGAAGGAAATGGGGTTTGAAAGACCAAGAAGAAAAATTATGATACATAAATTTATGATACATAAATAAAATAGTTAAAACCGGTTGTTCTTTATAAGAATTTAAAAATTGCATGGTGATTTTTTGGAAGGAAACAAAATTAGGGGTAGATTGAGTGAGTAAACAAACAAATGAAATGTTGCCTGGAAGCCTGACATGTACAGAAAATAGGTAGAAGTGGTCTTCTCTAGTTGAAGCAGTGGAGCAGAGCTTGGATGACCCCCCTTCCTCACCCCACTCCCACACACTCACCCTCAGCCTAGCCTCACCTCTGCAGGCAGCAGGGCGCCAGGACACTCAGTCTGAAAACCACCCATCTGGACCCCTCTCCTCATTTTATCCTGTGGCATGACAGTTGCAGCCCAGAGAAGTGAAGCGATGTACCCAACATCACCCAGGAAGCTGGCAGCCAAGCTAACACTACTGCCCAAACCTCCAATGCCTCGTTCTGACTTCTTTACACGAGATCATTCTGTGCCAGTCCGAGCATTGTTATAAAATGTAGTTAAATTTTCTTGTGAAAATATCTCATATGTCCCAGATAAACTTGACACAAGCATTTGCGTGTCTGAGTCACATTTTTAAAATGTATCCTTCCTTTCAAGGCTCACACAATCTCTCCCAAACTTCTCTTGGATAGGTGGAATCACCAACTGCCATTTTAACAAATTTCTTGGCATGCCAGTCTCCTAAATTGTGATGGCATAGGTATGGGAACTGGCCTTTTGGGATGAGGTATACTCCATTCTTCCCACAGCTCCTAAGCCCCCACCACCGCCACAAGTAAAAGGCAAAGAAAAATCCAAATATCATCTCTGAACATCAGTATTATCCCCCTTCAGATCAAAAAGAAAGAAAGCAGCATCAACTGCTCTTCCTTTCCTTCCTTTCCATGGCCTATGACCCCCTTCAAGTTGAGCTGTTTGGCACAAAAATAGCCTACAGGTAAGTGAGCAGTTAGAGTATTAAAGAGTCTAAATAACCAACAAACTAGACAATTGGACCCAGGATGGTCAAGAATTTTAAATTGCTTCAAAGAACAATTTATTGGTCATCTGCTCTAAATACTTTTACTTTCCCTAAACAAGAAACTCCCTTCCACACCAGACAACCCAAGAAAGATTGGGAGAGGGGGGAGGGAGGAATTGTGTGACACCACGACAGCCCCCACCATTTGACCACGTGAGAAGAGGGAAGCCCCTGCTCAGAGCTGTGAGAGAGGGCCCCCTTGTGAGTGAGGGTCGGGTCACCTGGCACCACGGTGTAGCCAGGGTCCCCCTCTTTTGCTGCAGCCTGACCATTGGGACGGGGACAAGCATGGCAAGAGGCCCCGGGAAGGAGGAAGGTCCTCAGCAGAGGTGACCTTGAAAACGTGTCGCTGCAGACACAGACTGGGGTCCCTGTTTGCAGGAGTCCATCTTACAGAGCATGCTCTGGAACCCACCACGCCCGAAGATGCGGCCACTCCGACGACTCTTCGAGGTAACTCCAGCGTTCCTCTTAAATAAAGCCATTGCCTGCATGGGAAGAAATGTGGTTTTTGAACACTACATCTGTTAAGGAGGGGAAAGGTGCTCTGGAGCAGTTTTGCGATTTTAATTTGGTTTATAACAAGTCTGGGGAGATAGGAAGAGGCAGATTTGTGTCTTACGAGGATCTGGCAGGAGAAATGGCATGCTGGTGGCAGCTTGTTTATTTCTCAACGGCATAACAAGATAATACCACTTTCAGGCATTACTCTGCAAACAAGGCCCCAGGGCACAGAGGAGATGTGGAGGTTGTCTTTGCTCTAAGCAAGTTGGTTGTTTGATATTAATGGAGAGTCTAACCCTTTCGTACACGAAGCTGTTTAGAACATAAAAGCCTGTGGGAGTCTATCCCTCTGCAATATTTGGCAAGCAAATGTAAAGCAGGAGTACTTTAATGACCATTTTTAGAGGAGTTTTGCTATCCTGGTTAGTCTGTCTTGGGCATATGATTTGGCAAGGATTCCTAATTCACTCATTTTCCTAAGTCCCTTCAAACAATCATAATTTTCCATTGACCTAGAATTTCTCTAGTCCAGGACAGACCTCAGCCCAACAGAGAATCAGTGATGCCCAAATGGGAACCTAATTAAAACAGTATCTTTTAATGCTGTATTATTACACTGTATGTTTAGACCAGGATTCACCCTACTTAGTAAACATCAAGTTTTTTATATAATTCATCTCTTAGCCCCTTATCAAGAATCTGAAGCAGGCAGATCTACCTCAAAATCAGTTTGAATTGATAAAATGGAAAGTGTAAAGTCAATAAATCGCCACGTTGTTACAGGATGGGGGAGGGGGAGGCAAAGCATTTAGTTCTAAACCTGATTATACGTGAAAAATCAGAATAGTAAGTTGCCTGAAAGGATTACACTGCCCCTCTTCTCCTTCACCCAAAGCCCCAGCATCCTCACAAAGTGGCATCTTTGCGTGGGACCAGGTGACATCGGAAACAAATCTGAATTATAAAGTGCTGCAGGCTTTTGGAAGAAGGAAGGTGCTGTCCGACTTGAAGATACTGGGAACGCTTTGGTGGCGCTTCTGCAGGAGTCCACAGTTGGTGATCCTGTTTTCCCGTTGGCTGACTGCTCTCTCCCTCCCCCCTGCCCCTTAATAAACAAAAGACTTGACTATTCCAGGAAGCATTAGCAACTCGCCCGTGTCACAATCATCCAGAAAGTGCTGTGTGGTGGTGAAAAGAGGTCAGGGCTGGGACGGGAGAGCAGCTCTGGCCACTGCGGGTGCAGGCAGAGGGTTCTGAGCAGGTCCCACCCCAGGTGCTGGCGTGGGCATGGCAAGAGACCCTGCTGGGAGAGAGGGAGGCAGCTCCACCAAGAAAGCAGAGTCTTCTGTTCCCCATCCTTCTCTCCAAAACTCCCTGGATTCCCCATTCCTTCCAGCTCTCTCTTCTATCTAGACCTAACTCAGCTCTACTTCATCACCTCAGATCCATTCATTCATTCATTCAACAAATATTTATCCAGCACTGACTGTGCTAGGCACCCACTCCTCACCACACCTCGGTCTGCCCTTCACCCTCACTTCTCTCTGAAACTGCTCTTGACAAGGTCACGCATTTGTAGTTAAATTCATGATCACATTTCCAGGGCTCTCTCGGCAGCATCTGAGAGTGTTGGCCTCCTCAGATTTCAGAAACTGTTCTCATGTCTTGCCTTCCTTGATAACCTTCTCTCCGGGTTTTGATCCTTCCTCGTATGGCTTGTTCTGGGTTTTTCTTGTTCCTCTCCCTTTTACAGCCTTGTCAGTATTGGTATATCTCAGGGTTACACTCTTAGCCCTCCTCTTTTTGAATTCTACACACTTCCCTGGACCATCTCATCTATTCTTAAGGCTTCAGGCATCCCCTCCATGCAGAAAACTCCCAGGGATAAATCTCTAGCCCAGATCTCACCTCTGAACTTCAGACAGGTTTAATCAATTGTGTACACAGTAACTGCCTGTTCCAGTTACTATGGCTGGGTAATAAGTCATCTCAAAATGTAATGGCTTAAAACCATCACCGGTTGTGTCAGGAATTCAGACAGGCCCAGCAAGGACAGTTGTTTCTGCTTCATGACATCTGGACGCTGAGCTGGGAAGACTTAACAGCTGGAGTGACTTGACAACTGGAAATTGGAGTCCTCTGTAAGCAGCTCCACTCACATTTCTAGTGGCTGATGCTGGCTGTTGGCTGGGGCCTGGTCGGGACTCTCAGCTCAAACACCTGCACATGGCTTTTCCGTGAGGCCTGGTCTTCCTGACAGCATGGCGGTCTCGGGGCCCACGGACTTCTTACATGGCGGCTCAGGGCTCCAAAGGCGAGTGTCGCGGCTAGCAGTGCAGATGCTTCATGGCCTTTTATGACTGAGCCTCAGCTCACTTCCATCCCTTTGTATTGGTTACAAGCCACTTACAAGCCCACTCGAATTAAAGAGGAGGGGAATTAAACTTCTTCTCATGATGTAGAAGAGCAGATAGGAGAGGAGATATTGTTGCAACCTTGTCTTTGGAAATACCAAAGGAGCCACGCCACTTCTCTCCAGTCCCATCCTCACGCGGTGCTCCCTATAGATGAATCTATTCTCAGTGGCCCATACACTCTTTTTCCTCCAAGCTTTTGCACATGCCATTCCTTTTGACAGAGCTCCTTTTCCTGCATTCCAACCACCCCTCTCCTGTTTCCACCAAACTTCTTTATCAGCTAACTTCTATTTGTTTTTCAAGCCTCATCGCAGATGCCACTTCATCCAGACCCAAGTTTGCCTCCAAGAGACATAAGCCGTGTCCACCACCTCATCTTGCTTTCCTCCCCTTGGTCCCTCTTACCCAGCACCTTGATGGTGGGAAGGGTGCTGCACGCATGAAATTTGAGTCCGATGGCCTGAGTTCAAAGTCTGCTTCTGCCACTTACTAACTGGGTGAACTTAAGCAATTTGCTTAACTTCATAGAGCTTTAGTTTCTGCATCTATAAAATGAGACAATGCCATACAACCCTACAGGACTGAGGATAATGAGATGATGCATGTAAAACATTTAGCAAAGACACTGGCCCATGGACACTTCAGTAAAAGTTTGCCGTTGGCATAATCCTGAAACTATACGGTTCAAAGATTGATCTTTAGAATTGCTGTTGTAAAAATGTTGGTTTTTACAGCAACAACTGTTCCATTTAGTCCTAAGTAGCTACCTTACTCAAAAAAAAAAAAAAAGAAAAAACCCTTCTTGGACTATGTTTAATATACAGGCATTCATTGTTTATTTCCCTCTATTTTCTTGTTATTGTGGTTGTAATAAATGTACATTCAGTGCACAGCTATTCTTAGGTACAAGCATTTACATAGGATGCTCAATATTTAGCATAGCTAATTATTTCTCACCAAATATATGCTTTTACTCCTGTTCATGTGTGAGAGAATCCTTCTGCTTTTAAAAAGACGCCTGGGGACTGGATGTGGCCCTAGCAGTTGAGCACCTGCCTCCCACATGGGAAGTCCCAAGTTCAGTTCCTGGTGCCACCTAAAGAAGACAAACAGCAAGCAGACAATGAACAGACAATGAGAAAAAACAACCAGCAAGACAATGAGCAAGACAATGAACAAAAACAATTGAGCAGGGAGCAGATATGGCTCAAGCAGTTGAGTGCCCACCTCCCACATGGGAGGTACTAGGTTCGGGTACTGGTGCTTCCTAAAGAAAAAAAAAATGACAACGAACAGGCAAGGAATGCAAACAATGAGCAAAAACATTGAGTAAAACAGATGAGGAAGCCATCTGGGGAGGAGGAGAGACTTGCCCAATTGTCTCTCCTGTGAATGACACCTCTCTTTCTTCTTCCATCATTGTCACAAACAGCAGCTAATTCTGCAAATTGGCATATGACTCCTCTCTCTCTCCTTGGCTCCATTAGCCACTGCGCTTAGCATGCGCCGTGATTTTGGTTTTCTCCGGGGATTAAATATAGGTTACTCCAACATTGTCCTTGGGTAGGAAACAAGCCCTACTGAAATATTTTCACTGAAAGAAGCACCTTCTTGCGGTGATTTTTGGGTGTTTTATTTTTATTTTTTATTTTTGCTTCATTTCATTGAATTTTCCTAAATTGCCTGGCAATTGTTGTTTGCATAATTTGGGTGGAGGCGTTGTGTGTTTTGTGCATTACTATGTCAAGGAAGAGAAGTAACTTTCAGGGTTTAAGCAGCATATGTAAAACGGACCAGAATTACAGCTCCATATCTATGTGACCAGAGCACAGAAAAGAAAGAGGAGAAATTGAGAGAGATAATAGTTTAATATATGGAAGATCTTTCCAACATGGGACCATTCAAAGAATGGAATGAGTCACCTGCCTTAGGAGAGAGAGAGAGCTGTCCATACAGGCTTATTCAGTGAGAATTCAAGAATCAGTGAATGGTTCGATTAAGATACCTTATTTTTCCAAGATTTCATAATGAAATTTTGAGACTCCAGAGCCCACGAAGATGGACACCGTGATTGCTGGACAGCACCTCCAAGCTGAACTGTCTGGACTCAAGAGGAGAGCAGACCCAGAACAGCCATCTCTGGGGATGAAGACTTTACTGCCCTGCATTTAGGAGGTGAGTATTCTAAGTGCAACTGGGCCACAAAAAAAAAAAAAGAACCCAGAAAAAGGATTTATATTCTGCAGCTACTTTAATCTCAACTGATACATAGAGAACCTCATATCAGAATTCTCTGGATTTATTCTTTCAAGTTCAAAATCACATTTGTCTCTATCACCAAAACTGTGTATATAATTCAGTAACATCCCTTCACTATTCAGATTGGAGATGTTGTGTTAATGGGATGAAAGAAGGAGCAAGGCAGGTCAACAGAGCCTGGGTACACGGGAAGTTAGAAAACTCTGTGATACAAGTACAGAGACATCACAACCTCATGTCTTTAAAATCCTTGGACATTTTTACAGGGAACAGTGTTGAATGATGGGGACCAGAACCCTGTGTGCTTCTTGTTACAGAAGCATCTGCTGTAGAAGAAATTGGCTTCATGCTTCATCCCTTTAAAGCCACAGGCCATGGCTGTACCTAGAAATTAGCAAAAGAATTAAAAGGGGAATATGTTCCAAAACCCAAATGAACTAGAAAAATAGTTAATTCAATAATCTTATTTTGTAGGTCTCAGTTTAAATATCAGTTCTCAAATAAACCTCTCGTAGTTTTCTGGGCCACATTGGGTTTTCAGCTATATGTTTTACGATACAGTGTGCTTTCACTTCGTAGTACTTCTTATGATTATGATTAAATGATGACTTGTGTAGTACTTTGTAGAATATCTCCATCCTCAATCGTCTAGCCTTTCTTAAAAGGCAGGATTAACCCACGGATCCTCATCCCCTCAGCATAGTGCTGAGCACAGAATAATGTTTCTTCATTAGAAGAATGAAAGCTAAGCTCAGATAAATGAAGAGAGAGATGTAAATTTTACAGCCCCAACATTTATCTCATTCCTGACTTCCAGCTCAGTGTGTGTAGTTTGGATCCAGTGAGATAAAATCAAGGAGAACTGAAGAAGGCTGTCTGTTACTGCAGGTTTTCCAAGAGTCTAAAAAATAAGGTAGCACATTTCACCTCATCTCAGAATATTTACCATAGTCCCACCTCATTCATCCAGGAAATATTTATTGAGTGTCTACAGGAGCCAGGCACTGGGTGACATGCTGGAGAAAAATTCATACGAGGATGATGCATGTTATTTTGCCTGCCTGGGCCCCAGGCTGTCACAGCAGGGTGTCATTCCCAAAGACTCTGTACAAGTTGGTTGTGGATTGAATCGTGTACAGTTTGGACATGGCCTTGGTTTTGGTCTGAGTCCTGGTGGCTGTGGACCATTGTAAAGAGGATCTCTGGAAGACGTTACATCAGTTAAGGTGTGGATTACCTGAACCAGGATGGGCTTTCCCCCCGATTGCTGGAGTCGTTTATAAGCAGAATGAAGTTCAGACAGAGGAGGGAAAGCTATGGGAAGAAGCCACGGCCGGCGGAACCTGGGAAGAAAGGAGACAACGTTGCCCATGTGCATTACCATGTGACAGAAAAGCCAGGGACCCAGACGCACTGGTAACCACCCCAGAACGCTGCAGTCTTTGGAAGGACAACATCACCTTTCCGACACCTCAGTTTTGGGTTTCTCCTAGCCTCAAAGCTGTGAGCCAACAAGTTTCCATGGTTTAAGCCAACTCACTTTACAGTATTTGTTTTAGCATTGGGGAAACGAATGCAAAGTTAAAGCTAAGTTTTTTAAGGCTACTTTCTATTAGACCGTAGAAGAGTGTTCCAGCAGCTCCCAGTAAACGGATCCTCTGTCATGATCGTAAGAGCCAATGTAATCATCACTGGCAGGATTTAGGCTGGATAGCATCTTTCCTAGACTGGGTACCCCACAAGCAGTTTCTGAGACAAGGGTATGAGGACTAGGCATTGGGAGTGAGCACAGGGAGCGCGGGTACGGAGGCGGGAAACGGGGCAGAGGCAAGGAGAGCGAGAAGGGGTGCATTGCCAAACAAGAGTGACAGTCCCAACTCTGCCCCCAAGAGCTGTCTGAGTCTGACAATGAGCACCTCATTGTCTCCTTTGTCAAATGAGGCAAGGGACCAATTTATTGAGGATGCTGCCCATTCCTACTCAATAGACAGGAAAACATTTTCAGCATCTGTTGAAAGCAAATATTAATCATCTGGCCTGTATGTTACTGAACTTCTAACAGCACCAAAGACAGCTCAGTATGCCGAACTCTTCAAAGAATTGCAAGAGAAATCTATCAAAAATTCCATCCACCCTTAAACACCAATGCTGAAATTGCAAATTCATTTTAAGCCATGTGGTGGTAAATTAGAACCTGGTGTCACAAAACACAATTATCGACACATCCCATTGCATAGCCTTATTGGCAGTAATTATATCCACACTCTGGGATTTGCAGGCTTCTTTGAACTACAGAGTGAATCACAAGTGGGGTCTAGTTCTTAGCAAAACTCATTTTCACTTGGGTAGATTTAATCTTCAGATGATGAGGAAGAAAAATCTATTTAAATACATGTAGCATACGCTCCTCTCTATGCCTATAAAGTGAACGTGGTGACAAAGACTATAGACAGTTCCATCCTCAGCCACGTGGGTTTGACCTGCCATCTCCTAAGACCGTTCAGACAGACCCAGTGTCCCCCTTCCCACCCACTCCTCCCCTCCTCCCTGCCACATCTTCCCTGCCATTGAAAAACTAACACTCCACAGAAAGGACTGTGAAAGGAAATGTGTTTTGTCATTTTTCTTTTCGACAAAATAAACATTTATATCATGTTTTAGTCTTCAGTGCGGTTTTCACATGATCATCCCATTTACTCTTCACAAAAGCTATGTGACATGAGTGCTATTTTTATCCTTTTTAATAGACAGAGACACTTAGATTTGGAGGGTGGTGTGGCTTGTCCCAAATGACACAACCAGCAGCTGAGGCATCCTGACCGTAGGTGACGAACGGGAGTTGAAAACTAGCATGTCCTTGTCTTCTGCCTCCAAGCACTTTGCTGCTAGATCAAACCAATGCTATTTACTGAATGCCTGTTAGACTTCATAGCAAATGGTTATGAGTTGGTTTGGGTCTCAGCAAGAGGTGAGTTTGAATACCAACTCTGCCACTTACGACTAATCTCGTTAACTTGGCTCCCGTAACTCTTTTGTTCTTTCATTCAGCAGGCAATCACCAAGTGTCCTTTATATGCCAGGTACTATTCTGGGCTCTGAGAAGACAGCCGTGAGCAAAACAGACATTATTCTCATGGAGTGTGCAAAGTAGAAGGGGAGACACAAAATACGCAAAGAACTAAGATGCGATGCCAGAGTAATTCCAGAGAGTAGCAACTGCTATAAAGAAAAAGATACAGGGAAAGTCATAGCAAATGACTGGCTGATATAGGAGAGAGCTCACCAAAATTGGGGGGGGGGGGGGGGGAAGGTCAGAGAAGGCTTGCTTAGAGGTGAGACTTGACCTGCAACCTGACTGACAGAAAGGATCTGAGGCTGAGGGGATGTCAAATCTAGAGGCTCAAGGGCGAGATTCATCTGGAGTTCAAAACAGAAAGAAGGCCCCTGGGACTGGAGGGAGATAGTTAGAAAAGGGAATTGGAGAAGCAAGAGAAGTGGTCTGGGCCATATTACAGAGGGCCTCAGAGGCCAGGGAAGGAGGTTGGGTTTTATTCTAATCCCAACAGGAGACCACTGCATTTTTAAGCAAGAGAGTAAAATTAACTGATTTACATTAACTGCTCACAATCCAACCTCTCAAAGCCTGTCTCCTTGTTTTCAAAACTCTTATAATAATAGTGCCTATTTGGCCATTTGGTTGAGAAGTCTGGGTGTGGTTGACAACAACTCAATATATGTTAGCAGGTATTATTATTAACACCAAGTGTCGGGAGATACAAAGAAATGTAAGATTCGTCTATGCACTTGATAATTTCATTGTTTTACAGCATTAACTTTGCCTTTTGGTTTCCTTTTTAAAATGCCATGTAAGTCTCCTGTGCAGGATTCCTTTCTATGCACTTGATAATTTCATTGTTTTACAGCATTAGCTTTGCCTTTTGGTTTCCTTTTTAAAATGCCATGTAAGTCTCCTGTGCAGGATTCCTTGGAGTAGAGCTTAACTCTCCATTCCTTACGTGTGGGCTGTGCATAACAGTTTCCTTCCAAAGAGTATAGAAAGGAAAAAGGGAAAAAGAGTAGGTTCAGAGTGCAGAAATCTGACAAACATTACCATTACCTCAGACAGGTGGTCAAGGTCAGCATTAACCGTGATGAGTCATGGTGATAGTCTGTGCCCTTGAGATGATGTGGCCTTGTCTCTGTGGTCTTCCTCTCTAAAACCCAGAAACCCAACATCAGACAAATGCCAACTAAGGGACATTCTACAAAATATCTGACCATTCCTCAAGGTCATCAAAAACAAAGAAAGTCTGAGAAACTGTCACAGCCAAGAGGAGCCTAAGGAGACACAATGACTAAACAGAATGTGGTGTCCTGGGTGGGATCCCAGAACAGAAAAAGGACATGAACTAAGGAAATCTGCATAAAGTAAGGACTCTAGTTAATAATAATGTATCAATATTGGTTCATTAATTGTAACAAAAAATACCATTCTCTTATAAGATTTGAATAATGGGGAAACTGGATGTGGGATAGATGGAAATCTCTACTATCTTCTTAATTTTTCTGTAAATCTAAAACCATTCTAAAATTAAATGTTTATTTAAAAATGAATGCAGCATCTTCATTTATGCAAATTTTGGTGATTTAACTCTGGCAATTCCTTTCATGTAAAATACCAGGTTTTACATCTCCCCATACCCACCTTGCCCAATGCACCTGGAAATAACTAAAATTATGGCATTTTGAACATGATGTCATAATAAAAAGTGTAAAAATCAGAATATATGATATTCTTATAAACTTATGGCTTACCTTAAATGTGTAAATGACCTACAGACACAGAGATTCCCCACAGACTTTAGTCTGCAAAATCCACTTGCAAAATCTGGAGGTATTTGTTGCTTTGTGACTCAGTCTCATTCCATGGGAAAAGTGGAGGAGGACTTGAGCTCTTTCAATAGAGGTCATCATCTTTTCCCTCTTTTCTCCAACCTTTTTCCAGTTGGGTCTCCAAAAGGCCCCTCTGCCTCTTAGTCTTCCAGCCCCATCCATGTTGTGACAACAGCTGTTGGCTGATCACTGCCATTTTCCTTTCCTCCTGGGCTCCCAGCTAGGTGATTCTATCCAGCTGCCATTGCAGTTATTGGTGGCCAAGAGGCTGAGTGTCAGCAGAGGTGATTTGTGCCACATCCTGTACCACCTGATCCATAAAATCCTCTTACATGAGATCCTCCGTGCTCTTTTCCCTTACACTGGCAAAATGGCTGTGCCCAGAGCAACTTTGCAAGCTCCAGCATTAAAGAGTGGAACCTCCATTAACTTAAGTCACTAACTGATCTGCAGAGTAAGCCCCTCAGGACAACTTGCAACTATCTTGGCCTTTTTGTTCAATTTGTTATAAAAGACGAGGACACGCAAATCACATCCTGAGTTAGACAAAGAGATGTTCTAATATGATGCACAAGCAAATGCCCATAGGAAGATGCTGGGGGTAATTTGGCACATTTCTGGTGGGTCTTGGAAAATGAAGAAAGTAGGTCCTCAATCTATGTGTAAACAAAGTTGAGTGAAGATGGATTCAGAAGTGTTTTCCACCCTGGGATGAGGTCTGGAGGCAGGTAGCAACTATTAACTGCGAGGACAGTCTAAGAAGTTGGATATTCACATGCCACAAAAGTCCCAACCTGAACTCACACTCGGGGTGTCCTTCACTGAGTCCATTATATCCACTTCCCACTTCCCAACCCACTCCTCTTGCCCTGCTCTGTAGATGGCATTTCCAATCTTCTGTCTCCCAAACTAGAAATCTTTGCTTCACCCTTAACTCCTCTAACTTCCTCATTCCAAGCCATCATGAAATTTGGCTTTTCTGACCTGAAAACTGAATCTAGATTTGGAAGCCAGTCCCACCACTCCTCCCCACAGCTACAGCCCTCTGAGAGCATGGGCGATACTTAGAAGCAGCCTCCTAATGCTAAAAATCCTTTGAATTTGGACCCTCCAGCAGGTTCTCCTCCACTCCACTGTCTTCTAGAAGTCTTCAGAACATGCAAACTGATACAAAGATTTGACATTTTCCAAGATAGTCCCGGTTTGGGCATGCATTTGCTTTAGCACGTCTGTTTCAAATGGAAAAATAGACATAAATAAGGCAATTAGCACAATAGAGTGTGAAATCTGTCAGCTACTGAATCATGAGAGGGTTGTGTTATGTTTTTAAGTAATAAACATCTATATCTGACTATATATTTTTTGTTTTATAAACTGGAGGAATAATTTAACTATTTTGATATGAGAAACTCTCCAGGTCCTTCTAGACTTACATCATGGTACAATAATGAAGATAGTCAGGGGTTTTTACATAGAAGCAGAATGAGTTAATGGACTAATCAAAGAAATAAAGTAGCAACAGTTGCATTTTTTCATCAAATGTGTATTAGCTGCCTGCTATATGTTGAACTCTGTCCAGAAATTGTTGCAAAATAATTTTAAGACCTGGTGCCTGCTCTAAAGGGCCACATAATCCTGTTCTGCTGATAAAATGAACACACATGTTACCATTAGAGAACAATACAGGGCACCATTTTATAGTATTAAGTGCAATAAAAATAAATAAATAAATAAATTCCCAGAACAGGACACGATGCTAATCCATAAACAGCCTGTTCTCACTTCACAACACTGTCTCTTTATCCAGAATATTAAAATTTGGTTCAGTCCATTTTAAAACACTTTGTCAAATTTCAAGTTTCTTTTAGGTGAACACTATATTTTGTAGTTTCAAAATGTTCCAAATGCATCTCCCCAAAATATGTTACAGAATTTGACTAGAATTTAACTTGTATTGTTACCAAACAATTTGTTTTATTGGCATCAGATATAGGAAGAAATATGCATCTTCACAGTTATGATTGTTTGTTTTAAGGCAATTATGAATCCTTTGGTAAAAGCAATCTTTTTCCAAATGAAGTTTCATTTATTTATTTTTCTTATTACTAAAGCAATCCATGTTCATTATGAGGGAACAAAAACAGAAAATGCAGACAAGCAAAAGAAACATAAAATACTTAGAATCATCTTTTTATTCATATATATATACACATATATACATATATATATATACTTTTAAACCTGAATGGAGTAATATTTTGTAACCTGCTGGTATCACTTATTTTATCACGAATATTTTTCCATCTCAATAGATTATTTCTGCATTTTTAATGACTGCATAATATTCCACATTGTACATACCATAATTTCTCTAGGCCAGTGGTTTTCATATATTTTGGTCTTAGAGCCCATTTACACTCCTAAAAGTTATTGAGAACCCCAAGGAACTTCTGTTTATGTGAGTTATATCTATCAATATTTATGATATTAGCAACTAAAATGGAAAAATTAGTGAACATTTTATTAATTCATTTAAAAATACTAACCCATTACTTGTTCACATAAATAATATATTTTATGAAAAATCTTTCAAAACAAAAACATTTAGTGGGAAGAGTGGCATTGTTTCACATTTTTGCAGCTGTCTCTAAAGGCTGGCTTGAAAGAAGAGAGCTGAATAATCACTTTTGCTTCTGCATTCAATCTCTTGTGATAACACACACATGCAGACTCTGAAAACCTCCACTGTCGATTCATACAACACAAAAGATGATATAGTAATATTTTCTTAAAAAGAATATGATCTTGCAGGCCCCCTGAAAGTGCCCCTGACCCCCCTGAGTCCTTGAACCACATTTTGAGAAATGCTGATCTAACCAATCACCAATATTTGAACATCTGTGCCATTTATAACTGAAATCTTGATAGTAGTAATATTTTCCTAACCATATAATTACATTATTTAATAAGCTGCCTGAAAGGCCAGAATGTTGTCATTCATTAGCATGATGCATAAATTTTCAATAATAAAAATAACAGCCATTTATTAACCACTTTTTATAACTTTGCTAAAAATTTAAGAGGCATTTTCTTAATAAATCCCTACAACAACACTGAGGGAGTTTATGTCCAGTGTTTCATGAGGAAAAGCACCCCGAGCAGTTTGGCCATCGCCTGGGTTCCAGCTGAGGTGTTCCTAACTAGAAAGCCCGTTCTATCACAGTGTCTCCCATGAGGCAGAGAGGATAGAATGGGGCTAAGTGCAGGCGGGGAGCTGGGGGGTGAGGGATGTGTAAAATCATGACTTGTTACATCGATCCATCAATATCGTGATTTTTCAAAAGCTTAACTAAGTAATTGTGATCATTTCATTTTTCAAACAATTTTCATTTTACTGGGTCATTGTACATGTATAAATGGGATCTATTTTAGTTTCTTAGGCTGCTCAAAGCAAATGCGATGAAATGGTTCAGCTTAAACCATGGAAGTTTATTAGCTTACGGCTTGAGGCTGGGAGAAAGACCAAATCAAAGCATCATCAAGGCAGACGGCAGTGCTGTGGGCTGGCTGGTGATCTGGGGCTCCTCGGTCCCATGGCAAGGCACTTGGCAGCGTCTCCTGGTCTCCCTTCTCTTCCAGGGTCCTTTGCAGCTTCGTGCTTCCGTGGCTTTCTCTCTGTGTGTCTGAATTCCCTTCTCTTATAAAGGACTCCAGTAACAGGATTAAGACCCATCCTGATTGAGGTGAGCCACACCCTACCTGCAACAGCCTCATCAAAAGGACCTACTGTACTCACAGTGGTTCACAGCTTCAGGAATGGATTAGATTTAAGAAATGTTTTTCTGGGGTGCACACTGCTTCAAACCACCATAGGACCAAAAGCAAAACATTTACATAGAATCACCTACAGTGATGCGGGTTGTTTTTGTATAGATGTTTTGGCTATATCTTGTTTGTTTTTCCTATAACCTCTCATCATTTCTTATCTGTTTGCCTTTTTGCCCCATTGAATGAACTGCAATCTCTTTCCTTATCAAGAGCTTCCTCAGTACTAAGGGCTAAGGGCTTTGTGTGCACTCGATCCTTAGGACAACTCAGTGGGAAAGATATTAATTATCTCCATTTCACAGATGAAGAAACTGAGGCAGAAACTAGGGTTGAACCAAAGCCTGTGTCTTTGTCCACTTTGTGCCACCTCCATGGATATCATATTTTCTGTATCTTTTTATGCCCTGGAGCACACAATAAATGCCAAAGGACCAATAATAAGGATGTGTGTACAACCAGCGTCCCTAAGTCGTGTCGTCTTCCAGCCTGAGGTCAGTAAACCACTCCATACCGAGGACAGCAGCTCTGTGTGCGGGTCCTGTTGAACTCAGCCGTGTGTCCGAGATCTGGCCAGTGTCACTCTTCTGATCCATGGCAGGGACAAGCCACGGAGCACTGTCTGCACCATGATTACGTCCCGCTTTTAAAACAGCATCAGTCATTTCAGAAAGGTTGGATTATACAATATGTTGGAAATTCATAACATTTCTTCCTGGAATTGACACTACCATTGGCTTAGCTATCTATATTAAGTTCTGGCAATAGGCCACATTTTTAGAAGAGAAACAATTTCCTGTGCAAGCATTCAAGGAGGTATGATCATAACAACCCCGTGACAATTATAGAACATAAAGATGGAATGTCTAAAATAGGCTAAAACTTATAAAATATACTGGAACTTCTAAAATAGCCTGAGAGGCTTTGGAAAAGTTACCGTGTAAAATAAAAGAATTTCATTTTAAAGCCAAGAGGATATAATTTATAATATATATATATATATATATACGCACATTGATACTTATTCTTATATACATAAATAAAATGTAATGTACTGGAAATATATTTATGTTAATAGAAGAAAATATATGGACCAGATTTGCGCTTAGGTCCCTTGTCCTTGATGGATCTGGACCAAAATGCCCAGAACTCCAACCTCACAGCCTCAGAGATTCCAGAGCCTCTCCCACATCTTTTGCTTTGGTTCTTGTTGAAGTACCAGGGTCAGGAACTGAAACTGGGACCTCAAACACGGGAAGCTGGCACTCAACCACTAAGCCACATTGGCAACCCTGAGTTGCTTTTTCCATTTGTTTTGCTTGCTGTTTGTTTTTGTTTTTAGGAAACACCAGGAACTGAACCCGGGACCTCCCATGTGGGAAGCAGGCACTCAACCACTTGAGCCACATCCACATCCTTCCCCCACATTTTCTGACTTCTAGAACACCCTGTAGGGCATTGGTTGCCTCACCTCGGTTCCACATCATGCCAGTCCAGGCGCAAAGGCTGACTCTGTTCCAGTGCCCCCACGTCCTCCTCACACACACGAATCCACCTGCCCCTTGATAGTGCCGTCGGGCGTGGGAGCCTGAGTCTATAAACGTAGCAAAAATGGATAAACCGTCTACAGGAAAATGGGCATTAATGACCCTTTCACTTGCCTGCAAACCCCTGTTCACCCCAGCTGAAGGCCCCAAGCCTTTTGCACGTTTAGAACTTTACCGATGATCTGGGGATTCCCAGGTGGGTGAATGATGGCATCTCCTCCCTCCAACATCAGCTCTGCCCTCCTTCCACTTCCTCCCTCCTCTTCCTCTAGATTAATAAGGAGATTCTTGCCCATCGCATGCAGAACTACTCCACTGACACCCATCTCAGGGCTCCCCATGCCAAATCAATTCTGCCTCCTTCCTTAGAGGAAGTCTTGAAAATAAAATGGTCTTCCTCTTTTTACATGAGTGCACGTGAGCCATGGATGAAGCATGAAGAGAGCACATGGCTCTTTGCAGCTCTGTGACCTGTTTAGGCCTTTGGACTTTGGTTTGCGAGGGGAAGAAAACCCAGCTCAGACTGGCTTAAGCAAACAAGGGCATCTATTGGCTCATGCAATTTAAAGCCTAAGGGTATGCTGATCTCAGCAGAAGCCAGATTCAAGGACTCAGAAGAGGTTTCCTGGCCTCTGCATCACTCAGCTCTCACCTCTAAGGCCGAGCCTCATTAGGTGGTGGCGCTTAAGACTCCAGTCCTGGAAAAGGCTTTGTGTCCTACTGCCACACCATTTTTATTATGCAGTCGATCACATCACGTTTGTTTGTATTAGTGCCTAGCACATTCCTTGGACATAATAAGGTCCTGATAAATATTCACCTAATTTGCTTATGTATTTAATCGTGTGCATTGTCTCGCATGTGTTGGTCTTTTAGGCTTAGAGGAACAGAAGTGGACAAGACAGATAAAATCTCTATGCTCATCCAGTTTATATTCTGCTGAAGGAAACAGGTAATAGACAACTAAACAAATCAGATCACTTCACTCTGTGAAAAAGGCTATGAATAAATTAAACAAGTGAATGAGGTATAGCGAGGGCTCTCTTAGGGTTAGGGAAAGCTCTCTTGAAAGAGGCAGTCTTTGAGCTCATTCCTGAATGACAAAGAGGCCAATTGTGTGGGGATAGACAAGAATGTTTCAAGGAAAGGGAAGGCAATGCCTAGGTCCTACGGTAAGAAGGAGTTTAACAGGCTGAGTGTCAAAGAGAAAGTTGGTCAAGCTGGAGCCTTTTGGGCAAGGAGAGCTCTGGTCCATGAGGTCAGAGAGGTGGGCAGGTCATATTAGCAGGGCCTCATAGGTCACGAGAAGTCACATTCATGCTCTTCTGGCACAGTGAAAAGCCACCGGAAGATTCTACACAAGGGAATGACCGGAGCTGAGTTATACATTTTTTAACTTCTTTGGAAAATGGATTATGGAGAAGCAAGAATGGATGACGGAGATCCATTCGGAGGCTCTGACTTTAGTAAGAGATGATGGTGACTTACCATTGAGTGGCAGTGAATATGGTTCAATTCAACTGAATATGTATTGAGCTTCTTCTCCTGTTTATTGTGTATCGGGTACTACCGGAGGCTGCTGATTGCCTACGATGTCATTCTCCCTTCTTTTTACCCTTAGAACCCTAATCTTGCTTAGGATGTCAAAGTGCCCATGCTAAAATTTTTGCCTTCTTAGACACCTTCCTGTCAGGCAAGTCTACATGAAAGAGTTTTGACTTATGACCCCTAAGCAGAAGTCTATAGCGATCTCCGCGTGAGATTTTGCTCTCCTGATCTAGACTACCACCTTTATTCTTCATTCCCCCTTCTCCTTCCTGAACTGGACATGAAGCCATGGAGTTGGGTGGCCTTGTGGTGGTTATGAGTCAACAAGCATGAAAGAAAACCATCTGCTAAAGAAAGGCAGAGCAGAGAGTTAGCAGGAGTCTGGGTGTTGTGAGCTGAATGCTGTTCCCCCAAAAAAAAGGTGTGTTCAAGTCCCACCCCCTGGGAGCTGTGAACCGGCCCTGGGTGGGGAAGAGGGTCTTTGAGGCTGTAATCCCGTCAGGCTGAGGTCGTGCTGGGTGGCAGGAAGGCCCTGAGCACAATGGCTGGGGTCCTCGAGGAAGGCCACGTGCTGACACAGGGAGACGGGGACGCACAGGGAGACGGCCACCAAAGGCAGAGGCAGGGCGGGGAGCGGCGCCCCCAAACGCCGAGGAACACCGAGGAGGGCGGCGACCACCGGAAGCGAGAAGCGGCGAGGAGGGGCCCTCCCCCGTGGGCCTCCCGGGAGCGCGCCCCGCCAGCACCCTGATTTTGGACTTGCGGCCTCCAGAACTGGAAGAGGATGGATTTCTCTAGTTCTCAGGTTCGTAGCCCTTGATTGGGCAGGCCCAGGAAGTAACGCCCTGGGACAGCTGCGTCCCCTGTCGCAGCGCCAGCGCTGTCTGCTGCCCTCAGGACGTCCCCGCGTCGGAGGGAAGCAAGGCTCGGTGCCCTCGGGCGTGGGAGCCGGAGTCCATAAACGTAGCAAAAATGGGTAAACCGTCTACAGGAAAATGGGCATTAATGACCCTTTCACTTGCCTGCAAACCCCTGTTCACCCCAGCTGAAGGGCCAGCTCCTCTCTTCCCAGGCCCCCCCACCAGGTGGTTTCAGCATTGGGGTCCCCTCTCTACACATGGCCCCCTGACCCCCTGGGGTGACACTTTCTGTGTTTTTCTATAATTGATATATATATGGGTCTGTCTCAAACACCATTTAGGTGGTAACCAGGTCTTTTTTTCTCCCTCCCCCTCTCCCCCCCACCCTGCTCTTTTTTGCTGTCTGTGTCCATTCACTGTGTGATCTTCTGCATCTATTTCTCTTTTTGTCTTCTCTTCTCGTCTTTCTCCTCTAGGATACACTGGGATTCAATCCTGTGGACCTCTGATGGGAAGAGAGGTTCCCTGTCAATTGTCCCATCTCAGTTCCTGGTTTTTGCTGCAGTTCACCTTGACTCTCTCCGTCTTCTCTCCTTTGTTGCATCATCATCTTGCTGCATGACTCGTTTGTGCAGGCACTCACTTGCCATGCGGGCACTGGCTCACCCCATGGGTAGGCTTTTTTTTTTTTTTAACCAGGAGGCCCCAGGGATCAAAACCAGGTCCTCGCACCATTGACTATGGGGTGCAGTGATGCTCAGAGATGAACTTACCAGGTGCAATGGATGTGTCATGATGATGGGAGAGAGTGTTGCTGTGGGGGGAGTGGGGGGCGGGGGCGGTGGGGTTGAATGGGACCTCATATTTTTTTTTTAATGTAATTTAAAAAATAAATAAATAAATAATTTAAAAAAAAAAAAAAAAAACCAGGTCCTCGCATGTGATAGGCGGAATCCCAATGACTTGAGCCACATCTGCTTCCCCGTAGCCAGGTCTTACTCATTTTGGCATCTCTAGGGGTGAGCACCATGCCAGGCAGACTGGGTTCAGCACATGGCTTTGAATTGAAACAAGTTGGCAAAACTCTTCTTAACTATTTATTTTTCAAAAATAACTGGTGGTTTCTGATATTCAGAGGGGAATCCACAGCAAATGCTGGGGTGCTCTGAAGCTGCTCTAAGAACAGAGAACAAATTTCAAAAACAAGAATTGGGGATAAGAAGGATCAAGGAAAATATATGGCAGAAAACTAAGAATTTCAATAATGCAAATTAGGGATTTTCCTGGATTTATGCAGAAAGATGGTGTCGGCAGAATTTACAGCAAAGCCAGCGACATCTGCCTTGGTTTTGTTTGTTAAACACCTGACACCTTCTTTAACAGCTGCCCTCAGTACGAATGGAGTTGTGTATGTCTTTTTTACCTTTTCGTTTTCAGAGAGGTCTATAAAAAGAAATATTTGACAACTTTAATTTATGACAGGTATCAAAAGGGAAATCAAGGATTGCCCCTTGTATTAGTCAACCAAAGGGGTGCTGATGCAAAATACCAGAAATTGGTTGGTTTTTATAAAGGGTATTTATTTGGGGCAGGAGCTTACAGATACCAGGCCATAAAGCATAAGTTACTTCCCTCACCAAAGTGATTTGGAGCAAGACGGCTGCCGATGTCTGGGAGGGTTCCTACATTCCTGGGTTCCTATGTTCCTGGGGCTTGCTTTTCTCTGGGTTCAAGGTTCCTTTCTTCCTGGGGCTGGCTTCTCTTTCCTCTGGAAGCTTAATTCCCAGGGCTCCAGTCTTCAGCATCAAACTCCAATATCAGAAATCCCTAACTCTGTCCTTTGCCATGCCTTGTATCTGTGAGTCCCCATCCACCAAGGAGTGGGGACTCAACGCCCTAATCATAACTCAGTCATGCCCAGGTACAGATCAAATTACAAGCATAATCCAATATTTCTTTTTAGAATTCATAAATTATATCACACTGCTACACCCCTCTTCCAGGGCCGTTCCCTGAGAACTAAAAAGGTGCAGATAGCAAGATTCCAATCGGTCAGACCCCCCGGGCGTGAGGCGTGAGGAGCTCCGCACGTTGGAAGCCACCTCAGGCCTCCTCCAGCCACTCCTCGCTACAGGGCAAGCAGGTCACAGAACAAGAGGAAGGGGCTTCCGGAAGCCTGTGTCCCCACTTCCGGACCACGCCCAAGTCCCGGCCACCTCAGGCCTCCTCCAGCCACTCCTCGCTACAGGGCAAGCAGGTCACAGAACAAGAGGAAGGGGCTCCCGGAAGCCTGTGTCCCCACTTCCGGACCACGCCCAAGTCCCTAGAACACGAGAATTCCCTAGGAATGACCTCCACGTCATGTCAAGGCTGGGCCAGTGCTCCTGAGGCCAGATGGCTCTAGGTGCAGGGCAGCCAAGACGTGGCCCCTGGTGGGGTGTGGGCAGGTGACCAGAGCCTCAGCACGCAGATGGGGTGCCCACACATACTCCTAGGGTACCTGCTATGGGTTGAATCGTGTCCCCCAAAAAGATATGTTCGCGTCCTAAACCCCGGTCCCGCGAAAGTGATGTTATTTGGAAAGAGTAGATTCCAAACAGTGGTAAGTTAAGCTGTCCAGCTGCATTAGGGTGGGCCCCGATCCCACAGGGCTGGTGTCCTTATCAGAAGAAGGGAATCCAAACACGGGGACACATAGTCCCAGGAGAGAGGGCCATGGCCACGGAGCCAGAGCCTGGAGTGAAGCTTCTACAAGCCAGGGAACGCCGAGGTCTGCTGGGAAGGCCACCTGAAGCCAGAAGAGGCAAGGAAGGATTCTGCCCCACAGGACTCAGGGGGCCTAACCCTCCCAACACCTCCACTGCAGATGTCTAGTCCCCAGAACTGCGAGGGAATACGCTTCCCTTGGTTAAGCCCCTGTCTGAGGCTCTGTGATGCGGCCCGAAGCCTGGCAGCCCCTTGCTCTGTGGCCTGGGCCACAGAGGGTGCACACGCTCCTGTGCAGAACCCCCAGCAGTCTAGGGATTTTAAACTCCATCCTGACCTCACAGGTCATTAGAGGGGGCTTTTGTCAAGGTAGGAAGATAGAGCATCTTTTATTTAACAGTCTGCTAGTGCGAATTTATAACAAAATTTTAAACATCTAGAATTCCATTTGTACCCTTGCCCCGGGCATCACAAATGTTGGGAGGGAGCCTGTCGCCAGTCAACAAAATTGAGAAGAAAGTAACACCTAAATGGCTAACATTAAAAGCCTTTCCCCTCCAAATTCACAGTATCTGTGATCTCTGAGATGGAAAGGACCCAGAGCCTGCCCAAGAATGTGTGACACAAAAATAGGTGCTCATTAAGTATTTGTCAAATGACTTTATGAGGAATGGATACGTTCAGTGCCTGTCCACATCACCAGATACCACTGTCCTTCAGATATAATTTGGGGTGCCTACTGGGAAGCTCCCCATGACCAGTGCCACCTCCCACCCCTTTCCTAACCGCCCAGGGGACCTCCAGTCCTCCCCCGGCCTCACCAGCTCCTCTGATTCACCACCACTGCTGCCCCATGCAGTTAATGACATCCCCGTCCTTTCTCGCTCCCGAGTTTGACACTTCAGCATTGCCTTTGACCTCTCCCCTCATTCTAGCCCACCCACAACCAATCTGCGGTCCACACCCGAACTCCTAGCCCTAACCTCCGCCTGTCCCTGACCCCACCCCAAGTTTTGTGGCAATCTCCATCTGCTATATCACATCGTGGAAATCCCAGTGCCTCTTTCTTCCCTCTTCTGTGTGGCAACAATGTCCTACTTATCTTCACATTCCCACGGCATCTAGCGCAGGGCGTCACGCCCGGTTGGCATTGAGAGAACTTTGTTGCATACTCCTTAAAAGAATTTTGGATGCAGCAAAACCTTGACTCTGCCTTGAATTTAATCCCTGTTCTGCCACTTCCTACTTGTGTGATCCTGAGCAAACGAGTCTGCGCCTTTCTGTGTAAAATGGAAATAAGGTAGCACCTGCCCCACCGTACTGTTGGCAGAAGGACCCGAGTTAAGATGCGCCAAGCGCTGGGAACGGTGTCTGACATATGATAAGCGCTTGATACAGCTTGGCTTTTTTTTTTAATTTAGTCTTCTCAAAAACCTTATTTGGCGTGTAGTTGCTAGGGGCAGGAAGAGGGAAGAAGAGATATGATGTGGGGGCGTTTTGGGGACTTGGAGTTGTCCTGAATGATGTTGCGGGGACAGAGGCTGGACATTCTAGATCCTGCCAGAACCCACTGGGTGGCCTGGGGGAGAGCGTAAACTACAATGTGGACTCCAGAGCGTGTTCGCCAAGTGCAATGAGTGTGCCGCGGTGCTGGGGGGCGTGTTGATGTGGGAGGAGTGGGGTGAGGGGGTGTGTGGGGGGGTATATGGGAACCTCTTATATTTTTTGAATGTAACATTAAAAATTAAAAAAAACTGGAAAAAAAAAGATCATTATGTCTGGCAAAAAAAAGCAAACTTTATTTGGTAGGCATTACTGTCCCCATTTTATAAGTAGGGAAACTAGAGCTTGGAGAGGTCAAGTAAGGGGCCCAGGGTCACAGAGCTGGGGGGGGGAGGCACAGCTGAAATCTGCCCCGAGCCCAGCTCACTGCAGCCCTGGGGCTGCTGACCCTCCCCCCGCCGCAGGCAGATACTAATGCCGATGTCCAGGAAAAAGGTAACTGGGGAGCAGACACCAGACTGGTGCAAACCCAGCAGCCCCCGCTGCCTGGGGTTCTGCTCTCTGGGAATGATCCCTTCAAATCACAGAGGCCTTTTGAACCCAGCCTGAGGACAAACCCAGCTTCGGGGGAGACTTCAGGCCTGCCCCTCACCTCTTCCACTGGCTCAGTGTGGAGGCTCAACTACCCCAATCGAGTGATATAAAAAGCACAGGGCAGCAGCAGGGGGAAGAAATCGTGGTTTGGCAATGCATGCCAAGACAACTTAATATATAATAATTCTAGAAGCCCGGGGCTGGCCAGAAGTGTAGAAGTCACTCAAGAAATACCTGGGAGCTTACTTACTTGATAGAACACCTTGACCTTGACAACTGGCCACATCACTGCTTTTAAGCACCACCTCTGTTCTGTTTGGGATGATAGAAAAGTTTTGGTAATGGATGGTGGTGATGGTAGAACAAGACTGTAAGTAGTTTTGCAAAAGTTGTGTTTCAACTATTTATAGGGATACACATATATATGTCTATGGGTTGAGATATGAAAATTTTTTTACCTTGGGTTCCTGTAAAAAACGTTTGCCAGACCTGTTCTGAAGCATGTCCCAGAGTTAACACAGCTGCCTGTCCCTGCTCTTCCACACCTTGTACATCTGTAGTTTGGTCAGTTGACAAGTGTTCCTTGAATGCCCGTGTGAGAATTGACATTCTTAATCCAGCACCCCAAATTATCTAAGAAAGATTTAGGAATGTTTTCTATCCTATAGTGAATTTTAACAAGGATCAGAGTATTGAACTAACTCCCAGGTAAGCAAGCAAACAATTACATTGACTAGAAAATTCCATTCTTCAAATACAGTGGTTATTATTTATAAAACCCTTTGGAAACTTGAAACTGAAAACTACTTCCTCACTTTTTTTTTCCATCCTGTGCATACACTGATAAGTTATTATAGGGCAAGGAGTGTTTGTGGAGGATATGAGTTATCACAGAATTTTCATTCAAGGAAAAAAAAAGTGTTATATTTGTTTTGGTAAGAAATGTCATGTAAAAATTACACAGATTCATACTTTTTAAGCAGTGTACACTTTCTGAAGCTTGACAGTGTCTCTCTTGGCACAATTTTCCAGTCTATTTATAAGCTATGAACTTTCCCCATTATTTAGAAATCTATTTTCCAGTAAAATTCCATGTCAATCACATGGGTTAATTATCAAGAACTAGTTTTTTTTTTTTATTTCCCTAGTCTGTATCTTAGAGAAATACTAAAGCCTCACAGATATCATAAGAATCTGCATTTGACAGTGTGAATCAGATGGTTGTTAAACTTTTTAAATCACTTCAATTTTGAAAAGTTTAAGTCACTTTTGGGTGCCTTGAGTGCTTTAATGAAATATCCTGCACAAAATAAGCCGTCCGGAAATACTAATTAAATGACATTGAAGTTACTAAATGATGCGATCAGGCAAAAGCAATAAACATAGCAAAAATATCTTGAGCACTTGCTCTGAACCAGGACATGGGCTTCCCACTTTACATGCATTATCACACTTAACCCTCATGACAATATGGAGATACCAGTGATATCCCCACTACACAGATGAAACCGCTGAGGCTCCCAGAGCTCAAGCTCTCACAGCTGGAAAGTGCTGGAATGGCACTTAAGACGGGAAATAAAATTCCCTATGGGCTCCCCATCTTCATGATCTAAGAGAAAGCCTCTGAGCTGCTTTGCCCTTTTCCCACCCCACCCCCAAGACCAGAACTACTTGACCGGTTCTTTTTGGCCACTTCTGTTTGGAGTCTTTGAGAAACTGAACACACCCTCGAGGAGAGCGCGGTGGGGTGGGGACTTGGGTCTCACCCTCAGGAACAGCCGTGTTCGAGGTGGAGGTGGGAGGACACGCCGGGTGTGTAGTGGAGAGACTTGAGCGGGCCTCTGATCCGCTCAAAGCAGTTTCCCTTCCTTGTGCCCAGTCGGACCTGACACGTTAGCATCCTGGGTCTGTGGGTCGCGTTCCTCCCCCGTGGAAATGTGCCAGCCCCCAGCCCTGCTCAGGGCAGCAGGGCTAGGCTAGTCTCTGCAAAGCCCCGGCTGCTGCTTGGCTCAAGGGTAAGTGGGCCTGAACGCCGCTGGGTGGCTTTGCTGCAAGGGTCCCACACTAAGGGGCGTTAGGGGTGAGCTAAGCCAGGCAAGGGAAGTTCTACTGGGATTTGCCCTGGAAAGGTCCGGAGAAGGGAATGGAGAAGAAAAATGGAGAGAAGCTGAGAGAAATAAGAGAGAAATGACACGGGATTGCGAGAGTCCCTAGAGCTGATTTTCTGTTCCAGCCACAATACGTATGTACATGGCTATCTCGATTTAAAATTTTTTAAAAAGTTAAAACAAAAACGAACCCTTTTTTTCCTTAAGGGGCCCCAGTGAGTTTTACCTCCTAACTGGGCCATTTAAATTCTCACTGTGGATGTGAAACACGGGGTGAAAGCCACAGCCACTACATCGAAAGCATCTATTACTGTGTCACCCGGAGCTCATCAAAGGGCCCGAGAGGCCTGCGCCTTTTCCAGAGGACTCCTGGTTCCCGCGGGAACGTCAGAACTCTCTGCGCGAGTTGTCGTGCGGTGGAAGCTGCCTGGGGGACCTCTTCTCCTTCAGTCCTGTCCGTGGATCTCTGTGGCCGTGCCTGTGTCAGTGAGAGGTCACCTCCAAACTCGGGCCCTGAGGCTCAGAGTCGACACCCGCTCAGCCAGGCCTTGGTAGTACCCTAGGAAAGAGGGGGCAGAGCCACAGTTCAGTGGAGGGGACACAGGGCGAGAGTGCCGGGCGGGGGAAAGGGGGCGCCAGGGAAAGAGAGCAGCTGGCTGAGCCCAGAGCTGGCAACCCGCAGACACGACGAGCTCAGGAGAGAAGAGGGAATGCCCAGGAAGAGGGAGGGCCGCGAAGCCCCCGTGAAACGGCTCACTGCCCGTTTGCCTCGAGTCCGGTTCTCATAGTGCAAATACTCCTTTTGGCTTCGGATTTTCAGTCCCAGGCTCCTAAATCTCGTAACTCTAACCGTTGACATCTGCCTCCCACTTGACAGTTTGTAAAGGGTTTTCACTCACGTTATCATACTTAATTCTTCTAATAATCAGCGTGGGACGAGATTCGTATTAACAGCATCTTATGGATAACAGATCAGAGGCCAGCCATTATCTTTGATCAACACGGGGACAAATCCAGGGATCCCACCAATACAGGTGCTCTAGACAAAGGCAGGTGAAAGGCTTTCCCAAGACATCCGTCCCCTCTGCCTTCGCCTGTCCACGCGACACCAATGTAGAAGGACAAAGAGAACCTTGTTTCTCCAGAACATAACCCTTAATGTAACATAAATGGAGATTTTTGCTACAGTTATTTTATAACCAAGACTTTTCAAGGATACACTCTCAGAGGACTCTTTTTTTTTTTTTAGTGCTCAAAATAAATCGGATCTTAAATAAACATCCATACATTTGATAGTCACTTAAAAATATGACATAGAAATATAAACAGGGAATTCTGTTCAACAATATAGTTATTAAAACAATTAGATTATAATACATAGTAAAATTCAATTTTATAAATATGCATAGAAAAAAATCTGCACTATCGTAAAATTTTTGTTTGTTTTTCCACATTAACCCATATTTTATTTCTCCATTCTGTGGGCCCTGGGATGGTGATGTCCACTCCACCTCTGTATTGAAAGGGGGCTTAGATCCCACCTGGCTGATGGATGAGATTCTCCTGCTTGCAGTTGTAGGCACTCTCGGGTCCCTGGTGTGGTGATTGACCATCTTCACCTCCCCGTTAGCTGGCCTGTATAGTCCAATGAACCAAAGAGTAGGAGTTGCAGCTCTGCTGAGGCTCAGGGCCCAGCTGGCACATACCCAACTATATGCATCACTTTTTAGTTTGACATAAAGATGAATATTTCATTTAGGCAGGCTGATTGCAATGGGTAACACACTATGGGTTGCCCTACTTAAAAAGGGGTTCTTCATGCTTTTTTGAGGATAAAAACAGCTTGATTTTGCAGCATAAGCTTGATAACGCACATCCAACATGCAAAGTGTTCCTATCCAGGTTTCTCTCTCTCTCAAATCTGTTATTTTTCGGGCTCCCTATCCAACCCCAGAGATTCTTAATACAAAACAAATAACTTTATCTTGTGCCCGCTTTTTTAAGGTTTTGCCTTAAAATTTATAGCACATACTGTAGGCAACTAGGCACTCAAAATACAAAGCTTAGTAACACAATTAAACCTTAAAAGAATGCAGAGATGACTGCTTAAGAACATTTTTGTGCAAACACTGAGGAGGAACAGTGATTCGAGTGAGAATAAGAGGACAACAGAGGGTCTGGGATGGTGTTTCTATATATCCAAAGGTTCAGAGGCACGAAAATATGACCAGCCTGAAAATCTCCCTTAGTCATCACCGTCTACATCTGCTTCCCCTGTGCCCTCCTTCTCTATTTTTTCCATTTTATGCTTGCAATTCTTTCACTCCCTTGCCTCCAATGTATCCCTCGTGCTCATTTTTTTAAAAAATCTTTGTAAATATGTGGGATTATTTTTTACCACAAGGAGTAATGACAGCACTTATCAAATCAGTTTTTTAAAACAGTTGTATAAACATCACATACTAATCCCCACAATACTCAGAAATTATTATTATTCCCTTTGTGTAAATGTGGATACTAAGAATCAGAGAAAGGATGAATAACTTACCCAAAGTCACGCAGCCAATTATTGGCAGATCTGGAACCAGAACCCTGTTCCCCATCCAGTGTATTCAATGTCATCCAATATTCCATGCTGCTTTTGCATCAATAGGAAATACAAAGAAACTAATTTGATTAACAAAATTCTACTCATTCATTCATTTATTCAACAAATATCTTTTTTTTTTAAGATTTATTTTTTATTTATTTCTCCCGCCTCTCCCTCCCCCCTTCCCCCAGCTGTCTGCTCTCTGTGTCCATTTGCTGTGTGTTCTTCTGTGTCTGCTTGTATTCTTGTCAGCAGCACCAGGAGTCTGTATCTCTTTTTGTTGTGTCATATTGCTGTGTCAGCTCTCCGTGTGCAGCGCCACTCCTGGGCAGGCTGCACTTTTTTCAAGCTGGGCAGCTTTCCTTATGGGATGCACTGCCTGCATGTGGGGCTCCCCTACACGGGGGACACCCCTGTGTGGCACAGCACTCTTTGCATGCTTCAGCACTGTGTGTGGGCCAGCTCATCACATGGGTCAGGAGTGGCGCTGTGGTAGGCAGATGCTCTATCCATTTAGCCAAATCTGCTTCCCCAACAAATATCTTTTGGGCACTTACTATATACTCTTTTCTAGGTGCTGGGAATATAGTGGTAACAAAATAGAAAAAGAAGCTTATATTCCTATTAGAGATTCAGGTAATTCTCAAGATATATATATGCGTGTATATATGTATATATACATTATAGTATGATATATAATAAATCATTTAAAACTGGTCCAGGAAGGATAATGGAAATTGTATCATCTTTGGTCACAGAGCTTGTTTATATCACAAAATAGCATTTTATGCTTGAGCAGCAGAGTCCAAGGATATTTGTATAGTGTATTGAATTTTACAAAGGTCTTTCTCATAGATTTTCTTTTCTTAATCTTATAAAGGAGCTATTATTGTCCCTATCTTAGAAATGTGTTAACCAAGGGAGAGCTTAAGTGACTTATTTTAAGCTCCACAGTTTGTCAATGGCAGAAATGTCTTTAATTGTGTTAAATTGATTCTCCTGTACCCGTTAGGACGCATAGGGCTTTATTACTGAACAAATGATCAAAAAAGTCCCAGCTAGAAGGAGCTTAGAGATCAGACATTCCAATCCTACCTTATCATACATGGGGAAACAAAGACTCACATGCAATAGGATTGGCCAGCATCACACAACTAGTTTGAGTGGGTAAAAGATGGTTGATTCACATCTGCTGACTCCAAGCTAAGCCCTTTTTCGCTCTGCCAATCTCCCTCTTAAGTAGGTAGGCATTATTTTATGTAACCATTTGGCAATAGGAGAGCCCAAAACCTGAACTTTAGGGCATGTACAAATATCCATTGCTTGGATGAATGTTAGCAAACTGTGAGGTATAATGGAGAAGTTGTAACAGAGTCTTATTTATAAAATAAATGGTGGATTAAATAGGAAAGCATTTCAAGTTGTGGACATCAGTTTGATATTTGAAAGAAATACATGAAGGAATTTGAAGGATCTAACTGCTCTCTGGAGAGAGATAAAGGACCTTGTCATCTGAATGGACCTCCAACTGGAGCTAAAGAACATTCGCACAGGATGAGACACTAGCGTTGCTGATTCTCCTACCGGCACAAGAGTCCTTCAAATCCCAACAGTGGGAAGTTGTGTTAGTCCTGTAATCTGCTTACAATCTACAGCTATAGAGATGTAAGAAGCCTTTAAATAGACACTGCTCTGAATAGAGAATGATTATTGCAGGAAATAGAAGGAGGGAATGGAAAGAATACTAGACTTGGAGCCAAAGGACCTGGGCTGGGATGCCACCCCTGCCACTTACTTCTGTGTGGGGTTAAACAATAATTTAGCCTTTCTGATCCTTGGCTTACTCAGCTGTAAATTTGCAAAGATAAAAAATAACTACCTATTGAATTAAGAAAGACAATTTGTGGGAAAGGCCTTGGGAAACTGTAGCATACAATACAAATATCCTTGGCACTTTTGTGCAAAATCCTGTGACTCAATCATTTGATCATTTAATCATTCAATCGCCCATGCGATAAACATATACTAAGAACGGCTGACACTGTTCTAGATGCTGTGGAGCATCCAAAGATGCCAAAGACCTAGTTTCAGTCCTTTAGGAACCGAAGGGGATATTTTTGGCTAATGTACCTAAATAACAATATGAACCTATATAATAACTGCCATAGGATTAGTATAGAAAAAGAGGGAGCACTACAAAGCAAGCCGAGACCAGGTCTGACTAGGGTAATAAGGAAAAGCTTCCTAGAGCAGATGGCTTGGGGCCAGTTTTTAGAGCACGGTTAGGGTTTCTAAAGCAGCGGAGGGCTACCTAGGTGGAGGGGAAGCGTGAGCAAGGACACAGAGGCAGGAAAGCACACCTACTGTCATCAGCTGGATCTTTCCATTCGCCTCCTAGATAGGCATGGCTTTGCATGACCTCTTTTCATTCACCAGCATCCATCTTTGTAAATACACTGGCCCCAAATAGACCATAAGGGTTTTTTTTCACGGCACCAGTGCCGGGAAATGAACCTGGGACCTCGTATGTGGGAAGCTGAGCACTGAGCCACATAGGCCCCCCCGAGTTGACGTGGTTTTTTTTTTTTATGTGTTTGCTTGTTGTTTATTTTTTTAGAGGCACCAGAGACCGAACCCAGGACCTCCCACATGGAAAGCAGGTGCTCAACTGCTTGAGGCACATCTGCTCCCAGCCTAACACAGTGCTGGGTACATAGGAGGGGTTCAGTAAATGATTTGCTCACATATTTTTAAGGAAGACTCAGTGCATACTTTCCAATTGAGAGGGTGTAGAATAGAAAAATATCTCAGAGATAAATCCTTTAAATTAAGAACCTTTGGTATATTTTCCCATAAACTTTGCCATTTTCCCGTAAGCTCGATGTTTTGTGTTTTGCAAAGCAATAGAATTATTGTCATACACACACCATGAAAGAGAGAGTGAGACAATCTAGAAAGTTGTTACGTGGCTTGTTTCTGGATGCCAGTAATTACAGAACAAAAATGCTGAGAAATTAAGTTTTGCTGGATGTTTTAAAGATTCTTTTTTTTTCATAAAGAACATTTTAACCTTAATTCATAGATACTCAGAACAATAAGCTCAATGCCAATTTTATACTTACGGAAATCTATGGCAACTTCATTCTTGTTTTGGTTCTTTTTTTCATAATTACGTTGCATTACTAGAGAGCTCTTTGATCTGTTCCCTATCATTCATACAAGAGAATTGAGTGTGAATCCTAATATTAAATCCAGAACACATGGCTTGAATTAGAAACTGCAGGAAGATTCATCCCAAATATAAAGTCATTTGTAGGAAAAATATTCTAAGATGGTCTGTGTAAATTACATTCCCAGTGAATCTTTTTCTCACTCTTTTGGCTCCATGAAACAGCAGGAAAAATATATATTGCCAATAGAAATATTTATATAATTTTATTTTTATTCACTTTGAGATAAATCTTATAGTATAAGTTTATGAGAAAAAACCAACAAAAATGGCTATGTATGCTATATATACTAATAATTACTTTATTGCTTGATTTCGCACAAAAGAGAAAATCATATATTAAAAGAGTTGATATTGATATTTTTTTAAAGAAAGAAATGTCAAGCATCCATCCTGTATTACTCTAGGGAAGTTTTCTGGCCTGAGGGTTTAAAAATATTTTTATTTATATAGAAGTTCAAAGTAAGATCAATTTTGTTTCCTTTTCATTAAATAGCAGTAGGCAATTGGTCTGCATTGCATTTTGAGAGATACTTGGCTTCTTGCTTTTGCCAACATATGAAATTCTCTTAAAATGGCAATGGATAAGAAGGAAGGGATTTCTTTAGAGTCACATCATATGTTGTATTCTAGAAAGAGTTGCTCCTGAAATGAACTCCAAATTGATTTTTGTTGAAGGACTTTTTTAAAAAGGCAATTTTCAGTGACTAACAGAATATAAGATTGAAAACTTTATCCAGTAATTTGAACGTTAGTGTACCTAGATAATTTAATGAGGGAGGGACATTTCATTTACTCACTCTTTCATTAGTTCATTCAACCAATATTTCCTGAGGCGTTCAATGATCCTCATAGCACTCCCTCTCTTCCCAATTCTAAGAAAATCATACTCTTTTCAAGAATTGAAAGAATGCAGTGAAGAAAGCTGGCCAAAAATTTTGAAAACAGCTATTGTAACATTGTGTAAGGAGCACTTGTGCTCATGTTATAAAATCATTTCCATCAATACATTAGCCCAAAAGAAGACATATCATGGGAGCATATTGCCTATAAAATACGAAACTCACAAGGACAATAATTATTGCTGATTTTTAAATAATTAAATATGAGCATTTGCTCTTAGTAGAGATTTAAGTTTTCAAGGACAGTCTTTTAGAATATTCCCTCATGTACAGAATCCTTCGTATCTGGGCCGCTACCTGAAAGGCAAGGCATGAGGAGCTGAGCAGAGCAGCTAGTTCGCTTTTCCCTTAATAAGAAAATACACAGAAGGTCAGGGAGACGGCTGTGGAGACCAAGGTCCAGGGAACTGTGAACACCTATGCAACTGGTTCTTTTATCACTAAACTTCAGTTTATCCTTATTCAATTCAAAACTGACTTCCCCCCTTCACTTCAACGAGAAAAGGTGGGCCTTACTTTTCCCCATTCTTTTTTTTTTTTTAAGATTTATTATTTATTTATTTCTCTCTCCCCCCCTCCCACCGCCACCCCAGTTGTCTGCTCTCTGTGTCCATTCGCTGTGTGTTCTTCTGTGTCCGCTTGGATTCCTGTCAGTGGCACCAGGAATCTGTGTCTCTTTTTGTTGTGTCATCTTGCTGTATCAGTTCTCCGTGTGTGCGGCACCACTCCTGGGCAGGCTGCACTGGGTGGCTCTCCTTATGGGGCGCACTTCTTGTGCGTGGGGCTCCCCTATGCGGGGGACACCCCTGCGTGACACAGCACTCCTTGTGTGCCTCAGCACTGCGCGCGGGCCAGCTCATTACACAGGTCAGGAGGCCCTGGGTTTGAACCTTGGACCTCCCATGTGGTAGGCAGACGCCCTATCTGTTGGGCCAAATCCACTTCCCAGAAGACCCCATTCTGGATCCCGCTCCCTGGCCCTCAGGAGCCGCTGCTCCCATTCTTGGAGGCTGGCTCTGACTGACCAAATCAAAGAATGTCAGCAGTGACTGCTAACCCTGGAAAGGTCCTCCATGTTTCCTCCCCTGACAGCTGGTCTGTGTCTTTCCACTTCTGCCATCAGAAATACAAAAACAAAATTTCTATATACCTCGAAGGCCTCATTTAGAAAATGGAATTCATCTGATTTCTACTCCACCCTACACAGCTCTCCTGAACATAAAGAGAAATGATGAACTACAGAATTTTAAGCCCCTTAGAATGAACTGTTGGCTTAAAGTAAGGCTTATACATGTTGAATAACTTTTCTTTTGGGTATATCTAATGTATAATGACTGAAATATAATAAATATTTATGATTATATTTTTATATATTTCTTTATATAAAAGAACATTTTTTAAACCTTTAACTGTTGACTCTCGTTTTAAATAATGATAATGATGATGATATAATAGTTATAACGATAGCAGCTAACTTGCATGAGCAGAAAATGTGAAACACACTTTAGGTGTATTATATCATTAATAATAATCATAACAACCCTATTGAGGAAAGTACTATCATGAACTTTATTTTATATAGAAAGAAACTAAGGCACAATAAATTAAGCAATTTGCTCAAATTCATGCAGCAGGTAAGAGTCAGAATTCAAACCCAGATAATCTACTTCCACTATTCCCTAATACCCACAAGAACAAAATATTTTGTTACTAGTTAGGCATTATTATAATGGAAAGAGATGGAGTAAAAGAAAAGTTTACCATCCCTGGAAGTGGAGAGAGAGCTAAAAGAGCATTTTCTCAAACAATATTTCAGAGAACACTGGTTCTCCATAGAGTTCAGTGATGCAGTAGGTTTATGAAGTTCTGGATTAAGCCAAGTGACACAGCATTCTTAGTGGAGTGTGTTTCGAGGTCCTTAATATATTGATGTGCACTGTGAATCTCTCAAATGGAGATATGGAAAGGATATTTTTAACCAAGAACATTTTTCTCTGTCTGGGCATCTCCAATGAGATGAACTAAAGTTTTCCAACATAGCATTGGGAAAAACAGATTTAATGGACAAAATAGGGTAGTAGAGTTTTGGTGAAGGGAGGGTTGACAGATGCCTTACTGGAGGGTCAGTGGGTAAGCTCACTGGGAATCAATTCACAAGAGAACTATGTCTCCTTATAATAGTTTTCACTGAAATAATTTTTAATATAATATATACTATAATACAATATAGTCGTGCACTAAAAGTTGTGTAGGAATCCAGAAGCTCAAGGAATCACTCTTTTGGGCTTTTTTCTTTTTTACACAAGGGGCAGTGAGGCTGTTTACCCCACTTAGGCGTGGCGATGGCCTGAGTCCACCCACTGACATCCTGAGAGGCAGGCAGCAGCCTGGCACACCCCAGGTCGAGGGGACAAAGTGTCGTCAACAAAGACCACCGAGGCCTGGGCCACCAGCTAGTCAGGCTACCACAACTTAAGTTCAGGAGAGGATGCTATGAGGTACAAAATGGCAATTTTCCTAGCAAATTCTGATGGAAAAGAGAGGTATCAACTGACAAAGGCCCCAATATGTAAGCAGATGCAAGAGACTTCTAAGGACTTCCTGAACTAATTCAGAGGAATTTGAGTATAACTGGAGTCCCCTCAGTTCTTCAGGAGGAAGCTGAGCTTGACAAATAATAACAATTGCAGCCACCATTTGTTGAGCCTTTAACCAAATGCTAGGCACTATGCTAATGATTTTGTATCATTTAATTCCCAAACAACACTATGACGTAGATATTATTGTTATTCTCATTTTACAATTGAAGACTCCAAGGCACAGATGGTTTGGTTTAATTTTTCAAAGAGTTAGTAAATCAAGAGTAAAACTTAAAGTCAAACTAAATTTTAAAAGGTAGGGTATATATACTTGTGTGTGTGGTTAAAGGGGGAAATGTTAGCTTATATATGTGTGTGTGCAACTAGAATAAAAATTTCTTTAAAAAACATAGGACTGTACAACACAAACAGGGAACCCTAATGTAAACCATGGACTATCATTAAGAGTACAATTATAATAATATTCTTTCATTAATTGCAACAAAAGTAGCACTCAAATGCAAAGTGTTAATAATAGGGTCGGGGTGATATATGGGAACTCTATTTTCTGCAGGATCTTTCTATAAACTTATAACTTCTCTAATAATAATTTTAAAAAGATAATGTAGCTCCTATAAGCCCTGCACCTTCTGCCTAACTCCTCCCATGTTTTCTCATTCATCTCAGGTCAAACTCTTTATCCTGGCTCAAATACAAAATAACCAGGCTCTAGCCTATTTCTCCATTCTAGCCATCATGAAACAAACTCCCCTAAACACTGCTGGCTTAAAATTATAACCACTGAATTCTATCTTGTGACTGTGCATCAGGACTCTGGGCAAGGCTCAGCCTGGTGGTTCTTCTGCTTCATGAGGTGTTTACTAAAGTCACGCTTGGTATTTAGCTGGCAGCTGAGTTAGTCCACGAGGGCTACACCCACATGCCTGGCACATTAGCTGGAACAGCTGGAGGTTTGGGGTCACCTGGGCCCCTCACCTTTCCATGTATTCTCACGTCCTCTCCATGTAGTCTCTCCTGCCAGTGGTCATTCTTCTTACATGTCAGTTTAGGGCCTCAAGGAACCAAGGTGGAAGCTGCTAGTCATCTTAAAGGTGAGGCTCAAAACTGACTCAGCCTCACATCTGCCATACTCTACAGGGCAAAACAGTCAGGGGCCAGTCCAGCATCAAGGGGAGGGGAAACAGGCCCCTCTTTATGGGAGGAGACTCCAAGAATGGGTGGCCATCTTTTATCCACCAGCTCTCCAACCGCATCTCATACAACTCTCCTCTCACTCCCAGGGCTCCAGCAGCACTGGCTTCTTGGTTTGTTCCTCAAATAGGCCAAGATTATTCCTGCCTTCAGGTCTTGGCGTGTGGTAGTGCCAGGAATGCTTGCTTCCTGACTGGCTCTTCCTCATCAGTCAGGTCTCAGCTTAAGTCACCTCACCATGCTGTGCCCTAGTTTATATTAATAACACTCTCATTATCTATCATTGTCAGATCCTTTCTCTCTGTCGTCACGCCCCCTCCCCCATTTCTTCCAAGATGAGGAGAGCAAGGAGCATGCCTATCCTGCTCACTCCCTTGTCCCCAACACTTAGAACCATGCTTGGTACAAAATAAACCCTTAGTGACTATTTCTCAAGTGAAGTATGAAGCAGTGAATTGGGATTCAAAACTAAATCTGACTGACTTCAGAGCTAAAAGTAAATCTCAGCAGAGTTGCAACCAACACCTACCCTCCAATTCATCAGACTCATCCTGCATAACTAACAAAAGGATGATGATGGACCATGCCCATCCCCAAAAATAGAGTGTCTACAACTACAAGCAAGATAGTTCTATCCCTCTGCCCCATGGGATCAAAGCCCCTCTCAACCAGAAGTGGAGTGGGCATCATCATCCCAAAAATCTCAAGATTGAGGAATGAACAAACATATGGGGGGAATGCAACTATGGACTAAAGTATTATTCTAGTAATGGAAGAACTTGTAACATTGACATAAGACAATGGTCACCAGAGGTCCTGACGGGAAGGAGAGGGAAGAATAGGTGCAACATGGGGCATTTAGGGGACTTTGAAACTGTTCTCCAAGATAATACAATGGCAGATACAGGCCATTATACATTTCACAAAACCTATAAAATTGTGCAGTGCAAAGTGTAAGCCATATGTAATCTGTAGACTGTGCTTAGTAACAATACTTCAATATGTGTTCATTAATTACAACAATGTACCACACTAGTGAAAAATGTTGTTAATGGGGGAAAGTGTGCATGTGGGGGGTGAGATATATGGAAAGCCCCTATATTTTTAATGTAACATTTATGTAATTTAGCAATGGAGGAAATTATATCATTGATTTGGAGACAGTGACCACTGGAGATGCCGAAGTCAGGGAGAGAGACGAAGAGGTGTGATACGGGGGTAATTTCAGGACTCAGAATTGTCCTGAGTGACATTGCAATGACAGATATAGGCCATTATATATACAGCCTTAACCTACAGAATTGAGTGGGAGGGAGTGTAAACTACAATGTAAACTATAACCCATGATTGGTGGCAATGCTCCAAAATGTGTTCATCAATTGCAATGAATGTTCCACACTAATGAAAGAAGTTGTTTATGTGGGGAAGGTTGGGAGGTATGGGGAGCAGGGCATATGGGCACCCCTTATTTTTTTTTTTTGTAACATTTTATGTAATCTAAGTATCTTTTAAAAATAAATTTAAAAAATATTTTTTAAAAATTTAATAAAAAATAAAGGGAAAAAATTTTAAAAGCAAACCATCCTTGTATTCCTTTGTATCTCAGGAAGATATGGTCACCCCAAGCCATAGGGTCTAGGGCAAAAATATTACACAAAGAAGACACCTCATAGGCACATGGAATTAGACAGCAAGAAAGTGATAGCCAGCCAAACGACACTGAAAAAATTCAAAGAGAGTAAGTCCTCAAAATTTCTTCATATGACTTAATCTCAGCAATTTTTGTTTTGACTCTTAGAGATGAAAGATCCCCAAGATGTTGTGTTGCCTTGGGGCCATTTGCAGCCCAGGTCTTGTTTCTGACTGGGTCCCTCAGCTTTCCCGAGGCCACACCACGGAGCACTGCCTTGTCCCATCTGGAATTGGGCCACGGCCATGTTTGTGCTGAGGCTTTAGGGAAACATGGTTTATAAACACTTGTTTCCTCTGAGTCACTGCACAGACTTGTCCCTTTGGTACAAACATTCCGTTTGGTTTTATAAGTGGGGAAGGAGGGGGTGGGAGCCAAGGCTAACTGAAACAGGTTTGAAAGCAAAGGGGAAGAGAGAAAATTTAAATAGAATTTTCTATACTAGTGAGAGCCACAAAGGAGCGCTTATCTGGGCTTCAGATGCATGTACAAAGTTTCATCTTTATTTATTTATTTGCCTTAGTAAAAAAAGAAAAAGTTCACAGAGTCTTTTTTTTCCTGTCAAGTTTCCATTAAAATGCTGGAAATGTGGCAACAGTTCTATAAAAACAGTTTAAGAACAATTAAAGCACATATAACCATTTTCTACAGTTTATATTAAATTTCCTTTACTAAATAAAAAGGAATTTTGCTTCTAATTTCCAGGCATTGTTGAATATATTATCCTTTAGATGACTTACCTATTAGCTATTATCATTACTGAAAGTTTTGTGTGAACTAAGCATTCCAGATAAAAAAATTAATTTTGAAAATTACCTACCTTTCAAATATATCATTTTCCCCTATAACTTAGTCCTAGACTTCTCATGTATATAATCTGTTTTATAATAATGCTTGCTCATAAATAATCATGATGTTATTGTGAAACTCAGATACAATTATACCATGGATATGAAAATATGATTCCCAATTCAATCACCAACCACTTGGCTTTGTGTAATTTATCATTATGATCTTCAAGCTCAAACATTTAAGAAGCATCAATGAGGTGCAGGGTCCGGTGGCTAACCCTGGGAATACAAGAGGTACCTGCCATAATCCCTGACCTCAGTACAGAACTAGAGATGACCCCTCTGAGCCATGGGTTCCACATCAGAAACAGAGGATTGTATGTGAAAATGCTCAGTACTGTGCCTGGCGTAGAGTTCAAGTCCCGTAGGTAGTTTTTGTAGCAGATTCTGTCATATGTTGCCCACCATGCTCCAGCCTCCAATTGCCAGTTCTCCGGAAGGGTTTCTCCAGAAGGTAACTATATACCCTCCCCTTCATACACACACACATATATACACAAGCACATAAGAGGCTGGAGTACCAAGAATCAATACCTCCACCCGAGTAATCTTTAAGCAATGAGTGATGGAAGTGAGTGGATAAATACCCCAGTTCACTCACCCCTCATGTGAGATTATTCTGAGGTATGTGTTCTATGCTGTCACTGAGAGTTTTCCCATGAGAAAAGTTTCAATTACCCACCTTGGCAGCCAGCTTACTAACACACCTTCTTGGCTGCGTTCCCTTTCCTGTATCACGTCCTCCTTCCTCTACTTGTGTTTCATGGAATCACCTCCCAAATAAAGTCTGCACACTTGAATCCTTGCTTCAGGGTCAACTTCCCTGAGAAAGCCACACTGAGAAGGTTTTCTTCCTTAGAAAGTTAGGGCTATCATGCCCAGATGAGCAGCTAGCTTTGCACCAAACAATAACTCGATTTCATGACCATGTTTGAGGTGGCTTGGAACTGTAGGTACCCCAGAGAGACATGTTCTTAATCCAGTCCTTGGGTGTAAACCCACTGTGAGTAGAATCTTTTGACGAGGCTATGTCAGTGAAGGTGCGACCCACCCCACTCGGGATGGGTCTTGATCCTTTCACAGGAGTTCTTTATAAACAGGATGACTCAGAGAGAGAAAGCCACAGAAGCAAGAAGATGAAAGCAGCAAAACTCAGAAGAGAAGGGAGAGACCAACAGACACGGCGCTGTGTTGTGTCATGTGGCGAGGAGCCAGGGATCTCTGGCAACTGGTTTTCAGGAAGAAAATATCACCTTGATGATGCCTTGATTTGGACATTCTCACAGTCGCAAACTGTAAACTTATAAGCTAATTAATTTCCATTGTTAAAGCCAATTCATTTTATGGTATCTGCTTTCGGCAGCCTGGGAAACAAAAACAATGTCTAACTATCTTATTGACCTTGACTCTTGTTATTACCTTCTAAATATCTAAAAATGTAGGAAATACATTTATGTTCCTTCAAGTTCTTTAATATGTCATTTAATCATCAGTCACAGCCCTATGAGATGGTTAGAGAAAAGTGAAACTGGAAGAGGTTAAATGGCCAAGGGAGTGAGAGAACTGGACCTCCTAACAAAGCCTTAAAATGACGGATCCTGTGCTTTCCCCACCGTCCCCAGACTGCTCAGCAAGAAAGTGTGTAGAGTTGAGAGGAGACTTCTCTCCATTCCTGGAAAACTGACTCAGGGTGCTGTCCTGCTGTTAGGGTCATGAGCAGCACCTTTGTATACAAATGTGGGTTTTTTCCCAGCTGTCCTTTTTGATTGCAAGAATGGTCATCACTTAACACCCCTGGAAAGAGCATACGTGGCAGGGTGCTCTGAGGACAGAGGCCAAGTGAACACAGAGTGCAGAAGTCTGACTTTTAGTGCGGCTTAGCACCCTAGAAGCCTATGGAGATCTAAAGTATCTTGATAGGTCAAATCAGAGACCCTGAGGGGCTTGGAATTGTGGACAACTGGGCAGCAGCAGGTTACTAGGGAATACAGAGCAGCTTCTGGCGTCTCCAACATTCGCCTTCCTCTTCTAAGGAAACCTTCAGTTTCTTCTCCATGAAGCTGATCTTAACAACCTCTGTGACCAATATTTCTTTTAATGCAAAAAGATTCACAACAGAGAAATGCTTATTCTTTACACTCAGCTGGAATTATTAAGTACTTCCTCTATTACTGTCTTAATGTTTTGCGTAAGACAGGCAAGGAACTCAGTGGTATAGGTCCGTGAGAAAGGAGGACAAGTAAAACTAAGGACTGGGGCAAGAGGTCTCTGAGCCTCAGGGTTTGTTTTCTACATCCACGTGTCCAAAAGTATGTGGTTCTTCAGAACCAAACCAAGTGGGTGATCCCAATGGCAGGTGCCAGGAGAGCCCAGGTCAAGGCTGTGTTATACTCACTTGGGTGGAGGCAAAAAGCTCTCATCAACACAGAATTCCAGTCAGAAGTTGGGTGAGGCAGAGAACAGATTCTGGCCTGGAAGAGGAGGCCAGCAGGGGACTCCACGGATTGCCAGGACTAAGTTTCAAGAAGAGATTTTTGTCCCAGTGGATAAATGGATTTTGAGCAGGAAACCAAGGCATGCATCTAATTGTTCCGGTGTGATCTGTGTAGACAGTCTTCAGGGAAGCCTGTGTCTAGGTGTCCAGAGCTCTGTCCCAGCACACGTGCCACGGGGCCAACACAGCACAAACAGCTCTAGACCCCTAGGAGTGGGAAAGTGGGGTAGGAGACCTCCCGGTATACTTTTACCTTGGCAGGGATTCTTTCAGGAATCCCCACAGCAATCCACTATGTTGATTATAGCGAATAAGAGAGGGAAGGAAAGGGCTTTCTAAGGGCAAGAGAGAAATGTGCACTATGGTCCCTGCCCTCAAGGAGCTGGCAGTCCTGCTAGGGAGCCAAGCTCTGTACCCGCTGAAGAGTCAAAAACACTTCAAGAACTTTATAACTGGAGACCAGGATACAAAGCCCAACAGCAAGGGATGGAGTGGCTCGTTGGGGCTGGAGTAACCGAAGGTGGCTTTTTAGAGAAAATCGCCCTATTGCTTGGGAATCAATAGCTCCGAAGTAAACGCTAGCTCTGCTAAATAGCCTTGTTTGCAAGTCTCATTGAAGACTTTGGAAAAGGAATTGATTTGGTTCACTAACACTTCCCACAAATATGAAGGACCACAGTCACCCCCACCCACAGATTTCTGAGCATGTTTAAATGTATATGATGACATATACAGCATGTATGTTGTACAGTGTCATTTAATATTTACTCTCTCTTTCCACCGTCTCCTCTCCTGAGACCAGAAGAGAACTGCAACAGGATGTGGGCTCTGAAGCCTTCTAGACTTGGTCTCCTACTGCTATTTCTGGGGTGTTTTGTTGATTGCCAGGGAAAAGCTCACAGGATGCATGCTGGAACAACTCTTTGAGGAGGGAAGTGACAAGAAGAGTTGCTATTTAGAATTTGCCTCCTGCTTTCTCTAGGTTACACCCGGATAGCATCCATCCGAGTCCTCCTTAGCGCTCTCAGATGGACACAATGTAGAGGAGCCTTTAATTATCATCTGAACCACCCCAAGACTTTAGAGGCAATATAGAGAAGTAGAACGCCAGAGGGAAGTGGAACTGACTGAGGCTCTGCAGTGGCAGAGATGAGAAGTCAAATTCCTGTTCAGTTAGGTGCCGTTAAGCAAATTGCATTCGTATCTGCAAAATGATAAAATATTTACATTTCCAATTAGTTAGATGATAATTGAGATAACTCAATTAGACATTATTGAGCAGCTCTTATATTCCAGATTTGAAGTTACACAAGGCATAAGATGAATTTATTTATTCATGTGTTCAAAACATATTTCCTGAGCACCACCCACCAGCCAGGCAATAGGGATATAGCAGAGGCAAAAGCAAAGCTGCAACTTTTGTTTGTTTTATTTTTCTGTTGAAGGGGACTGGCAGAAAACACATCTCACCCAACAAATGGGTATAGGTATTGCTAAGCGCTGTGACTAGAAATAGAGAGAAGGGGGCAAAAAGTGAGGGGAGAAGAGTAGGCCTGCTTTAAGCAGACTGACCAGGGAAGGCCTCTCTGAGGAGGTGACACTCAGGCAGAAAGCGGAGTGAAGTAAAGGAGCAAGCCCAGGGGACAAGGCTTCCAGCAGAGGCATCAGGAGGTGTGGGCGTGCTGGGCATGCTCAGGGACAAGCAGGGCTGCCCATGTGGTGGGTGCATGGTGAACAAGGGTGAGTGTGCAAGGCAGTGAGCTCAGAAAGGCGGGCAAGGTCAGCTTGTGTGGGGCACTGGGGGTGCCGGAAGGAAGTCCAGATTTTGTTCTGAGTGTTGTGGGAAGCCATAAGAGAATTTATTTTTATTGTTTATTTTTTAATTTTTTTTATTAGAGAAATGGATTGACAGAATAATCATGCATAAAATACAAGATTCCTATACACCACCCCACCACCAACACCTTGCACTGCATGGTGTATTTATTACAATTGATGAAAGCACTTTTTAAAATAATTGCACTATTTTTTAACAAGAGTAGTAGCCAGCATTTATTGAGAGATTCTATGTTCTAGGCACTATGTGAAGCAATTTACATGGATTACCTCATTTACAACACCCAATACCCAGGCCTGTGAAATATGTTGTATTTTTTTTTTCATTGGAGAAGTTGTAGGTTTAAAGAGAAATCATGTAAAAAATATAGCATTCCCATATATCCCCCAATTGTTAGCACTTTGCATTAGTATGGTACCTTTGTTAAAACTGATGAAAGCTTCTTAAAATAGTATTATTAGGGAAGCGGCTGTGACTCAATCAATTGGGCTCCCGTCTACCATATGGGAGGTCCTGGGCTTGCGTTTCAGGGCCTCCTCGTGAAGACAAGCTGGCCCCATGCCCATGGAGAGCTGACGGCCATGCCCAAGGAGAGCTGGTGCAGCAAGATGATGCAACAAAAGGGAAACAGGCAGACACAGAAGAGTGCACAGTGAATGGACACAGAGAGCAGACAGCAAGCAAGCTGTGGGAGGTAGGGATAAATTTAAAAATTAAAAAATTTTTAAAAAATAGTTATTATTAATGACCATCCACAGTTTATGTTAAGTGTATTTTCCCCATATACCACCCTATTATTAATGCCTTGTATTAGCATCATAATTGATTATAATTCATGAACAAGCATTTTTATACTTATACTATTTACTATAGTCTGTCATCTACAATAGGGCTCACTGTGTTATACAGTCATATGTTTTATCTTTTAATTTTTATTTGAGTAACATATATGACCTAAAATTTCCCCCTTTTAACTACATTTGCATATATAATTCAGTGCTGTTAATTGCACTCACAACAGCATGCTACCATCACCATTATTCATTTACAAACCTTTACAATCAACCTAAACAGAAATTCTGTACAAATTAAGCATAATCTCTCCATTAGAGGATTTTGACCAAAGTAGTGACAAGATAAGGCTTATATTTTCAAATGATCACTCCACCTGTTGGAGTAAATAGAAAATAGACAGGAGTGGGAAAAGTATAAAAGCAGGAAAAGTTAGAAGAAAGTATGGTGAGAAGGGCTCACGGAGTAGTAACGGAAGTGCTAAAAGTGGTTGGATTTTGTATTCACGAAATTTTCTGATGGATTGGATGTAAGGTATGAGAGAAGGAGAGAAATCGGAAATATGTGATATTTGATATTTGAGATATGAGCTGAGCAACTGGATTAACATTGACATTGTTTCCTCTGAATGGAAAGAAGTGGTTTAATGGGGGGGGGGGGGAGTCAAAAGTTCAGTTTTGTACAGATTGTGCTTTTTGTTTTTTGTTTAAGATTTTTATTTTTATTTAATTTTATTTTTTATTTATTTCTCTCCCCTTCCCCCCCATTGTCTGCTCCCTGTGTCCATTCACTGCGTGTTCTTCTGCATCTGCTTGCATTATCTGGCGGCACTGGGAAACCGCGTCTTTTTTTGTGTGTCATCTTGCTGTATCAGCTCTCCATGTGTGTGGCGCCACTCCTGGGTGGGCTGTGCTTTTTTCACATGGGGCAGCTCTCCTTACGGGGCACACTTCTTGCACATGGGACTCCCCTACCCAGGGGTGCCCCTGTGAGGCACGGCACTCCTTGCGTGTGGCAGCACTGCACATGGACCAGCTTACCACGTGGGTCAGGTGGCCCTGGGGATCGAACCCTGGACCCTCCATATGGTAGGCAGACACTCTATTAGTTGAGCCATGTCTGCTTCCCCAGATTGTATTTAAGATGCCAATATAGATGTCGAGTATGTATCTGGATATGTGAGTCTGGAGTTCTGGAGAGAGGGAAGAGCCAGTAATGTAAATTTAGGAGCCATCATGATATGGATGGCATTTAAAGCTATGACTGGATGAGACTTCCCAACAGCTAATATAGCTGGAGAGGAAACAAGGAGCAAGAACCAAGCCCTTTGGAAATCCATTGGTTAGAATTTGGGAGAAGAGAAGAATTCAGCAAAGGATAAAGAGGAGGCAAAGGTGAATAATTCCCCTACTCAAGGAATTCACCAGTTTGTGAAAGTAACCAGCACCATAGCTGGGACTTATCAGACCACCAATAAATATTACTTCTCCTTTCTTTACCCTTGGTAGAGCCACTGGGCTCTAAGGAAAGGCAGGCAACCCTGTGAATTAAAGTGATAACATCTATTTCTCTCCAGGGGCACCTGTGCTTTAGAGGAAGGAAGCCCCTGTGCCCTACTAAGAATCACACGCAGGAGCTGGCAGGTGCAGCCCAGCTCTCTATATGACCACCTTACTCTAGTGTGTGTTTGATGCAGGTCAGGAGAGCAAAAGGGGGTAGGTGGGAAATGGGTGGAAGGTTGAAAGTTAAGTCGATCATTTCACAAGAAACATTGTGTTTTAAGACATGCTTCTTCTTAATGAACCATCAAAGTAGGTAGGGAAAAAAGGGACATATTCTACATTCTTCTTGTGTTTGCACCATAAGGACACTGGTATTGGGAAATAAAAAGTGAAAATAGGAGATAAAACAGACCATGAGTTTTGAGTCACAGGACTGGATGTGGCATGTCTTTTAGCTCTCTCAAACTCTCTTTCCTTCTCTGTAAAGTGGGAACAACGATCAAAAAAACCTGTCTTGCAAAGCTTTTGTGAGGCTCAGATTAGATATATATATGTATATTCATATGTATGTGTGTTTCATATGCATAGGAAAATACTTTGTAAAATGCAAATTGCCTTATATGTGTTAATTGGTCATTGTTTTAGCTATTTGGTTAAGGCATGATATGGTGATTTTTTAAAAAATGCCAAAAATTCTTTAACATTCTCCCTTCAAAAAGTAGAGTCTAATTTCCCTGCACTTGAATATGAATCACTTCTAATGAATCATATGATGGAAGTGATGCTACGTGAGTTCTGAAGCTGTCATTTAAAAAAGGCACCCCTCTCTCCCCCCGATTCCTGGCTCTGGGGGATACCTGCCACCATATTGTGAGGACCCTCAAGTGGCCCTGTGCAGAGGTGCCTGTGGAGAGGAGCACGGTCCTCCAGCAACAGCCACCTTGGAGTGGACCCGCCAGCCTCGGTCAAGCCTTCAGATGACTGCAGCCTGGGAAACATCTTGACGGCAATCTGGGAGACCAGGCTCCAGAACCACCCAGCCAAGCCACCCCTGGATTTCTGACCCACAGAAATTCTGAGAGATAATAAACCCTTGCTGTTGTTTTAAACCACTAGGTTTGGGGGGGATTTGGTACCCAGCAACAGATAACTAATATGCATGATCACATCAGCCAAATTATTTTTAAAGAATGAAAGGTGACATTTGTCAACAATGATTTAAATATATACAAGTGGCTAAAGTGAAGCAGGGAGGAAACAACGCTGACTAGAGGTAAAACGATCTGGATTCTGGTCCCAGCTCAGTTATGAGGTAGCTGTGTCATGGCCTAACTTCACACTTTAGGCTCTAGAAAGGAATTCTCCCCGGGAAGCCTCCTGCTCTCTGATTTCTCGTTCTCTGAAGGCTAATTTAGCTCCTGGGGTTAAGATGACTCATTCTCTGACAGAACCTCACAGGCTCACTTGTAAACTTCCTGCCTCCGAGGCCTGTCTTTCCTTGCTATGGAGTCATTCAGCCTCATAAACCATCTATGCAGTAGCCAAACCCTAAAACTCCACCATTAAGAACTGATTCCTTTGGCTTTGTCCAGTACTAAAATGTACTACTTTCCTTGTATTCATTTCCTATTGCTACTGTAAAAAATGGTCACACACATAGTGGCTTCCAACAACACAGCTTGACCATCTTACTCTTCTGGAGGTCAGAAGCACCAGATCTCACTGGGCTAAAATCAAGGTGTTGGCAGAGTTAGGTCCCAACGGGGTGCTCTAGGGGAAGATGTTTCCTTGCCTTTTTCCCCATCCAGGGGCTGCCCATATTCCTTGGCTTGTGCCCCACATTATTCTGACTCCTGCTGCTGGTGTCCCATCTCTAACCCTCCTGCCTCCCTCTTATCAAGGCCCTTGTGACCGTGTTGGACCCACCCAGATAATCCAGGATAACCTCCCCACCTCCAGATGCTAACCTTAACCTCATCTGCAAGGTCTATCTTGCTTTGCCGTATAAGGCAGCGTATTCCTAGGTTCTGGGGATTGGGATTGAACATCTGTTGGGGTGGAGAGGGCATGCAATCAGCCTACCACAGAACTCTTCCTTTGAAATTATTTATCTGGCAATCTCAATTCTGCAAGCCCTAACTAAGACCTTAAAATTAGGCAAAGGAAGCCTTTAAGACTTCAAATAATTTAATCATACAATTTAATCATAAGGTCCTTCAGGCTTTCACTCAGTTAAATTCAATGACTAAAGATAAAGCATTTTACAATGTATAAGATCATTTACTAGATGTTCTGAGGAATACCAAGATGTCTAAACACCACATCCTGCCTTTTAAAGACTTGTTATCTAAGAAGTGTAAGACAAGTGCATGAAGAACTATAACACAAGGCATAACATGGTCAAGCCATTTCAACTTTACGACATCCAGTAGGAAGGAGAACAGAAGAAAGGCTGCTATTAGATGAAGAGTTTAAGGAAAATGTCAAGGGGGGAAGGAGATGAAGGAAATAAAGATAATATTAAGAATTCAGGATGAGGAAAGTAAGTTGCCATCAGCATAATTATGGAGGTCTAAATGGTAGAGAGGGGTGGGAGAGCTGTCTCAGGAAGATAATGGGTTCAGCTTGAGGCATATTCTAGAATATAAAGCTCAGGATACCCAGCATTTAATTGGAAATGAGAATTGCATTTGAAACCATAAGGTGAAGCTGGGGTTGGAGATACAAATGTGAAGTAATATGTACAATGATGGGAAATTCACCTTGGAAGTAGGTGAAATCACCAAAAATAAGAAATTTAAGAGGACCAAAGTAAGAACTTCTAAAAAACAGAAAGATGGAAAAGGGGAAGCAAAGGAAAGAGGTATGATCAGAGAAAAAGGGAAATCAGCACAACAAACTAAACAAATGTTAGGGAGGAGTTTCAAAAGGAAAGAGACGATCAGCCCTATTCCCAATTTAAAATTCCCAATGTGAACACAGAGTTAGAGATGTGTGTCATTGTAAAACAGTTCCACCATACAGAAACAATAGATGAAGTAAGTTCAAAAGCACAGCGAACAGTGAAATATAGTAAAACAATTAGGAAGTGATGAGTTTTGACCTATGTATTACTTTTCCTTTCAATATAACTATTTAAATTGTAGGTTTATATAATTTATTTTTTTTTAAGATTTATTTGTTTAATTTATTTATATCTCCCCCATCCCTCCATTGTCTGCTTTCTGTGTCCATTTGCTGTGTGTTCTTCTGTGTCTGCTTGTATTCTCATTAGGCGGCTCCAGGAACTCATCTTGGGACCTTCTGGAGTAGGAGAGATGCAATCATTCTCTTGCTCCACCTCAGCTCTCTGATCTGCTGCGTCTCTTATTGTCTCTCTTCTGTGCCTCTTTTTGTTGCATCATCTTGCTGCACCAGCTCTCTGCTCACCACACAAGTCAGCTTGCCTTCACCAGGAGGCCCTGGGCATCAAACCCTGGACCTTCCATAGGGTAGATGGGAGCCCAATTGCTTGAGCCACATCCGCTTTAATTTTTAATAATGGCTTTGTTTAACAACCAGCTCAGAAAATTACTGAAAAAGGTAATGATTGACAATCACAAGCCAGTAAGAGCCTGTTCCAGCACACCACTGAAATCTGGATTAAAATTCACAAATTTTTCATTCGTTTGCTAACATTGATTCCGTGCCTATTCTTTGCTGGTCCCTGAGCGTGGCTGAGAAGATAAATGTAAATAAGAAACGGTGTCTACACTTTAGACTCTTAGGTTAATGGGAGAACCAAACTCACAAACAGGCACCAGCAATATATATAATGAGTGCTGTCAGGGAAATATGTATGGGTCCAATAAGAGCACAGAAGATGGTGTAAGCACTCCTGCTGCCTAAAAAAAGGGCCATTCATAGGAAGCAGTAGGGTAGAAGGATGTCTGGAGCCAGGCTTTCCTTATTTATTGGTTTTAGCTCCCATAATGCTTCCCCTTGCATCCACATGATAGTTTGGACAATCCAGGGGGACTTGGATTCAAACACTGGTTCTGCTACAATAATTATGAGGATTTAGTGATTAGATACTCTTCATTTATAAAATGGGGCTAATGACACCTACCTCACAAGATTGTTGTGATGAATGGTCGAGATGTCTATCAAACATTTAGCAAGTACTTGATAAATAGCTGGCCATAAATTGTAGCAGGTGTTCTTGCTTTTCAATGCCCCACGCCCACCCCAGCGAGCCCCCACATGTTCCAATGACAATGAATTACTTGCAGTTTTCTGAGCACAGCATACTTCTTCAGGCTCTGTGTGCCTTTGCCTGGTGAGTTCCTGCTCACTCTTTAAATTGTAATGCAAACATCTGGTCTCCTCTGTCAAGAGCTAGTCGTTTTTTATTCTGTGCCACACTCCATCAAGTGGCATCAGTCACAGGATGGCATTGAACTGAGCGTCCCTTGAGGGTGGCAACCATGTGTTATTTCTCTTGGTCTACCTAGTGCCTGACATGAAGTAGACACAAGATAAAAGTTCCATTAATGAGCATATTTAGAAGGAAAGGAGAAAAATTAAAGTGAGGAAATAAAGATTTACGATTCCCGAAGCTTCAAGTTTTTTAATGTTCTTGCCATTTGATCCAGTAATTCCAATTCCAAGAGCTAGTTGGGTAATATTCATAATTAAAGAAAATGTTACAACTATAGCAGTGTTTTGGACAGCATTATTTATATCACAAACCATAAAAAAGAAAAGAAGTTATAACTGATAAAGCATTATGGAATAATTTAAATGATGGGTATAAAAACTATGCAGTGGGGAAGCGGCTGTGGCTCAATCATTTGGGCTCCCGTCTACAACACGGGAGGTCCTGGGTTCACATCCTGGGGCCTCCTTGTGAAGGCAGGCTCGCCTGCACGCTGCAGAGAGCCACTGGCCCAGGCACCACGGAGCACTGCCCAGCCAGCCAGTGCTGCAGAGAGCTGATTTAGCAAGGTGACCCAACAAAAAGGGAGACAAGTAAAAACACAGAAGAGCGTGCAGCAAATGGACACAGAGAGCAGACAGCATGCAAGCCACAAGGGAGAGAGGGGACATAAATAGAAATAAACACAGACACAGAAGAATGCACAGCGAATGGACACAAAGATCAGACAGCATACAAAAAGCCGCAAGGCAGGGGAGGATAAAAAACAAAAACAAAGAACACAAAACTATGCAATGACAAATAACATGCCGATGATATAAACATAAGGGGGAAAAAAGACAACTATAAAATTAAAAATATTTCCTATCTAAATGCACATACACACACACATACACACACTTATAGAAAAAGGACTGGAAGGAAATATACCCAACTGCCAAAAAGAACTTAGGTGAGAGTATAGGGATTATGGCCAATTTATTTCCTTTATTGGGGAAGGGGTCATTTCAAAATTATCTACTTTTTCGATAAATATTGCATTACTTTTTCAATGTTTGAAAATGAAAATGTATCTACTATTGAACATGGTTTCCTGAATTTCCCCAGGAACTTTCAGTTGGCTGAGGGCAGGGTCAGAGGCCCCTGATAGTTGGACTTCCTCAGAAGCAAAGGTTTAGGGGATCCTAATTAAAGTGTCATGGGCCTGGCTGACACTGAGATCCATTCTGGGGATGGAAGTATGTAAAATGGGGATAGAAGTATGTAAAAGACAAAATTGGGTCAGTGGCCTAAAACATGGGCAGAGGGGAGAATTCTAAAGCTTTGTACATCAGAAATAAAGTCGCTCCGAGAACCAAGTTGAAGTGAATGGATAAGCTTGTTCAGTCTTATTTTAAGACACTATTCTAATAAGCAAATTCCCAGACTGCAGGCATGTAGAAGCAGCTGAAGGAAGGTGTGTTAGTCACAGGGGTGCTGATACAGAATATCAGAAATCTGGTGACTTTTATAAAGGGCGTTTATTTGGGATAGAAGCCCACAGGCCATAAAGCATAAGTTACTTTCCTCACCAAAGTCTATTGCCACATATTGGAGCAAGATGGCTGTTGTCCACCAGGGTTCAGGCTTCCTGGGTTCCTCTCTTCTGTGTGGCTCATTTCTCTCTGGGCTCAGCTGCTCAGCTTTCCCCACAAGACCAGCTGTAGACTTTCAGGCAAATGGCTCATCTCTCTTCCCGAGGCCTCTCCCATGTCTAATCGAGCCTTCTCTCTGCTCCTCTATGTACTTACTTCCCAGGCTCCAGCATTAAAACTCCAAACTCCCTTCGCTGCTGTGTGGTTTTTCTGTGAATCCCCACCCACCAAGGGCACAGGACTCAATGTCCTACTGATGTGGCCCAATCAAAGCCTCAATCATTATTTAATCAAGTAAAAGTGAAACCTCTGAATCCATTGTAATCTAATATGCCCAGAGGGACAGACCAGTTTATAAACATAATCTAATATCTATTTCTGGAATTCATAAACAATATCAAACGGCCACAGAAGGATAGTGAACCAAGTTGGGTGGAAGTGGCTGAGTGGCTAGATTCAGGTTCCCCCATAAACAAGAAACAGGAGCTGACACTACAGTGACAGAAGCACATTGGGGACCTTGGGAAGGAGCAAATACTGTACACTCTTGAATAGGCATGGAGGACATCATCGTGTGACCATAGGGGGTGGGGGGCTACAATAGAGCAATGCCTACTAAAATGTAAACATAAATTGAACACCGTTCTTTAAAAATTGTGAGAATCAATGAGAAAATATTTGAGGAAGCATTTTGCAATTGGAAAATGCTACTCAATTGGTTATTATTTTTAGTATCCTCAGTGTTTGAAGATAGCTGATACATGCAAGGCATTTTTAAATGCTTCTATCCAAACCAATAAAATTTTTTATTGGCATTTGAAAGTGTAGTTTTCATTAATTGGGAAAACGTATTTGTGAAGACTGCCTCACTTTCTAATACTGCCGAATTTTTTTTTAAAAACACTATTTTTCCCTTGGGATGATGTCTCATAACTTAGAATAAATGAGTAAATTCAGATTCCTTCCAGAGAAGGTTTTGATAGAGAGAGAGACAGCATACATAATGGCTGGGGGCATCTGGTGGGTACAGGGGGGGCCGGGGGGGGGGGGACGGGGGTGAGGTGCCGTGGTGCAGAGAGAGGAGCAGAAAGAGGCAGAAGGAGAGTGTCAGGTGTTCGTTGAGAGTAAAATGTTGAGAAAATCGTATCTAAATATAATTAGGAGGGTTACCTGTTTAGGATGCTCAGGGGGGGGTGGTCTGATGCGGGACGGACTCCAGGGGAACAGCTGAAGGCTCATTTTGCCAGAGTGGGTTGTACCATTGGGTAGAGACCCAAGAAGTGAGAGTTGGGGTGGACCCACATCCTGGGGAGGACTAATGCCATCAAATAGAGAGAACTGTATCTCTCGTGAGAAAGGGTGGCTCCCAGGGCATTAGGGCAGTTGAGAAAGTCAGGCCCTGAACACTGCTACAAGTATCTCCGGACGTGGTTTCTCGGGAAATGGAGATTGGCTGGCGCTATGGGCCCCAAGGGGAGGGGAAAATGGATGTGGAATGGATGGAACCAAGGTAAATGTGGGGGCAAGAGAGGAGTTTTGCGAGAGTACACGAGGATGAATATAAAACATGTAATATTACACCAAAAACATATAGGGGACGACAGACTAATAATGTAAACCATAATGTAAAACATAGGATAACTAAGAAATTTAGAAAACTGTACATCCTAAAGTATGGACCACATTGTAAGCACAGATGTCACCTTGTTTGAAAGCTATTGTTTCGGAATATGTACATCAGTTTCAGGAAATATGATATGAATAAGTTAAAAGATTATCGCTGTGGAAGGGAAAAGGTTTTATGGTGGATCTGTGGGAGTACTGTATATTGTATATATGAATTACTGTGATCTAAGACTCTTATGAAGAGAAGCTCAATAATTAGAAAAAAAAGAAAAGAAAAAGATAGGATGTAGAAATTTTTCCAAATCAATATGTACTCTAGATCTAACCTTTAAACTCATCGCTATATTCCATTGTACTAGTAAGGGAAACTGACATTGTTGGGATTCACTTTACAGGACGTTTTGGATCACAGAGTGGTTCAACAATGGCAGTGGAGGAATACTGATATGGGATGTTATTGACAGGCTATATATGGTTGACAGGGAGTTATACAGGGCATATGTCCAGGATACATGGTAATGTTTAGATATACTAATAGTGGAAACAATTAAAAACAACAGCTGGGGGGATACTGTGTTACTGGCCGGGGGGTCTCTGTCGTGGTCCCTGGGGGAGCAGCAGCAGTCCCCCAGGTGCAACGGTAAGAACCAGGAAGGAATGAGGGCCCAACAGTGGGCTCCTGATACTAATGGCTATGCTTGTGAGCCTATACACCTGCAATAAGAACAAGGCCTAGAGTAGCATTGTGCCTGGGAGTTTCCTCCTGACAGCCTTCATGTTACTCAAATGTGGCCACTCTCAAAGCCAAACTCAGCATGTAGATGCAGTGCATTCCCCCCAGCGTGGGACATGACACCCAGGGATGAGCCTCCCTTGCACTGAGGGATCACTACCACATACCAGCTGAAGATGCAACTAGAAAATGACCTTGAATTAAAGGTTCAATGTGGATCAGCAGAATTCCCTGTCTATATATAATAACATGACTTCAAAATGCTGCTTGACCTAATGTAAGGGGGAAATGGAAAGGAGAAATGACTTTATAAGGCTACGAGTCTCTAAAAAAGAGTCTGGAGGTTGTCAGAAGGAATGCCCTTATGCACAACTGAGCAAAGTCTAAGAGACAGATAAAGTAGATACAACCCCAGGTATTGGTTCTTTTGAGGGATAAAGAGACCCACGGGTTCTATGGTCATGGCAGATGGGGTTCACTGCCATGGCAGATGGCCCTTCTTTGGAGCTGGTGTTTCTGCGTGATGGAACTGGACTCAGAGGGGATCTCTTTTCACAAGACTTGCATGCTACTTTATTGGAATTGTAGTTGGTGCTGGGGTTTAAGATATATTTAGGGGATTTGAATCTCTGGACTGACAATATGATACCCAGGCCCAGAGCCTCAACAGACTTCAGCTCCTACACTCTGATTTATTGGACTTACCCCACTCAGCTAACATGGAGTTGAAGATGGTCAACCACCACACCATGGAGCCTAGAGTGTCTACAACTGAAAGCAGGAGGAGTGCATCCAGTATCCATGTGGAATCTAAGCCCCCACTTGACATAGATGTGCAATGGACACAACCAATCCAATGTCCACAGAGAAAATGTGGCATGGGTGTGGGAAGGGTGGCCATGGTGGCTGCTGGGTGCGGGGAATGGGAGGAAGAGATGAGATGGGGAGGCGTTTTTTGTGGAGTTGTCCTGGATGGTGCTTCACAGTCAATTAAGGGACATTGTAGATCCCCCCAGGGTCCACTGGATGGAACGTGGGAGAGTGTGGGCTATGATGTGGACCATTGACTATGGAGTGCAGTGATGCTCAGAGATGTACTTACCAGGTGCAATGGATGTGTCATGATGATGGGAGAGAGTGTTGCTGTGGGGGGAGTGGGGGGTGGGGGCGGTGGGGTTGAATGGGACCTCATATTTTTTTAATGTAATATTTTAAAAAATAATAAAAAAAGAAAAGAAAAGAAAAAAAAGAAAGAGGCAGAAGGGGTATCTAGCGCACCCTTTCCCTTTTTTCTACACCCGGCTTTTGCTGAGTGTTGGCCATTAACTGGCTGCTAGGCTGCAGGCCAAATTCCAAAGGAACAAGTAAATAAACAGTTAATGCAAGCTATTCTGCAAATTTGCTCATGTCCACCCACACAAGCACTAAATTCATCTCCTCCCAACTGAAATCAGGCTGCAGGGAAATACGACTTGTCACCTCTTCTTTCCCCACTAGGAATCCTACTAGGGCCCTGGGGAAAAAGCAAGGAAATGGTTCCTTTGATCTCTTTATCTTAAGCGAGATCCACCCCTGAACAACACCGCAACAGTGCTTGTTGTCCTCGAGGAGGAGCTACTGACAGTGGTGTGGTCAGATTTATGCTTGTAGAAAAAACAAACCCACAGTCCCTGAAACGTCTTAACTTTCACCAGCTCAAACTGCATTTTATTGCTCTTTGATTTCCGAAGGACCATGTGCCTGGCCGCCCAGGGGAACAGCCAGTGCTCAGAGGGAATATGAAATACCGAGGCCTTATTTGCTCTGAGGGCCTGCCAGGGCTGCCTGCTGCCTGGGTTTTAGGGGAGCCAAAGAAGGGGTCCTTATTTTAAAGACCCAGAGTAAGATAAGGCTCCATGATCTTTTCCAGAAAGAACCCAATGAGGCCACTGCAAATACTGTTGAATCAAAATAACATGTGATGGCAAAGAACAATTTTTGTTGTGACCACAGAGTTGGTTATGGGATCCAGGAACTATTATCCTCCATGAATCCCTCACCTTTCCTGATGAAATGGGTTAAAAGTGATGGTCAAGGGCAGTTTTGAAAGAGAAGGGCGTGTGTGTAGGGGTGAGGGGATGCAGTAGTGGCCCTGAGAGCAAACTCCAACTGAGTAACATGCCCTGAAGGGGAGAAAGTGGGCGGGCAGCCCTTGGGGCGCTGGCTGTAGATGCATGAGGGCCATGCCTGGTTTAAGGTCCACAGCGTCTTTGCCAGTACTTTCTGGGAATGCCTAATGTATCACACATGGAAGCAGCTCAACACGTGATGGGGAGAATGTGGTGGGCTGCCCCGAGCAAGCTTCTGAAGGCCGGCTGTCCCAGAGGTCATCCTGCTAGCAGGGCAAGTAATGTCATGGGCTGGTGGGGCTCTGCCTCGGGTAGTGATAGACAGAGTTGACACCAAGCACGGTATTTGGAGCCCCCCACTCTGGAGCGATGAAGGAGAGCAATGCTGATGAATTCTGAAGGTTTTGGAGGAGAAATGCAAAGACACTAACCCATTAAGGGTAAGTGACCTCTCCCTGAAGCGAGTCTCAACTCCCGTGAGGAGTTAAATATTGTTTTGCTTTCAAGAGGTAGCATTTCACTTAATCATAAAAGGACACCAGAAAACATTTTGTAAATAGGGTTCCCTTGCCCAAACCCCTGCCCTGGAAGACTACAACACATAAGGGTACAGACCCTTTCTTGGACGGGGCTGGATTGGAATACTGGGTCACAGTACAGCATGCACCATGGATAAAAAACACAGGATCCCCGATCTGAGTGAAAGCTGACTTCAGAGTGCCCTGTAACCATGGTAACCAAGTCAGACCCACATTCTAATGGTAAGCAAACACAACTGGTCATTTTCCTAGGCATCACTTAGAAGTACTTGCTTCCCAAGGTGAATGCTGCAAATCGCATCTGCAGCATGAGGGTTCTGGAACAGGCATGCGGCTCAGCAGTGCGTGCTCTTTCTGCCTGAGAAGAGGACATCCTGGGCCTGTCACAGCTGGCAGTGGTACAGATGTGCTCGAGGGGTCACAGACATAGAAGCCCTCCTGGAGCTGTTTCGGGGATTTTGCACCTCTTTCACGCTGAGCGTACTGCCGTTGCGGACTCTCTTTCCCTAATACAGCCTTTTTCATCGCCCAGCTGCACGAGTCCACTGAACTGTTCCAATTCCTGACATAAATAACATCAAGGTAAACCCAGGTCATCTAAGCACAAGCTATTGCTCTCCCATGGGGGGTTTCAGGATCCCTACAGGGGAAGTTTACAGATTTGCTATCAAAAATTGGGATTGTCAGTAAGATGTGGTAGAATGAAGACAAGCTCTGGCCTCAGCAGATCTGAGTTGAGTCTAAACTTGCTCGATTTCTTCCTGCACAACTCTTGGGCTACCTGTCTCAGGCTCAGTTACCTAGACTCTCAAATGGGGAGAGCCAATTTCCACCTTGCCACTTCATAAAATTAAATGAGATACTGTATGTCAAGGCACTTGGCTCTCCCTATCAGAAATAATTGCACTTTCGTCTGTGCTCTCATTGCCCATTTTATTTGTCTCTTACGCAACACCTTATAGTCTGACTGTTATTATTAGTTTTATGTATCTATCTCATTAAACTGTGAGCTCTTTGAAGGCAGGAATAATACCTTATATTAACTTCCTTATATCCCAAATCCTGAGCCTAGCACATAGAAAGGGACACCGTACATGTATGTTAAACTGAATTTAACTCAGAGTTAAATAGAATTGTTTTGAGTTTAATTGAATTTGCCCCCTGACCATCACCTTTTACTGAAGGAGTATCTGGAGTGGGCTGTAGAGAGTGTTGGGCAGCTTGGGAAAGGGGGGCTCTGAAGCAAATGCCAATCAGACTTTGGTGGGGAGGGGTCAAGTTCCTCCTTCAGGGTTGAAGCAGCAAATCATGGGATTGGAGGAAGGTGCCCCCCATGACTTTCGGCACAGGCCGAGGCAGTGTAGCCAAATCCAAATACTTGATCCATGTTCTGGGGCCACTGCTTCTTTTTACTGAGCTGAGCTATTCCTTTCAATAATTCTAGTTTTCCTAAGCTGTTTTGACCTAGGAAATAATATTTCTTTATCTCTTAAAAAAACTCATACCCTATCAGAGAGTTATGATGTGAGGGGTATTATCAATTTTTACCTCCCTTTTAATCCTTATTTTTACATTGTGAATATCAATTTTATAGATATCTTTACAGATTTTTACAGATATCTGCTTTATGTCTTCCAATGAGATAATAGATTGGAAAGAGTATAAACTTCAGAAGACTACACAAAGTTAAGCTGTTGTTACAGGAATAAAAATGTAGCATGGCTTCAGACGCCTTTGTTCCATCACTTTTAACTTAAGGAATTTATAAACTTGGATTCGGTTCCCGGAGACAAACCCGTGTCCAGCTGTCAGGAATGTCACAGCTGAGTCAGAAGGTTCTGCGGGGCCATGCTTCCATTCCCAGGGTCGCTTCTCTCCAGCGTGAGCTACCGCTGAGCTGGACCCTTGCCTGCCTCATACCCACTAGCTCTCAAGCACAGGGCAAATCTAAACCAAGTTCCTTCGGTGTATTTCTAGGGATTAGACATTCTCAACTTTGCAATCATGTGGTACTTCATTATCTTCTAAGAGCATTGCTTTTATGACCAGCATCATTCCAGGAAGTGCAGAGGATCCTGGCTGAAAGCAAGTTCTGGAAAGTTTCCACTTCTAAAAGGGCAGTTGATGCTTGACTAGTAGCTGGCATTCCAGACTTCGCAATACAAAACAAGAACTTCAATCTTTCAAAACCATGGACCAAAATGAGAGCAAACATCTTTATAGTACTTTCTCTGTGCCAGGTAGCATTCTAAATTGTTTCTAAAGATTTAGTTAACTAATATTAATTAATAAATAATTTTTAATATTTAGTTAATTCACGCTACAGCCACCACTTAACAAATGATGAGACTGGGAACATGGAAATAAATACCTATCCCAGAGTTATTTGGCCATTTAGTAGTAAGCAGTGCTGGGTATGAACCCAGGTTCCATACTCTTAATCCCAAGGCTATTCAAATAAAGTGGGCACACACACACGCACACACACAAAACAAAATAAAACAAAGAAAGTGGGCATAAAAAAGCGAAACACAAAAAATCCAAAATCTCATTACACCAAGTAGTTTCAACCATTCCCCCTTGTCAAGTCTCTTTCATGATGCAGTTTTGACACCTAAATTTTTTTCCCCTACCCTCATTCTGATGTTGCTCAGCAGTTCAGTGACCAGAATGAAAGAGAAATCCTCCCTGCCTTCCGCCCTTCTTTCCTTCCTTCCAGCATTTATTGACTCCTGACGTTTACTAGGAATTGACCTCAGAGTGGAATAAAAGTATAAATAAATTGTGTCCTCAAATAGTTCACAGTTTAGGGGGAAAGAGACACATAACTAATAGTTCAAAGTGTTAGAGTAGCAGTATTAAAAGAAAAAAAAATTGCAGGAGCACTGAGGAAGAATGATTAATTTTGCCTGGAATGCCAGGAAGACAGAAAGAGAAGGAGAAAAAAAAAGAGGAAATGAGAAAATTTAATAATTGAAAGTCCTTTTAATGGAATAGGTGTGAATGGAGAATCTACTGTGAATCAGGCATTGTCTTAGGGATGGAAAGAATATGAAAGAAATAGAACAAGGTCCCTGCCTCAAGAAGGACATGATCACACTAAGGAGATGACAGTTACCAACTGTGGGAAGTGTATGATAAAGTTCCAAATGCATGATATAGACAAGAAATGCAATAGAGGATGAAGGGATGGAACTATAACTACGGAGGTGGCAGTTGCAAAGAATTTCAAGAGAGAAAGAACCTCCCTGTACTTTCTATACTAATCTTACCAGAGCTCCATCTTATTTAGCTACTTTTATGTTCCTTTAGCTAGAATGTCTCCATTTATTTTTTTTCATTTGGTTGCATTTATTTTTATAAGCCAATTTAAATCCTTTTTTGATAAACAGGAAGGGAGGAGAGAGGGTCAAGAATCTCCATTAATGCTTGAACCTTAAGATGTGCTGAGGCATGCAGTACAATAGCATATTATTGTGTAAATATTGCAGTAAAGCTAGGGGGGAAGGGCAAAAGTTTCAGAGCGAGGGGTTCAACTCTCAGCCATGCCACTTACTAGGTGTTACTTTGGACAAATTACTTGTGTCTTGGAAAAACACTGAAGGGGGTAGTTTGAAGCCCTTTGCTATATTAAGATTTTGAAAAATTTGTTTATTTAGCTTTTCCATGCCTCCTACCTCATAGGCTGCACACTGCAGTTTCAGTTTCCTTATCTGTAAAATGGAAATAATAATAGTACTTTCCTCGGTAGGTTTATTGCAAGGATGAAATGAGTTAATCACATTAAAGTGCTACTCTCCACATTATTATTCCTTAGTCATCGGGCAATTATTTACTGAGCATTCACTATATTCCAAGAACCGAGCTAAATCTTACAAATATGTAAATACACAAGTTACTGTCCCTAAACTCAAGGACATCACAATCTAGTGGGAGAGACGCTAAACAAATAACTTTAGTATTTGCTAAATTAGCTATATGCATGAGTATATCTTTATATTAAAATCTTGTGTGTCACATAAGAATGCATTAACTTTTTCCTAGCTGTATCAAACTATTGGCTAATATGGAGCTCATAGTCAACTAAAACGTCCAGATTTTGTCATAAGAATTATTGCTTATTCAAGTTTTCTGAGTCTTATACTACGTAATTGAATTTTTAGATGTGGCTTTTCTCCACATTACATGTCATCTGCTTTAAGCCTATCATTCCACCTGTTAGCATTGCTTTAAATCTTTAGTGTCATCTGTCATCCTAACTGTCTCTCCCAGCCTGGTGTCACCGGCAGATTTAATGCATGTTTGCCTTCCACATCTTCACTAGGTTCTACTAAAGAGGACAAAGTCAAGGAACCCTGTGTCACCAAAGAAGAAATCCCTTCACATTAGTACCTAGTTATTGATCACCCTTTCAATATTCAGCCAACTATAAATTTCACCTCACTGTATATCATTCAGCCCATGTTTTCAATTTTGCTCATCAGAATTTCGACTGAGGAGGTGCCGTGGTAGGTAATAGACGATGGCGATTTGCTAAAATCAAGATACAGTCTGTGCACAGTACTCCCAGATCTACTAATCCAGGAACCCTATCAAATAAGGAATATAAATCATTTTTATGGTTCACTCTTACTCCTAACGATCACCACCTTCTTTCCTAGCCCTCAGGTGCCTATTGATTATCCCACTGCTCCAACTCCCCCAGTTCACCGCCTCCCAACCGCCTAAATTGTGAGCTCCTTCAGGTCAGAAACATTTAACTCTTTATTCATAGCACCTTGTGTAATTTCCTGACATATAACAGGTGATCAATAAATAGTTGTTGAATAAATGAATGAAACCATCTGTCCTATTTGGTTTTGGTTCAAGTTCTATCCAGGAGACTCCTTTGTTAAATTGCAATAACTATTCTGGGCCAATTCTGCGATCATTCTTTGGAATTTGTTCAATTATAGGTTAACAGTAACAATAATCTTGGGCATTAACCTAGGAATGATGGTGTAAGGTTAATGAATAGCAATGAGAAATTAGAGCTCAATTCTGTTTTTCAAGGAAAAGTATCTCCATGTTGAAAAGGGTAGAAAAATGGGTGGGATGGATGAGGAGATTGTAGAAAATCATCTGCTTGCTTCCAATGAGTTCAAGTGCCTCAGTGGATTAAAACCAGCGATACTTAGAAGTCTTGCAAGCAGAGTCACCATATCCATACCAGTAATCTCCAAAGAGAAGTTGAGAAAGGGTATTAGAATACTAGTGAAATGCAAATATAAGTAGCATTTTGTAATTAAAAAAAAAAAAAGTAGCATTTTGGTTTTTAAAAGGGGAATGAAAGTGGATGCCGTCATTCTCTTATGTGATTCCCGAACTGTTAAAGGAATACTGTCCCTTGATCTGACTCCTGGGCTCTTAAAATGGACTGTTAAAGGAATGGTTTGTGAACACCTAGAAGATACAGAGTTCATCTCCCCTTATTTTCTCTGACAAGCTTACTGGGCTAGTTGGTTTATTGCTCAACAGTTACTGAGCTCCTAGTCCTGTCAGACATTGTGCTAGGTGTGAGGGATATAACAATAAGCAGGACAAATATAATCCTGCCCACCCAGAGTATACAGCTAGGGCAGGGGTTACAAATGTTGGCTCACAAATCATACATAGCAAGCAAATATTGTTTGGCCAACACGATGTTTTTAAAACATTTTTAATTAATTGGCATCATTTAAGTTGGGAATGTCCATATTAAAACCTAAATTTTTAAGTTACTTTTAAAAATCAAAGCATCTGATCCCTCGGGCCCGGATCCCACATGGCAGTTATCCCCTGAAGCTTGGTAACGGGCGCTCTCCTTTCGTTGGAACACACAGTTTACCATATTTCTCACCGCTCCTTATTGTCTTATGCTAAACCTGCTTCACTTATTCACCTTACCTTCCTTGCCCTTATAGGGCCCTGAGTTTGCAACTCTAGTGGTTAATACCAACAAGTGAAAAATCACAGTGTAATATCCTAAGTACAATGGTGGATGTTAGGGATTGAACCGTGCCCCCCACAAAAGGCATGTTCAGGTCTCAACCCCTGGTCCTGGGAGTATGAACCCACTGGTAAATAGGACTTTCAAAGATGTTATTAGGTAAGGGGTACCCAAGCTGAATGGGGGTGGGCCTAACTCCAATCTGGCTGAAGTCCTTATAAGCAAAGGAAACTGGACATGGAAAGAAAGCCACAGGGAAACCACCAGAAGCCAGAGTCAATGGAACCTGGGAAAGAAAGGAGAAGATGCCGCCATGTGCATTGCCAAGAGACAGAAAATCCAAGGACTCCAAAAATTGTCAGCCAGAAGATACTGACTTTGGGAAGGAAGCAAGGTTTCCAGACTGAAAAAGTGAGCCAATAAATTCATGTTGTTAAGCCTTCAGCAGCTGGGAAACTAATATAGTGGGAGAGATTGTGGGGGAACTCTAAGAGAGACCTTAGCCCCAGGACCAGACCTGAGAATCAAGGAATATTTCCTAGAGGAGATGATATGTGTACAAAGACCTGAAAGAGGAAAGAGGATCAACAGGATAAGGCGTGGGCGGCGAATGGGAGATATTGGGGAAGAAGGGTTTCAGGCAGAGAAAACCAGAAGTGGGAACAGATGGCTGAAAGTTATGGGTGAGGAAAGAAATAACTAAACAGGAGGCTGCAGAAGAAAACAGGGGCCAGCCATTTTATGCCTTATTGAGGATGTGGGGATCAATTAGCCGAGTAGCAGATTTGAATTACTTTAAGCATGAAAGCTATATGATCAGATTCATGTTTTTGCTTTTTTTTATTTCTTTCCCCTTCCCCCCCTGCCCCCCGTCCGCCCCCCACGCCCCAGTCGTCTGTTCTCTGTGTCCATTTGCTGCATTTTCTTCTTTGTCCGCTTCTGTTGTTGTCAGCAGCAGGGGAATCTGTGTTTCTTTTTGTTGTGTCATCTTGTTGCGTCAGCTCTCCGTGTGTGCTGCACCATTCTTGGGTGGGTTGCACTTTCTTTTGCGCTGGGCAGCTCTCCTTACGGGGCGCACTCCTTGCGCGTGGGGCTCCCCTACGCGGGGACACCCCTGCGTGGCACGGCACTCCTTGCGCGCATCAGCACTGCACGTGGGCCAGCTCCACACGGGTCAAGGAGGCCCGGGGTTTGAACCACGGACCTCCCATGTGGTAGGTGGATGCCCTATCCATTGGACCAAGTCCGCTTCCACACGTTTTTTAAAGGTCACAAAAATAGACTGTCAGATCAGAGGGGGTGCAAAGTTGGAAACCAGCAGACCAGTTAAGAGGCCATGAGGCATCCTAGGCAGGGGAGGATGCCAGTGCTCTGATTTAGGCAGGTGGAGGTGAGGATGGGAAGCTATTTAGAAGACAGAATTGACAACTGGATAGTACATCAGACATGGGAGATGAGAAGGAGGAGGACCCAAGAATGATGATGATAAAAACAGCTACCAATTTTTGAGAACTTACTTTGTAATGCATTGTATTAGGTACATTATGGGCATTGCCTTCTTTAATTCTTACAACAACTCTTTAAGGTTAAGTCCTAATTATCCCCATTTTACAGACAAGAAAACTGAGGCTCGGAGAAGTTGAGTAACTTCTCCAAAATCACACTTGTAGTAAGTGTCAGCGCCAACTCCTGACACTCTTACCTCAAAGCGCACATGCTGAAACACTTTATCACATCGCCTCTTGCTTGAAGCAAGATTGGAGGTACTGTTCGCTGAAGTAGGGAATGTAGGGCACGGGCAGGCATTGGGAAAACTATTTTGGCATAGTTTAGAAATGCTACATTTGAGATATCAGCGGGACATCCAAATAGAGGGAGCCAATGCAGAGTTTGATGCACCAGACTGCAATATATGAGAGAGCTATGTGGGCTGGAGCTAGAGATTTTGGAGACACCAGTCCACTGACAGTAACAGAAGCCAGGGATGGGAGGAGCTGTGTGTGCAGAGTAGAAGAAAGGAAGGCGTAGAGCAGAGAGTTATGCTACACCAACCCATAAGGGGTAGGCTGAGGAGGAGCCACAAAGGAGGAGAATATGCAAGGAGCCAGGGAGTTAAGGGGGAAAGGTAGAGACCGTGGTGGCAAGGGGTGGACTCTCAAGAAGGGAAAGGATTGCTCCTTAGATGACTGCCAAGTTCCACGCCCCAGTATAATTGCTTGAGTCTCAAAGGCATAGCTCCCAAAGCCTCCCAGGGAGCAAAGTCTGTCTATAGCTGTTCATCTGTTAACAAGACTGAGTGACTGAAGACAGACATAGCACCTGCGTCACTTCCTTCAGAAACTAGAATATCTCGCAGCTGGCTCCAGGATGGAGAGCTTCTTCAAGTAAGCACGAAGGTTAAATAATTCTGTCTGCTGGGGCGTATCTGGACTTCAAGGATTCTATAAATGTGGGGATTAGTTCTAGACCCATCATGCCTGTCATACAAGTTGCTTCCCAGGCTCAGGAACGGCAGGCTGCTCCAGTGTTAGAGTCGCTCATCTCCAGTCAGCCAACCTGGACTAACGTCCTCAACTCTTATTTACTCACAATATTCAGGGACAACCTGGGGACGGAGGCAGCATCTGAATTCTTCCTCAGAAGGCAGTGGGCAGGCCTGAGGTGCCAGCCCTGAACCCCATCTTTTTGCCACAGCTTCCATATCCTGCAGGACTCTGGCTCTTGGAACTGTAACAGTTGGAAGCCCCACAGAGTTTTTGCTTCATTTTTAGGACCTCTAGAACATTGTTGAATGCAAACAATGATTCAAGGCAGCCCATGTTTATTTCTAATTCAAAAAGAATGCTCCTAACATTTCATCATTACATATACTATTTGTTGTAGCTTGGAGTATTATACCTTCTTCTGTTCCTAATTTGGCAAAGGACTTTTTATTAAATATATTTTGCCATTTATTAAGAATATCAACTTTTAAAATTTCCCCTTTCTATTAATGTGGTGAAATTCTTTATTAGATCTTCTAATATTCTGACAGCAAATATATGTATCATAACAATTTTAACATGATCTATTAGTTTCAGTTTGCCAATTTTTTTTTAGGATTTTTTTCATCTAAATTCATGAGTGGATATGCCTTTAATTGACTGTCAATTACACTCTTTATCTAAACTTGATAAAAATTACTCAGTATTATAAAATGAGTTGGGAAGAAGTTGTATGAGACTGAAATTATTTGTTATTTAGAGTTTTGTAGAACTCATTCATAAAAAAGTAGAATATAATCACTCTAGGAAGGTTGGTAATTATTCTGAATTATATTCAGGTTCTCTATTTTTTCTTGAAAACGTGTATCTTTTATATGTTTTAAATTTGACGGGTAAAACGTAAAAGATTTGTTATCTTTTACTAACTCTGCTGTATTGTTTTATGACCTTTTTTAATATCTAAGATTGTTTTTGTTTATTTTACTTTTTTTTCATTTTTAGCTTGTCCAGATATTTGTCTATTAATTTTGGCTATATTTATCTAAATGATCATATATTCATTTTCTGCTTTTCAAGTTTCAGCTTGTCTTATCTCATTACTTTTTTTTTTTTTTTTAAAGATTTATTTATTTATTTAATTCCCTCCCCTCCCCCGGTTGTCTGTTCTTGGTGTCTGTTTGCTGCGTCTTGTTTCTTTGTCCGCTTCTGTTGTCGTCAGCGGCACGGGAAGTGTGGGCGGCGCCATTCCTGGGCAGGCTGCTCTTTCTTTTCACGCTGGGCGGCTTTTCCTCACGGGTGCACTCCTTGCGCGTGGGGCTCCCTCACGCGGGGGACACCCTTGCGTGGCACGGCACTCCTTGCACGCATCAGCACTGCGCATGGCCAGCTCCACACGGGTCAAGGAGGCCCGGGGTTTGAACCGCGGACCTCCCATGTGGTAGACGGACGCCCTAACCACTGGGCCAAAGTCCGTTTCCCTACTTTTACTTTCTTTAGACCAGTTTTGTTCTTTTCCTAACTTAAATTTGACCCTTAGCTTTTATTAAATTTTGGGCTTTTTCCTTTTTAAATGAGAGTATTTAAAGCTCTTTGCTATTTTATCTGTACCACACATTTTGAATTATTTTACGTTCATTATCATTCAGTTCTAAGTATTTTCTAAGGGTTTTTATTTTGAGGGGGGAGTTGATTAATTTTATACAATGATTATGTTGTAGGTACACAGTATAATCTGTATAGCACTGATCCTTTAATATTTGAGATGTCTAGTTTAACCTAGAATGTGGTCAATATTTGCAGATGCTCCATGGGTGCTTGAGAAAAATTTATACTCTCTAATTGTCAGGTAAAGGTTTCTAAATATACCCATTAAAAGTTTTAAAAGGAAGATGTGGCTGACAGTGTCAAACACTTGGTGAATCTGAACAAGAGCAGGTCATTTTACAAGGTCATTTATAAACTTGGGGACAAGATTAAGGAGGTCCACAAGTGACCAGTTAAATCATCGTATTCAAAGGGGACTGACTAATGGATCAATATCTTACTTAGAGGACTGACACTAAAGTTCAGCCCTTAGTTCTGTCCCTTCCGCATATTTTAATTTGGATAAGAACAGTTAGAGAACACAGTGTCACAGCACTTCTCTGACCCTATTGCCTCCCTGTAGTTTTTTATCTTCTTGATCTACATACTTGAACTCTGCAACCATTCACTTGCTCCTTGATATTCTTCATTCCAGCCTGGCTACGGAGTGAAATGCAGTTTACCTGTTCCCTCCTTGCTATTTCTAAGAAGCAGTACAGAAATTCTTTTGTTTTAAGAATTGTAGACAATCAAAAGTTAAATCTGAGAAAGCTATTGTGCTTTTCCAAAATTCTAACAGATACATTTCGTAGCCTGTGCCTCATTCATACTGACTTAATAAACATGCTCTGAACAGCTAGTAGGGCCCAGCACTGTACCAAGTGCCTCCCAGGACGCGCAGAGGATAAAATGGTCACCTTGCCTTCCAGCAAGCTGACCTTCCTCCAGTGGAGCCGGTGATGGCTGCAGGGAGGCCAGCAGTCCTTAAGTCGTCCCTCACAAAGCCAGTTGGTCAGCACTGGCTTTTCTGAGGACCTCAGCCTGTGCCATACTCTTGGCAAAGGATCTCAGCCCTGTGAGAGAGTAGGCCCCTGGGGCATTTTCTTCATCAGTGTGTAGATGACAAAAACAAACAAAACCCTAAAGCACAAAAGCAACTTGTAGGTGACTTGAATATGGAAGAGAAAACAAATATTGAAGATGAAAAAATTAGGATCTAGTCCCCAAACCCAAGTATAACCAAGTAAAGATATCCACATAGTGAGGTCAGATATGCATATTTTTGCTCATTATTTGATTATGTCACCTTCATACTAGTTTCTTTTTGTTTGTTTATTTTTTAGAAATAATTCGTTGCTTTAAAACTATACCAAATGTTGAAAACAAAGCAAATAAGTCATTATAAAATTTTATTTGCAGGAAGCTAAAATACTGAACCATCTGAGTCAGTCCTTGTTACCTAGAACTCTCCTAACAAAATGCATTGTGGTGGTGATTAATACAGATTCCTGCTTTTCAGCCCGAGGACCAACTGCCCCATACAGAAAGGAAAATATAGCTTAGGAGTCTACATTAATTCTATAAAACGCCATGCTTAAACAATCTGGTGTGAAACTTAAAAGCATGGGTTTGGACAAGTCAAACTGACTTGCTTTCTAATCCACTCTTTCCCTTCCTAGCTGAGTAACTTCAGGGAAGTTAATTAAATTCTCTGAGCCTTGATAAATCACAGGAATACCTACTTATTGGGATTGTTATGAGGATCAATTGAGATAACTCATAAAGCACTTGGTCCATTATAAGCTTCACATATCATGGTAATTTTTATTTGCACATGCTGTTCCTCATGCTTAGAAAATTTCTGTCCCCCCTACCCTGCCCCCACCTGCCCACACTTAGCCTGGCTAAAGGCTACCTCCGGAAAGCCTTACCTGACCCAGACACCTACCCCAAACCCTAGTGCACTCCGAGTATGTTGAATTCTATAATTGCTCTTATCACATACATTTTAATTATCTATATGTCTATCTCTCTCAGTACATCGTCAGCCCTTTGACAGCAGGAACTAAACCTTTTATCTTTCTAACCCCAGAACTTAGGAGAGCTTGTCACATAATCATAAAGAACAATGTGATATTGCCACTAAAAGACCTATTGTAATCTTTGGGAATATTTATAGAAATGATGTGTCCTCTGTCTTTGAAAGTTTTTACACATAAGTTTTTTGACCATTGGGATGGAACCCTGTAGAGCATAGCCACATGGTTGGATTTGATCAATGGTTCCCAAGGGTGTGAAGGTTGGCAGTCAAGGTAGGAGGTAAGTTTTTCAACCACTCTTTCTTGGAAAACAATTCTGAGTCTAGATTATTATGTCCTTCTGTGTTTGGTTATCCTTTTTTCAAAAACAAAAAGAGGATAATAGCCGGTAAAGATTTAGGGAACAAGGATTGTTTATTTAGTTTGGTTTAACGTTATTAATTGGCAATGTTTTTTTAATGGCAACTTTTCTGTTCCCCAGCCCCTGCCCCAACATTTTAATATTTTAAAAAATTTACTGGTCAGTGAAACCAATGAAGAAACCAATGAACTAGATGACCTTGAAGGTTCATTTCAACCCTAATATTCTGATCATGGTGTATACTCACAGAAATTGAGTCCCCTCAATTTAGCATCTAACCATCCATATTGGCCTATTTTAGAGTTTAGGTGGCTGAGAAATGATTCCCCAAACTCATACCACCAACCTCCAGTGTAGGTTTACGCCTTAGAGATACCGAAATTTTAGACCAGTGCAGATTTGTTAAAGAACTCATTCACGACCTTAAATCAAAGTCCCTTGTCACCAAGGGATTGTGTTTCAGAAGAACGCACTAGAGATGGAAACATTCGGGGGCCTGAGCTAACCAGCCCATTGGTGAAGGAGATGCCCAGCTGACTACAATAGACCACAGCTGTTAGGTTAATTTTGTTGTCCAAAAATAAAAAGTAGGTAGGAACAACCAAAGCTAAAGTAGCCATTTCTTGGAAGAGCTGCTGTTCCATGCAAACTAATTTCTTTTCCCAAAATTTCATTAAGCTACCATGTGCTTTTCCAATATTTCCTTTCCCATCTCTTCTAACAAGCAAGATGCTTTATAAAAATACAAGTTTGGTTTGATACTCAGACATTCCTCTTGCCTTTCTGGTTAACTTAGAGATGCCAAAAGCCAGTGCTCACATTTCAGTCCATTACATGGGAAGTGATGGTCCAAGCACTGAAATAGGCTGAAGTTAAAGAGCCACATATGAAGGAAAATGTCTGCTATAACATTAAGTAAAGGATATGTATGGGGGTGAGGGGTAAGAGGATGAGGGAATACAGTTTAGAGAAAACTTGTGAATCTAGATGAATGTTAAGCATTCAAACATGTTTACTACTTCCAAATAATCTATATAGTATAGTTCTTGCATACAGCATCTGATTTTGTAGGATCAGACAAGAGCTATGTTCTAACTTACCAGTTGTGATAAAGTTCTGGGCTTTCCTATGAAAAGCTACCCAGCCCTTCATGAGGGGGAAGCTAAATAAAGGATTCCAAGACTGCCCATTTTTCTATAATATTTATTTTGACAACAGTGGCTGAAGACGGTCCTAACACCTAATTAGAATTACTTGGAAAATGTCAGAAAACCCAATAGTTAAGTGGACTGTTTTTCATGAAAACAATATTATTATATTTCCCTAGTAAATTTAATTTTCAACTCCCCCATCCACATCTATTTCACACCTCCTCTCCTTTCCTCAAATTTCTAACTCCTCCTCCTTTCTACAGCTAAGGTTTTCACCTCATACTTCATAGAAAACATAAAATCCAATAGAAACAAAATAACCTCATTGCCTAAAGATCTTTCTACCAACCTCTTTGCAAACTGTACCATTTTTCTCTCCTATATAAATATCTGACTCTCTAAATATCTGTCTAAATATCTAAATAAATGTCTAAATATCTGACGTTCTCACCTACAAACATGCCTTAATGTCTCCCTTCTTTGAACAACAAACTTGACTCCTTTGATGCCATATCTCTCTAGCCACTACTCTGTTTCTTGGCTCTCATTCTCAGCAAAACTCCTTGAAGAAGTTCTCCATACCCGTTTCTACTAACCCACCTCTCCTTCTTTTCTCAACCTCCTCCACTTGTACTTTTGTTCCCATTGCTCTTTAGGGACCTGACTTTGCCAGTACCCCAATTCTACACCATCTTATATGACTTCTCAACAGCGTCTAAAGTGGTTACATAAACTCTTTTCTGAGCTTCTTCACACCACAAACACTTGATTTTCCTCTTACCCCCCTTCTCATTCTCCTTTGAGGGATCATCTTCCTTTACCAGACTTTGAAATGTTGGAGATCTATCAGGCTCTGTTCCCCACTCTCTGTTCCTCTCTCTCTAGGTAATCCCATCCAGTCCCAGAAGTTTTAAGATAAAGATTCTAACATTTTCAGGTCTACTCCAGAGATTCTTAAACTATGGGGTCAGGAACCCCTTTGACAATCTGATAAAGCCCAGGGATTCCTGTCTTCAGAATAGTGTTTTAAATGTATAAAATAAAATAGCTTATTTTGCCAATAAAACATTGTATTGAAGGATCATATTCAAACACAAAAAGATAGATTCATGATATTATTTTTTTAACTCCTTAAGTAATATGAGTTAGCAGAGGGTCTAATCACCACCATCAATAATATCCAAATGCACCGAAGAGTGTAATCCATAGTCAAGACACCTGCATCAGTTGGTTTCTATTGATACCTATGACAAAAGCACTGTTGATACCATTGTGGTTTGCTGCCTACATTCATAATTGAGGGAAATATTAAATTTCAATAAAAATCAAATCCAGCATTACATAAAATGATAATACATTACAGTAAAGTGACATTTTCCCCAGGAATACAAGATTAGTTCAATATTAGTAAAACCAATAAATGCAATTCACCACATCAATAGAAAAAAGATGGAAAATTATATAACCATCTCAGTAGATGAAAAAAAAAAGCATTTGACAAAATTTAATACCTATTCATGATTTAAGTAAATAAAAAAACCTCTTAGAAAATTAGGAATGGAAAGATATTTCCTCAATCTGATAAAGGGCATTAATAAAATTCCTAAAATAGCATCATACTAAATGATGAAGTCCTCATAAAATCAGGTAAAAACAAGGGTGCTTCTTCTCACCACTTTTATTCAACATTATTTTGGAAGTCCTAGCCAGTGCAGTAGCAAGAAAAAGAAATAAAAGGCACAAATGTTGGAATAAAGTTGCCTTAATCCCTAGATAAATGTGTATACAGACAATCCAAGGAAATCTACACTAAGTCTACTAGAATAAGTAAATTTATCAAGGTCACAAGATCTAAGGCCAATAAAAAATAATCAAATGGAGCCCTAATAAGCAACAATCAATTGAAAAGAAAATAAAAACCAGACACAGAGAAGAAGAATACAGAGGAATAGAGACAGCTCATTAGACACGGTAGAGGCCCCAGGAAGAGAAAGAGCCTGATAGCCTACCGCTCACCTTGTGAAGAGATCTGAGCAGCTAAGCCCGGAAAGAAACAAGTCCTGGGGAGAGAGACAAGCCTTATGCCAATCCACAGCTGAGAATGGAAGGAGCTGGGACCACGGAGACTTAAGAGGAAGAGTAAGCCTGAACGCTCATAGATGTTGCATGCTGTCAATACATGGCAACAAACTTGGGGTAAGAAAGTACCTCTTATGGTACCTTGAGTTGGACTCTGTAGGGCCTTGTGACTGTAAGCTTCTACCCCAAATAAATACCCTTTATAAAAGCCAACAGATTGCTGGTACTTTGCATCAGCACCCCTTTGGCTGACTAATACAATAGAAATACTGTATTGTACATATTCTTATGAAGTTTTATAAAATTTTTACCTTCTGTATCTGAGATTTACCCAAATTGTTACTATTCAGCTGTGGCTTATACATTATTACTATATTATATATTCTGTCAGGAGAATAACATTCAATTATATTTATCCATTCAAAAACAGAACCATACCATGTACAATAGCAGTAAAAATATATGAACACCTTAGAGATAAATTTCACGCAAAATATAGCAAGATCTATAGACTAAACACCAAAAAAAAAGTTCTAAGAAAAATTAATGTGGAGATAGTCCATGGTCATGGATGGAAAGACTTGAAATTTTTAAAGGATTAAAATAGTCTCCTCAATTGATCTACAGCTTCAATACCTTCCCAATTAAAATCCAAGCAGACACAAAAGGACAAATATTATATGGTGTCAATGATAAGAAACTTAGAATAAGCAAAGTTAGAGTCAGAAACTAGAATCCAGGTTACCAGGGGCTGGGGACGGTGGGGCACAGGGAAGAGAGAGTTAAAGCTTAATTGGTACAAAATTTCTGCTAGGGGTGATGGAAAAGTTGTGGTCATGGATGATGGTGATAGCTGTACAATATTGTGAATGTAGTTAACACCACTAAATTACATATCTGAATGTGGTTAGAGGAGGACATTTTAGGTTGTGTTTGTTACTAAAATTAAAATAAAAAAAAAAAAACAATTGGTGACAGGAAAAAAAAAATTCTTTGGCTGCTTGGAATTACCTCTAACTTTCCCCTTCATCCCAGTCACCACCCTCCACTGAGGCTGCCCGGCTCTTGCTAACCTCTTCTGCACTTCACACAAAGTCAGTTTCAAGGAACAAAATCTCTACTGCAACTAACACTGGAACATGTGACAGATCCAATTATAAGCTGCTAAAATCCAAGCATCTGCCTTAGTAATTTTCAATTCGCATTCCATATTTAAAACCAGAGCTTGTTTGCTTAAACTTTTCACTTATGAGTTCTTAATACATTTTGACTGCTTCTCCATGCCTCTTGTTTTACCTTCGCTTCAGCTACTCTGCTCACACACACACAAACACACACCTCTCACAACATTAGAGAATGCTGTACTTTGAAGTTAGAGGATTCTAAACATACCCTCCAAACAGGTGAAGCTCTAGGTTGCCCGCTGTTTCCCTGCTGGCGAAACAAAGGAACACACAAATACACAGAGAAAATGACATAAAACTGGACATTGACAGCTTTCAATGGGTAAAGTCTAATGTTACCTTAGATGTTGCCTCTGAGGCAGTTAATGTTGCTGGCAACTAGGGCATTCTTGAGAACTTCCTCCCTGAATCCCAGGGTTTTCAGAGACTTTGGGAATTTCCCCTCCAGATTTCTTTACCAAGAAAACCTTCTCAGGCTCCTTGGCAGGTATCCCCCTTATATCTGGTCCTAACCTGGTGGCTGTTCTCTAGTTTCTTCTTTATTTCTCTCTCCAAAGAACCCCCAAAGGGAATCTTATCCATTAACGGGCAGGGTTTTACTTAACACCTTTGTGCTTATGGCTAATTTCTCCTCCCATCTTTTCCCCCTGCGTCCCCATGCTCCAAACAAACTGGACCTGTCTTCCATCTGTGAAACACGCTTAGATCAAGTTCACAGGGCCTGTCCAAAAGGCAGTGCTCACTCCTTGCCACATGATCCCCTGCCATCTTCGAAGCCGATGCTATGGTGCATTGAATACTCTTCTTGCTTTGAATCTTTGATTCCTTCACCTCTGACCTCTAGACCAAGCTTTAAAGATCTCCTATGATCCAGTCGGGTCAGGGATTGGAGCATCATCAAACTATCCTTAATGTACTGTTTTTTTGTCTGCATTGCACTCCCTCCAGTTCTTCACATGGCTGCAATCTCTGCTTAAATGTTACCTCCTCTGAAAGAGTTTCTTGACCACCCAGTCTAAACTCCTCCTCTACCCAGTCACTTGTTAACAAGTTACTTACTTTATTTTAATCATAGTTTTGTTTTTGTGGGTTTTTTTGTTTTTGTTTTTGTTTTTTTGAGATACCAGGGGCTGGGGATTAAACCTGGGATCTTGTATGTGGGAAGCCAGTGGCGCTTAATCACTGAACCACATCAACTCACCTGATTTTTTTTTTCATCTGTTTTACTTGTTGTTTTTGTTTTTTCAGGAGGCACTGGGAACCGAACCCAGGACCTCCCATGTGGGAGGTGGGTGCTCAACCACTTGAGCCACAATTGCTCCCAAATCAGAGTATATTAATTACCTCAGATTTCCCATGTATTTATTTATGTCTTTACTTGAATATTTATCAATTTTCAATTCAAAGTTTTATTGACCAAATATGTGATTCCCAATTTTAACATTTTCAGGAGAAAATTTTCTCCTGAATTGCAAGCCAGTATTTCCAACTGCAACCTGGACAATCTACCAATGTGTTCTCCATCAACCTCAAATCTAATCTGTCAGAATAAAAATCATTATAAATATCTCCAAAATAGAAAATCCAAGAGATCCTTTTTGTAAAAAATGAGAAGCTAATTCTATTTCTGATAGACGATCAATGGGCTGGAACATAATTGTTCAATCTATCAGGTAGACAGACTTGAAAAATGAATAGGAACATTTTTAGCATACTAGACCATAGCTTCAATGATGAGATACATACAAATATTTCCCTGAGGTCAAAGTAGAATATCTTTATTTTGTAGAGAAGGGAATAGATTTTTCAATACCACGGAACTATCAGAGGCACACACACCATATCTGCCCATGTGAAAAATCACTCTACAAAGACAATTTGATCCAAGAGACTATTGTGTTATCTATCACTTTCCTCAACCCATCTGCGGTTTGGGAAAACCCTGTTTTTGAAATTTAATTATGCTTAAGCCGCTCTCCTGAATGCTCTTTTAGGCCATTAAACTATTCATCTGCAATAGATTTCCTTCCTTAGGAAAGGCAGTCACAGAAATCACAAAGGGCATTCCAATCAATTTGCACTATGTACTACAGAAGAGGATGTAAAGTGCTTGGTTGTGTTCTTCTCCACTATAGGCTATTTCTAACTAAAGTGGTAGAGGCCTAACTTTTTTCCACCACATTTTTAGATCATTCTTTCACACAAGCCAGTGCTTGTCTAAACATCTGCCCTTCCCTCTCATCTTCCCTCCCCTTCTTCTTTCCTTTTCTTACCTTACTTACTTACTTAAACATAGCTCTGGATGCCTGAAGGTCAGCAAGTTCAGACAATGACAGTCCCTGGAATGTGATGGGGGGGGTGCGTGCCACTTGGCTCCATTCTGTGACCGTGTCTGTGTTTTCCGAGCATAGAACAAGCCTATATGTGTGATGCAGCAGTCAATAAAGTACTTAAATTTAGAATACCCCAGTTTCTCTACTAGTATTTCATTAGCATTTGGGAAGAGTGCTAATATTTGCTTAAGCTAAGTCCTGCTGATGCTCCTGTCAAGATAACATAAAAATGCCGTATCAGCTGTAATTTTATATTGCCTTCTCTTAATATCCCCCTACAGAGCAACAGTATGCCTAAAGCAACACCGTCTGTGATACACTGGATATATCTTCATTTGATGTTTTCTTTCTGAAAAGCATTATTTTCTCACCTTGTCCCTGGATTCAATGTAGAGAGTGCCTAGTGTTTCTTTGTAACCAAAAGACTTAAAAGAAAACGCATTGCTGTTCTAATGCAGCCATCGTATGTTCCTTCGGGGAAATGAATGTGTATTTCTCTCCCCTCCCTGCCACACACAGTGTGCAAACAAAAGGCTCTGTCGGATCGCCTGACCCGATAGGGTTAGCCCTTAAGCAATGCCACATGCTTAAGCACATTTCTGACAAATTTAATTTGCTAAAAGCCCAATTAAACATTCACGTACGCTTTATTTCCTCCCATTCGTTGCTGATTACTGAAGCATTTCGACGTGCCGACATAAGCATTTTCTTTTCTCCTCCGTGTCCTCTTCCTGCTCTTTCCTTTGAATTCTGGCGTCATTCAGTGATTTAACATTGCGGTACATTATCAGAGGGACTCAGAGCAGCCTTCAGTGCCTTAATGATGAGCTCACATAGGAAAGAAAGGTCTTGCCCAGTTTAACTTACAGGAGAGTGCTTTCCTACTACTTCACTCTTACTTGCATACTCTGGTTTGGTGAGGGCTTTTTGCATGACTTGGGAAGGATGAAAGGAAGGGTCTCTCTTTCTCTCTCCCTCTCAGTCTCTCTCTGCTCCCCTCAGAAATACAACCAGTGCCTGTCCATTGGCTCCAGAAATAACTTGAGGCCTCTAACCTAGAGCTTTTAAGGTTCAGGGAAGTTCATGTCTATATTAAACTGACGATAATAATAAATACCACTTGTGTGGTGCTTTACACTACACAGCATGCTTTAACCTACATTCATCTCATTATAATACCAACTAATCCTAGCAGTTAGGAATAGATGTACCTGAACTGAGGTTCAGAGCAATTAAATAACTCGTCTATGTTTACACCATTGGGAAGGGAAGCCAGAAAGCAAACTAAGATCTTCTGACTCCAACTGGATTTTCTCTTCCCTTCATTCCATGCTTTGTACTAATGGCTCATAGAAGGAAAGTAGCAGCAACAAATCCATAAATCTAGGTGTTTGGGTATTTTTAAGAAATCTATATTTAAGGGTAAGTTTCTAGTTTAAATAGAATGCTAGGTAGCCAAGAGATATTGGATATCGATATTGCACATGAAAATCCAAGAACTCGGAATGACTGTAAAATACAAGGTAAACATGCTTGTGGAGATTGAAATACATTTTAATGGAGTAGCTGCTTATTCTTCCTCAGCATAAACATTGCAAGTCTCCTCGGTAGTTTTGGAATATGACAATTTTTAGAATTCATACTTTGAATCAACTATAAAAATATCCATTCAAATGGCCATTTTATAAAATGGTTTTGTTAGCCTAACCTACTTTTAGGTGTTGAAAGTAATGGAGTGAACAGATTCAAGGTTAATTGCTATTTAAGTGTTCCTTACTCAGAGAAAGATCTATTTGCAAAGCTATACTCCTAGACCAGTTGCCGTTCTGAATCAGCCAGTCAACATTAACTATTTTAGGAAATTAGACGAATTTTAACGGTACCCTAAACACAGTAAAATTAACAAAGGAACTCTACTTGGATTATAAAACAAAAATTAACACTTTCCTCAACCGAATATAAGTTACTTTTTGGTTTTTCTACAGTTTGAGATAAACTGCATCTGGATCCATTGCTGGATAATCTAAAATTTACCATTTTGCATAAAGAAGAACTTAAGTTCTGTGGATTTAAAATTTGGGAGAAGCATCTGATACTTTTTGTTTCTTCCATATATGATTCTTACATGGCACATCATTCCCCCCAAGAAACTAAAAAATTCAAATCACAGTGGGACTTTCTTTCCATGGCCCATTACCTCAGAATGTGGGTTCATAACACAGTAGGATAAACCAGGTCATAAATTACTAACTCATAAGTTCTTCTCTTACATGAAGATAAAATCTATATTCATTGATTTGCTCATCCTTGAAGCATTTTCATTGTATGTTTTATATACTTCTGTACATGCATCAAACACTTTTAATTTCCCAGAACCCATCCCAAAGCAATTGACCCTCAAAGGTTATTTTCTATTTTCTAATTCACAAACACAAGCACTTGGCTATTGCTTCAGAGAATCATACTGTGAAACAGTCCACATCTGGCTGTCTTATAGTAACTGGAAACCTTTCGCTCTAAAGTTTAAAATGTTTATATATGCCTCAGAAAAAAGAAAGAGAAGGAGGAGGAGGGAGATGGGAAGGGGGAGGGGGAGGTAAAAGAATAGGAAATGAAAAAGATAAGAAAGGAAGTGAAGACAATAAAGGAGGAGTAAAACAAGTATCTGAGGAGGCTGAGAAACCTGAGTTAGTTAGGTTTGTTTTGTTTTGATTGAGAAAAATTGTCTCTAGGCTGAAGAATTAAGTAGAACAACAGTGTTTTGTTATATTGTGAGACTCTCACCCGTGCTCTGCCTTTCTCCAATTTCTTTTGTTTCTGTAGCACATCTAGAACCAATAAGCTCTGTAGTCACAAAGTTCAGTTCTGATCTTGAATGAAAATTGCCTAGAGCATGTTTATTAGATCACAAGATTGGGCTGTTAAGTGCAAGTCTTAGGAATTGAGGTTTCTCTGCATAGCATGTTTCCAAGAAAAAGAAAGGAGGGAATGGGAATGGATAGAAATAGAATCAAACTAATTATTTATGTAAAAATAATTTACATTTATGTAAAAGTGTCTGTTTCTGTGATAGCATATGTGTGATTGTACACAACACACACATCCAAAACACACATTAAAGTTGGTGCAGTAGAAAATCCATGAGTGGTAGGATTATATAGACCTTGTAGCAGTTTGATATTATTTATGAATTCCAAAATAGAGATATTGATTAGGTTTGTACACTGGTCTGTTTCTCTGGGCATGATACCCTCTGATTGAAATAAATTCAAAGGCTTTACATTTACTTAATTAAATCAACATTAGGGCTTTGATTCAACCACTTCATTAGGGCATGCAGGGTTGCATCCCTGCTCCTCAGTGGGCTATATAAAGGGAGGCTCAGTCAAGAAGACAGAGTAGACACACAGAAAATACACAGAGGAAGAGAGACAGCTCCACAGACACAGCGGAGGCCCCAGGAAGAGCCAAGAAACATTCACCTGAGAGTCTCCAGCTGACCTTGTGAAGAGACCAGAGCAGCTGAGCACGGAAAGAAATGAGTCCCGGGAAGAGAGATGAGCCTTGTGCCAGCCTACAGCTGAGATCAGAAGAAGTTGGACCCGTGTAGCCTGAATGGAAAGAGGAAGGCTGACCTTAGCAAACACAGCCCACCATCTTGCTTCAATATGTGGCAACAGAGTTTGGTAAGGAAGTAACCTTGAGTTGGACTTCTTAGGGTCTTGTAACTGTAAGCTTTTACTCCAAATAAATACCCTTTATAAAAATTTTCACCCCAAATAAATACCCTTTATAAAAAAAGATTTCTGGTACTTTGCATCTGAACCCCTTTTGGCTGACTAACACAGGCCTGAAATGAATCCCAGCTCTTTCAGGTGAGTTAGGAAAATTATTTTATCCTTTAAACTTCACCTTCCTGATCTGTGGTGAAAAAAAGTCTTCCATGGAATTATTTTGAGGATTAAATGAGGAAATGAATATAAAGGACTCTGGAATCACACAACCTATGTTAGAATTCTGATTTACACAATCTGGGCATTTTAAAAGTAGGAAAATGACTAGTGTTGATCTCATTGGCTTATTAAGAAGACTAAATACATGTAAGGGACTGAGTCCAGTGTTGAGCACACGGTAGGCATTCAGTTATCATCATTCACTTTCTCTCTTCTCCTTTTTTTTTCTTTGTTTTTTTATTTCTCTTCCCTTCTTGTCCCCAAATGGGACTTTTAATCTTGCAATTATTCTTATTAAGCATTCTATCAATTTAACTTCTATCGAACTCTCCACTATTAAAATTTAGGAATCCAGGGGAAAATTCATTTGAAACTTTATTTTGAAATGTGGACCTTAAGTAGCATGCCTATTTTCAAATGCTTGTGTTTATTGAACGGTTTCTAAAAATGTTTTCTTCAAAAAAATCATTCATTAACACTTCTCAGAAATAAACAATATATATTAAGTCCAAGAAGAAAATGACAATAAAAGAGTCCCACACTCAGAATTAACAACTGTTAACATCTTAAAAGATTAGCTTCCAATTTTTCTTTATTTTAAAGAAAAATCTATTATTTTTGTAAAGTTGATACATGCTAATTATGAAGGACCAAGCAATCCAGAAAATCAAGTTTTAAAATCACTTTAATCTCTATACATTATTATTATTAATATTAAAGGAATATAATTCTAGGCATTTACAATACTACTATAGGGAAGCGGACTTGGCCCAGTGGTTAGGGCATCTGTCTACCACATGGGAGGTCCACGGTTCAAACCCCGGGCCTCCTTGACCTGTGTGGAGCTGGCCCATGCACAGTGCTGATGCACACAAGGAGTGCTGTGCCACGCAGGGGTGGCCCCCGCGTAGGGGAGCCCTACATGCAAGGAGTGCACCCCGTAAGGAGAGCCGCCCAGGAATGGCTCCGCACACACCGAGAACTGACACAACAAGATGATGCAACAAAAAGAAACACAGATTCCCGTGCCGCTGACAACAACAGAAGTGGACAAAGACGAGCATGCAGCAAATAGACACAGAGAACAGACAACTGGGGTGGGGAGATAAATAAATAAACCTTTGAAAAAAAATACTACTATAACAGGTAGATGAATATATGTATTATGTATGTACGTATGGGTGGATGTATGACTAGACAGTAAAATAAATTTCATTTCCCTTGAATTGGATAAAAGAAAATAAATTGCAGTAAATTGTCATATTCAAATGAAATATTTCTCCACCACAAGAGATAACATTTCTTAAAATATTTATAAGATTTGTCATTTAAAATAAGACTACAATGATCAATTTTAGACAATATCTACTGATATCATGATTTAAAGACATTGACAGTCTTCTTTCCCTCTCCCTTTCTCTGATCTCTTAAAAAAGTTTATTTCTTATCTTTATGTTGACAAGATTAAGCCACATTTACATCTTGTTCTGGTACCATGATTCCATAATTGTTTAGTATTTTATCTCAAATTGACTCAACACTCACTCACTCAGCAGTTATTTTATTATAGTTTCTGTATTCCTGAATTCTTTATTTTAATTCATTTCTTTACTGGCCAGAGTTTAATTATCAAACTATTCTTTCCATAACACTGTGCTTTCTAAAAAATTTGTTTAATGTTGGTGAATGTCTGCTTGCTGTCCTTATAGCAGAAGGCCATTCTGGTCAAGTAAAATATCCCCTCCCAACCGTTGCCAAGACGGCTCCCTCATCTGTTTGCTTGTTGTTTTTGCTTGTTGCCTGCCCATTGTTTGTCTGCTTGTTTCTTCTTTAGGAGGCCCTGGGAACCAAACCCAGGACCTCCCATGTGGAAGGTGAGTGCCCAAATGCTTGAGCCACATCCACTCCCTGCTGGTTTTTGTTTTTGCTTGCTGTCTGCTTGTTATTTGCTTGTTGTTTTTGCTTGTTGTCTGCTTGTTGTTTTTTCTTGTTGTGTGTTCATTGTTTTTGCTCAATGTCTGCTCATTGTTTGTCTGTCTTCTTTAGGAGGCACTGGGAACTGAACCCGGAACCTCCCATGTAGGAGGTGGGCACCCAACTGCCTGAGCCACATCCTCTCCACTGATTATAATATTCTTGAATCACTTTCCCCTCAGAACTTTGTAGACATTAGTCTGTTTTCTTCTGGCTGTGGAGAAATCTGAAACCATGCCTGCCTTAAGCTTTTGCTCCTTGCTGGTAATTTGCTTTTCATGCTTAAATAAGTGAGAAATCTTTAATCCTTTCATTCCCTTGACAAATATTTACTGAACACTTACAACTTGCCAGTCATGGTTCTAGGCATTGGCAATATAGCATTGAGCAAAACTACCTGCTGCTATAGAGCTTGCATTATAATGGAACCTTGATGTTTAATAGTTTAATAAGGATATGTCTTGATGTTACTCATCCTGTACTAAATTTACCAGGAATATGAGATGCTCATTTGAGCTTCAGATTAAACTTTTGTATTAATTAATTAATTTTTGTGTGTGATGGCATTGGTTTGTATGCTTATTTTGTTTTCTTATGTATGCAAGCTCCCTTTCATTTCATTCTGTCTCCTCACCTTTGAGCTCTTGTTTCCTTGAATACTGGTTCTCATTAAGTTGTTCTATAGAATGTAGCATTTATGAAGAAATATTTTCTATTCCCAAAGTTATGTTTTCACCTAGGTTGGACTCAGTCTTCTGCATGTAATGCATGATTTAATATTGTGCTATAATATTTTTGCAGAACTCTCTGTTCATTTTGTTTCATCTTGCTTATGCTCTGTTATTTCTTCTGAGATTTTGGTCTATATATTCTATGCCAGGGTTTTCTGTTTCTAGTTGGGGTGGAGGATGATACACCATTCCAATGGGGAGGACCTTCAATATTTGGATCATTTCCTGAATTCGTGTGTGGCTCTGGGGTCCTCCTTCCCATCAGAGAGAGGAAGCTTCATTATTCCATTTTCATTATAACCTCTTTCTCCCTAGTAGCACTTTCCACTAATTTTTTATCAGAAGGGAGAAAAAAAAAAAAGAACTTAGTCCTTTTGTTTTTTTTTTATAGATTTAAAGATAAGATGGAGAATTATATTTGGCAACTCAGAAGTTCACCCTCTAGCATGTAGGGTGAGGTCAGGAATGCAGCCCTACTGCTCTTTTTTATTGTGCTCCAAAATCCTTTCCCTGCCCCCATTCCCCCCCCAACCAGTTTTTTTTTAAATGTTTGGCCTAGGCAATGGTTTTTAACCTTGGATGCACATGGAGTTTTTAAAAACCCTGATGTTCACTCTGCATCTCAGTGCAGAATCTCTAGAGAAGAGAGCCAAATATCACTTAGTTTCAAAAGATCCCAAGGTAGTTTCAGTGCTTAAGAACCAATTTTGAGAATTTTGAACTTAGGTTATGCTTCTTTCCTTCTTAAAAGCTGGCTATATATGACTTTTCAAAAAATAAATAAACTTTCTTGATACTTATTAATAAAGTATACTTTTCATCCAAAGCTTATAGTCAGTGGTATTTGGTATAATCACATAGTTAGTTGTGCATTCATCACTTTAATCATTATTAGAGCATTTTCATTATTTCAATAATTATGTGACTTTTTAAAAAACCCTTTGTGATCATCTGCTATATACTTTGGGAAAGAAACTCTATGATAAAATTTTAACCTGCCATCTTCCTAACCAGGTCTTAACAGGAAATTGAAAGTCCTCAAAAAAAATGTTTGCTAATTGGCTAAGTCTCTCTTTTTACATATATGGTAAAGTCCTCTGAAATCCACTTCTGCCTTTCCCTCATTCAACACAGACCTATTTATCACAGAAGATAAAAACCTTCTCCATTCCATTTGTGTGTCAGAGAACAATCCTCATTTTGAACAAGCATGATGGTTGTATAAGAGCTATAGGTATATCCACTACTCAGAAATTTATAAACTCACTTATTCAACAGACATTTGTGGGCCCTAAAGACATTATCCTTCTCTTCAAAAGTTGGAATATGTGCATGTGTGTGTGTGCATGTGCATGCACATGTAAACACTGGGAAAAGAGAAAGAGATTGAATGGCAGGACCTTGGGAGCTGTCTATATTAAACACATGGGTAAGAAAAGAGAACTCAGTGACAGTGACATAGGGAAGTTAGAGAAATAGAAGAGTAAGTGAAATGCAAGTTTCGGGAGGTTAGGAAACTTCTTTAAATTGTTCATTTTGTACATTTTGTACCTCCAGTGCCTAAAATGGTGGCTAGCACAAACTGGGTAATCAATACATTATTTGTGAAATGAGTGAATGAACAAATGAATGAATGAGAAGTACAGTGTCATAGTTGCCAAGAGAAGAGAGTGGCCTGTAGGTCCTATGCTACAAGGAGTCATCCTTGACTTAATAGTAGAAGCTATTGCACTTGGTCTTTGGGAATCAGTAGAGAGGGAGTGATGAAATAAGAACACGACCAATGGTCTCATCCCAACTCCATTAAAATTCACTGTGTACCAGGCAGTGTTCGTGATAGGCCTGTGTAAAGAATGTTAACTATATAGAGGCAGAAAAATGATTAATCAGGGATTAAGCTGGGGTGTTTGTGTGTGGCTTTTTTTTTTGCAGAATTTATCAGAGTTTTTAATATATATATTTTATTTTATAATGTACATTGTTGCATTGGTAATATCTCCAAACACTTGACTGTGGAATCCTTTCTTTCAGAAGCATCTTAAGAGACTAGTGTTGTATATAAAATGCTTTGGAAAACAGGCTTTAAAGTAGAAATTCTTTCAGAATGTCCACTCTAACTTACCTTCCTTTTATTTGATGTAAGCACTATTTTGCAAAGTCATTTTTTGTTTGATTACTAGTATTAGATCTGTTACTTTTCTATTGCCAATATGCTACAGTTGATTTTCATTTATAGTTTAAGGAGGATGTAAGAGAAAGGATTTAAGTATCATGCTTTTGAGGGTAAGAACTGGACTGGAATGCTGCTCCACAACTTATTAGCTGAGCATTCTTGCACAACTTATTGAACCTATTCATGGGACTGAACTCCCTATCTCGACCGTATCAGCACAGACAATAATCACCTTTGCAGCAGATAAAGCAGTAAATTAGGAGTATTATTAAAAGGGCCTACTTCCACAAACCTCTGGAGAATTATAACATAAGCATGTAGACAGGTCTGATAAACAGGCAGTCAACTGAAATGCCTGGGAAAAAGAAAAAAGGGAAGAACCCCAAAGTGATCTGTGGGGGAGAGAAGTGTCAGCGATTGTGCTTATGCTTGAAGAATGGGCAAAAACACAAGGCATATGGTAGACAATAAATAATGATTAGTTAATTAATTTGATCTGGCTCATAGAGCAACCTAAACTTTGATGGAAAACAGATATTTCTCCTCCTTTTTCTGTTTCTTGTTAAAATATTAAGTTGCTTTATAACATACATGACCAGCAAGAAAACTGACCAGGGACTACCCAAGAAGGGTTTGGGGTCAGATAGGCCTGCTGGTTTTATCTTATAGGAAAATGGATAGCAATACAACTTACGATGCTCTTCAGCCGTAAGGACCCAGTGCAGAGGTTAAGAGCACAGGCTTTGGCGTCCTGGGTTTGATTCTGACTCTTGCACTCAGTATCTTTATGACCTTTGACAAGTAGCTTAATATCTCTGAGCACTAGGCTCTTCATTCGTAAAATAGGCATAAAAACACAAGCCATCAGGGCCACTTTGAAGATTATGTGTAAAGTGCCTAACACAGGGTTTGACTCCCAAATCTTTATCTTCCCTTCCATCAAAGTTAGGCGTCAATGAGTGGTATCTCTTACAAATACTACTATAATACTTCTATTATCTTAAAAATATGGGCAATCAGATATGGGTTTAAATCCTGGCTCCACCACTTATTGTGTGACCTCAGAAAGTCACAACTTCTCTGAGCTTCATCTTCATCTTTAAAATGAGTCAAGTAGGGAAGCAGACTTGGCCCAATGAATAGGGTGTCCGCCTACCAGTTCAAATACCGGACCTCCTTGACCCATGTGGAGCTGGCCCATGTGCAGTTCGGATGCGTGCAAGGAGTGCCCTGCCATGCAGGGGTGTCCCCCCACCCCGTAGGGGAGCCCCATGTGCAAAGAGTGCACCCCATAAGGAGAGCCGCCCAGCAAGAAAGAAAGTGCACCCTGCCCGAGAATGGCACCACACACACGGAGAGCTGACACAACAAGATGATGCAACAAAAAGAAACACAGATTCCCGGTGCCACTAATAAGGATAGAAGCGGTCACAGAAGAACACACAGCGAATGGACACAGAGAACAGACAAAGGGGGGAGAGGTTGGAGGGGGGAGGGGAGACAAATAATAAAAATAAATAAATCTTTAAAATAAAAAATAAAATAAAATAAATAAAATAAAATGAGTCAAGTCATACTTACTCTCTAGGTCATTGTGAAGGTTAAATGAGATCACGTATGTGAGGTATACCTGAAATATGTCAGGCACTCAGTGCCCTATCTACAATTTTCCCTAGAGAAGAATGTCCAAATTTTTGCCATGGAATCCAAGATCTTTCACAATCTGGCCCAAAGCTCTTTTTCTAGCCTCAGGTCCAAATATTCTTCCTCTCTACTTTTCATCTTCCCCTTCTTTCCCTAACCCTTCTCTTCTCTCTTCCACTCCCATTTACTCTTTTTTAATGTAACATTTAAAAGAAAATAAAAGAGGAAAAAAATCTGAAAAAAACAGATGGCATGTGTTATTACAGGAGAAAGGTGAGACTAGAGGCAAGAAGTCTCTTTAGGAGTAACCCAGTTCAGAAAATTTCTGAGGGTGCTGCTATGGGAAAAAGAAGGAACAGTTCCCAGATATACTAGACAAGAGTGGAGAGATGATGGTGGCAGTTACAGAGAGCTGGTAAGGGTGGGGAAGGAGAGGAAGAAGAGTTAATGAATTGAGTCTTCGACCTATTGAGTTTGAGGTGTTCATGAGTCTTATAAATGAGTCCATTTGGAAGCTCACTAGGGATATGGGATGTAGATAGAGATCTAAAGAAGAAATAGAGACCTAATTAGTAGCAGGTACAGGGGATAGGGGCAAGAACACAGAAAGTGTCTCAGAGAAGAAGAGCAGCGGGAAGCCTGAGGGTGAATGCCTGAGTGTCTCAGGATGGGGGTGGGGGGAAGAGATAAGACCACAAAGATCTTTGACACTGAAACCAAAAGAAAGATGCATCGGTGATTTTCAAGGAGTAAGGAGGGAAACCTGGTCTGTGGTCTACCACATCAACTACTGTACTCTTACACCAGTATTTTCAACTCTCTTGCCCCATGTTCTCACACCCACGTGACAAACTTTCTCCCTGAATGAATCCAGTTGTCTACTTTCTAGACCTGTTGAAGAGAAACCTTCTCAATGTGGGTAGTCCATTATAAAATCACGGCTACATAAGCTGACTGAGCCTTCAACATCGCCTTGTACTTGCTTATTTCCATTCTTGAGTGTCTGTTCAAGCAGACACTTTTTTACTCTCCTTCAGTTTCCAACTCTTTGATTCCCTCCTAAATCTCCACAGAATTTACTGATTCACAGATTCATTAAATAAATATTCACTGAGTGTCTAATCTCAAACTGTGTCCAGTGCCTCCTACTTCGAGAAAGAAGAGCACATTGGCCTTGGAACCCATTCCTTCTGGCTTCCCAATGTTGATCATGGAAGCAGTGCTCTTGCTCTGATCTTGGCTCAAAAGGTCCCATCCTCCTGGCCCCAGTGTCTTCAATTGGTTAGCCTCACCCCTGATGCCTTCCCTTCGTATTTAAATATACTCATGTCTACTCTGGATTCATACAGGTTCCTTTCAAACCCATATTCCCTCCAGCTCCTGCCATCTCTCGTGCCACAACCATACTTTCTAAGAAAGTTGTTCACATTCACTGCTTCCTCTTCATTTCTCAATCCTAGCACCTTCATTTCATTCAAGCAGCTCTAGATAAGGTCACCAGTGATCTTGTGGTTGATAAGTTCAAAAGATATTCATCAGTCTTCTTGTCATTACTGACCACTTTTCCTAGAAGCACTCTTCCCCTGCTTTGCTCTCTAAGTGAAGACTAACATCTCTCCTCTATCTCACTCTTAACAGAGCTGCTTCCTACTTTGGTATTAAAACAGATGCCAGCTTTCTCTGATAACTACTGTCCTTTCTCATCTCCATTCCTAGACAAGCTTCTTAAAAGAGCTTTTTCCCTTCCAGTTATATCTAGGTCTTTACCAGCTTGATTTCTTCTCATGGCTTCTTCTCTCTTGCCAGTTTGTTGTTGTTGTTAATTTTCTATTAGCATACCTGTTAGCAGTTCCCCAGTGCTAGGGATAGCAATATGTGTGGGAGTACAACTCCCAAGGGGTTGTTTTGAGGATTAAGTGATATAATACAGACAACAGCTTTAACTGATTGTTGTCACGGAGAAGGTGGGCTCAGTGTTGCCAGATTTTTTTTCAAGAGAACCCAGATTTTTATTGAACTATCTTGATTTTTAAGGGTGGTAACAAAACTGGGGGGGGGGGGGGGAGTGTATGCTGGGAAAAATGCCCAAATTCATTATATAGGCCATCAGCTTGCAACCTCTGATCAAGGGTGTTTATGTAGCACTGCCAATGATTCATGTGTACAGCTGGGGGCTGACAAGGACTTATACCTGTTGGTTTGTTGTGACTGTACCCCCCAAGTGCTGTCACAGCCTCTGGTACATAGTAGGCACACAATAAATATACATTAATTGAATTATTTGCATGGATATCTGCTTTCAGAGTTAAATGTCTTCACTTACTCAGCCTAATGGTTGGCAAACATTTTGGCTTGATTCTTAGATTATTTCCTGTTAAAGGGCTGCTATTGGTGTTTCTCAGCTGTTAAGTGTTGCTATTCTTAGATTTCGATTTAAGGTTTATTTCAAAATTCTGGATGCATCCTGCTTGTGTCAGACGGTCATTACACTTCCTCAATTGCCTTGTCATCACTTTTTTTTTTTTTTGGCACCACTGTTTTACACAACATGACATTCACAGTGAAGTGAACATGGCTTCACTAAGGCATAATGATGGAGGTGAAAATGGTTGTTTCTTCTTTTTTATCTATCTGGTTGCGTCGTTGTCTTTTTCGGTGCATTGCTTTGCTGCTTAGGTCTGGGATGGCTTTTTTTTTTAACCAGGAGGTCCCAGGAATTGAACTGGGTCCTAAATATGGTAAACGGAAGCGCAATTGCTTGAGCTACAGCTGCTTCCCAGTTGTTTCTAATATCTCATTTATTCATTCTTAAATAAGTCATTAAAATATCATTGAGAGCATACTTATGCATTTGGTACAAAGAAGAAAAGACTAATAAAATATAATCTTTGATTTCAAGGAGCTCTGGACAAGAGCAAAAGATGCTAACAGTATAGCGTAAGATGTTCTATACAGAAAGGAAGCCCAAGGCTTTATAGGAAAGGCAGTATAGCCCAGTGGTTACGAGCACTGGTCTGAAACAGACTTCCCAGATTCTAAGCCTGGCTTTACCACATAAAAGCTGTTTGAATAAATTATGAAACATCTTTGTGGCTTGGTTTCCTCATCTGTGAAATGTAGATACTAAGTGAATATACCTCATAGGGTTATTATGAATATTTAACTGAATTAATATGCATAAAATGCTTAGAACAGTGTCTGGCAAAAAGTAAGCACTCAACAAATGTTAGCTATCACTACTAGAGAAGGGACACTTAACCCTGTGTATATGTGTGTGGTTGTTGTGTGAGGGTAGCTAAGTAGGGAGAAAAAAGTCAGGAAGATTTTCCTAAGGTACTTATTGTTTTGAGTCTTGAAGATTCATCTCCTTAACAAATACCCTTTGGGCATTTACTATGCACTAAGCACTAGATAAGTAAGTATAAAGAAAACTCTCCAGGCATTGGGAAAAATAGGTTCAATGTTCCAAAGATGCCAGGTCAAGGCTAATTCTTGGCAGTGTGAATAGTTAAATGCGGATGAAGAATACAGTGAAAGCTGAAAAAGGGTAAGAGAGGAGAAGAGACAGAAGTGGGAGTGGGAATTGTCAGATTATATACAGGTTTCTATACCATATTATGGCATTTGAGATTTATCCTATGGACACAAGGAGCCAAAGAAGGTTTTAAGCAGGGGAGTGATGTGATCAGATTTGTGTACTTAAAACATCATAGTAGGACCTCATTTTATGTGACCAATACATTCCAAGAACCTTCATGTAAGTTGAAAATGGCATTTTTTAACAAATGTTTCTTACATGAACATATCAGTTTTTATTTTAAAAAGCAAATAAACACTCTAGTAACAATAAGTAAACAAAATAAATCAGAAATAATTTTTAAAAATTTAACTCTCTCTGCCTTTTTCTTGATTGCCAATTGTGTATACCTGAATTTGTGTGTGTTGAGTTTGTGTAAAACGAAGTCCTATGTATTTTGGTGATAATATTAATCTGAGCCAACTCAATTTTCTTTAGAAAGTGGGACCTGTCTTAAAACTCCGTATGGGAAAGGGATGGATGGAGTTGGGGGTTGAATCATGTCCCCCACAAAAGGCATGTTCAGGTCCCAACCCTTGGGCCTGTGGGTGTTAACCCATTTGTAAACAGGAACTTCGAGGATGTTATTAGTTAAGGAGTAACCAAACCCAATGAAGGTGGGCCTTAATCCAGCAGAGCTGAAGACCGTATAAGCAAAGGAAATTGGACACACCGAGAGAAGTCATGGGGAGCACCTAGAAGTTGCAACTCAGTGGAACCTGGAAGAGAAAGAAGAAGACGCTGTCATATATAGTGCCATATGACTGAAAAGTAAAGGAACCCAAAGATTGCCATTCAGCCAGAAAATACTAACCCGGGGAAGAAGCAAGCCTTCTAGCCTCTGAAAGCTTGAGCCAATAAATTCCTGTTTTTAAGCCAACCCATTGTATGGTATTTGTTTTAGCAGCTAGGAAACGAAAAATGTTGGTTTTCAATGCAAATCAAAACTAATGGATATTGAAATAAAAGTACTAACAAATTAGGAAGTGAAAGTGAATCTTCCACAGGTGCAGCAAAAATAATACTTTTATTTTGGAATATGATGTATTTAGCACAAAACAAAATAAATTTTAAAAAAACCACCACCGCCTGATAGTACGTGGGATTCTGGGTGAAACAGTCACCTAGCTTGGCCTTCTGGATCAGTCTCATACCCCTTTTGTGTCTCATTCATCCAACCAACAAATGTTTATTATGCCAGACATTGCTCTAGGTGCTTGCGATACAACTCTGAAGAACACAAACATCCTGCCCTCTGGGAGCTTACATTTCTCTGAGACGGCGGATATTAAACACTAAACATAAAACAGTAAATTCCATGAAATGTTAGGCGCTAAGTGTGACTGAAATTTTTAAACTGAAGCAGAGCCAGGGAGACTGGGAGCATCCATTCATGATAGGCATTAAAAGAGGGTAACAAGTCATAAAAGGATGATTTCAACAAGAAGTGAAAGGAACTGCAAAGATCTCTGCAGTGTAAAATTCATGATAATCTCTATAGTGGGTGCAAAGTCCTGTAACTGCACGAGGGTCTCGGCAGCAAAAGGTGAGTCACTCTCAAAAACTGTGTTTGTTTACGTATGTATATATTTATATATATTATAAATATCTTAATTCAGGAGGGGCTAACTTAATATATAACTAATGTATAAAATACATGTATTTAAATGCAAGATTTATAAAGCCTCTATAAACCCACTTGAAACAATGTGTTGTGAACAACACTTGAAATGGGCTGGAACATTTTCTTCCCATTATTTCCACAATAAACATTTCCAGGGTTTGGTGGAGGTGCTGTGTGTGTATTGGACAGAGTCTCACGCCTGGAACCGAGCCGGCCAGAACCCTATTCTTCTGCAACCTGTCCTGATAACAGCCCTACCCGCAGGAACCTCGATTTTGGTCAACCACAAAAACAAAATAAACCTCCTCCAGTAACCGAGTACCATAGAGTGTGTCCTCGCGAATCCACGCTTTAGACAGTCCTGATTCCAAGGGAAGAATGCCACCTACCGAATCATCCACACCAATCAGTCAGCCCTGCAAAGTGCAGCAACACTCAAATCAACTCGGGTCAGCTCCAAATCCCCTCCCTCTGATCATTCTTTGGCCTTCAAAAAAAAAATTTTTTTTTTTTGCCACTATTTGGGCTGACAGGAAGTTATGCTCTCGGCACAGATATCTGATAAACACTTCCACATATTGTAGCCTTCTCAAAAGCGAGGCCAAATTTCAGAGTCTTCCCTCTGCCTGCGTTTTTCCAATTGCGCTTTCATGTTTGGAATGCCCCCCGTCTTTGCAGGCCGCAGACAGCGGAAACCGCTGGGGCAAATGGTTCAGGGGCTGCTGACGGCTGGCTGCAGGGGCCAAGGAGGGTTGCCCCAGACAGGCTAACGTTTCGGGATTGCACAAGAGGTCAGGCGATGCTGCGGGCTTCCAAATTTATACAGCCTCTGGAGGGAAAGAGAGAGCGCGCGAGATGGGGGGAAGCGCTCCGCAGTCCGCCGAATGCAGCAATCGCTGCAACTCCTCCGCTCAGGCTGAGGTCGCAAGAGCTCCGCAGATGCCAGCGCTGCGGCGGCGCCTTCCCCGGCGGACGCCACGAGCGCACGGATGGGGCCGGGTGGCGGTGGGCTGCGCCAGGCGGCGGCAGAGGCGCGGGCCGGTGCCCTAGAGGCCCCGGTTCGTGGCACAGGCCGGCGAGCTCTTTCGGGCCGGACCCACCCCGGAGTGGCGGACTGAGACGGTCAGTCGGTCGTCAGTGCCTTCATATAAAGAAAGAGAGATCTATATGTGTGTGCGTGTGTCAAGACGCCCGGCCCGGCCGCCCCGCGGAGGGCGGAGGGCGGAGGCCCGGGGGCGGGCGGGCGGCCGGGGGCGGGTCGCGGCGCGGGGCGCGCAGGGGCGGGCGCCAGGCGGGGCGGGCGGCGGCGCGGACGGGCGCTCGAGGCGGCAGTCGCCTCCAGCCCGCGGCGCGGAGCGCAGGCCGAGGTCCATGGCCCCGACGGGAGGCGCGCTGCCCGCCCCCGGGGCCCGGCTCCTGGCCTGAGCTCGCCGGCCGCGCCCCCTCGGCCCTGCGGCCGCCGTCCAAGAGGCCATGCCCGCGTAGCCCCCGCCCGGGCTGGCCGCCGCTGGAAGGGCTTCTTCATGGAAGCGATGTCCCCCCAGCAGGAGACTCTACGGGGGCAGCCGAGGCGCTCCTCGTCGCTGACAGGCGTGTCTAAGGTCGCGGGAGGCCCCTGCACCAAGAAGGTGAGGACGCCGAGCGGGGTCCGCGCCCCCCTCGCGCGCCGCCGCCCCCGCAGCCAGCGCGCGCCCTCCGCCACCGCCGCGCGCGAGCCGGACGACGCGGGCGTGTAACGCTCGAGGCTCGCGCCCCGCGGCGTCCGCTGCCGGACGTTCCCGCCTTCCCCGGCCCCTCACGCCCGGCCTCGCGGCCGCCGCCGCCCGACTCCCCCCTCAGCGGCTTCGCCCCGATCGCCTCAGCCGCCCGGAGCCGACTTCGCAGCCTCCCTGCCGGTCTCCCTCCGCCGCCGCCGCGGCCGCCCGGCTCCTCTCTCGGGCCGGCGCGCTCGCCTGGCCCGGGGGCTCCCTCGCCCCGGCCCCCAGGGGGGACCTCGGCCTCTCGGCGCCGGCGAGGTCTCCCGGAGCGCGGGCGGAGTCGGCGGCGAGGTGGCCGGGGCCGGCGGCGTCCGGCCCCGCGCGGCAGCCCGCCCTGAGGAAGGTAGGCGGCCGGCGGCGGGCTCAGCCCTCACCTGGCGGCGGGCGGCGCGGCCCCACCGCAGGGTCCGGGCAGAGGTCTCCCGCGCTGGGCGCGAGGCTCCCGGGGCTCGTCAGTTCCCCAGGTGGTGGTCGCAGTGGGAGGTGCGACGCCAGCGGTCGCCCCGGAGGGGACTCGGAGGTTCGGTTTGGCCTAGAAGCGGGCTGGCTGGGGGCCGGGGGCCGCGGTGGAGGAGCGCGAGGGGCTTTTGCCCGGAGGTGGAAAAGGCTCGGGGGGTCGCGGGCGGTGTGGGGGCGGCGTGCGTGCTCCCTGTCAAATGGGGGGGGGGGGGGGGGGAGGGAAGGGAGCGACAACTTGTAGCGTTCCATTCCGGTAAACAGCAGCGGTGCGGCGTGCGGGTTGCGATCGGGATCAGGTTTCTTGGGATGATCCCCTCAGCAAGTGCACGTGGACCGGTCGCTGCAGGTCGGCTCTCCTAGGAATTGATTTGGGGGTTTCTAGCCATGTCTGTCCCCGCTCCCCCCCCCCCCCAACCCCGTACAAGACCTTTTGATATTTAGCTATTTTCGTTCAGTGTCGTGGTGGTGCCCCTTCAGCTTCCCTGGAAGCAGGTTGGGATTAAAGAGACCATCTGACTCTTGCTTAAGAAATCTCTTAAAGAATCATTCTCAAGGAATCATTAGAGCCTAAAAAGGGGTTAGGCAGGCTGCCCTGCCTGGCAGGATCTTCCAGCCTTTCATAAATCTTCCCCCCAGGATCCTGGCTTGTCTAGAAGTCGTTTGACGAGAGGGGTGATCGGGGCTGCTAGTGTAGGAGTGCATGTCAGCTCCCCAGGACCTTGACTGTGTCGCGGAGCCGTCTCTGGCTGTCGGTGAACTTGATGAAGTATGGGCTTGTAGCGCCGGCTCAGCCTTTGATGTATTGAGACTGCGGTTCGTCCTTGTCGCTTTTCCCCTTCAGCGATCGAGATGTGTGTGTGTTTGTGTGTGTGCGATCAGATCTTCCCAGGTAAAATATGTGAACGCACCAGGTTAGCCCTACATTTGGAAAGGTAAATGTTCAGTAATTGACGTGTCTCTTAAACCTTAGGAACTGGGAATGATCAAAGATTTGTTTTCCTAAACAGTTTTCTTCCCTTTTTTCCTAAGGGTAATTAAGCAAGCTGGCAAAGCGAGAAGGCATTAGAGAGGAGCCTGACCGTTTATCAGTAGTACTTGTCCAATAAAAGGAAGGGTTGCTTTGCTCTCTTTCTCGTGTTCTTTTTACTCAGCATAGCCATTGCTCTTAAGATGCTGTGCTTAATTATAAAACATAATGGGGTGTCCCATTTCCAAACCATTCCTTTCTTTTTCCTTTTTGAAAGGAAGTTTTGCCAATTTGGTCTTCCTACAGCTTTTTATCCCCTTTTGAGGAGAAGGATCAGGAGGTTGAGGAGCTGTTTTATTTTTTTGCTTTTAATATGTGTGTGTGTTTCTATACACTTCAGAAAGGTGCACCTATGCATGTTTTACATATTAGTAGTCATGTCTGTTTGATTTCAGTCCTTGAGATCAGCAATGGAAAGTAATAATAAAAAAAAATTTCCAGGGGAGTGGATGTAGCTCAGTGGTTGAGCACCCGCTTCCCATGTATGAGGTCCCAGGTTCAATCCCTGGTACTTCCTAAAAAAAAAAAAAGTAAAAAAATTTCCAACTGTAGCTCATAGAATCACAGCCATTTATATACTCTTATGGACCACAGTCTTCATGTATCCCAAATACTCCACAGATTGATCTGTGTTGACATGCTGATTTGTCTTGCTTTTGGGTGCTTAGTAGTCTTAGTGAGTTGTAAGACTTAACTTCTAAAGAAGCTTACCGTACGGTTGTAATGTTAATTACTAAAGCTTGGGTTACTGTTATTGAAATTGCTGATTGCAATCAGCATTATAAAAAAATGAAATAAAATAGAAAATATTAGTGCATTAATAAGAATAAGGACTATTTTCTGTACCTACTTTTTCTGTTTCATATATGTATGTGTATTTTGAAGAGTGATATGAAATTTTTTTCTTACTAATGGTAAAAAACTTGAAAGACACCAGTCTGTTGGATTAGACCACTGTATAGAATGCATTCTGGCTTTTAGTTCTCTTCTGTCACTCTCTTTATAACCTTGAGCAAATCACTTAATTTTTGTTTCAGGTTCTTCATTTGTGAAATGACTTAAAGAGATAATACCAGAAAAGTGCTTTTAAAAGTACGAGACAATATTACCTCTTTTACTCTATGAAAGTCGAGGTGATCTTAATAGGACTTAAAGAACAAGCAAAACAATAACATCTTTCATGCTAGTCATCTTGGGAGTCTGTTACTTAATCCACTGCTGCTGTGCCACTGCCTAGAACATAGTTCATATTCCTTCCTAGAAAGTGATGTCAGGAGACAGTTTTTACAGTGGGGTGAAATTTGGAGTATGATGACCTGGATTCAAGTTTACATTTTGTTGATAGTAGCTTTCTGACCTGCACAATTACTTAACCTCTTTAGTTTTCTATTTGTAAAATGGAAAGAATAATAGAGTAACCACCTCCCCAGGGTTGTTGGGGAGATTAAATTGTGAAAATGAGTGAATATTAACATATAAGCTCTCAATAAATGTTAGCTCTAATTAATTGTAATTTTTCTCAGACCTGTAAATCGTATCACTGTGTCCCAGTTGTTCAAGCCAGAAATCTAGGATTTATTTTCAGTCCCTCTTATTTCCTCATTCTACAACAGTCAGTCCATCAGAGAGACCAGTTGGTTCTAACTCCAAAATGTTTGTTGAAATCCTTCACTTCATCTCCACTGCTGCCACTATAGTCCAAGCCAGGCCATCACCATCTCACTGGTACCTTTGCAGAAACCTCCTAACTAGTCTCTCTGACATCTTTCTTGCCCTTCATGACCCAGCACCAGAGTGGTTTTTAAAAATGAAAATTTGACCGTGTCACTCATCTGTTTCAAATCCTAAAGTGGCTTTCCATGATCACATTTAGGATAAAACTCATATCCCTTTTCTCAGCCCTTTCTATTTCTCCCACCTCATTTACCTTTTCCCCCTTGTTTGTGTGTTCTCCAGACACAGATAAAGTCATCAAATCCACTCCAATTTTGGGTCTTTGGTGTTTTGATTCCCTCTGCTTTTGCCCCAGGTCTTTGCATGGTTAACCCTTTCCTATGGTCCAGAATGTACTTCCTCCCAGAGACCCGTCTTGACTACTTAAATGGAAGTGACCTCTCAGTCATGCTCTATACCTTCTCTTTTATTGTCAATATTTACCCTTGCCTGATATTTTCTTATTTACTTATTAATGTTACCTGCACCCCTCACCAGATTATAAATACCATGAGAGTAAGGATCTTATCTGTATTTTTTAAGGCTGCCTCCCAGTGCCTGTAATAGTGCCTGCTACATATTACGTATACAGTAAATCTTGGTTGGGGTATGTACAAGAGTCACCAGAACAGGTTTGGCCCCTGTCTGTTTATGATTTAGAGCAGGCTCAGCAAATCTTAAAGGACCAGATATTTAATATTTTAGGTTTAGGTTTGTAAGCCATAGGGTCTCTACTGCCCCTACTTAACTCTGCTATTGTTATGCTTAAGCAGCCATAGACCATATGTAAATGAATGGACATGGCTGTGTTCCAATGTAACTTTATTTAGAAAACCAGGAGGTGGGTCCCTATTTTGTAGTTTGCTCACCCCTAGTCTAGAGCAATGCTATCTGATAAAAACTTTCTGTAATGATGGAACTGTTCTTTATCTACAATGTCCAATTTGATATCCAATAACCACTTACCTGAAATGTGGCTGGTATAACTGAAAAAGTAAATTTTTTAATGCCTTCATTGAAATATGATTGACGTAGAGTAAACTGTATGTATTGAAAGTTTACAAATTGGTAAGTTTTGACATACGTATACACCTGTGGAATCATTACCACATCAAGATAATGATATATCCATCATCCCTTAAAGTTTTCTCATGCCTCTTTCTAATCCCTACCTTCCCTCCCCATTCCTAGACAACCACTGGTCTGATTTCTGTCACTATAGATTATTTTTCATTTTTAATATTTTAGATAAATGCAACTATACAGAATGTATTCTTTGTGGTCTGGCTTCTTTGGCTCAGTATAATTATTTTGAGATTTGGTTGTGTTTTTGCCTGTATGAGTGGTTCCTTCCTTTTCATTACTGAGTAGTTTTCCATTATATGAGTAGATCACAAGTTTGTTTATCCATTCACCATTAATGGACATTTGGATTGTTTCCAGTTTGGCGTTGTTACAAATAAAGCTATGAGCATTTGTGTACAAGTCTTTGTATGGATACGTGCTTTCATCTCTCTTGGTAAATACCTAGACCTGGAATGACTGGGTTATGTTTAACTTTCAGAAGACTGTGAAATTGTTTTCCAAAGTGGTTTTCCATTTCCACGAGCAGTGTATAAGGACCTAATTTCCCCACATCCTCACCAACACTTATTATTATGTTTTTTATTATAGCCATCCTAGTCATGTAAAGTGGTATCTCATTGTGGTTTTGATTTGTATTTCCCTAATGGTTAATGTTATTGAACATCTTTTCATGTCACCTTATTTGCCACCATATATTATCTTTGGTGAAGTGCCTATTTAAATATTTTGCCTATTTTTAATTGGAGTGTTTGTTTGCTTACTATTGAATGTTGAGTAATTTATATATTATTGATTCAAGTCCTTTATCAGATATGTTATTTGCAAATATTTTTTACCAGTCTGTGGCTTGTATTTTTATTCTCTTAACAATGTCTTTCAAAGGATAGAAGTACTTAATATTGTTTAAATCAGTTTATTGACTTTTTTCTTTAAATTTACTCATTTTTAATGAGATTTTAATTGCTATATGTGTCTAGGGGGTACTGTGTTAGACAGCACCAGGTATACAGGAATAGACAAAAACAATGATAAAAATTAGTAGATGGTGACAACTGTTATTAAACAAATATACCTGATTTATACGAATGTAGATGCTGAGCTAGACCACTGCATTTGAATGTTCAAAGAAAGCCTCTTTTAAAGGATTCTTGCTCTTTTAAGTGTGAAAAAGATTAAGCTAAAAAGCTCTTTTCCCTGGAAGTATAGAAAATACGTGCAAAAATCCTGAAATATGACGAAAGAGGTTGGTGTGTTTGAGGAGGTAGTTTGCAGCTGTGTAAGAAGTTGATCTTTTCATTTTATGGCCATATTTATTATTTTAACTTCAAGCAGAATTACCTAGCTGGATCATCCACCTTTATTCACTAGTCAGAAGATTTGACTGTTTCCGAAAATTAAATCAACCCTTGGAGGACAGACTTTCCATCACTGAGGCTCTTTTAAAGACTGCAAAATAGATTTGTACAGTAATACCTAGAAATGGAGCTTAAAATATAATAGCAGCATACATATAATGCTTTTAATTTTGCTGGAATATATTAATGCATTCTTGAGGATTATATCCATGTTTGGACAGAACAGTTTTTATGAAATGGTATAGAATCACATGTTAGAATCATTTCAGTTAGGAATGACTTGTGTCAGACTGAAACACCCTGACTCTTTGGTTTCATGTACTAACCAAATACTTTTTAAATAAGATGGATGTTGGGCTAGGGAAGAGAGACTTAGAGGCACAGAAACTCAGGCAAGGCGAAATAATTTAAAAATAGCTCTAACAAATGTAGCAGCTGCTGTCGTACACTTCATTTTGTCTTTTCTTTCTACATTCTCTGACTCCAAATCTGTTTATAGCAGCTCATACTGGAACATCCCCAGAACTGACTTTGGCCATGTGTATATCTTATATGGGGGTTTGAATGAAACATCTTGGTGAGTAAGCCTTAGTTTTACTCTTCAATACTGAGAAAAATATTATGCCAATGGTTAAACTAACATCCTGCTGAGCCCTTTACTGGAGTTACTCATAAAGTGATTTGCATAAAATCAGATACGTGAGATTGTTTTGGAGGAGTATGGAATTATTAAAATAGAATTAGGTTAATCAGGAAAGGACGTTTATCACTGGTATGGCCTCTGAACTTCGGACTATACTTTATTTCTTTGTAAAATTAGGGTAAAAACCCCAATATCTGTGTATAACACAAAATTACTTTTATAAAAACTTTATCATTCATATATGAATGTACATAAACATTAAGTGTATAGTAAAAGCTGTGAACTTAAAAAACAAACATGTATCATCATACAAGATTCCCATACATTAACCTACTACCTTGCATTGTTGTGAAACAATCATTACAAATTACGAAAGAGCATCTTCAAAATATTACTACTAACTGTAGCCCATATCTTACATTTGGTGTATTAATAACCCACCTGATTATTAACACCCTGTATTAGTAGTATATACTTGTTACAGTTTATGAGAGAATGTTCTTGTATTTGTTCTGTTAACCACAGTTCATCTTCCACCACAGGATTCCCTGTGTTATACAGAGTCAATGCTTTGTACAGTCTATTCACAGTGTATGCTCAGTGGCTCTCATATTCATCACGGAGTTATGCTGTCATCACCTTAGTCAATTTTAGAACATTTTCATTACTCCAAAAGGAAAAATCCCATATCCTATCTAGCCCCCTCCATTGTTTTCCTTTAGAATAGATCCAATATCTTCTTGCTTTTTTTGTGGTTAAAAGAAGAAAGTATGTGAAAACACTAAAGAAAAAGTCTGCAGAAGTCATTAGTATCTTTTACCACATATAAGTAGGTGTAGAGTAATGAATTTATTTTTAAAAATTTAATGCTAGAATTTTCACATGTATATGCGTGAATGTTTTCCTTCAAAGCAGTCATCCTTAAGAAGAGGCCTTAAATATCCAATATTATAAAGTAGAAAGTTGAGTAAAAAGATAATGGCTGACTTTGTAACTTATGGAATATAAAGGGCATTCACAAACATCTTTAAATGAATGCCTAACTGCATATAATACGTATCAATTATATGAGGTATGTATGAACTTTCTCTTACAAAAGACGGAACTGAGCCTTCAGAGTGACTTGCCAAATCTACATCTAGTGAGCAACGTATTTTCAACCCAGATCCTCCAACTTCATTTCTTTTTCCATCTAGACTATAACAGCTTTTGCTATTATTAGCATGGAAGGAGAAAGTAGATTTAGATTATGTATAACCAGCTAAGAAAAGCAGATTTGAGTGGTTCTTCCCCTGAGAAGTAATGTTCTTTGTGAGCAGTCTCTATGCCCTACATTTATCATCTAATGTTGTGTTAGGTAAATGTTAGGGACATGTAGGCTAAGAATGACAATTAAACAACATTATCACTGATCTGGTTACTTTCATACATTTCTGCATTTTATGTCTTGGTATCTGTCATTTTCACATGCTTTATTTGAGGCCTCTTCTCCATGCTGATAATCTCGGTCTTACTTGCTATTGGAAAGCTTTGCACAGTCTCCAGACAAACTAACAAAACTGTGTTTCAGAGTTAGGTAAAGGTCCTCTGAGTCCTATACCTCAGAGAATCCCACTGTAGAAAATCAGATGTGTAGGCAACCCAGTTGAAACTCTCTAAATTCAGTGATCATTTTATGCCATGAATCTTGAGCCTAGGAAAAAAACTCTTGCTTCATTGTTTACACAGTAGTGAATTTCAATATTACAAAAGAAAAATCAATTTTGTGATCTAATATTTATATATTAGAACAGAATAAATTGCAGTTTTTAGAAATGAAATTTAAGGACAATCTTTTATTTTACTCATTTGTATAAAAAATAATTGTTGATTTTGGTCAAACCAGCAAGATGGTAGCAGAGTAAGGAGCTCCTAGAGTCAGCTCTTGCTACCGGGCAATTAGTAAACACCCAGAGCTATCTGAGCTAGCCAATGCACATATTTGGGGGCTCCAGAAGGCCAGAAGGGCATCCTGCAACATCCTTGAAGGAATGGAAGAAGAAGACTGCCCATTTGCAGAGAAGACTTGTAAGTAGAGCGCTCCATGCCCCGGAGGCCGGTGCCATCCTCCACTGGAGGCACAAGCCGCCTCAGGAACTGTTCCATGGCTGGAATTGAAAGCTCCACTTCCCAAAAATGGGGGAGGAAGAGACGGTTGGGCACCATCATCAGCTACTGATGAGTAAATTTGGCAGGCTAAAGTATAATCCTGAGAAGAGCTAAAGTTTGAGCCTGTCCAAGTAGAAAGAGGCCAGGAGTCGCCATCTTAACCCCACACCTGGCATGAGGGGAGGCGGGGCGGACTGAGAATCCCAGTGCTGGTAGGGACTGTCCTCTTTCTATTCAGTTCAGATTGCAGGTCTAGCCTAAACCCCAGTGCCACCTCTGATAGGGAGGAAGCTGCGGGGACCTGTGCCAGCCTCTCCAGGAAATTGCCAGCCAAGCCGCAGAGGCCAGTGATTGTCCCACTCTGGTGAAACAAGCTGCCCCAGGAGCTGTTCTGTGACTGGAATTGGAAGCTCCGTTTCCCAAACGGGAGGAGGAGATGGTTGGCTGCTGATTTCAGCTACTGTTTGGTAGACTTGGATGGCTAAGGAATAACCCAAGGAATAGCTGGGGTGTGAATCTTTCCAAGTCAGAAAGGAAAGAGGCCGGTGGCCACCATTTTGGCTCTGCCCCCAGCCTGAGGGGAAGCAGGGCTGACCAAATATCGCAGTGATGGTAGGAACCCGTGTTTTTCACCCAGATTAGCCTGCAGCCCTAGCCTAGCCTTCAGCCCCACCTCTGGCAGAGAGGAAGCTGGCTAACTCTGCACCAGCCTATCCAGGTAACATTGGGTACCTTTGGATGCCACAAACTGAATAATCTGAAGTCTACCAGGGCAACTGCGGTCATGTTGGACCGACACTGCATAGATTGCTACCCACACTGCAGCTCTATCCCTGCCCCTGGCAGGGAAGAAAGGGGTGTGAAACTTCATCAGTCTCTCTGGGCAACCCCAGTCTAGGCCTGCATGACTTGGATTATTCCACACAACTGACTCTGTCCCGACCTCTGGGAAAGGAGAAAGTTAGAAGAAGCTTCATCAGTCCCTGGGGCAATGAGGGGAGCTTGAGCCTCCACAGTTTATAGCACCAATTACATCCTTGGCTCCTACTGTACAACCAGCAAGGGATAAAGGGCAGGAAGCCCTAAACTAAAGAGAAAAACTGCACCCAGAATAAATACTCTAGTAAGCCAGATGCCAAGACACCAACCAAAGATTACAATCCACACCAAGAAACAGGAAGAAATGGCCCAGGTAAAGGTAAGTCTCCAGATGACATAGCAGACTCGAGACAACTATTCAGAGATGTTCAAACAAATCTCCTTAATAAATTCAATGAGATGGCTAAAGAGATTAAGGATATTAAGAAGACACTGGATGAGCAAAAAGAAGAATTTGAAAGCATACATAGAAAAATAACATCTCATGGGAATGAAAGGTGCAATAAATGAAATTTAAAGAACATTGGAATCATATAATAGCAGATTTGAGGAGGCAGAAGACAGGATTGGTGAACTTGAAGAAATGACCTCTGAAAGTGAACATACAAAAGAACAGATGAAGAAAACAATTGGAAAAATTGGACAGTGTCTCAGGGAACTAAACGACAGCAAGAGATGTGCAAACATACATATTAGGGGTGTCCCAGAAGCAGAAGAGACGGGAAAAGGGGCAAAAGGAATACTTAAAGAAATAATGTTAGAAAATTTCCCAACCCTGCTGAAGACATAGATATCCGTGTCCAAGAAGCGTAACATACTTTCATCCAAGAAAATCTGAATAGACCAACTCCAAGACACATACTAATCAGAATGTTCAATTCCAAAGACAAGGAGAGAATTCTGAGAACAGCAAGAGAAAAGCAATGCATAACATATAAGGGATACCCAATAAGATTAAGTGCTGATTTTTCACCAGAAACCATGGAGGCAAGAAGACAGTGATTTGATATATTTAAGATACTATGAGAGAAAAACTTACAGCCAAGAATTTTATATCCAGTGATACTGTCTTTCAAAAATGAGAGCAAGATTAGAATATTTACAGATAAACAGAAGCTGAGAAAATTTCTAAGCAAGAAACCAGATTTTCAGGAAATACTAAAGGGTATGCTAGAGCCTGAAAAGAAAAGACAGGAGAGAGAGTCCCAGAAGAGAGTCTAGAAATGAAGTTTATATCAATAAAAGTAACTAAAAGTGTCAAAAGAGTGGTGAAAATAAAATATGGCAGATAAAACTCAAATAGGAATAAACTTAACCAATGTTGTAAAGCACTTGTATTCCGAAAACTGCAACCCAATATTAAAAGGAAGCAAAAAAGTCCTAAATAACTGGAAGAACATTCCATGCTCATGGATTGGAAGACTAAATATCATTAAGATGTCGATTCTACTCAAATTGATATACAGATTCAATGCAACCCTGATAAAAATTCCACCAGCATTTAAAAAAAAAATTGAAAACAAAATTATCAAATTTATTTTGAAGGGTAAGGGGTCCCAAATAGCCAGAAACATCATAAAAGGAAAAGTGAACCCTCATCTCCAGACTTTACATCATTCTACCAAGCTATAGTGGTAAAAACAGCATGGTACTGGCATACAGACTGACACATAGATCAGTGGAACCAAATTGATGGCTCAGAAACAGACCCTCGCATGTATGGTCAGGTGATTTTTGACTAGCCTGTCTAACTCACACAGCTTGGGCAGAATAGTTCATTCAGCAAAATGGTGCTGAAAGAACTGGATATCCATAGCCGAAAGAAGGAAGGAGGACCTCTATTTCACACCTTATCCAAAAATTAACTCAAAATGGATAAAAAACCTAAAAATAAAAGCAAGAACCATAAAAGTTCTAGAAGAAATTATAGGAAAATATCTTCAAGACTTGGTGGTAGGTGGTGGATTCTTAATGGAGATAAGAGAAGGACTGAGGTGGACTAATGATGTTTAATGTATGTAGAAGTTTTAATTAGCTTTACTGTAAAAGTGTGGAAATGTGTAGAATGGATGGTGAAACAGTGAGTAATAGCTAGTTTATAAATGAGGATGTGGCTGAAAATGGTAGTCTAGGTATGTAAATGCCAATTGACAATGCCAGAGATTAACCTAGGAACAGAACAGCACAGTAAACCAAGAGGTGGATGAGAATTGTGGTTGATGGTAGAAATGCAAGAATGTCCTTTGTGAGCTAGAGCAAATGTATATCACAACTGCAGGGTGTTGGAAATGCATGGGAAAAATACAACTGGAATGACCTATGGACTGTGTTTAGCAGTAATAATATATTTGTACATCTATGCCAAAGATGTACTGTGTTGATAATGGGGCAGTATGGAAAATGTGAACCAAATGTATACTGTGTACATGATAACGATCAGATGATACTGTCTGTAACAAATGTTCCACCACAGTGTGGTGTGTTGATAGAGGGGGCGTGTTTGGGAATTCTGCACATATGCATGAATGTTTTATAAGTTTATAACTTAAGTCATAAAAAATATATTTAAAAAATAATAATAGGGTGGGTTGGGGGAAAAAACACACCAAATGTAAAATAAGGACTATGATTAGTAGTAAGATTTTGACAGTATTCCTTCATAATTTGTAACAAACATCTCATGACATGCAATATGTTGGTGGAGGGTTGACATATGGGACCCCTTATGATGGTGTTATACATGTTTGCTTTGTAAGTTCACAACTTTCACAATACACTTAATTGTTTATGTATGTTCATATATAAATGATATAAAAATAATAATAGGGAGGGTTGGGGGAAAATACACTGGTTAGTAGTAATATTTTGACAAGGCTTTTTAATCATTAGTTAAAAAATTTTAACAACAATGTAAGGTGTTGGAGGTAGAGTGAGTTACGAGAGTCCTGTATGGTGTCATATATGTTTGTTTTGTAAGTTCATAACTATTATTATACACTCATTGTTTATGTATATTTGTGTGTGGGTGATATAGTTCAATAAGTTAATTTTTAAATAATTGTTAATTTTGAAGACTAAATCCCCCGTGTTAAAATAGACCATTGTAACTCAAAGAGTGAAAATTCCCAAGTCACAGATACCTAAATACCTAGTACAGTTGTTGCTTTAGGTTCTGAAGTAAAGATTGTCATGAAGCAATTTGTCACTGTGATTTCAGCAGTCCCTCACTGTTGTGCTTTGTTGAAAGATGTAGAGGACAAAAGGTAGAACATGTTCAAGAGACTGAAGAGACATGAGCCAGCCTACAGAAAATGAAATCCTCTCCACCTGAAATAATTTAAGTGTCTGAATTCTTTCACAGTTCTTATCCTCCCATTCAGGATTTGGTGGCTGTCCTTTTTCCAGTAATTGCAAATTATGCCTTATAGGACCACAAAAATTTTATTTAAAAATATGTAATTATAAAACTTGCCTTCCTAGAAGACAACTAAAATATACTAGATTTCAATTTAAATTGCCATGAAAACATATTATAAATGGTAGTGTCTACAAAAATAAGTATATGTAATATCAAAGTTATATATGTGTATATACATAAATATATATGCACACTTATATACCCAGTGCTTTGAGGAAATAAATGCATATTTTATAGTGATTTGATGGAGTTTTGTGACTCAAACCCAGAAAATCTTGGTATAAACCTCTAAAATAAACTTTCATGGAGGGAAAAGTTTGCTCTCTTGTTCTTTCTGCTGGTGTCACAAGTGGACAAGATCACAAGGGCGCTACAGGCTTTAATGTGTTCAAAAAGCCTGCAGAGTAAATTCTGAATTTGTTAGTGGTAAGCAGCAGCTTTCTGAAGTAAAGTAGGATGGGGGTGACCTTCATTTTTTTTTTTTTTACTTATGGGAGACTTAGCCATAATGTGGGAGGCTGGAAACAGTGCAGAGGTAATTGCCTTCTGCTAGCCACCAATAACAGAGCTTGTAGACAACACAGCCCAGTTTATTTCATAATTTTGTTTCAGTCTTATTTTCTTTATCTGGAACAAGTTTAGATTAAAAACATCCAACCAAACCTGAAATGGCCCCATCAGCACTATATGTCAGTGGTGCACTGAGCAGCCTTGACCTAATTTTGATAGATAATTGTCACATGGCACACCTGAAATGTAAAGCTTTTATCTGGATATCCGGTCACTTGTGTGTGGACTCGAAAAGTGGAATGAATGTGTGTCCACATCAGCTCATGTTTCAAAGATCTGGGAAAACTGGCTACTCCTTAACCTTTTGCTTTCCTGTTTATTTAGGTCCTAATTTATACCCCGGAGTAATCTCTCTTCTACTCCTGCATTCACCTTCTTCCTCTAAGTGTAGTGTTTGTTCCTGAATGTAGATGTATCTGGACCTGTTTTATAGTCTCATTTAACATGATTTTTTACTGTTAGGTTTTTTGGATTTGATTATAGTACTCTTCCCCTCTGCATGAGGAAAGTGAGGGGCTGCTGTAAGGCAGAGCTTCCCAACCATTATAGATGTTTCTGATACATTCAGCACCTTAGCCCTCAGGCAGGTGGCTGGGTACTGGGGCAGCTGAGAGCCCCTTTGTTTATCATGGTGTGCCATGGTTGTATGAAAAGATACAATTTTGTAATTGGGCTATCATGTGAAAAAATTGGTGAAACACTGCCCTGTAAGTGATTATTAAGCAGAGAGCATTGGTGATTGATCCTGCTTACTCCAGGGAGCTGCTGAAAGTGAACAATAGTGGCTGGAACATTTGGGTACAGGTTTTTGTTTTCATTTCTCTTGGGTATGTAGCTATGAGTGGAATTGCTGGATCATAGGGTAACTAACTCCATGTTTAACTGTTTGAGGAACTGCCGAACTGTTTTCCAAAGCAGCTATATCATTTTACCTCCCCACCAGCAGTGTATAAGGATCCAGTTTCTCCCTGTCCTCACCAACACTTGTTATCATCTGTCTTTTCAATTATAGCCATGCTTGTTGGTATAAAGTGGTATCTCATTATGGTTTTGATGTTCATTTCCCTGATTGCTAATGATGTTGAGCGTCTTTTCATGTGCTTATTGGCCATTTGTATATATTCTTTAGAGAACTGTGTATTCACATCCTTTGCCCATTTTTAAATTGGGTTATTCATTTATTATTATTGAGTTATAATAGTTCTTCATAAATTCTAGTCCCTTGTAATAAAAGTTCCTTATTAGATATGTGAGTTGCAAAATTTTTATCCTATTCTGTGGTTGCTTTCACTTCCTTGGTGTCCTTTGAAGCGCTGAGGTTTTTAATTTTGACATTGTCCCTATTTATCTGTTTTTCCTTTTGTTACTTGTGTTTTTAGTGTCATATCTAAGGAGCCATTTCCTAATCCAAGTTAATGAAGATTTATGCCTATGTTTTCTTCTAAGATTTTTTTTAGTTTTAGCTTATTATATTTGTATCTTTGGTCCATTTTGAGGTAACTTTTGTATGTGGTATGAAGTAGGAGTCCAACTTCATTCATTAATATGTTTATAATATCCACTTGTCCCAGCACCATTTATCGAAGGGTAATTAACTTTTTAATTTCTCATTAGACAGATGCTTACCATGTGTTCAAATTTGGTGTCAGCACTATTCAAAAGATATAGTTTACATTGTACAGGGATGACTCTTTTCTGTTCAGTTCCATAGCAAATGCTTACATTTTCCTTGATAGCATTCTAGCACAGGCTCTTAAGGGTTTGATTGCTTTTCTGTGAGTGTGTTTGGGGATGATGGTGGGGATGTGGGAAATGGGTGGATTTTTAAAAATTATGTAAAATCTTCATTTACTGAGTATGTGGCTTGTGCCAAGTGTTGTACTAGGCTTTAGGAATGAAAAGATAGGCCTACTATAGAGTAAAGATTCAGGAAATAATTGTGAAAGAGAGAAAGCTGGGAAAGAAGACATGGTCCCTCCTACTAGAAAAGGGAAGACATATAAATAATATAATATGAAAATTCTATAAATGAAACATAATCTATTAGGTAACCTGGAAGTGCAGGGATATTGAATACGTAGTTAATCCAACTTATTAAAAAAGACCTGAAATAGAAAACACATTGTAGATTACCTGGTCATGTTGCTGCAGTTTTATGCTGTTATTGAAATATTAAAGAAAAAAATGAATGACAGATACTTGGTTCTTACCTTCAATTATTATCTTTATTTACTTACTCTTGGGCAAAATAGGCTTTTTGACCTACAATACTGAAAAAGCTACAGAGAATATAGCATAGAAAATCAAAGATCTACGTGGGGTTGAATGGGACCTCATATTTTTTTAATGTAATATTTTTACAAAATGAATTAAAAAAATTAAAAGAAAAAAAAGAAAATCAAAGATCTAATTTCTTCCCTATTAAATGGCTGTTAGTGAAAAGACACTTTTTAAATTTTAATTGCTATTTATTCTGTTTTACAACTTCTTTCAAGCTCTTCCCCATCTTTTCCGCCCTGCTGGGAGGGTACGTGCTGCTTCATGTTTGTTTTTCAGCTCACAAAAAATTCTTGTTTAGTTTTTTTGGCTGCTTAAGACTCAGTTTGTGTGATCTATGTATCTTTAAAAAAAAAAAGACAAAAAATTTGCTAAATAAAAAAAGTAAAATAAAGCGAGAAAAAAAGACTCAGTAAATGATAATTTATGCACAGTTATTTCCAAAAGATTGATGCAATTGATTTTTTTTATATAATGTATAGTTTATCAGTGAAAAAAATAAGATTACCTTTTTAAAAATACTCAGTTTTAGAATGGCATACACTAGTCATCTAGATATGAAGATCAAGCTCTTGGGCATTCTGAAAAATCACATTGTGGATTGTAATTTTTAAACTAACAAAACATAGTCTTTTAAGTTTCCCTATCTTTTCCTGTGAGGCAGAGTCATCGATAGTTTTCCTTGTCATTGAACGATTGTGAAATTTGTTGGTGCCAGATAAACATAATCTCACCCTGTCCTGACAAGTTTGTACTATTATATATTTGTAAAGGAATTAGTAGTCTCATTCTATTTCTGTGTATTAAATTTCACATAGTTGTTATAAACAAATTATAAACAAGAAGAAAAGCACATCTTTATTGCCTGAAAACAGTCTGTAATCAGTGAATTGTTTTGATGTCATCATTGATGCTTTTTCTTCTGCTCAAAAGTAATAGGAAAGCAGACATGTGCATATTTTGAATGAAGTAATACCTAAATATTTTTATTAAGCCCCTGGTTATATTGGCTGCTCTTAAGATTTTTTTTTATTACTTATAGGAGAAATGAATCCTGTTAACCCTAAACGTATGCTGCATGTAATGTTTATTTTCTTGCATATGTAGGACGAATCTTTGGTGGACATTCAACGTAAGACTATCAGAAATAGAATAACCTAAGGACCTATTTTCCAGATTTTCCCATTTTATAGTTACGGAAATAGTGACACAGAGAAGTGACTGAGCTGTCTTTAGCTGCATATCTCATTCGTTGTAGAGTAAGTCTCAGTACAAACAATAGTACTTCAAATAAAAATAATGTTCTGCCTGTAGTTTGATTGCATTCTCTTGAATCCACTAGATGAGGTGGATCCATTCAGCATTTGACTCTTCATATATCTGACCGTTTTATAATTCTGAAAACACAGTCTGATCACTGTGTTCACAAATGATCCTCTATATTAGGTTCCCATGAAAAACTCCTATTTTGAAAGTATCCTTCTTTATTGTCCCATTCCCATGATTAATAGCCATCACTCTCAAAAAGATTTCCTTATATCAGAAGTTTTTTTAAATCTGGGGTTCATGAATCCTTAAGTAATTCATACTTGGGTTGAAAAATTAGTTCACAGCTTTTGTAAATTTCTCAAAATCCACACCCAAGATCAACCTGGATTCTCATTCTGCAGTTTAACGCATTTCTGTTTGCCTTATCTTCCTTGAAGATATTTACTATCCTCTGTAGTTTGCATAACTTTGCATAAATTTGGAGATTATTACTATTTCCAAATGAAGAACTTAAAATCATTTATTTAACTTTTCTCATAGGCTCTTTCTTTTCTTAACATTTGAAATCATTTTTGTGGCTGTCTTTTGAAACCTTTCTAAATTCTTTGAAAACCTGAAAGCCAAGGAGCTCAGGATTAGAAATCATGTACTAATGAAGATCTAGTTTGGGGGCTTGGAGCTTGCTGACAGTGGTGTCATGGGGCTAAAGGTAGTGGAAGTAAGATGGCTGAGAGAGGTCTTAAGATTGTGGCCCCAACTGGGCAGGTTAGGCATACCCTAAAGGTCAAAGCAGGCAGAGAGGAATGGTGCCAGGTAAAGCTGAAAGGATTAGGAAGATTTCAAAGTAATAAATAGGTTGACTAAAGGAAGCAGGACAGGGAGTAGGAATCAAGTACATCCCTGAAACTGAAACTGAATCCTGCAAAAAATCTGGAATATAGCTTGATGCATATGAAAACAACAACAAAAAAAGCCTACTGCCTTTCTTAGTAAAATCAATCCAGTCTTTCAGCATTAAACTCTTCGAGTTGAAGGGAGCTGAGGTGGCGCAAGAGAATGATCGCCTCTCTCCCACTCTGGAAGGTCCCAGGATTGGTTCTCAGAGCCACCTAATGAGAATACAAGCAGGCACAACAAATGGACACAGAGAGCAGACAATGGAGGGAGGGGGGAGAAATAAATAAATAATCTAAAAAAAAAAAAAGCTATGTAAGCTCTTCAAATTGGGGAGGGCAGTTGGAACTTGAGATACAAATACTTGACTTCCAGATTCACCTTCTCCTGTAACACCTTTAGTCACACTAGCCTCAGGATGTTAGGTCCCTAGGGGTTAGGCTCTTAAGAGGTGTCAACTAATGGAAACAGTGGGATGAGGTTTGCAAGCTACAGTGTATTATATAAACTAGGTTATTGAAGTCACTGGGATTGGTAAGGATTACACATTCTTCTTGAGAATCTGACGAAAGCTGTGGGTTCTCTCACAAGAAGGAAGGCATCAAATATACATCATGCAGAAATTTTTTATGTAATTTAACTGCTTTGAAGCTGCCTCATGGTTAATAACTCCTGATTGAGATGTAAGGTATTCTGAGACCAAGGCATTAATGAGAACAAAAATTTGAGAGAAATCTCTGAGGGGATGGTGAATTTTAGGGGAAAGAAGTCCAGTATTCATTTCCTTCTAACTGGGTGATTATTCCTCTTTTCCTATGTTAGAATATAGGTTATATTTTACTAGCTAAGAAGCAACTTCTTGATGAATCATGTAATGGGATACTGATACTGATCCAGCTCATTAGTGCTATATGGTTCCTTTTAGGACAGCATTCATTTCCCATACTTGGCTGGTCTAAGCCCTCAGGCAGTGGTAAAACCTCTGGCCAGAAGAGAGTAAGAGGGTATATCATAAAAATGGCATTGGGGAAAGCGAATTTGGCTCAATTGATAGAGCATATGCCTACTATATGGGAGGTCCAGGGTTCAAACCAGGGCCTCCTGACCCATATGGTGAGCTGGCCCACGCATAGTGCTGATGCCTACAAGGAGTGCCGTGCCATGCAAGGAGTGCACCCCTCAAGGAGAGCCACCCTACACGAAGAAAGCACAGCCTGCCCAGGAGTGGCGCCACACACGTGGAGATCTGACACAGCAAGATGATGCAACAAAAAGAGAGACAGATTCCTGGTGCCACTGACAAGAATCCAAGAGGACATAGAAGAAACACACACAGCTAATGGACACAGAGAGCAGACAACAGGGTGGGGGGAGAAGGGGGAAGGGGAAAGAAATAAAAAATAAATCTTTAAAAAAAGAAAAAAAGAATGGCATTGGTAATAAGTAACAAGCCTGAACTTCCATTCATAGCTGTTTGTGAATTAAGTTTACTTATCCATCTCCAGTGGTAGGCCTTCTGTGTATATCTAGAGGTGCTAAATATATAAGATTGATTTTAGAGAGTAGCTGGATAATTCAAGTTGAAAGATTTAGCACAAATTTTAGGTCAGTGGTAACAATACCTGAATTATCCCAGTTATCCTGTAATTTATGTACCACCTGATTGTTACAGCAAAAATCTCTTTTGAAGAAGGGATTTCCAAATGTATGTTTTTAATTTAAGACAAAATTTAAAGGCTGAGTAAATGATTTATAAGGATCATTGGTCTCTATGCCTTTGCTTTAACTGTTGTTTTCTTTCCTTTACTTGACCTCTCCAAATCCTATCTTTTCTTCAAGCTCAGCTTGGGACCTATCCTTCCTATGAAATAGGGATAGTAGTATCTACCTGAATGACATTTGGCAGTAGAAATGAGATAATCCATGCCATCCCTTTAGACTGGGACCTGACACATAGCAGCAATGTATCTCTTAACTACAATTGATGATAATGGTTACATGATGCTTTTCTAAACACTCTGGTCAACATTATACTCCTTATTCTCTGGCCATAAAATTACTTACTGTCCATACCACTTTTTGACACTATCTTATTTTAGACATAGTAATGTTGTCTCCCTAATGAAATAATAAACTCTTTGATAGGCAAGGAAAGGCAATACAAAATGTGTTGACTTGGAATGAAAATGGGCTTTACTTGCTTTACAAGCCATGTGGTCTTCACTTTGAATTTTTTTCCCCCCCGACAGAAAATGAAAACACTAGCAGAAAGGAGGAAGAGTGCTCCATCTCTCATCCTGGACAAAGCCCTTCAAAAACTGCCTAGTACCAAGTAAGTGAAAAGTTTTGAATTACATATTTGGCATGTGCTTAGAACTTTGTATTAGATATGTTTTTCAGGTCACATTATTATTATTTTTTTGCATGTGTGCCAATTGTTGGGTTTTTATCAGCACCAGAATTTTCTGTTTGATAATGGAAAATAGTAGTACTTCTGTTCTGAGGTTACTTAATAAAGCTTATACTTCATGTGAATCATAAAGCCTTTTAGAGCTGATATGTTGCTTTAAAACTGATTACGAAGTGCATCTCACATCACATCACATCACAAACATGTAGATTCCACATTTTGCCAAAATTTATTTGTAAGAACAGTTGTAAATCAGAATACTGAAAAATGAATTATTTTAGCAACCATAAATGTTTAGTTAAGCACAAACGTTTGCTTATTTTGTTTTTTATTCATGAGGTGATGCTGGTTCATGGATAAGGGAAAATTTTTGCCCATTTTAGATATAAAGGAAGTTAAACATACTAAGATTTTAAAAACTGGAATATTGATTTCTTATAGGCATTGTTGGTTAAATTAATATGTGAAGGTAGAAATTGAATAACTATTCATGTGTTAATTTAGTCATTCATTTTTAAATGGCATTTTAACTCAAAGGAATTCAAAGGAATCCTGTGATGATTTCCTCTGTTCTGAAAATCTTTTCATAGTGACTACCTACCTAACGTATGATGTAAATACCTAGTTTTACTTATGGCCTTTACTTAAAGTGAAGGTATACTTATACCTGTGATTATCAGTTTAGCTATCTTTAATTCTCTACTATACATGTAAAATGAGCTTTATTGTCCTCTCTTTGTTTAATGAACAATTTTAGGTAAAATTTCTTATAGGAAGTTTCTGGGATAGAAGTGTGCTAAGCTTTTCATTTAAGAGTACTCTTCATATCAAAGAGGTGTTAACCTGATTGAGATCAAGGGTCAGCAGTGGCCCAGCTACCCCTAAACCTAGGGCAAAAATCTGTTAACTCAGTACGCATGTAGGTACCAAAAGTTCATATAGACTAGTGGTTTTCGATGGGTGGTACTAATCCCTAAGACACATTTTGGGTTTTTGTGGAGCATTTTAGTCTGTCTTAGTGATCTAGTGTGCAGCAGCCAGAGATGCCTAGATATCCTTTCATGCACATGACATCCTTGTGAAAGTGGGAAATAAAATTGTATAATTATTGGTGCCTAGTAACTAGCTCAGTTTTTATATATAAATTGAAATATTCTTATACAGTTATAATAAACACTGAAATTTCCAGAAATGTAGCCATCTTGTAAAAAAGAGATAATTGTATTTTGTATTGTTGAGAACCATTTCCAAAAATCACTTTTGCTGTACTACTTTCCTGCATTTGTTGTATAGAATTGTTTCTTACTTCTCTTAAATGTAAATACAATCATTGTAAGTAGGTGTAAGCTTCTGACTACTTCATTGTATAATCATTCTTGAGCATATACCTATGGAAATAATATTTCAATAAAATAATATATTTTATTATTAATTATTTTCTTTTTTTTCCCATTATATTACTGTTAGGGTAGTTCATTGATATTTTTGAAATTCTGTCTGTAAGTTAAATATCTGTGAATTTCATTTCAAGATAGAAAAGAGATTAAAACAAATGCATATGTATAAATTTTTGTATAACAAAAGGGGCATTGGGTCTAATAGAGTTGAGAAACTTTGATGTAGATGAAGTGCCAAGGTAGGAAAAATGTTAACAATTACCTCACTTACTGGAAAATGCCATTTATGATGATTTTGGGTAAGAGAACTAAAATAAGAATATACAGCCATTCCCCTTCTCACACCTGCCTTCCACTTCAGTGGAAGCAAAAAATTGTTGGGTTTTGAATCAAAATAACCACAGGAAAATATTTAAATTTGAATTATGTATGTTTAATGTTCAATTTATTCCCTCTGAGTTTCTGTAAGTCAGCAATATGAATGCATAGGAGAAAAGGACCTTCACTTATCTTATAAAAATAATGCTTTTAGTCTATGAAGGTCTTGGGTGGGTAGACCCTGAATGGGTACAAAATATTTGTAAGTAATATGATCTCAAGGTTTGAAACAACCCTAAAGGTCATCTAGTTTGATGGTTCCCCAACCTTTCTAACTCAGAGTTCTATACTTCAACATAGAGATTTTAGTTCTTTTCATTTTCAAGTCTCTTACAGTTTTTTTAAAATAAGAGATAGAATCCTAGCAAGTATGTCTTTGAATTTTGTTTACCTTTTTCTAATTGATGCTCTTAAAGTTATGTAAGTAAGAGTTTCATGAATTTTTAATGAACTTGCTATTTTAGAGGAATCCTACAGTAAATTGTTTTATAAAGTGAATCGTTTCTAATTTTTTCCAAAGCTGTTAAAAATAACTCAGATTTTCATAATGGGAATTTTGCTTTTCTGTCACGTGTACCCAGGAAACAAAATTTTCTAAAGTCCAAGCTTACAGCACAGCTATGCCAAGTAAAATTTTATACAACAAAATTCTAGTACTTGGCAAGGATCATTACTATCTGTTGACATGTAATATCAAGGAAACTTAACCTATAAATGATTTGTATGCAACATGGGGGCAGAAGCAAAATAGTATTTATTTACTAATATTTCATTTTGGCTTTGTGGTAGAACATTAATATTTTTACTGGTTTCACCTGGTTAACTTGTTTCTTAGTAATTAGTGCCTTATAGATGATAAAGATTTTATCCAGTGTTTAATAAACTCTTCAGGGATGTAGATCCTTTCAGTTAAGAGCTGCTGCATCTCAATTTTTTATTGAGTTTAATGAACAAGAGCTAGGTTAAAGAGGAGGAAAGACTTAAATTGACTGGTGAGTTAATGGTATTTATGTGTTACACACAGTTTTATCTCCAGTGTCCTTTGATCAACCCATACATTACCTAATAGGAGGCAGTTTATAAATTTTGTCATTTGTATGTGGACATCATTCAGATCAGCTAGTGGTGCTTTTCTCTTAGCAATTATTATATTTTGTGGCAGAGCAGATGATAGAAATCTTTCACACTAAGGGTAGAGGTTTTCTAAGGTGACTGCGCTCAGGTTTTTACTCAGTTCTCAGTTTAAGGACATAGTCACCAGTGTACTAGTCATACTCATTGTAAAACTCTGGGCACTTATATAAGAGGGCTTTAGTTTGCTTAAAACTAAAATGAGAGTTTTGGACTGTGTTATCTGTTAAAACCCTTCTAATCCTCTTGTTATGTAATTACAATTTGTTGAAATTCAACAAATCAAGACTTCTTACATTTACACTGAATTTTAATCATTCTTAATTACTCACAGTTTCCTAAGCACCCCATACTCTCTAGCCTTGGCTGAAATGTCACTTCTTCAGGAACTCCTCAAACCCCTTCATAAACAACATTCATGCTCCTTTATCACCCTGTGTATCTTGTAATGATAGCACTCATTATACTATATTAGAATCCTCTTATAAGTCATGTGTCCTTTAGTGTCACTGGCATTTATTAACAAAGTAATGGCTTGTACATGTTTGGTGACCTATTATCATTTGGTGATGAATTAGTGAATGAAAAAGTGACAGTTTCCAAGCCAATTAAGAAGTTAAGGGTAGCGGACTTGGCCCAATGGTTAGGGCGTCTGTCTACTACATGGGAGGTCCGTGGTTCAAACCCCGGGCCTCCTTGACCCGTGTGGAGCTGGCCCATGCGCAGTGCTGATGCATGCAAGGAGTGCCCTGCCACGCAGGGGTGTCCCCCGCATAGGGGAGCCCCACGTGCAAGGAGTGCGCCCCGTAAGGAGAGCCACCCAATGCGAAACAAAGTGCAGCCTGCCCAAGGATGGTGCCACACACACGGAGAGCTGACGCAGCAAGATGACGCAACAAAAAGAAACACAGATTCCCGTGCCACTGACAACAGAAGCGGACAAAGAAGACGCAGCAAATAGACACAGAGAACAAGCAACTGAGGTGGGGAGGGGGCGAAGGGGAGATAAATAAATAAATAAATCTTTAAAAAAAAAAAGAAGTTAATAAATTAGTGTAACAATTTCTGACTTTCCTGCCCTTCTTTAAATAGCTAATACATAAGAAACTTTCATTGGTAATATCTGTGAAATTCTGACTAGGTAAAAGGGGAGATTACTTTTAACAAAAATGATTCTGAGTCATTGTTAAGTTGTTTCATACAGCAAAATACCACAAAACTCATACATGTGGTCTGGAAACACCACATATATTGGCATATTTTTGGTATTTCTTTGTGTGTATTTAGGCATGAAATCCTGTCATAGAAACTTTCCCTCCAGAAATTCACTTGTTTTGTTATGGTATCAGCCTACCTTGTAGAAGTTGCCCTGAAATGTACCCACTTTGTATTGTTTTAAATAACAATCCAGTAGCACTTAAATTGATATTCATTTCCATCCCCACCCCCAAATCAATTTATTGCATATCTGTTATTTGCAAGACTCTGCTCTAGGTACTCTACATATTTTGTAAATCGTTGCTTACTGTTGCTGAGAGGAGAAAAAGGCAACCCAAGGGAAGCATTGTGGTACAGAAGAAAGTACTTGGGCTATAGCTGCATCGATCCTCAATCATCTTTATGATTTTGGATAAATTACCTAATCTCTGATTCTCATTGATTTCCTTTGTAAAATAAGGATCATGATAGCTGTATCATAGAAAATAATATGAGAATATAAGTGAAAATGCTGAGAAGAGTGACTTGGTTATTATTAGTTGCCTTCTTTCCTTCCTTTAGATATATTTCATTTTCAAGTTTCAACCTCCCTGGCTCATCTAACAAAGTCAAATGTGTTAATAAAAAATACCTATTTATCCTCACAGCACTATATAACAAGAAGCAGATCCCTGAGCCTGGATCATTATATAGTGGAGGTTGAGTCAAAGACTCCCCCTAGGTCATCAGTTGATTAGTGACAGGGACGGAACTGCTGCTGTCACTGGTCTGGTCGGTGGTCTGGGTGGAATATTCTTTGCATTATGCAAACAAATGGAGTATGCTAGATATGAGCATGAACTCTGGAGCCACATTGCCAGGTTTTAATCCTGGCACTGTTCCTTACTAGCAATATGACCTTGTGTAAACACTTTAAGCAATAACAATAATAGTATCTACCTTATAGGGTTGTAAGACTAAATGCATCTGATATATATAAAGTTCTTAAAGTAGTCCCTAACCTGTAATCCCTACTATATATTTTAGGGTATTTATTATTTTTTTTAGTGGTAGTAACAGTAGTAACAGCAGAAGTAGAAATACATATTATCTTAGTAGCATCTCTTTGACGATGGTAGAAGATGGGAGATAAAGAAATGCAGAGTCTAGAATCTAATATTAAATTTATTTTAACAAGGAGATTCTATTTTTAGGTCTTGCCTGAAACAAGATTAGCTTGTATCATGCCACATTGTTTAACTTTTTTATTACTCTTATAACTTTTTTGTGAATTTTTCAGAATTTTCTATCTATAGGATGATGTCATCTGCAAATAGGGAATTTTACTTCTTTCTTACTAATTTAGATGACTTATTCTTTTTGTTTCCTAATTTCTCCAGCTAGAACTTCTAGTATAATACAATGTTGAATAGTAATGGTAAGCATCCTAGTCTTGTCCCTGATATTAGAGGAAAAGCTTTCATTGTTTCACCACTGAGTAGGATATTAGCTGTGTATTTTTTTATATATGCCTTTTATTATGTTAAGATGTTTCCTTGTATTCCTAGTTTTTTTAGTGTTTTTATCAAGAAAGGATGCTAAAATTTGTAAAATGCCTTTTCTGTGTCAATTGAGATGATCATGTGCTTTTTGCTTTGTACTATTAATGTGGCATATGACATTAATTGATATTCTTATGTTGAACCACCCTTGTACACCTAGAATAAATTCCACTTGATCATGGTGTATAATTATTTTAATATTCTGTTAATTTGGTTTGCTCATTTTTTTTTTGAGAAATTTCGCATCCATATTCATAAAAAATTTTGGTCTTGTAGTTTTCTTGTGGTATCTTTTTTTTTAATTTAAAGATTTATTTATTTATTTATTTCTCTCCCCTTCTCCCCCCACCCCGGTTGTCTGTTCTCGTGTCAATTTGCTGCGTCTTCTTTGTCTGCTTCTATTGTCAGCGGTACGGGAATCTGTGTTTCTTTTTGTTGCATCATCTTGTTGTGTCAGCTCTCCATGTATGCAGCGCCATTCCTGGGCAGGCTGAACTTTCTTTCGCGCTGGGCAGCTCTCCTTACGGGGCGCACTCCTTGCATATGGGGCTCCCCTATGCGGGGGACACCCCTGCGTGGCAGGCACTCCTTGCGCGCATCAGCACTGTGCATGGGCCAGCTCCACACGAGTCAAGTAGGCCCGGGGTTTGAACCACGGACCTTCCATGTGGTAGACGGACGCCCTAACCACTGGGCCAAGTGCGCCGCCCTTCTTGTGGTATCTTAATCTGACTTTGCTATGTGAATGATTTTGGTATCATGGAATAAGTTAGGAAGTGTTCCCTCCTCAAATTTTTGAAAGCGTTTTATTTTAGCAGGATTGGTGTTAATTCTTCTTGGAATGTTTGGTAAGATTCACCAATGAGACCGTCTGGTCCTGGACTTCTCTTTCTTGGGAGGTTTTTGAAACCTTCTGTTTCTTCTTGAGTCACTATAGGTACTTTGTGTATTTCTAGGAATTTGTCCATTTCATCTAGTTTATCTAATTTGTTGTGTATAGTTGTTCATAGTATTCTCTTATGATCCTTTTATATTTCTGTGAGATCAGAAGAAATGTCCCCTTTTCATTTCTGATTGTAGTTTTTGCATCTTTTTTTTCTCTTTGTCATTCTAGCTATAGGTTGGTTGATCTTATTGCTCTTTTCGGAGAACCAACTTTTTGTTTTGTTGATTCTCTCCTTGTTTCTTTGTGTTAATAGACTTTTTATTTAGAAATATGGTCAAACTTAAAAAAGGATAATTATAAAAATAATACAAACCCCGAAGAGAGAATTTCATCATACACTCATTCCCCCAGATTCCCAGATCCACCAATTTATTTTTTGCCATGTTTGTTGTATTTTTTTGTTAATCCATCTGTCCATCTGTCTCTCAGTCCATTTTCTGAACACTTGAGTGTAGGGCATATACATTATGTGCTCCTTGAGCACTCATTACTGCCATAAATATTTACTAAGAACAGTGGCGCTCACTTATGTATTAGTCATTCAAAGGGGTGCTGATGTAAAAGTACCAAAGCTCTGTTGGCTTTTATAAGGGGTATTTATTTGGGGTAGAAGATTACAGTTACCAAGCCCTAAAGAGTCCAACTCAGGGTACCAAAAGAGGCACTTTCTCACCCAAAGTCTGCTGCTGCTTTTTGACACAAGAAGGCGGGTGATGTCTGTGAGGGTTCCGAGGTCCTACATTCTTCCCATCTCAGCTGTAGGCTGGCTTAAGGCTTGTCACTCTCCCCAGGTCTTGTTTCTTTCCAGGCTCAGCTGCTCTGGTCTCTCCACTAGGAGACCTAGTGGTCTCTCCACTAGGTCAGCTGTAGACACAGTCTCATCTCTCTTCCTGGGGCCACTGCTGTGTCTAATGAACTGTCTCTCTTTCTCTGTGTTGGTCTTCTATGTGTGTTTATGTCTGTGAGAGTGTCTGCCCACCAAGGGAGCGGGGACTCAACTTCCTACTGACTTGTCTGAATCAAAGCCCCAGGCTTAATTTAGTCATTCGAAAGTGAAACCTCTGAATCTAACACAATCTATTATGCCCAGAGGAATAGACCAGTTTACAAATATAATCCAATATCTATTTTTGGAATTTATAAATAATATCAAACTTCTCAACTTTTGTAACCACCTTAAATGCAAGGATGAAGTTTAAGTAATTTAGCACTGATAGAAAGCTTATAGTCTATATTTCAGTTTTTTCTTATGTCCCAATAATGTCCCTTTGAGCCTTTTCTTCTTCCTTACTGAATCCTATCCAGGATCACGTGTTGCATTTAATTGTCAGTCTCTTTAGTTCAGGGGTTCTTAACCTTTTTTTGTTCCATGGACCCCTTTGCCACTCAGGTGAAATGAATACTACTGTAAATTATTTATTGCATACATTCGTAAGTGAAGGAAATGCTATATTTCAGTTAGAGGTCAGAGAAAATAAACATAATAAGTTGATTTTTTTCAATTCAGGCTCACAGACCCCCTATCCATGGACCCCTGGTTAAGAACTTCTGCTTTAGTTGCTCTTTTTTTTTAATTGTAGGAGCATATATACAAATAAACTTTCCCATCTCACCCACTCGCAGACATAACATTCCATAGGGTTAATCACATTCGTAGTATTGCAGTACCTTCACCACCTTCCATTACTAAAACTTTCCCATTTCCCCAAACAGAAACCCTAAACCCATTATGCATTAACTCCCCGCCCTGACACACACATACCTCTGGTAAGCTGTACTCTAATTTCTGTTTCTGTGAGTTTGCATATTCTCTGATGTTTTCTTTGTAGTTACCATATGACTTAAATTAACAACCTAAATCTATAACAATCTTGTTTGTTTTGAAACCAACTTAGTTTCAGTAGTATACACAATCTATGTTCCTCTACCCCCACATCCCTACATCTTTATGTAGTTCTTATCACAGATTACATAGTTATTCACTCTAAGTCTCAAATCACTGATTTATCATTACATTTTTTTCCCACTGAGACCTGTTTTTATTGTGTATACACCTGACTCAGCCAGCACGAACACACATGGCCCTCTGACCACAGACAACCCTGCAGGGCAAAGCCCTTGGCCACAAGGAGACCCACAAGCCCTGCTGGCACCTGTAGGGCACACGTGGGGCCAGTTGAAGACCAACATCATGGGCAGGTGGGGAATGTCCCCAGCGGGGGATGGACCTGGAACGGGGATTCATAGATGACTAGTCTGCACAGACATGAGGTGGGTTGGGGCATGACCCTGCCAGGCAGAGGGGCTCAGGGGGCACCTCTGGGAACAACCTGCCCACCTGGGAACCTGTGCTCTCAGAGGCCAGCCTGGGGCCCACAGATAGCACCCCACTTTCCTCAACTGGGGGAGGGCACTATTCCACCTGCCAGGGGGGTGCCACAAGGACACCCCCTCCATCCCAGCACAAATTCCCAGTTTGCCAGTCAGTGAGCTCATCCCGCTGGGGATGAACGTTGAGTGACACCAGGCCACTAAGGACTGTAGCTTCCCAGGCAGGTGTGCCCTCCTCCCCTGCCCTGGGGTCATGTGGGAACTGAGGACCCCAGCCAGTGATCAGAGGGGAAAAGGGGCTACTGGCTTCCCTGGTGGGAGAATGGGTACTCAGGAGTGCCTGATGGCCCCAAAGCTACAGCCTGCTGTGGTCATAAGAGCATGGCAGTGCTGCACTGACTACTCACTCGGAAGCTCTGGAAATCCCCAGAAATCCCCTTTCCCAGCCATGTGCCTAGACACACCTTATGGCCAGAAGGCCTGACTCGTACCCCCCTCAGAGCCCACCCAGGCACCAGGCAGGTGGTCCTGGGCAGGGTGTAGCCACTCCAGAGCTAGCCTGCCTCCCTGAGCTAGCTCGCCTCCCCACACTGCAGCATGCCCTCGGGGGACCTGCAGCCCCATCCATGTCCCACACACTGCAGGCCCTAGCCAAGATCCTCGGAGCAGAATCCAGCTCTGGTCCTGCTTCCCCATCTGCCGTAGGCAGAAGCCTGCAGATAAGTATGCTTTTCTGGACAGAGAGAGAAGTTTGTCTTAGAGAAATAACAAAGCACCGAAAGGGAGGAAACAGAGCAGACCCTAGCCCCAAGGAATGGTAGCCTAGGAGCTGGCAGGAAGAGTTCCAGCCTTCTAGGCAAGCTGTTGACACCAGGGCCATGCTGCATCGATGTGATGCACAGTGCACTGCACCATCTGCTCGATGCCCTCCTTCACTCCTTGCCTGGTGAGGGGGATCAGGCCTGGGTCAGGCAGTCCTGCTTCTGGATCTTGGAGGCATGGTCACTAAAGGCAGTCTTGATCTTGGGGCTGGAGAGGCAAGTCTCAATGTCCTGTTTCTTGGCCAGCATCAGGGTAGGGACACCCTCCTGTGCCTCATTGGTGACCATCTTCTTAAACGCTCCATTGGACTCAGCCAGCCTTTCCTCGTCATTGGAGCCCATGACATAGATGATGCCACAGCACTCAGCATAGTACTTGTTCCACAGAGACTGCAGCTTATCCTGTGCCCCTAGGTTCCACAACATGAGGAAGGCTCTCCCCGCTTTGTCCATAGTGCCAATATTTAGGCGCACAGTGGTCGTGATCTTGGATAAACTCATCCTTTATAGTTCTTGTGAAATCACATTCTTGACTCCTCCAGGAAGGCCGTCTTCCTAGCATTGTCCAGGCCCAGGATGAGGATGCAGTACTTGTCCTTCTAAAATGTACTTGTACAGGCCTGACAGCAGCGTGTACATTGGTGGGGCTTTGAAGCTGACACAGCCGTGCCTGAACTCACGAGCACGGGCACATCGTTGGAGTAAGGGTAGAGCCATGCAGAGCCATGTCCCGGCAGACCCTGCCTGATTTCATTTTAAGCATTTACCTTTTTGATAGCATAGAGTAAAAAGTAGAGTTACAAACCAAAAATGCAATATTATTGGCATTTATATTTACCCATGTCATTAGCATCATTAGAGATCTTTATTTCTTCATGTGGCTTTGATCTGTTGTCTGTTATCATTTCCTTTTAACTTGTAGGATGCTATCATCTCTTTTATAGTTGCTGTAGTGGTAACAAACCTCCTTCAGCTTTTAAAAATCTGGGATGTCTTAATCTCTCCCTCATTTTTGAAAGACACTTCTGCTGGATATAGAACTCTTGGGTGGCAACTTGTTGCTTTTAGCACTTAAAATATGTCATCCCCCTGCCTTCTTGCTTCTATGGTTTCTAGTGCAAAGTCAGCAGTTAATCTTATTGAGGCTCCCTTTGTACATGACACTTTGTCTCTGTCTTGTGGCTTTCAAAATTCTCTCCTTTTTTTGGCATTTGATAGTCTAATTATAATATGCTACAGCATGGATCTATTTGGGTTTACCCTGCTGTAAGTTTATTAAGCAGCTTGGATGTGTATATTCATAGCTTTCGTTAAATTTGTTAAGGTTTCAGCCATTATTTCCTTGAATATTCTCTCTGCCACTCTCTCTTCTCATTCTCTCTCCTCTTTTCTTCGTAATGTGTATATTGATATGTTTTATGATGTCTGTGGTGATTTAAAGCTGTGTGCCCCCAAGAAAAACGTCATTTTAAATTTAATCCATTCCCGTGGGTGTGCACCCATTTTTAAGAACATTTTGATGTGGTTATTTGAGTTAAGGTGTGTCCCACCTCAATTAGGAGGCTCTCCTGTAGGATTTATCCATGTAGTGAGTTTATAGAATAGTTCCAGGCCAAAGTGTAGGGGGCTCCCTGATCCTTGCTGCACATGCATCTTGTCTGGGAACACACATGTGGCCTAGGAATTCCCCTGTTCACAAATGTCCCCTCTCCACTAGGAAACAGTTTCCTCAAGGATCCTGGGCACTGTATTGTGTCTCCTACAGCCAGTAATCCCTTACCCTAGGAAGCATAACTTGAATGCTTTTCCACCGTATTTTGTAGAATTTCTCTCTGAGCTGCCTTCTAACATAAGGCGAGTTCTGGTATGGCAAGTCCCTCAGACTACCACCAGACAGATTGGGCCAGGTATACATACACCTAGTATGTACGCAAAGGCTGCACTTCTCCTTCTGAACCTGACACCAGGATCTGCACTGGAAGTACAGGCCAGTTCTGTGCTGAACCAGTGAGAGGTGAAGGAGGAGTCAGCCAGGACACCAAGAGATCCTACTAATTTTAGTAGCCTTTTCCTAGATTCAGTGCTTTCCTGGATTCTGCTGCTGTTGGGTGAGGTGTTCTGTATATATTAGGTCTAGTTGGTTTATAGTATCATTCATATCTTCTGTTTTCTTATGGATCATCTTTCTAGACATTCTATTCATTATTGAAAATGGTGGCGTAGTATATTGAAGTATCTTTGTAAAACCATATATTTCTCTCTACCACCTATTTCTGCCTTCATATCTATCAATATTTGCTTCACATATTTTGGAGCTATGCAGTTAGGTGCATAGATAAATATAACTTTATTCTTCTTCTTGAATTGACCCCCTTATCAGTATATTGTGACTTTCTTTATCCTCATAACATTTTTTCACTTAAAGTCTGTTTTTATCTAATATTAGTTTAGCTACCCCAGTTCTTCTTGGTTACTATTTCCATGGTATGTTTTTTTTTCTATTCTTTTACTTTCAGCCTGCTTGTGTCTTGAATTTAAGGTGAGTCACTTGTAAATACCATGTAGTTGGATCATGCTTTCCTATCCATTCTGCCAGTCTCTGCCTTTTGACTGGAGAGTTCAATCCATTTACATTTAAAGGAACTACTGATAATGCAGTCCTTTCTTCAGTTTTGTTATTTTGTCTTTTTAAGTCATACCTTTTTTTGGTCTCTAAATTCCTCCATTAATGCTTGCTTTTACATATATTTGATTTTTCTGTTGTACCATTTTGAATCCTTTCTCATGTCTTCTGTATATATTTTTCAAGTATTTTCTTTGTGGTTACCATAGGGCTTAAATTTAACATCCTAAAACTATAGCACTTACATTTCATCTGATACCAATTTAATTTCAGTAACATATACAAACTCTGTTTCTATACCCTTCTTTCCCCCACCTTTTTGTTGAACATTTTACTAATTATATCTGTACACATGGTATATCCAAAACCATAGGTTTACTGTTACTTTTTATGCATTTTCATTTTAGAACCTGTACAAAATAAAAGTGGAGTTACATATGAAAAACTATAATATGGTTGTACTAACATTTATAGTTAACCAAATGGTTACCTTTACCATAGGTCTTTATTTCTTTATGCTGCTTTAATCCACTATTTACTGCCCTTTTCTTTCAGTCTGAAGAATTCCCTTTAACACTGCTTGTAAGATAAATTCTAGAGGTGATAGACTCCTTCAGCTTTTGTTTATCTGGGAATGTCTTAATCTCTCTTATTTTTAAAAGATGGTCTTGCTGTATAAAAGTCTTGGTTAGCAATTGTTTTCTCACAGCACCTTAAATATGTTGTTCCATGGCCTTCTTGCTTCCATGATTTCTGGTGAGAAATTGGAACTTAATGTTATCAGCACTCTCTTGTACATAACACAGTGGTTTTCTCTTGCAACTTTCAGAATTCTCTCCTTATCCTTGGCATTTGACAGTTTGACTGTTAAGTGTCTGGGTTTTGTTCTCTGGGTTTATCCTGTTTGGGGAATCAGTGGGTCTCTTGAATGTGTATATTCATGTCTTTCTTTAAATTTGGGAAGTTTTTGCAATTATTTCTTTGAAAATTCCTTCTGCCCTGTCTCTTTTCCTTTTCCTTCTGTAATTCCCATAATTTATAAATTGGTGTAGCAGTTTGATATGGTTATGAACTCCAAAAATAGATATGGATTATGTTTGTAATCTGGTCTGTACCTGGGCATGACTGAGTTATGATTAGGGCTTTGATTGGGCCACGTATTTAGGGTATTGAGTCCCCATCCCTTTTTGGGTGGGGACTCACAGATAAAAGGCATGGCAAAGGACAGAGTTGGAGGGTTCTTAATGTTGGAATTTTGATGTTGGAGTTTGATGCTGAAGTCTTAAGCTGGAGCCCTGGGGAAAGAGACAGAGCCATTCACCTGATAGTCTACAGCTGACCTTGTGGACAAAACAGGAGCTGAGCCCAGAGGAACCCAGGAAGCCTGAACCCTTGCAGACATTGGCAGACATCTTTGTCCAATATGTGAAAATAGACTTTGGTGAGGGAAGGAACATGCTTTATGGCCTATGGCCTATGGCCTATCTGTAAGCGCCTACCCCAGATAAATACCCTTTATAAAAACCAACACATTTCTGGTATTTTGCATCAGTACCCCTTTGGCTGACTAATACAATTGGTATGCTTGAAGGTTATCTCACAGGTCTCTTAAGCTCCATTAACTTCCTTTCATTCTTCTTTTTTTCTGCTTCTTAGCCTGAATTATTTCAGTTGTCTTATCTTCAAGTTCATTGATTCTGTCTTCTGCCAGCTCAAATCTGCTGTTGAAAGCCTCTAGGGTATTTTTCATTTCAGTTGTTGTTGTCTTCAGGTATTTCTGTTGGGTTCCTTTTTTTTTTTTTTTTTTTTAAATTAAAGTGTATCATACATACATGAACACACATAAACAATAAGTATATAGTAAAGATTGCAAACTTACAAAATAAACAACATAACAACACACAGGAGTCTCATACATCAGCCCTCCACCAATTCATTGCATTGGTGTGAAACATTTGTTACAAACTATGCAAGAGTATCGTCAAAATATTACTACCAACTATATTCCTTATCTTACATTTGGTGTATTTTTCCCCAAACCCATACTGTTTTTTTTTTAATATACTTTTGTTACAGATGTTGTGAACTTGCAAAACAATCATACAGATGTGCAGATTTCCCATACAACTCCACACCCTGGTGGAACATTTGTTACAGATTATGAGATAATATCATCAGACTATTACCACCAGTCATGGTCCATAGCATACATTTGACACACTTTTTCCATACACCTCCATTATCAACACAGTACAGCTTGGCATTGATGCAAGAATATTATAGTATTGCTGTTAACCACAGTCTATAGATCACACCAATTGTAGTTTTCCCATGTTTCTCCATATTCCCATCACCCTGCAGTAGTGAGGTACATCTGCTCTAGCTCACAGAAGGACTCTCTTGCATTTGTACCCTTAACCACAATTCTCAACCGCCTCTAGGTTCACTGTGTTATTCAGTCCCTAGATTATTATTTAGCTTTCTCTCTATTGACATTTACTTTCCCAGACTACCTTTTTTAGTCACAATCCCATTTATAAACCAGTTACTATTCACTATAATGTGTTACTATCAACTCTATCCATCTCCACACTTTTACAGTCTAGTTAATTGAAATTTCTACTTACATTAAGCATCCATAGTTCTTCTCAACCCTCCTCTTATCTCCTTATAGCCTATACTCTAGGTTTTAATTCCATGTGTTTATTATTTGTATTTAGTTCATATTAATGAGACCATGCAATATTTCTCCTTTTGTATCTGGCTTACTATGCTTAGTATAATGTCTTCAAGACTCATCCATGTTATCACATATGTTCCAATTTCATTTCTTCTTATTGCAGCATAGTATTCCATCGTATGTATATACCACATTTTGTTTATTTTTCATTGGTGGATGGACACTTGGGTTGCATTTCCATCTTTTGGCAATTGTGAACAACGCCGCTATGAACATTGGTGTGCAGATGTCTGTTCATGTCATAGTTTTTAGTTTTTCTGGATATATTCCTAGTAGAGGAATTGCTGGATCGTATGGCAGTTCTATATTTAGCTTCCTGAGGAACTGCCAAACTGTCTTCCACAGAGGCTGCACCATTTTACAATCCCACAACCAGTAGTGAAGGAGTGTTCCTTTTTCTACACCTCCTCTCCAGCACTTACTGTTGTCTGTTTTTTTATAATGTCCATTCTATGTGGTGTTAGATGATATCTTGATTTACGTTCCCCTAATAGCTAGTGATATGAAACATTTTTCATGTGCTTTTTGGCCATTTGTATTTCCTCTTTGGAGAAATGTCTATTTAAATCTTTGGCCCATTTTTAAATTGGATTGCTTACTCTTTTATTGTTGAGCTGTATGATCTCTTTATATAGAATGGAAATCAAACCCTTATTGGATAAGTGGTTTCCTAATATTTTCTCCCATCAACTGGGCTGCCTTTTTACCTTCTTTGATGAAGTCCTTTGAATCACAGAAATGTTTAAGTGTGAGGAGGTCCTATTTATCCATGTTTTCTTTTGTTGCTCGTGCTTTTGGTATAAGGTTTAAGAATCCACCACCTACCACCAGGTCTTGAAGATGTTTCCCTACATTTTCTTCTAGGAACTTTATTGTACTTCCTTTTATATTTAGGCCTTTGATCCATTTTGAGTTAATTTTTGTATAAAGTGTGGGGTAGGTGTCTTCTTTCTTTCTTTTGGCTATGAATATCCAGTTCTCCCAGTACCATTTGCTGAATAAACTGTTCTGCCCCGACTGGGAGGGTTTGACAGGCTTGTCAAAGATCACTTGGCTGTAAATGTGAGGATCTGTTTCTGAACCATCAGTTCAGTTCCATTGGTCTATGTGTCTATCTTTATGCCATACCAAGCTGTTTTTACCACTGGAGCTAGATAATATGATTTAAAGTCTGGAAGTGAGAGTCGTCCAACTTCACTTTTCCTTTTTAAGATGTTTCTACCTTACAATTCCCGATAAATTTGATAATTGTGTTTTCCATTTGTTTACAAAATGCTGGTGGAATTTTTATTGGGATAGCATTGAATATGTATATCAATTTCGGTAGAATTGACATCTTAGTGATATTTAGTCTTCCAATCCATGAGCATGGAATGTTCTTCCAATTATTTAGGTCTTTTTTGGTTTCTTTTAGCAATGCATTATAGTTTTGTGAATACAGGTGCTTTGCATTCTTCGTTAAGTCTACTCCTAAATATAAAATTCTTTAATTGCTTTTGTAAATGGAATTTTTTTCCTGATTCCTCCTCAGATTGTTGTTTATTATCAGTGTATAGAAACACCACTCATTTTTGCGTATTGATCTTGTATCCTGATGTTCTACTGAAATCATTTATTAGATCTAGCAGCTTTGTTGTAGATTTTTCAGGATTTTCTAGATATACAATCATATCATCTGTAAACAGTGAAAGTTTTAATTCTTCCTTTCCAATTTGGGTGCCTTTTATTTCTTTTTCTTGCTTGATTGCTCTAGCTAGAACCTCTAGTACTATATTGAACAACAGTGGTGACAGTGGGCATCCTTGTCTTCTCCCTCATCTCAACGGGAAAGCTTTTAGTTTTTCATCATTGAGTACAATGTTAGCTGTGGGTTTTTCATTTATGGCCTTTATCATGTTAAGAAAGTTTCCTTCAATTCCTATATTGTGTAGTATTTTTATCAAGGAAGGATGCTGTATTTTTGTCAAATGCCTTTTTTGCGTCAATCAATAAGATCATGTGATTTTTCTTCTTTGATTTATTAATGTGGTGTATTATGCTGATTGATTTTCTTGTGTTGAACCAGCCTTGCATGCCCAGTATAAAACCCACTTGATCATGATGGATAATTCTTTTAATGTGTTGTTGGATTCAATTAGCAAGTATTTTAATGAGGATTTTTGCATCTGTATTCATCAGAGAAATGGGTCTGTCATTTTCTTTTTTCATAATATCTTTATCTGGCTTTGGTATTAGGGTGATATTGGCTTCATAGAATGTGTTTAGTAGTGTTCCTTCTTGTTGAATTTTTTGGAAGAGATTGAGTAAGATTGGTATTAAATCTTCTCTTAATATCTTGGTAGAACTTACCTGTGAAACCATCTGGTCCTGGGCCTTTCATTTTGGGGAGCTGTTCGATGACTGTTTCAATCTCTTTTCTTATGATTGGTTTTTTGAGGTCTTCTATTTCTTCTAGTGTCAATGTAGGTGATTTGTACATTCCTAGGAATTTTTCCATGTCTTCTACCTTGTCTAGTTTTTTTGGCATAAAGGTGTTCATAGTATCCTCTTAATGATCTCCCTTATTTCTGTGGGGTCAGTAGTAAGGTTCCCCTTTTAATTTTTTATTTCATTTATTTGTGCCTTCTCTCTTTTTTCCTTAGTCAGTCTAGCTAAGGGTTTGTTGATTTTGTTAATCTTCTTAAAGAACCAACATTTGGTTTTATTAATTTTCTCTCTTTTTTTGCTCTCAATTTCATTTATTTCTGCTCTTATCTTTGTTATTTCATTCCTTCTGCTTGCTTTAGGATTAGCTTATTGTTCTTTTTCTAGTTCCTCCAGCTGTGTAGTTAGGTCATTGATTTTAGCTCTTCTTTTTTAATGTAAGCATTGAGGGCTATAAATTTTCCTCTCAACACTGCCTTTGCAGCATACCATAGGTTCTGATATGTTGTATTCTCATTGTCATTTGTCTTGAGATACTTATTGATTTCTCTTGAAATTTATTTGACCCACTGATTATTTAAGAGTATGTTGTTTAATCACCATATATATATGTGGATTTTCCCTTTATTTGCCACTTGTTGATTTCCAGCTTTACTCCATTATGATCAGAGAAAGTGCTTTGTATAATTTCAATTTCGTTGAATTTATTGAGATCTACTTTGTTTCCCAACATATGGTCTATCCTGGAGAAAGATCCATGAGTACTTGAAAAGAATGTATATCCTGCTGTTTGGGGGTGCAATGTTCTGTATATATCTATTAGGTTTAGTCCATTTATCTTACTATTCAGGCGCTGTTTCTTTATTGATCCCCTGCCCAGATGTTCTATTCAATGCTGAGAGTAGTGTATTGAAGTCTCCAACTATTATTCTAGAGATTTCTATTTCTCCCTTCAGTTTTACCAGTGTTTGCCTCATGTATCTTGGGGCATTTTGGTTAGGTACATATATATTTATGACTGTTATTTCTTCCTGATGAGTCATCCCTTTAATTAATATGTAATATCCTTCCTTGTCTTTAGTAACAGTTTTGTGTTTAAAGTCTGTATCATCCAAGATAAGTATAATTACCTGAGCTTTTTTTTTTGTTACTGCATGCATGGAATATCTTTCTCCAACCTTTAACTTCTAATTTATTGGTAACCTTGGGTCTAAGGTGGGTCTCTTGCAGACAACATGTAGATGGCTTATATTTTCTTATCCATGCTGCCAGTCTATGTCTTTTGATTGGGGAGTTTAATCCATTAAAATTCAATCTTAATACTGTCAAGGCTGTTCTTATTTCATCCATTTTGATCTTTGCATTTTGTCTATCGTTTTATTTTTGATGCTTTTAGTCACTGATACTGATAAAGTTGTCATTTCTAGACTCTTCCAGGCCTCTCTCTCCTGTCTTTTCTTTTCAGGCTGTAACATTCCCTTTAGTATATCTTGCAAAGCTCGTCTTTTTGTTATAAACTCCATGTTTCTGTTTATCTATAAACTTAATCTCACCCTCTTTTTAAAAAGATATATTTCCTGGGTATAAAATCCTTGGCTGGCAGTTTTTCTACTTCTGTATCTAAATATAGCATACCACTGCCTTCTTGCCTCCATGGTTTCTGATGAGAAATCGGCACTTAATCTTATTGGGTATCCCTTATATATGATGCATTACTTCTCTCTAGCTGCTCTTAGAATTCTCTCTTTGCCTCTGGCATTTGACATTCTGATTAGTATGTGTCTCAGAGTTGGACTGTTTGTATTTTTTCGGATGGGAGTACGTTGTGCTTTGTGGACATGGATATCTATGTCCTTCACTAGGGTTGGGAAATTTTCCACCATTATTTCTACACATATTCTTTCTGCACCTTTTCCCTTCTCTTCTTCTGGAACACCCATGACATGTATGTTTGCACATCTCCTGCTGTCATTTAGTTCCCAGAGACCTTATTCAATTTTTTCCATTCTTTTCTTCATCTATTCTTTTGTTTGTTCATTTTTGGAGGCCATGTCTTTGAGTGTGCCAGTCCTTTCTTCTGCTTTCTCAAATCTGCTGTTATATGCCTTCAGTGTATTTTTAATTTAATTTATTGCACCTTTCCTTCCCATAAAATCTGCTGTTTTTCTATGTATGCTTTCAAATTATTCTTTGTGCTCCCCATATGTCTTCTTAATAATCTTAATCTCTTTGGCCATCTCATTGAATTGATGAAGGAGATTTGTTTGAACATCTAAGATTAGTTGTCTCAACTCCTTTATGTTATCTTCAGGCTTATCTTCTTCCTTTAATTGGGCCATCTCTTCTGTTTCTTAGTATGGATTATAATTTTTGGTTGGTGTTTCCGCATCTGGCTTTCTAGATGTACTTATTGTGGGTGCAGTTTCTCCCTTTAGTTTAGGGATTTCTTATCTTTTCTCCCTTGCTGATTGTATAGTAGGAGCCAAGGATATAGTTGGTACTGTAAGCTATGGAGGCTGAAACTTGCCCACGTTACCCCAGGAAGTGATAAAGCTTCTCCCACTTTTCTCCTCTGTCAGGGGTAGGGCCAGAGCTGTAACTGTATATAATAATATACAACTGTATATAAGTTGGACACAAGACTGTCTATAGTCACCTGAGACACTGATGAAGCTTCACACCCCTTCCTCCCCTACCTTAGGCAGAAATGGGGCTATAATTTTGGTCAGCAGTCTATGCTGTGTGGGTCCAAAATGACCACAGTTGCTCAGGTAAACTGTTGTATCACCAGACCCTCTCCCTGCCGGGAGTGGGAATGGACCCTTTGGAGTGCCTGACAATCTAATCTCTGTGGGCCAAATATGCCTGCAGTTGTCCTTAGAGGCTTAGGGAGTACTATCCCTTCTGTCCTTTAGAGGGTGGGAACAGAACCACAGATGCTCAACAGTTCAGTCCTATAGACTGAAAGTACCCCCTGTTGCTGGGAGGGCCTGAGGAAGCACCAGCTCCCTCCTACCCTATTGAGTGGTGGGGGTGGTTCTGTGGGTGCTCAACAGTTCAGTCCCTTTAGGCCGAGAATACCTGCTGTTGCTTGGAAAGGATGAGGAAACACCAGCCCCCTTCTATCCCCTTAAGGCATGAGGTTGGATCCACAGGCACCCGACAGTTCAGTCCCTGTTGGCTGAAAGTACCCACCATTGTCCAGAGGGGCTGTGGAGACACCAGATCCCCCCTATCCTGTTGGGGGTGGGGGTGGATTCATAGGCATCCAGTAGTCCAGTCCATGCAGGCTGAAGGTCTGCTGTTGCCCAAAAAGGCTGTGGAAAGACCAGGCTGTGTGGGCCAAAAGCACCTGCAGTTACCCAAAGAGGCTGGGCAAACACAGTCCATCTCTTGTCCTATTTGGGGATGGGGGTGGAGCCACAGGTGCCCAACAGTCAGACTTGTGCCGGAGGTGGGACTGGGATTTAGGCTAGACCTGCAGTCCCACCTGGGTCCTTATAAGCACTATGATTTTCAGTCAGCGTTGCTTCCCCTCCTGCCCGGGGCGGAGTCAGAATGATGGCCACCCGCTTCCCTATGCCCTGACAGGCTCAAAGTTGAGTTGTTCCTAGGATTCTACTTCAGCCCGCTGAATCCACTCATCAGTAGCTGAAGTCGGTGCCACACCGTGTTTTCTTCCTGTTTCTTTTGGGGGAAATGGAACTTCAGCCACTGAACAGCTCCCGAGGCGGCTTGCATGCCACGGGCACTAACCTCTGCGGCATGGAGGGCTCTACTCATGATTCCTCTGTGCAGATGGGCAGTCTCCTCCTTCCACCCTCAAGGATGTTGTAGGATACTCCTCTGGTCTCCTGGTCCTCCAAGAGGTGTTTTAGGTAGCTCTGGGTGACCACCAACTGCCCTGTTTCATGAGCTAACTCCAGGAGCTCCTTACTCTGACACCATCTTGGCTCTACCCCCTTTGTTTGGTTCCTTTTTAAAAGTTCTATCTTTTTATTAAGATTCTTATATTGTTCATGATAATTTTCCTGAAATCTTTAAGTTCTTTCTCTGTGTTTTTGTTTTTCTCTTTGAGCATACCGAAGATCATTTTTTTAAGTCTTTGTCCAGTAAGTCTGGTATTCTTTGTTGATGGATTCTGAATTTTTATGTTGTCCCTCTGGGTGGACCATCATTTCCTGTTTCTTTGTCTTGTAATCACTTGTTGAACACAGAACATTTTAATATTTTAATGTGTTAAATCTGGGCTTTAGTCTCTGAACTTTCTTTTCCTTAAGTTTATATCTACCTAGTTATACAACAACAATTTCCTTGAGTGCCAAGGGCTGACAAAAACAAGCCAAAGCAAAGAAACACCTTTTACAGTCTTTGCTCATTGGCTCTGCTTTGGTTGGTGCTGTCCTTCAGAGTTCAGCCCTCCTCTCAAGAAGATCAGCTTGAGGTAAAAGTGCAGTAGGGATCCTTTCCCTCTTTCCTGAGCTTGCCTCTTATCTAGGGTTTGTGCTCACTCATGGCCTTAGGAATTTCCCAGTTTACAGGAATCCAGATTTCCCCACTAATCCATCCTAGGAGCCATATTGACTGTCTTAAAGCCAGTAATTATTTGCCCCAGGCCTCTTTGACTTATACTGCTTTCACAGCATGCAAATTGTCAAGTTCGGGGAGGTGGACCCAGAGAGGAGTTTCCTGGCTTCATCTTTCAGGCTGCCCCCTGATAGACTGGCCCTGACCTACAGGCACCCTGGTGTGTTTGTAGGGATTACTCTACTCCCTCCAGAACTGGGCCAGAGACCAACAATATGAGTGCAGACTGGCTTCTTACCTTGCTGGGAATGGGGTGGAGGAGGAACCAGCAAGGGTGCCAGGAACTTCTCATAGCATTTTTAAAGCTGAATTTTCTTGATTTGGCACTTGTCCAGTTACTGCAGCCATTTTACTGTTTTTCTGGAGTTTTGAGGAAAGTGGCTATACCAGTTTTTGCTAGTTTTTCAAAGATTCTCTGGGAGAATGTCACCCTTGAGCATCTTGGTCACTTCAGCTGTAGTTTTCAGTGTTAATATCTGTGTGGTTGACTGTGGGTTGGGTGGTATTAAAGTTTTTAATTTGCTTTATGACTTAATACATAGGGAAACGGACTTGGCCCAGTGGTTACGGCGTCCGTCTACCACATGGGAGGTCCGCGGTTCAAACCCTGGGCCTCCTTGACCCGTGTGGAGCTGGCCATGCGCAGTGCTGATGCACACAAGGAGTGCGGTGGCACGCAGGGGTGTCCCCGTGCTGGGGAGCCCCACGCGCAAGGAGTGCGCCCGTAGGGAGAGCCGCCCAGCGCGAAAGAAAGTGCAGCCTGCCCAGGAATGGCGCCGCCCATACTTCCCGTGCTGCTGACGACAACAGAAACGGACAAAGAAACAAGATGCAGCAAATAGACACAGAGAACAGACAACAGGGGTGTGGGAGGGGGTAGGGGGTGGGGGGGATTAAATAAATAAATAAATCTTTAAAAAAAAATGACAATACAGAGGCAGGTTTTTATGAATGTTGCATGGATATATGAAAAGTACATTACCTGTTATGTAAATCATCAGAATCCTTCCTAATATTTTGTCCTCTTGTTTTGCCACTTGCTAAAAGAGCTGTATAAAATGTTTCCCACTTCAGTTGTGGATTTGTGAATTTCTTCTTGTTATTTTATTAAATTTTGGCTTATATGTTTTGAGGAAACTATATTGTTAGGTCCATAAAATTTAGGGATAATTATATCTTCTTGGTATATTATACTTTTTATCAAGTGGACCTAACAATATAGTTCTTCATCATATTTACTTCTTCAGTATATTTTCTTTGTATACTTTTAATTCAAATCCATTTGCCTATGTCTTCTTTGGTTCAGCAGAATGTTTTTGAGATTCATCCATGTTGAATGTATCAGAAGTTTGTTCCTTTTTATTGCCAAGTAATATTACATTATAAAAAATATACCAAAATTTATTCATGTTTTGATAGACATTTGAATTCTTTGCATTTTAGGACTATTACAAAGGAAGTTGCTATGAATATTTGTATACAAGTCTTTATGCAGACATAGTTTCACACTATTGAGTAAGTACCTAGGAGAGGAATTACTGGGTCATATGGTATTTGTTTAACTTTAAAAGAAACTGCCACACTGTGTTCTAAGGTTGTTGTAACATATTATATACCCACCAGCAATGTATAGTGTTGCAATTGCTCCACATCCTTGCCAAAACTTAGAAATTAAAGTTTTGTAGATTTTAGCCATTCTAGTGAGTATGTAATGATATCTCATTGTAATTTAAATTTGCATTTTTCTAAAAAACTCATGATATTTATGTGCATTATTTCATGTGTTTATTGCCCATTTGTATATTTTCTTTGTGTATTCTTAATTCAGATCCTTTTGCCTATTTCTTTATTCGTAAACTAATAAAGTTGTATGGGTTCTTTATATATTATGGATATAAGTTTTTTGTCATATATATGTAGTGCAAATATTTCCTCTAAAACTGTGTGTTCATTTTCTTAACAATGCTTATTGAGAAGCTGAAGTTTTTACTTTTTTTCTTATAGTGTGTGCATTTATTCACCTATCTGAGAAATATTTGAATACCTGAAAGTCTCAAAGATAAAAAACTTTTCCTTTTAAAAATTTTATAGCTTTAGTTTTTAAGTTTAGGCCTGTGATCTATCAGGGTTAATTATTGTGCATGTTACAATGTAAGTGCCAAAGTATGTTGCTTTTCCTTATGGATATCCAGTTTTTGCAACAGAGTGGTTGAAAAAAAATATCTTTTCCTAATTTAATTCCAAAAAATGAAATATATTTTCACTCTGGAACTTTTTCCAAAAATTGTTTTCCATGTGATTGTACCATTTTACATTTCCACCGGTGATGTGTGACTGTTCCATTTGCTCTGCGTCCTCTGCAACACTTGGTATAGTCAGTCTTAACTTTAATCATTTATACATGTATGCCATCATATCTCCTTGTGATTTTAGTTTTTATTTCCATAATGACTAATAATGTTGTTGAGCATCTTTTATAAAATTTTTTAAAAAGATTTATTTATTTATTTCCCCCCCTTTTCCCCCACCCCGGTTGTCTGTTCTCTGTGTCTATTTGCTGCGTCTTCTTTGTCCGCTTCTCTTGTTGTCAGCGGCACAGGAATCTGTGTTTCTTTTTGTTGCATCATCTTGCTGTGTCAGCTCTCTGTGTGTGCGGCACCATTCCTGGGAAGGCTGCACTTTCTTTCACGCTGGGCGACTCTCCTTATGGGGCGCACTCCTTGCGCGTGGGGCTCCCCTACATGGGGGACACCCCTGCGTGGCAGGGCACTCCTTGTGCGCATCAGCACTGCGCATGGGCCAGCTCCACACAGGTCAAGGAGGCCCAGGGTTTGAACCGCGGACCTCCCATGTGGTAGACAGATGCGAAGTCCGCCGCCAATGTTGAGCATCTTTTCATGAACTTATCTTGGCATCTATACATCTTTAGTGAAGTATCATTTCAAATCTTCTGTTCATTTTTTATTGTTGAGTTTTATGTGTTCTTTACACATTCTAAATCTGTGTTGTCCAATGTGACAGCCACTAGCTGCTGACAATTTAAATTATTTAAGATTAAATACAAAAAATTCATTCCCCCAGTCGCACTCACCACGTGCACTTCAAGTACTCATTAGCACATATGACTAATTGCTACCTATTGGACAACGGCGATATAAAATATTTCCATAATCTCAAAATTCTCTTGGACAGCACTTTTTTAGATTTAAGTTCTTTGTTGGGCATATGCTTTGTGAATATTTTCTCTTAGTATGTAGCTTGCCTATTCATCCTCTTAACTGTGTTTTTTGAAGAGTAAAGCTTTTTATTTTGAAGTCCAATTTATCATCCTTTTTTCTTTTTTTACTTTTTGCTTTGTGTGTCCTTTCTGAACCCAAGGTCAAGATTTCTCCTATGTATTCTTCAATAATTTTTATAGCTTAAGATTTTACATTTAGGGCTATGATTGGTTGTGAGTTAGGTTTTGTATATCATGTGAGGTAAGGGCCAGTGTTTACTTTATTGCATGTGCAATCCAATTGTTCCAGCCTCTTTTGTGAAAAGATTGTACTTTCTCTATTTTTAATTACCTTTGCATCTTTGTCAAATAATCAGTTTTCTTTGTAAGTATGCACCCATACTGGACTTTGTAGACTGTTTTTTTATGACAGTATCATACTGTTTTCTTAATTACTGTAGCTTTTTAATGTATGTTAAAATCAGGTTGTATAAGTCCTTCAACTTTGTTCTTATTTTCCAAATTTGTTCTGGTTATTATAGGTGCTATATTGCCATTAAAAGTTTTGAATCAGTTTGATATTTCCACAACAAAAATTCTGCTGAGATTTAATGGTGATTGTATTTATTTGCTAGATTAATTTGGAAAGAATTACCATTTTAACAGTATCAAGTCTAACCATTCATAAAGGTGGTTTTGTTTATCTGAACAATATTTTGTGGTTTTCAGTGTATTGTACATATTTTGTCAAATTCATCCCTAGGCATTTTATGCTATTGTAAATGGTAACTTTTTTTAAAGTTTTTTTCTCCCCTTCCCTCCCCCCACCCCAGTTCTTTGTTCTCTGTGTCCATTTGCTGTGTGTGCTTCTGTGTCTGCTTCTATTTAGCAGCACTAGGAATCTGCATCTCTTTTTTATTGCGTCATCTTGCTGAGTCAACTCTCTGTGTGTGCTGGCTGGACTTTCTTTCGCACTGGGCGGCTCTCCTTACAGGGCACACACCTTGCACGTGGGGCTCCCCTATGCGGGGGACAACATCGCATGGCACAGCACTCCTTGCGCATATCAGCACTGCCCATGGGCCAGCTCCACATGGGCCAAGGAGGCCCTGGGTTTGAACTGTGGACCTCCCATGTAGTAGGCAGATGCTCTATCCATTGAGCCAAGTTGGCTTTCCAATGGTAACATTTTAAAATTTCAACTTCCAGTTCATTGCTAACCAAAGCATGAATTTTTATAGTATTTGTCCATTGACAACCTTATTAAATTTATTTATTAATTCTAGTAGCATTTTATTGTAGATTCATTAGAATTTTTTTATATGAAAAATCCTATCTTCCATTCAATGTCCTTTCTGTTCATAAGTTTCCTCACTTTCACTGTTGAATGTGAACTATTTTCTGCCTTGTGTGAGTTCAAATAATCATTTACCTGCTTCTTTCCAATAGTTATTTCCTCAGCCCCAGGTAGTTTCCTTATACATATGCACTGATCAGTTCTCTGTTGAAAATGAGAGGAGGAACCCTTTGCAAACCTGCAGAGCTCTGTTTCTTGGCAACTCTTTCTTCGCTGACCCTCCCTTATGAATCTAGCCACTTCGGCCTTCTTGAATTCTCAATTATGTCTCCTCAAGCTGGCTCTGTTTGACTTCCTGTTCCCTGTACTTTGGAATGGAATCTCTCCAGGCAGCAATCTGGGGTAATCTCAGGGCTCACCTCATTTGTTTCCCTTTTTGCAGGCATCATTGTTCCGAACTTATTGTCCAGAGTCTGGAAATTGTTAATATTTTTGTCCTTTTTTTTCTTTTAGGAATTTAAATAAATCTATTTCTTTTATTTTTGCTCATGTCTTTATTTTCTTCCTTTCATTTATTTTTGGTTTTCTTTGGTCTCTTAAGTGACTTAAAATGAAAACTCAGAACACTGATTTTAGACCTTTCTTCTTTTCTAGCATGCACATTATTTTGTAAGCAGTGCTTTAGCTACATCCCACAAATTTGGATGTTTTGTTTTCATTTAGTTCAAAATGTTTTCTTTTTTTTCCAGGGTAGCGGGGCAGGGATTGAACCCTGGACCTTGTTGTGGTTTGCCAGTGCTCAAACACTTGAGCTATATTGGCTCCCCAAAATGTTCTCTAATTTCCCTGTGAATTTTTCCTGTTATACCAAGGGTTTTTGTTTGTGTTAATTTCCAAATATTTAGGGAATTTCCAGATACCTTTCTAAGTTATTGATTACTAATTTAATTTTGTTATAATTGGAAAGCTGCATGTTATCTGCAGAATACCTACTAGGATTTTTGATTGGGATTTCTCTAGATCTGTAGATCATTTGGGAGAGAATTAATATCTTAATAGTTCTTAGTATATAGATCTTTTACATCTTTTGTAATATTTATCCCTAAGTATTTCATATTTTAATGTTATTATAATCAGTATTTTATTTTTCAGTATTTCTTGCTTTTATGTAGAAATACATTTTATTTTTGTATATTGATGTTATATTCTGAAACCTTCTGAACTCCTAACTAGTTTCAATAGCTTTTTTTATAGATTCCATTTAACTTTCTACATAAGCTATCATGTCTATAAACAGGACAATTTTTAAAAATTTGTTTATTATCTTTTTTTTTTAAAGATACATAGACCACACAAAATGTTACATTAAAAAAATAAGAGGTTCTCCCATGTACTCCACTTCCCACCCCACCCCACTCCTCCCACATCAACAACCTCTTTCATTCATTGCATTTGATGAATACGTTTTGGAGTACTACTACACCGCATGGATTATAGTTTATATGGACAGATGCAGGACATTATATATCTTGCCATAACCCACTGAATGGCCTGGGAGAGAGTGAACAGGGCAGTTTGATGTCTTCATTTCTAATCGGATGCCCTTTATTTCTTTTTCTTGACTGACTGCTCTTGTGGAACCTCCGGTACAATGTTGAAGGAAAGTGGTGATAGTGGACATTTTGTCTTATTCCTGATCTTAGGAGCAAAGACAAAAGAAGTTTCCTTCTGTTCCCAAGTTGCTGAGTTTTTATCACGAATGATTGTTGAGTTTTATCACGTTTTTCACCATCTATAGAGACGATTACATGATTTTTCTTTTTTAATCTGTTAATATGTATATTATCTTGATCAATTTTAGAAATGTTAAACCAGATTTGTATTCTTAGGATAAACCCCACTTAGGCCTTTCCACATATTGTTGTATTTGATTCAAAAAGGCATTTTTTGAATTTTTGCACTTGTGTACATGAGGGATATTGGTCTTTAGTTTTCTTGTAATGTCTGTTTGGTTATAGTTCAAGAATAATGCTTGCCTTGAAGAATTAGTTAAGATGTATTCCCTCCCTTTCAGTTTTCTGCAAGAATTTGTAACATTATTTCCTTCTTAAATGTTGGGTAGAATTTGTCTGTGATGCTCTCTGGGCCTGAAGAGATTTTTGTGGTAAGGTTTTAACTATACATTCAATTTTTAAAATAGATACAGGACTGGGAAGCGGGTGGCTCAATCATTTGGGCTCCCGTCTGCCATATGGGAGGTCCTGAGTTCACTTCCCGGGGCCTCCTTGTGAAGGCAGGCCCTCCCACAAGCACCACAGAGTGCCACCCAGCCCAACACTGCAGAGAGCCGACTCAGCAAAGTGATGCAACAAAAAGGGAGGCAAGTGAAAATACAGAAGAGCAAGCAGCGAATGGACACAGAGAGCAAAACAACAAGCAAGCCACAAGGGGGAAGGGAAATAAATAAAAATAAAGTAAATAAATACAGACACACAGAAAAACGTACAGCGAGTGGACACAGAGACCAGATAGCAAGTAAGCCACAAGGGGGGGGAATTAAAAAAAAACCTATTAAAAAAATAGATACAGGACTATTCCAGTTTTCTGATTCCTTTGGAGTAAGCTTTGGTAGCTTATATAGTTCAAGGAATTTTTCCTTTTCATCTAAAGTTTCAAATTTATGGCATAAAATTCTTCATAGTCTAGGAAAAGCTTAATAGTATTATCAACAGTCTCATTTAAAAAACAACTTTTGGGTCATTGATTTTCTCCTGTTTTTTGATTTTTTATTTTATTGATTGTTTTTTTACTTTGATCCTGATTATTTCCTTTATTCTGCTGTTTTGGGTTTAATTTGCTCTTGTTTTTCCAGTTTCTTAACATAGAAGCTGAAATCATTGTTTTAAGATCTTTCTTTAATAAAATAGGTGTTCAATGGCATAAAATTTTCCTGAAGCACTACGTTGGCAGCATCCTGCAAATTCTGATATGTAGTGTTTTCATTCTCATTCAGATAAAATACTTTCTAATTTCCTTTTTGATTTTTCCTTTGGATCATAGGTTGCTTAAAAAATGTGTTAGTATAACAGGGTGTTCTTGGTTCATCTTCTATATTTTCTGCCTTAAACCTGGAATCAGGTGTTTCTCCAAGGAGCATTGGTTCTTTTTAATAGTAAATGGTATTTCAAGACTAGAATTTGGACACGAGGGGCATTCATTCATTGCTGCTGGGTTGGTCATCATTTCTAGTCTTTTCAGTGGGCATCACAAAGAAAATTTATCTTCTTTAAAAATAAAATATACCATGACTGAATTAATATTGATTTCCAATACAGATTCAGGACTGTAGATTTTTTACTTTGCCTATTCTAACATTTGTGTCCTTTCTTTCATGCTGAAAATAACTCTCAGTAACTCTGGTAATGTAGGAATTAAAATATCACCTAATTACAATATTTTACAATATATACACCACAGTTTCAGAATAACAATATCAACACTACCACCACTAAGGTGATTACAGAAAATTGAGATTATTTTTGGCAATTATATCTTTATGGTATACCCAGTAGTGATGTACAGTTATGTTACTGTTTTTTTTTAAATCACTAGGAATTGTTTTTCTCTGTGTGGTTATGCCATTAACCTGGCACAAATTTTGATTGATTCGACTAATTTTGTTTTTAGAGTTCTTTAAAATTTTACTTGGTTTATATTTATGTAAATATTTATATAGTTCAAATTGAATCTGCTAAAACAAGATACATTCAAATAAGTTTAGTTTCTATTTCTGTCTCATCAACCTTGTCTTTTCCCTTTGCCATTGGTATTTAAAAGTAGGGCTTAGGGCTTATCCTTTCAATTTTTAAATATAAGCAGATATGAATATATGTATATATAATATCTTGTTTTCTTAGATAGACAATACAATACTATACACTTTCCAATTTGCAGTTTTCACCTAGCAATATATCTGTGGGATCATTCCATGCTAGGATAGAGAGATATTTTTCTTTCCTTTCCAAAGCTTCATAGTAATTCATTGCTTAGATATACAATGGTTTATTCACCCAATCCCTTAGTGACAAATGATTAAATTGTTTCTAGTCTTTTAATATAAATGATCCTTCAATGAATGACCTATACATATGTCTTTTTGTATTTTTTCTGGATTGATTCAAAAGTGGGGTTGTTGGGTCAAAGAGTAAAATACATACATAATTTTGCTAGATATTGCTACATTTTTCCTTCATGAGGGTTATTCATTTCTTTTCCTACCAGTGATATAGAAGCATTTCTGTTTCTGTCACAGGCTCACTACCAGAGTATGTTGTATTTTTTCTTAGGGTTGTTGCAATTTAAATTCCTATTGATGTAAAATAAAACATATTTTGAATTATATAGAGCACTAAATAAACTCTATTTACTGTGCTATGAAAACATTGTAGGGAATGCAAGCTATAAAAATGAAAACTCACCAGTGCAATGTAGGAATATAAAATGTCCTTTATGTGAAAATAAATGATGAATTATTGTTTCAACAATGTCATTTTTAAGTATAATTTGGATATATTAATGGTGAGAGAGTCACTGAAATTTTCTTAAACTGGGCACTTGAATCAGAAGATATTTCATCTGTATTATAGTAAGAGGTAAAATTTGACTAAACTTGCAAACAGAACTTACTGGTTTTAAAAGGGCCTTTTTCAGTTAACTTCTAAATATGAATTCTTTGTCCTCCATGGGCAATATTTTTATTCAAATGAAAATTAAAGAGCGCTAATTTTTTGGTGATGTTTTAGTTTCTAGCTGCTGAAACAAATACCATACAATGGGTTGGCTTAAACAATGGAAATTTATTGGCTCACGGTTTTGAGGCTAGCAGGAGTAAAAAAATTTAAGGCAACAGTAAGGCAATGCTTTCTCTTCAAAGACTCTGATCGTCTAGGGCTGGCTACCAGAGGTCCTTGGTACTTGGCTTTCTTTGACATAAAAATGCATATGCTGCACCAGCACTCCCTGCAGGCCAGCACTGCTGCAGGTCAGCACTCCTGCCTGGGCCAGCATGCCACAGGGGTTAGCACTCTGCAACTGGAAGAGACACAGAGGACAGACAATAAAAGACGTGGCAGACCAGGGGGCTGAGGTGGCACAAAAGATTGAGCACCTCTCTCCTATTCCGGAAGGTCCCAGGATCAGTTCTCAGTGCTGCCTAAAGAGAAGACAAGCAGACACACAATTAATGGACACAGAAAGCAGACAGTGAGCACAAAACAATGAGGGGAGATGGGGGAGAAATAAATCTTAAAAAAAAAAAAAAAAAAGATGCATATGGCAGTGTCTTCTCCTTTCTCTTCTGGGATGGTTGACTTCCAGATTCTGGCTGCTCCCCGTGGCTTCCTTTCTGTGTCCAATTTCCTTTACTTATAAGGACTTCACCAATATTGGATTAATGTCTGTCTTCATTCAGTTTGGACACATCTTGACTAATAACATTCAAAGGTTCTATTTATACATGGGATCACACCCACAGGACCAGGTAATACTGTACTGACTATGTCTTTTGTGGGGGACGTGATTCAATTCCCAATAGTAGGGGAGCATTCATTTTCTAACATTTTAATTAAAATTTTAAACATAAAGGAAAATTGATAAAATAGTACAATGAAAAGTCATATGCTCACTGAAGAGATTCTAACTCACATTATTGACATTTACTGTACTTGTTTCATCTCTATTCATCTATCTAGTTCTGTATTTTTTTTAATCCATTTCAAAGTAAGTTGTAGACATAATGCTTATTCCAGAGTAGTTCTACATACAGTTCTTAGAAATATAACACTCTTCTACAATACCATTATCATATCTAAGAAAATTAATATGATTTCCTCATTATCATCTGTGGTGGTTTGGAGCTATGTACCCAAGAAAAACATTTTGTTAAATTTAATCCATTCTTGTGGGTATGAACTATTGTAAGTAGGACCTTTTGATAAAGTTACTTCAGTTAAAATGTGGCCCAACTTAATCAGAGTAGGTCGTAATTCTATTACTGGAGTCCTTTATAAGCAGAATAAATTCAGGCAGAAGAGAGAAAGTTATAAGAAGCAAGAAGTCACAAGTCCATGGGGAGGGAAGGGGCAAGATGGCAGCAGAGTAAGGCGCTCCAATAGTCAACTGTCTTAGAGTGTAGTTAGTAATCATCCAGCGCTATCTAAATCACCGCCTGGGAGTCCCAGGACACCAGAAGAGTATCCTGCAGCATCCTTGGAGGAACCAAAGGAGACTGCCCATCTGCAGTGAAGATTAGTGAGTAGAGCACTACACACCACAGAGGCAGTGCCCATCCCCTGCTGGTAGCCGCCTCAGGAACTTTTCCCTAACTGGAGTTGAAAAGTCCATTTCCCAAAACCAGGGGAGGAAGAGATGGTCAGGCCCCGATTTCAGCTACCAACTAGTAATTAATTTCAACTGGCTAAAGTCCAGGCCTAAGAAGAACTTAAAGTTTGAGCCTGTCTAAGTCAAAAAGAGACTGGGGCCTCCTTTTTAACTCTGTGCCTGGCATGAGGAGAAGCAGGGCTGATTGAAAATCACAGTGATGGTAGGGAACCAGCTTCTTTCCACCCAGATCAGATTACAGCTCTGGTCTAGGTTGTAGAGTGGGACGGTGCTTTCTCAGCCTCTCTGGGCAACTGCAGGTGCTTTCAGTCTACATGGACTAGACTGTTGGAAACATCTCTGACTCCGTTCATGAACCTGACAGGGCAGAAGGAGGGATATTGCACCCTCAGTCTCTCTGGGCAACTGCAAGCACTTTTGGCCCACACAGACTAGAGTTCTGGGCACTCCAGGAGTTTCTACCAACTCCTGACAGGGCTGAAGAGACACTGCTCCCTAGCCTCTCTGGGCAATGGCAGCTGCTTTCAATCTGCATAGACTAGACTATTAGAAACTTCTATGATTCTATCCCTGCCCCTGCCAGGGCAAGAGGAGGGATAGTGTACCCTAAGCCTTCCTGAGTAACTCCAGTCACTTTTTACCCATACAAACTGGGTTATTGGACATGTTTTTGGCTCCACCCCCTCTGACAGAGTAGGAGGAGGGACAGTGCTCCCTTACCCTCTGAGGGCAACTGCAGCCACTTTTGGCCTACCTGGACTAGATTGCTGGGCATACTGGAGGCTCCATTCCCACCCTGCCAGGGGAGGAGGAGGGTTGATGCTTCATCATTCTACCTGGGCAACTGTAGTCAGTTTTGACTTATGTGGCTTAGTTTGCTGTCCATACCTATGGTTCATTCCCCACCCTAGGTAGGGAGGAAGGGGCATGAAGCTTCATCAGTCTCTTTGTACAATTACAGACAGTCTTGGTCTGCATGGCTTGAATTACTGATGGGAGAAAGGTAGGAGAAGCTTCATTGGCTCCAGGGGCAATGTAGGCAGATTCAGCCTCCACAGCTTGTAGTACCAACTGCATCCTTGGCTCCTTTCCACCACCAGCAACAGATGAAAAAGAGCTGAAAAATTCAGATTGGCTAAACATGAACCACTATAAAATTCTAAATTAAGTTGAACCAGGTATCAAAGAGGGGCTGTAGCACAAAGCCAATCAAATAAAGACAAGGGACCAAGAATAAGTATCACTAGTAAATCAAATGCCAAGAAGACACCAACAAAAATTACAATCCCATATTAAAAAACAGACAGATATGGCCCAAAGGAACAAACTAAGCCTCTAAATGACATAAAAGAGTTGAGACAATTAATCATAGATATTCAGACAAATCTCCTTAATAAATTCAGTGAGGTGGCTAGAGAGATTAAGGACATCAAGAAGACACTGGATGGGGAGCAGATGTAGCTCAAGCAGTTGAGCGGTTGCTTCCCATGTATAAGGTTCTGGGTTCGATCCCCAGTACCTAAAAAAAAAAAAAGACTGGATGAACACAAAGAAGAATTTGAAAACATACATAGAAAAATGGGAGATTTTGTGGGAATGAAAGGCACAGTAAAGGAAATAAAAAAGACAAGGCATATAACAGATTTAAAGAGGCAAAAGAAAGGATCAGTGAACTCAAAGACTTGGCATCTGAAAGTGAACATATGAAAGATAAAGAAAAGAGCAGAAAAACTGAACAGGGTCTCAGGGAACTAAGTGATGGCAAGAGACATGCCAACAGACATGTCATGTATATCCCAGAAGGAGAGGAGAAGGGAAAAGGGGCAGAAGGAATATTTGAGCAAATAATGGTAGAAAATTCCTGAAGCCTATTGCAGGACATAGATATCTGTGTCCAAGAAGCACAGTGTACTTCCATCTGAATAAATCTGAATAGACCTGCTCTGAGACATGTGCTAATCAGAATGACAAATGTAAAAAATAAAGAGAGAATCTTGAGAGAAGCAAGAGAAAAGAGATTCATCACATACAAGGGATACCCAATAAGATTAAATGCTGATTTCTCATCAGAAACTATGGAAGCAAGAAGGCAGTGGTATGATATATTTAAGATACTGAAAGAAAAACTGCCAGTCAAGAATCTTAAATCCAGCAAGATTTTCTTTCAAAAATGAGGGTGAGCTTAGAATATTCACAGATAAACAGTAACAGAGAATTGTAATGAAGAGACTGGCTTTGCAGGAAATATTAAAGGGAGTCCTACAGACTGGAAAGAAAAGACAGGAAAAAGAAGCTTGGAAAAGAGTCTAGAAATGAAGATTATATCACTAAAAGTAACTAAAAGTGTAAAAAGAGTGGTGAAACAAGATATGACAGATAAAACCCAAAGATCAAAAAGGATGAAACAAAAACTGCCTGTACAGAAATAACATTGAATCTTAATGGATTAAACTCCCCAATCATAAGACACAGGCTGGCAGAATGAATAAGAAAATATAAACCATCTGCAGACTTTCTATAAGAGACTCAGATTAGACCAAAGGATACAAATAGATTGTAAGTGACAGGCTAGAAAAAGATATTCCACGCATGCAATAACCAAAAAAACAGCAGAAGTAGCTATACTTATATTAGATGATACAGACTTTAAAGGCAAAGCTGTTACTAGAGACAAAGAAGGTCATTATATACTAATAAAAGGAGCAATTCACCAGAAGGGAATAACAATCATAAATGTATATGCCCCTCACCAGGATGCCCCAAATTACATGAGTCAAATACTGGCAAAACTGAAAGGAAATATAGCTGTCCATACAATAATAGTTGGAGTCTTCAATAAAACACTCTCAACATTGGATAGATCATTTGGGCATAGGACAATAAAGAAACAGAGCTTGAATAATATGATAAATGAACTAAAACTAATAGATATATACAGAACACTGCACCCAAAAACAATAAGATACACATACTTCTCAAGTGCTCATGATCTTTATCCAAGATATACCATGCGTTAGATCACAAGAAGATCTCAATAAATATAAAAAGATTGAACTTATACAAAGCACCTTCTCTGATCATAATGGAATAAAGCTGGAAACCAACAACAGGCAAAAAAACAAAAATTCACAAATACATGGTGATTAAACACACTCTTAAATAATCAGTGGGTCAAAGGAGAAATTGCAAGAGAAATCAATAGATACCTTGAGACAAATGAAAACGAAAACACAGCATATTAGAACCAATAGGATGCAGCAAAGGCAGTGCTGAGAGGAAAATTTGTAGCCCTCAGTGCTTGCATTAAAATCAGTGACCAAACTACACAACTGGAGGAACTAGAAAAAGACCAGCAAACTATGCTCAAAGTAAGCAGAAGGAATGAAATAACAAAGATAAGAGCAGGAATAAATGAAATTGAGAACCAAAAAAAAAAAATAGAATTAGCAAAACCAAAATTTGATTCTTTAAGAAGTGCAACAAAATTGACAGACTCTTAGCTAGACTGATGAAGAAAAATGAGAGGATATGCAAATAAAGAAAATCAGAGTTGAAAATGGGGACATTACTACAAACCCCACAGAAATAAAAGGATCATAAGTGAATACTGTGAACAACTGTATGCCAACAAACTAGACAATGTAGATTAAATGGAAAAATTCCTAGGAATATACAAACAACCTACACTGACCCTAGAAGAAATAGAAGACCTAAACAAACAAGTCACAGGTACAGAGATTGAAATAGTCCCCAAACAACTCCCCAAAATGAAAAGCCCAGGACCAGATGGCTTCACAGGTGAATTATACTAAGCACTCAAAGAAGATTTGATACCAGTCTTACTCAAACTCTTCCAAAAACATTGAACAGGAAAGAACAATACTAACCTCATTCTATGAAACCAATAGTACCCTAATACCAAAGCCAGATAAGATATTATAAAAAAAAGGAAATTACAAACCCATATCCCTGTAAATACAGATTCAGAACTCCTCAACAAAATATTCACTAATTGAATCCAACAACACATTAAAAGAATTAGTCATCTTGATCAAGTGGGTTTTATCCCAGGCATACCAGGGTGGTTAAAAACAGGAAAATCAGTTAGCATTAAAAAACACATTAATAAATCAAAGAAGAAACTTGATCATCTCGTTTGATGCAAAAAAGGCATTTCACAAAATCCAGCATCTTTTTTGATAAAAACACTTCAAAAGACAGGAATTAAAGGATACTTTTTCAACATTATAAAGGGAATATATGAAAAACTCAAAGCTAACATTATACTCAATAGTGAATGACTGAAAGCTTTCCCACTGAGATTGGGAACAAGAAAAAGATGCCTGTTGTCACCACTGTTGTTCAATGTAGTGTTAGAGGTTCTAGCTAGAGCAGTCAGGCAAGAAAAACAAATAAAAGGCATCCAAATTGGAAAAGAACAAGTAAAACTTTTGTTATTCACAGAAGATGTCATTCTATACCTAGAAAATCCAAAAAAATCTACAACAAAGCTATTAGAGCTAATAAACTAATTCAGTAGAATGGCAGGATACAAGATTGATATGCAAAAATCAGTAGTTTTTCTATATACTAGTAATGAGCAATCTGAGGAGGAAGTCAGGAAAAAAGTACATTTACAATAGTGACAAAAAGAATAAAATATTTAGGAATAAACTTAACCAAGGACATAAAACACTTGTATTCAGAAAACTACAATTCATTATTAAAAGAAATTTTAAAAGGCCACTCCATGTTCATGGATGGGAAAACTACAATAGCATTAAGATGTCATTTCTACCCAAATTGATATACAGATTCAATGCAATCTTGATGAAAATTCCAACAGGCTTTTTTTTTAAGAAATGGAAAACTCAATTATCAAATATATTTGGAAGGGTAAGGGGCCCTGAATAGCCAGAAACATCATAAAAAGGAAGAACAAAGTTAGAGGACTCTCAGGAATCATATAACCTAGCTACAGTAGGTAAAACAGCATGGTACTGGCGTAAAGATAGATGCATAGATCAATGGAACTGAATTGATGGTCAGAAACAAACCCTCACATGTATAGTCAAGTGAGTTTTGATGAGGCTGTCAAACCCACCCAGCTGGAACATAAGCATCTATTGAACAGAAATTGCTGGGAGAACTGGATATCCATATTCAAAAGAAAGAAACGGCCCCTATCTCACAGCCCATATAAAAATTAACTCAAAATGGATCAAAGATCTAAATATAAAAGCAAGAACCATAAAACTTGAAAGGCAGCCCACTCAATGGGAGAATATATTTGGAAACCACATATCCAATAAGGATTTGATTTCCATGCTATATAAAGAGATCATACAACTCAACAATAAAAGAGCAAGCAATCCATTTTTAAAATGGGGAAAAGACTTAGACATTTCTCCTAAGAGGAAATACAAATGGCAAAAATGCACATGAAAAAAATGTTCATTATCACTAGCTATTAGAGAAATGCAAATCAAAACTACAATTGAGATATCATCTTACATCTCATAGAATGGCCATTACTAATAAAACAGAGAATAACACGTTCTGGAGAGGATGTGGCAAAACAGGAACCCTCTTTACTGTTGGTGGGAACACAGAATGGTGCAGCCTAGGTAAAAGACAGTTTGGCAGTTCCTTAGGAAGTTAAATATAGAATTGCCATATGATCTTGCAATCCCTCTACTAGAAATATATCTGAAAACAGTGGTGTGTACAGACATTTGCACACCGATGTTTCATAGTGGCATTACTTACAATTGCCAAAAAGATGGAAACAACCCAAGTGTCCACCAACCAATGAATAGATACAATTAAACAATATGATGCTGTAAGGAGAATTGAAATTGGGACACACGATAACATGGATGAACTTTGAGAACATTATGCTAAGTGAAATAAATCAGACACAAAAGAACAAATACTGTATGGTCTCACTAATATGACCTAAATACGAAGCATAAACATGTGGAGTTAAAACCTAGACTGTAGGTTACTAAGAGATAGGATAAGGCTTGAGAAGGGGTGCTGATACTTAATGTGTGTTGAATCTTCAATCAGCTTGACTATAAAAGTGTGGAAATGGATAGAGTTGATGGTAACATTATAGTGAGCATAACATGGCTGGTTTATAAACGGGATTGTGACTGAAAGGGATAGTCTAGGGATGTGTAACTGTCAATTGAAAGAAAGCTAGAGAATATTCTAAGGACTGAACAATGTAATGAACCCAGAGGTGGCTGAGGATTGTGGTTTATAATATAAATACAAGAACTAGAACAAATGTATATCACTATTACAAGGTGGTAAGAATAATTGATGCATGGGAAAAATACAATTATATAATTTATGCACTATAGTTAACAGTAATATTGTAATATTCTTGTATCAATGTCAAAGAAGGTACTATAGCAACACTAACGGTCAGTAATGGAGGGTATGGGATGTTTTCTTTTGGACTAAGGAAAATGTTCAAAGATCTACTGGAGTGATGACTGCACAACTCTGTGATGAAAGCGAGAGCCACTAAGCATACACTTTGGATAAACTATACAAGGCATGGGACTGTATAACACAGTGGACCATGTGGTGGAAGATGGACTATGATTAACATTACAAATATGAGAGTATTCTTTCATGAACTGTAACAAATGTACAGTAATAATACATAGTGTTAATAATAGAAGTGTATGGAAAAAAGATACCAAGTGTACTCTGTGGACCATAGTTAGTAGTAGTAATCTGATCATGTTCTTTCATAATCTGTAACAAATGTTCCACAACAATTTAAGGTGTTGCTGGATGCATGAGGTATGGGAATTCTGCACATTATGCTTGATTGTTTTTTAATCTCACAACCTCCCTAATAATCAAATAAATAAATAGTCACTGGGACCTGGAAGAAAAGGAGAAAACGCAGCCGTGTGCACTGCCATATGACAGAAAAGCAAAGGACTAAGAAGACTGGAAGCCAGCCCCAGAACACCAGTTTTCAGGAAAAAGCTTTACCTTACCGATGACACCTCAGTTTTGGATTTCTCCTAGCCTCAAACCGTGAGCCAATAAATTCCCATTGTTTAGGTTAACTCTTTTCATGGTATTTGCTTTAGCAATAAGAAAACTATAACATTGTCTAATATATGTCTATATTCAAATTTTCATAACTTCCCCTCAAGTTTTTTAGCTATTATTTTTTAAACCAGGATTTAAATCATGCTTCACAATTGCATTTGGTTGTTATGTCTTTTGGAATATAGTGCAAATAGTCCTTGCCCACCCCACCCCCTTTTTTTTCAGACCAATTTCATTAGCTTTTTGGAGAGACTAGGCCTAAATTCTGATTTTTCTATTCAGTAGACCATTATAGCAGTTTGATATGGTTATGAATTCCAAAAATAGATATTGGATTATGTTTGTAATCTGGTCTGTACCTGGGCTTGATTGAGTTATGATTGGGGCTTTGATTGTGCCATGTCATTAGGGCGTTGAGTCACCACCAATAAAAGGCATGGCAAAGGACAAAGTTGGGGGTTTTTGATGCTGGAGTTTTGATGTTGGAGTTTGATGCTGGAGCCATAAGTTGGAGCCCCAAGAAGTAAGCTCACAGAGGAAAGAGAAGCCAGCCCTGGGAAGAGAGGAACCCTGAGCCCAGGATGAAGCAAGCCCTGGGAAGAAAGGAACCTTGAACCCAGAGAGAAGCAAGACCCTGGAGGGAGGAACCTAGGAAGCCTGAACCCTTGCAGTGTCGGCAGCCATTTTGCCTCAAAATGTAAAAACAAACTTTGGTAAGGGAAGTAAGTTATACTTTATGGCCTGGTATCTGTAAGCTCCTACCCCAAATCAATACCCTTTATAAAAACCAACCAATTTCTGGTATTTTGCTTCAGCACCCCTTTGGCTGACTAATACAAGAATGTATTAAATGCTTATTTTTATGTAACAAATTATCCCAAATATAGTAGCTTAAAACAACAAACATTTAATATTTCTCAGTTTGGAGAGTCAGAAATCTAGCAGCAGTTTAGCTGGGTGGGTCTGGCTCAGGATCTCTTAGGAGGTTACATTCATTTGAAAACTTAACCAGGGCTGGAGGATCTGCTACCAAGGGGACTCACTCCCATGGCTCTTGGCAGGTGCCCTTGGTGTTTTTCCATGTGTCTCTCCATAGTATTGTAACAGCATGACAGCTAACTCTTCCCGGAGTAAGTGATCTGAGAGGCACATAGACCAAGATGGAAGTCGCAATTTCTTTATTTTTTTTAAAGATTTATTTATTTTTATTTACTTCTCTCCCCTTCCCCTCGGTTGTCTGTTCTCTGTGTCTATTTGCTGCATCGTCGTCTTTGTCCGCTTCTGTCGTTGTCAGGGCATGGGTATCTGTGTTTCTTTTTGTTGCATCATCTTGTGTCAGCTCTCCATGTGGGCAGCGCCATTCCTGGGCAGGCTGCACTTTCTTTCATGCTGGGCGGCTCTCCTTATGGGGCGCACACGTTGCGCGTGGGGCTCCCCTACGCGGGGGACACCCCTGCGTGGCAGGGCACTCCTTGTGCATCAGCAGTGGGTATGGGCCAGCTCCACATGGGTCAAGGAGGCCCAGGGTTTGAACCGTGGACCTCCCATGTTGTAGACAGACTCCCTAACCACTGGGCCAAGTCCACTTCCCTGCAATTTCTTTAATATCCTAATCTTGGAAGTGGTTAGCTATCACTTCTCCCATATTCTTTTGGTCACAAGGACCAAGGCTTTTATGAGGTGGGAGGAGAATGCATGAGGATGTGAATACCAGCAGGCAAGGATCATTGAGAGACATCCTGGAGGTCTGCCACCACAGCCCACATTCTGGATTTGTCTGATGTTTCTTTGTGTTGTCACTTAACTTGTCCCTTTACTCCTCCCATATTTACTATAAACTGGTAGTTAAGTCAAAGTGCTTGATTAGATTTAGGTAATCATCATATGCAAGAATGCTTCATAGATGATATAGTTTATTTCATGTACTTCAGGTGGTACTTAACTTTCAGGTTATTCCACTTGCTTAAAGTGTCTTGATATCCTTTGTAAAGGAATTTTTCCTTTGAAACTAGTAACCTGTGAGACACTTTGACACCCACCAAATCCTGTTCTTTGGGCAAGAATTTAAATTTTGTGATATTGAATAGCAGTAGATAACTAAGTGCTACTAAGTGCTAGTTACAGTAAATAAGTGCTTTCAGTACCTTTCTCCAGTTAACCTCACAACAGTGCTTTGAGATAGTCTTAATTATCTCCACTTATAGATAAGGATATTTTAGGCTTATATACAGTTGAAAAGTTAAGGTATACAACTAGAAAGTGACAGAGCCAGGATTTGAATTCACATGTCTGACTCCACAACCTCTGTTCCTAACAGTACTGTCTATTGAAAGAATGGGAGAATTTATACACAAGATCTTACACATAGTGTAAAAAGAAGGTCTCTTGCAACTACGCATAGAAAACCAGGAATATGAAGGGTAAACTATTGAGGTTGATATTGTTGCTTCAGCTACATGACATAGTAGGCAGAATTCCCTTGTTTAAAAGGAAACTCCTACCTAATCTGTTCTAGGCAGATAAGAAGCTATACTATTTTAAAGATTTCTAGAGGCATAATAGCACAACTTGTTTTCAAAGGCATTGAAAATATGTACATGGAAATGTGTGTAACTTCTTTAGGTTCTGAGAGGAATAAACTTCTGGGAAAGGTCAGGGTATTTACCCTGAGGGTTTGTGTTTCCTCATGTAGGGTAGAGCTACTGCTGATGGGCTTTGATAATTTGACTCTCTTCTCCCAGGATCTGATGAAAATAATATGGAAAAAGGTTGACCTCCAGCACTTGTCTACCCCCCCCCCCCACCAAGTTAAGCCCAGGGATTCAACCCCTTTCAAAAACTGATGGAAGAACAATCCATCCCTCTATGTACCCCTTGCCTCACTGTGTTGTTATTGTTTACTTACTTGTCTCTCTTTCTCACAGTCCTCTTTATGGCCTGTGATAGTGGTCTCTACTGATTCACCTTTCAGGTAACTGAAAACAAAACCTCCTAGGGTAGAGTTCTCAAAGTGTGGTCCTGGGACCAGGAGCTTCATCAGCATCACCTGAGAATTTGTTAGAACTACTAATTATAGGGCTCCATCCCACACTGAATCAGAAATTCCAGGATGGGGACCAGCATTCCATGTTTTAACAAGCCCTACAGGCGGCGGACTTGGCCCAGTGGTTAGGGCATCCACCTACCACATGGGAGGTCAGCAGTTCAAACCCCAGGCCTCCTTGACCCATGTGGAACTGGCCCATGTGCAGTGCTCATGCGCACAAGGAGTGCCTTGCCACGCAGGGGTGTCCCCTGCGTAGGGGAGCTCCACACGCAAAGAGTGCACCCTGTAAGGAGAGCCGCCCAGTGTAAAGAAAGTGCAGCCTGCCCAGGAATGGTGCCACACACACGGAGAGCTGACACAACAAGATGATGCAACAAAAAGAAACACAGATTTCCGTGCCGCTGACAACAACAGAAGCGGACAAAGAAGACGCAGCAAATAGACACAGAGAACAGACAACCGGGGCGGGGGGGGGGGGGGATAAATAAATAAATAAATCTTTAAAAAAGAAATAAATCTTTAAAAAAAAAAAGCCCTCTATGTCATTCTAATATATAAAATTTGAGAACCACCATCCTAGGGCATCTCTATGTGAAGTCTTCAATTTCAGAAGTGATTAAGCAAGAACCAGGTAGGGTAGCCCAGAAAATGAGGCTTAGCAACATTAGGAAGGCAATTTCTATGCCTTTTTTGTATTACTAATTGTCTGAAGAGCTACTGCAGGCTTTAGTTGCTTGAGACAAAAACACACAATGAATAGCAATAGCCTGAGTCTTGGATGTCGTAGACATGGACTAAAACCTTAGTCCTCAGTATGGAAATGAAGTCATTGCTGAATAATAATATATTGGTGTTTCACTCTATTTGTAGTATGTGAACTTAGGTTTAACTCTGCCCTGCAAATAAGAGTGATTTTTCAGTCTATCACTTTTTTAATCTGCTTTCCCTCCCACGTGGAGGCAGTGAAACAGATTAAATGAGTAGTTCTTCCTACTTGCCAGGCATAAATTTTAACCTGCTGTTTTCCAGTAGGAGGGTCTCTCTCCTGAGCTTCTTTTAAAAATATGTCCTAATACATTATGTCAACGAGGAGATAGGAACTGTAATATCTTAAGAAAGAAGAGTACACTTAGACCACATAGTGTAATGACTGTTTTCCTGAAAGAAGTGACCCTCTAGGCTTCTTTGGTTTCTAGTTCTTCCGGGGATACGTGGTGGCCCCACTCTGATGGGAAGGAAGCCCCTGCTGCCTGTCATGACAGCCGTCATCATTCCACGTGTTCAGTTTAGCACCTCACTTGTATTATCTCATTTAATCCTTACAACAACCCTGAGGGACAGGCATTCATACTTCCATCTGACAGACTGGCAAATGCATTTTAAAAGGCTTAAGCAACTTGTCCAAAGTTACACAGTTTTGAAGGCAGACCAAGTTTCAGACTCAGCTCTGTCTGCCTCCAGAATTTATGCTCTTAATTCTCATCTACTGCATTTCCTGCCTGTATCTTTGGTCCCACACACTTCTCTGGTTTACTTACCTCTCCTTGCCTTGGATATATTCCCCTTCTGCTTTTTTGAGAGTCAGTTCAGTTTATGCCTTGTGATACCTTTCCTGGCGAGATTTTCCTGTCTTCTCTCTCCAAGATTCCCCCATCCATCCCAGGACATTCCCATCATATTTTTCGTTTAAGGTATGTTATAAGTCTCTCACCACGCATTGTAACATAATCTCTATCCTAATTTATCTCCTTTTTATGGTCTTTTTAGTCTTGGAAATTTAGAACTGGAATGGACTTGACAGAAGAAAAATGTTTAACAAATTTTAAGGACCTAGGGTTGAAAAATATTAAATGACTTGGAACTGCTGCTTTCATTAATAAAATAAAAATAAAACCTCAAGAGATCTTCATTTCTCTTGAATATGAGTAAAGGCCAGATAATCTTCAAAATTACAGTTTTTCTTGAACCCATTAGTGAACTGAGTTTGCAGGACAATCAAGTAAACCACATTCTAAAGAGTGGCAAGCCCCTCTGAGAGGAAATCGAACACTAGTTTCACCTTTGGAAGCATGTAGAGAAGGAAGAGGGTGTCACCATCAAAGTGTATAATAGGAAATCTGCCAAAACTTTAGTGAGTTTCTTAAAGACCAGGTGTTGGCTAGTATACCACTTTAAAGTTTGGGCATTCCAGACACCAAGGGAGTTTATATTTTATATTCACTTGCAGGCTCTTTTCCGTGGCCCTCCAGTGATTTTAGGAGATGAACGACAGCTCCCCTCTGTGGCTCAAGTATGAAGTTGATTGGTTTCTTCTGGGAGTCAGGCAGGACTTCTTCAGAATCTTCTGCCTTACTTAGCAAAAGCCTTGAGCCACTAAGGGAGGAACAGCAAACTTTTTCATGCTGCAAACCCAGATGAAGTTCCATTGTTTCGGGGGAAGGAGTAGAAGTAAAACTTATGTGCCACTGGAGGAGAACCAGGGCTCTCTTTCTTCAGCAACAGGACTCAGGTAAATACCCACTGCTTCTGGAGAGGGAAGGGAAGTAAAAGCCAATTGTCCAAGTGAAAACAGCAAGAAAAACCTCTTGGGCTCAGGATTCTGCATTAATATATAATAGAGGTCTGCTCCCACTGAGAGAGAAGCCAGAAACTTCCTTCTTCCTAAGAATTGCCACTGGTTGAAGGCAGAGTTTGACTGCCTTGGAGGTTTGAGAGGGGCAGGAATATGAGAAGACCCTCAGAGGTCCAGGTGTCCCTGCTCTGCTAAGACTGAGATGGACTAGGAGGATTGAGAACCCACATGTCCCCACTAAAAGACTAACGCCAAGTAGCAAGCACCAGGAGTCCACTGCTGGAGAAGAGGCAAGAACTGACAGAAGACCCTCTTTTGTAGCACAGCCATTCTGTGATTGCTGAAAACTGAAAGTTGAGCAAGAACTCTGAGAAAAACCCTCTGTCATCCTGAGCCTCACTCTAAAATACAAGGTAACAGCATCCTACTACTGGAAGAATTTGAAGCTGTGGTGTACTGAGGTTAAAGATAGCAATAACAAAATCCAAACCCAGCTCAACTACTGACTAAATTGATTCAACCTCTTATGTTAAGAAGAAGAGACATTTCCATTTCCACAAGTAAATACTATTGACCTCAGTCTCCATTTAATTATTCTATCACAGTATCCAGTATTCAGTTAAAAATTATAAGACACAAGGGGGAAAAAACGTGTTGAAAGATAACAAGTCAATCAGACTTAGAAGAGATATCCAGATGTTGGAACTATCAAACAGAGTTGTTAAGAAAACTGTGATTAACACAATCTAGTGGAAAAGGTGAGCAACATGTATGAACAGATGGATAATTTCAGCAGAAAGATGGGAACTATAAAAGAGTCAAATGAAAGTATTAGAGATAAACACATGATATCAAAGATGAAGAATTCCTTCAACAGGCATGTTGAGTTCAGTCTGAGTTCAACAGACTGAACTCAGCTGAAGAAAGAATAAATAAACTTGAAGAAGGGTCAATAGAGAATTTCCAAAGTGAAACAAAAAGAAAAAAGTGAAGCTTTCAAAAGCTGTGCAACAATATCAAACAGTCTAATATAATGCAATTGTAGTACCAGACAGAGGAGGGAGAAAAAAATGGGGCAAAAAAATAGTTGAAGATATAAGGGGCAAGAATTTTGGAAAATTAATAAGCTCAGTGAATCTCAAGTAGGATAAATAAAACCAAGATCCTCCTACATTGATAGTGGAGGGAGAATATCCAGATGGAAGGGATGACTGGAACTCTCAACTCAGTCACTTGACTTCCATAGTCCACTTAAGAATAGTCTCCCCAGTTATCACCACTACCACCACATTGGCTGTTTAATGCTCTGGCCCAAGTGTAGACAGAGGAATCTTCCCTTAGTGACAGCCTCACAGCCAAGGCAAGGCAGATGAGACTACCTAAGCAGGGCACAGGACTGCATTTCCCAGTGTGTATTCAGGAAAAAATACTACTGTTAGATGTTTGACTTGGGGGAGGAAAGGTTCATCATCAGTTCTCACCATACACAATAGTGTATTAAGGGTTCTAGAAAACAGGGAATAAACATCTCCAGTCTGGTTTTTCCCTTAGGCTTCTTTTTCTTGATATTATATATTATGTCTTCACAGAATGTGAACTTCAGAAGGAGTAGACATTTTATCTGTTTCATTCATCTCCTAGAAAAGTACCTGGCAGTTAGTAGTTTTATTTAACAGATATGTGAATGTCAACTATAAATCAGTTACTTTTCTAGGTATTGGGTATTTAGCAGTAAGGTCCCTACTTTCATGGAGTTTACATTCTCATGGGAGGATGTGGATACTAAAACACATAAACAAATTAAGAGTATTAGAAAGTGGTGTCTAGTATGAGAAAGAAAGGAAAAAAACAAGGTAATTAGATAGACGACTAGGTAGGATAGTCAGAGAGGGCCTTACTTGATGAGATCTGTATTAACATTCCATGGAAGACATTCAGGGAAGTGCTGGCCCTAAGGGCCCTAAGGGAGATAAAGGCTACCACATGCCTCTTCTATAAATTAGATCTTGTTTTTTCCTCCCTTTCTCCTCGTCGTCCCTGTGCCAATCCCAAGGAGCTCCACTGAGAGGCCAGAGATAGGCACTCTCACCCCTTTCAGAGACTTGCCCTTCCTAGGTAGCTAGGAATATCAGCCTACTTCAGAAGAGGCCATGACTGTCTATAAGGGGCTTTTTAAGACCATAAGAAAATGGGCATTCATCATCACAATTCACTCAGCAAATATATGTTGACCATCTCCAGGCATTGCTGGGAACACAGCAGTGAACAAATTCAGACAAAAATTCTTTCCTCCATGGAGCTTACATTAGATAGCAATATAAAACACATTAACCCTAATGTAATTCATGTACATCTGTCATCCTCCCTGTCCCATATTGCTAGTAATTAATTGATAAGGCTAGAATTAAATCTCATTTCTATCAAATCTCAGTCTAGAATTCTTTTTTGTTACAAGACAGTGACACTTCCTAGTATACTTGTAGTTGGTACCATCTGGTTTAAAACTTATCCTCTAGTTGTTTCATGTGCACTTGACTTGTCTCATTTGATTGTAAGCTTGATGACAGCAGGCATCCTTATTTGTTCAGGTAATGTTTTGGGCACATTAGACTCTGGTCCCAGAAGAGAGGAAGGCTTGCTCCCTTTACCGCCCCCTCCCCCAACCCACCCTTTTGCTTTCTTTTCTTTCAGGAGACAGTCTACGTAGCTTTCTGGTTATGAAAAGAATAAAGGATCCTAGGCAGCTGAAATGTAGTTCATTTGACTCTTTTTGTGGAATACTAACTGTCCCTGTAGATATCCAGAGTTGAGGTCAGTGAAGAAACTTGTTCTGAAGAATGAGAAGAATGAAACTTATGCTGGAATTTAATTGTGCTCTGCCTGAAAATCTATTCTCAAATCTTCTGACCCCCTAGATTCAGAAACCTTGGAATTTATTTCCAATGTAATTTTATTAGGAATGATAGAAATGTTGAGCACTTTCCCACTAACCTCTCTCCACTGAGTCCCCTCTGATACTTGTGCTTAATGATCAGGGGAAGCACCTTATAGTAATGCACTAAAATTTTCAGCCTGGAAATAAATCAGGCCACATGTGTGTGTGTTCAGCTCCAGCAACACAGATGAAATGCATGCGTCTGTTTTGTTAAGGGAATGATGTCATTTTAGTTATGTGAAAAATAACTTAAAATATGAGGGTTTTTTTTAGTAGAGCTGTCAATTTTTATTTTTTCCAGCCTTCAATATATGGGTTTCACACTTTAAAATGCATCAGCAGTTATTTATAAGTATTCCATTACTATTTTTAAAAGCCTTTGAGTAAAATATAAATCAAGAAATTTATTTAACATTAATTCATGATAATTGTGATTAATTTTTTGATAATTGAACATTAGGGAAATAATCTTGAGAATGATGACAGGACTTTTATTATCATGGTTTTAATATGAAAGCTGCCCATGACCAGCATCCAGTAAGAACACTAGTGTTTCTTGTTTTTCTTCAGTTCAGTTTGGATTTCAAATCAAACATTTTTTGAGTATATGCCAGCTTTTGTGTTTTTTAAGGAGCAAGAGTAAAAGATTTGCTCTAATGTTGGGGGTTAGAGTTCCAAGATCTTACTGGATATCTTGGCACAGGCTTTTGTACATGTGCACGCAGCCCATCTTTAAGAGAGCAGGACCAAATTAGAGTCTGTTAATTCGGGCTAGAGAGACAGTTGGCTTAGGTTATTTCTAATAGCATTTAGCTTTCTCTCACTTTTTGGAATGCTTTGATCACTTGAAAACAGCTCTGCCACTATGAACTAAATTGTGTAAAGTTGAACATTCATCTTTCTGGAATTCTCCTCCCCTCCTCTTTTATTTTTATTTAGCAACACTGATGGAAAAGAATTCCACAAATAGGGTGGTATGGATGTAAAGGTATGACTACACTAGTAAAGTCAGATAGAGGACGGGAGCAAATAATCAGATGTGTCTGCCTCCTCTCGAAAGAGTTACTTTACTCCATGCTCTACCAGATTTTCGAACTGTGGTAATCATCCACCAAAAGAGAGAAGCACCTCGCTTTCCCACCCTCACCCTACTTCTGCTAAAAAGCTTTAGTACCACTACATGTTCAGACAAAAGTGGCTCTGGGGTAGGGTTTGGTTTCTGAAATGATCCAGAGTATTTGCATGATTCTTATTTTACTGTTGTTAGTGTAAAAAAAGGTAAGCACACAATTTTGTTTGTTTTAGCTATTCATTCTATAAATACTTAAGTCCTATGTACTAGACACAGTTCTAGGAACAGGGAATCAGAAATAAGACATGAATTCTAGCTTGCTACACAGTGTGGTTAAAAAGATCAATAGGAACTTGCCAGGTAGTCGAGGAAACGTGGTATCCAGATACAAAAGAAGAGAGAACATAAGAGATAACATATAATTAAGTGCTAGTAGCACATTTGTAGGCAATGAGTAAATTCAGACAACAAATAATGATTGAGCACTTATGCTGTCAGATACTGCTAATCTATTGAGGATACAGAGGTTTTTTTGTTTCATGTAGTTCTGTATTTAGAGAGGAGAAAGACCAAGTAATGTATTATAGATAACTTAAACTGTGAAATTTTTCCTGTTCTCAGTAACCTTTAACACATTTTTTTATTGTGAACTATTTCAATCAGAGAAATGGAAAAATAGGCAAAGACCACTTACCATGAAAAAAGCTGGATGAAAAGTATTGCCAGAATACCACATTTGTCCAAAATCTCTTGCCTAATCCAAAGCCTACCTGGTTTGGCACGGGGAAACCAGTGTTCCAGGTCTGACTTTGCAGTAAGCAACTTTGTGGCCTTTGACAAATCACATGGTCTTTTTTTTTTTCCTCTCCCCTTTCCCCCCTCCCACTTTGCACTGTTGTGAAACATCTGTTACAAACTGTGCAAGAGCATTGTTAAAATAGTACTACTAACTATAGTACCTACTTACATTTGGTGTATTTTCCCCAAACCCACCATGTTTTTAAAAAATACATTTTTATTAACAGAGATTGTGAACTTGCAAAAAATCATGCACATGTAGAATTCCAATACAACACCCCTTCACCAACACACCACACTGTGGTGGAACATTTGTTAGAAATTATAAGGAAATATCATCAGACTAATACCACCTATCATGGTCCATAGCATATATTTGGCACACTTTTTCCATACACCTCCATTATCAACACAGTGCCTCTTCAGCATTCATGCAAGAATATTACAGTATTGCTCTTAACCACAGTATATAGGTCACACCAATTGTAGTTTTCCCATGCTTCTCCACATTCTCACCACCCTGCAATAGTGATGTACATCTGTTCTAGGTCACAGGACACTCTTACATTTGTCCCCTCAACCACAATTCTCATCCATCTCTGGGTTCACTGTGTTATTCAGTCCCTAGATTATTCTTTAGCTTTCTTTCAGTTGACATGTACTTCCCCAGACTACTCTTTTCACCCACAATCCCATTTAAATACCAGTTGCTACTCACTATAATATGTTACCATTAACTCTATCCATTTCCACACTTCTACAATCAACTTAATAATTCTATATACATTAAGCATCAATAGTTCTTCTCAACCTTCCTCTTATGTCCTAATAACCTGTACTCTAGGTTTTAACTCCATGTGTTTATTCTTCGTATTTAGTTCACATTAATGAGAACATGCAATATTTGTCCTTTTGTGTCTGGCCTACTATGCTTAGTATAATGTCTTCAAGATTCATCCATGTTACCTTAGGTGTCCCAATTTCATTTCTTCTTACTGCAGCATAGTATTCCATCGTATGTATATACCACATATCGCTTATCCTTTCATTGGTTGATGGACACTTGGAATGTTTCCATCTTTTGGCAATTGTGAATAATGCCGCTATGAACATCAGTGTGTAGATGTCTGTTCGTGTCTTTGTTTTTAATTCTTCTGGATATATTCCTAGTAGAGGAGTTGATGGATCAAATGGCAGTTCTATATTTAGCTTCCTGAGGAACTGCCAAACTCTCTTCCACAGAGGCTACACCATTTTACAATCCCATCCAACAGTGAAAGAATGTTCCTATTTCTCCACATCCTCTCCAGCACTTATTGCCATCTGTTTTCTTAATAATGGACATTCTCTGCAATGTTAGATGATATCTCATTGTTGTTTTGATTTACATTTCCCTAATAGCTAGCGATATGAAACATTTTTTCAGGTGCTTTTTGGCCACTTGTATTTCTTCTTCAGAGAAATGTCTAATTAAATCTTTTGCCCATTTTTCAATTGGATTGCTCTCTCTTTTATTGTTGAGTTGTATGATCTCTTTATATTTACATAGAATGGAAATCAAAACCTTATCAGATATGTGGTTCCAAATAATTTCTTCCATTGAGTAGGCTGCCTTTTCACCTTCTTTATGAAGGCCTTTGAATCACAGAAGTGTTTAAGTTTGAGGAGGTCCCCATTTATATGGTTTTGAAGAGGTTTCCCTACATTTTCTTCTAGGAGCTTTATGGTACTTGCTTTTATATTTAGGCCTCTAATCCATTTTTTGTTCTAATCCATTTTTAATTAATTTTTATAAGGTATGAGATAGGAGTCTTCTTTCTTTCTTTTGGCAATGGATATCTAGTTCTTCCAGCACCATTTGTTGAAAAGATTGTTCTGACCCAGCTGGGTGGATTTGATAGGCTTGTCAAAAATCACTTGACCAGAGATGTGAAGGTCTGTTTCTGAACCATCAGTTCAGTTCATTTGATCTATGTGTCTCTCTTTTTGCCAATACCATGCTGTTTTTACCACTGGAGCTAGGTAATATGATTTAAAGCCTGGAAATGAGAGTCCTCCAACTTGACTTTTCTTTTTTTAAGATGTTTCTGGCTATTCGGGGCCGCTTACCCTTCCAGATAAATTTGATAATTGTGTTCTCCATTTATTAAAAAATGCTGGTGGAATTTTTATTGGGATTACTTTGAATCTTTATATCAATTTGGGTAGAATTGACATCTTAATGATATTTAGTCTCCCAATCCGTGAGCATGGAATGTTCTTGCAATATTTCTGTCTTTTTAAAATTTCTTTTAGCAATACATGATAGTTTTCTGAATATAACTGCTTTACATACTTGGGTAAGTTTACTCCTACATATCTGATTATTTTAGTTGCTATTGCAAATGGAATTTTTTTCCTGACTTCCTCCTCAGATTGCACATTACTAGTGTATGGAAACACCACAGATTTTTGCATTTTGATATTTTATCCTGACACACTACTGAATTCATTATTAGCTCCAGCAGCTTTGTTATCGATTTTCTGGATATAGGGTCATATCATCTGCAAATAGGGAAAGTTTTACTTCCTTTCTGATTTGAATGCCTTTTATTTTATTTTCTTGCTTGATTGCTCTAGCTAGAACCTGTAGCACTGTATTGAACAACAGTGGTGACAATGGGCATCTTTGTCTTGTCTCTGATCTCAGTGGAAAGGCTTTCAGTCTTTCAACATTGAGTACAATTTTAGCTGTGGGCTTTTCATATATGCCTTTATCATGTTGAGAAAGTTTCCTTCAATTCCTATCTTTTGCAGTATTTTTATCAAGAAAGGATGCTGTATTTTGTCAAATGCCTTTTCTGCATCAGTTGATAAGATGATATGATTTTTCTTCTTTGATTTATTAATGTGGTGTATTAGGCTGATTGATTTTCTTGTGTTGAACCAGCCTTGCATGCCTGGTATAAAACCCACTTGATTATGATAATTCTTGTAATGTGTTGTTGGATTCAATTAGCAAGTATTTTAATGAGGATTTTTGCATCTGTATTCATTAGAGAAATAGGTCTGTCATTTTCTTTTTTCATAATATCTTTATCTGGCTTTGTTATACTGGCTTCACAGAATGAGTTTGATAGCATTCCTTCTTGTTCAGTTTTTTGGAAAAGCTTGAGTAAGATTGGTGTTAAATCTTCTCTTAGTGCTTGGTAGAACTCACCTGTGAAACCGTCTGGTCCTGGGCTTTTCATTCTGGGTATGTTTGATGACTGTTTCAATCTCTTTACTTGTGATTGGTTTGTTGAGGTCTTCTATTTCCTCCAGGTTCAGTGTAGGTTGTCCGTCTGTTACTAGGAATTTTTCCATTTTGTCTACATTGTCTAGTTTTTTGGCATAAAGTTGTTCATAGTATCCTATTATGAGCTCTCTTGTTTCTGTGAGGTCAGTAGTAATGTTCCCATTTTCATTTTTTATTTCATTCATTTGCATCTTCTCTCTTACTTAGTCAGTCTAGCTAAAGGTTTGTTGATTTTGTTAATCTTGAAGAACCAACTTTTGGTTTTGTTAATTCTATTTTTTTGTTCTCAATTTCATTTATTTCTGCTCTTATCTTTGTTATTTCATTCCTTCTACTTGCTTTGGGATTAATTTGTTCTTTTTCTAGTTTTTCCAGCTGTGTAGTTAGGTCATTGATTTTAGCTCTTCTTTTTTAAAGTAAGCATTGAGGACTGTAAATTTTCATCTCAACACTGCCTTTGCTGCATCCCATAAGTTCTGATATGTTGTATTCTCTTTGTCATTCGTCTCAAGATATTTATTGATTTCTCTTGCAGTTTCTTTGACCACTGATACTTAGGAGTGTGTTGTTTAATCTCCACATGTATTTGAATTTTCCCTTTTTCTGCCACTTGTTTATTTCAAACTTTATTCCATTATGATCAGAAAAAGTGCTTTTGTATAACTTTGTTTTTATTGAATTTGATGAATCTGCTTTGTGACCCAACATGTGGCCTATCCTTGAGAAAGATCCATGATCACTTGAAAAGAATGTATATCCTGCTGTTTTGTGGTGCAATGTTCTGCATATTTGTATTAGGTTTAGTCCATTTATCATATTATTCAAGCTCTCTGTTTCTTTATTGATCCCCTGCCCAGATGTTCTATCCAGTGCTGAGAGTGGTGTATTGAAGTCTGCAATGATTACTGCAGAGATTTCTATATCTCCCCTCAGTTTTGCCTGTGTTTGCCTAATGTATGTTGGGGCATCCTGGTTAGGTACATATACATTTGTGATTGTTATTTCTTCCTGGTGAATCATCCCTTTTATTAATGTCCTTCCTTGTCTCTATAACAGCGTTGCTTTTAAAGTCTATGTCATCTGATATAAGTATAGCTACCCCAGCTTTTTTTTTGGTTTTTGGTTTTGTTTTTTGTTTTTTTTTTTTAGTCCTGCATGTGTGGAATATCTTTTTCCAGTGTTTCACTTTCAGTCTATCGGTATCCTTGGGTCTAAGGTGAGTCTCTTGCAGACACCATATAGGTGGCTCATATTTTCTTATCCATTCCTCCAGTCTGGGTCTTTTGATTGGGGAGTTTAATCCATTAACATTCAATGTTATCACTGCAAAGGCAATTCTTATTTTATCCATTTTGATATTTGCATTTTATCTGTCATTTTATTACTGATTTTGTTGAAATTTTTGAGATCTGCTTTGTGACCCAAAAAGCAGTTAGTTACGGTTACTGATAAATTCATCATTTCTAGATTCTCTTCCAAGCCTCTCTCTCCTGTCTTTTCTTTTCAGGCTGTAACACTCCCTTTAGTATTTCCTGCAAAGCCAGTCTTTTTTTAATAAACTCTCACAGAATCTGTTTATTTGAATATTCTAGTCTCACCCTCATTTTTGAAAGACAATCTTGCTGGATATAAAATTCTTGGCTGGTGTTTTTTCTCTTGCAGAATCTTAAATATATACCACTGCCTTTTTGCCTCCATGGTTTCTGATGAGAATTCGGCACTTACTCTTGTTGGGTATCCCTTATATGTTATGCACTGCTTTTCTCTTGCTGTTCTCAGAATTCTTTGTCTTTGGCATTTGACATTCTGATTAGTATGTGTCTCAGAGTTGGTCTATTAGGATTTTTGGATGGGAGTATGTTGTGCTTCTTGGACATGGATATCTATTTCCTTCAATAGAGTTGGGAAATTTTCTACTGTTATTCCTTCAAATATTCCTTCTGCCCCTTTTCCCTTTTCTTCTTCTTCTTGACATCCCTCACATGTGTGTTTACACATTTCTTGCTGTCATTTAGTTCCCTGAAACTCTGTTCAATATTTTCCATTCTTCATCTGTTCTTTTGTATTTTCACTTTCGGAGGCCATGTCTTCGAGCTCACCAATCCCTTCTTCTGCTTCCTCAAATCTGCTGTTATATATATGCCTCCAGTGTATTTTTTATTTAATTCATTGCACCTTTCATTCCCATGAGATCTGCTCTTTTTCTATGTATGTTTTCAAATTCTTCTTTGTGTTCTCCATATGTCTTCTTAATAACCTTAATCTCTTTAGCCATCTCATTGAATTTATTAAGGAGATTTGTTTGAACATGTATGATTAGTTGTCTCAACTCCTTTTATGTTGCTGCAGGCTTATCGTGTTCCTTTCACTGGGCTATATCTTCTTGTTTCTTGGTATGGACTGTAATTTTTTGTTGGTGTTTTCGCATCTGGCTTGCTAGATGTATTTATTCTGGCTGTATTTTCTCCCTTTAATTTAGGACTTTCTTTTCTTCTTTGCTCATTTTGTAGTAGGAGTTGAGGATATAGTTGGTGCTGCAAGCTATGGAAGCTGAAGCTGCCCACATTGCCCTGGGAATGAATGAAGCTTCTCCCACCTTTCTTCTCTGTCATGGGTAGGGGCAGAGCTGCAGCCATTGCAGCCATGTATAATAATCCAGGTTGGGCAGGACAAGACAGTCTGTACTTCCCTGGAGAGACTGATGAAGCTTTACACCCTTTCATCACCTACCTTGGGTGGGGATGGAGCTATAGTTACAGGCAGCAGGCTGCTGTGTGGATCCAAAATGACCACAGTTGCCTAGATAAACTGATAGCACCAGACCCTTTCCCTACTAGGGGTGGGAATGGACCGTCTGGAGTACCCAACAATCTAATCTGTGTGGGCTGAATTCACCTGCAACTGCACAGAGAGGCCAAGGGAATACTGTCCCTTCTGCCCTTAGGTGGGTGGAAACAGAACTACCAACACCTAACAGTTCAGGCCCTGAAGGCTGAAAGTACCCACCATTGTCTGGAGAGGTTATGGAGACACCAGACCCCTCCTGTCCTATTGGGGGTTGGCCAAAAGTGCCTGCAGTTGCCCTGAGAGGCTGGGGTTCCCTCAGCCCCTCCTATTCTATGGGGGGACAGAGGTGGACAAGGACTTGAAGGCACTCAACAAACCACTTCATGTGGGCTGAAGACACCTGCTGTTGCCCAGAGAGGCCAAGGAAACCCAGCTTCTCTCCTATCCTGTTGGAGTTCAGGGATGCCGCCCCAGGAGATTGACTATTCAGTCTGTGTCAGCTGAAAGAACCTGCAGTTGCCTGGAGAGCCTGGTGCAGGTCCCACCAGCTTCCTCCCTGCTAGAGGTGTGGCTGGAGCCTAGGCTAGGACTGCAGTCCAATCTGGATGGAAAGAAGCTGGTCCCTAACTTCACTGGATTTTCAGTCAGCCCCACTTTTCTTCATGCCAGGGGCAGATTAAAAATGGCAGCTACCTGTCTCTTTCCAATTTGGACAGGCTCAAACCCTAGCTGTTCCTTGGGTTATACTTTAGCCAGCTGAGTCCACCAATCAGTAGATGAAGTCGGTGGACAGCTCTTGCTTCCTCCCGTTTATGGGAAATGGCGCTTCTAACTCCAGTCATGGAATAACGCCTGAGGCAGCTTGTGCTGCTTAAGTAGGATGGGTGCCGGTCTCGGGGACATGGCTGGCAGTTTCCCAGTGAGAGGGTGCAGGTCCCCAGTTTCCTCCCTGCAGGAGGAGAGGCTGGGGTTTAGGCTAGAGCTGCAATCCGATCTGGGTGGAAAGCAGCCAGTTCCTACCAGCACTGTGATTTCCACTTCCCCTCATGCTGGGGGCAGAGTCAAAATGGCAGTTACCGGCCTCCTTCTGACCTGGACAGGCTCAAAGTTTAGCTGTTCCTAGGATTATACTTTAGTCTACTGAATTTATTAATCAGCAGCTGAAGTTGGTGCTACACCATTTCTTCCTCCCCCGTTTTTTGGGAAATGGAGCTTCCAATTTCAGCCACATAATAGTTCCCAAGGTGGCTTATACCACAGGTACCAATCTCTGCATTGTGGAGTGCTCTTTTCGCTAATCCTCAATACACATGGGCAGTTTCCTCCTTCCATACTTTCAAGGATGTTGCAGGATACTCCTCTGGTCTCTTGGGGCCCCCAAACATGTGCTTTAGATCACTCTAGGTGATTGTTAACTGCCCTGTAGCATGAGCTGACACCAGGAGCTCCTTACTCCCCCCAGAGTAAGTGAGTGTTAATACAGTAAGGTAAACAACCTGGTTTTCTGGAAACCTCAGATACCTGACTTTTGGGGTGATTTATCAGAAAGAGACAAACTAGAATATTTTATTGCATGTTAACATCAGGGATTTACTTATTTAAAAAAGCATTTCAGATTATGGTGTGGGAGCTATGAGCCTATCTGTTTATCTGGCATCGTAATTACTGGTGTCCCTAATAATGGCTAAACCCTCAGTTACCAAAGATTCTGATATATTCCTATCCAGTGTTTGATAGGCAAAACGGTTGTTTAGTTCCAAGAGTTGAACACACAAAGCATCTGGCTTTTTGGTGGTTATTCAAGGCTTTAGTGTACAAAGTAGTTTTAAAACATACTCATTTTGAAAACTGAAATAGCCTGGCTGTCAAAGAAAAGCATTCTCACTTCTTTCCTAATATTAACTCTTTCTTAACTTCAACAGTGACTTCACGTAAAGCTGCTAGTGTTTCATAATAGTCACTTTGTCAAGCACGAGAAAGCATGCTTTGCATTCTGGAACTGGGGAAGAATTCTCTATAATTTTATTAGAATGCCTGCTTTAATTATGAAGTAATTTTTATATCCTATTATGTTTAGTTGTAATTGTCTTTGTAATTTTATTAGCATGCCTGCTATAATTATGAAATAACTTTTTATGTTCTATTAAGTTTAGTAGTTGTATCTGTTATCACCAAAGAATACTGTAGAACTTTATAATAGCTCCACCAAATAATGGCCTATACCATTTTATTATCACTTTCCAAAAATTGAATATGGTTTTGAACATGTTATATGGTGACTTTGCAGAATCACCAATTATCTAAAATTTGATATTATTGTAAAACCAAATTGGAATTATTTATTCATGAATGCCCATGAAATTTTACATTATCTTTGTTATGTTGTACATTACTTTGAAATACCCACATTCATTGGGTTTTTTGGATTTTTAAAAACTAGTTTGTTAGTGCTTGGTGAGTGAACACTCTCTGATCTTGGTGTTCTCTGCAGAGCCTAGCATTTTGCTTGAGTGGAATAAATAATTTATTAGGAGAATAAATGGCTTAGATTGGTTTTAATCATTGGGGAAGCCCAATTTTATTTTTCCTTTAAAAATGCTGTAGGAACTTTTTCTCAATAGCAAAAAATGTAAAGCCTTCTCTGTCATAAGAAGAAATAATAGCAAATAACATTTGGATTTATAAAATACTTTTGTTATATTCATTTTAATTATGATGATCCTATACATAGATACCATTTTTCCAGCTTACATATTCTCTTTTTTTACCAGAGACATTTGTCAGATTAAAGACAGAGGTAAGCACTCCATTTAACATGTACTGTGCCCACAAGCTATAAAGTATACTGTATTATAAGTTTAAAATAGCTTAAATCCAAGGATGTACTTTTATTTTTATGAAATTTAATGGTTATTTGCTATTTAACAAAATATGGTTTAGGAATAAAGTATGTCAGTAAAAGGATCTTTTAGCAGACATGAATTCATCTGCCACATTGATATTAAGTGCCTCTCTGAAAGGCATTGATGGTATTCCTCAGTGTACATGATGATCATTACAGGCTGTGGTTGAGTAGCAATTTTACAGGTAAAAAGTAAGGCACAGAGACTTTAAGTAACTTGGGCAAGGGCACGCATCCAGTAAATGGCAGAGCAGGCATTCCAACCAAAGACTCTCATAGTCTGAATACTTTCCAAAACATACTGCATCTCAGTGCAATATACCTTTTGGATTCTGTTTTACAGTGAGAATAGTGCTTGCCCCTATTATAGGTATTAATAGCAAAATGGCATTTTCAGGACTGCAGAAGAGACTTTAAGTTATTGGCAGGGATGTATTTAATCTCCTCACGAACAAGGAATCTAAGGCTCAGATGTCCCATTCTATGTCCTCTCCTTCCCTCCGTAGTCCTGAAGCTACCATAAACTCACATTGTAATACTCAGGAACTGACCTAAAATCCTTTGAGCCTTTGTCTCCTACAGAGTAACATCAAGATACAAGGGATAGGTGAAGCAAGTGTGACAAATTCTTGGTAATTGTTGAATCTGGGTAATGAATATATGAGGTTCGTTATATATTATTTGTTACTTGTGGATTTTTGAAAATATACATGAAAACAAGACAAGACATCCCTTGACTAGAATACCCCTCTAGCTGCTGCCTCATTTATCTTCCCTACATCAAAACTCCTGAAAGAGTTCACTAAATGCGGTCTTCACTCCTCTCTTAAATCTATTATAACAGTCGTGCCTTCCACCTCTCAACCAGAATTGTTTTTGTTAGGGTCACTGGTGACCTCCTTAACACTACATCCTGTGGTCAAATTGTCTTTGACCTTCCTGCAGCAATTGACACCTCCATCTCTTCTTTCTTCCCTTGGCCTCTTGGTTCTATTTAACTAGGATAATCAGCTCATTCTACTTTGCTAGGTTTTCTGTTTCCTAACTTCTAAATGTTGATGTGCCCCAGGACTCAATACTGTTCTCCATCTATACTAAATCCCTGAGTGACCTGATCTCTTCCATAGCTTTAAACCCTGATGACTCCTAAATTTGTAAATCCAATTTGAACTTCTCTCCTGCATCCTTTATCCACGTTACCAGCTGCCTACAAGACATCTCCACTGAAGTAATAGGTATTTCAGCCATATATCCAAAACCAAATTCCTCATCCCCACCTCAGTTGATCAGGCCAACAATCAATCTGTAACAAATCCTATTAAGTTCTACCTTTGAAATATATCCAGAATCAAACTATTTCTTGCCACCTCCATAGCTCCCATCTTCCAGATCACTATCCTCTCTCTTTCCTAAACTACTACATTTCAAAACCCCCAGTGAGGTTTTTTTTTAAAAGATTTATTTATTTCCCTCCCCATACCTTCCCCCCCGCCCCCCCCCCCACTCTGGTTGTCTGTTCTCTGTGTCTATTTGCTGCGTCTTTTTTGTCCGCTTCTGTTGTTGTCAGCAGCACGGGAACCTGTGTTTCTTTTTGTTGTGTCAGCTCTCCGTGTGTGTGGCACCATTCCTGGGCAGGCTACACTTTCTTTCGCGTTGGGCAGCTCTCCTTACGGGGCGCACTCCTTGCGCATGGGGCTCCCCTATGCGGGGGACACCCCTGCGTGGCAGGGCACTCCTTGCGTGCATCAGCACTGCGCATAGGCCAGCTCCACACAGGTCAAGGAGGCCCGGGATTTGAACCGTGGACCTCCCATGTGGTAGACGGACGCCCTAACCACTGGTCCAAGTCTGCCGCCCTCAATGAGTTTTTTAGTTAGGGAATTTTAGCCAATTCATACTGTGATTTCCTTTTAAAAATTTCTTCAAGGGGATGCTTTTAACATGCCTCCACTACTGGCTCCCTCCAGTCTATTCATTATGTACAACCTATTAGTTATCTGTTTAAACCTTTTTCCTTCTTATCTCACTCAGAATAAAAAGTGAGATTCTTTGCCTGGCTCCTGACTACTTATTGGCTCCTATGTCCCCAGTGCCTTCAGTAGTGCTTAATGAACTATAGGCAATCATTAAATATGTAAGTGACTGATGTATTTATTTGTACATCTGGAATATGATTTCGGATTTTAAAAATAAAAGTTAAACTTTCATTAAATAATTTAGCCATCTCAACACAGAAAACTACACACTGGATTAATATATTCCTCTCATATATTCTACTTTCTATTTACCATCCACTAAAAAAATATTTGCTCTTTCATTTATCAAATGATTTCTAAATCTGAAATTAATTTATCAAAAGCAAGAATTTATCCAAAGCAATAATTTATTTCAAAATCCTTTACGGAGTTGTTTCTTAAGAGACTTCAACTCAATGCACTGATTTTTTTTTAATAAAGCTGGTATTTATTATGTGGTTCTTATCATGAAATGTACCAGGTAGGTGTTTTGGCAGAATAATAATTAAAGGCTCTTGTCAAAACTAACTCTCTTCTGTTAGTTGCCAATCAACTAATTGAATCAACTTGTTTATGTATCAACTTGAATATTGAAATTTTGGCATAAAAATGAGTTGGAGGTAGTAGATGACATAGGTAAGTCACTTTCTGTTTTAAAGATATAATTGATATTTTTTAATTTCCTAATCAGAAGTTATAGGATGATTTTTTTTTTACCTTTTAGTATATCTAGAAATTGTAGGCAGAACTATCTTTAATCAGATCTGTTCCTTTCAGTGTACCATTATATAATTATTACCTGATCCACACTGCTGGAGTGTGCAGTCACCATGTTGGTGATGTGGTTCATTGTCAAGTCAGTAAGCAAACTAGCATATAATAATTACATCATATTATAATCACAGTACACATAAATGTTCTTGAATAGCTTGAGTATGTTTGGCATTACTAGTATCTAATTCAAGAAGTGACCAAAAGCAATTTTACTTGACTGGTAATGAAGATAGGTAGTGTTTTTTAAGTCAACAGTCCACTGAAAAGTGACTAAATTAGTTTGGAAGTTTCTCCAGTCATTAACTGGGATTTATCTGTTGCTATTCATTTTTTCTTAATGAAGTAGAACTATTCTTCTTGAAGAGTTGTATTTTCACTGGGGAGTTTAAGTTTCAAAACTCAGGTTTTTCCTCTGATAAGTAGATTTGCATCATTATACGTAAGTATTTGTAAGTTGTTTCTTTTTTAAATTTTAGAGACAATACTCACAACAGCTTATTCACGCCTTTCTTGTAATGTCTTGTAAACTAGTGAACTTCTAATAGATGTTGTTGAGCAACTTCTGTGTCAAGGCCATGACGAAATGAGGTAGTTTATTTCCTTCTTTAGAAATAATATCTTTTTGTATGAGGATCTTGCTTTGTTAGTGTAACTCTGCTTATTAAGTGCCCTTCTGAGTCCCTTACTCCTTTCTTCCACCTTACTCTTCTCTCGTCTTTGCTTATTTATGTTTATATTTCCCTTACTCATTAGGTTGTATCATAAAGTGTTGATGTAAGTTTATTGATCTCATATCACATATGCACGCTGTTTCAATCAGCATTTTTAATGGTAATTTTAAAGTTCTCCTTTGCATATTTCTCTCTTTTAAGCTCTTTCTCACTCTGCTTATCTATCATCTTATCTTACCAAGCCCTTATCCTATCTCAGTTAATTTTGAACCTGATATTAACATCATTATCACTAGACCAGTGTTCTCATAATGCCAAAGTCAGAATGCAGACTATTTATGAGCTACATGATTCATCTTTTAATCACTGAAGCTAATTTAGAAGTGGAAGTACAATTTGCATTGCATGCAACCACATCATGCTATTGTCTCTTTATACAGTTTTCTTGGGTAATTTGAATGCATTTGATATTATCAGAGTGATGACTATTGAAATGTAATTCCTGTGTTTTATCCCATCAATAAGACATATAATTGCTCTAGACTAGATTTGCTGAAAGTGTACTCTTTATTCTGACATGTGTGAAATAGCCACAAATATCTAATGGGCAGATTTTCATTGGAATATGATAAAGTTTTGATGTTGATAATGGTTTTTGTAGCTGCATTTCAATAGTCATTTCTTTTTGTCACCAATTACTTCTGGACTAATTTATTCTTTAAGAGTCACCAGAATTATCACTTATATAGCCAATAGAGAGTTCTAACCTACTATTTCATAGCTGGATAGGGCAAAACTGATGCTAGACTTGAATGCCAGGTTAGTCAGATGGTCTTAACTCTTTAAACAGTACACATGCCATTATCACTGATAACATGTATCAGGAAGGTCAATTTTTGATAGATTGGAGAAAAAACAGCAGTAAATGTAGATAGCGCATTAGGAATCCTTTACAAACTATAGGAGGAGTCATAAGGATTTGAATCTAAGAAATTTTGTTTTTTTAGTTAGAATATCCTTAAAACATAAGAAGTGATTGTGGGGAGTAAAAGAGGAAAGAGTCAAGGGTAACATAGGGACCTTCCTACATTGCAGGTAGAAATGTAAAATGGTGTGGCTACCATGGAAAACAGTTTGGCAGTTGCTCAATACATTAAACATAGAATTACTGTGTGACCCAGCAGTTGCACTCCAAGTATAACCCCAAAATAATTGAAAATAGGTGTTCAAACAGAAACTTTTTTTTAAAGATTTATTTTATTTTTTTATTTCTCCCCACACCCTCATTGTTTGCACTTGCTGTGTCTGTTCATCTTATTTCGTTTCTTTAGGAGGCACTGGGAACCCAACCTGGGACCTCTGATGTGGGAGAGAGGTGTCTTATCACTTAAGCCACCTCTGTTCCCTGCTTTGTTGTACCTCTCATTATGTTCTTCCTCCTGTGTCTCTTGTTGCATCATCTTGTGTCAGCTTGCTGCACCAACCTGTCACATCAGCTCGTTGTTCTGTTGATCTTCTCTAGAGGGCACTGAGAACTTCTGCTCCCTGCTTTGTTGTGTCTCTCATCATGTTTTTTTTCTTGTGTATCTTGTTGTGTCAGCTTGCCACACCTGCCTATCACACCAGGTCACTGTCTTCTTTAGGAGGCACCAGGAACTGAACCAGGGACCGCCCATGTGGTAGGTGGGAATCCAATTGCTTGAGCCACATCTACTTGCACAAACAGAAACTTTTATACATATGTTTATAACAGCACTCTTCACAATAGTCAAAAGATAGAAACAACACAGATATCCATCCAAATATGATGAATGGATGAACAAACTGAGATGTATCCATACCATGGAATATTGTTCAGCTCTGAAAAGTAGTAAGTTCTGATATATGCTACAACCTAGGTGAACCTTGAAAACATTAGGCTAAGTGAGAGAAGCTCCACACAAAAGGGCCACATATTATATGATCTCATTTATGTGAAATATGGGGTAAACGTAAATCCATAGAAACAGAAGGCAAATTACTGGTTGCCAGGAGCTGAAGGGAGTGAGGAATGAGGAGTGACTGCTTAATAGGTACAGGTTTTCTTTTGTGGTAATGAAAATATTGTGAAAGTACATAGTGATGATGGTTACGCACACTGTGAATGTACTAAGTGCCAGTGAGCTGTACACTTTAAAATAGTTAAGATGGAAATTTTCATTATGTGTATCTTACAGCAATAAAAAAGAACTCAATTTTGAAAATTAAGCTAGTTTAAAAAAAAATGTAATTAATACGGCAGAATCACAGACTTTACATAAAATACCATGAATTTAAAATGCTGTTTGACCTAAAGTAAGGGGGAAATGGAAAGGAGAAATGAGTTTATATGGCTACGAGTTTCTAAAAAAGAGTCTGGAGGCTGGCAGAAGGTTTGCCCTCATGCACAACTGAGCAGAGTCAGAGAGACAGATAAAGCAGATACAACCCCCAGATATTGGTTCCTTTGAGGGCTAAAGAGACCCATGGGAGTTATGGTCATGGCCGATGGGGTTAACTACCAGGGCAGATGGCCCCTCTTTGGAAATGGTGTTTATGTGTGATGAATCTGGACTCAGATGGGATCTCCCTTCATAAGACTTTCATGCTAATGTGCTGGAGGTGCAGTTAATGTTGGGGTTTAAGATATATTTAGGGGATTTGAATCTCTGGACTGACAATGTGATAGCCAGATCCTGAGCCTCAACAGACTCCAGCACCTACAATCTGATTTATTGGACTTACCACACTCAGCTAAGATGGAGGTGAAGAAGGACAACCACCACACCATGGAGCCTAGAGTGATTACAACTGAAAATGGGAGGATTGCATCCAGCATCCAGGTGGAATCTGAGCCTCCTCTTGACATAAAGGTGCAATGGACACAACCAATCCAGTGTCCACATAGAAGAGGTGGCATTGGATTGGGAAAAGTGGACATAATGGACAAAGGGTATGGGGAAAGGCAGGAAGAGATGAGAGGTGGAGGCGTCTTCGGGACATGGAGCTGCCCTGGATGGTGCTTCAGAGGTAATCACCGGACATTGTAAATCCTCACAGGGCCTACATGATGGAATAGAGGAGAGTATGGGCCATGATGTGAACCAATGTATATGAGGTGCAGAGGTGCCCAAAGATGTACTTACCAAATCCAATGGATGTGTCATGATGATGGGAACGAGTGTTGTTGGGGGGGGGGGGGAGAGGGGGGGTGGGGGGGTGGGGTTGAATGGGACCTCACATATATATATATTTTTAATGTAATATTATTACAAAGTCAATAAAAAATAAAAAAATTAAAAAAAAAAAAAAAAAAAAGAATCACAGACTTAACTGCCTTCAGGGTCCTGAAAGATGCTATAAAGAGAGAAAGAAGCGGCAGAGAGCTAATGCGGTACACTGGGCAGCATTCAAGAGCAAATATATTTGAAAGCTCTGTGTAGGTCAAATAAAATATGACCATGGGCTGTGGTTTTCAAACTCTGTTAGAAATTGAACTGAGCAACAGTGATGGCTACATCAAGGAGATAGCTGAATATATAACTAGACTCAAAGTTGCACAAGATCAGAGAATAAATCTAACTTGTTTACCCTGTATTTTCACCATTTTGCATAATGTCTAGCTGACACATATAGTTGCTCAGCATATTTTATCCCATCAATCTTGGTTAGATGAAAAATAAATTAAAAATAAATAAATCCTGAAGAGTAAGGCTGTATTCTTTTTCTTGGTCAATTCCATCTTTGTCTACCTGGGAGGCATACCACCCTGCTTCTCACCTCCCATGGCTATCAATTTGCACATTTTAACACTGTATTTTATAAATATCCCTTAAAAATATTCTCTCCCATCTTTTCCTTTTCACTGCCAACTCAGTTCTGCAACATTTACTGCATAATTACTGCAGTAAATTCCTAATAGCCTCCCTACCTCTGAGCTTGCCCTCTATTTTTCTTAACATAATAATACAAGTTTATAGTGTCCAGCTTAAGACTCTCTAGTGCTATCAGATAAAGTCTAAGCTTCTTCACAAGGCAGGAAAAGCATCTAGGTTCTAGGGCTCTCCTCACTGCCCTTGCTACTCCAGCCTTTCTCAACTTCTGACAGTTACTGAAGCACACCATGCATGTTTGACATGTTTTTCCTTCACTTACAGTGCCCTTCAGCCTTCAGCAGGCAATCATCCTTCAAGTCTGTGGAACCTTTCTTATAAAATCCAGTCTCAGTTAGGGCCTCTATTCTTTGTTCTTCAGTGAACCCTCAACACTCTGCATTTCTTTCTTTGCACTAGTTTATCATTGTGTTTGTTTTACTTGCCTGATTCCCTACCAGATTGCTAACTCCTTGGGGCCTAGGACTGCATCTGTCTCCAGTACTTGGCACATGACAGGCACCCAGGAAAGGCCCCTGAGTTATTTGCACTGATCACATTATTTACTTTTGCATTGCAACCCTTACCACTATTGTAAGTAATTATATCGTAATCATGCTCAATAAATGTCAAATGAGAATATTTAAGGCAAAATATGTTAAGTCCTGGATACCAGATAAAAGATGCCAAGCAAAGATTTTGTGAAGTGGATGGTATTTGAAATGGCCTCTGAGAGATGGGGAGATACTTTGGAAGGTAAATCCTATTTCAGTTATTTGATGATTACGAGTTATGGCCATGTGCTGATTACTGTGTACTAGGCTCTGAGGTTATCCAAAATCCTCTGTAGTACTTGTCATCATAAGCTCTAATTACTACTTATAAATATAGACATGTCCAAAAAGCATTCTGCATTCTAATTTTGTGATTTAAGGTGATGCAAAACCACCTCTAAATCTAAGCCTAAAAGTAGACTAACTTTTAGAATGAGCCTTAGTAATAAATATTAAGAAAGATTATTATGGCCAAGTTTTAATAAAAGATGCCTAAGGTCCTAAAACTCCTTTCAGAAATGGCTCCAACAAACCCATTTGTAAATGGATTGTTAATACATAAGAAGCAGCAGCAGGTTAATTCTTAGGATCTGCTTATATTTGTTGGATCATTTTAGAACTCTGTTAATTATAACTTGTGAATCCTAATCAGGCTATACTAAGAGGCTAAACTGAAGGTTATAATCTTAAACCCCTTCCCATTTCCATACTCTAAGAGACTAAAATAAACACATCTACATTGCACTCAGAATGAAAATAAACACTTCAGAATCACATAACTGAGAAATACATTTTTTTAAAGTAGGTAACACTAAGACTACAGTTTCAAAAAACATAAAGGTTATTTGTGTTTTGTTTCCTTCTATAAAAGATTTTTTTCTTTTAAATTATGTGAGTGCCGAAGTGTTTATTTTTATTTCGGAGTACTACATGGATTCTTTTTTTAACAACTGCTTATTAGCTTGCTAAAGACTTGAAGCAACTCTTGGCATGCTTATATGTAGATCTTTAAAATGACATACTGTAGACATGTACATTGACATAGTCCACACAGAAAAAGAAAAATATTTTCATTATAGTTTCTCTCCCACACTACCACCAAATCTACTTATTTGAAAGCATTGTTGTTAGATGGCAAAAGAATTACTGTGTATGAAAATCCTTTGGAATTGCTTTAAAATGCAAGTTGTTGTTTTTTTTTAGTAGCCTAATTAATCAATCTTTGGCCTACACTAACCCCAAACAAGAAAAATTTAAATTATTCATTTACTTCAGATAAGCCTTTAGCAATAAGCATTTAAAAGTCTTTGAATTATTGTTTAAACCAGGGGTCAGCAAACTATGACCTAGTTAAGTCTACCTGTTTTTGTAAATAAATGTTATTGGAACATAACCACACATTTGTTTATATGTTGGCTATGGTTGCTTTTGTACTACATGGGCAGAGGCTCTGTAAGTAGTTGCTGCAGACTCTATGACCCACAAAACCTCAATTAGTTATGGTCTGGACCTTTAAGTAATAGTTTGAGGACCCCAGGTTTAGACCATACTGTTATCTGATGGTTTATCATTATTATAAAAAAGCAGTTATTTATTGAATACCTAAAAGCAAAATACAAAAAGATGATTTTCCCTTACAACGGTTTCTTGTCCTGCAATAAAGAAACTAAAGTTGTTTAAATGATGTTTTAGCCATTCCTTCACCCATTCATTGCTTGTTAGCCTTGTCCTTGGTCAATTTTGACAAGAGCAAGTGAGGCTTATTTTTGTTTTCTACAACTTTGAAAATCATTGTGTGCTTAAAGATGCCGTTATGCTTCTCCACCTCCATTCCACTTCCCCTTATCTTGCAAAATATTTTTTTAAAAGAAGAATTTGAGGTAGAAAAGATTTTTCTCTAAGGTTAATTCCTTTTCTGTCTGCTTAATTCCTATCTAAAGTATCTAGCATAGATGTTCCCTTCCCCTTTTCTCTCAAAGGACTCTGATTTACTTGCCTTGTCATTCACCTCTACATCTCTGTAAGATGTACAAATATGTGCTTAATTAGTAATTATGAAAATAATAGAATCCATTTATTAGGAAAGGTAATCAAGGCTCAGAAACCACAGGGAATGACAAGAGGACTCAGAAATTCACCTTAGCTGAAGTAGAAGTGTATTCTACTTACTTTGAATACAAAGATTATTTAATTTTAGAATGTTAAAGCCAAAATGTGTTGTAGAGTCCTTATAATTCAGTGGTTCTCAAACATCAGCATGCATCAGAATCACCTGAATGGCCTGCTAGACGACAGAATTCTGAGTCCACCTTCCTGAGTTTCTGATTCATTAAATCTGAGTTGGGGGCTGAGAATTTGCATTTTTAAGAAGTTCCCAGTTGATGCTGACGCTGCTGGTGGGGAGACTACAATTAGAGAACCATTTATAAGAGAGGAAGGGATGGTTGGTCACTCAGGCATAACCTCAGAGTTATCAGAATAGTGTACATACGGTCCTCAGCCTTTTAGCATATCCAGAGAAGATGAAATACCAGGACCTAAGCTACTCGAACCCAGGAAACCTAGAAAAGCCAGAATTCCCATTTATTATAGCTGCTGTGTGAACCACTTAGAGTGACAGGGCATGATCTCTTATACTCTATACTTTGAGGGAGGCCCTCACAAATTCTTGTTCTTTGAGCTCCTTTTATTCTTAGACTAGTCAAGATATATCCCTTCCTTTTTGTTGTAATTGTTACTATTGTTTGCCTTTTATTTTATTTCAACTCTGGTTTGTTACCCTGAGGTGACTCACAAATATGCTTAGCCACACATGTATCAACTATTTAGCATGAGTTTGCTCTCAAGGAGGTAGTTAATTGTATCCTTATCTGTTTGCCTTTCATCAGTAATCTTACTTCCACTTTTTGGGGGCACATTATTGAGTCCCCTATTCAAATTATTAAAGGAATTTACAGGTCTTCTGGTTCAATACCTTATCTTACAGGTGAGGCTACTGGGGCAATTAGGTAACTTGCCATATTATCTTCATACCAAAAAGGCTTGGATTTAAGCCACCCCTTCCCCAAGCCTGTACGTCCTCCGTCTCTGAGCTCAGTCACAGTGGGCAGAGGAGGGGTCGGAGGCCGTGACAGGAGTGCTTGGCCTTGTGAAACCGCATGAAATTGTAAAAAGCACATGCTTTGAAACCACACTTACTTGGAAATCCCTTTCACTTAATAGCAGAGTACTTTTTTTCAAATTACTCTGCGCATCAGTTTTCAAATCTGTAGGATAATGATACTGACTCGCAGGGCTCTTCTGGTTCCTTTGCCTTCCTCCACTTCCTTTCTCTCCAGCTGTGCTCCTTTAGAAACCCACAAGTCACCTTCTAGTGCTAAGCTGCTAAAAGATCATCAGAGTTCCTGCCTTTAGCTCCCAGGCTGTTTGAGCTGTGTCCTCACCATTCTCTTGAAACTTTCATAAAGGTCCCAATGACCCAGATATCTTCTCAGACCTCAACTTGTCCCCCCTACTGGTTTCTGTACTCTGACCATCACTGTCTTTTATTCTCCTTTTTCTGCTACATCATCAGCTAGTCCCCACCTTGTTTACTGTGTCTCCTTCTTTCACATCTGCAGATTATAGCTTTACTTAGGGATATTGTTTCTGCCTCTTTTCTTAAGCTGTGCTCTCTTCCTTGGCAGTGCTGGCCATTCCCATAGCGTTATTTATGTATCTGTCTTTGTATGACTAACATCTCTTCCAAGTTCCAACTCTCTGCCTAATTTCTCCATGCTGCCTGGTCCACTGATAATTTTGAACTAAGTATATTTAAAATTGAACTCATCTCTTCTTCCCCAACTATAAACTAGAATTTTATTTTTAAAAACTTGATCCTATATTTAATCATTTGACTAACTGATCTGTGATGTTTGGTCTATTACAGGGAAAGTCCTTCTGCTAGTGTGGACACATGTGCATTTCTGTCATCATTTGTGTGCGCCAGTAGGACTCTGCTGATTGATGGCCGGGTAGAACTCAAAAGAGGCCTGCAGAGGCAGGAGCGGTATCTTTTCCTGTTTAATGATTTGTTGGTTGTGGCCAAAATCAAGTAAGTATACTGTATATTCTCTCCTGATTATCATTATAAAATTGCATCTGCATTAACAAAGATAACTTTCCTACCCAGAGCTTAATGTAAGACTGCCTGGCCTCTATTACTGTAGTTCATATCCGAAGTGGGTTTTTTGTTTGTTTTGTTTTTGGAAAGAAAAATGTTTAAATCCCTTATTCATTCAGTAAGTATTCATCTAAGTCCTGTTCCGTGCCATGCCCTGAGTAAATGAGGGAGATAAAAATGAAGAATTTTGACAGGAGCTAACATTCTAATGCATGGGGGGGGGGGGGGGGGGAAGGTTGGAATTACAGGTTGTGATTAGTGCTATGGAGAAAATCAGGAGCTCAGTGAAGAAAAAGACAAAATGTGTGTTAGGTAGGGGTAGTTAAGGGGGGAAAAACACTGAAGGTTGAAAAGCAACCAGATATTCAGATATTGGAAGAATGGACATTGTAGGTAGAGGGAACAGAAGGTACAAAGGTGGAAGGAAAAGCTTGGCCCTTTAGAAGAGTTAAAAGAACTGTGTAACTGGAGCTTAATGAGCACGGAAAGTGATGTGAGATGAGACTGGAGAAGTAGACAAGGGTCAGATCATCAGGACCTTTGGAGGCTGTAGGAAATATCTATTGCAGTATAACAGATTATCACAAAATATAACAGCTTGAAACAAAGTCTCACATGGTTTCTCTGGGTCAGGAATCTGGGAGTGGTTTAGCTGGGTGGTTCTGGCTTTTATGAGGTTGCGGTCAGGCTCTCAGCCTGGGGTATATAATACATTAGAACAAGTATTAAAGCCCTTAGGAGCTATTTTTTATATTTTTTTAGAAAGCTAAATAAGTTATTTTTGCAGGAAAATTATGGCTTCTCATTTTTTAAAACAAGGTTTGTTTTGTACTTATTAAAGTATTTAGAAAAAAGGGAGTATTCTCAGTTTTTATAGCCACATACCGTCCATTTGGAAATTACTGAAAGGAAATAACTATACTCACCTTATACCCTCTTTAAGCCATAACCAGATTCACATTTTATTTTCTAAACAAATGGAGAAACAATAGTTAGTTCTGTTTATGTCAAAAGGATGAAGAGGAACAAAGTACTGATCATTAATTCATTATCAATAGAATTACCATCAGATAATGTGGAATATATCATGATCTCTACTCCTAAACATTTAATATAATGTCGTCATCATAGTTCAGGGGGAAATCTCCCTGGAATCCTGTATATTTTAACAGTTCACTGGCTATTTCTTCCACTATAAAGATTAAAGGGTAGGAAATAAAAGAACTATATCTGTCATCTGAATAAATTTATAGTAACAGTCTACACTGTAGAAATAAAGAATTCATTTTTTGGTTGTTTTATATTTTCAGCTAATTCAATTTAGGTACATACTTTTTAATTTCTATTGGAATAATCTAATACTGTTGGAGAATTCAAAGTGAAAATTCTAAAGAAACCCATTGACTCCAGGACAGTCCACTTGTCCTAAATATTTTCAAGCTGGCCAATCTAGATTTATGAACATAAAATTCATGAGATTTTGCCCCACCCCTCCATAATAAACAGTTTAATTTTAAAAGCCTTATAATTCTGGAAAGATGAAAAAATAAGACTGAGGTAGAAAAGCTAGAGGGAACTTCATGGAAAGATAATGTCTAAAATCCAGGTGCTTTATAGGAATGGCAATATCCAGGGGCTTTTTACTCATTCAGCATGGTTAAGAGCATGAGCTCAGAAGTTATCACCACCCAAGTTGAGGTTCTGGATCTGCTACTTAAACTGTTTGACTTTGGCAAGTTACTTAATCTCTTTCTATCCCATTTCCTTAACTATAAAATGGAGGTAATATCTACCTCATCCAGTTGTTTGAGGATTCAAATAAATAGTGTGTGTGTACAATATTTAAAACAGTGACTGGCACATGGTAAGTTCTCAATAAATATTAGCCATTATTATTGTTGTTATTATTGGAGAATGGGAAATCATTATTTGGATATTTAGCTCCTGTCTTTGATAACAAGGGTGTGATAATTTTGGCACTTTATTGATCTATGGAGAAGATTATTGGAATGATTATTTTTCCAGTTCAATACATGTGGAACTTCCCATATGGTAGCTGAGGTATCTAATATAGAGAGAGAATAACATTAGAAAACACAAATGTGTGAAATCCAGCAAATATGTACCTTTCCTTCCAGAAGGTTATATAACTTAAATAATTTTATGTAACTTAAATAATTGCCATCTGAAAGTAATATTTTTTCTGTAATTGAGTCTGTTTCATTTTTTAAAAAACTAAAGATTCATAGTAATAAGGTGAAAAATATTAAAGTATAGTAAGAAGCCATTGCCTTGCAAGGCACTTTTCTGTTACACTTAAATTCATTGTACCCTTTGGAAGCATAAATGAGGCTTTGAATCTAGATTATCCTTATATATAGCTCCTGCAAAATCTTTTTTCATTTCATAAATCCTACTGAAGAGTTTTAGTTTTAAACATTCCATGAATCAGAGGAGTTTTAAAGATATTTCCATATAAGGTGTCTTTGGTTTCATTTTAGCTTTTAGTGTTTCCACAAAGAGTTCTGAATGATAGGAACTACCCTTGCTTCCCTAGGCATTCTCTTTATCCTTCCTAGTTTTTCCATCTGCTTAAGACGCAGGTCCATCACATCTGTCAATTAGGTCTTGAGATATGGTGGTTTCCATATCAGAGGCGTGAGGGGGATTAGGTAGAATTCATAAAAAAGCAATTTCACTGCTGTCCTAAAGTAGATCACCTTCTGGGTCCACAGAGATGAATGTTAAGTGTGTCTGCCCCACTTAAATATAATAGTTACTTAAGGGTGTCTTTTTTTGTTAATTTGGGGTTCTGTTTTTAGGATATAGTTTTTCAGTTTTAGCCAGATTATATAGGGAAAACGGTATGAACAAAATTTGAGGGAAATTTAAAATAACCTGTGATTCAAAAGGCTATATAATCTTGTAATGACTCAGTGGAAAATGTATTATAAATTCTTTTAATTACTTCCTGGTTATATATTTTAGCCCATCTCAAGGAAAAAAATTTATAAATTTTTTATTAAATCATGGGTATTTTTAATCTTTTTTTCAGGCACTTAAATTTTTTTAAAAAATAGGCAAATTATAAATAAATTAATTTTTAAGACCGCAGCAAAGTTAAAATTGTATTTTTAATCCAAATGTAATGCTTACTTAAAGAAAAATAAATGGCCAGTTTATGGCCACTGCTGCCATAAATGCAGACATTAGGACTAATTCACCAAATGTTCCCAAGGCCTTCTTGTGCCAAGATTCACTCAGAAAACAATAAGCAAAAGTCTACTATGTTACAATTTACTGTGCTAGACACTCAAGATAAAAACAGTGACTAAGACATTCTTTGCCCCGGATTAGTGAAATGGTCCCCTTATCACAAGCACAGGAGCTCCCATTACATTTAAGAAACAAAATAACAAGAGGTACTGTTTGGTTTTTATATTTCTAGATATAATAACAACTTTAAGATAAAAAATAAAATAAAGTTAAGTGACATGTGGACCGCAAGCTGCGTGGATGAAGTAGGAGAAGGCAACACCAATGCCATGAAATCCTTTGTCTTGGGCTGGCCCACTGTGAACTTCGTGGCCACTTTCAGGTAAGAAACACAATTTAGCCTGTACTTATTAATACATAGCTCCTGTAAAGTATGCATTTAGCTCTGTGATTTCTGGGATATGACACAAAAGCAAATGGATGATTTAAAGGAGTGAAAATTTGTTTCCAAAGAGTCATTTCTAGACTGGGATACAGTTGGAGAATGTCTGACTTGAGAGTTTTTATCTTCTTAAACAAAACATGCTTAATTGGGACTCTTCAGTTCAGGGTCATCATACCAAAACACACATCTGTGATTTTGAACAACCACACCTTAATGCAGTTCTTGCTTTACACGTGAAGAGTGAATGTTCATGGATGCACATGTAGGGCTTTTCTTTCGGTTCACCTCATATCACCAGATTCCTCAGGAACCATTCTAAAGCCAGGTAACTAAAATTTCCCAAGCCGCTAATCTTCTAATAAAGGAAAGATATGTCATTAAATTTTATTATGTACTCTTGACCTACCAGAAGATTCTAAAAGCTTATTTGGAAGAAGCATATGTTTACATCATTCTTTGTGTATCTTCTACTTGTGGAAGATTTCTCTAGAGATACTCATTTCCTATTAATCTTCTTGGAGTTACAAGTGAAAAGAACAGTTTCAAGACGAGTGATACTACATGAAGTCTTTAATGAAGGAGTTTCCATGGAACTTTTTTTAAGGAGAGAGAAAAAATACATGCATTGTATTGCTCAAAGTACCCAAATGATGAAGATTAACATCACCAGTGATTCTGTGTAGCTATAACGTACCCTTTGATATAATGTGATGAGAAGGGCAGTTTACCTCTGTAGTCTTCCTCCCTGATACCTGTAACTCTGGCCTAATTAGGAGAAAAATATCAGGCCCAAATTGAGGGACATTCTATAGGACACCTGACCTGTACACCTCAAAACAGGGAAAGACAGTAACTATCCCAGACCATACATGACAACTAAATGCAATGTGGTGTCCCAGATTGAATCCTAGAACAGAAAAAGGACATTAATGAAAAAACTAGGGAAATCCAAATAAAGTTGAGAGTTTAGACAATGGTAATGCAGCACCAATATTGATTTCTTAGTTTTGATGAATGTATTGTGATAATGTAAGATGATCACATTAGGAGAAACTGAAACTGGATGAGATGTATTCGGGAACCTCTGTACTATCTTTGCAACTGTTTAGAACACATACAATTTTTTCAAAATTAGGTGTTTGTTGAAAAAAAGTAAAGTGTTAAGGATTTCTACCTCTCTCTTTTTTTTAAAGATTTATTTATTTCTCTCCCCTCCCCCCACCCCAGTTGTTTGTTCTCCGTGTCTATTTGCTGCATGTTCTTCTTTGTCCGCTTCTGTTGTTGACAGCGGCATGGGAATCTGTGTTTCTTTTTGTTGCATCATCTTGTGTCAGCTCTCTGTGTGTGCGGTGCCATTCCTGGGCAGGCTGCACTTTCTTTCGCACTGGGCGGCTCTCCCTACGGGGCGCACTTCTTGCGCATGGGGCTCCCCTATGCAGGGGACACCCCTGTGTGGCACGGCACTCTTTGAGCACATCAGTACTGTGCATGGGCCAGCTCCACACAGGTCAAGGAGGCCAGGGTTTGAACCGTGGACCTTCCATGTGGTAGAAAGACGCCCTAACCACTGGGCCAAGTCCGCTTCCCTCTACCTCTCTTATGACAGTGAACTCTTAACAGATTAACCACTCTAGAGATAACTATAAACTCCAAACAAAATACAAACGAAAACTACCTGTTCTAATTTGCTAGGCTGCCAAAATGCAATATTACCAGAAATGGATTGGCTTTTACAATGGGAATTCATTAGTTTAAAGCTTACAGTTCTGAGGCCATGAAAATGTCCAAGTCAAGGCATCATCAAGATGATAACCTTCTTCCTGAAGATAAGCTGCTGGTACTCCCGGACTCCTCTGTCATATAGCAAAGCACATGACAGCGTCTGCTGGTTTCTCCTTTTTCTTCCCGGTTTTGTTGCTTTCAACTTCTTACTTCCTTGGCTTTCTCAGCTTCTTGCTTCTGTGGCTTTTCCATCTCTCTCGCTTTGTATTCATCTTGTATATGAAGCACCCCAGTAAGAGGAATAAGACCCACCCTGGGCCACACCCTAACTGAAGTAACCTAATCAAAGGGCCCTTACCTATAGTAGGTTCACACCCACAGAAATGGATTAGCTTTTTTTTTTTTAATGTTTACTTACTTATTTTTGACCCCCTCAGTGTCTGCTCTCTGTGTCTATTCACTGTGCATTCTTCTGTGTCTGCTTGTCTTCTCTTTAGGCAGCATCAGGAACCAATCTTGGGACCTCCTGGAGTGGGAAAGAGGTGCTCAGTCTCTTGTGCCACTTCAGCTCCTTGGTCTGCTGCATCTTTTGTTGTCTCTCCTCTCTGTCTCTTTTTGTTGTGTCATCTTGCTGTGCCAGCTCTCTGCATAGTCCAGCACTCCTGCACGGGCCAGCTCGCCTTTACCAGGAGGCCCTGGAATCAAACCCTGGACATCCCATATAGTACACAGGAGCTCAATCGCTTGAGCAACATCTACTTGCCTGGATTAGCTTTAAGAACCTACTTTTCTAGGGCCCATTCAGCTTCAAACCATTATACTCTCTGAAGGTTCTGGAGCATAGAAGTTAGCACATTTTTTAGTAGAGTTGAAACTTGGAAGAGGGCACTAGCACTGTGTGAATTTCCTGTTCTTGAGGATTTATTTAGCCTCAGGGAAGGATGTAATAACATCATCCTGTGGGGCAACTAAAATGTTGCCAAAAACTTGCAGTTTTTCTGGTCAACCAAAGCCACTGGAAAATGAGGTTGGAATCTCAAGAAGGAGAGAGTTAGAGAAGGAAATCCAAATTTTGTATATAGACTGTACCCTAGTCTCTGGCTGATCATTGAACCACACATGCATGGGCAGATTCAGAGCAGCTTTGAAGCCAAGGCTAAAAAAATTGATCTGAGCTGCTGCCCACCATAGGCAAGAAAGAGTTTGCAGCTTTAGTCTAACCATATTACCTGCCTGCCAAAGCAAAAACATCAACACTATTTTACAAGTATAATAGAGTTCAGAGGCTCTAAACAAAACATTCATTATGTCCAATATACAATCGAAAATTTCTTGATATACGAAGAATCAGGAAAAGAAAAGACAATCAATAGAGGCCAATCCTGAAGTGTCCGAGATGTTGGAATAGTACAAAAGGTCTCTAAGGGAGCTCTTAAATCAATAAGTTAAAGGAAAATGTACTTGAAATGAGTGAAAAGATAGGAAATCTCAGCAGAGAAATAAAATATTAAAAAGGACCAAGTAAGAATTCTATAACTGAGAAATGGAATGTCTTAAATTAAAAATTCCCTGTGTGGCCTTACTGTTAATAGAAGAATAGACATGAAAGAGGAAAGAGTTAGTGAAATGAATATAGAGCAATACAAATTGTCCAATCTGAAAAAACGGAAATAAATATTCCTGTAGGACAATGTCAAAAGTATAACATACATGTAATTGGAATCCCAAAAGAGGGGCTGAAAAAGTTTTTGAAGAAATAATGGTTGAAAACTTCTCAAATTTGGCAAAAGACATAAATATACAAGTTCAGTAAGCTCAGTGAACCCCAAACAGGGTACATATGAAGAAAATTATACCCAATCATGTCATAAACAAAGTGATGAAGGCCAAAAATAAAGAAAAAATCTTGAAGGCTGCCAGAAAAACCAGTACCTTACATATAGGGAACATATGGACAATTTGAAATACTGTGGACTTTTTTTCGGAAGATAATGAAACAATAGCTTTAAAGTATTGGAAGAAAAAGACTTTCAACCCAGAGCACTATATCCAGCAAAAATATCCTTCAAAAATGAAAATGAAATAAAGATTTTTAAAACTATAATAATTCATTGACAGCAGGCCTATACTATAAAGAATGATAAAGCAAGTTTTTCAGGCTGAAGTGAAATGGTATCAGGGCCAAACTCAGATCTTTAGAAAGAAGTGAAGAGGATCAGTAATAGTGGAAGAAATATTAAGGAAATTTAGGTCAATTTTAAATTTCCTGAGACTAGCAGTTAAAGAAGCAGTCACTGTATTTATAAAGAACTGAAAAAGTAGAAGCTGATATCTTTGAAATCTAAGACTGACAAACAACTGCAAGAACCTGTGAGGAATCCGAATTGAGCTGAATTGGAAGAAGGGTAAACAATAAATGTGACCTTTCTGTACTTTACCTTGGGAAACAGTGTAGATCATCAAGTCTCAAAACAGGCTAAAGACAAAAGGAATTTCATATATCTGTCACTACGTGTATTCTGATACACAAACCTATGATCTATGGCTTCCAGAAAAAGAAGCACTGCACTTTGATTTTACATATATCTGTAAAATAAAATGGAAACATTGTTCAAATGACAAGGAAATACTTAAATCTGACAATGATTTATCTAGAAGAGGAATCAGAAGTGTATTTTAACTTAAGCACCTAGAATAAATCATTCATCTACAAACTCAGGTGTGCAGGAAAAGCCCATTTATTATATAGGTCAAATTAAATCTTACTTTGAGTACCTACCTTGCCAAGCTGGTAGGAGATCAAATGTTCCTCTTTACTAGGAACTCCTATTTTCTTAGGTCCAAACCACAAGTTGAGACTTCTACAATGCCTCCAAATTGTATGAAAAGCTTCTGACCTTCAATCTATTGTGGTCACTGCTAATGTCATCTTTTTCTATGCCCACGCTTGCTGCTTTATGTCCAGGATTCTCTGATTCCACGCCGTATGTGAGGTACAGGTATCTGCTGATAGGCAGACCTTGGTGCCTAGGACCAGGCCTCCCTAGTTGCTCCTCTGAGGCCTTTCCATTTCCTTAGGGCACCTCAGTAAAAGAGTGACAAAGGGTTTCCCACTCACTCTCAGGGCTTACACATCTCCATCCCCTCAAATTTGAGGGACTCTTCTGAGCTGCCTTGTTGTTTTTCTTTCTCCAAGATTCACTGCTTTGATCTTATCATTATCTTTTCCTAATGAACTTAGGTGTTTATGAAACTCTGAGATAGCCATTGACTTTAAAATACTTCTGTTTTTAGTACTGTAAAAATGTCTGAAGTTAGGAATTACTAAGGAAAGATGAGTCCTGGGTTCCTCCATGGAGCACGGGAAAATATAAGACAATCACACATAAATCATTCTCAGATTAACTTGACATACTTTATAATATCTTTCTAAAGTATGTTGTATCTTCAAACAATGGAATACTATACAACAGTAAGAATGAACAGTCTAAAACTATACTCAAAAATATGGGTAAATCTCATGAACATTATGTTGAATGAAAAAAGCTAAACACAAAAGAGTACATACTCTGTGGTTACATTTATGTGAAGTACCCAAATAAGCAAAACTGTTCCTTGGTGTTGGAAGTCAGGGGAGTAGGAACTGGTACCTGAAAGGAAGCACAAAGGAACCTTCCAAGGTGCTCATCTGTTTCATAATCTGGGTGCTGGTTACATAGATGTGTTTTAATTTGTGAAAATTCTTCAAGCTGTACGCTTAAGCTTTGTGTACTTTTCTGTATATATCTTATGTGGCAATAAAAGTTAAAAGGTTAAAAAGATACTAAGTGATCTAAAGGGAAAATTTTCTTTAACTGCTTTGTAAAAAGTTTTAATGGGTCTGAAAAAAACTCATTTGTTTTTAACAGATTTTGCTAAATAAATCCAAGGTCTGACATAGTTGAACCTAGAAACCTTCTATTTAGAAAGGAGAAATTATCAGAAGATAGTAAGGAGTTGGAAAAAATAGAGTTTGTATGGTGAAAAAAAAAGACATAAAGCACTTTCTGATAGCCAATCCTGGGAAATTGCTCATGGAAAAAGTTCCTAAGCAACAAAGCTAGAAACAAATTACAAGTATTTATTAAACATATTTTCTCGAACAGAAAAATATTCAGCTTCTCTAAAGAGATTGAAATAAGATTGTAAAAGCTATTGAGTGACAAAACCATACAGGAATAAACTTTAAATTAATTTTGACTTTAAAATTAAATGCAGCAGTAGCTTTAGCAGAAAAATTACTAATCATTAGTAATTTAGCTGTAATGAGTTTATCTTAATCAGAAGATTATAGGAATTATAAATCCATTTTCTGTGAACTAATTTACTAAATTATAATTCTGCTATTTGTGTATAGAAATAAATGTTTGTTTTCCTGACAAACTGGTTTCTGGCCAAGATATTTCCATCCATATGCCATATTTCTTAAGTGTGCTTTAGTCTCAATATTAATCATACTTTTAAGTTGTAAGGCACTTAAAAGCTGCAAAAATACTCTAAATAGAGATATAATTCACCCAGATTTACAGAAGTGAAACGTGAAGCTCAGAGAAGTTAAGTGACTTTTCCGCGACCCCATAACCTACATATATATACTTTTAGAAATCAGGTGTTAGATACTGAGTCAAGTAGTCTTTCCACTATACGAGCTCCTCACATTGCTATAATACCACTTGTAAAAGAATAGTGAAGAAGGCCGGTGGGTCTCTCTTGGAGCCATCCAAAAGGATTTAATAAAACTATACTTGATTGTATAGTTTTTCCTAAAAGGGATTTCACTGCAGGATTCTCCGGTACACAGTTATGCTGAGGTTGTAGCTCACATGCACAGCTACATCAGTAAGAGCAAGCTATTGGTATTTTCATCTGTATTGATGATCTTAAATATGTTAGCATAAGTAATTTATATGATTTAATTTTTTCCTCCTGTTTTCTTTGCTTGCAGTTCTCCAGAACAAAAGGAAAAATGGCTTTCTCTACTTCAGAGGTATTTTTAATATACATCTTTTTAATCTTTAACTGTTGTAAATAAATTAAAATATTCTCTGCAGAGATGTACCCTAAACTATTCACCCTTCTCCTTACTAAAAATTGTTCATTTATCCTCAAAATAAATTGTTTAGATTGTATACTAGCTACTACTTACTGTAAATAATGTTCTCTCATTACATGTGTTTCTGACTTTCTAGGAAGGAGAGCACTGAGGTCTGGTTAGATCATTTTAGACAAAAATTACTCAATATTCTCTCCTGTCTCTTTACATTGTCTCCAATGTACCAATTGGAGCTAACCATTTTTCCAAAGCATGGATTAAATTTTCATAAATGCAGAGTTCTATGCTAAGCAGATTGTCAATTTTTTTTCCTACCTTTGAGCATATAGACAAAAAAGTTCAATTTAGGTTCATCTTTTAATCCCATTTCCCTTTCTTTCCTCCCTACTTCCTCATCTCAACTTTCTAAGCTGTGGGATAACCAAAGTGAAATGAAAGTAAAATGGAATGAGTAAAACTTTTTCAGTTAGTAAAATTAAATGAAAAAATACCTTTGTTTCGGTTTATTCTATTACAGTATTACATATGCTCCTGTACTTATCAGTAAGGTGCTGGGCTTGTCCAGAGAAGGCAGGAAATCTTTGAGGATAAAGCATCACTCTGAGTTGCCTCAATCTGATGGTGCTTCTCATACCTCACTTGACATGGACGGCCCATTCTTTGTTGTGCCCATGCCTTAATGCCCTGAGATTTTTAAAATCTTTTTTCAACCCATAATGCAGTCTGACTTTGTGGAGTCTTTCCATCTGTTTTCTTTTAAAAATAAATTTAGTGAAAATATTAGCAAAATAGATTGATTTTTAAATAAGCCCATAGCCAAATCCATCTGACTCGGTGTTGTTTTGGGTTGTTGTTGCATTTGATCAGATACATCAATCTAGAGAAAGAGAAGGACTACCCGAAGAGCATTCCCCTCAAAATCTTCGCCAAGGACATTGGGAATTGTGCCTATGTAAGTGTTTCTAAGTGAGAAAATTTAATTCCAAGCCTCTGTATAAGGCAGAACACATGGATAAAAAGAGAGGCAGGCAGGCAGGCAGACATTTGTCTGAGGAGACAGACAAATAGAATATGTATGTGCTATGGAAGGTAGGCATTTAGAACTACCATTGTGGGAAAATGCATTTTCTTGGGTATTTGTATACCTTTGTATATATGAAAAGAAAACTCCAGGGAAAAGTAAACCAAATAAATTCATATTAACTACAGTAGTTAACATTTAATCTTGGTAAGAATATTGCTTTTCAAATATCTCTTTCCTCCTCTGGCATTAATATTTCTCTAAATCCTTTTAATATTAATACCTGCAGACACTTGCGGTAAAGTCATTTCTATGAGGAGGTATTTCCTATTAGTGTTAAACAATTTTTTTCCAGCTTGTCACTTCCTAAGTAAGGAGTGGTCTTGGAAAGTTCTTTACTCTTTGAGTGATTAGACATTGAATCCCTCAGGTTAATACATGGCTGAGTTGGAAGAGATGATGTTTTAAGGGATCAGCATATTTCTGCCTCACCATGTTTGTCATATTAATCAATCAAACAAAACTTAGGGTTTTTTTAATACACTTTTTAAAATTTATTTTTAAAAAATAGTTTAGATTATATAAATGTTACATGAAAAATGTAGGGGATTCCCATATGCCCCACTTCTACCACTCCCATACTTTCCCACATTAACAACATCCTTCATTGGTGTGGTATATTTGTTACAATGGTTGAACATATATTGAAGCATTGCCACTAACCATGGATTATTGTTTGCATTGTAGTTTACATTCTGTTCCACACAATTTTGTAAGATATGACAAAAATATATAATATCCTGTATCTGTCATTGCAGTGTCATGCAGGAAAATTCCATTGTCCCGAAAATGCCCTCATATTACACCTATTTTTCCCCTCTCCCTTCTCTCAGAACCACTGCCTCCACATAAATGATAAAAGTCCTTCCATTTCTAGAGTAACTATGAGTTTATAGTAGAATAATAGTAAGTGTACTTTAGACAATCTTGAGGATTTGGTGATGGTGATGCCCACTCTGCCCCTAATTGAGAGGGGGCTTACATCCCATGAGGAAGATGGATGAGACTATCTTGCTTGCAGTTGCATACTCTCTCTTTTCCTTGGGATGGGCGTTGTCCATCATCATCTTTTTAGTTGCCCTGTGTGAGTCCAGTGACCTGGAGATTAGTGTTGTACCTCCACTGAGATTTAGGGCCCAACTTGCACATGGATAGACAAAGTACTTGAATCTCTTGGACATACACCTATCAAGTATAGTACTAACTATAGGTTTAAATAAAAGGTGCAGAAGAGCCATGCATAGAGAAGAAGCCACAAATGAATCTTCTAACTCTGTCACACTGGGGAGCATAAATTCCAAAGTAAGGCCCGCTGACAGGGTGCCAAACTCCTATGCTATCTGCCCTGCCTATAGTGTCTGGCTGTCTCTAGAGCCCTCAGGAACCCCACTATTTGAGGCATTATTTACTGTGGCAGTTAATGAGATCCTGCTGAGACATACATAAGCGTAACCTCTGAAATGACCTCTCAACTCACTTTGAAATCTCTTAGGCATAAAAACTTATTTGTATTTACCCTTTCCCCGTTTTGGTCAAGGTCTTTTTCCAGTTGCATTGCTAGTTGACACTTGGTAATAATCCTTGGTGCCAGGGAAGCTCATCCATGGGAGTCATGTCCCATGCCAAGGGGAAGGTAGTGCACTTACATGCTGAGTTTGGTTCAGAGAGCAGCCACATTTGAGCAACAAGGAGGCCCTCAGGAAGTAACTCTTAGGCAACATATAATATTAGAATAAGTTTCAATTTCAAAAGAAAAGGTTCATAAGTACAGTCATCAATATCAAGGCCCCATCACAGTGGTCCATTCTTCTTTACTAGGTACCACCCCTGTACTCAGGGGATTCTTGCTGTTCCATTAGAGAATATAGCAGAGCTTCTCAGGATGGGAATTTGATATTCTTTTGGTTATTGTGTGGATCTCCACCCACTGTGACAATGTGCCATGAACACTTGAACACATTCATATGCCTTAGAGATATGTGCCAGGTGAAATCCCTCCCATGCATCCTCCCATCACCAACACCCCACACCAGTGATCTTCCCCTGCCACAGTTGTGACTCTTCTGTGATCCAAAACCTCTCCAAAACTGAAACCAACAAAATAACCAATTAAAATTAATAAGAAAATGGGATTATAGTTTTTAAAATAACAATTAAAATACAAAAATTTTTTTTAATTTTGAAATAATAAAAAAAATTTTTAGGCATTATGTCTTTCTTCACTGTAAGATCTGTTTTCTTGTGTGTAGAGTGACATTTTCTTCTGTATATTACCCAGGGTCTTATTTTTTTCATTTTGTCTTCAAACAATTTTAAATTTCATCAAAATTTATAAACACTAACAGTCCAAAATGTAAATCATAATGTAAACCTTGACCATGGTTAGTAGCAATGCTTCAATATTTGTACATCAGTTGTAACAAATGAACCATCCGCATGTAAAATGTTATTAATAGGGGAGAGAGGGAAAAGGGGAGGGCATTGGTTATGTAGGAATCCCGTGTATTCTGTTTGTGACTTTTCTGTAACCTAAAAATTAAGTCTTTATGCTCAGTTATGGAGTGTAATTTGATGCCTGGAATTGTAGCACAAGAGCCAAGATGTTACCAATGAGGACTAAAACAGACAACAGTATTTTTTAAACAAATCAACTTTATTGATACATATTAATAAAGCACAAATCCATCCAAGTGTGCAATCAGTGGTACTCAGTATAATCACAGTTGTGTATTCATGACTTCAGTCATTTTTAGAGCATTTTCATTATTCTAATAGTAATAATAATATTAAACAAAAATAAAAATATCATGACTTCTCAATCTCTCTATGCTTCCCTTGCTGTACATAGCTGCTGTTGTTTCCATCTCTCTAGTTTATTTGTATTTACATTTTGTACAAAGTCTTATATATGCAATATCACCCATATTTGTATTTTACAATGTTATACAATCCCACGTTATATTTTTTAGCTCTCTTTCTAGTAATATACATGACCTTAGGCTTACCCTTTCACCCACCATTATATGGGTCATACCCATATAACGCAATCATCCGGTATTTGTCCTTTCATGTCTTGCTTGTGTCACTCAACATAATGTCCTCCAGGTTCATCCATGTTGTCATATGCTTCACAACTTCATAAAAAAAATTAGTCATAAAAAAATTAGTATTTTTATGACTCTATTGATTGTCCTGTTTCACAGCAGCTCTGGATCATGCAGAATAGTTTTATTTGGGTGAAGAAAAATATGTAGTGCAAACCAGTTATGTTTTGGCCAAAAGCAAATGTTATGCAAATGTTCTGACCTACTCCTGAGTGTCAGATGCCATTGCTTAAGGGAAATATTCACATTTTTTTGTAGGGAACTACAGAGATCTTCTGTAGCAAAGAAAACTATTATTTCTGTTTTGATTCATTTATTATGGCAATTGCTTATATTCAGGATTTTTGTGGAAAATCCCTTGAATCCTTTTTTAAAACTTTTAATTTTCACTATTTATGTGGAAAATAAGGTGCTTGAGAAAGGACTGCTGTTCCTCTCTCATTCTGGAAAAGGAGACAAGAGCAGGTTGGGTGCTCTGTTTTTAAACACCAATACCTTGGATAAGGCAGTGATGGTGTGACCCACTCTGTCTTTTGCCCTCTGATGTTGCTTTCATGGTAAGATTCTCCTTTCCAGGAGCCCTGATTCCAGAAAGAGTGATTCCCCCAAATAGGAGTGGATGTATGTGAAGTATTCTTTATCACTGGCCTTTAATTATGTACAACCTGTCAGTGAATTCAGCTAATATGGATCAGAATAATCCCATTTTCAGTTTTGTTTGTTTTTGTTATTTGTTTATTAGGTAAAGAGCTGTATCCACTGAAATTCATTTGTTTTATATGCCAGGAGAAATATACATCCTGTAATTAATGTTTTGAGCATATGTGCCTTTTGTTAAGAGGAAACATTATCTTAGAAACCATATACACCAGGGAGTGATTTATTAGTTTTATCATGAAGATGAAATCTTCACTTTACAAAAGACTACATACAGGAGTTTTTTTTTTTTTCATTGAATTGAGTGATTTTCAGGTTTAAAACAAAATGAGGAGAAGCCGCTCTTAAAGTTATATCTCAAGTTGAAGTTCAGTTTGTAAAGTACCTATGCCACTCTGGCAGAAGACCCTGGGTTGAGCCATAAGCCCTTCCTGTTGGATTCTGAGACACTTTTGCACAATTTGAAATCAATGCATTTAAAATTATTTTTAAAAATAAAAATCTAATTAGCAGACCACTTTAACAGGCAGTCTATCATATCAAGTAATTTGTTCATAGAGAAAATATGCTATAATGGGAGGGCAAGTGATTGCTAAGTGATCCATGGATTTCACCTAGTTCTACTGTTATGTCATTTTTGTTTTTATATCATTTTGTTTCCATTTATGCTACTTATTTGTGTCATTTAAATGCTGTCTATCAGTGACACAGGCTTAATTGCTGATTAATCTAGTAATATCATATGTATCATATCAACAATGAAACTCTTAGTAGCCATAATGCCTGATACAAAGTGCTCAATAAATAGTGATTTTTAAAAATTCTAAACTTTGATTGTCTTTAAACAAGTTATTATTCTGATTTTATCTAAACTGGCATTATGCCCTGCAAGTAATAAAACCCATTCTGGGAAAATGGTACTTGGGAAGAAATCAGAAGTGATCCAGCTCTCTCCCTTTTTTATTACCCACTTATATTAATGAAATGCACTTATGGAAATGTTGCAGAGGACCAGCCTCACTGATTTTTTTTTTTTTCGGTCACTATACTCTCTTAGAAGTATATTGCATTTTTGTCTTTCTTGCTTTAAGCTCTTGTATTTTGTGAGCCATACATTATTTTAAGGGAAATAGTTTTTTTAAAAGGCGTATTATAAGCCACAAATGTCTTTTAAAAAGGAGGAACAAAGTTAAAGGACTCTTACTTCAGACTTTAAAGTATATTGCTTAGTTACAGTGGTAAAAAAAGCATGGTACTGACTTAAAGACAGATAGATTGACCAATGGAACCAAATCAAAAACTCAGAAATAGATTCTCTTGTCTATGGTCAAGTGGTTTTTGACAAGGCTGTGAAGCCTACCCAGCTGGGCCAGAATAGTCTATTCAACAAATAGTGCTGGAAGAACTGGATAGCCATATCCAAAAGAAGGAAAGAAGACCCCTGTCTCATAGTTTATACAAAAATTAACTCAAACTGGATCAAAGACTTAAATATAAAAACAACAATCATAAAACCCCTAGAAGAAAATGTAGGAAAACATCTTCAAGCTCTTGCAGTAGGTGGTAGTTTCTTAAACTGTAAACCCAAAGTACGAGCAACAAAAGAAAAAAATAAATAAATGGAACCTCCTCAAAATTAAACATGTTTGCACCTCAAAGGACTTTGTCAAAAGAGTGAAAAGGCAATGCACACAATGGGAGAAAACATTTGGCAGTCACATATCCAATAAGGGTTTAAAATCCGTGCTATAGGGAAGTGGACTTGGCCCAGTAGTTAGGGCGTCCGTCTACCACATGGGAGGTTCGTGGTTCAAACCCCGGGCCTCCTTGACCCATGTGCAGCTGGCCCATGCGCAATGCTGATGCAGGCAAGGAGTTCCGTGCCACGTAGTGGTGTCCCCCGTGTAGGGGAGCCCCACACGCAAGGAGCGCGCCCCCCATAAGGAGAGCCGCCCAGTGCAAAAGAAAGTGCAGCCTGCCCAAGAATGGTACCGCACACACGGAGAGCTGACACAACAAGATGATGCAACAAAAAGAAACACAGATTCCCATGCCGCTGACAGCAATGGAAGCGGACAGAGAGGAAGATGCAGCAAATAGACACAGAAAACACACAACCAGGGTGGGGGGGGCGGGGAGAAATAAATAAATCTTTAGTAAAAGATCCATGCTATATAAAGAGATCACACAATTCAACAATAAAAAGGCAAACTACCCGATTAAAAAATGGGCAAAAAACTTGAAAAGACATTTGCCCAAAGAAGAAATACAAATGGCAAAGAAGCACATGAAAAAAAATTGTTCATATCACTAGTGATTAGGGAATCACAAATCAAAACCACAGTGAGATATCATTTCACACCAGTAGACTGGCCTCTACTAAAAAGCTAGAATACTGTGAATGTTGGAGAGGATGTGAAAAGATAGGAACCCTTATTCACTGTTGGTGGGAATGTAGAATGGTACAGGAACCCAGGTGTCCATCAGCTGATGAATGGATGAACAAATTGTGTTGTATACACATGATGAAATAGTATGCATTGGTAAGAAGAAATGAAGTCATGAAGCATATGACAACATGAATGAACCTGGAGGACATGTTGAATCAAGCAAGTAAGACACAAAAGGACAAATACTGTAGGATTGCACTATTATGAACTAAATATATTATGTCAATTCATGAAATTAATAATTAGAATATACTTGACCAGAAAATAGAATGAGGATAGAGAATGGAAAGTTGATGGTTAATCTATGGAGAATTGGTTAGAAGATTGTTTGTAAATCTTTGGAAATGAATGGAAACATCATGGTATTTGTGATTGGCGAAGTTATTATATGGATATGACAGTGGTTAAAAGGCAAAGCCTAAGGACATATATATTACTGGAAGGAAAGCTAAAAAAATATAATATAGGACTGTATAACATAGTGAAACCTCTATGAATTTGGGTGATACTGTATATATAAGAGTGTTCTTACAAAATATATATACCAGTATACTATAGAGAAAGAAGCAGAATAGCAATGTATGGCAGAGGAATCAGAGAGAGATTGAGAAGTGATGAGTTTTGTTTGGTTGATTGGTGACTTTTGCTTTTTTAATATTACTATTATTACTGGTATAATGAAAATGTCTAAAAATGATTGGAGTTTGAATGTACAATTTTGTGACTATATTGAATACAACCGATTTTACATTTCCTATGGATTTATGCCTTAATATTTATCCATAAAATTGATTTGTTTAAAAAAGCATATTATATAAGGAAATGAAAGTAAATTATAATGAAGGTTTGTATTCTACTTGCTATATGCTTTACTCTGTCAACACTTGAAATCAGGATTTTCTTTGGATAATCATTTGACAATAATTATTTGTTTACCTGTTCTAAATTCCTTATTTATAGCTGTTTTTCTCGTTTCTTTTTTGCAGTCTAAAACTCTAACAGTAATGAATTCAGATACAGCGAATGACGTTATCAACATGTCACTACCAATGCTAGGGATAACTGTAAGTTATTCTACTAGATGTTCTTAACCAGAAACTATTTCAAATTAGTTATGTTGGATATTAAATTTGATTCCAGGTAGAGGTCATTTGTGACACAATGGGAAATCAAGACCTGTTACCCATAGATACCGGGGGGGGGGGGGGGGGGGACTCTTGGGAGGTTAGCTTATCATATGGGAGCAGCTCTGGGCTTGGGGTGAGATGTGTGGGTGGTTTGGGTGGTGGCCGCAAATTCGGGTTTGCGTCTGGGGGAAGTTTAATCCCATAGGACTGGAAAGCTGTTCGAAGGTCAATGTTGAGGCCAGTGGCTTGGCCCAAGTAAGGTGGATGCCGAGGCAGCACAGAAAAATTGTGATAATTATGGCAAAGAATGACTTTGATATTTTTGATTCATTCATATAGTTGTTATTCCTTCTATCATGAGAGTGCTGATATTAGAGATACCAAGGTCATATTTTGTTCCATGAAACGTAGAAAATAAGGACAATAAAGCTTTACTATTAACCTAATATGAGTGCTTTTCTACTCTCATTTTAAAATGGAATAGAACTGAAAAGTGTAATGAGATTGGACAGTAATTTCAGAGTGACAGTATATTTTATTGTATATGCTATATACATATACAAATATTTGGAAGGGTGTAAGATTCTTAATAAAGTTTCACCTTCCTACTCTCTCTAATTGACTGTCCTCTCCTTCTCTCCTTCCCTTGTTCCTCCCCTTCCTGACCTATTATATTATTATCCCAAGACTCAATCAGTCTCAGAATAATGAATTCTGAAGGATTTGTTTTGTAGTAGGATTATTACATAAATAACACGTGAAACCATAGTCCCTAGCTGCAGGATGGCTGGTACTCTTTATGATTTGGGAAATTGAAAGACAAGCTTTGAATTAGATCATGGATTTGAAGAGTTTCACATACCACACTCATCCCTACTTTGCTTTTAGCTTCTGCTTCTTTATGTTTTATAGGGCAAGGGTGCATTTGTGACATTTTATTAGTTGAGAAGGTTGGAATGTTTAAAGGTGAGGCAGGGGAAACAGAACTGGAAAACCTCCTCATCTCCTCCCTACCTATATATAAACATCACACAAATGAGTACTTCTATACTATAATGGAGTGACTTTCAGAAGGATAAAAACTAAGGGAAGTACTTGCATAATGCTATTCATTAAGTGAGATTCTCTGTAAACATGAAAACACCGTAACTGATGTGATATGATGTGTTTAAGATATACTATAGTGTTAAATTTATTTAGATTTTCCTTGTACGTAATGATATAGTAACTCAAGTCAACCAAGATTTTGGGATAAGAAATCTGATTACTTTGTTCATGAAATTTAATAATATATTTAAACTATAATTAAATTCTAATTTACCTGTTCATACATACAGCCATTGCCATTAACTTCCACTGTATAGTTCCCCTTAGTTGCTAGCCATGGAAATTGTTGGCAACAAACAATTCTCACCGTTCAGTTTGAGAACCATATCAAATGTTTGGTCAGAGAAAATCTGCACTGAATTTTGTCTATTCTTAGAGAGAGTGAGCATCTGGAAGCGTCAGAGCTTGGAAAGCAGCAATGGTGTACAAAAATAATAATACCGTAAATTATATTTAGAACATACTATGGGACTTTAAAATCTTAAGCCAAATATAGCTGTGACTCATTTTTAAAAAACAATTAAAATACAGTAACCATTCTTTTGTAAACTACTGTTTCTTGGGTATTGTATAATTTATTGAAATAAATGAATATTTTGGCAAAGAAAGTATAAATATAATAATAAATTTATATGCACTGGGTAACGCAAGCACCTCTGCATTGACCTCTAACCTATATGATTGTATCTTAGAAGAGAATGAGTGATTTTAGGGGTAGGAAGGGAGATTACTTAATGACAAAAAAATTCCTTTTTTAATTTATGCTTTACCTTTGGGTAAAGTAATCGATCTCAGATCAAAAAAGAAAAATTCTAATTCAAATTAATTGAGAATGAAGGCTATTTAGGTTATACCCGTTCTAAGGGATTATTATTGTGATTTTAGACACTATATTAAAAGAAAGGAGGTGCCTGTCCTCAGGGGCAGCAAGGGGACTCTACTGTTTACTGTGAGACAGGCCGCTAGAGGAGGAACCTCCACCCTGCAGTCCCCTTGCCATCCCAGGAGTGGCTGTGCTAAATGCAGGGCTCACCAAGTTGCTGCCAGCTGAATGAAAAGTTTCTGCCCAGCTCTCTGCCAAAGACCCACATGGACACCAGGGCCGGCAGAGTAGTGATGGAATCCTGCAGGAGCAGGCTGTTTCAGGAACCTACAAAGCAGGAGGTGTCTGGCTTTCGATCTGGAGAGACTGCAGCAAAATTAATGCTTGCTCAAGGGAACTTAGCCAACAAAAAGGAAATAGAATAAGAACCAAGAGACAAAGAGAATACTTAACATGCACACAAAAACAACTAATTGAACCCCGAGATGAAGAAGCTAATCAGCTGCATAAACCCAACAAGATAAAATGATAACCAGACAGCAACAAAAAACTACAGACCATACCAAAAATCAGGAAAACATGGCCCAATCCAGTAGACAAACTAAAAACCAGGAAGAGGAGTGGAACATCAAACAACTAATTAAAGCTCTCAAAATGTGTATCATGGACCAATTTAATGAAGTGAAGGAAGAGATTAAGCATATTAAGAAAACACTTGGAGAGCATACAGAAGAAATTGTAATCATACTCAAAAAGATAATGATGGGATGGATATGATGGGGATCAACAGCACAATCCAAGAAATAAAAAAATAACACTCTCAGCAAATAACAGCAGATTTGAAGAGGCAGCAGAAAGAATAGTCATGTGGAAGACAGTACATCTGAAATCAGATAGTAGAATTGATTGGTAAAAAGATAGAAAAAATCCAGCAGGGACTTAGGGACCTGAATGACAAAGCACAATGCACAAACATATGCATTATAGGCACCCCAGAGGGAGAAGAGAAGGGAAAGGGGACAGAAGGGGCATTGGAGGAAATAATGACTGAAAACTTCTCAGACCTATTGAGGGAGATGCATGTACATGTCCAGGAAGCAGAAAGCACCCCAAAGAGCATAAATCCCAACAGGCCTACCCCAAGACATATACTTGTCAAATTATCCAATACACAAGACAAAGAGAAAATACTAAAAGCAGCAAGAGAAAAGAGAACCATCACATACAAGGGAGGCTCCACAAGATTAAGTGCTGATTTCTCATCTGAAACGGTGGAGGCAAGAAGGCAGTGGTATGACATAGTTAAGATACTAAAAGAAAAGAATTTCCGACCAAGAATACTCTGTCTAGCAAAGCTAGCATTCAAAAATGATGGAGAGGTCGAAATATTCATAGATAAACAGAAACTAAGAGTATGCCAACAAGAAACCTGCCCTTCAAGGAATATTAAAGGGAGTTCTGCAGGAGGAAAGAGAAAAACAGGAGAGACAGATTTGGAGGAGAGTGTAAGAACAACTAAAATGACAAAAAGAGAAAAAAAATCAAACAACATATGACAAACACAAATCCAAAGAAAATATGGCTAATATATGTAATTCCTTAAAAGTAATAACCCGGAATGTCAATGGATTAAACTCACCTGTTAAGAGACACAGATTGGAAGATTAGATAAGGAAATATGACCCATCTATATGCTGTCTACCAGAAACACATCTTAGACCCAGTGATTCAAGGAGATTGAAAGTGAATGGTTGGAAAACAATCTTACAGGCAAACAATAACCAAAAAAGGGCAGGAGTAGCTATATTAATATTGGACAAAATAGACTTTAAATGCAAAACTATTGTGAGAGACAAAGATGAACTCTACATATTAGTGAATAGGATAATCTTTCAAGAAGAAAGAACAATCATAAACATTTATGCCCCTTACAAGAGCACCTCCAAATACGTGAGGCAAACACTGGAGAAACTAAGGGAAGGAATAGATGCCTCTACAATTATAGTGAGGGACTTTAACACACCACTGTCACCTTTGGACAGAACATCTCAAAAGAGAATCAATAAAGAAACAAAGACTTTGAACAGTATATTAGAGGATCTGGACATAATAGACATATACAGAGCATTACACTCAAATACAGCAGGATATACATTCTTCTCAAGTGCACATGGATCATTCTCCAAGATAGACCACATGGTAGGCCACAAAGAAAGTCTCAATGAATTCAGAAAGATTGAAATCATACAAAATAATTTCTCTGACCACAATGGAATGATTTGGCACCAAGATATGGAAATTAAACAACACAATCTTAGAAGAACAGTGGATCAAGTAGGAAATCTCAACAGAAATCAATAACTACCTTGAACCTAATGCAAATAACATAGCAAAATTTATGGTATGCTGCAAAAGCTGTACAGAGAGGGAAATTCATAGCCATAAATTCATACATCAAAAAAGAAGAGCTAAAATTGAAGAACTAACTGCACAATTGGAAGAATTAGTAAAAAAAAAAAAAAAAAATGACCCCAAAGAAAGAAGAAAGAAAGAAATAACAAACATAAGAGCAGAACTAAATGAAATAGAAAATAAGAAAGCACTGGAAAAAATAAAAGCTGGTTCTTTGAGAAGATCAATAAAATTGACAAACCCTTAGCTAGACTAACAAAGAAAAAAGAGAAAAGATACAAATACACAAAATAAGACATGAGAAAGGGGATATCACCACTGACCCCACTGAAATAAGACCTATCATAAGAGGATACTTTGAAAAACTATATTCCAACAAGAACAACAATTTAGGAAATGGACAAATTCCTAGAAATACATAAGCAGCCTACATTGATGAAAGAAGAAATTGATGATCTCAACAAACCAATCACAAGTAAAGAGATAGAATCAGTCATTAAAAACCTCCCAACTAAGAAGAGCCCTGGGCGGGATGGCTTCACAAGTGAATTCTACCAAACATTCTGGAAAGAACTAACACCAGTCTTGCTTAAACTCTTCCAAAAAATCGAAATAGATGGAACATTGTCTAAATCATTTTATGATGCCAACATTACCCTAATACCAAGGCCAAACAAAGACACCACAAGAAAAGAAAATTACAGACCAATCTCTCTAATGAACTTAAAAGCAAAAATCCTCAACAAAATACTTGCTAATCATATTCGACAACACATTAAACAAATTATACACCATGTCTAAGTGGGTTTCATTCCTGGTATGCAAGGATGGTTCAACATAAAATCAATTTATGTTATACACAATATAAACAGATCATATCTATAGATGGAGAAAAAGCATTTGACAAATTACAGCACCCTTTCTTGATAAAAACACTGCAAAAGATAGGAATAGAAGGAAAGTTTCTGAACATGATAAAGGGTGTATATGAAAAACCCACAGCTAATGTCATTTACAATGGTGAAATCCTAACATCTTTCCCTCTAAGATCAGGAACAAGACAGGGATGCCCACAATACCCCTTCTAGTTAACATTGTGTTAGAATTACTTGCTCGAGCACTGAGGCAAGAACCAGACATAAAAGGCATGCAAATTGGAAAGGAAGAAGTCAAAATTTCACTATTTGCAGATGACATGATCCCATACATAGAAAGCCCTGAGAAGTCTACAACAAAGCTTCTAGAACTTATAAATGAGTTCAGTAAAGTCACAGGTTATAAGATCAATGCGCAAGGGAAAAATCCATAGCATTTCTCTACACCAATAATGAGCAATCTGAGGAGGAAATCAAGAGACAAATACCATTTACAACAGTAAATTAAAAAATAAAATACCTAGGAATAAATTTAACCAAAGATGTAAAAGACTTATATACAGAAAACTATATAACACTGTTCAAGGAAATCAAAGAAGACCTAAATAAATGGAAGAATCTTCCCTGTTCATGGATAGGAAGACTAAATAATATTAAGATGTCTATCCTACCAAAACTGATCTACAGATTCAAAGCAATCCCAATAAAAATCAACACAGCATTTTTTAAGGAACTAGGAAAAACTGAAATTTATTTGGAAAGGAAAGAGGCCCCTAATAACCAAAGACATATTGAAAAAGAAAAATGAAATTGGAGGAATCACACTACCTGACTTCAAAACATACTACAAAGCTACAGCAGTGAAAACGGCATGGTATTGGCACAAGGATAGACACACTGACCAATGGAACCGAATTGGAAGTTCTGATACAGATCCTTATGTATACAGTCGTATGATATTCAACAAGGCCACCAGACCCTCTCAACTGGGAGAGAATGGCTTCTTCAACAAACGGTGCCTAGAGAACTGGATATCCATGTGCAAAAGAATGAAAGAGGTTACCATCCCACACCTTATACAAAAATCAACTCAGGATGGGATAAAAGACCTAAATATAAGAACCAAGACCATAAAGACCTTGGAAAACAATGTAGGGAAGCATCTACAGGACCTTGTAATAGGAAATGACTTCATGAACTTCACACCAAAAGGTCGAGCAGCAAAAGAACAAATAGATAAATGGGACTTCCTCAAAATTAAAGCCTTTTGCACCTCAATGGAGTTTGTCAAGAAAGTGAAAAGTCAGCCTACCGAATGGAGGAAATTATTTGGTAACCATATATCTGATAGGAGACTAATATCTTGCTTATATAAAGAACTCTTATATCTCAAAAATAAAAAGACAAACAACCATTTTAAAAAATGGGCAAGGGGGAAGCAGACTTGGCCCAGTGGTTAGGGTGTCCATCTACCACATGGGAGGTCCGCAGTTCAAACCCCGGGCCTCCTTGACCCATGTGGAGCTGGCCCATGTGCAGTGCTGATGCACACAAGGAGTGCCGTGCCATGCAGGGGTGTCCCCTGCATAGGGGAGCCCCACGTGCAAGGAGTGCGCCCCGTAAGGAGAGCTGCCCAGCGCGAAAAGAAAGGGCAGCCTGCCTAAGAATGGTGCCACCCACACGGAGAGCTGACACAAAATGACGCAACAAAAAGAGACACAGATTCCCGTGCTGCTGACAACAACAGAAGCGGACAAAGAAACAAGACGCAGCAAATAGACACAGAGAACAGACAACTGGGGTGGGGGGTGGAGGGGAGAGAAATAAATAAATAAATAAATAAATCTTAAAAAAAAAATGGGCAAGAAATTTGAACAGATGCTTCTCCAAAGAAATAAAAATGGCTGAAAGCAAGTGAAAAAATGCTCAAAACCACTAGCTATTAGGGAAATGCAAATCAAAACTACAATGAGATACCATCTTACTCCCATGAGACTGGTGGCTATCAAAAAAACAGAAGACTACAAGTGTTGGAGAGGATGTAGAGGAATGGAAACGCTCATCCACTGCTGGTGGGAATGAAGAAGGATCCAGCCATTCTAGAGGACAGTTTGGCTGTTTCTCAAAAAACTAGCTATAGATTTGCCATATGACCCAGCAATTCCACTGCTGGGTATATACCCAGAAGAACTGAAAACAAGAACACAAACCAATATATGCACACCAATGTTCATAGCAGCATTAGTCACTATTGCCAAAAATTGGAATCAACCCAAATGCCCATCAGCAGAGAAATGGATAAATAAAATGTGGTATATACATACAATGGAATACTACTCAGCTATAAGAAAGAATACAGTACAAACATGTGATAACATGGATGAATCTTGAGGACCTTATGCTGAGTGAAGCAAGGCAGGCATTGAAGGACAAATACTACATGACCTCTCTGATATGAAACAAGCAAACCAAGCATATATCAGAGAGCTAGAGACTGGAAGTAGGCTTAAAAGAAGTCGGGGGGTGGGGGAGGAAGGTGTGAATTGGTGCCAACATGGGTGAAGTCTATGATATGCTGGGTAGTTACAGTTACAAATGTCAACTGAAGGAGTGCTGAGTTTCTACCCAGGGGAGCTCTGTTACATTACCCAGTGGCACAGCAATAATCCCCCAAGTGCAACGGCAAAGACCAACAAGGAAGGATGGTCCAATAATGAGCCCTTGATGCTGATGACTATGTTTACGAGCCTGTGTGCCTGAAATATGCACTAGGTTTAGAGCTGCAGGGTACCTAAGAGTTATCTCCTGAGAGCCTCCATGTTGCTCAAATTTGGCCACTCTCTAAGCCAAACTCAGCATGTAAATGCATTACCTTCCCCCCAGTGTGGGACATGACTCCCGGGGATGAGCCTCCCTGGCACTGAGGAATTACTACCAATCACTAGCTGCTGATATAACTAGAAAGCAACCTTGAATAAAAGGGTCAACTCAGACCAGCAGAATATCTCAGCCTACATGTAGGATCATATGTTAAAAACTGCTTTTTGACCTTGAATAAAAGGGGAAAATGGCAAAGACAAATGAGTTTATATGGCTAAGAGTCTTCAAAAAAGAGTCGAGAGGTCATCAGAGTGATTGCGCTTGTGCACACCTCAGCAGGATCCCAGAGACAGCCAAAGTAGATACAACCCTAGGTACTGGTTCTCCTGGAGGCTACAGAGACCCACAGGGTATATGGTCATGGCAGATGGATTTGGAGTTCTGTACCATGTCAGAGGGCCCTACTTTGGAATTTGTGCTCCTGAATGTGATGGAGCTAGACTCAGGTGTGACCTTTCTACACATGCCTCTTCTGTCACTTTATCTGAACCTGTGGTTGGTGCTAGGGATGGTCCATACTCAGGAGATTTGAATCTCTAGACTGCCCATGTGCCAGCTGGGCCCTGAACCTCAGCAGAATGGCGACTCCTACTCTCTGGTTCATTGGGCTTACCCAGGTCAGGTAGCAGGGAGGTGAAGATGGTCAACCACCACACCAGGGAATCAAGAGTGCCTACAACTGCAAGCAGAAGAATTGCATTCATCATCCGTGTGGAATCTAAGCCCCCTTTTGATCTAGAGGTGGAGTGGACATCACCATCCCAGGTTCCACAGAATTGAGAAATAAAATATGGATTAGGGTGGACATACTGATATTCTACTATAAAAATATTGTGACTAGTAATAGAAGAAATTGTAGCACTGAGGTGGAGAAAGTGGCCACAGCAGTTGCTGAGGGCAGGAAGAGGGAAGAAGAAATGCGATGTGGGGACATTTTTTGGGACTTTGAGTTGTCCTAAATTGTACTGCAGGGTCAGATGCTGGACTTTATATATCCTGCCATAACCCACTGAATGTACTGGGGGAGAGAGCGAACTACAGGGTAAACTGTTATCCATGTGGTGCAGCAGTGCTCCAAAATGTGCTCACCGAGTGCGATGAGTGTGCCACAACAATGGGGGAGGTTGTTGGTGTGGGAGGAGTGGGGTGGGGATGTGGTGGGTATACAGGAACCTCTTATATTTTTAATGTAACAGTTTTTTAGATGTGCGTATCTTTTAAAAAAAGCAAATTACAAAAATTATGGGGGTGGGGGGGTGGGGAGTGGGTTATATAGGAACCTCTTATGTTTTTTAATGTATCGTTCTTTGTGATCTATTAACTTTAAAGTGTTAAAAAAAAAACAATTTTTATTCTATTGTACTTTCTATTTGTAAATCTTTTTAACAGGGGATGTAGTGTGAGAGTTGAACTGATAGTGTGTGGAGTTGTAGGGTGTCTGGTGTCATAGTCACCATGGCTGGGACCCTCCATTATAACAGATGGCAAAGCCATGATTTTTAGCGCATCAGGGCAAGCATATGACATATTGCCAAGAGGCTTGACTAATATCTGTTCAATCTTCATTCAAAACGTTTTTTACTTTATCCTCTCCTAGAGGACTTTTTAAAAACAATTCAGCAAAGCAAAGAAAGTACCAAACTTGAAAAATTTACTGTGACATTTATCTTCAAGGGCTCTGAGAGAGATTACCAGTTATGGGTCAATTCTGGCAGAGAAGAAGCACCATACCCACTCATTGGTAAGTTTCTGGGAAAATCTAAGATAGGATTGTGTTTTAATTATATTCTAAGTGTCTCTGAGAATTGGTCATATGGTCCTAAGCTTAAATACTATTAAAAATTATAACTTATAACTTTATTTTTTTTCATTTAATAAATATCTATCAAGTATTTACTATGTACCAGACAAATAATATCTCTTCATTCAAGCAGTCATGGGATAGTTGGGAAAAAACATGTAAATTTCCCCCTCTGCTTTTCTGCTTACAAACAGCTGTTCTGCCCAATCTTTTTACATTTTTTTTTAATGTAGAAAAGCAATAAATATTAGTATTCCTCTTTCTCCATACATTTAGTTTTCATATTCAGTTCTTGAATTTCCATTCCCTTTCCTACCTACTGTGCTACCTCTCTGGAAAACCGCGAGTAATCCAGTCATGCCTCAGTTCATCAGTGAGCACTGTTCCCAGAACTCCTAGACATCATAAAGAAAATTAGATTAACCCATTTAGACATCTGAAAGTCTCCACACTTACCAACAACTACTGCTTCACTAACTTACTTTATTATTATTATTCTACCCAAATTTTCCAGCATTTGTTCTTGAGGACTTATTGGTAAATAGGTTATACCTGAAGCATTTGTATCATTTACTTTAAAAACATTTCTTGATCAGTAAGTACATTCAGTGTGGTTAACAGCAATAGAGCAATTAAAACAAGGGACAGTATCTTTATCATATCTTGAGATGATGAAAACAATTATGATGATGGTGATTTCTGCAAACAGTTTTAAAGTGCTTACTATCTGTCAGATATTGTGCAGAGCATATCATATGCTCACAGCCACTTAGCTGTAAGGTTACTACTGTGTAATGGAGGATGTTTTAAATGATATGAGTAATCTTAAAACACCAAACTTTTTAATGTTAACATTTTTGTAAAAGTTAGTAGATTAAAGTTATTAAAATCAAATAAATACTTAAAAAAATGATTGTTTTAATAAAATGTACAAATTTAATTAAAACTATAAACACAGTAACTTTCAGGCTTCAAGCCCCATTGCTAGCTCTCACTAATAACCTTGATTTTATTTAACAACAATTCTTCTTGTATATTTTAATATGGCTTGCATTCCTCAACTGCAGATTAACTGCTGATTTTTCTGTAAATTGGTTTTATTTTATTAGAGCCTTTTTTGTCTTAATATTGGAAATTGCTGTAGTATAATGGAACATTGGCATTGTATGCTTATGCGAGAAGAAAAGGGAAAATTCACTGAGTTATGTTCAGTGATAAATCAGGAATATGAAAAGGGAACTTACTCCTTGTATTTTAAGAAATTTTAATCTACAGTACAATGGTCTTTACGGATTACTTTAAGAGGATACAATTATTTAGAGCATGAAAGAGCAAAAAATTTTTGTGGCAGTCAGTTCTCAATGTCCAGGGTTTTTCCAGTTTGTAAATACATAAATACCCTTTTTCATCTTGTTTGTATGTTTCTGACATTCTACAGTGTTCCTTCAGTTATTGCCTATAAACACCAACCTGAGAGCAGTTGGGAAGAAGCATAAAATCAAACAAACCACTTCCCAGTGTTCTTGAATAGCTTTTAATTGTAAAAATAATAAAAAGTAATGAAATATCTTTTCAGACATTTTGTGTTAGAGAATAATAATAATAGTAAAACGTACAGGTTTTTTTCCCTGTTATTTAAATAATTTTAACCACTGTTGTTTACTTATTTAATCCTTATAACACTTTGTGATAAGTAGGGCAGATATATTTTAAATTGTGGATTTAAGGCTGAGAGAGTTTAAGGATTATCTGAAGATTTACCAATCGAGTTAGTGTCAAAGAAGAAAGTAAAATACCTTTAAATATTCTTAGATGCAAACATAGGAAAAGTCAACTCACAAATGGATCTGTCCATTCCAAACAAGATTTTTGAAAAGATTTTCTTTACTTCTTTCTTTCTTTTTCCCCCTTCCTCCTCTTAAAAATACTTTGTTAGAACCACCTGCTTTAGGCAGTGGTCTCTCCAAGTCTCAGGAGGGTGCATGGTGATCATTCAGCCAGTAAAAGGCTTCTTTACACCTGAAATCTCAGGAGCTTATTGCAGTCCAGCGAGTAGCACACATGCTCACAGTAGGGTAGGTTTGGTCACACCCATCACCAGTCAACCTGAAGCCTCCATTTAAACTTTTCTCTTTGTAGGGCATGAATATCCCTATGGAATTAAAATGAGCCATCTTCGAGACTCTGCACTCTTGACACAGAGATCAAAGGACTCCGCCACCCCTTCCAGCTTCCAAGAACCTTTCCTCATGGAGCAGCTGCCGCGGGAGATGCAGTGTCAGTTCATCCTGAAGCCCTGCCGCCCGGCTGTGGCCCAGCAACTGAGTGGTGAGTCGCTACTCCTCCTTGGTCGAGCCCGCTGCCAGCAAAAGTTTTCATTCCTGAAAACAAACTTAGTACATAGGGCAGAGACCCAAACTATCAGCCAGATGAGGTTTTTTTTCTTTCAACTTCGCTAAATGTTTTGAAAGGAAAGTTGGAGTTTTAGAGAGGAAGATGGTTTTGTAAATCAGCCATGGGTGTGACTGACTTGGAATCGGCAGCCAGCAGCAATAGGTCCTCTCTTTCTTTCATCACTATTCTTTCCTCTTAAAACTTTTTTTTAATTAATTTTTTTTTTATTTTTTAAAGAAGCCTTAGTTTATATAAATGTTACATAAAAATTATAAAGGGGTTCCCATATGCCCCATTTCCACCCCCTTCTATACCTTCTATACCACATCAACATTCATCATTAGTGTGGTACATTTGTTACAACTGATGAACCCATATTGAAGCATTGCTGCTAACTGTGGACAACAGTTTACATTATAGTTTACACTCTGTCCTGCACAATTTTGTAAGTTACGACAAAATATACAATGGCCTGTATCTGTCACTGCAGTGTCATGCAGGACAATGCCAATGTCCCAAAAATGCCCCCATATTACACTTAATCTAACCTCTCCCATCCCTCAGAACCTCTGGTGGCCACTGCCTTTACACCAAAAATAACAATAAGAGCTCTTCCATTCTTAGAATAATATAAGTCTATAGTAGAATAATAATAAGTCTGCTTTAGTCCATTGTTTAGTCCCCAGTCTTGAGGATTCTGGAATGGTGATGCCCACTCTGCCCCTAAAATTGAGAGGAGGCTTAGATCCCATGGAGCAGATGGATGGAACTATCTTGCTTGCAGTTGCAGACATTCTCTGTTCCTTGGGATGGGTGTTGTCCCTCATCATTTCCTTGCTAGTTATCCTAGGTGAGTCCAATGAACTGGAGAGTAGGTGTTGGAACTTAAATTTTTGGTCGATCCATGTGCCAGTAGATCCCCTTTAACCTTATGCCCACTATAGAACCAGAGACAACAGGCAATTCTGCAGGTGTTTCAGTGCTTCTTTGTACTGTAACCTCTCCACTGTATGTTTCTCCTAAATGGTCACATAATAAAAGGGAAGCTGGCAGTGATGGGTATCAGGAGACTGCAGTGGCCTCTTGGGATCCTGGTACTGATAGGTTTGTGAAGACTAAGATGATTTCCTCAGAAGGTTCTCCTTAGCCTCCTAATCTAATCTGAATTCCCAGGTCCATAGCTGTCTTGAATATACCCCAAAATAAAAACTCTAGAATTATAAAAGAGATGTTTAACGTAGGAGGATTGCCAGTTAACATAACACAGGTTTGAGTTTTAAGCCCTCAGTCTGAAAGTTAAATTGTGTGCAAAACAAGAAAATGGACACAAAAAAGTGAGAGTGGGATAGTGGAAAACTGAGGCTTTATTTCTGCAGGTGCCTTTGTCAGGTTGAACTAAGTGGGTTTTCTAATGAACAGTGACATTGCTTTTTGCAAGCAAGCAAACCCAGGACTAAGGAGTGTTTAAAGGGATGGTATCACTGAGGCCATCTCGCAGCCACCCAGTGGGAAAGTCCTGGAAAGATTATTGGCATCGTCCTAACCACCTGAAATTCTTCATCTATATATGATCCAACGGACGTATCATTAATGAAATCATTCACAGTTTTTTCGTCGCATTGCAGAATGATCTAAAATTTTCACACAGCTATCCAAACATAGAAGAAACATAAATTAAATCAGCTCTATACTCATGAAATTTTTCTTGCTTTAATTGTTAATACAACACCAGGATCCTTTTAAAAGAGAACCTCCTCTAATGCATTTAAAATAGTTTAATTTAGAATTTTATTTTTGTACTAAAACATCCAGTTGTTTCTAAAACAACTGCAACACTAGTGTGAAATTTACTTTCCTTCTCACCCCATTGAATCAAGATTTTGACATTTTATTAGGGAAAAAGAATGTTACTGCCCTCATTCCCCTTGCTCCAGCCTTTGCTCATTATGTTTTGCCTCCCTGGAAGCCTAGACTCCTTTGGTCTCTTTCTGACCTATTGAGCTCTACCACTTTCTTCAGCCATTAATCTCCCCTATCTTTACTTCGTCCCTAATCCATTTTAGATTCCATGGTTATGATAGTAGTTCCTTTCTTACCAATAACCTCAGCTTCTTTGACACACTTTCCTTCCTTCCTAGACTTCTAGTAAAATCCTGCTTCTAGATGAACTCTGAATATTGCTAGAGGAGACCATATAACAGCAGGGCAGGTTGGCATCACTATAAACTCCTAATCACCAACCTCAAGTGGACACTCCATACTGCCTGGGCAGTCTTAACTTTGTTTCTCCAAGTCACTTTTCCTGTTCCCTGAGATGACTATTTGAAACCATCCCTGCACACATGTACATCCAACCCAGTCACTTTCAGTTGATGACCTGACCTCAAAATTCATAAAATATTATTGAAACCATCAGGCAGACTCCCCTCATATTGTCCATACCAGCTGTGCCAAACTTACCTTGTACCTGTATCAGTCAACATCTCTCCTGTAGTAGGAAATTGAGTTTTTGGACTATCAGGCTGTTTACTTGGAATCTTTGGGTCATTTTAAAGGGGCATTATGGAGATGTAATGATTTTCCATCTACTAAAATGTGAGCTCCATGAAGGCAGGAATTTTGATCTGTTTGTTCACTGCTTTATCCCCAGCATATGAGACAATGCCTGGCATATATAAATAAGTACTTACTAGATATTTGTTGAGAATGAATGAATAGGTTTATTGTTACTGCTCATTAAGGATACAAAGGGAACATTGCCTTTATACCTAGACTGAGGAAAATAATACTCTCCTATTCTTATACCTTTGTACCCATGATCTTTTAAACTATTTCTCTGGATTCCTTGTCAATTTTGCTTTAATTAATTTGACCTGTAATCAGGACTCAGGAATCCTAAGGGTTTTACCCCAACTTTTCCAATGACTTCCTCAATTATATTGTAGGCATCTATTTTAGCCTGTTTGACTGCCAAAAGCAGTATACCAGAAATGGATTAGCTTTTAGCAATGGGAATTTATTCGTTTACAAGCTTATAGTTTCAAGGTTGTGAAAATGTCCAAATCAAGGTATCATCAGGTGATTCTTTCTCCCTGAAGACCAACTGCCGTAATCCTGGACTCCTCTGTCAAGCAGCAAGGTGTATGACGGCATCTGTTGGCCTCTCCCTTTTCTTTGAGGTTTCTTGCTTTCAGCTTCTGGCTTCCATGGCTTTCTCTCTGCTTCTGTGGCTTTCTCTCTGTCTTCTCTCTCTTTCCTTCTCCCATAGTCATCTTATTTATAAAGAACTCCAATAAGAGGATTAAGACATATCCTGGGCTACATCTTAATTGAAGTAACCTAATCAAAAGGCTCTTAATTGAAGTGACCTAATCAAAAAGTCCCACCCACAATAGGTTCACACTCACAGGAATAGACCAGCTTTAAGAACATGATTTTCTCTGGACTCAGATGGGATCTCCCTTCATAAGACTTTCATGCTAATGTGCTGGAGGTGCAGTTAATGTTGGGGTTTAAGATATATTTAGGGGATTTGAATCTCTGGACTGACAATGTGATAGCCAGGTCCTGAGCCTCAACAGACTCCAGCACCTACAATCTGATCTATTGGACTTACCACACTCAGCTAAGATGGAGTTGAAGAAGGACAACCACCACACCATGGAGCCTAGAGTGATTACAACTGAAAATGGGAGGATTGCATCCAGCATCCATGTGGAATCTGAGCCTCCTCTTGACATAGAGGTGCAATGGACACAACCAATCCAATGTCCACATAGAAGAGGTGGCATTGGATTGGGAAAAGTGGACATGGTGGACGATGGGTATGGGGAAAGGCAGGAAGAGATGAGAGGTGGAGGCGTCTTTGGGACATGGAGCTGCCCTGGATGGTGCTTCAGAGGTAATCACCGGACATTGTAAATCCTCACAGGGCCCACTGGATGGAATGGAGGAGAGTATGGGCCATGATGTGAACCATTGTCTATGAGGTGCAGAGGTGCCCAAAGATGTACTTACCAAATCCAATGGATGTGTCATGATGACGGGAACGAGTGTTGTTGGGGGGGGAGGGGGGTGGGGGGGTGGGGTTGAATGGGACCTCACATATATATTTTCAATGTAATATTATTACAAAGTCAATAAAAAAATAAATAAAAATAAATAAATAAAAAGACAAAGGTGGCTCATCTTGATTTCAAAAAAAAAAAGAACATGATTTTCTGAGGAACATGCAGCCTCAAACTACTACAGCATCGTCTGCTTAGTTTCTTCCTATTGGTAGTAAGGATAATGGATAATGGTGGTTTCAGCTGTAGGTGATCCATGGTAAACAGGACCAGAGATGGAAAGACTAGTAGATCAGTGATGTGAAAGCATAGCTGAGCATCAGATACTGTGTAACTAAAAACTTACAGATGAACCAGTTCTGTATTTTTTTCTTAATCTCTCGTAGGAGATTTTGATGTGTACCCATTTTAGAAGTCACTGATTTAGATCAGGGGTCAACAGACTTTTCCTGTAAAGGACCAGATAGTAAAATGTCCAGGCCAAGAAGCAAAATAAAAGATCTTATGTAAGTCTAATATATCAAGAAAGAAAACCAATTTCTATAATATTTTATGGTTGAAATTCAAAATATAATAATAATTGAGTACAATTTTGTATAACACAGGTCTACAAATGGAAGGGATTGCATTCTTTTGTGGAATAACATTTCACTTAATTGGGGTTCAAAGTTAATATTCCCTTTCATCAAAACTGATTGCAAATATTCTTATTTGTAATGATATTTTATATATTTAATCTTTTAAAATACCATTTCACATAGATTAGATAGGCACTATCAAATACTGATATCATTATACCTGCATATAATTTTAATTGAGTATATTCCTCTTTGGGGAGGCATTTATAGAATTCTTGTTTGAGTCTTCTCTTGATAGTTGCCTTTAAAAGCATGTCATTACATTGCAGATTAATCCTTTCCGGTTAGATGTTAGGTGAAAACTCTTCAGTTGCACAGTCAAGAGAATTTTTAAATGTAGAAATTTACTTTGCACTTGGATTAAGGTCCATCAAACACTGCTAAAACTGTAGTTTGAGCTCAGAAAATATATGTTGTAAATTTCTGTGGGAATGGAGGTCATGCCAATTTTCAGTGACTTCAAATTTAGCATTAACTTCTCAGATAAACCATAACTGAGCAGCATGGGTAACATCCATCGATTCATCAAGAACCAGGGGAAGTTACTTGAAAGCATTTGCCTTATTTTTTATTTTTATTTATTTATTTTTGGTCTTTATTTATTTTTTAATATTACATTAAAAAAATACGAGGTCCCCATATATCCCCCACTCCCCTTTCCTTATTTTTTAGTTGATTGTTGATATTGCTCCTAAAGTCCCAACTGTTCAAGCAGCCATTCTCATCAAAAGGCAAATTGTTTTAGACTTATTTTCTTTTGACTCATTTCTCTAGCTACTGTAGCAAATAAGATTCAGTCAATTCACCACTTGTAAGTAAATGGCTTTCCTTGCTTCTAGCACATGAGCCACTTGCAAACTACTTTTTTTTCTTTCTCTTTTTTTGTTTTGGTTTTCTTTTGTAAACTACTTTTGTTGCAGCCTCCTTTTCATTTTTTATTTTTGTGAGGAAATTCTGCAGTGAGGACATATTTCATTTTAAATATCCTAAGTTTTCTGATTCATTGCTTTCCTGTGAGTTGGGAATATTTTGATGAATGCTTATTCTGGTAATGTTGGATATATATTGCATTCTTTTAGCAAAACTAATATCACTGCACAATAAGCACAATACTTTGCCATCTAATTCAATAACAAAATTGTCCACACTTCACTGTGCCTTAAAAGGTCAACATTAGAATTCCATTTTCCTTTCTTGTTTTGACATGACGGGTAAAATGTTGCAGTACCATGATGCATGTGGCACCTGAAACATCGTCAAGATACAGTTGTTTCCCTGGCATTGGTAATACAGTGAGCAGTAGTGCAAAGCAATAAGGGCACGCACTGCATATAGTCTCTGTTACAACTACTCAAGTCTGCCGTTGAGTGTGAAAGCAGCCATGACCAATACATAAATGAATTTATGAGGCTTTATTCCAGTAGAACTTTATTGTGCAGTTTAAAATTTGAATTTCATGTAATTTTTGTGTCACTAAATACAATTCTTTGATTTTTTTCAAACACTAAAAAAATGTAAAAACCATTCTTAGCTCACAGGCTATAAAAAAGATTTGGCCCAAGAATTGTAATTTGCTACCCTCTGATGAAATGCACATTTAATCAGAAACATCCCAGTTAGTTTCAGTTTTCTATCAAACTTTATACCAGAGCTTCCCAAAAGTAACAGAACCATCTTGTTTGACTTGTCTTTATTCCTTTGCCTCTTATATCCTCGTATAAGAGTGTTTTAATGAGAGGTAGAAAAGCCTAAAGGTATCTAAAGAGAATGAAAAACTAAAAAGTGTCTAGAAATTCTAAAAACAATTATTAGCTCCTAGGTGATGACACTCATCGTAATGTTAGCAAGTAATCTCTACATAGAATGTAACAATTTATAAAAATAATTTATTCTAAGTATCAGAACAACCATGTATGGTTAAAACATTATTATCCCATTTTACCGATGAGCAGACTCGGGCTTTGTATCTAAGATCACAAAGCCTTTAACAGTAGAGCTGAAACCTCAACCAGTCTGCCATGATATTAGGTGGACGTGTTAGCACTAACTCATTTTACAATATGGAGACCATTTTACGTAGTTATTTTTTTGTCACACTGTCAGCATCCCACTACCTCTAGTACTGCTCTTGATGTCTATGACCAAACAATTCAGTATCAAAATTTAATGTTCTGTTAAAGTCTACATTTCTGTCACCATCTTTCCCATCAGTTCCCCACCCCATTCCTTTCATAAATCAAAATTTTGAAGGAAATCCCTTAGGGAAGCTCTGGTACAAAGTTTGACAGAAAACTGAGATTTTGGCTCTATGTTTTCGATTAAATGTGCACTTTATTCACCTAAATCAGAGGGTGGCAAACCTCTTAGTTTAAGAACAAGCCTCTCTTCATTTTCATCTCTTCAACACTTATTAGCCTGATTTCCACTAGGGGAAAATGAACTAATACTTCTTCAGTAAATATTATAAACATATAGATCCTGGATCTGTTTTTCTAAGTACCACTAGTTATACTCAGAGTCCATCACAATCTGTCTGATATATTTAAAATCCACAGAGCTCATAAATTTAAATTGCTTAGTTTTTAAGTAGATATTTTTCATGTTCTCTTTTATGAGAATAATCTCATTTCCCATGTGGATATAGTAAGCCACAATTAGAATAAAGACTAACTCTATAGCTCCATTTCTAAGGGAGACTTCTCTAGTTTAGCTTAAGGAAAATAACCTAATTAATCAACTTAACTTTGGGTGAAATAGTCACCCCCAATATGTTTTGGGTTTTTTTTTTTTCAAATTTCTGCCTCACTGTGGGGAAGATCACCTACTGAATAGTCTTATATTGAAATCAGAGTAGCAGTAGAGCCCTCAGAAGGCCACCTGTGAGACTTAGATCGCCATAACTCATCCTCAGGGTGGTTGGTCCCCATTGAGACATCTATGTTGTTAATTGGGGATTTAAGGTATAGACATTCAAGATCTCACCTCAAGTCCCAATTCAAATGTCACTTATAGGAAATCTTTGTTCCTCAAGGTTGTTGTCCCCTTCTCTGTGTTTCCACAGCATTTTTGTTTATCTCTAGTATACCCCATAAAAAAACAACATTGTGATTTTTTTCTTAGCTGCATGTCTTATTAGAATATGGGTATCTTAAGGCCTGGGAAGTCATCATTCTTCCATCCTGGGGCTTATCCCAGTGTATAATATAGCAAAAGTTAAATGAATGCTTGAGTGGCTTAGTTACCTAGTATGGAAGAACTTGAATGGAGCAGGAAAGTTTTGGAATTAAAGGAGAATCTGTTCTGGGTGTGATCTCAAGTAGTCCCTGGGATTCCAGCCTGAACTGAACTCCCAGTACTATGCCCACAGCAGACTCACTTTCCACATTTGATTCAGATCCAGGATTAAACTGGAATTGGACTTAATGTTATGGCATGTGATAAATGTGAACACATTCTTTCATTCTACCTGTTTACCCAGTCATTCCAGTATTCCTCCATATGTATTTCCTATTGAGAAAAAAAAAGATATTCTTAATTTGGGGAGTTGTGTGACCAAAGTAGAATTTCCAGTTAAAGTTTTTTTTTTTTGTAGTTGTTATTTTTTAAGCACAAAGTTTTAAGAATTATATATTTTTATTTAATTTCCCTAGTTGAAGCATGAAGAAACACTATCCTGAATCTTGCCAGGGTGGTTTAGGAAAGCTAGATTTAGATGAAATTAAGTTTGTTTTACACTTACATCACCCTTATTTTTTTTATAGCAGTAGCAGGTTTTGTCATCATACTTTGACGTTTAGAAAGCTATTGTTACTCTTTAAAAGCTGTGCAAGAAAGTAAATTTTAATGAATTTTTTTCTCTCAGTCCCAGAAAGAACATGAACTCTTTTCAAATAGAATGCACATAACAAAAAGCACAGCTGAGGCCAAAAGTGTTTATGATAAAGTAAAGGATAGGACTTAATTTCTACTTAGCCTCTGTCTATACTCATAGAATAGCTGGTTATATAACTTTAAGATAGATATTTCTTCTTAAAAATTTTATGAAAGTTAACCAAATAAACAAATTGGGTAGGTTAGACATAAAATCAAGTTAAATGTGAGGAAATCATACCGAGTACAAGTACTCAGCATACACATTAACAAACATTTGCACAGATTAACTTTGCTAGACATACAGGAACCACCTCCTGGATTTAAGAATGGAGCTGGTTTCCTTTTTCATTTATTTTAAATGATGGCAGTTGGAAATGTCAGGCAGAAGATGCGCTTTAGTTAAGCAGAGCAGCAGGAATCCTTCCTGACCGAATACCTCCTGGGACTGTTAAACCAAATGGAGGGGGGGATGTGGGGAAGGGTCCTATTTTGCGGGGAGGAGATTGGTGTCTTGGCAGCCTTGGACACCATACGTGGGGGAAATTACTTTTAACAAGATTGCTGTGACCCATGCCCCAGGAAAAATAGTACTTTTTATACATTAGCCTGCTTAATCCTCTCAATAGACCTGTGAGGGATGGGTAATACCATTCTCATTTTAAAATTGAGGAAACAAGCTCACTTGCCCAAATTCATGGATGAAACATGGGTCTAACTATGCTTCTAACTCCAGAGTCCATGAGCTTGACGCCTGAGTGTGTGCACACTGACAGTGTACTTACCATGCCCAGGAAAGTAAAGGGTGAGTGATAGTTTTAGGGCCAATTAGTAAAATGTTTATATATGCAGGATATTAGTCGCCTATCAGATATATTGTTACCAAGTATTTTCTCCCATTGGGTAGGCTGACTTTTCACTTTCTTGACAAACTCCTTTTAGGAAGTCCCGTTTATCTATTTGTTCTTTTGCTGCTCACACTTTGGGTGTGAAGTTCATGAAGCCATTTCCTATTACAAGGTCCTGTAGATGCTTCCCTACATTGTTTTCCAAAGTCTTTATGGTCTTGGTTCTTATATTTAGGTCTTTTATCCATCTTGAGTTGATTTTTGTATAAGATGTGAGATGGTAATCCTCTTTCATTCTTTTGCATATTGATATCCAGTTCCCTAGGCACCATTTGTTGAAGAGGCCATTCTCTCCCAGTTGAGTGGGTTTGGTGGCCTTGTCGAATATCATATGACTGTATATATGAGGATCTGTATCAGAACTTCCAATTCGGTTCCATTGGTCAGTGTGTCTATCCTTGTGCCAATACCATGCTGTTTTCACTACTGTAGCTTTGTAGTATGTTTTGAAGTCAGGTAGTAGTGATTCCTCCAATTTCATTTTTCTTTTTCAATATGTCTTTGGCTCTTAGAGGCCTCTTTCCTTTCCAAATAAATTCCATAGCTGGATTTTCTGGTTCCTTAAAAAATGCTGTGTTGATTTTTATTGGGATTGCATTGAATCTGTAGATAAGTTTTGGTAGGATAGACATCTTAATATTATTTAGTCTTCCTATCCATGAACAGGGAAGATTCTTCCATTTATTTAGGTCTTCTTTGATTTCCTTGAACAGTGTTATATAGTTTTCTGTATATAAGTCTTTTACATCTTTGGTTAAATTTATTCCTAGGTATTTGATTTTTTAATTTACTGTTGTAAATGGTGTTTGTTTCTTGATTTCCTCCTCAGATTGCTCTTTACTGGCGTGCAGAAATGCTACTTGTTTTTGCGCATTGATCTTACAATGTGCAACCTTAGTGAACTCATTTATAAGTTCTAGAAGCTTTGTTGTAGACTTCTCAGGGCTTTCTATGTATGGGATCATGTCATCTGCAAATAGTGAGATTTTGACTTCTTCCTTTCCAATTTGGATGCCTTTTAATATCTGGTTCTTGCCTCAGTGCTCGAGCAAGTATTTCTAACACAATGTTAACTAGAAGGGGTATCGTGGCATCCCTGTCTTGTTCCTGACTTTAGAGGGAAAGATTTTAGGATTTCACCATTGAAATTGAGACTTTGCTCTTCATTCTTCTTACCCCATTCTTTTTCTCTCTATTTAATTGTGGTATAATTTTTTTAAATCTATGCAAGCTCTTCAACTTTTTTGTGTGACTAGTCTTATCTTTAAACTGGAAAACATGTATTGGTATTATACAGCTTTTGCTTTAAGTTGTTACAGTTTAGTAAGGGAGTTTTTCCCTCACCTTTTAAAATTCAGTGCCAAAACTCAAACAGACCAGTCCTATCCCCAGAAATGGATAAGAGAAGAACGTTAACATTTGATTCTTCCTTAATTGATTCTTCGTTAATTTTTAAAATATTGTAATGAAATTTCCTAGGTTGAGTTGTCAGTAACAAAGGACATCTATATGCGTTTTTTTTTCTCTTTGAGCCATAGTAATGAATATACTGCAAAATGGAAACTGTAGAAATAAAGTGAAATGAATTAAACTAGTTTTTCTAATAATCTTCACTTCTTCCTTAGATTCTGGTCAGAAGACATTTAAAAGAAGAAGATCTATCATAAACTGGGCCTTTTGGCGGGGTTCTAGCACTCACCTGGACCACTTGCCTATGTCGCCGACATCTCCTATGCCAGGGCAGCTATTTGGAATTTCTCTGCCAAATATTTGTGAGAATGACAATCTGCCCAAACCTGTCTTGGTAAGTCTCATTTTGGTCTGTAAAACTAATGGGAATGGAGGTTAGGAAGGGAGGGCTCTGGGAAAAAAAATGTATCCCCAAATGGAAAAAATCAGATACTCTCTGGCTTTGACTGAGAATCCTTATTATTTTTATTATTACTTTACAAAATAAAAATATGATTTAGTTATTGCATAAGCATAAGGCAGACATAATAGGAAAAGATAATCTAGTCCAGCAGTTTCAGGAAAGAGCCACATAAGCCTGCCCTGTGTCAGAGAATCCGCATTATCTCTATCACATTTCTCTCAAATCCTTTCTTGAACTTCACACTATTCTGAAGTCTTCAATTGTTTCAGCAACAGAGACTACTCAATCTTATGCTTTTTGAAAACCTTACATATATTTTATTTCAAGTGCTTAAGTATAAAGGCACCTCCTCTGGCATGTGTTAATCTTTTGTATATGGAATTTGTCAGATGAAAACCACTGAGTTTGTATTGTCTTCAACTGATCTGTTAAACGGCCACTGTTAAGCAACATTTATGGAGTATCAGGTATCCTCCAAGTAGTCCACTAGATGTATGGCTCTTTATGCTGTATTTTGCCTATATAAGTGCCAGGCTACTAGTCTAGATGTTTTATTGCTTATCCTTCACAACAGGAGGTAGCTATTACCTCATTCTTTCTTTTAAAAAAGCCTCAGAGATTTATCCAAAGTCACACAGTGAATAACTAGGCATAACTAAGTTTTAAATCCCATAGATTGCCTGTTTCCAATGCCTATTTTTTTCCTACACTGCAAGCAGAGGTCATACAAATAGAAAGTAAAGAAAATGAAAGATTGATCACAGTGTGATTTAATTGGAGAAAGCTTCCTAGAGGAGATGATTCTGAGCCTGATTTTAAAAGAAAGAAGTAAATATAGGAAGTAGGAATGAAGTATGAGTAGCATACAGGGAAAAGACAAGCAAGAAAAAGAGCAAGTATACAAGAATATTTCCATATTTAGGGAAGAGGGTCCATATCAGAGAATAAGGAAAAAAACGGTAGTGATGTAAGAGAAGGGTAGGTTAGCAGGGACCTTGAAGCAGCCAGAGAAAGTCAAAGCACACCTAGACTGTGAATCTATTTTTGTGATAGCATCTGTTTTAAAGGTACGAAAAGTTCTCCCTTCACTCACCCCCATGTAGCTTTGAATCAAGTCAACTGGTTTCTTCCATCACTTTTTTTTTTCAATGCCACATTGACCAAAGAAAAGTCTTATCAGAGTAAATATTTAGATAAAATTATTTTAGTTGTTAAATGTAGTAGAGAAAAGAGATTTAGTGAAACCAAAAAAAAATTCACTGCCGTCCTTGCAGCAGTCCATCCAGCTCCAAACGTCAGTGCTTTTATCCTTACTCTAGCCTTTGACAGCCGAAGAAGGCAAATGGGTGTTCCCTTGCTTGAATGTGAAGTGTCATTTTTGTTTTTTTCTCTTGGCTTCCCTATAGGATATGCTTTTCTTTCTTAATCAAAAAGGGCCCCTCACAAAAGGTATCTTCAGGCAGTCCGCCAATGTGAAATCCTGCAGAGAACTAAAAGAGAAACTGAATTGTGGAGTTGAAGCACACCTAGACTGTGAATCTATTTTTGTGATAGCATCTGTTTTAAAGGTATGAAGAGTTCTCCCTTCATCTTCCCCCATGGTATAGCTTGGAATCAAGTCAGCTGGTTTCTTTCATTTTGAACTTTACTCCCATCTGCAGAGAACAGTGACAGATTTAGCATCTGATAAAATGTTAAAACATTTCACAAAGTCAACATATGTCATTAAAAGCCACTGCCAATAATATGGCATATGAGATATGGTTTTTTAAAATTTTCATCACATACCACCCTCCCATTCTTCACTCCTGCCACCCCATGCAAAAAATAAAATGAAATAATAATCAAAACACAGGATGTTTACCAAAACAAACATATACTTCCTCACTATCTTAATTTTCCTAAAGAAGGTGATGTTTTTACAAATAAATTTTTATTATACTTCTGAAAATAATTACAGATGTTTACCATATTAAGCAAATATTTGCCTTACAACAGCAATGACAAAAAAAAAAAAGTTCATTGAGGACACTAAAAATTCTATTCATTTGGGTAATCATCATGCCCACATATATTCCTTCCCCTGTCTTCTATTGCCTTTTATTTAAAAGCAGAATAGGAATGACTCCAACATCTGGGCCTTCTTTTACCTTTATACATTTGGCATTACTAAAATTCTTAAAGTTACAGAGTTATAGAGCTCTTCTAAAATGTTTTCCTCCGTACATTCTTGGAAATGCCTCACATTTTTGGAAAACTAGAGTTAAAACCAGCTTTAAGCAGAGCTTTTGACTCCAGCAATAGCTTCTATAGAATTGCCTCAGGCTCCCATCTCCCCAGGGTTGGAGATGGCACTGGAGCCAGGTGCAGAAGTAGGGCCAAAATCTGCATCCTGGGGCCTGAAGCAATAAAATCAAATTAAGGAAAATGAGGGGGGGAGGGCAAAGGCTTCAGGACTTTAAGACTGATAAAAAGACTCTTGGCACACGCCTTCTCCAGCAGAATGGCCAGCTGCTCATAGAATCTTATATTTATGAATAATCAGATATATTTTGCTAAAAGGGCCAAATCTGCTCTTAGACAACTGTTGCTATAGACTTTTGCAATAAAATACCACTCAAAAGAACCAGAGAACTCAAGCCAGAGTCTTCTAATCTGTTTTGCACTGGGTTTGTGATTTCTCTGCAATTGTGAAGTACAGTAAAGACATGTATGAATGACATGCTTAGCCTATATGCCCAGGATATACATGCACAATGAATTTTTCTTTTCTTAAAATCTATATATACCTAAATAGAATTAGGTTTTCTCCCATCTCAATTTAAGAAGTAAAATCCTTTGTTTTAGAAAATTTTCCTTATCATGCTACTCTTGAAAGCACCACGCTTAAAATTTTGTGCTAAATTGCTAAAGCTATTATTACAAAGCAGCATGGTTCAAGTAGAGTTAAATTGTGTCTCAAATTGCAGAAATATTACTTGTCCAGAAATAAACAAAGGACAAAAAGTGTTTTAAATGATCTGACGAGTCTGTTTAAATGGGTTCCAAGTAATTGAAGTTTTATCATCATGATACTGTATTTTACTCCCAAGTGATTTCAGGGAAGGAGATACTTTTTACCAAAAGTTTTTGAGCTTTTGTTTTGTTTGTTTCTTGTTTTTAAGATTCTTTTGAAATGATACTTAAGTTTTCCTTTAATTTTTCACTTATGCTGGTTTTACTTAAATTTAGTCTACAAGTTATATTGGAATAAAATTGCTTAAGACACTATAACTTTGATCCATCAGACTTTTATGGAAAAATTCATATTTAATCTGGTGGTAATCTCATCTCAAATGAATTTTGGAGTTCTATTGACCTGGGCTCTAGTTTGGAGAGAAAGAGACTTACAGTTGAGTGCTGTGAGTTGGTGATTGTAATTCAGAACCACCTCTCATGTCCTTTCTCAGCTGTGATGGTGGTTGTATTTCGTAACTTGTTATTCCAGCTGTAGGAGAGAGTTCATTGAGATGTTACAAGCCATTATCTTTCAAGTGTAGGTTTAAGATTTAATGATGTTTTTCTTCAAGACAGATCATAAGTATGCTTTCCACAGAGATTGACTACCCCATTTTGAAATAACAGAGTTTGCCACTTCTAAATCTGACTTTTAAAGTGGGTGCTGCAGCTAAAATTAGTTGGAGATTATTAAAATTCAGTAGATTCACCCAAAAAGAGGTGACTTTTGTGATGATAACCTCTGAATCACAAATATCCAGGTACATTTCTGCTGGAAGATAGAACAGAGAAAGAATTTGAAGCAATACTTCTTCCTACTTGTTAACCACTCAGAAAAATAAGTATATGGTGATAGAACATAACCACAAAGAGGTTTTTTTAAATTATCTTAGAATCTCAGCTAAAGTTGGCCTTCTCTTGTCCACCTTTAATATTTGACTATATGACAAATAGCAACAGTTCAGTAATGACTTAGAGTACACCTGTAGCAATGGCAGGGGCCATACTTGGCATTGAGATGTGCATAGAAGATTAGGGTCTATCCCCCCTAGAGCAGCTCATAAGCAACCAGGGGAGAAGTACACATAACAAGCTCACTGTAATAAGTTACCACAACTTCTATATTAGTAATATAAATGAGATGTATAAGTAACAAGTTGTGTGTTGCCTTTTGCAAGGCACACAATCATTGATTTGGTTTTCCAGCAAGAGTTTATAAAGTTGCCCCGTTACAGACTTTTGGCCATCTCCATGATGTAAGCAGGAACTTGCAAGAGGATAGCCAACCATTGGTACAGTTCTTAGACATGAAATCGAGTTTTCTCTGACCAGAGTTTACTGCTCTTGGTGAAGAATAGACTTTGCAACCTCAGCCTTGTTAATACCATGCCAAAAGCATCGGAGAGAATTGACCTAGATCAGAAATGAACGTAGGATTAATACCAAAATGAGTTTACTTTTAGGCTTTTAATAAGGAGACCAAACAGCAGACACCCTTGGTCATATCCTGTTTGTAAATTTCACCACACTTAGCCCCTCAAATGGTCTCAATAGAATAAGATTCTCAAAGGCCAAAAGGGTAATAAACATGTGCTGTGAACATGTTATTTCGTGTACATCAGGGATGGGCTGCTGTTCCAGGCTCCCAGAGCCCAGCAAGAGCCTGGAATACCTTATCCCTGCAAATATATGAGAACCCATCTATGAGGAATACAAGGAGAAACACCTCTGGATAGAATTGTGCACTACTGTCATTAAAATATAAAATATAATATCTAAGATAATAGAGACTTTATTTTTGTTTCATTCACTCCTCTTTCCCTAGCACCTCAAACAATGTCTGGCACTTAGGAATAAATATGTAAAGAATGACTGAATGAATAATTAACAAATTGTGAAATCCCCACATTTATCTTGATGCATTTTCTTAAACTAACATTTAATATCAGAAATGTTGGGCTAATTAGGTGAGACTAGTGGAAGCAGTATACCTTGTAACTTGGCAAGGAGATATGATTGCCTCCCCCTGACCTAGCACAAAACAGTTAAAGCTTCAAAAATATTAGGAGGACCAGTTGTAAGAGTTGTTCATCAAAACCTCAGCCTTGTAAAATGAGTTCAGTTTCCAGACCACCACTTAGTAAACTTGCATTTCCACTTCTATTACCCCAGAACTCAGGGGCTTGAAGTTATAATATATCTAAATTTCCCCCCCCCCTCTTTTTGAAGGATGTTCTAGTCCAAAGGGTTGTAAGGGAAAACATGTAGTAATCCATTGGGGATTTTAGTATGTTTCCAATACCTGCCTTTTTCATGTCTGCAGTTGAACTTACCTATCATTTAAAGAAAGGAATAATGAAGCTATGCACCTGAGGGCATAAGACCCAGGCCTCTGTGTGAGGGGATGTTTTGGCTTCGGTGGTGGTGGTTTGTTTTTGTTTTAGAGCTTTTCTTCCAGGAATTAAGAGACTGGCTCAAATATGGAAGCACAATATATATTTCTATTTGGGAGGTGGGGAGGATTTAGGATTGTTTACTACCAGACCTTGTCGTGCTGTAATAATTTACTAAAAATGTACACAAACAGGTTTCAGCCCAGATAGTTTGTCCTTTATCTTTCCCACCATATCCAGACTCTGGATATCTCTCTGCTTTTTGTTTGGAAAAAAATCAAAGCTTGTGTTTCTGCGCATGCATATCAACAGAGAGTTGGTGCAAAACTCTGTATTTCAAAGAAGGGAGGACTTAGCTGAATTTTTCAGTGAAATGTTCACTCTCTAATTTCTCCAATACATATTTGGCATGAGAAAGATGATTTAAAATATTTGATTTTCTCTCTATACAAGGATTTTCTACGAAATATTCCAGGAAGTATTTTTTCATCAGATCTCTATGATCATTGGGTCAGTGTAATGGATCAAGGAAATGATGAAGAGAAAATAAATACAATCCAAAGGTAATTATTCTAATTTAGTCACACATCAAAAATACTAAAGAAAAAAAAAGGGTCTATTGAATAAGCTTGTCTATTAAAATAATGATGATTATTAAAGTCATAGCTATCCATAAGGATCAGTATAAAAATAGATTTTTTTGCTGGCTACTGTCATTGTTGTTACCCTTTTCCCCCTAATCTTATTAATATAGAGTACTTAACCATTGTACACCTTCTGTATATCTGAAACTGACTGGAGCTGAAATCCATTAGTCCAGTAGCTAATACTGTTGGCTTAACTACAGTTTTATAATCTTAAATTTGGTAAATATTTAATCAGCCATCTAGCTTTTGGTGTGTTTGTATATTCGTGTATAATCAGTGTAACAAGAGTCATTTGGAAGGTATTGTGGGATCATAGCAGAGAGGCAATTAATTCATTGAGAAATGTGAAGGAAAAAGAGAGAGTGAGTTGCAAAGTCCCAGTCCGACTACAAAGAAGATATTGTCTATATAAATACAAAGGGAAATTGCTGGCAGAACTTCCCCGCCCCTCTTCCTGAATATTTCCTGCATTATGAGAAATTAGGAAAGAAGTATCCATAAACACAGATTCCTAGCAAAACTTCCCGTTATGTGAAAATCCAAGAATCTCAGTATCATTTATTTGCATTTACTTGTTTAGCAGTTTTTTCTTTAGCTACTTTCAAATATAAATTGTCACCTACACACTGATTTTGATAGTTATCTTTTATCAACTGAACATAGTACAACTGTGATAGATACTAGAAACCAAGGCCACGTGACACTTTGTTATAGTTTGGCAGAAGCCATGCAGAGATAGCATCAGATTCTGTAATTTCTTGCGCATTGTCCAAAACTTTATATCCTGCAAATTGTTAAAGGATAATTTTTTAAAAAGGTAAAATTATAACTCCCCTATAAGTATAAAATGAACACGTGAAAGATTTTATTTAAATTATTCGTTAATTAAGGAACCAGTAAGATGTTGGAACTGGTTCAAAGGAGAGTTCAGGGATTCACAACTTAGATTCAGACTTGAATCAGAAATGCTAATACGAATTTGCAAGTAGATCCAAAACTGCCTTTTTCTGTTAGAGGATGGACAAAATTTTCAAGTCTATAGATAGGTATGTATATAAATTGCAGAGTTATAAATAGCTCAAAGGAAGACTTAGGGCTCCCACAGAATCAGGTAATCCAAAAGCATGTGCTAGACATCATCTTATTTTCCGTTGAACCCACCCAGTATTCTTTCAGTCTGTTCCAAAGTCCTTCATATCTTCATTTATCCCTAGCATCTATCCTCATTGTCAGTCTGCTTTTGAAGTCAGACTACCTCCCCTACCCCAATCAGGTTGCAGCTGCTTGTTGAAAAAAGTAAAAACCATGAATTGTATCAACTTGGGAACATATATATATATATGTTTTTATATACTAGATATTATAAAAAATATATTTTTTTGGTAAATGATAATTTAAAAATCCCTTATCAGTTAGAAAATGGGGACTCTTACAAGCTTGACTTATGTGAATGTAATACCAGTGAGAAAAATTGACCTTGAATGATGGCAGAACAGAGCATAAACTCTGAGAATGGAACTGGAAACCTTAATAGCTAAGGACTGGGTTCTCACTAAGAGTCAGCATTCCTTTGTGCTCTTTGGAAGTAAGGGAAACTTTAAATTTAATTGCTGTTTAATTTCATTAAGAAGTGTTTGAAAGTTTAATTGAGATTCTGAAATGTTACAGTGTTTGCCTATGTTAAAAGACATTGTTTTAGTTTCATGGAAATATTTCAGGTAGCATTTTTAAATAAGGTGTATTTCCACATTCTTTTACATGGGTGATGTAGGGGTTGTGTAGACAGGGTACTGTATATATGTATCCACAGTGCTTATTTTCTCTTTCCTGTCCAGTCAGTCCTTTCTTGGTATGGTACTATGTTAAATGCAACTCGTGCTGTTCACAACTGTGTTCTTGCTTTGCAGGAGTTTCTCCATGCAAAGCAGGGGTTGCCTGTATTTAAAGTTTTGAAATGAATTACCTTGCTTAAAGAGCTCATTTTTCTGTCTTTAGGCTATTAGAGCAGCTTCCAAGAGCCAATGTTGTTCTACTAAGGTATCTTTTTGGGGTATTACACAACATTGAGCAACATTCCTCATCCAATCAGATGACGGCATTTAATTTAGCAGTATGTATTGCTCCAAGTGTTCTTTGGCCTCCTACTTCCTTCAGTCCAGAACTAGAAAACGAATTTACAAAAAAGGTAATGAAGTTTTTCATTTTTATGCCCTGGGGTACTGAGTGCCCATTATGAACCTGAATTTCAGGGTATTAACTCTGAAAGAGTTACTAAATATTTTAAATACTCCTCTTTATAAATTTGAGTTCACTGACTAGAAAGTGTTTAATCCTATCCAGTAGAGAAGGTAATTTGTTAAGTAGAAAAAGGACAGCAACTAATACTTACCTTTTCCCACCAAGGAGGCTAAACACTGACTGACTTAAGCCATGGAGTGATTTGAAGAAGAAAAAAAAAAAAAATGGAAAGAAAAAAAGCCAAGGCTTTGGAGTTAAGACAAGCCGAGGTTCAGTTCTCAGTCTGACCACTTGCCAGATGTACAATTTTGGGCAAAGTTAGTTACACTTATCTACAGTTTCCTCATCTAAAAAGTAGAGGTGGTGGTAATATCTAGCTCATTCAATAGTTACTTGAAATCATAGGCCTCTGATATCTGACAGTTTTTATGGGGCTTGAGGATATTCATTCTTTTGCTCCCAAATTCCACCTGCCCCTGGCAGTCACTGCACCTGCCAAGCCTGGCTAACATCTTTGCCTCTCCTACAAAGGCAAGGAAACTACTGAAAGGTTCCAGTATACCTCAGTGGATGCACAGAACACACCAGTAAAATCTTACCTCTTCCCCAAGCACCACCAGTTAGGGAGGTAGCTAACACAGTGCATAGGTAGGGACCCAAGCTAGGAAAAGGCATGTTTTCTCTCCAGCTGCTGCTGTTTCACAACAAACCCATAAAAGATGCCCCTATTCTAAAATATATGACAGTCTGCTCTTGACATTATAAATACTTTTCATAAATTTTTATCAAATTGATGCTTTATATATTTTAATAAAAAGGTATGTCTCTTCATCCCAAAGACCCTGTGGAGATTACTTGAAATTGCCCAAATTTTGAAGATAGAACAAGCTATTTTTTAAAAAAGTGTTAGCATTAAGCTGAGGTCACAAATAATAACTTTAGTCCACTGATTAAAATTACTTTAATTTCTTTACCCAAACTACTCTTGAAAGTATCACAGGTTTTTTAGGGAAAACTGCTTTGTATACTTTTATATGAGATCTGAATTTTTCTCAGAATTATTTTTATTTTTGGTTAGAATTGGGATTCGTGTATAAAACATGATTTATAAACATGCTATATGAAAAGTAACACTTCACTGTTGTCCTTTTCTGTATAGGTTTCCCTGCTCATACAGTATCTGATTGAAAATTGCTTTAGGATATTTGGAGAAGAAATCACTTCCCTCTTAGGAGAGATTTCAGTGCGATGTGATCATAGAGAGAATGCCTCAGGTATTGTGAATGATTTGGTTGGTTTTTGTGTGGAATGGACAACATGTCTGCGAGGAGGTGGTGGAAGGTGCTGAGGCACTGGTTGTCCAGGCCCGGAGCAGCTGAGGTGACGGGGTGAGGGCTCTGGGCTTCTGCTCCTTCCTGGGAAGGCCTGATGATAGGGCAGAATATATTTGGCACTGTGGTACGGTTAGGAAACGTATCAGAGGAGGTCCCAGGCTTCAAGAAGGCGTTAGTGGCAGCATACTATGGTATAACGGTTTGAACTTCTTTCAAATAAAACTTAGCGAGGAACCCTAAGATAAAATACGAACTGCTGTGGTTGAACAGGAGTGGGAGGCCCAGAGCCCTGCCTGTTTTTGTTTCTTCCTCTCCTCCCTTTTAGTGGTTCGTGAGACACCTCAGAATTCTAGTATGCAATGAAACAATTTGAAAACAACTAGCATTAGGGTGGGGGAAGGGATTTGAAGACATACAGCCTTCCGAATATGGATTCCTATACCACCAGCTACTAGTTGTGTTATCTTTGGCCAGTGATTCTGTCTCACTGAACACCATCTGTAAAATGTTGATAACAATAATGTCTAACTTTAATGATTGTTGTAAACATTAATTAGGGTAATGGATATTAAAGGACTTTATTGAAGAGAAATTGATTGGGTTAGTAAATGGTTTCTGTGAGACTAGTTAATTAGGTGTAACCACCAGCAATCCATGTTAGAAGGCAGAGTCTTATTCAGAACCTGGGTCCACCTAATATTCCTTCATATTTTTAAAATTTCTTGGTATTATGGCATGTCCTTATCACTTTGAGGAAATCTTACTTTAGGAAAACTCATTTTATCAGAAATCGATATAAATCTAGTATACATCTTTTCAATCTTGCACTGACAGTTGGGAAGATTGTAAAAGATCCTTTATTGAGAGTAGGGAATTATATTAAGCAGATAGTTTATTTTTTTAAATAAAGAATTGTGTAAGGCAGCATGGGCTTTATTTGTGGTAAGGAAAAATGTTAATCCTGGTTTGAATTTTTGACAGATATCTCTTGCTTCCAACTGAATGACTCCTCCTATGACAGCTTGGAGAACGAGCTCAATGACGATGCTGATGCTCCGTGTAGTGACCTGGTGAAGAAACTGGGCCAGGGGAGCAGAAGCATGGACTCTGTCTTAACCCTCAGTGACTATGACCTAGACCAGCCTGAGGCGGAAGGCCTGCTCACCCTGAGCGACTTTGACCTAGCCCGTTCTAAAGATGAAGACGTTCAAATGAAACGGCCTCTCAAGTCCAAGCCAGTGAACATTGCAGTGGCGTGCCCAAAGGCCCCACTGCGGGGTCCTGCCCCGACCCCCGCTGGCATGTGCACACCCAGCTCCCTGTCCATAGCCGCAGCCGAAGCTCCCAAGAGCCTGAGGCGGCAGAGGCGCTGCTCAGAGCCCAGCATCGACTGTCTGGATTCCAAGCTTTCCTATCTGCGGGGGTTTTATCAGAAAAAGCTACGCAAGTCCAGCTGTGATGTCATTCTCTCTCAAAAAGATGAGGACTATCTGAAGCAGAACCAACCCCTTCAAGAAGAGGACAAGATGTGTTTTAAGCAGAGATTAGTCACAGGCACTGACTTCAGCAAGAAAAGAGCCTCTGATCAAAGCGTCAAGAAGAAAAGCTTGTCCGGTAATGAAGGAAATCATGTGAAACTTTCCCTGAAATCCAAGCCAGTGGCCATATCTCTGGCGTCTTGCAGTAACGTGTCCACACAGGATCCCTCCAGGAACCGGCGTGTCAATGCCGACACCTCTGGACACTCCCTGCCACACACCACCGATGCCCTCCCGGGTCCAAGGAGGCACCGGCGCTGCTCAGAGCCCACCATAGACAACCAGCACTGCACACTGACCTATCTCAGGGGGAGTTATTCAAAGAAACAGTATAAAACCAGCTGTGATGCTGGCCCCTTGCGCGGAGAGGAAGAGTATCTCAAGCGGCAAAAGTCTTTGCAAATGGAGGGGCAAAAACTTATTAATCAGAGTTTGGTCATGGGGATTGAGGTGGGCAAGAGTAGTGCCATAAACCAAAACACTGAGAAGGTTTTACCCCCAAGATTAAACATTTGCCCAAGGACTAGCTATTCCAGCTTATCCTCCCCAGGCACATCCCCATCTGGCTCATCGGTGAGCTCCCAGGACAGTGCTTTTTCTCAGATTTCTGAACACTCAGTGTTTACACCCACTGAAACTTCCTCTCCAATAGATTGCACTTTTCAGGCTCAAAGGAAACAGGAAGAGCTTTCTTCTGACTTTAGCAGTTCCAGCCTTGTTTCTGGAATGCCCAGTCCCTCATCAGAGCAGGCCAGCAGCTGCCTGGCTTACACAAAGAAGGACACTGTAGATTGGCATTCACAAATGCATTCTGTAACCCTTCACCCCAGCACATGGCTGAGAAATGGTGTTGCCAGTTTAAAAAACTGGTCCCTCAGAAAGAAGGCAAGGGCATCTAGAGCAGAGGAAACAAAAGCGGGTTCTCTAAAAGGACCCATGGAGCCACCTCCACTTGTTTCTGATGTTCCAGAAGCCAACTCGCTGCAAGAGAGACGGAAAGACATGCCCCTAAGGGTAGCCGAAGGGCTTGGCGCTCTGCAAACAGCACAGTGGTATAGTTCTTATCCCTGCCGGGACTCTGAGAAATACTGTAACTCTCCATTCAGCCTAGTGGAAAGCAGACTCAAGCTTTGTATGAAGTCACAGGAGGAAGTAGAGGATGGTGGTCCCTGCTCTTCTGGTACTCTGCCTTGTAGAAGGCCCTCACCCAGCTCTTTGACTGTGGGTGATATGTCCAGCCCAGACTCAGGGCCTACAGTGGTTTGCAATGATGGGGACACACGTTTAACCACAGACATTTAACCCCAGTAAGAACCTGCGGCCTGCAGGAACAGGAGCTGGGCTAATGACAGTGTAGAGATGATAGCTATTCCGACTCCTTGGTATAAGTTAGGTAGCATAAGCATAATCATTGCTATTACTTAGGACAACAAAAGGATTCTTTTTATGTGAGACTACTTAACAAAAGTTTATGCTCAAAAAATTTGGTCACCTAAGTGTTTGGGAAGCTTTTCCTTCTTAGCATGGGATTGGTCCTGTCATACATTTTTAGAGATACTAGCAGAGGGCTTAGAGAAAGCAATCTTTTTTGGAGGAAACACGCCTTATGTGAACAGTCTGTGAGATCATAAATTAAGGATTGGGGGAAGGGTGCAGAGAACCTGTCCACATTCCCTGGAGTGTTTTTAATAAATAGGCAAAGAAAAATGCCACTAATTGAAGTGTTATGAAGAAAAGCTTGTCCGGTAATGAAGGAAATCATGTGAATCTGTCCCTTAAATCTAAGCCAGTGGCCATTTCTGTGACATCTTACAGTAACATCCGCACAGTATCATTCTGGGAACCAGCCCATCAGTGCAGCTGGAGAAAAAGAGTGGTTCAAAAACCATGGGCACTGGATATCATAGTTATGTTTGGCTGGTTGTATTGGTTAATTTTTTATTCATTGGAGTGGTGTATTGCTCTCCAGAATCTCTAGGAAACAGAGCTGTGAGAAGAAAGAAGAAAATGGTTGCTCATTTCAGTGTTCTTTTCAGAGGTGCCTGTGCTAGGAACATTCTCTAAAAATGTAACTTTCCCTATGGCCTCCTGACAGTGTTTGCTATCTTGAGTGTGGAGGAAAAGACTGCAGCAACAGGCCTTTCTGTATTACAGGAATCTGTTACCAACATTTGATCAAAGTATGGTTCCTTTTTGCTGAAATGTGTCTTTGCAGTCCTGCCTACATTACAGTCCGCTCAGAAAAAAACATTTATAAGCCGTCCCTTTTCTGATTGTTGTAGTTTGAGTGTTGAGAGAGCAATTCATAGGACGGCAGGTTATTAGGAGTCAGAATGGAATACCCAGTGAAGTGGCTGCCAGGCTTTCTCCTTAGACAGTTCTTGGCTTTGGGTTTTCTTACCTCCAAAAGTGTTTCCATATTTTTGTCCCAAATGCTTCATGACTTATAGATGGTTTACACCCTCTTGGATTATTTCATATCCATAGACTCTTTCTTTCTTGCCTTAAAGGCTCCACTGGTACATCTTCTTGCCTAGGAATGGATTATCAGACTTTTACCAGTCAGCATGACGGCACATGGCAACAAATATGGATCTGCTCCTTCCTTCATTTTAACTGCTTGCCTGTAAGAAGTTGTTTAGAATCCATTTTGTCTCTTTAGTCCACCATCAGAGGGACTTTTTTGCCCACAGACTAACTTATTCCATATTATTTTTTTAACCAACCACCAGGATACTGTCCCCAAGTGTTCTTTCCCTTTTGTCCCAAAGGTTGCATTCTTCAGTTATGGGGGGAAGTCTATAATAAGTTTTTCTCTAAGACAGAAGTCATTTCAGTGTTAGTATTAGCTACAGGTGCTGCCTACCTCACGGGGACATGGCCCTGCTTGCCCTCAACATTATAAAGGACTTTTAGAACTCTGTGTCCAAAGAACTCCTCCCTGACACTGGCCCTCAGTCACAGGTGGGAAGTAGACTTCACTTTGTAACCAACCGCTCCTGTATTGAGAAGCCTAAGAATCCATGTGTACCTTTTGTGGTATGATTCTATAAAGTCAGCAGGGACTCCTCTTACCCTTACGGCGTACTACTGTCAGAACTGCAAGATGTGAATGAAAACTCTTACGGCTCCGAGTGTCTTTTGAAAGAAATTGCTTCTCTGCTTACCAAAATAATAGGTCTAGCCTTTTTTCTTTCATATTGGCAGGTAGAAAATCACCCACCCAACTTTGAAGCATAGAAGAAAAGAGATGCTGAGGCTCTTTAGTAGCCATTCCTACTCTCTGTGTTCCCTTAGATACTCCCGTAATACTTAAATGTGAATAGTTTGTTAATATTGCTGTAAAGTATTGTATGATTTAAAGACAGACTACATGTCATTTTATTATACTCCATCAACCTATAATATATTAGACTGATGCTTTATCTAAAATGCTTTGAGTTTGTATAATATATCTTGACAAATTTTACTACCATATGTTATGTAATAAATGTGTATTTTTGTACTTGCAGAAACTGCTGCTAACTTTTAAAGTTCTTTGGTTTTAAAGGCACTGATAATGGATATGTATGAAGTCCATGCTGTCTATTAAATAAAATACCACTGTGCAGAGTGAACAGTCCCACCAGAGCAAGATCGCCCTTTGTAGGATTGTTGGAGTCCGATTTCTGCTTGATGTTGGAAATTTCACAGAATGTAATTAATGTTGAATTGGAACTTTGAGTTTTAGTCATAAGCCACAGTCAGTCTTTCTACAACAAGATTGTTTTAGCTTTTATATTTTTTTCTAATTTTACTATTTACCAAACAAGTCAAGCTTTAGACAGAAAGTCCCCATTTTCTTAAGCATTATGTTTTCATTCTGCTCCTCGAGTCAGACGTAGTCTATATTCTCATATAGAAAGAATCAGCAGTGCAGTTTAACTGATTGTATAGGATTTTCTTGTGTAAGTTTGGACCATTCCGATGGGAGTGCCCTGTTGACACCTGCACATATCAAGACATCAGTCCTTTTCCCCAGTGTACCTTCATTAAATAGTGTGCTCTTCTCATGACTGCTGCATCTTTGCCTTCTCCCAGTTAGTGGAGTGTTCTTTCTGTGTATGCTGAACCACCATTTCAAAGGGATTCAACAAATAGACTACCGTAGTCCAGAGAGCTAGTTGATTTGCTATAAATGGGCAGTGGTGACCGTAACTCCACCGTCAGAAATGCCACTGACTAGGAAACGGGCAGTGTCCACACATGCACCCGTGTTCTTTGGGTTTTATTTCACAATAAAAATGGAATGAAGGGAGAGAAAGAAGAGGAAACTCAAGGACACCAGGTCTGGAGGTGGTCAGAAAAAGTTTGCGTTTAATGACATCTTAACTGAGATTTGAAGGGTGAACAGGGCAGGGGAGGGAGGGGGTGGCACCGGCTCGCGGCAGAGGCTGCAGCACGTGCACAGAGCACAGTGTGGGCAGAACAGGAGGCTTCCCAAGACCGGCCAGAGGCTGAGCAGCAGGGAGGTGTGGCAAGTCTCGGGTACTTTGACCAACGTAACGTGGCCACTGGAGGGTTTGGTAATGTTACCTGACTTGTTTTACTTCAGAGGTCACTGTGGCCACAGAGTGGAGAACAGATTAGAGAGGATAAAAATGGAAGCAATGGAAATAATTAAGAGACTGCAGCAGGAATAGGTGATTGTGGAGACAGAAAGTGCATTTGGAATTCCTGGATGGGAATCCCAAATGCAGAGCAATTTTCAGTGCCCACTTGACTGGGAATTTTATTAATTATTCCAAACAGTGGGATAGGAAAGCCTGATGCATCTCAAGGCAGTTTTGTCTCCCCATGCCTAGAAAGTGTGTGGGGATTCCTCTCCCTCCAGTCACCCTTCTGCTGCTGGGCCCAGGCCTCCACTATCAGAACAGGGCTCCAGGAACTCCTTCCCCTCAGGCAGCGTGAGGACAAAAGGCTCCCCAGCCTCTCCCAGGCACAGCCTCCAAAGAAGGAGACTCCATGGATACCTCCTGAAGATCAGAAGAGGGTCACAGGCTTGTGCAAAAACCACACTCCTCGGAGGTAAGTCTTCCCTCCCTCCGTGGTGCTCCGTGGCCTGTGCTCCTGGACACTGTCAGCATCAGATGGACAGAGCCCACTTGGGCATGACTCGCCACCACCCAGGGACCAGAAACTTCGGCTGAGCTAAACCCCATGTCCATGGCTACTCTGCTGGTCCTGGTGACAAGTCACATGCCCTTGGCAGTCTCGGGCCCTCCCCAGGGCCAGTCACAGTCCCAACAGTAAGGGCCATCCCAGCTAGTTGCCCACGCCCACCTCTGGGTCTAGGCTAGTAGGTCAAGCGCTCACTGCTCTTCTGTCTAGATGCTGGTCCAACCCCTTTGTCTCTGCAAGGAAACTGCTCTTCCCTAAGTAACCCCACCCAGAGACCTGCTGCTGCCCTCTGGGCTCTGCTCACTGGGCAGCAGTCCCATCCCCTGGGTATGCTCTTGATAAATAGTTTCTTGCCCAGGGAGGGTGTTCCAGCCGGGCTGGTATCTGAGAGGAAAGCACGTGTGTGGTGACATCACAATGGACCCACCTCTCAGAGACATGGCTGCTCAGGAAAGAACACGAGGGCACTTTCCCAGCAGAGGGCCAGTGCTGGCAGTGATGGCCACTGCCCCTCCAAACTTGAACACTGGAAACAGGCTCTCTCAGAATGTTGGTAGTCAGCAGGCAGAGAAACACTTGCCTCAAGTTCCTCATTGTAAAACAGAGATACTGGTTCTACTCAAAAGACAGGACTAGCACTAATGCACTTGACAGATACGTATGGTCGCTGCCTGTGCACCTGCTGCTGTCCAAGCCACAGTGGGTACAGCAGCGAACAAGCTGTGGACAAGGAGAAAACTCCTGCCCTCATGCAGTTTACATTCTAATAGGGGAAGGCAGATGATGAGATATTTATTCCATTAGATGACAACAGTAAGTGCCAGGAAGAGCAAAGCAGGAAAAGACGCGAGTGGCAGGAGCAGAGGTGACATTTGAGATCAGGTACCCAGGGAAGCCTTGCTGAGAAGGGATGTTTGAGGAAAGAGCTGAAGGAAGGCAGGGGAGGCAGGCAGTGAGCTCTGGATAAAGCACTTAATGTATTGCGGGGGAGGAAGAATCTGATGTCATGACTTGTGGTTCTTTTTCCTTATGTTGCCTCAAGGTTTTGTCAAAAGATTAAGAATATTATGTAGGCTCAGAGACATTTGTGTGACCTTAGAAATCAACAGACCAACCCCAAATGAGCCCTTGGAGGGCCCTCTGGCCCAAGGTTCTGTGGTGGCATGTGGAAGAATGTGCCCCCGTGCTCTCCAGGGCCCATGTCCCTCCCGGCGTCATCAAGGCTCGCTCAGAACCCACCATTGGTTCAAGCCAAGTCCAGGTGGTGACCCAGAGACCAGCTTCACTAGGACATTTCTCAAGGGCCAAGCCCTCTCTGGCCTGAGGATCTCTCTCTTCTGCTCTGGTTCGAATCCTCTTCGTTCTAAGCACTGCATGGCAACGCTCCTTCTCCTTTCTACCCTTGGCAGCACCTTCCATGCAGGGACACCTGTGGGTGCCGTCCTTATTCTCAGCCGTAGCAGTGGGCCAAAACTCTCGGTCCTAGGACGGGGGCACACACGCAGTGCCGGGGTCACTTACGTCTGATGCAGACCAGGCCTGAAGATTTCTCTTAGGTGTGGCTTTGCCGTCCCTCCCCACCGTGTCAAACACAGGCTACGCACGTCAGCGTGCCTGGTTTCAGTCAAAACACTTCTTGGTGGCACGTGGCACCTACGTAAACAACCGGTTGGTTTGGTGTCATGTAGACAAAACAACTGATTGATCGGGTTTTCACTTTGCAGCCAGCTCGAGTTGGCGTGAGTGTGGGGCAGTGCCTGCCAAGTATGTGGGCAGGTCGGGCCCTGCACACGCGGCTGCTGGCAGGCCTGGCAGCTGCCCATCTGCTCTCGGGCTTTAGTGGCCTGGGACGCTTGATGGCAGGGATGGGACCACAAAAGGGGGCTCAGTGTGGGAAGCTGGTGACTAGGCTGGGGCTGGGTGACTCCGTTTTCCGACCGGGGTAGGTGCTCAGTGCTGCCGGGCTGCGCCTCTCGCCCAGCCTGGGGCTTCCGGGCCTCGCGTTCGCCGCAGCCTCTGCCTGTTGGCCCTGCGCAGCCACAAAGGCTTTCCCTGAATCTGAGGTCAGGAAAGAGGAAGGGCCAGTGCCGCCTGCCTGTACCGGGCACACGGCCTAATAACCGCTCGCTCTGATCTTCTTTTCGCATGGTCTTGGCTTCTCCCCTTCTTCCTCTCAGCTGTGTAATAGAACACCGGCCACCCTTATCTTTGCTGCCTCCCCCTCACCCCACAACTCTTCTCTCTCAGAATCAGGCAGAAGAACAGAGACTTCTGCTCTGAAACCTTGCAGATATGGTCATTTCCCTTAACACGCTTCGTTTGCTGGACACATCCTTGAGCAATGCGATAGCCAGGTGGGACCACAGCCCACCTCCCTCTCCTGCCCTTATCTCCTCCCGCTCCTGACTACGAGGTGTCTAACGCAGGCAGACCACATGCCCTCGTGGACCCTGGGGGCCCCGTCTGGGGTGGTTTCGAGTATTTGGTCTGGAGTCTTTCAGCTCCTCTATAAACTCAGGACATACACACACAACTGGTGGCTTTCTTAGGTGGCTCTTTAGTGTGTAAGCTGCTTCTTCTAGAAGAGAATGGAGCACCCTATACCATCAGACCAAGCCAGAAGAGATGGCTTCCCTGTCTGGGATCGCTTCTGGGGCCATCGCAGTTGGGCAGGTCCCTGGGTTGACAGTAGTGGCCAGCGTGAAGAGCTGGGGCGCTGACGGCCCCGCGTGACACTCATGGATCGAAGAGGCCCCAGGTTACCAGGCAGTAGCGGAGGAACAGGAATAGACGTTTCCAAGTATCTGAAAGGTGGAAAACAAGCCATTCCCATCACAAAGTGATCATTTGCTTCATACAAAGATTCCCTGCCTGCTTCCTTTGCTCTTTCCAAGGGGGACAATGCGTCGAAGCAAGAAAGACCGTTTGACTTCCACGGAGCTTTTCTCAAACAAGGACTCTCAGAGATCCCCAAGTGCTTGGGCTTCCCAGAGGAAGGAATGGAGATATCCACATAATTTTCAACATTAAAAATAATGTAAGTTATAAACCACACAGGCTAGCAGCAATATCAGCTTTCTTTCCTTTTGGTGGCAATTCATGAACTTAGTGTGTCAACATGAGGAAAATTTCTGTGACTCTTAAGTAGTTTATGTTGTCTCTGGCAAGATAAACTATAATTCTTAGAGTCACATACAAGAGATTTTGGTGGGAAAGTCTGTTAAAAATGGGATGCATAGAGGAAAGTAATGGAAGGAGGCGCTAGAGGCGGGAAAGACGCCGTGGGCAGCAGGCTCGGGGCCTTGCTCTGCGTCCCCGTCAGCGTTACCCGCGCAGCTTCTCGTGCAGCCCCCGCCCGCGCGGGACTCAGTGCCGGGCACGCGTAAAGGCTCCAAGGGACAGGACATGGACTGGAGGCTCGCAACCTTTCCCTCCTGCCTGCCTCCTGAGAAAGATGTTCTTAAGCAGTGATCTGCTCAGAAGAGAGGGTTGAGGGAGGAGGATGGGTTAGAGAACATAAACAGAACACGTGGCTACAGTGACGCTGATGATGATAATCGTGGTGGTTATCAATTCCATAACACTCACTACCACTTGTTGAGCACACGGTGGCTCTCGGAGTGTATTCAATCCCACTATTTTCCATGAAGCAGGCTGAGCAAGCATGATTGTCCCCATTTTACAGGTGAGTATACTGGTTACCAAACTAGTAAATGGCTGACCCTTGAATCTAGGTCTCCTGACTACTAACTAACCTTGTTCCATTGCAGAGGAGCAAGCTGCAGGGCTGCTGTGCACTCCAAAGTGGAAGGTTCTGCCATACCCACACACTCCCGATTATTCATCCCAGGTTCTTTTTGGGCTCCCAGACCTACTATGTCTCACAGCCGAAAACAACCTCTCATGACAAGTAGACCATCAGCACTATCCACAAAGGGAAAGGGTGATAAAATGGGTACCATCAAAATTAAACATTTCCGCCAAAGACTGGAAGCAACCAAGATGTCCTTCTATAGGTGAATGGGTAAACAAACATGGTACATTCATACCATGGAATATTATTTAGCCAGAAAAAGAAATGAGCTTTCTAGCCACCAAAGACATGGAAGAACTGCTAAGTGAAAGAAGCCAGTCTGAGAAAGACATGTACTGTATGATTCCAACTCTATGGCATTCTGAAAAAGGCAAAACAGTAGAGACAGTAAAAGATGAGTGGCTTCCAGGGGTCCAGCAGGAAGGGGGTAGGTGAATAGGTGGAACAGTGGCATTTTTAGGGCAGCAAACCTATTCTGTATACCTGGTGAAAATATGACATTCTGAATTTGTCAAAATCTGTAGAACTGAACCACACAGAGCAAACCATACTGCAAACCATGGACTAATCAATAATATTGCAATATTTGTTCATCGATTATAACAACTGTACCACATTTAGATATTAATACTACAGGAAACTACTTGGGGGCAAGAAAGTGGAGAATATGGGAAAACTTCTGCACAATTTCTCTGTAAACTTGAAAGTGCTCTTAAGAATTAAGATTAAAATAAATATTTCTCCTCATGAGAAGACATCATTAAGAAAATGAATACATAAGCCACAGACAAGGGGAAATTGTTCACAGTACCTCTCTGACAAGTCAATAGCATATTAATATAAATAAATCCTACAAATCAAGAATAAAAAGACATTTCAATCTTTTATGGCAAAGGACTTAAAAATATACTTCACCAAAGAAGATATAAAAATGGCCAATAAACTCTCGCCTGTGGACCCCTGTCCTGCCCTCTGCACACCGCTCTCTCCATTTTTCCCCTGTCGTGATGGCCACGCAAGTAAAACCTGGGGATTTATAATCTCTAATGGGGAATTGTAGTCTGTAAATCAGCTGCTTTATCACTTTTCAACCCCTTCCTTTCTACCTGGGACCCCTGATCTCCCATTTCTCATCCCTTCCTGCCTGAAAAAATTACTGGCCTAACACAAAGAAAAGGCCAATAAATGGATGAGAAAGCTCTCAACATCATTAGTCATTAGGAAACTTCAAATAAAACCTACAATGACATAGTTCCACAAACCCACTAGAACGGCTAAAATTTAAAAGGCTGATATCACTAAAGGAGGTGGAACAATTGGAAACTTACATTTCTGGTCACTGAATAAAATGGTACAACCATTTTGGAAAACTGGCAGTTTTTTATAAGTTTAAACACACATTAACCCTAGGTACTTACCTCATAGAAGTGAAAAACATATATCTGTACAAAGATTTGTCCACAGATATTCATGACAGCTTATAATAGCCAAAAAGTTTAAACAGCCTAAACAGTTATCAATAGGAGAATGGGTAAACAAAGTGTGATCTATTCATGAAATGGAATACTACTCAGCACTGAGAATGAATTACAGATACAACGTGGTAGAATTTCAAACACATCGTATTAAGCAAAAGAAAAGAGAGGCAAAAGAATACATCAGTGTGATCCCATTTATAGGGAGTTCGAGAACAGAAAAACTGTAGTGACAAGTCAGAAAATGGTTAGGAGTGTGATGGAATCAATTGGAAAGGGCCACAAAGGAGCTTTCTAGGACAATGGAAATGTTCTATATCTTGTTTTGGGTAGTTGTTACATAGGGGTCTACTACTGTCATAACTCTTTGAACTGAACATCTAAGATCTAATTATTTTATTATATTAATGTATTAATTATATCTCGCCTTAAAAATAAAATATGGACTCTGCGGGTTAGCCACAAGGGTTATGTTGCTTGCAGGCCATTTTCTTCCCCTCAGACTGAAACCTGAGATCTGATCTAATGCACTCCCCAAGTAACCTGGGCCTAAAGGGGGGAACAGCAATGAAAATTTCAACAGAGCAACCTCAACCAGAGGCCTTTCTGCCTTGTGGTGGGAAAAGGCCAGCTCTCCCTACCGCCCAGGGGTGAACGGACCAGTCCAGCTGTTAACATTCAGCATGGGAAGGCCAGAGGCTCTTGTCAGTCTTCTCCCACTCTTGCCCAAAAAGGAATAAAGGCAAACTTTCTGCAGAGTGCAGCTGATTCAACAGGCCCCTGGGGTCATGGGTTATGCGGAGCTGAGATGGACCTCAGTGTCCATCAGTGTCAGGAGGCAGTTCCAATGACAGACTGGCCTTGTTACAGGACTCACACAGAGGTTGACTTTAAAACACTAGAAATGGATGCTAAACTAGACCTCAGGCATCCCCATATGTTTCTATATCAGGGACATCTGGGTTCCCTGCAGAGACACAGTCTGATAAGTGTCCAACCATCCCAGAGACTGAGGACCTCCCCTCCCAGAGACACCAGGACATCAGGGGGCTTGGGACCCAGGTGAATGAGGAAGAGTCTCAGGAATGTGTCTTTACCTGGGGAAAAATTGAGGAGACACCACAACTATTCAAATACTTGAAGAACTGTCTAAGGGAAGAGAAAAGTGCAAAATTTCAACCAATTTCTAGAAGTCACATGCAGCCATGTTTCAATGCAACATAACAGGAACTTTGTAACACCTAGAGCCTCTTAGCATTTCTATCCATTCACTCAACCAATAATTTTTTACCACCTACTAAGTCATACCCACACAAGAGGGATCAGTTGCAGACTTTGCTCTGACGGGTGTTCCGTGCAGCATGGAAGTCAAGACTTGACTATGAGTTACTAAGATACACTGGCAGAAAGAGACAAGATAAGTGCTCGGTGAGAGGGGAAGGAGCCCTCCATGCTGCTCACCAGTCATTCTGTTCTTCCTCAGATTCTTTCTTCCATCCATTCAATAAATGTTCCTTGAGGCTTACTATGAGTCAGACACTCTTCTAAGTGCTGAGGATATAGTAGGGACTCAGTCAGAGGAACCCTTGCCTGCATGGAGTTACCTACTACCAGGAGAAGCCAAATGGTAAACTGATACTAGTTTATCAGACAGAGACCTGTACTGCAGAGAAATATGGGTGCTCTGGGTCTTGATCACCCTCTTTGGGAAATCAAATCACCTCTCTTACTTTCAGTGGCAATGACCTCCTACCTCACTAAGGAAGTTGAGACCTCAGTCCCAACCCTCCCCAGGATATCCCAACAACCATCATCTTGACCCATCCTTAACCAATTATTTTTTGATTCAGAGGGAAGAAAAATTCTGCTCCAAGCTGACCTCGCCACTTGCGCTCTCCCACTTCATCTGCTATAAGTCCCCGCACTCCTTACCTTTTCTCTCCTTTTTCAGTAGCTGCTTCTCCTCAGTTCATAGACTTGCATTTCTCATTGTCCTAAAGCAACAGTCCTTGGCTACCCCCAAGATGGCAAATAAGCATTAGTCAAGAGCTAATTTTGATCAATTGGTAGCAGCTGCCCAAGTACTGTGGCAAAAGGAGTACCCAGGATCATGTGTTGTTTCCTTTTCTTGGCTGCTAAAACAAACACCAAGCAGGGGATTTGCTTTAACAACAGGAATTTATGGACTCACGGTTTTGAAGCTGGGAAAAGTCCAAAATGAAGGTGTCCTCAAGGTGTTGTTTTTCCCAGAAGACTCTGGGATTCTGGAGCTGGTTGCCTGTGATTCTTAGTCCTTGGTTTTTCTGTCACATGGCAGCCTCTTCTGGCCTCTCTGAGTTCTTTTGACTTCCAGTTCCTTCCCATGGCTTTCTCCCTGTGTGTCTGAATTTTATTCTGTTTATAAAGGACTCCAGTAAGTGGATTAAGAAATATCCTGATTCAATTGGGCTACACCTTAACTGTAGCAACCTCCTCATATGGTCCTATTTACAGTAGGTTCACACCCACAGGAATGGGTTAAGACTAAATGTATTTTTTCTGGGGTACATAGCTCCAAGCCACTACATGTATTGACTCAGCAGAAGAGATGTACTACATGGATTAGTATGCGTCCCATAGACACCAGAGCACCAGCAATGTGGGCCTTTGTGAGTTCCTGATGATGCTATACCACCCAAACACTCTCTAACCGCTCAAATTTTATTGCCATACTCTCCAAAAGTTCACTCTATACGTACTGTCTCTACAGCTTCACCTCTCCTTTATTGCTTCACCTGCCCCACCAAGCTTTTGTCTATTGAGACACATCTAATCCATCTCTGACTCCTTCTGTCAGCTCTACCTCAGAAATTTCTCTTGAATCCATGTCCTCCTCATCCCCACTGCCAGTTCCTTAATTCCTTCCCTTCTCCCTCTCATACTATTGAAATAATACCCTAATTGTTTCCTTTTCTCTTCTTAACTAACTCCCAGTCCAGTCCAATTCTGCCCACCCCCACCACTACTAGAATACTTTCTAGAAAACAACCTTAAGCATGCTCTACTCTTACCTAAAAACATTCTGATATGGAAAGTGTGCTAAGACATATTAAGAGAAAATGTGAAGTTGTATGTAATAGCTAATTCTCTTTTTGTTTGTGAATCTATATATGCAAGTAAATGCATAGGAAAAGGGCCAAGAAAACTTTCTGGAAACTACCCAAATATCTCTTTAACAGTGAATAGTTAAGCAAACTATGGTACATAGATTTATTACTACTCAGAAATAAAGAACTCTCAATACATGCCAGAACTTGGATGAACCTCAAGGAAGTTATGCCGACTTTTTAAAAAGCTGATCACAAAATAATGCATACTGCATGATTCCATACATGCAAAAATCATAATTATAGCATTTTTAAAGAAATGGAGAACATATTATCAGTTGCCAAGTGTTAGGAATGGGGGAAAGTATGGGCTTGGCTATAAAAAGGTAACAGGAAATAATCTTGTGGTGATGGTACAGCTGAATATCTTGACCGTGGAAGTGATTACACAAGGCTACATCAGTGATAAATTGCATAGAGCTACACAGACTCAGTGCATGTCTAACTGGCAAAGTTCAAACAGGCAGTATCAGCTTCTTCTCATTGATCCTGGGCTATACACTTGTACATGGTGTTAGCACTGGGGGAGGCCAGGGGAAATGTACATGAGACTTCCCTCTATTTTCCTTTGCAATCTCTTGGGAATCTGCAATTATTTCAAAAATTTCAAAAAATAAAACACACAATTTGGAAAAAAATGATGCAGCAAGGAACAAAATAAAATCCTTCATTGTCTCCCCACTGTTCACAAGATAAAACACAGAATCACTTGCTCAACATTCAAGGCTCTTAACAACCTCACACTGCCTTTCCAGCTTCACACATTCTGCCCCTTCTTTCAGACCCCTCCTTCTTCCATTCAGCAACTCACTGAGCACCCACAATGCGCCGGGACACTGAGCAAGATAGATGAGGACGCCGCCCTCAGAAATCACAGCCCTTGCGCAAAAGAGCCAATTAGGCAAGCAAGTCCAACGAAGGGGGTCAAGTGCCATGATGGGAAGGACAGAAGGCTGTCTAACCAGTCCTGCCATTCCTTTCCACTTGTGCTGTTCCCTTTGCCCTAAAGCCCTTTCCTACACCAGGGAACCTCCACCGTCAGCTCGTCTATCACCCAGTTCCTATCCATCCACGTGACAAGCGTTCGCTGATCACTCACTCTGTGCCAGGCCTCGTTCTAGGCACGGGGATGCGGCTGTGAACGTGGGCAGGCCTCTGCCCTCATGGATCTTACATGGTGGGAGAGACGGACAGGGCAGCCAAATGGGACAAAGGTCAGCCATAAGCTGGAGAGAGCAGGCGGGTAGCTGAGCTGGGCTGATGGTCAACAAAGGGCTCACCGACTGGTCGCGTTTCAGCCAATGTCTAAATGACAAGAAGGAGCAGGGAAGAACATTACAGTGGAAGGGCAACCTGGTGCAAAGTCGTCAGAAGGGAGAAGTTTGTCCTGTTTCAGGAACGGAAGGTTTGGTTGAGCCAAGTGGAGAGGCCGGTAATGCAGCCGAGGAGGCTGGGCAGGGGCCAGTTCCTAAACGCTTTAGACGTCGTGGTGGTGACTTTAATCCGAGTACAATAGCAAGCCTTTGGAAGGTTTTAAATAGAGAGAAGTGTATCTCGTAGCGTTCTTTGAAAAAAAAATTTTTTTTTTAAATTTTGAAATAACTTCAAACTTACAGGACAATTACAAACACAAAACATAGAACTCCAACATGCCCCTCGTGTTTTAGTTTGCCAAAGGGCTGCCAATGTAAAGTACCAGAAATGCATTGGCTTTTTTTTTTTTCGTGTTTTCATTTATTTGTTTTCAAGATATATAGATCACACAAAATGTTATATTAAGAAATATAAGAGGTTCCAATATACCCCACCCCCCACACCCCCCACTCCTCCCACATCAACAACTTCTTTCATTAGTGTGGTACATTCATTGCATTTGATGAGTACATTTTGAAGCACTGCTACACAGCCTGGACTATAGTTTACGCTGTAGTTTACACTCTCTCCCAGACCATTCAGTGGGTTATGGCAGGATAGATAATGTCTCACATCTGACCCTGCAATATCATTAAGGACAACTCCAAGGCCCGAAAATGCCCCAATATCACACCTCTTCTTCCCTCTCCCTATCCTCAGCAACTCCCATGGCCACTGTCTCCATATCGACAATATAATTTCTTCCATTGCTAGAGTCACAATAATTCTATAGTAGACTACCAGTAAGTCCACTCTAGTCCATATTTAATTCCTCCATCCTAAGGACCCTGGGATGGGGATGTCCACTCCACCTCTAAATTGAGAGGGGATTTAGATCCCACATGGCTGATGGATGGGATTCTCCTGCTTGCAGCTCTAGACTCTCTCGGTTCCCTGGTGTGGTGGTTGACCATCCTCACCTCCCTGTCAGCTGACCTGGGTAAGTCCAACGGACAGGAGAGTAGGAGTTACAACTCTGCTGAGGCTCAGGGCCCAGCTGGCACGCGGACAGTCCAGAGATTCAAGTCTCCTGAGCATACACCAAACCCAGCGCCAACCACAGGTTCACTAAAAGTGACAGAAGAGGCATGCATAAAAATATGGAACACTTCACGAGTTTGCACGTCATCCTTGCACAGGAGCCATGCTAATCTTTTCTGTATCATTCCAATTTTAGAATATGTGCTACCAAAGTGAGCATGCATTGACTTTTATAAAGGGGATTTATTTGGGGTAAAAACTTACAGTTCCAAGGCCATGAGAAGTCCAAACTGAGGCACCATCAGAGATGCTTTCTCACGAAGTCAGCTCTGATGATCCTGGCCTGTTGCCACGTGGTGAAGCAAAATGGTGGCCAATCTCTGCCGAGGTTTTAGCCTTCACCTCCTGGTTCAACTTTCTTCTTGAGCTCTGTGCACCCAGCCTCTTGGGCTTCATGCTTATGCAATCCTGTAGTCCCCTCTTTCCTGGCATAGGGCTTGTTTCTTTCTGGGCTTTTTTTTTTTTAATCAGCCTTGACTATTCTACTCTCTTCCCAAGTTCAACTGTAAGCTAAAGGCAAATGGTTCATCTCTGAGGCCTCAGCTGTTTGAATTTCTCCTTTCTTTCACATGACAGGATCAAAAATGGCAGAACTCTCTCTTCTTGTGTCTGTCTGAATGAGTTTTTTTCTGTTTCCATTTAGATCAGATCCAGCAAGGGGCACAGACTCAACTTGATTCACGCCTCATTTATGTAGTTCATTCAAAAGACCTAAATTGATCTTGTCAAGTAATCTAATCAAAGTCCCCTCAGTTGAATTTAATGCAATCAAAATGTATCACACCCAGATGAATAGGTTAGTTTACAAATATAAACTTACTCTTCTTGGGATTCATAAAATAATTTCAAATGGTCACACCCAGATACCCAAATTTACCAACTGTTAACATTTTTGCCATATTTGTTATATCGTTCTATTTCTCTGTTAACCTGACATCTATATCTATTTATCTATATCTATCTCTGTTTTCTGAACATTTAAGAGTAGGTTGCAGAAAGCAGATGTGGCTCAACTGATAGAGCATCTGCGTATGACATGGAGGGTCCAGGATTTAATACCCAGGGCCTCCTGACCCATGTGGTGAACTGGCCCACCTGCAGTGCTGCCACGCACAAGGAGTGCCATACGAAGCAGGGGTGTCCCCCACGTAGAGGTGCCCCATGCACAAGGAGTGCACCCCGCATGGAGAGCCACCTACACGAAAAGAGCAGCCTACCTAGGAGTGGCGCCACACACATGGAGAGCTGGCACAGCAAAATGACACAACAAAAAAGACACAGATTCCCATGCACCTGACAAGAATGCAAGCGGACACAGAAGAACACACAGCGAATGGACACAAGAGAGCAGACAATGGGGAAGGGGGGAGAAATAAAAATTTTTAAATCTTAAAAAAAATAAAGAGTAGGTTACATACATCATGCTCTTCTAACACTTATCATTTCCATGTCATTTCCTAAGAAGAAGGACACTGACTTATGTAACCATTCTAAGTATAGCCATCAAGTTGAAGAAATTAAACATTGATATAAAACACACAGTCCATATGCCAATTTTTCAGTTGTCCTACCAATGTTTTTATGGCATTTTCTTCTCTGCTATTAATTTGAAGTTTCAAGTCAGGTATTGCATTTAACTGTCATCATCTCCTTAGTCTTTCTCTGTTTTTTCTAAATTGTGGCAACCTAAAATTTCTCATCTGACCCATTCCCAAGCAATTGAGTCAATGGCATTAATCACATTCTCCACGTTGTGCTACCATCACCACCAACCATTTTCAAAACTTTCCATCATCCCAGACAGAAACCCTGTTCTATTATGCATTAGTTTCCCACTCCCCCTCCTCCCTATCCTTGGTATCATGTAGTTGATTTTCTGTTTCTGTGCTTTTTCATATTCTCATTTCTTCGTATAAGTAAAACCATACACTATCCTTTTATGTCTGGCTTCTTTCACTCAAGACAACATCTTTAAGTTTCATCCATGTTGTTACATATATCAGAACTTCACTGCTTTTTCATAGCCAAAGAAATATTCCACTGTATGCATAAACTACATTTTTTTAATCCATTCATCTGTTCATGGATGCTTAGGTTGCTTCTATCTTTTAGCTATTGTGAATAATGCTGCTATGAACGTCAGAATGCAAACATTTATCTGAGTCCCTGCTTTCAATTCTTTGGGGTATATACTGAGAAGTGGGATTTCTGGGTCATGGGGTAGCTCTGTTTAACTTTTTGAAGAACTGCCAAACTTTTCCATAGAGGCTGCACCATTTTACACTACCACCAATATTGTACAAGAATTCTTATTTCTCCACATCTTTGACAGCATTTGTCATTTTTCCATTTGTTTTAAGAATAGTCATTCAACATGGTATGCAGTGGTATCTAATTGTGGATTTAATTTGCATTGCCTTAATTGCTAATTACGTTGAGTATTTTTTCATATCCTTACTGGCCATTTGTATATCTTCTTTGGAGAAATGTCTATTCAAGTTGATTGCCGATTTTTAAATTGGGTTGCTTGTATATTTGTTGTTGAGTTGTAGGGGTTTTTTAATATATTCTGGATATTAAACTCTTAGCAGATATATGGTTTCCAACTATTTTCTCCTTTTCTGTAGGTTGTCTTTTTACTTTCTTGAGAACTGTAGCAGTTTGATATTATTGATGAATTCCAAAAATTTCCCTTATTGGATTATGTTTGTAAATTGATCTTCTCCTCTGGGCATATTAGATTATATTAGATTCGTAGATTTACTTGATTAAGGAATTATGTAAACCTCTTGCGCCAGTAGGGCAGTGAGTCCCCACCCTTTGGTGGGTGGGGTCTCACAGATAAAAGACATGGCAAAGGACAGCGTTTAGGGTTTTTGATGTTAGAGTTTGATGCTGAAACCTTAAGCTGGAGCCCCAGGGAGAGAGACAGAGCCATATGCCTCATAGTCTACAGCTGACCTTGTGGAGCTGAGCCCTGAGGAACCCAGGAAGCCTGAGCCCTCACAGACATCGCAGTCATCTTGCCCCAAGACGTGAAAATAGACTTTGGTGAGGGAAGTAACTTATGTTTTATGGCATGGTTTCTGTAAGCTCCTGCCCCAAATCAATACCCTTTATAAAAACCAACCAATTTCTGGTATTTTGCATCAGCACCCCTTTGGCTGACTAACACAAGGATGGGTTTTTTTAGAGAAACTGTGGGTTTATAGTTTAAAATACAGGGTTCCCATTATATCACCCTATTATTAACACCTTCTTGATAATATTTCTGATGCACAAAAGTTTTTAATTTTTAAGAAGTCCCATATATCTATATTTTTTTCTTTTTTTTTTTTAAAGATTTATTTATTTATTTAATTCCCCCCCCCCCCCTCCCCTGGTTGTCTGTTCTTGGTGTCTATTTGCTGCGTCTTGTTTCTTTGTCTGCTTTTGTTTCTTTGTCCGCTTCTGTTGTCGTCAGCGGCACGGGAAGTGTGGGCGGCGCCATTCCTGGGCAGGCTGCTCTTTCTTTTCACGCTGGGCGGCTTTCCTCACGGGCGCACTCCTTGCGCGTGGGGCTCCCCCACGCGGGGGACACCCTTGCGTGGCACGGCACTCCTTGCGCGCATCAGCGCTGCGCATGGGCCAGCTCCACACGGGTCAAGGAGGCCCGGGGTTTGAACCGCGGACCTCCCATATGGTAGACGGACGCCCTAACCACTGGGCCAAAGTCCGTTTCCCTGTTTTTTTCTTTTTTTGTTTGTGGTCTCACTGTAAGAATCCATTGCCTAATACAAGATCCTGAAAATATTCCTCTGTTTTCTTTTAAGACTTATAATTTCAGCTCTTCTATTTAGGGCACTGATGCATTGTGAGTTAATTTTTGTATATGGTATGAAGAAGCTGTCTACATTCATTTGCAAGTGGATATCCAGTTTTCCCAGGACCGTTTTTGTTTGAAGAGAGTATTCTTTTCCCATTGAGTGGACTTGGCACCCTTGTGAAAAATCAACTGGCCATAGATGGGTAGATTTATTTCTGAACTCTCAATCCTATTCCATTGATCTGTAGGTCTGTCCTTGTGCCAGTACCACTCTATTTTGATTACTGCAGCTTTGTAATAAGTTTAAAATCTGGAAGTGTGAGTCCTTTCAATGTAATACACCATATAAACAGATTGAAGGGGAAAAAATCACATGATCATATCTATAGATGCAGAAAAAGCATTTGACAAAACACAGCACCCTTTCTTGATAAAAACACTGCAAAAGATTGGAATATAAGGAAATTTTCTGAACATGATAAAGGATGATGTTCTTAATATGAAAAACTCACAGCCAACATCATTTACAATGGCGAAATCCTAAAATCTTTCCCCCTAAGATCAGAAACAAGACAAGAATGCCCACTATCACCCCTTCTATTTAACATTGTCTTAGAAGTACTTGCTCGAGCACTGAGGCAAGAACCAGATATAAAAGACATCCAAATTGGAAAGGAAGAAGTCAAAATTTCATTATTTGTAGATGACATGATCCTATACATAGAAAACCCTGAGAAGTCTACAAGAAAGCTTCTAGAACTTATAAATGAGTTCAGTACAGTCACAGGTTATAAGAGCAATGTGCAAAAATCAGTAGTATTTCTGTACACCAATAATGAGCAATCTGAGGAGGAAATCAAGAAACAAATACCATTTACAATAGTAAGTAAAAAAATCAAATACCTAGGAATAAATTTAACCAAAGATGTAAAAGACTTATACACAGAAAACTACACAACACTGTTCAAGGAAATCAAAGAAGACTTAAATAAATGGAAGAATCTTCCCTGTTCATAGATAGGAAGACTAAATATTATTAAGATGTCTATGCTACCAAAACTGATCTACACATTCAATGCAATCCCTTTAAAAATCAACACAGCATTCTTTAATGAACTAGAAAAAATAGCTATGAAATTTATTTGAAAGGAAAGAGGCCCCAAATAGCCAAGGACATATTGAAAAAGAAAAATGAAATTGGAGGAATCACACTACCTGACTTCAAAACATACTACAAAGCTACAGTAGTGAAAACAGCGTGGTATTGGCACAAGGATAGACACACTGACCAATGGAACCGAATTGAGAGTTCTGATATAGATCCTCATATATGCAGTCATATAATATTCGATAAGGCCATCAAACCCTCTTAACTGGGAGAGAATGGCCTCTTCAACAAATGGTGCCTGGAGAACTGGATATCCATATGCAAAAGAATGAAAGAGGATTACCATCTCACACCTTATACAAAAATCTACTCAAGATGGATCAAAGACCTAAATATAAGAGCCAAGACCCTAAAGACTTTGGAAAGCAATGTTTGGAACCATCTATAGGACCTTATAATAGGAAATGGCTTCATGAACTTCACATCCAAAGCACGAGCAGCAAAAGAACATATAGATAAATGGGACTTCCTCAAAATTAAAGCCTTCTGCACCTCAAAGGAGTTTGTCACAAAAGTGAAAAGAGAACCTATACAATGGGAGAAAATATTTGGTAACCATATATCTGATAGGAGACTTATATCCTGCATATAAAAAGAACTCCTATATCTTGAAAATAAAAAGACAACCATTTAAAAAATGGGAAAAAGATTTAAACAGGCACTTCTCCAAAGAAGAAATACAAATGGCTAAAAACCACAAGAAAAAAAATGCTTCAAATCTCTAGCTATCAGGGAAATGCAAATCAAAACTACAATGAGATATCATCTTACTCCCGTAAGATTGGCAGCTATGAAAAAAACAGAAGACTACAAATGCTGGAGAGGATGTGGAGGAATGGGAACACTCATCCACTGCTGGTGGGAATGCAGAAGGATCCAGCCATTCTGGAGGACAGTTTGATGGTTTCTCAAAAAACTAGCTATAGATTTGCCGTATGACCCAGCAATTCCACTGCTCGGTATACACCCAGTAGAACTGAAAACAAGGACACAAACCAATATATGCACACCAATGTTCATAGCAGCATTGTTCACTATTACCAAAAGTTGGAATCAACCCAAATGCCCATCAACAGATGAATGGATAAATAACATGTGGTATATACATACAATGGAATACTACTCAGCTTTAAGAATGAATACACTACAAACACATGTGATAACATGGATGAATCTTGAGAACCTTATGGTGAACGAAGCAACCCAGGCATTGAAGGACAAATACTTCATGACCTCAATGACATGAAATAAGTAAACGAAGCTGCCTCAGAGAGCTAGAGACCAGATGATTGGCTTAAAGGAATTTGGGGGGTAGAGGAAGGTGTGAGCTGACACCTACCTGGGTGAAATAAGCTGGAGGTAAGTATTTGTACAGGAAAGATATAAAATGGGGGCATAGGGTTACCTTTGGCTGAGGCTTTGTGGGCTTGAGGGGGGCTAGGGATGGGAGGATGGGTAATATGGCCTAAGAAATTGGAGGGAGGGTGGGGGAACATATGAACATAGGAGATTGTCAGGTATGTGGTTGAGAGTATAATGTTGAGAAAACTTTTTCAAAAATATAATAAGGAAGGTTACCTGTTTAAGATGCTTAAAGGGGAGAATCTGACACAGGACAGGCTCCTAGGGAGTGTGTGAGTGCTCATTTTGTCATAGTGGGTTATATCATTGGATGGAGACCCATACAGTGAGAGTGAAGTTATACCCACATCCTGGGGAGGACTGATGTTCTCAAATAGAGGGAATTGTATCTCTCAACAGAAACGGTGGCTCCCAATGCATTAGGGCAGTCGAGCATGTCAAGCCCTCAACACTGTTGCAAGTATCTCTGAACATGGCCCTTCAAGCAATGAAGAGTGATTGTCACTGTGGGCCCTGAGGGGAGGGGGAAAGACATATTGAATAGGTGGAATCAGTGTAACTGTGGGGCAATGGAAGTGTTCCACAAGATTATGCAAGAATGGATATAGGACATGTTAAATTACACCAAAAATGTATAGGGGCCTGTAGGCTAAAATGTAAATCTTAATGTAAAACATAATTAAAAATTTAGAAAATTGTATAGTCTAAAATATAAACCACAATGTAAACTCAAGTGTAACCTTGCTTGAAAGCTATTGTCTCTATATCTGTCCATCAGTTGCAGTAAATATAGTATGAACATGTAAAAAGATTATTGCTGGGGAAGGGACAAAGTGTCTGATGTTGAATATGTGGGAGTACTATATATTGTATATATGAATTACTGTCATCTAAAACTTTTGTGAAGACAAGCTTAATAATTAGAAGAAAAAAAAGAAAAAGAAAGGAAGTAGACACTGAGGAAGAGATGGAAAAAGTTGCCTTGCCAATATGCACACAGGACAACACTTAGTAGCAGTGATGGAAGGCAAAACCTCAAAAACAAAGCTTTTTCATTTTTTAATTTTTTGATACCCCAATTTATTTTTACTTTTTCTAAATTAGTATGTATTCTATATCTAACCTCTAAACCCATCACTATATTCCATTCCACCATTAATGGAAGCTGGCAATATATTGGGCTTCATTTTCAGGGGGGGGGTTTGGACCACAGAGGGGTTTGATGGTAACGGGGGAGGAACACTGGAATGGGGTGTTATTGGTGGGGGGCGCGTGGTTGGGAGGGTACATAAAAATGTTTGGGTATTTTCATAGTGGTTACAGTTGGGAACGACGGCTGTAGGAGAGCTGAGTTCCTGGCCAGGGGAGCTCTGTCGTATTCCCTAATGGAACAGCAACAACCTCCCAAGTGCAATGACTGAGACCAATAAGGAAGGATGGTCCAACAATGAGCTCTAAGGACTATGCTTGTGAGCCTGTGTGCCTGAAATAAGAACTAGGCCTAGAGCTGCAGGGTGCCTAAGAGTGACCTCCTGAGAGCCTCCGTGTTGCTCAAATGTGGCCACTCTCTAAGCCAAATTCAGCGTGTAAAAGAGTTGGGAGGTTATCAGAGGGGTTGCCCTTATGCCCACCTCAGCAGAGTCCCAGAGACAGATGAAGTAGATACAACCCCAGATATTGGTTCTTCTGAGGGCTACAGAGACCCACAGGTTCTATGGTCATGGCAGATGGAGTTCAGTGCCATCTCAGTTGGCCCTACTTTGGAGTTTGTGTTCCTGTGTGACACAAACTGTTGGACCCAGATGTGATCTTTGTTCACAAGCCTCTCCTGTTACTTTTACCGGACCTGTGGTTAGTGCTGGGGTTTGGTGTATGCTCAGGGGACCTAAATCTCTGGACTGTCCATGTGATAGCCAGGCCCTGAGCCTCAACAGACTTGCAACTCCTACCCTCTGGTTTTTTGGACTTACCCCAGCCAGCTAACAGGGAGGTGAAGAAGGTCAACCACCATACCAGGGAGCCAAGAGTGCCTACAACTGAAAGCAGGAGAATTGCATCCAGCATCCAAGTGGAATCTAAGCCCCTTCTCAATAGAGAGGTGGAGCGGACATAACCATCCCAGGGTCCACAGAATGGAGGAATAGAGTATGGATTAGAGTGGACTTACTGATATTCTATTCTGGAACTATTGTGATTAGTAATGTAAGTAAATGTAGCTTTGAGCTGGAGAAAGTGGCCATGGTGGCTGCTGAGGGTAGGGAGTGGGAAGAGATGTGATGTAGGGGCATTTTCAGGACTTGGAGTTGTTCTGGGTGGTACTGCAGGGACAGTTACTGGACATTGTATGTCCTCCCATGGCCCACTGGGTGGACTGTGGAAGAGTGTAAACTATAATATGGACCATTGACCATGTGGTGCAGAGCAATGCTCAGAGATTTATTCACCAAGTGCGATGAATGTCTCATGATGATGGAGGAGGTTGTTGTTATGGGAGGAGTGGGGTGAGGGGGTGGGGGAGCATATGGGGACCTCATATTTTTTTAATGTAACATTTAAATAAATAAATAAATAAATTTTAAAAAGACAGTTTTGTCTACTCAGAGCCCCTACTCTAAGAATTGGATGATTAGCTTTTCCATTTCTGCAAAGAAGGTTGTTGGGATTTTGATTGGGATTGCATTGAATGTGTACATCACTCTGGGTAGACTTGACATCTTAACAATATTTAGTCTTCCCACCCATGAACATAGAATGTTCTTCCATTTATTTAGGTCTTCTTTGATTTCCTTAAGCAATGTTTTTGTCACTTTCTGTACACAAGTCCTTTAACTCATTGGTTAGATTATTCCTAGATATTTGACTGTTTTAGTTTCTATTGTAAATGGAATTTTATTGATTACCTTTTCAGGTGGCTCATTGCTGATGTATAGAAACACCACTGATTTTTGTGTGTTGATCTTATACCCAACCACTTTACTGAATTCTCTTATTAGTTCTAGTAACTTTCTTGTCAATTCCTGGGGATTTTCTATATAAAGGATCATGTTGTCTTTGAATGGGGAGAGCTTACATCTTCTTTTCTGGTTTGGATAACTTCTGTTTTTTTTCTTGCCTAATTGTTCTGGCTGGAATTTCTAGTACAAAGATGAATAAAGAGATGAAAGTGGGCACCCTTGTCTTGTTCCTGATCTTAGAGGGAAAGCTTTCAGTACTTCACCATAGAGTATGATGTTACCAGGAAGTTTTTCATATTTGCCTATTATCATGTTAAGAAAATATCCTTCTATTCCTAGTTTTCTATTTTTTTTTTTAATCAAGAAGTAGTGCAGGATTTTGTCAATAACTTCTGGGTCAATTGAGATGACCATGTGGTTTTATTCCCTTCATTTTATTAATGTGGTGCATTTACTGATTGATTTTCTTATGTCCATCATGCTTGCATTCCTGAGAGAAATCTCACTCAATTGTGTTGTATAAACCTTTTTTGAAAAAAGCAGTTTTATTCACACACCATACAATTCTTCCAAAATGTACAAAATGTATAATCAATGGCTCTCAATACAATCACAGAGTTGTGCTTTCATCATCACAATCAATTTTAGAACATTTTCATTACTCCAAAAGGAAAATTCCCTTCCACTTATACACCCATATTACAGATCTTTAGCATTGGTATTAGTCAGCCAAAGGGGTGCTGAAGCAAAATACCACAAATCTGTTGGCATTTATAAAGGGTATTTATTTGGGGAGGAACTTACAGTCACAAGGTCATAAAGAGTAAGTTATTCCCCTTACCAAAGTCTGTTGCCATGTGTTGGAGCATGATGGTTGCTGGTCTCTGTGAGGATTCAGCTTTGTCTTCCCCCTAAGGCTCTGTGGTCCCAGCTTCTTCTGATCTCAGCTGTAGGCTGGAATAAGGCTTGTCTCTCTCCCTGGGGCTCATTTCTTTCCAGGCTATCTCAGCTGTTAGGGGCTCTGGTCTCTTCCACTGCAAACTATCAGAAGAGCTTAGCTCTCTCCCCAGGGTTCCAGCATCCCAAACTAGATTCTCTGTATTCTCCATGTATTTACTTCCCTGTCTTTGACTGAGCATCCATTTATATAGCCCACAAAGGTGGGGGGGGGGGCGGATTCAAACCAAGTCACCCTAAAGATGTGGTCAAATAAAAGCCCTAATCTTGATTTAATAAAGTAAAAGTGAAACCTCTGAATCTAATAAAATCTAATACACCCAGAGGTGCAGACCAGTTTACAAGCACAATCTAATATCTATTTTTGGAATTCATAAACAATACCAAACTGCCACAGTATCATACCTTTGTTACAATTGATGAAAAAAATAACAATATTACTGTTGACTATAGTCGATAATTTGCATTAGTTGTATTTTTTCCCGTGTGTATAATCCTTTTAATGTGCTGATGGATTCAGTGTGCTAGTATTTTGTTAAGGATTTTTTCATCTGTATTCATAAGGGATATTGGTTTGTAATTTTCTTTCCTTATGGTATCTTTATCTGGCTTTGATGCTAGGGTAATGTTGGCCTCATAGAATAAGTTGGAAGTGTTCCATCATCAACTTTTTGGAAGAATTTGAGGATTGTGGTTAATTCTTTGAATATTTGGTAAAATTCACCATTGAAGCTGTCTGATCCTGAGCTGTTTTCTTGGGAAGTTTCTGATGATTGATTCCATCTCTTTACTTGTTATTGGTCTGCTGATATCTTCCATTTAAACTTGAGTAAGTTTAGGTAATTTGTGTGTTTCTAGGAATTGGGTCCTTTCATCTAGGTTATCTAATTTGTTGCCATACAATTTTTCATAGTATATTCTATAATCCTTTTTAATTCTGTAAGGCCAGCACTGCTATCATTCCTTTCATTTCTGATTTTTTAATTTGTGTTCTCATTTTTAATTTTTCAGTCTAGCTAACAGTTTGTCAATTTCATTGGTCTTTTCAAAAAACTAACTTTTGGTTTCATTGATTATTTCTATTGCTTTCTTATTCTCTAATTCATTTATTGCTCTAATCTTTATTATTTCCTGCCTTCTGCTCATTATAGTTTATTTTATTTTACTTTTCTAGTTCCTCCATATGTGAGATTAGGATACTTACTTGATTTGAGATCTTTCTTCCTTTTTTTTTAATTAGGGCAGTAAAAGGAATTTATTTGGGAAATGGGAGAAAGAACAGAGCTTGCTGAGAAATGGGAGAGAAAGATAGAAATACACACCAAATTTGGTGCAGGCCCCTTTAGGCAGAGAGAGTATCTTTCTTCTTTTTACTGTAAGCATACAGCTATAAATTTCCCTCTGAGAACTGCCCTTGCTGCTTCCCATAAGTTTTGGTGTGTTGGATTTTCATTTTCATTTACCTAAGGATATTTTCTAATCTCTGTTGTAATATCTTCCTTGACCAATTGGTTAAGAGCATATGATTTCATTTTCACATTTTTATGATTTCCAAGCTTTCCCTATTATTGATTTCTAGCTTCATTCCATTGGGGTCAGAGAAGATATTTTGCATGATTTAAATTTGAGACTTATTTTATGACCTAACATATCCTAGAGAGTGACCCATGTACACTTGAGAATGTGTCTTCTTCTGTTTTTGGATGAAGTGTTCTATATATGTCTATGTGCCTAGTTGGTTTATAGTATTGCAATATTGTAGGAGCAGGAGAAAATAAGTTGGAAAAATTAGAAGGTTGTAGAGGAACAAAATTATCTTGGTTCTTGAAGGTTGAACCAAGAAAACTGGTTTTTACTTTTTTAGGACAATGGTGGGGATGAGGGTTGCTATTGAATGTTTTTGAGCAGAGGAATGATGAAATTTGAACTATTGTTCAGATAAATAAAGCTGAAAGCAGGTGGGAGCCACTGAAGAAGGGAGATATAGGAGATGAGAAAAGTTGGAGAATAGAGTGACGTTTTCAAGGTAAAAGGTAATGAATTACCTCGACTAGCCTTTGTCTTCTTTGTGAAGCAATGAGCTATCTCTGAAAGCCTTCATACCATCATTTCAGAATTTTTATCAACACAAGACTCTATAAGGTCATCAGAGTTTTTCCATTCCCTGAAAGCGAACGGGTGGGGCAGGTGAAGATTCTTTGAAGAGAACTTGGTAACATTCCATTCCATCTGGCTTCAGACAGAAAAGTGCATAAAGCTGAAGAGGCTTAAAAAAGCTGTAACCCAGGGGCTGGGCAGCCGGCGGGTCTGAGGCAGGGGTGCAGGGCAAGCCTGCCTGCTCCCATTCTGGGGATTTGTTTTGCCATTTGCGTTTCCTTCCAAGAGTGTAAATGTGTTTTCTTCTTTTGGTCTTGGTTTGCCACGATTCCCAGTTCATTCCACTGGATTGGGTTACCTGCCGAGTTGAGTGGTTTTTCCCTGAATGCTTCCAGCTGTTTCATTCCCTGCCTTCTGCTGGTAGGCACTTTCTCAGTCTTGGGGTTCTTCTCCCCTGTGATGCTTTTCCCAGCACCACTTATGAACACAGTCCTGATTTAGCTTCTTCCCCGCCCCTCCTCATCCTACCATTTTCTACCCCTACCCTTTTTACAGGACGTTTTCAAGGTAAAAGATAATGAATTGCTTCAATAGTCTCAGCAAATATTTATTCTGCATTTACACAGACTCAGCACTATACTAAAGAATTTACCTACCTAGTGTAATTTGACCCTCACAAAACCCTATACAATACATATTATTGTTGTTCCCATTCTGTAAAAAGGAAACCAATGCTCAGGGCTTTTATAACTTGCCTGTGGTTGTACCACTTGAAGCCAGGATTTGAATCCAGGTCAGTGTGACCCCAAAGATCATTTTTTTAAGCTCCAATTTTTTAAAAAATGTTGGTTATTATATATATATATTTTGTTTGTATGTATGTATTCTTTTTTTTAAAAAGATTTATTTATTTATTTATTTCTCTCCCCTTCCCCCCGGCCCCGGTTGTCTGTTCTCTGTGTCTATTTGCTGCTGCTTCACTGTCCGCTTCTGTTGTTGTCAGCCGCACTGGAATCTGTGTTTCTTTTTGCTGGATGATCTTGTTGTGTCAGCTCTCCATGTGTGTGGTGCCATTCCTAGGCAGGCTGCACTTTTCTTTTGCACTGGGCGGCTCTCCTTGTGGGGCGCACTCCTTGCGCATGGGGCTTCCCTACGCGGGGGACACCCCTGCGTGGCAGGGCACTCCTTGCGCGCATCAGTGCTGTGCATGGGCCAGCTCCACACGGGTCAGGGAGGCCCGGGGTTTGAACCGCAGACCTCCCATGTGGTAGATGGACGCCCTAACCATTGGGCCAAGTCCACCGCTTGTATGTATTCTTATCATTACACAAGATATAACTAAAGTCTCTCTCCCACCTTCCCTTGCTCGTCCCTTTCTCCCTAAGAGATAGTCACTAGTCTGAAATTGATATAAATCCTTTCCATAGTTTTTTAAACTTTTATCAGATATCCCAAACTATGTGTAGTAGTTTTTTCTTTTTAAAAAATTCACATAAATAGTCTCCTCTCAGGCATATCTTTTTGCAACTTGCTTTTTTTCATCCAACAGCATATATGAATTACTTTAATTGTTATGGCAGGATAGGCCTGCTCTTGGTTCATACAGAACAGAACTAGGGACAACGAGTAATAGTTTCTAGGACACAGACTTTGATCAATATGGCTAAGGACTTTCTAATAAAGAAAGTTTTCAGCAGTGAACTTAGTAGAATTCCATGGCAGAGAGCTCACTGGCCACTGCAAATGTGCAAGGAACGGCTGGCTCGTCCCTGATAGAATACGGAAGAAGGGGTCCGCGCATTAATAGGAAGTAGACTGGGTGGCCTCCAGGGCCCCCTGGACGCCTGGAGCTGTCAGCTCAGGTGAGGTTCTGTGGCTGCTGCTTCCCTGGACTGGATATTCCTTCCTAGGCATTCCCTGCTCCTGTCTGTTGGCTCGTTCATTCAGGCTGTTGAGCTGTTATGGAGACACGAGGTTGCGAAGGCAAAATCATCTATAACCACCTCCCAGAAAACAATGATTATTGCTCTCTTAGAACAATTTTCAATTTATCTTTCCTATTATAAATATCATAATCACATTATAGAAAGTCAGGAAAGGAAGAAAAAGGCACCTATAATCCCAACATTTGGGGACTTTTCTTCCAGTTTGTTTTCTTATGTGTATTTTTTTTTTCCTAAATGAAAATAGCCAGTATCTGATTGTAGAGATAACATATACTTGATATATGCAGTCGTTATAGGAAAGTGTAAAAAAAAACAAGGAAAGTAAAAAATGTCTGAAATACCACCCACTTCTAACATCTGGGCTCATCCACCCACAGCTAACATCTGCTGTGATATTCTCTATGCATAAACATGCATATCTTATGTATACATAACATTTAAAATAACTGGGACCCTACTATAAATGTGGGATTTTGTGATCACTCCTCCGGATGTCATGGAACTCATCTCATGCCAATGAATATATTAATATTATTTTCTTTTTTGAAGATCATGTGAACATTCTTTAGATGATTATTTCTTAATTTATATGCTATTGGATTGATGAACATTTAGAACATTTGGATTGTCCCCAGTTTTTCACTATTATGAACAAAGCTGCATTGAACATTCCTGTATATCTGCCTTTGTGCACTTCTCTGTTTATCTTCTCATGCTGTGTTTTCTCAGAACATATCTCTGCGAATATCAGACCAAAGGCCTTCTAGAGTGCTAAGTTCGATAATAGAAAGCTGGCTTCCTCCAGCAGAAGTTGTAACGAGCGTACATTTTATAGATGGGCAAAGAAATAATAGCTTCCTCACTAGCAGAATGCCTACCCCCTAAGGGGTACATTGTACACTCCTAAAACGTTTTCTGAAATACCCTAAATAGGACACTTCCCCCAAAACACTGCCACCCAAAGTGCTAAAGGTCCCACCCTCCACCCCCAGCGAACAAACCTCTGCCTCTTTTCCTTGCCCCAGCCCTGACCTGCTCTGTTACTGGCCCTTCTTTCCCGAGACAATGTCACTGCCTCACGCTTTCTTCCTCTATCTAATGAGGGTGAAGAAACCGTCTCTCTGCCCTTAGGACCAGCCTCTCTCCACCCAAAGGGCAAAGCAAGCTCACACCTTGTCTAGCTGGTGCCCTACTGAGGCCAGCTAGTAAGATAGGAAATCAATAGATGGATCTGGAACCTGGCAAGAAGTCCACGTGGACATTGTTATCCCCAAAATGGCTCCAGGAAGACCCCACCCACAAGATTCTGCTTTTCAGAACAAGATTTCCTCTGGGAGCTAGGAAAAGCCCCGGATATTGGGCTTTATAATTGGGTCCTCCTGGGGGATTGATGGGTGGGGTAATCAATCAAAACAGCTGGAACTCCTCCCCTGCCATTAGCAAAGGGGTGGAAAAATTAATAGTTTAAAAAGCAAGTGCCAAGCTCTTTTGCCCTCTTGCCTTTGCCCTGTCCCGGTGCCTGTCCAGTCCATGTGCCTGTTCCTGCCTCTGTGCCCCGCTCTCACCATTTTCCCTTGCCATGGTCACCACACAAGTAAAACATGGGGATTTACCATCTATAATGGGAAATTGTAGTCTGAATCAGCCCATTTTATCACTTTTCAACCCCTTCCTCTCTAGCTGGGACCTATGATCTGTTATTTTCTCCCATTTCTCTTCCCTCCCTACCTGAATAAATTACTGGCCTAACTCGCCTGACATGGTCTTGAAATTTATTTCTGCAGCATAGTCAAGAACCTAGACAAAATCCGGTAACACTACCGGCTTCTGAGTTAGCCGAGGCCAACATGTCCACCTTCCAGGGACCATTAAGTCAGAAACAACCCGGAGGGACCTCAAGGCTTGAGCTACCCTGCAGAACTCTCTCAAGGAGGTTGTTCTCCTGGAGCTCCTAGGCGAAAATGGCTTTTGCAAAGGCTGCTAGTTGCCTCCCCAACATTCATTTTCCCCCCTCTTCCATACTAATAGAATCCCAAATTTTATTCTGGGTGACAATATGCTCAGCCAAAGACGTGTATTTCCCAGTCCCCTTGCAGTTAGGTGATACATAAGCTAAAGCCATTGAGTGGAGCTGCCAGGAAGGCCCTTTAAAGGGGTTTACTTGGCTGGGAGGGGCAGCTCTTGGCTCTGTCCTCCCTTCCTCCTTCTTTTTGCCTGGAATGTGGGCTCTAAGATGTTTCTGGAGCCTGCTTGGGTCATGAGGTAACCTTGAGCTGGAAAACATGTGCTGATAATGGAGCCAAAAGACAGGAGGAGCTTGGGCCCCCGTGGCAACTGAGACCCAGCCCTGGCCCCTTTGTCTCTGGACACTTTTCGTGCAAAAAGCTGTTAGAAAGAAATCTTCTTTTGGAAGAAAATAAGGCTCACCCGATTGTGGAAAAGAAAAGAATTTATTCTCAATCTTGCAAGAAGGGGCGCACAACCAGAAAACGTGGCTGGTGCCCCGAACAAAGAAAAATGACACAATTTATACCCCTAAGCCTAGCACGCAAGCCCTTCCTCTGCTTCTCCATAGATTGGATGCTTCAGAAGTTGCAGCCTATCCGAGAAGATCTAACTTTCCTATGCAAAAGTTTGTGATTAATGGCTCCTCCCATCGCATTTCAACCATTTTTGTTTTTACCTGCTCCCCTTTGCCAAATAAGGACTGGAATTTAGTGCTGAATTGGTATTGACTTAGCTCTTTCTTGGGCATCTTTTTTTACTGCCTATAGGACTGGCTTAAGCTGGTTTCCTTTGTTCTTGCTTAACCCGGGAGTGGGAGACTGAGGCAGTAGGCTGCCAGGTTACATTAATCAATATTTTCTTCCTTTATGTGAAAACTAAACTAATCTTCTTTCTTACAAAGGCAATCAACTTGCATTGTGTTTAGGTCATTTATTTGAGTTTTTTCTGTTATATGCATCTAAAACTAACCTTAACTTACACCATCAAAAATGGTCAAAAATACCCTTGGAAAGACCACAACTGTGAGTATGGCTAACAGTGGCAAGATTTCCTCCTGGATTAGAGCAGATCTGTTTCTTTGGGTGAGTAGGAAATGGATTAGGTGACTTGGGTTATGGGTCTTGTTTGAAAAACAAACAAAACTTACAACATCACCTGAAGAAAGGGAATATTCTCTCGGCATCTGTAACCTTGGCTGGGTTGGTAAGATGTATGGTCAAGACCATTTAAGTGTGTGTGTGCGTGTGCATGGGTGTGTACTCACAAGCATGCGTGCATCTCCCCCTCTTTCTCTTTCATCTAGCAAATGGTTGGATTTCCACATATTAAATATGTGTTTGCTCAAGTGAGGATGACAGAAGACTGTTTTTGGAAACTGTTTATTCATTAAGCCAATGAATTGTTTTTTGAACTCCCCAGACAAATCTCGTCTTAACATCTGTTCTTTGAAGATACTCCATAGCTCTTCTTTTGTGTTTTTTTTTTTTTTAATTGAAAACTTTTTATTTTTTATTTTTATTTTTTTTTATTAATTTTTTTATTTTTTATTGACTTTGTAATAATATTACATTAAAAATATATATGTGAGGTCCCATTCAACCCCACCCCCCCACCCCCCCTCTCCGTCCCCCCAACAACACTCGTTCCCATCATCATGACACATCCATTGGATTTGGTAAGTACATCTTTGGGCACCTCTGCACCTCATATACATTGGTTCACATCATGGCCCATACTCTCCTCTATTCCATCATGTAGGCCCTGTGAGGATTTACAATGTCCGGTGATTACCTCTGAAGCACCATCCAGGGCAGCTCCATGTCCCGAAGACGCCTCCACCTCTCATCTCTTCCTGCCTTTCCCCATACCCTTTGTCCATTATGTCCACTTTTCCCAATCCAATGCCACCTCTTCTATGTGGACACTGGATTGGTTGTGTCCATTGCACCTTTATGTCAAGAGGAGATAGCTCTTCTTTTGTAAGATGACACAGCCCGCTCATCTGATTGCCCGGTGCTTGGGGCATGGCCTTCCAGCTGGGTCCCCAGCCAGGGCTTAGTTGGGGAGGAGGGTCTGGGAGTCAAGTCTATGAAATGCAGAAGGGTTGGAGGCAGATGTAGTCCACAAGCTGAGTGTGTGCACAGCACAAGAGAGCTCCGAGGAAAGCAACTACCCTCATCAGACCTTGAGCGTGCATTCGAGGCCGTGGTCAGGAGGCGCCGGGTGGGAGCTGAGATGGCCAGGGACAGGCTGGACAGCACCTCCTCACAGGAGAAGGCACAGGTGGCCAGGAGCCTGGGGGCGGGGTGTGCCTGGAGCTGATGGCAAAGGTTATCAAGCAGAACACCACTTTCTAAATTAACCTTCAATTAACCTTCCTTGCAGTAAATACAACCTTTCCCCAACAGTCCATTATGTGGGCGGGCCTCCTGCTGGGTGCTTTACAAGCATCGACTTTATGCCTGAGGACAAAAGTAGAAGCTAATTGACAGGTAAGGGAAACAAAGCGAGCACCAAGCGCTTTTAAAGTCTTTACTGTGTCCAGTCATGTGACCAAACTCACTGTCTATGGGCAGTCAACCTTGCCCTAGGGGAAAACCAATGCAAACCTGAATGACCAAGGGCGTGGATGAGTAATCTCATAACAGGGGAATAAAGTAAGTTCCGGCACTTCAATCTACCCCAGATGCCATACAAATAAAAACATTAGCAAAGCCAAAGTCCCATTTAAGAACCGCTGCAGTAACCTGAGAGCTACCTGATGCTGAGATGAAGTAAAATAATTAGCAGAGTCAAGCAGAAAAATTACAAGTTATAGGGTGGAATGCCAGTTTACACAGACAGCTGGCACAGTTCTGTTTTTGTTGTTAAAATCAGTTTTGTTAATTAAAGTCAGTTTCGGGAAACGGACTTGGCCCAGTGATTAGGGCGTCCGTCTACCACATGGAAGGTCCGCGGTTCAAGCCCCGGGCCTCCTTGACCCGTGTGGAGCTGGCCCATGCGCAGTGCTGATGCACGCAAGGAGTGCCGTGCCACGCAGGGGTGTCCCCCGTGTAGGGGAGCCCCACGCGCAAGGAGTGCACCCCATAAGGAGAGCCGCCCAGTGCAAAAGAAAGTGCAGCCTGCCCAGGAATGGCGCCACACACACTTCCCGTGCCGCTGACGACAACAGAAGCGGACAAAGAAACAAGACGCAGCAAACAGACACCAAGAACAGACAACCGGGGTGGGGAGCGGAATTAAATAAAATAAATAAATCTTTAAAAAAAATAAAAATAAAAAAAAATAAGTCAGTTTCCTCCCTTACAAGGAAAAAACTTTTGAATCATATGGAAGACAGGAATACATCACCAGTGAGCTTTCCCCTGATATGGAGACCTTCCCCAAGCAAGCATCTTGCTTTTACCCCTTTGCAACTCACCAAGAACATGTTAGAAGAAGAAGAAAACATCATAGTGAAGCAGGCTAGTAAGACAGGGAATTAATAGACGGATCTGGAACCTGGCAGAGAGTCCACTTGGACATCAGAAACCCCCCCAAGATGGCTGCTGGAGGACCCCACCCCCAAGATTCTGCTGTCCAGAACAAAGACTTCTTCCTGGGAACAAGGAAAAGGCCCGGATATTCCCTCCGTAGGGATTTTATCATTGTGTCCTCACTAAGGGATTGGTGGGTGGGGTAATCAGTCAAAACAGCAAACAGCTGGAGCCCCCTCCCCTGCCATTAGCAAAGGGGTGGAATAATTAACAGTTTAAAAGCCAGGCACAGGGGAGATTACAGCAAGATGGCAGCCGAGTAGGGAACTCCTAGAATCAGCTCCACCACAGGGCAGTTAGCAAACACCCAGAGCTAGCTGACCTAGCTGAAGCACCTGTTCGGTGGCATCGGGAGGCCAGAAGAGCATCCTGCAAAGTCCTTGAAGGAATGGAAGCAGGAGACTGCCCATCTACAGAGGAGACTCAAGTAGAGCACTCCCCACCCTGGAGGCCGGTGCCATCCTCCACCGGAGGCACAAGCCGCCTCGGGAGCTATTCCACAGCTGGAATTGAAGGCTCCACTTCTCCAAAATGGGGGAGGAAGAGACGATTGGGCACCAATTTCAGCTACGGAGGTGTAAATTCAGCGGGCTACAGTATAATCCTGAGAACAGTTTAAGTCTGAGCCTGTCCAAGTAGAAAGAGGCTGGGAGCTGTCATATGAACTCCATGCCTGGCATGAGGGTAAGTAGGGCAGACTGAAAGTCTCAGTGCTGGTGGGGACCAGCCTCTTTCCATCCAGGTCAGAATACAGCTCTAGCCTAGCCCCCAGTGCCACCTCTAACAGGGAGGAAGCTGCAGGGACCTGTGCCAGCCTCTCTGGGAAATTGCCAGCCAAGTCACGGAGGCTGGTGATTGTCTTGCTCTGGTGGTACAGGCCACCCCGGGAGCTGTTCTGTGCCTGGAATTGGAAGCTCCTTTTCCCAAAAACGGGGGAAGGAGATGGTTGGCTGCTGATTTCAGCTACTGATTGGTAGACTCAGATGGCTAAGGAATAACCCTAGGAACAGCTGGGGTGTGAATTTGTCCAAGTCGGAAAGAGGCCAGTGGCTGCCATTTTGACTCAGCCCCAAGCCTGAGGGAAGCCTGGCTGACCAAATATCACAGTGACAGTAGGAACCAGTTTTTTTCACCTGATCACTCTGCAGCCCTAGCCTAGGCTTCAGCCCCACCTCTGGCAGGGAGGAGGCTGGCTAGCTCTGCATCGGTCTATCCAGGTAACTAAGGGTACCTTTGGCTGGCACAGACTGAATAATCTGAAGTCTACCGGCACAATGCGGTCGTCTTGGACCCGCACAGCATAGATTGCTGCCCACACCTGCAGTGCCATACACATCCCAGGCAGGGGAGAAAGGGGCATGAAATTATTCCACACAACTGTGACTCTGTCCCTACCTCTGGAAAAGAAGAAAGTTGGAATAAGCTTCATTGGTCCCTGGGGCAATGAGGGCAGCTTGAGCCTCCACAGTTTATAGCACCAACTACATCCTTGGCTCCTACTATACAACCAGCAAGGGATAAAGGGCAGGAAGCCCTAAACTAAAGAGAAAAACTGCACCCAGAATAAACAGTCTAGTAAGCCAGATGCCAAGACACCAGCCAAAGATTACAGTCCATGCCAAGAAACAGGAAGGTATGGCCCAGTTAAAGGAATAAGATAAGTCTCCAGATGACATAAAGGAGTTGAGAAAACTAATCATAGATGTTCATACAAAACTCCTTAATAAATTCAATGAGATAGCTAAAGAGATTAGGATATTAAGACACTGGATGAGCACAAAGAAGAATTTGAAAGCATGAATAGAAAAATAGCAGATATTATGGGAATGAAAAGCACAATAAATGAAATTTTAAAAACATTGGAATCACAGAATAGCAGATTTGAGGAGACAGAAGAAAGGATTGGTGCATCTTGAAAAAATGGCCTCTGAAAGTGAACATACAAAAGAACAGATGAAGAAAAGAGTGGAAAAAATTGAACAAGATCTCAGGGAACTAAATGACAGCAAAAGATATGCAAACATAAGTGTCATGGGTGTCCCAAAAGGAGAAGAGAAGGGAAAAGGGGCAGAAGGAATATTTAAAGAAATAATGTTAGAAAATTTCCCAACCCTGCTGAAGGACATAGATATCCATGTCCAAGAAGCACAAAAAATACTAATAGACCTACTCCAAGACACATACTAACCAGAATGTCAAATGCCAAAGACAAAGAGAGAATTCTGAGAATAGCAAGAGAAAAGCAATGCATAACATATAAGAGATACTCAATAAGATTAAGTGCTGATTTCTCACCAGAAACCATGGAGGCAAGAAGACAGTGGGCTGATATATTTAAGATGCTACAAGAGAAAAATTTCCAGGCAAGAATTTCATATCCAGCAATGCTGTCTTTCAAAAATGAGGGCAAGATTAGAATATTTACAGATAAAGAGAAGCTGAGAGTATTTCTAAGCAAGAGACCAGATTTTCAGGAAATACTAAAGGATGTGCTAGCACCTGAAAAGACAGGAGAGAGAGGCCTGGAAGAGAGTCTAGAAATGAAGACTATATCAATAAAAGTAACTAAAAGAGTGGTGAAATAAAATATGATAGATAAAACTCAAATAGTCATGAATAAACTTAACCAATGATGTAAAGCACTTGTATTCAGAAAACTGCAACCCAATGTTAAAAGAAATCAAAAAAGTCCTAAATAACTGGATGAACATTCCATGCTCATGGATTGGAAGACTAAATGTCATTAAGATGTCAGTTCTACTCAAATTGATATACAGATTCAATGCAACCCTGATAAAAATTCCACAGCATTTTTTTAAAAAAATTGAAAACACAATTGCCAAATTTATTTTGAAGGCTAAGGGGTCCTGAATAACCAGAAACATCATAAAAGGAAAAGTGAACCCTCATCTCTGGACTTTAAATCATACTACCAAGCTATAATGGTAAAAACGGCATGGTGCTAGCATAAAGACAGACACATAGACCAATGGAACCAAACTGATGGTTCAGAAACAGACCCTCACATGTATGGTCAAGTGATTTTTGATTAGCTTGTCAAACATACATTGCTCGGGCAGAGCAGTCCATTCAGCAAAATGGTGCTGAAAGAACTGGATATCTATAACCAAAAGAAGGAAAGAGAACCTCTATCTCACACCTTACCCAAAAATTAACTCAAAATGGATAAAAAACCTAAAAATAAAAGCAAGAACCATAAAACTTCTAGAAGAAATTGTAAGAAAATACCTTCAAGACCTGGGGGTAGGTGGTAGATTCTTCATGGAGAAAAGAGAAGGACTGAGATGGACTACTGATGTTTAATGCATGTAGAAGTTTTAATTAGGCTTACTGTAAAAGTGTGGAAATGTGTAAAATGAATGGTAACAAATAGTGAGTAATAGCTAGTTTATAAATGGGGATGTGGCTTAAAATGGTAGTCTAGGGATGTAAATGCCAATTGACAGAATGCTAGAGAATAATCTAGGAACAGAACAGCACAATAAACCAAGAGGTGGATGAGAATTGTGGTTGGTGGTACAGATGCAAAAGTGTCCTTTGTGAGCTAGAGCAAATGTATATTACTACTGCAGGGTATTGGGAATGCATGGGAAAAATACAACTGGAGTGACCTACGGACTGTGGTTAGCAGTAATAATATAATATTCTTGCAATTATGCCAAATATGTACTGTGTTGATAATGGGGCAGTATGGAAAATGTGAACCAAATGTATTCTATGGACATGGTAACAATCAGATGATATTATCTTATCTGTAACAAATGTTCCACCACAGTGTGGTGTGTTGATAAAGAGGTGTTGCTTGGGAATTCTGCACATGTGCATGATTGTTTTATGAGTTTACAACTTCTGTCATAAAAAATATATTTAAAAAATAATAATAGGGTGGGTTGGGGGAAAATACACCAAATGTAAGATATGGACTATGATTAGTAGTAAGATTTTGACAATATTCTTTTGTAATTTGTAACAAATATCTCACAGCAATGCAATGTGTTGTTGGAGGGTTGATGTATGAGACCCCTGTATGATGTTATGCATGTTTGCTTTGTAAGTTCACAAATTTTACTATATACTCAATTGTTTATGTATGTTCATATATAAATGGCAAAGATAATAATAGGGAGTGTTGGGGGGAAATACTTTGGCTAGTAGTAATATTTTGACCATGCTCTTTAATCATTAGTTAAAAAGGTTTAACAACAATGTAAGGTGTTGGTGGTAGGGTGAGTTATGAGAGTCCTGTATGGTGTTATATATGTTTGTTTTGTAAGTTCACAACTATTACTATACACTTATTGTTTATGTATGTTTGTGTGTGGGTGATCTATTTCAATAAATTAAAAAAAAAAAAGGCCAGAACAGGCCTGAGCGTGGGCTCTTGCCCTGCTCTCCTTCCTCTGGACCTGTTCCCTGCCCTCTGTGCGCCATTCTCGCCATTTTTCCTCTACCATGTGGCCACGCAAATAATCCTGGGGATCTAAAATCTATAGTGGGGAATTGTACCTTATAAATGAGCCCTCTTCATCCCTTTTCACCCCCTTCCTCTCTACCTGGAACCCCTGCTCTGTTATTTTCTCCCATTTCTCTTCCCTTCCTACCTCAACACATTACTGACCTAACTCACCCAGTGTGCTCTTGAAATTCATTTCTGCAGCACAGCCAAGAACCTAGATAAAATCCGGTAACAATAGTGAAAAATGAATTTTTTTTTCTTTTTTTTTTTTATTGACTTTGTAATAATATTACATTAAAAATATATATGTGAGGTCCCATTCAACCCCACCCCCCCACCCCCCCTCTCCCCCCCCCCCCCAACAACACTCGTTCCCATCATCATGACACATCCATTGGATTTGGTAAGTACATCTTTGGGCACCTCTGCACCTCATAGACAATGGTCCACATCATGGCCCATACTCTCCTCCATTCCATCCAGTGGGCCCTGTGAGGATTTACAATGTCCGGTGATTACCTCTGAAGCACCATCCAGGGCAGCTCCATGTCCCAAAGACGCCTCCACCTCTCATCTCTTCCTGCCTTTCCCCATACCCATCGTCCACCATGTCCACTTTTCCCAATCCAATGCCACCTCTTCTATGTGGACATTGGATTGGTTGTGTCCATTGCACCTCTATGTCAAGAGGAGGCTCAGATTCCACATGGATGCTGGATGCAATCCTCCCACTTTCAGTTGTAATCACTCTAGGCTCCATGGTGTGGTGGTTGTCCTTCTTCAACTCCATCTTAGCTGAGTGTGGTAAGTCCAATAGATCAGATTGTAGGTGCTGGAGTCTGTTGAGGCTCAGGACCTGGCTATCACATTGTCAGTCCAGAGATTCAAATCCCCTAAATATATCTTAAACCCCAACATTAACTGCACCTCCAGCACATTAGCATGAAAGTCTTATGAAGGGAGATCCCATCTGAGTCCAGATTCATCACACATAAACACCAGTGTAAAATGAATTGAACACACTTCAAAATACTACTGTGAGGCTCCAACGAGGTAACATATGTGAGGCAGGCTAGTAAGACAAGGAATCAATAGATGGATCTGGAACCTGGCAGAGAGTCCATGTGGACATCAATAACCCCCACAATGGCTGCTGGAAGACCCTTCCCAAGATTCTGCATTCAGAACAAAGACTTCTTCTAGAAGCCAAGAGAAGCCCAGATATTCCCCAAGGACTTTATCATTGGGGCCTCAGAAGACATTGATGGGTGAAGTAATCAATCAAAACAGCAAACAGCTGGAACTCCTCCCCTACTATTAGCAAAGGGGTAGAATAATTAACAGTTCAAAAAGCCAGGCTCAAGACCTGAATAAGCACTCTCACTCTCTCTTGCCTCTGGACCCCGACTCTGGCTGCCTTCTCCCCTGTTTGGATCACTATGCAAGTAAACCTGGGGATTTATAATCTACAAGGGGAAATTGTAGTCTGTAAATCAGCCCTCTTTTATCACTTTTCAGACCCTTCCTCTCTATGGAAGCCCTGATCTGTTATTTTCTCTCATTTCTCGTTCCTCCCTGCCCAAATAAATTACTGGCCTAACTCACCCAACATGCTCTTTTTATTTTTTAAGATTTTTAAAAAATTTATTTCTCTCCCCTCTCCCCGCCCCCCACAGTTGTCTGCTCTCTGTGTCCATTCGTTGTGTGTTCTTCTGTGTCCACTTGTATTCTTGTCAGCAGCACCAGGAATCTGTGTCTCTTTTAGTTGTGTCATATTGCTGTGTCAGCTCTCTCTGTGTTTGGCACCACTGCTGGGCAGGCTGGACTTTTTTTTGCTTGGGTGTCTCTCCTTACAGGGCACACTCCTTGCACATGGGGCTCCCCTACATGGGGGACACCCCTGCATGGCAGGGCACTCCTTGTGTGCATCAGCACTGCACGTGGACCAGTTCACCACACGGGTCAGGAGGCCCTGGGTTTGACCTCTGAACCTCCCATGTGGTAGGTGGGTGCTCTATCCATTGAGCCAAGTCCGCTTCCCCTGATGTGCTCTTGAAATTCATTTCTATAGCACAGTCAAGAACCTAAACAAAATCTGGTAACATATTTAGTGGACCAGCCAGAAGCTTATTGGTGAGTGAAACTATGGCCTACAGCATGTTTAATGCTTCCTTTGGTTCTCCATTTTAAACAGGTTCACCTATGAACCCCCACAGGATGTAATCCTGGGAGGGAAGGGGCTGGGGCACAGGAACTCTCTGTGTCCGTGCTGCACACCCAGGCTTGTTAGATCTGACCCCAATCAGGAGCGCTGGGGCACAGGACAGACCTCACCGTGCCGCTCTTTCAAGCCCTTTTAGCAGCTGTTGGCTCTGCCCTCAAGGCCCATGGCCATTGCCTTCTTCCACCCTCTCCCCTCAGGGGTGCACAGCAGTGACAGAGAGCCAGAGAGCCAGGGGGCTTCCTGGGTCCATGCCTTTGCAGGCCCGCCAGGGGCGGCAGGCAGGGCCACAATGGATGCCATGGGAGTTCCCTTCCCCAGGGTGGTCACAGGCCAGGACACCCCCACATAATTAAACTTTACCCATGTTTTTACCTCCCTACTTCTTGCTACTAAATTTCTCTTTACAGGTTTGTGTTAGAATGCTTTGATAGGTTTTAATAACTGTGAAACTAGGAAAATGCCTTTGCTTGCAAGGAAGCTATTGCCTCGGGGCTCCAAAGCCTGTTAGCCAGAACAGTTAATCTCTAACTATTTAATGGCCTTTGGTGGCTGGCATAACTGGGAAACTATCAGACAGTAAAGTCATAGAACTAAGACTATGCCTAAGACTTCTGGAAGGATAGGAGAAAGAAGCTTTCTGCCCCTCCTCTGAGGAAGGAGCAGTATTCAGCTTGGAGTATTCAGCTTGATCTATTTGATCTGTCTTCTAAGTCCAGGCAGCCCCAGAATTGCCTGGTGGCTGAGTCTCTGATTCCAGGGTAGCAGGAAGTAAGGAAGTAACTCCAAATGTCCCCCAAGACTTTTGAAGGCTTGGGTGCTTCTATTCAGAGAGCAGTCAGTCTTGGACCCTGGAATGTAGGGGTGCTGAGAACCAGAGCAGTGCACTCTGAATGGCCCCCATTCCATGGGCCCATCCATCCAGAGAGCAGCCTAATATCCCCTGAGACAGATGTCTCAGGCACTTTGATTTGGGGCCACTGCTCAGTCTCCTACCAATTCAGCTTGGGAACATTGATCTGATATCCAGAATCAGATATCCCCAAGACCTAGGTCGCCCACAAGGATGCTTGTGGGCCAGAAAGACTCTGAAAATTAAAATTCTCAGGACTCTGGGACAGAGCTTCAGCTCCAAATTATGTGGAGTGATGAACATTTTAGTCGGACTAGGACTCTGGGATGCCAGAACGGTTGACTCAAAGGTGCTTCTTCATTCTTCCTAGAATAATGGGTGCAGCCTCTAGCATACCAGCAAACTCCCCATGGGAGTCTCTCAGGAATCAGGAAATTCTGCCTACTGCTGGTCTACATGCCCACAGTATAGCCAAGATCAGCCTCTGTATGAAACCCTGAATTCCAGTTAAACCAGTGTAAGAAAAGACAGAAGATAGATCTGAGGCCCAGAAACCTCATGTTGTATCTCCTTAAAGAAATGAGAAAATAAACCTCAGACTGCTCAGTTTAAACTCAATTGTGCCTATAAAAAGTGTGGTTAGTGTTCAAGATCCAGACCAGTTACTAAACCTCTCCTGGAAAATAAGAAACCTCATATGCCATCAATTAACATCAAAGCGTTACTAGAAACGCTACGGGTATAAAATTCTCTCTTCTGTTTTAATATGTGCCTAACTTTGCGTTCAACTTTGAAATCTGTGTTTAACTTTGTCAGTTTGCTTGTGCCTAGGAAATCAGATTTTGAGTTCATCTGTTACAAATCGAATAACGGTGAAAGGTAACCTAAAAATGAGTCTTTAAATGTCAATACTGTGTTGCTAGTGAATTTAATGTACAAATCACAATTGGAACTTTTTCAGTAGCTAGAAAAGCAGAGAAATTCACAAAGTTGTTACTAATAAAATTCTTGTGGCTTAGTTAGTAAAGATACCCATTCACCTTTAGGTAAAAACTTACTAGAAATTATAACTAAGAGTTAAGATCAGTTATAGATGCCTTTATATTATAAAACAGAAGGATAATAACTGAAATTATATTTGGGAGGATTTAGCCTAAACCTACTATTGTAAGTAGAAATTCTCAACTAATCATACCTTCATTTATGGTCACTTCAAGCCTAGCCTCACCCCTTGCCTTTGCTTATGGTTATTTCATAACAGCTTCTGCCCCTATGACTCAGGGGAAAGCAAACTTGAGACATCCCTGTCTCCTGTCCTACTGGGATTAGTAACCCTGATTTCTCTCATGGCTCCAGGTGTGGACTAAATTGCTGCCTGGTGGAATTCTTGACCCTTGGGGCTGAACATCCACTCTTCCAGTTCAGCAGCTGCTGGAGTCCTGTTATCTCTGAGAACTGGGAAGTGAAGGAGGCCTCCTGCCTTGATTGTCAGGGTTCCTAAAAGTGGCAATTCTATACACCTGCAATAAGAATAAGGCCTAGAGTAGCACTGTGCCTGGGAGTTTCCTCCCGACAGCCTTCATGTTACTCAAATGTGGCCACTCTCACAGCCAAACTCAGCATGTAGATGCAGTGCATTCCCCCCAGCATGGGACATGACACCCGGGGATGAGCCTCCCTGGCACCGAGGGATCACTACCACATACCAGCTGAAGATGCAACTAGAAAAGGACCTTGAATTAAAGGTTCAACACGGATCAGCAGAATATCCCTGTCTACATATAATAACATGACTTCAAAATGCTGTTTGACCTAATGTAAGGGGGAAATGGAAAGGAGAAATGAGAATATAAGGCTATGAGTCTCTAAAAAAGAGTCTGGAGGTTGTCAGAGGGAATCCCCTTATGCACAACTGAGCAGAGTCTGAGAGACAGATAAAGTAGATACAACCCCAGGTATTGGTTCTTTTGAGGAATAAAGAGACCCACGGGTTCTATGGTCATGGCAAATGGGGTTCACTGCCATGGCAGATGGCCCTTCTTTGGAGCTGGTGTTTCTGCGTGATGGAATTGGACTCAGAGGGGATCTCTTTTCACAAGATTTGCATGCTACTTTATTGGAATTGTAGTTGGTGCTGGGGTTTTAGATATATTTAGGGGATTTGAATCTCTGGACTGATAGTATAACACCCAGGCCCAGAGCCTCAACAGACTTCAGCTCCTACACTTTGATTTATTGGACTTATCCCACTCAGCTAACATCGAGTTAAAGATGGTCAACCACCACACCATGGAGCCTAGAGTGTCTACATCTGAAAGCAGGAGGAGTGCATCCAGTATCCATGTGGAATCTAAGCCCCCACTTGACATAGATGTGCAATGGACACAACCAATCCAATGTCCACAGAGAAAATGTGGAATGGGTGTGGGAAGGGTAGCCATGGTGGCTGCTGGGTTTGGGGAATGGGAGGAAGAGATGAGATGTGGAGGCGTTTTCGGGACGAGGAGATGTCCTGGGTGGTGCTTCACGGACAATTACGGGACATTGTAGATCCCCCCAGGGCCCACTGGATGGAATGTGGGAGAGTGTGGGCTATGATGTGGACCATTGACTATGGGGTGCAGTGATGCTCAGAGATGTACTTACCAGGTGCAATGGATGTGTCATGATGATGGGAGAGAGTGTTGCTGTGGGGGGAGTGCGGGGTGGGGGCGGTGGGGTTGAATGGGACCTCATATTTTTTTAATGTAATTTTAAAAAATAAATAAATAATTAAAAAATAAAATAAAATAAAATAAAAGTGGCAATTCATGAGAGAAACCAGTTTCCCTGAGGCTTCAGTAGCTTCAGGGAATATACATAGAATTAGTCTTGCTCATCCAAGGTCTGTTAAAGTCAATGTAAAAAATAAAGTTCTGAAGCAAAAGAAAATTATGTGAAAGCATTGGAAACATTTTGGTTATAGCCAGTAATTAAGGAATAAAATTCTTGTGCAAAACTGCATCATCACAGTGCAAATTAGAGTGATTAAAAGGAACCTTCTTAGAAATCTTTTAAAGGTATCTTACAGTTAAACTTATTTTGTAATGGGGTGAAAATTATAACAGTGAGTCCTGTGTTTCTGTGTCAAACTCTCTTCATGTCTGCCTATTTGCTCAGTATATAACTTCATACATCAAGTTAATATCAAATTAACAAATGAAAATTCTAAGTTCATATGTAATGAAATTAAGTTAAAGAAGTGTAGATCTGCCCTCTTTTAAATGCATGAAGTAAGTTCCATTGGTTGCTAATTGTAATCTAAGGTAAATTAACCAGTCTATGTGGTTGTGCTTAATTATGAAGAGTTTGTAAAAGCATCTTCCATACTGAAGCATTTAAATGGCTAGTTCTAAGAAGACATTATTAACTAGAAACCTAAATTGATATTAATGTAACTTCATAGCAGTGAAACCTGTCTGGGAAGCCACTTCAATGTACATATTCAAATGGTGGTAATGAAAAGTTACCTTGATTCCATTGGGAATCTTCAGTTTTCATTTTAAAAAATGGAAAAAGTAGTTTTTCCTCTACCACTAAAGTAAAATACCTGCTAATTAATGTCTTCATGGTAAAAGTGTAAAAGTAAAAAGCAAAGTACTAAAAAGTTCATTTGATATGTAACACATTGCATGGGAAGTGTGCTGAAAGTTTATAAAAATCAAGAGGTAGACTTCAGTATTGTCATACTCTCTTGTGCAGTCAAACCAGGCCTTCGATACACTGCAGGTTGCCTCTCCATTTGAGTTATTGGCTAGGTTGGTCACTGACCCCTAAAACAAAAAAGGTATCTATTACATCTCTGGTTGTGCTCCTGAAGTAGATGGAGACAATGTTGCAGGTTCAAACTCCTGCAGCAGCCAGTGATGGCTCAATATAGCCAGATGTACAATGGATATTGCCTTCAGACTGCCACTGTTTCATAGTGCCAAAGGACACTGTGCACAAGGCTGGTGGAATACTGGAACCTACTTTCCTAGTTTCTCTCTAGGGTCAACGGTGCTGCAGTTTGCTGACTGTGTGAAGAACATACCAAGTGCAGGAATGATCACCAAAGTACTGTTAGTAGAGCTTAAACATGATTGGCATTATGGCCTACTCCCATGGAGAGATAACATATTAAGTATTGCAAGCCTGGAACTTGAATCTATTAATTGCAGCTCAAAGAGAAACATATGCATTGGGTAGTATATTAACCAGTATTAAGTACTATACCTATATTCCATTCTTGATATATGCCTGATGATTATGGTGATATTTCTATTAAATCATATGCAGAAAAATATTGAACATGTTAAAAGTCCTGATAAACTTCATTTTCTAAGTAGTTAATGAAAGTGCTTAACCCAATTCTCCCTCCTAGCCCTCATTCCAGAACCTGTCCCACTCATACCCTGGAGAGGACTGGAAGGTCCATATGCCATCCTACCAGGACTAAGCATTTCCCACCAGAAGGGAAAAAGCAAATGAGGTGGCTAAAACCCACTTCAACTTAACCCCTTTAAGATGGTCCATAAACAATCTTTCCTCATCCAGGACCTGAAACCAGGTTCTGATCAAAACTTGGCAAGGAAATGAGCCTCATTCTCAATTACAGCCAAAATGTAAGGAACTTTATTCTGTAGTTCTGATTACTCCCACAGTTATTAAAGTTAAAGGAATGTCCAGCTTGGCACACTAATCCTGAATAAAGCCAACTGCCCAAGAAAGTGCCAGCTCGCCAGAAGCACCTGATGGGACACACGAGTGCCAGTCATAGAACAGCCTGAAATACCTCTTCAAGAGGGAAAAACTAAGTAGTGTCTATGTCAAAGTTAGTTGTTTCCTCTAACTCTAGCCCAAATGCCTATTGTTAGTGGTAGAGCAAAACAGACATCCTTTAAGAAACCTTGTCTGTTTTCATCTCCTTTAACTTAACTAAAAGGGCAATGCCTCTTCCCATTCCTCTCTCCTACCATAGGAACTGAAATTGGCAATTTATACCTAACCCCATTGTCTATTGCAATTTCTCTCTAGAGTTAACCAACAACATAAAATAATTCAAGAAAGAATACTGTTTCCCACAAACTTTAGGAAAATGCAGGCTTCTGTGGTGCAGTGTCCTCTTAGTGAGACCATATATTCTCAAAATTCTAATCAAGTTTATTTTCACCAGAATCAACATCTTGCTAGCCATATGGGGACTTCATCCAGCTTCACCCAAGATGCCAGATCCATATTTCTCCAACTGAGATAGAATAGCAGGAGGATTTTACACCTTGTCAGGTAGGCCCCACTGCCCCTAACCAGTAGGAAGTAGCTACAGAAGAAAGATCACCTCCCTTCAGCACCCCTTTAAAAATAAAGGTGTAAACTCTCTGAGGGGGAAATGAAGCAGGCTAGTAAGATAGGGAACCAATAGATGGATCTGGAACCTGGCAGAGAGTCCATGTGGACTTTATCATTGGAGCCTCATAAGATACTGATGGGCGAAGTAATCAATCAAAACAGCAAACAGCTGAAACTCCTCCCCTGCCATTAGCAAAGGGGTAGAATAATTAACAGTTCAAAAAGCCAGGCACAAGGCCTGAACGAGCACTCTCACACTCTCTTGCCTCTGGACCCCAACTCTGGCTGCCTTCTCCCCTGTTTGGATCACTATGCAAGTAAACCTGGGGATTTATAATCTATAAGGGAAAATTGTAGTCTGTAACTCAGTCCTCTTTATCACTTTTCAGACCCTTCCTCTCTACGTGGGATCCCTGATCTGTTATTTTCTCCCATTTCTCATTCCTCCCTGCCTGAATAAATTACTGGCCTAACTCACCCAAAGTGCTCTTGAAATTCATTTCTGCAGCACAGTCAAATCTAGACAAAATCTGGTAACACATGGAACGTGCTTAGAAGGGGCCAGGTCAGCTCAAGAGCTCAATATACAAGTGAAGCAGGCTGGTAAGATAGGGAATCAGTAGACAGATCTGGAACCTGGCGGGAAGTCCACGTGGACATCAGTAACCCCAAGACGGCTGCTGGAAGACCTCCCCCAAGTTTCTGCCACTCAGAAGAAGACTTCCTCCAGAAGCCAGGAGAAGCCCCGGATATCCCCCAAGGACTTTATCATTGGACCCTCCTGGGAGATTGATGAGAGAAATAAGCATTCAAAATGGCGAACAGCTGCAACTCCTCCCCTGCCATTAGCAAAGGGGTGGGAGAGTTAACAGTTCAAAAAGGCAGGCGCAGGGCCTAAGCTCTCTCGCGTGCACTCCCTCACACCTGTGGGCCCCTGTCCTGCCCCCTGCGCACGACTCTCGCCATTTTTCCTCTGCCTGGGAATTTATAATCTATAATGGGAAATTGTAGCCTGTCAATCAGTCCTCTTTATCACTCTTCAACCCCTTCCTCTCTACCTCAGACCCCTGATCTGTTATTTTCTCCCATTTCTCATCCCTCCCTACCTGAATAATTTACTGACCTAACTCACTTGATGTGCTCTTGAACTTCATGTCTGCAGCACAGCCAAGAACCTAAACAAGCCTGGTAACACAAGGGCTATTGTTACAATAAGCCGCCCTCTCCCGTCGCTGACAGCAACCAGTACAGCGTCAGGTTCATGGGTTTACCCAATAAACACTGACCTTGTCACCCACGTCCGTGTTGGTGCCTCTGCTGTGGCCTCTTCTCTGCCCAAGTGGGTGCTCCCAGGCCAGGGGCAGAGCCTGGCTGGGCGGGGGTCAGGAGGTGGCGCGGTCTGTGGAGGACCAGCCCACGAATGCCCCCAGCAACGAAGTCAGACAGGGAGGCCTGAGCCCCAGCCGCTCAGGCTGCTGGGCCCCATCAACAGAGACAAAGAACAGCGGCCTTCACCTCCCTCACTTAGCAAACTTCACTAAACGCTACTAATTACCAGGCCAGGGAAAGTGTTGAAGAGAGGATAGCAGATGGACAAAACCCACTCTCTGCCCTTGAGTTGTCTACAGGAGTGGGGGGACCGTCCCTAACGTGTCATAAGCAGCCTCAGAATGACACGGGGGCTGCTCAGTAGAGGCATGAAGAGGGTCCTCCGGGAACGCAGGTGAACACAGGCCTTGGCTTTCTTAGTATTCCAAATAACAGAAATTGAAGGCATTTCCCGGTATTAACGTACATTTAAGGATCTTATTTTTCGTAAATCTTTGTTAAATGAATGAATCAGTATCTGATCTTTTGGAATCTTCTCTACATTTTGGTCTCACCCTGGTGACCACAAAGTCTTGGCTCTCTATTCTCACATGCGAGTTATTTGGTAAACATTCGCTGCTAAGATGAAGGAGCCTTCCACCGAGCGATGAGCACGTTCTACACAGCCCTTCCTGAGTTACGGACGCGAGGGGACTTCACCTGCAGAACCCAAAAGGCCCGTGTGGCTTGGCTCTGCCTTCCCGTCGCTGCCCTGCCCTGCACTTGGCCCAGGCTCTGTCCCTAGGTCGCCCTCCTCTCGGGTCTCTGTCGTGGATGCCAGCTATTCTTTTCCCCATTCTCCCATCTCCCCTCTGGAGAGAGAGGAGCTGCAACTTGCCGTGGACAGGAGGCAGCCCACAGAGCCAACACGAGTTGGCTGCCCTTTCCCAGGGCTCTGAACATCTTGAAGATATTTGTAATTTTACTCGCAACTGGAGGATATAATCCATTGCTTGCTGAATCAAAAGTCCACCAGCTGCCAGGGGATTGCAGAGCCCATTTGTGTGATACTTGAAAGTAAAAACAAAACGGACTGGTTCTATTCTCCTTCCCACCCCACCCTCCCTCACGCACAAATGCACACACTGGCCATCAAGTGGTGGACTTGCACTCTTGGGCAGAAGAGCCTACCCCGTCCTGCCTCCACCCCTCCTTCTTTATGATGAGATGGTTCAACACATATGTGGGGCATGGAGACATTGTGAGTGCAAATCAGACCCAGGCAGATTGCAAGGTTAAGAGTGAAATACTGTCAGCTACAAGGGACCCAGGGATCGAGGGAATCCCAGCCAAGGGGAGGGATGCAGATCTGCTCTCCTGTGCAATGAATCATCTTTACATGTTAAGGGCTGGCCGCTGGTAGGAGCAGGTGGTCTCCATGGCTTGCTCGGTCTGCTTTCCAGCTGGGGCCACGGAGTCGGAGCAGTTTGACCAAACCCTCCCCCTTGCCTGGACCCTGGAGGACAAGGACAAAGCAGATTGCTAATCTCCAGGAGAGACCACGGGGCAAGAGAGCTCTCCTCCGCGCATTTAGGGCTAGTGGGCTTTCCTGGGCTCTGCCTCTCCCCATGGTCTCTACGCGCAGAAGCTGGGCGACTTCAAGCACCCAACCACATTCAACAGAATGCTCTCAAGACCTGATCCAGTTCCAAACTAGCGGTTGCTGCCATGTACATGTCCCACACCATCTTAGTCAACCCAGCCACAGCCACTTGTGGTTGGGTCCTATTCTCTTCTTATTTGTACAGTTCAGGAGACGGAGACTCAGAGACTGGTCCCTTGCCCAAGGTCACACAATTGTTGAGTGATGGCCTCAGAGTTTTAAACTGATGTCTGACTTAGAGACCACTGGATGAAACCACCAGACTCCACCGAAACTGAAGGAAGCCTCTTGAGATAAACTCTCTTTTTAGCTGGGAAAAAGGTCAGGTTTTATTCCCCTTAGCAATTGGTATATTGTCTCTTCTTCAGTGAAGATAACTGTAAAAAAACCAGGAGAGAAATTTGTGGTTCAATAATAGCAGCAACCAATTAGGTCCTTCTAACATATTCTGAACCTTATTTCCTTCTTCCCAGTCTCCCCTTTATGGCTTCCTGTATTTTCCTGATCCTAGGTTTGTTTGGTTGTTTGTTTTTATTATGGCATGTGCTTTCTGTAATTCATGCAAATCTTTTGTACAATAACATGGCAAATAGAAATATGGAAAAAATAACAGAATGACAGATAGATGGCAGATTGGACTGATAGTTGGATAGATGGATGGATGAATGGATAGACAAACATGGATGGATAAAGAGATGGCCAGACAAATGAAGAGATCCATGGAGTAACAGGCAAATGGACAAACAAATAGTTGGGTGGACAGACAGATAGAGGGACAGACCTGCCCTGACTTGTGCATAGCCTTACTGTGACTGTCCCTCCTGCACCATCTACCTGGACCGTCTAAGAGAACGGCAGCTGGCCACCTTGTGGTATCAGGGCCTGGGAGGCCCTCTGAAGTCACATCAAGGCGGCGCTTGTCCCTGAAGCTGGTCTTCTCCAAGCTGGTCAGCAAAGGAGGGGGTTGGAAAGCCTTAGTGCGAACTCAGTACCACGCTGCAGTCCCCCCTTCTCTGGCAGGCCTGGCCTGCTGCCCCGGTTCTCAGCTCCTCCCCGTGCTCTCAGCTCCCAGGGGACTCCACGTGGCCCCTGTTTCCTTGCTTGGTTTTCACCTTTAATGAGTGAATTTTTGTGCCTCTCACCTGCCACCCCCAGACAGACTGTAAGTGCCTAGAGAGCAAAAACCACATCTTTGTTTTCTTAAATTCACTACTGATGACATGATAGAAAATTAGCTCACAGAGCACATCTCATTAGTACAAATCACGGCTTCTATACTTTGGGGAAGTTTCTTTAGCCCCTTTGAGGCTCTGTCAGAAAAACACAGGCAGCAGATTTGGCTCAACCGATGGAGCGTCCACCTACCACATGGGAGGTCCAGGGTTCAAACCCCGGGCCTCCTGACCGGTGTGTGGTGAGCTGGCCCATGCGCAGTGCTGATGTGTGCAAGGAGTGCCCTGCCACGCAGGGGTGTCCCCCACGTAGGGGTGTCACCCCACAAGGAGTGTGCCCCGTAAGGAGAACCACCTGCTCAAAAAAAATGTGCAGCCTGCCGAGGAGTGGCGCCGCACACATGGAGAGCTGACACAGCAAGATAACACAACAAAAAGGGCCACAGATTCCCGGTGCCACTGACAAGAATCCAAGCAGACACAGAAGAACACACAGGGAATGGACACAGAGAGCAGACAATGGAGGGAAGGGGATAAATAAATAAATAAATCTTTGAAAAAAAGAAAAAAGAAAAGAAAACCATGTAGACCTCAGTGACACCATGCACAAATAGCAAGTACTGTATCTGGAGATGTCCCAGCATCACCAAAATGGTATCGACTGGGCACTTACTGAGCACATTCCTTAACAGCTAATGCCTGTAGAGTGCCCACTGTTGTCTAAGCACTTTACCTTTAATAAATCATCTTCACCAAAATACCTAGAGGTAAGTCCCATCATCGTCCACAGTTTACAGATGAGAAAACTTACGTTGAGCAAGATTAAATAAACCCGCTCAAGGCCACCCAACAGCAAGAGGCAGAGTTGGGCTCCAGGCTCACTGTCCTCTGAGGCCCGTGACCTTGGCCCCCAAGCTCCAGAGCCACAATTGGTGGGTGGAGAGGAACGAACCCTCCCGACCTTGTGGAACGTGATCAGGGGGCTTTAAGGGGCCGGTGACGGTGGTCGCATCCCAGCCAGTCCTGACCACACAGCCCCCCCTGCAATCACACCGTCACTACCACGTCCAATGCGCGCACACAAGCCGCCAAGGGCTCCCGGCCATCTCCCGCCCAGTTAAGACCTGTCGGCCTCTGTTCAACTTCCAAAGCCACAGGCGAGAGAACGCCTGCCTGGACAGGCAAGGCCTGAGCTCATGATGGCCACTCAATGGTTTTGCGACTTTGCCTGAGTCAGGTAACCTCTGTGAGCCTCAGTTTCCTCGTCTGCAAAAATGGGGATAGTACCATCTTCCCATGGGGGCTGCTGTGAGAATCAAATGAGAGACCTTGAGCAGAAGTCGGGAACTGTACCGTGCAGGGGCTCGGCTGGCTTGGCCGGGTATCGGCAGCGTTTCTGTGACAAGGACCCTTGGAAAACATGATCCAAGTGGGTGATTCCAATGGACTTCCCAAATGTCTTTGTCAGGAAATACCAAGGAGTGTCTAAGAGTTCAACCAGCCCTAAAGGTTACTTCTCTCAAGAGTGGAGAGCAAGCTGCAGTGACATCACTTTGGGCTCCTGGCCACTTGGCTCCGGTGCTGGAAATGCTTCAGGACTGCTGCTCTGTTCAGACTTGGTTTGACCACAGTCATATTAAACATTAAATCATCCCCTGGCACTGGCAAAGTACAGCACTCTGTCAGGCATTCCTTTTGTCACCATCAATAGCAACTTCCTAAGTTTTCAGAATGCTCTGACTTCAAGCCCAAAGCTTAAAAGAAATGATAACGAGGGAAGCTGACTTGGCCCAGTGGATAGGGCGTCCGTCTACCACATGGGAGGTCCGCGGTTCAAACCCCAGGCCTCCTTGACCCGTGTGGAGCTGGCCCACGCGCAGTGCTGATGCGCGCAAGGAGTGCCCTGCCATGCAGGGGCGTCCCCTGCGTAGGGGAGCCCCACGCGCAAGGAGTGCGCCCTGTAAGGAGAGTTGCCCAGTGCGAAAGAAGGTGCAACCTGCCCAGGAATGGCGCCGCACACACAGAGAGCTGACACAACAGGATGATGCAACAAAAAGAAACACAGATTCCCAGTGCCACTGATAAGGATAGAAGCGGTCACAGAAGAACACACAGTGAATGGACACAGAGAGCGGAAAACTGGGCGGGGGGTGGGGGGTGGGAGAGAGAAATAAATAAAAAATAAATGTTTAAAAAAAAAAAAAGAAATGATAATGAGCTTAAAGGAACTTTGTCCCAATTTCACTGAAAATTAGAACTAGGTCCCAAGACGCTGACGCCCTGTTTCTCCACGCTCCCGGCGTGAAGGCAGATGCAGGCTGTCCGCCCTCGGGAGGGAGGCCTCTTGAGCTGGGCTCAGCTCTGAGCAACCGGCCGCGGTGCCTGCAGCAGCGACGCCTGCCGGTCGCCTCAGCTCAGGCCTCACGCCTGCCTTCCTGCAGCTCCAGCTCGGAGGCCACCTCACCTACTCAGAACGGGGGTCAGCGCCTCAACCCAGGAGGCAAACTTAGCATCGCCCACAGAGCGGCGGCCACGGCGGGCCTCCTACAGGGATGCAGAAGCAGAATTACTCAGGGATCTTGCCAGAAATGTTTAACTGGGATCCCGTCAGGAAGAAGGAATCAGACAAATCTAGAAGATGGGACATTCATGTCAATGTCATTAAAAGAAACAAAGTGGGAGGCTTTTAGATTGAAGGAGACTAAAGAGACAGCGAAATGCATTATGCAGGTGAACCATGATTGGCCTCTGGTTCCCCAAATACAGCTCCAAAAATTCCTGAGGAAAACTGGAGAAGTCTGAATATGAACTATGTATTAGATGATACCAATGGATGAAAGTTAGTGTGTCTGGGTCGAATAATGACAATGTAGTTATGTCCTTATTCTTAAGAGATACATGCCACAGTATTCAGGAGTGAAGAATTATGGTGTCTGCAACTTTCATATATATATAATATACATCATAAAATATATAGCATATAATATACAAATAATAACCTATAATATACAAATATACATTCACACACAGAGAAAGTACATATACATAATATGGCAAAATGTGAAAATTGCTGTGTGACCTTGAACAGTTCCTTCTCCCTCTCTGGGCCTTCACTTCCCCATCTGGAGTCTGAACTATATGATCTCTTCTTGCTCCAGTATTTGTTTCCATGAATGGCCCTCAGTCTTCGCTAACTGTAACCTCTCATGTAAGTGGGTTTCACAATCCTAGAGGAGACTGAAAACAGGCTATCCATGAGATGAGCAGGGTTTCCCTATGCAAGAGTTGGGAATGTTTGTTTTTTCCCCATGAGTTCACAAAGCTTTATTTACACAGGTTCAGTATGCAGTGGCCTGGTCTCCTAATGAGGCCTGCCTTTGTCCTGCCCATCCCAGTGTTTTCTTATAACCAAACCCAGGAAAACTAGTGCGCGGCTCCTCCTAGGCCAGGGTGAAAGGAACGAGACCTCTCAGGTCGAGGTCCCCTGCAGGGAGCAAATATTTGGTACTTATGAACTCAAATAGCCATTGGTGTCTTGCTTGAGTGGATTCAAAAGGCTAAGTTAACGATGCCTGACAAGCCAGGGGATTCCAGACGGCCAAGGTCCCCTGGTCTCCCAGCGAGAGCCCTCACTCACCTAATGTTCACTTTTTTCAAACCTGTTGCAATTCTGGGTGCCTCGCTCAGCACTGTGCCGGCCGCCTCTCGGAAAGGAAATCTCTGCTGGTTCTCTTTCTTTCGTCCTGCGTGTCATCAGCAACTTCCCGTTTATCATTTCTGTGTGTGGCTGCCCCATGTTGGCCTGCCTAGTATTGTTTTTGTTGCTCTTTTAAAATCTTGAATCAGGTGTTGCATTTGAAACTTAGGAGATTCCACAACGTTCTGGTTAGCTGTTTTGTGCCCAGATTTAGTGGCACAAAAAAAACCGACCCTTTTGTTATGCTTGTGCAGATCAGGAGTTTGGACAGGGCACAGAAGGGGCGGCTTGTCTCTGATCCCTGATGCCTGGGCCTCAGCAGGGAAGCTGCTAGCAACTGCGGGGACCTGAAAAACTGAGGGTTCTGCCCAGAATAATCCTATAATGCATGTTCCCAGGATTTGTCTAGAAGAGTCTCAGTTTATTTAAAAAAAAAAAAAACAGCAACAAACCAACAACAACATATATGCTGAAGATAAACCAGATGATGGTTGGACTCTAAGCTCCTGGTGTGCACATTCCAAAAGCAAAGACTTCCTGACATTCCAAAGGCAATCCGTACCTCACTTTCGCCTGTCTCATCTGCTCACGGTTCCTTGGTTATTGATTATATTTTTATGCACGTTTTCTGGATCCCTAGACTTTTGTGACAGATGGTAATGAATACTGCAAGGGAGCGGAAAGTAAAGCTGGTGATTGCTCAAAATCATTATTCTCATCCTCAAGTATTAGGCCCCAACCCGTCTATTTCATCCTTGCCTGTGGTTTTCTTATAAATATTTCACATTCCTCTTTTAACGTGTCATAATCTCACAAGTTCGTTGTTAAACTTAACGTTTCATCTAACGAGACCACAGATTTGGGGTTGCATAATTATCAGTGGACTCATAAGGCTTTTATTTGCTTAAATGCAAAATGCTTATCATATTTTCAGTGAGTTGAAATGACTCTCACTATAGGGTACCAGATTAAACAAATCCCTTATAAATTTTATGCTTCCTCTTAATGCTAAATTTCTTGTATTAAATGGGCAGAAGTGGTCAGTGTTACTGAACATGATTAAAATTCTTCAGTAACACAGACTCCAACCATCCATTGGACATGCGCTGTCATGAGGGAATCCGAGCCAGCGCTTCCTGTCGGTGGAGCAAGGGAGGGGGGTCCAGCTCTCACACAGGCTTTGGCGAGAGGTGGAACGGGGTTCACATCTCTGTTGGGAGTCTTTGGGAAAGTCTGGGCCTCAGTTCTCCCAATAATAAAGGGCAGCTCGTCCTGTCTCCGGCTGACATGGCTGGTGAGGACTGAGACGCTCCTGGAAGTCCCCTGTGGCATAGTGGGTTAGAGCTTCAGGGGTGAAGTCAGAAAGACACAGATTCAAATCCAGGCACCAGAACTTCCCAACCGGATGGCCTGGAGCAAGTCATGAAAGCTCTCAGCGTTTTTCATCTTCGAAGTGGAGCTGGTTATAGTGCTTACTTCACAGGGCTGTTGTAGAAATACGAATGAGATAAGAGCATGAGTAAAATGCTAGGTACGACACCAGGCACATGGCGGGCTGGGGTAAATATTAGGGCCCGTCCCTTTCTCTTAATTTATGTTCTTCTGGACCCCACTGTTGCTACATCTTAATTTTCTCTTTTTCCTGGTTTTCCGGGGCCTGTGTTTACAAGTGTTCTGTCCATGTGTCAGAACCAGGGTTCTACCGGCCACTCAGCAGGACAACTCTAGCCACAAGGGCCTGATCAAGCGGCTAAAGCCCCTTGACAGCTTTAAAGCAGCTGGGGGGCTCCCAGGGTCAGGGAGGGACCTGTTCTGGAAAGCCACTGCCACGCGGCAGGAACCTAGGGCCTCTGAAGGCACAACGAGCCTGTTGGGCAGCCGAGAGGGCAAAGGCTGTGCCAGGCTGGAGCGGCCCCTTTCCTAAAGTCTAAGTGATCGCTGGGCCAAAGCACAGGCTGGGGAAGAAGCTGGAGGAGGAGAATCTGGGTTCAAAGGGAGCAGCGACCCTTCAACCCCCCCTTCCCACAGCTTGTTTTTGGCAGGTGTGAAATCCAGGGAGATGCCTTGCTTCTCAGTGCTTTCTTGGTCTCTCAGTCCAGAGCAAATGCCTGATTTATGCCCAACCCTCACAGGAGACACTGGAGAACCAGCTCCATGACTGGCTTCTCCAGGGTCATACAACTAATGAGAGGCAGGGCCTGCAGTAGATGCTAGGACCCAGCGGAGTGACCTTACTCTTGAGTATATGCTAGTTTTCTCTGCCCCAGGGATAAAGATGAGCACTAGAGGGAAAAAAAGGAGGTGATGGTGGATAGACAGCAGGTAGGTACATAGATAGATAGACACATGCACACATAGACACATAGACACACAAATACCTGTACCTATATACCTACAGGTGTATGCTTTTTTATGGTTACCATTTATTGAACATTTCCCAAGAATTAGATCCTAATTAAATCTGCATAATATTATCTTAAGGGTGTTATTATTATTCCTACTTTATGGTTGAAATTCAGAGAAGTTAAGTGGCCTGCCCAAAGCCAAATGGTCCACATGTAACTGAGCTGGGATTAGTGCTCAGGTCTAGGGTCTCGAAAACTAGCTCTTCACCACCAAGAAATCCTGTCTCTAGAATCCAGGAATAAAGTCAGGCTGGAAAAGGCAGGCTGCTACTGGAGAATGTTCCTATTTCGATAGATATTTACCATTGTAATGATTCCTAGAAGCTTCTGGCAAATCTGGGAAAGGGAGCTGGCTCTTCTTTCAGAGGCACAGTCGAAGGAGAGGGTGAATAAAGCCGCCCAAGCCTTGAGGCACAGAGAGCAGGACTGGGGGGGTGGGGGGGGGACAGGCCCTGCCCGCTGAGGATGAGGTCAGCGCTGGCGGGGTGAACCCCAGCAGAGCTGCCGCAGGCCTGTGGAGAACAGGGACCAGCCCAGGCCACGTGGGCCCGGCGACCCAAGGCTGGACCTTAAATGCTTGGCGCAGCGCCATCCCTTCTCCCTTCCTTAGCTGGCTGTCAAGATCTTGAAAGTGCTAGAAGGAAGTCAAGTCATCAAAAGTTACTTGCAAGGATGTCATTACTGTGGAGTGCCAGAAGCTGTGCTGGGCAAGTTTTATAAGTAGTTTAAAAAAGAAAACCTCAGTGACAGCTCTGGGGCGGGCATCATGTCCCCGATTTATCTATGAGGAAAGAGAGGCTTAGAGAAGCTAAGAAATGTTCTAGGAAGTAGCAGAGGGAACCCCTTCTCTACCCGACACCACATACCGTGGATATGTTTATCATTTACGTACCCGAGCCTAGCAGGGAGCACCCGGCTAACTATGCACATGTCACCAGTCTGAGTTACATTTCTCGGGAGAAAAAATTGCTATGGCTTTAGGGTGAAGCAGTCCACGTTTTCCTACCCACCCCCTTCTTCTATGTATAAACCCTCTCCCCCACCCCTTTGTGTCTAGATCTGCGTCACTAACCACACAGCTACCTGCAGGGCAGGCCCAGTTCGCGCTGCCTCGCGTCTCAGTCCTCCAGGCTCCAGTGAACGGGCCGCTGTCATTCCCAGAGCGGGTGATAGATTGGCCTTTTAGTTGGAGACGCACCAAGAATTCCTCCAGTCCTCTTTGCCAGAACGCATGTTTCCAATTAGGGGGGACTCTTCTGGAGAAGTGAACCTCTTTTTCATGTCGTTAAATGGAAGCGCGGTGTTGGGGAAAGCACCTCGGTGGCTGCGCTGGCGAGCCTCGGCCCAGCGGAGCCAGGAGAGCCGCGGCCACAGCCCAGGCCCCAGGCCCCAGGCCCCAGCTCAGGCCACAGGCCGCAGGCTGCAGGCCACAGGCCACAGGCCACAGCCCAGGCCACAGGCCACAGGCCAGGCTGGCTTCCCTCCAAGCCAGCAGTGGGTCGCCTGTGCCAGGTCACAGCTCTTTGTGCTCAATTTTCTCCCATTTGCGGGCAAGGTAGGGGTGTGCCCTGTGGAGAAATGGGTCTCTGTGGTCATGGGGTCCCGAGTAAATGACAAGCAGGAGAAGTGGCTGTCCCCACCTCTCACTCACACATGCACACACACACACTTGCTTTTCCAAAACAATCTGGAAGTAGGAGTCTGGATTTGTAGCACAAGGAGGTGGAGATGGTGACGCCCAGTGGCCTGGTAAGGGGTTTGTCGAGGGGTGATCTCCCCGTCCTCCTTGCCCAGTCAGAGCCCGGGCCCTGCCCTGCCCCTTGGGGACCTCTTCTCCCCTCTCTGCCACCTCTCCATGTCCACCCCACCCCCAACACGCCCACATTCCAACTGAGATGCCAAGACTGCAGAGCAAGAAGAATGGGAGCTCTGAGGGGCCTGAGGGGTGTCGGCCACCCTTTGCCATCCCACAGGCTGAGGTCCCCAAGCCGCTGCCCCACCCCCTTCAGGCATACTCGGCTTCCACATGGGCCACGGGCCAGGGGGCTGGTGCGGCCAAGGCAGAGTTAATCCTGGCCCCCTCCCTCCTGCTGGTGCTTTCTGTGGAGCTAATTGTTCATTCCTTTGCCCAACAGCGGGAACTCCACCCCCAGCTCCCTCCCCCGTGGGCCTGGGGCGCTGACTGGGGACACCCGTCCTGTACAGGCTCCTGCCCGTGGGGGGGGGCTCTAGCAGGCCTCCAGGGTGTCAGCTGAGACGGGTGTGCCCGGGAGTGTGTGAGTGTGAGTGTGTGAGTGAGTGTGACTGTGTGGGAGGGAGCGGGAGCACTGAGGGAGCGGGAGCACTGAGAGAGCAGGAACACTGAGGGAGCGAGAGCACTGAGGGAGCGGGAACATGAGGGAGCGGGAGCACTGAGGGAGCGGGAACACTGAGGGAGCAGGAACATGAGGGAGCGGGAGCAGTGAGGGAGCGGGAACATGAGGGAGCGGGAGCACTGAGGGAGCGGGAGCACTGAGGGAGCGGGAACATGAGGGAGCAGGAGCACTGAGGGAGCGGGAACATGAGGGAGCGGGAGCACTGAGGGAGCGGGAGCACTGAGGGAGTGGGAACACGAGGGAGCGGGAACACTAAGGGAGCGGGAGCACTGAGGGAGCGGGAGCACTGAGGGAGCGGGAACACTAAGGGAGTGGGAGCACTGAGGGAGCGGGAGCACTGAGGGAGCGGGAGCATTGAGGGAGCGGGAACATGAGGGAGCGGGAGCACTAAGGGAGCGGGAACACTGAGGGAGCGGGAGCACTCAGGGAGAGGGAGCACTCAGGGAGAGGGAGCACTCAGGGAGCGGGAGCACTCAGGGAGCGGGAACACTGAGGGAGCGGGAGCACTGAGGGAGCGGGAGCACTGAGGGAGCAGGAACACTGGCTGAGAAAAGCCTTTCCAGGCAGAGTGGTGTGAGGAAGGCCCTCAGGATGCGCTGCACAGCACAACGAACATTATTCAGCCATAAGAAAGAAACATTGACATCCCAATGCAGCCCGCAGGAGCCTTGAAAACACGATGTTCAGGTAAATTAAGCCGGGCACACGTAAGGACAAAAATTGGATGATGTCACTTATAAGGGACAACTAGAAATAGCAACTTCACAAAGACAGAAAACAGATTATAAGTTGGGGGGGCAGGGGAAAAGGGGGGAGTGTGTGTAAAAATGTAAAAATAAAGGAATTAAAGGCACTCAGAGGCATGACCCCTCATGGCCCAACCTAGCAGTAAACAGTGTGGAGCTCGTTGTGGGCAGGTGGAGCTGTGAGGGGGATCCCCATCAGAGACGAGGCTGCAGACAGAGGCAGGGTGCGGTCGTCATGGGCCCTGTATGCTATGGATGGCTCTAGGAAGCTACCTACAGACCAGACTCGCAAAAGCAGTAGGGGACTGTAATCAGGAGAGTCTTGCTTTTTCCAGGGTGCCCTGGATTTTTATGGGACGTCTGGAGGAAACTACAACAGGAAGCAGAGCAGCTGTAGGGAAACTCCAGGCAAAAGTTTAATGATAGTCCAGGAAAGAGATGATGAGCATCAGAACGGAGGGAGCATGGGGTAGGTGGAAAGGAAAAGGCTGACCAAGAAGAGGTGCTGAACGTGCAGAAGGCACTGGACCTGGTGAGGGTCACACATGGGCCAGGGGCTGCCCAGGTTTCTGGCTCAGGCCAGAGATACTATCCGTGGTGTAGGAAGTGGTGAGGAGGCTTGGGAGAGCCGTGATGAGTCCAGATATAGACGTCCAGAGTTCAAGGTGCCTGTGGGACATGGAAGAGGAGATGTCCAGCTGGCGATTGGCTTCCCGGATCTGGAGTTCAGAATGAGGGTCTGAGCCGAGGGGCACTTGGCACCTGGACCCCGGCATCCTGACCTGGCCTTCCTTCTGTCCTACCTGCTCTCACCTGCCCACTCCAACCTGCCCTATTCCCTGGTCAAGTGGAATGGCTTCAGGAACCACGTGGACAGTGTGATCTTTAATCCTAGAAACCACCTCGTGTGTAACTCCAGCCTCCGTGCACTCGCCCCATCCCAGTTCTCTGCAATCTGGCAGGAGAAAACACCTGCTCAACCCTCAGGTGTCTCCACCAGGGGCTGGTGGGATTCTCTGCAGCTAGAGCAAGTCTGGAGGTGAGAGAGCCATGGGTGTTTAGCAGTGGTGGGATTTTGGAGGGACGCTCTGGAACTTCTTATGTTACACGATGTGAAAATTATGTGTGAAAATCAGGAGACTAGAAAGAGATTAGCATATTTGGGGAGTGCAAGCAGATTTGTGTGGGGAGGGGCGCCTGCAGGGCTACACAGGGACCAGATCCTGCAAGGGCTCATCTGTCTTGTCAAAGGGCTCAGAGCAGGCAAATGACATCATCAAGCTTAAGCTTTCAGAAGCCGATTCTGACTGCAATTTTGGGGTAAATGGAGGTGGGAGCTGGGAGACCAGATAGGAAGCCACTGCAGTAGATTAGGCGAGAGGTCTTGATGGGCTGGATGGGTGGCAGCTGTGGGGATAGAGGAAAGGAGAGGGATTCGAGAACTTTCCAGGGCATGGAAACACTGCTTGAGTTGTAAGGGTCCTAAGCTCAGGTCATCACTGTCACCTGTGGTCCCCACCCACCTTTGCCAGTATCACCTAGAGGATATACGGGAACCTCTTATGTTTTTTAATGTAACATTTTTTTGAGATGTATATGATTTCAAAAAAATACAATTTACAGAAATGATGGGGGGTGAGTGGGTTATATGGGAACCTCTTGTGCTTTTTAATGTAACGTTCTTTGTGAACTATTAACTTTAATTTTAAAAAGTGTTTAAATAAATAAATATTTGGTGCATTTAAAATAGAAAAAAAAAGAAAGAAAGAATCACCTAGAGAAGCTTCCAGAGTGCACCCAAGCCTGGGCTCCTCATCAGAGCAACAAAACCAGAATCTCTAGGACGTGAGGCTCAGGATGGGAAGCTTTACAGAGCTCCCCTGAGCGGCCAGGGTTGAACCATTCTCTCTTGTTCTGGCACTCTCCCTCTCCATTTGTCCCGTACTCTCTGTTTCTCCTCTCCACCCCCAGCCACGCCTGCAGCCTGACCGCCAATCCATTCTTTCCATTCGGAGCCTCCACAGGGCATGGCCACGCTTGCTTGACGTGACCCTGCCGTGGTCTACCAGAACACTCTCCTGCTGACGGGTCAAGGCTCTGAGGGGCAAAGGGTACAGCCGGCCAGAGAGCATCCTTAGGGCGCTGAACAGTGGATGGCCATCATGGGGGAGTCTTCACGTGGCCTTTATCATTGACGACGCGTACTTGAAGTTCCAAATGGACGCTCGACAAATTCCTGGGATTTCAAGACCCAAAACAGCTTCTCAGATCATGTGAAGTCACTGGAGACTCCAGCTTGTAAAAACACCGGAGTCAAGAATTTCGGGGACAGAACGACTCAGTTATGTAACACACACTTTTTAAAAGAACGTTTATTGTTTGTTACACTTTTTATTTTTAAATCAATGATCATCATCTCAAAAGATAATGTGAGAAAATAGTTTATTTCTTTTCATATCTGTGGCATAAAATTAAATTAAAACTAAGCAGAGGGGAGGACAAATACTGGTTTGAAATATAGATTTTAGTCATTTTAAAAGATTCCAGTTCGGAATTATCCATGGGGCAGGGCAGCTGAGGGACAAGATGTGGGAAGATCTCTCTACAGGTTTTTATACTGGCTAGTTTGCGAACCAGCTGCATACATTGCCTATTCAAAAATTATATAAATTGAACATAATCAATTATAATCTGTATCAAATGAAAAAAATGGCATCGCAAGGTTAATGAATTGATTGTTTCGGTCTATTAGTATTTGTTTTGCCTTTCTAACGTAAAATAACAGAAAGCTAATCTCTTCCACACTGCTGAGTGTGCTGAACCACTAAGTCTTTGCCCTTTTTCTAAGTAGGTTTTCTTAGAGCTGCATCTTCTACCCTGGGCCTCTTGGCTGCTTCTGCACACCCTGAATGCCTGATGCCCAAGAGGTGGACCAGAGAGCAGCGGACGAAGCCAGGAAAAATAGGAAAAAATGTGCTGAGAGAACTGGAGGGCAGAAGCTCAGGTTGGAGAAGGAAACACCAGACTGGAAAATGATCAGGCTGGCATCTTCCCCACCAAACTGGCTTTCCTGTGCACTGATTGCGCCAACTGAGCAGAACCATCTAAGGGGATCAGAGAAGCCCTGCCCCTGGAGAGCAGGTGCTCGGAGGTGGCTCCTCGGCCCAGCCCCGGCTCTCCTCTCACAGAGAGGGCTCAGGGCTCCTTTTCCTGGGAACTCAGCCTTCCCTACTGGGGCTCACGGCGAGAGGACCTCAGGGGGCTGGTATCAGGCCCTGACCGGGGCAGGGCGTGGAGCAAAGACGCCCAGGGAGGCCGTGGGGGAGCAGGCCGAGCCGGGCCCGGGCAGGGCCTGCCGGGGCCGCCCCAGGGCTGAAATCTAGGCCTGAGCCAGCGCGTAGCCCTCAGGATTGGGGACCGAGTCACCGGAAGAGGTGACTCCAGCGGCATGGGTGAGCGCAGGACTGGAAACTGGGGGTCTTAGCGCTCAATGGTGGGCGCCCCCGGTGGCCTCCTCAGCTCTTCTGGAGCGCCTTCTTCCTCGCTGAGGGTTCCAGAGAGGCTCTGGGCTCGCCTCTGCGCCTCAGCGCGGGTGGCATCGGGGCGGGCGGGCTCTGGAGGGCGCCGGAGGTCAAGGCCAGGGTCCCCTGCTGGCCCACCTGCCACTGCGGGCGGCCGTTAGGGCCCAGCACGCAGTGACGGACGGGAGGCCACCTGGCTGCAGCGCCGCCGAAATCCAGGAGGGGGCCCTGGGCGGGGCCAGGCCGGGGGCGGGGGCTGCTGGACCCCTGCAGCGGGGCGCTCGGCCGTCCTGTCGGGTGCTGCTGCGGGAGGGACTCTCCTCCCAGCAGGCCCCCCGCGGGCGCCTCCCTCCTCAGCGTCCCACGAAGGAGCGCTGGGTGTCACTTGCCTGCCCCTGCAGTAGGGAAGGGCAGGCCGGACTGACACACCACCAAAGCTGCCGCAGCAGGGGAGAAGAAATGCCCCGGGGCGGGGGGAAGAAAAAGGAAAATACTTTGCATGGTGTGAGGAAGAGGGGGTTGAGGCTCAGGGAACGGGAATCCCAAAGCTGGGGAGAGGATGTGGCTCCAGCCGCTGAGCGCCTGCTTCCCACATGGGAGGTCCTGGGTTCGATCCCCAGTGCCTCCTACAACACAAACAAGCCACAAACAAGCCACAAACAAGCAAATGAAAATGAAAAAACCAACTCAGAGGGGCCGATGTGGCTCGGTGGTTGAGCACTGGTTTCACACCTATGAGGTACTGGGTTCAATCTCCAGCCCCGGGTCCTCAAAAAAAAAAAAAAAATCCCAAAGTGTACTTACTCAGTGACCTTGAGCGAGCTACTTAACCTCACCAAGGCTGTTTCCTCATAGTAGTAAGTGGGAATATTGCTATTTACCATACGAGGTTGTTGTGAAGAATTAATAAAACAAGGCAGGCCAGTGCTTGGCCCATAGTTAGTGCTCAGGCATCGTAGTATTGCTACTAGTAACTCCCATTCCTGGCTGACCCCCTCTGTCCAGGGGTGCCCACGGCGCATGTCTGGCTCGGGCTGCTGTTTGGCTACAGGTTCTAGAGCGAACCAAGGCCTGCAGGGATGCCTTGGAAGGCTTGTGGCCCACGAGCAGGCGTCTACAAGTGCTGCTCCTTCCCAGCAGACTTTCGTGAAGCCCCTCTCCCCATCCCTGCCCTTCCCTCATGAATTCCTGAAGGACACCTCACAAGCCCCCGTAGCCCCCACTATCGCATTTGATGGGTATTGCCCCTTTCCATCAACGGGGACAGAAAACACGATTTCCATCTGTCACCTATAATCTGTCTCTTTCACCAGCAATGAAACTAACGGTCTCCCAGCCCCACCCAGCCCCACCACCCCTGGCTTCTGTCTCCAGGGACAGTGAGCCAACCTCCTTCGCTTTTCCTCAGAGGTGTCATTTCCCACCTTCATAATTCCTTTAGCAGCTGGACTCATTCACCCAAAAAGTACCCATTGACTTGTGCTAAACACACACACACGCATGCACGCACACACTGCCTCTGCTGCCAGGACTTCCCTCGTCAGTCCTTTTCCCTCTGATTCACAGACATTTGCCTGTCAGGAAGCACCAGAGGCTCAAGTACTGCCCTTTTCCAGGCTTAACCAAGCTCTCACCACCTCCCTCCCCTGCCTGCCTCTTCTCATCTCACGCAGCAAATCCCATTGCCTACAGAAGCTTTTTCAATTCCCCTGCAAAAGAATGGACACCTCTCACCACCTCTGGACAGTCACACACACACACACACGTAACATTCACAACTTCCCTTCACTCACCAACTCATGAAACACACACTGCCACACTGCTGGTCTCTGGAGTATTGACATGCATAATGTAAGCCGCTGTGCAGCTGGTGGAAGGGTGAAAGGAGCCCATTCTAATTCTGGCCATGGCAACAAAGATGATGCTGGATTTTTAGGCAAATGTGGTCTACAAAAATTGGACCTCACAAAACTTGTCTCTGTCCTCAGGCTTTCTTGCTTCCAGTCCATCCCATTCTGTGGGTGCTCTGCAAATCCAACCAAGTCCACCCCAGCTCCTCCCCACACGCTGCTAACCCCTCTACCCGAATGCTGGCTGTTAAAGCACTCCAGTGGTTCCCCACTGCTCCAGAATGAAGTTCAAGTTCCTTGCCATGGCTTGTGAAGGACTTCCTTCCTGGCTCCTGCCTACCTCTTCTCCCGGGCTCCTCTCTCACCCCCTCCGGTTCAGCCATCATTGCTCCCCTGAGTCACCCTCTGCTTTGGACCCCTTTCTGAGCCCCTCAAGCCCTGTCCATGCCCTCCCTGTGTGCCCACCCTAATCAAACACTCACAACACTGCCCCAATCACCTGCTTACTTTTGCCTCCCCCAGTAGACACTGAAGACAGGAGCTGTGTCCTTTTTGGCTGTATCCCCTTCCAGATATGGCGATGAAGAAAGCCAGTAAGAGTGAAATGGGTTAGTTATATGGATGAAATAATGCTGACAAGAGTCAATTTATGCAAGTAATGTATTTATTTGACAAGCAGCGACAGCGCATCCATGGTGTGCCAGTTCCCAGGGTGACAAGAAACCGTCCCTGTCCTCAAGGAACTCGGGCTTTAGTCAGAGGAGACAGAGTTGACGAAAGAGTTAACAACAGAAATAAATAACACTCATCATAACAACAACAATAACTAACCTTTGTGAAGCATCCTCTTCTTTCTGGATCCTATCCTAGGTATTTTGCAGATACTGTCTCCTTTTAATGTTCCCAGAAAATCCCTGAGCTGGGCAGGTGGCAAAGGGGTGGAAGGACTTTCAGGTACGTGCAGGCAGAGGTGGGGCTGCAGCCCCCCGCGCTGTGTGGCCTTCCAGAGCTGGACCCGGGCCCGAGCCGATCAATCTTGCAACCCAGGCAATCGGCGCTGGGGCCTCGCAGAGCCCCGAGTTAATCTGGCTGGAAGCAGAACTTATTTTTACACCTCTTCACATCAGTCCCCACGGAGGGCGCCTGAGCGCAAAGTGAATTGATGGCAGCTGTGAAGCCCTGGTAATTAGCGCGATGTGCCGAACCCTCCTTTCTGTGGCTGGGACCCCTGAATTCCTGGCCGCAAGTGATTAATCATCCAAATACCCCTGCCCGAGCCCTCCCCCTCCGCGGCCCCCTGCTCACCTCGGAGGTGTTAAGTGGCAGAGCTGGGCTGCCAGCTGCTCGGCCTGGACGTGGGCTCGGGGGCAGCGTCTCCCGACTCCCCCGCATGGTCCCTGGACCAAGGACTTTAAGTCAGGCCAGCTGGGTTCGAATCCCAGCACCTACTTGCTGTGTACCCTGCGACAAGGGATTAATCTCTCTGTGCCTGCTTCCTCATCTGTAAAATGAGGGTGATATTGTAGAAGCTTTCTTCTCAAACCAGCCAAAGTGAAAAACCAGTTACTTTATCATTCTATTTTTTTTATATGACTGTTACGAGTTACTCTGTGAACACAAGATAATTACTACAATAACAATAAATCTACTTTGGTGCACGGTTACACCTCCCCCCATGTTTGCTCATTCCCCAATATTAGGGGACGATGTCCTCTCTGACTGCCTCAGGCTGAGAGGGGAACGTGGAGATTATGGGGCAGAGGAAAGGGACTGTTTTGCTTGCAGTGGAAGATGCTCCTTGTTGTGGGGTTGGGCTTGTCCACCACCACGTTTTGTTAATTGTCCAGGGCAGGCTCTAAGCCTGGAGGGAAGGAGTTGGCCACATCTGCTGGTTTCAGCGCTCAGCTGGCATAGGAACCATCGGAAGAGTTACGTCTCTGAGAAATATGCTGAGCAGGTGCATTGAAAATTTAGGTTCAAATAAAAGGAGTAGAAGAATCATGATTAGGGGAATTATAAATGGGTATTTCTATGTTATACTGGGGAAATAGACTTTCACATATTCCCAGATAGGGCTGGTCAAGGGGGAGTTGATTTCTTGAGGCTGTGTGCCTTGCCTACGGTGTCAGACATCCCTAGAGTCCCCAGGGCACTTCTGTTTGAGGCTTTATTTACTGTGACAGTTTGTGAAAACTGCCTGAGACTTGCATAACTGTAACCTCGGGAATGACCTCTTGACTCACTTTGAAACCTTTTAGCCATAAAAACTCTTTAATATTTCCCCAAGGTCTTTTTCCAAATGCACTGCTGATTAACACTTAGTAATAATCACTTGGTGCCAGGGAGACTGGTCCCTGGCAGTCCTGTCCCATGTGGGGCGGGGGAAGGGGAAGGTAATGAATTTATTTGCAGGGTGTGTCTTAGAGAGAGACCACATTTGAGTAACAAGGAAGTTTTCAGGAGGCAATTAATTATAAACGGGTTAAGCTCTATTTTTTACAGGGATAAGGTTCTTAAGTATACGCCTTAAGATAGAGGGCTTGGCTTATTAGACTGTTTTATTCTATCAGTCAAGGCTTAAATATGCCAGAGTTTTTTGCTATCTTATTTGAGAAAGTAGCAGGACTTCCCCAGGGGTAAGTTTAATATTTTGTTAGTGACTTGCGGACCTCTATCAATCCAGAAAACACACCTATGGCAACAAGACTACATTTATATCCCACAGAAGTATACTTTAGGTGCATTGTTCCCCATATACCACTCCACTATCAACACCCTGTCCTCATGATGTGCCTTTGTTATAGATCCTGAAAGAACTTTCTTATATTTGTATTGTTAACCACAATCCTTGCCTACCACAGAGTTCATTGTGTTACATAATCCCCCAATTTTCTTCTAGCAACATGTATGACCCAAAACTTCCCCTCTTTCAACCACAGTCAAACACACACACACACACACACACTTCAGCACTGGTAATTACACTCACATCGCTGTACCACCGTCACCTCAGACCATTTCCAAGCCACATGATCAACCTAATTATAAATTCTGCACAGAATAAGCATCGGCCCACCATTCTCTACTCCCATTTTATCTCCTGGTGGCTTATCTTCCAGACTCTACCTCCCATGAGTCTGCTCACTGTCCTTAGTTCATATCAGTGAGACCATGCAACATTTGTCCTTTTGTGTCTGGCTTATTTCACTCAACTTAAGATCCTCAAGGTTCATCCATGTGTTGCGTGTGTCAGTACTTAATTTCTTCTTACAGATGAATAATATTCCATTGTACATATATGTACCACACTTTGTTTATCCAGGCATCTGTTGATGGACACTTGGGTTGCTTCCATCTTTTGGCAATTGTGAATAATGCTGCTATGAACATTGGTATGCTTATATCTCTTTGTATCCCTGTTTTCAATTCTTCTGGGTATATACCTAGTAGATTGCTGGATCATATGGCAGTTCTAAGCTTCCTAAGAAACTGCCAAGCTGTCCTCTACAGTGGCTGCACTATTCTACATTCTCTCCAGCAGTAAATGAGTGATCCTATTCTTCACATCCTCTCCAACACTTGTAGATTTCTGGTTTTTTTCCCATAGTAGCCAGTGTAGTAGGTGTGAAATGTATATCTCATTGTAGTTTTGATTTGCATTTCCCTAATAACTAGAGATGTTGAGCATATTTTTAACTGTTTTTTAGCCATTTGTATTTCCTATTTGGAAAAATGTCTATTCAAATCCTTTACCCATTGTTTAATTGGGTCATTCATCTTTTTATTGTTGAGTTGCAGGATTTCTTTATGTGCTGGATATTAGACCCTTATTGGACATGTGGTTTCCAAATATTTCCTCCCATTGAGTAGACTGCCTTTTTACTTTCTTGAAAGACTCCTTTGAAGCATAAACTTCTTTCCTTTGAGGAGGTCCCATTCATCTAATTTTTCTTTCGTTGCCTGTGAGTTGGTGTAAAGTTTATGAAATAAATGCTTCCCTACATTACCTTCAAGAAGTTTTATGACCCTGGCTCTTATATTTAGGTCTTTGATTCATCTGGAATTAATTTTTTTATAGGGCATGAAATAGGGATCGTCTCACTCTTTTGAATATGGATGTCCAGTTCTAACCACCATTTGCTGAAGAGACTATTCAGTTCCAGTCGAGTGGACTTGGCAGCCTTGTCAAATATCAGTTGGTCATAGATGTGTAGGCTATTTCTGAACTCTCATTTGATTCCATTGGTCAAGATATCTATCCTTGTGCCTATAACATGCAGTTTTGATTACTGTAGCTTTGTTGTATGCTTTAAAGTCAGGTAGCATGAGTCCTCCAACTTCGTTCTTCTTTTTCAAGATGTTTTTGTCTATTCAGATTCCCTTACCCTTCCAAATAAATTTGATAATTGACTTTTCCATTTTTGCAAAAAAAAAAGCCTGTTGGATTTTTTATTGGTATTGTGTTGGATCTACAGAAAAGCCAGTTTTTATTGTTGTTGTTTTCAAACCTGGACTGCTATTTTTGTAAAACACAACAAAAATGTTATATTCAGACAATGATTACATGCTTGGAAATTTGGTAATGCCAAATTGCTATAAAAATGTTAATACTTTCCCATTATTTCTGGACTTATTTGTCTTGCACCATTAAACAGATCATGGACCAGCACCAACCCACAGATCACACTTTGAGAAGCACAGAGTAAGGGTGCAATAAGTCTTAGCTGCTATGATTATGGGCCCCCTTGTATAAACATAAGCCTCCCCACCTGAAGCATGCACACAGAGTAGGTAACACTACAGAGGCACTTCTGGACTTTTTTTTAATCCCCTTCCCCCTTGTATAAATATAAGCCTCCCCACCTAAAGCATGCACACAGAGTAGGTAACACTACAGAGGCACTTCTGGACTTTTTTTTAATCCCCCTCCCCCCGTCATGGCTTGCTTGCTGTCTGTTCTCTGTGTCCATTCGCTGTGCATTCTTCTGTGTCTGTATTTATTGACTTATTTTTCTTTATCCCCCACCTCCCTGCACCTTGTTTGTTTTCTGGTCTTTGTGTCCATTTGCTGCCCGCTCTTCTGTGCTTTTGCTTGCCTTCCTTTTTGTTGTGTCACCTTGCTGAGTCAGCTCTCTGCAGCGCTGGCGGGCTGGCAGCACTCTGTGGCGTCCCGGCCGGTGGCTCTCCACAGTTTGCGGGCAAGCCTGCCTTCACAAGGAGGCCCCAGGACGCGAACCCAGGGCCTCCCGTATGGTAGACAGGAGCCCAACTGATTGAGCCACAGCCGCTTCCCACTTCTGAACTTTTTAAGTCCCATTAAGCAAATACACTGGAGTGAGAGAAAAATGGTCTTCTAAGCAATGTAATTGTTTTGTTTATATTTATTTTTACTGACAGGACTCTAGCCAAAATTTGTTTAAGTGTATTGGCCTTTCTCTTCAGATTTGTGTAATTTCTACTTTTTTAGTGGTAATTTTAAGTGACCATTTCCTTTCCTCAGTACCCCTAGGTAACAAGGCTGATTCAGGGGGTGGGTTTCTATGGGCCTCTGATGTTGGCCTGATTCTCTCCTAGAGATAAAAAGCAACCAGAGGGGACAGTCTGATTCTCTGTGCTTTGACCTTGATGTGCAAGGCTGGACCTGAGCATGGCTGCGTCTACAGGAAAAATCTGTTGGTTGCCCCTTCCTACTGCAGGAGACTGGAATTTGACATCAGAGCATTTGCTTTCAAGTCCTTGTTTTATGTCTTCCTGGGTGTAACCATTGGCAAGCTGCTGTGCCCTTCCAGAGCCTTTGTTTCCTCAGTGGGAAAATAAGGGATATAAATCTACCTCCAGGGTTGTCATGAGGATTACATGAATTAGTGCATGTCATGTGTCTTCCACCATCCCAGACAAGTAGTCAAAAGTCAATAAGTGGTCACCGTCATCATTATTTTTATTGTGGTTTCTCCTTTGGTAGGTAGTGCCTCAACCTCCAGGCCTAGCCCTCTATCCTGCCCCCATCCCTAATAGTCTTCTCTTATGGACTCTTTCAACAAATGGCTCAGCTGCCCTGGATGGTGCTTCAGAGGCAATCACCGGACATTGTATATCCTCACAGGGCCCACTGGATGGAATGGGGGAGAGTATGGGCCATGATGTGGACCATTGACTATGAGGTGCAGAGGTGCCCAAAGATGTACTTACCAGGGAAGCGGACTTGGCCCAGTGGTTGGGGCATCCGTCTACCACATGGGAGGTCCACGGTTCAAACCCCGGGCCTCCTTGGCCCGTGTGCAGCTGGCCCATGCGCAGTGCTGATGCGCGCAAGGAGTGCCCTGCCACACAGGGGTGTCCCCCGCATGGGGGAGCCCCATGCGCAAGGAGTGCACCCCATAAGGAGAGCAGCCCAGCGTGAAAGAAAGTGCAGCCTGCCCAGGAAGAAGACAATGCACACACGGAGAGGTGACACAACAAGATGACGCAACAAAAAGAAACACAGATTCCCGTGCTGCTGACAACAACAGAAGCGGAAAAGAAGAACAAGCAGTAAATAGACACAGAGAGCAGACAACTGGGGTTGGTGGGGGTGGGGGTAGGGGTGGGGGAAGAGGAGAGAAATAAAATAAATAAATCTTTAAAAAAAAAAAAAAAAAAAAAAGATGTACTTACCAAATCCAATGGATGTGTCATGATGATGGGAGGGAGTGTTGCTGGGGGGGGGGGGGGGAGAGGTGGGGTGGGGGGGTGGGGTTGAATGGGACCTCACATATATATTTTTAATGTAATATTATTACAAAGTCAATAAAATAAAAAAAAATTAAAAAAAAAACAAATGGCTCAGCACACGCTATGTACCTGGCTGTGCTCTATGCTAGGGACACAGAGCTAAATCTGTCATGATCCATGACCAAGACTTTGAGAAGCCCCAAATGCCAGCAAATCATGGCGATTGGGTACAATCGGTATAACAAGAAAGACAAGCCCAAGGAGGTCATGTGGAGGGAAGGGTGAGAGCTGCGTGGTCTTGGCACAGCTCCTGTCGCAAGCAACGCCACAGAGGTGGGAGTGATGTTTGATGCCTGGTCTATAACTGAGTGCCCGGGGGGAGTGGGGATTGGTTCAGCTGAGGTGGGCAGGGTACAATGACTGTTGTATGTCTTTTCCAGGAACTTCCACTTTAACCCACTGACAGCCTTTGATAGGTTTTGGGCAGGGAGGAACTTGGCCAGCTTTGGGTCCGGTGGTGCCGCCTGCATCCTCCGATGCTTGCCACATAGCCAGCCGTTTGCTCTGGTTGATACCTCTGACTGTCCTACTATACAGAACATGGTTTCTGGTCAGCCTTGGTGACCAGAAACCCCTGCCAACAATTACCTTCAGTTTAATACAGCAAAGGAACAGGGCGATGAGTAGGCCATGTAGTGCAGCATTTAACAGCTTGTGCTTTAGAGTCAGACATCTCACCAACTAAATGGCCTTATCTACTTGTACTCATTAAATGCTGGATAGTTTTCTTTTAAACATATTATTGCATTGGGTTTATAAATTGACACAATCCCTTATCTTTAAAATAGGGACCATGATATCTCACTATCTCAATGAAAAGTTGAGATAAACTTGAGGTAAAGTACTTGTGCAGCACGTGGTAAGTGCCCATTCAATGGTAAATGTTTCTTTTAAATGTATTATTTCATAGCATTTATAGTTTATTTTATTCTCACTTGTTGGAGAATACATTTCACAGATCTAATGGCTAATAAGAATATAACCTTATTCCCTAATGGCTATTAATCTTCCCAGGATGTATGAGGCTCTTGATATTTGTGTAACTAAAATGTGCAGCATGACTAATTTATGGTGTAAAACAAAGTCACATATCTTAAATTTAAATTCATATAATTCTGAGCCCTCATCTGACCTCTCTCAGTGACTTTCTTTCTTCTCTCCCAGAGAGTAATTGGGTCCAAGGCATAAGTTCCATATGCTCTTGTCTCATTATTCCCGAGCATTGGGTGTTCCAGAATATGCCTCCATACTACAGTCAAAGTAGCCAAAGTTGGGGACCTGACATCTCCACTGAAACCCCCAGTCTCAAAACACCATTGTTATTATCCACCACAATTACTGCTACTGATGTTCAGGTACATTGTCATTCCTTGTTAGTTCCAGGAGGTGGTCCTCATTGGCTTTCATTTCACTCTTGGAGATGAACTTGAACACACCTCCATAGCCACTATCTATACGTCCCAATGACTCCTTGTCAACATTGGCTGGGTCATCCATAGTCATGGTTATTTATAGGACCTGGGTCTTGCAGTTGATGGCACCATATGTGGTCATACACGCAGTGCCCAAATGGCTGGGTCATAAGGCATAGCAGCATCAGTGGCATCTTGGTGTTGAGGCTGGATCAACTAAGCCAACTTTCTTTTCCTCCTGGAAACATCTTGGAGTTGTTTCTTTCTGGCTTTCCTCAGTAATGGTTGAGTAAGAGCTCAGAATAAAGGGTTGTAAACATTTACAGAGTGGTAGGGTAAGGACCTCCAAGAATACATTTTACCATAAAAACTGGCCACCCACCCCCCCAAAAAAAACCTGTCAAAAACAACTTTTTCAGAACTCTAGAAATTCATCCAAGCCTCACAACAGTCTAAGAAAAGTTTATTCAAGAAAAATGGCTGCATCTTAGATAGACCATTGGCATTTTATCTTGTCCTCCTCCCATCCCCTTCACCCTAGTTCCTCAGACTTGAAAACCAACAGCCTAGCAACTACAATAGCCATGAAAACTAGCAGCATAGCAACCACTGGAAGGGGACAAGATGGATTTTTAGCTTCCCAAAAGCCCCATCCCAAGAGAACTGTCACTAATTCACCTTAATTGACCTTTCTGGGAGCTCCCTGAAAAGCTTCATTCTCAGTACTTTTTTAAAAACCTGAATCAGAGCTTTCTCTCTCTGCAAACAGTCCTATTCAAAAACAAACAAATAAACAAATAAATACCCCAGCAATTGTTTAACATCACAACTGCCTATGGTGGTGATACTAGTTGAGGCTGACCAAATAACTGAAGGGAAATACTGAGGAATGAGATGTCTCTAAGGGGCTTTCAAAAGATCCAACATATTTCTGGAAATCTAGAAGGCCATGTACATGAGGAGGGCTCTGTGCACCCTCAGGAAAGATCTGAGAAAGTCCTAATCTCTTACCTTCGGCTGATCTTGAGGCTATATGCAAGCAGGAAGTGAAAGCTATAGCAGAATTGTAAACTACCTGCCAGATCATTGAAGATATAGGCACTCAACAAAGGTGGAAGACTTATTGATTCAGGGCATTTTAAAAAATACCTGTGCAAGCATTAGCTGACCACTAAGTTAACCAAGCAGAGACTTTAGTGGCTACACAAGACAAAAATACAGATATTACAGAATTCACCCAGGGAAGTCATTACAGACAGACAGCAACAACTGAAAGCTTTCTCCCTAAGATTAGGAAGAAGACAAGGAAGTCCATGTGTGCTGATTCTAGTTAATGTTACCTTTGGTTCTAGCCAAGGCCATTACACAAGAAATGAAATAAAATATCTTCAGAATGGAAAAGAAGAAGCAAAACTATCTCTATTTGCAGTTGACATGATCTTGTATAAAGAAAAGTCTAAGGAATCCACAAAGAAACACACACACAAAGAAAAGCTATCATTAATATTAGGGGACACTACGTGTAGTGGGAATGTATGAGGAAATTTGTGTTCTTTGCAGTTTTTTCAGTAAATGTAAAACTACTCTAAAGAGAAGGTTTATTTTTTTTTTAAACTATTAGAATTAATAAAGTGGTTCAGGAAGGTTGCAGTATACAAGATCAATATACTTTAGAATAATTTTAACAAAAGAAGTACAAAACTTTCATTACAAACTTAATAACATCTTTTAAAAAAATGTTAGAACATTTCACTGGAAAGACATCCCATTTTCATTGAATTGGAAGACAATATTAAGATGCTATTATTCTTCAAAGTAGTCTACATATCCAATGCAATATCTATCAAAATCTCAGTTGGCTTTTTTATTTTCCAGAAACTGACAAAGTGATCCTAAAATTCATATGGAGATGCAAAGGACTCAGAAAAGCCAAAACAGTAATGATAAAGAGCAGTTCCTGTTTCAAAACTTACTACAAAGCTATAGTAATCAAGACAATGTTGTGCTGACATAAAGATAGACATATAAATCAATGGAATAAAATTGATCGAGAGTCCAGGAATGAACTCCTCTTACATTTATGGTCAATTGATTCTTGACAAGGTTTCCAAAACATTTCAATAGGGAAGGAAGAGTTTTTCAAACAGATGGTGCTAAGAAAGTTGGACATATACTTGCAAAGCAATGAAATTAGAACCCCTTTCACACTATATACAAATTCAACTCAAAATGGACCCTAAAACTATAAAACTCTTAGAAGAAAACATAGATGTAAATCTTCATGGACTTGGATCAAGCAATAGTTTTAGATATAACACAAAAAGCACAACTGACAAAAATATATATAATTGGACTTCATCAAAATTTAAAAACATTTGTGCCTCAAATGACAAAATTAAAAAGTGAAAAGACAACTTACAGAATGGAAGGAAATTCTTATGTCATATATCTAATAAGACTCTTGTAGCTATAATATACAATAAAGCCTTTCAACTCAACAATAAAGATATAAATAATTCAATTAAAATGGATAAAGGATTTTAAAAGACTCTTTTTCAAAGAAGGTATACAGGGAAGCGGACTTGGCCCAATGGATAGGGCATCCGCCTACCACGTGGGAGGTCCGCGGTTCAAACCCTGGGCCTCCTTGACCCGTGTGGAGCTGGCCTATTTGCAGTGCTGATGCGCACAAGGAGTGCCCTGCCACACAGGGTGTCCCCCGTGTAGGGGAGCCCCATGTACAATGAGTGCGCCCCGTAAGGAGAGCCGCCCAGCGCGATAGAAAGTGCAGCCTGCCCAAGAATGGTGCTGCACACACAGAGGGCTGACACAACAAGATGACGCAACAAAAAGAAAAAACACAGATTCCCAGTGCCACTGATAAGGATAGAAGCAGTCACAGAAGAATGGCGTTGGGGGGGAGAGGGGAGAGAAAATAAAATAAAATAAAGTATACAAGTGGCCAGTGCACATGGAAAATGCTCAATATCATTAGTTACTAGGGAAATGTAAATCAAAATCACAACGAGATACTACTTCACCCTCAATAGAATGACTATAATCAAAATGACAGACAGTAACAAGTGTTGGAAAGGATGTGGAGAAACTGGAATCCTTTTACATTGTTAAGAGCATTCTGGATCTCCTTCTAAAAGCCCAGATTTTCATCTGAACTTTCCCCCTAATGATGACCAAGCCAAGTACTACTCTTCTGTATACTAGATTCATTTGGGAAGTAATAGAGTTGAGATAACTGATTTCTAAAGGTCCCTTATAATCTTACAAGTCCATAATTTAAGCATTGGGAGAATGACCTAAACCTTTATTCAAAACAAATTCATGTTGTAGAGAAACTGAAATCCTTATTCATTGCTAGTGGCAATGTAAAATAGTGCAACTGCTTTGGAAAACAGTCTGGCAGCTCCTTAAAAGCTTAAACAGAGTTATCATAGGACCTAGCTATTCTACTTCTAGATGGAATACACCCGAGAGAATTGAAAACATATGTTCACATAAAAAAAACTTGTATACAAATGTCCATAGCAGCATTGTACATAATAGGCCCAAACTGGAAACAACCCAAATGTCCATCATCTGATGAATGCATAAACAAAATATGGTATAGCTACACAATGAAATACTACTCAGTCATAAAAAGAATAAAGTCCTAATACATGCTATAACATGAATGAAACTTGAAAACATTATACTAAGTGAAAACAACTAGACGCAAAGGGCCACATATTTTATGATTCCATTTGTATAAAATGTCCAGAATAGGCAAATCCAGAGAGACAGAAAGCAGGTTAGTAGCTGCCAGGGACTGAGATGGAGGGGGAAATGGGAGTGCCTGCTAATGAGTATGGGGTTTCTTTAGGGGGTCTTGAAAATATTCTAAAATTAGGTAGTGGTGATGGTTGCACAGAATTGGGAGTGTACTAAATGCCACTGAATTGTACACTTTCAGTCTGAATTTTATGGTACATAAATTGTAGCTCAATAAAGTCATTTAAAAAGAAAGGAGGGGATCATGTTTTCTAATTACTTCCACCCAGACAACTCCTTGGTCCTTGTGTAAATTTGCCTATGCATTCCCTAGAATCCTTCAGAGATAGGCTTTGTCAGGTTAAAAATTGTTTTGCCCTTTGCCCCTTATAGTTTATAACTGACAAAAAGGGGAACTCAAGTAGTTCTTCCTAAGTTGACTTACGTCTGCTGATACAAAGAGAAACAGCTGGAACATTTTGAATAGCAACTTTTCTCACTAAAATAAGAACAAGAAAAACTTCAGTCCTTTCTCACTCAGAAACCCTAATTCGTGTGTTTAATCATATTGGATGGAACCTGACTGAATTGAACCCCATTAAAACTAATCTCCTCTGACATCCCTTCTTATGCTCAAAGCCTGGGTCCTCTATGGTTAGTTTTCTCTAGTGGACTGGGCCTCTGGGACTTTCTTTCCTCATCAAATGCTTGATCCTAAAAATGAATGGCCTTTTAAAGATCATTGGGTTCTGTAATTTTCCAAAAAGCTTATCTGGTCCAGATGTGCAGTTTTCTTTCATTTGATAAAATCTTCTCTGATAAGAATTCCATCTCTTTTGCATGAAAACATTTTATTTTATCACAAGGGAGTTTTGGGGTGGCCCAGGAGTGTACCTTTGAAAGATTAAATCCTGGGCTGCAAAAGGTACATACAATTGGGATTATGACCAGTGAACGCCCTTGTATTCACTTCAAACATAAGGCAAGAGGGGGGATGTGCCATAATTTCTGATATACACTGAGGATGTAGTTTAAAATATCAAAAATATAAATGCACAAGAAAAAGGAGGAATACAGATCAATCTGTTAGCAATGATTCACTCTGAGCAGGAAAGTAAGATCAGGAGAGGGAATGAAGGGGCTTCAAATTTTAGTCCATATACTATCATGTTTGCTTAAATGCTTTTGACAAACAAAGGAAAACCCAAGATAAATTAGTTTAAACAATAGAGGAAAATTCTGGGTTCATATATCTGTAAATGCTAGAGGAAATCAGACAGACTTCAGGTATGGTTTGATCAGGCTTTGTCTCCATTTTTTCTCAATTGTTTCAATTCTACCTTCCTTAAGCATTGGCCTCATCCTCAGGATGGCTTCCCTCATCATAGCAAAATAGCTGCTGCAGTGTCCAGACTAATATATACTCTGCACACCACCCAGGAGAGAGCTTCCTATCCCACAACTACTGAACCAAAATCCTAGGCTTTATTTTGTTTAAATCAAATTGCAGGAAGCAGACATGGCTCAAATGATAGAGCATCCATCTACCATATGGAGGGTCCAGGGTTCACTCCCCAGGGCCTCCTGACCCGTGTGGTGAGCTGGCCCACGCGCAGTGCAGCTGCATGCAAGGAGTACCCTGCCATGCAGGGGTGCCCCCTGGTAGGGGTGCCCCACGCGCAAGGAGTGTGCCCTATAAGGAGAGCCGCCCTGTGTGAAAAAAGTGCGGCCCATCCAGGAGTGGCGCCACACACAATGGAGAGCTGACACAGCAAGATGATGCAACAAAAAAGAGACACAGTGCTGCGGGATAATGCAAGCAGATGCAGAAGAACATACAGCAAATGGGCACAGAGAGCAGACAATGGGGTGGGGGAGGGGGGAAAGAGGAGAGAAGTAAATCTTTAAAAAATAAATCAAATTGCGTCACCATGGGATAATCTCTGTGGCAGAAGGGATGGGATTGCATCAATTGTCTTGGATCCATCCCAGTCCATTCCTTGACAGTCCCACCCCAAAACATAGCTGCTGTGGGAGAATGAACAGTGGAATGGATGTTCAATGTCCATTCAACATCCAGTCTATGCTTTTGTCTTGGACCCTGCCAAAACAATCCCCTCAGGGAAAATGAAATGCTACTGAGTTTAGGATCCCTGAGGAATTCAAATACTTCGTGCCCTGTGATTAGAAATCCTCATGGAAGCCCCATCTCTTCCTGTTGCTCTGGGTGAAGAACCTGCAACCTCATGTCAGGCCCCTGTTTGGATGTTCTTGTAGTTACTATGATTTCTTGCACTTACAGTACACAGATTTGACTATTTTTATGAAAAAAAATTTTTAAAGGAAATCAGCTTAAGCAAAAAGATTAATGCCATTCTCCTAAAGATTTTTGTTATTGTGCAAAACGAGGAAGTCCCTGCAGACTGCAGACGTCAGGCTGTGTGTGGGAGGCCAAACACTCTGCTTTAGGATCCTGCACCAAGGCTGATAAAAGTGGGCCCAGGCTAACAATGTTGCATAATAATATAAATCCTGTGTCAGTCACATTTCCCCCCTAATCTGCTGATTATTTTCCACTGGTCCCAGAAGTGTCTCAGAGACACTGTCCATGGGGGCTTTCAACTCTACACCACAATCAGCCTACCCCCTTCCCACCTCCTCACTGAGTCTCCCAAGACTTAGGCAGATTTCTCACTGCACACCCTGCACCACCAACACCCACTTCTGCTCAAACTCCTTCCATGAGGTCCTTCTTTGGTAGCTCCATCTTCCCAATTGCCGTGCTCTCTGATACCTAGGTCAGTTCCACCTTCTCAATGAGGATCTTCCCATGTAAGCACCCCATGGGGATTCCTGCTAAATCTGAAACATAATACTTAGAGCAGAGGTCATTAAATCATTCACAAAATATTTACTGAGTGATTTCACTAGAAGTATGGCCAGTGCTAGGAATATAGTAATGAACCTGATTCCATCTGTGTCCTACTTTCATCAACCTTGCAGTCTAATTGGAGACTCCAGTGGAGGTTTTTGAGATAAAGGCTCCTGTCTTCTTCTCTGCTTTCCAATCAATTCCCAGCACAGACTGGTTTGCCGCAGTTCTCAGTTTGGTCCTTACCAATGATTCCCCATGTTCTTGCCTTGTCTGACCATTTTCATGACATAAAAACTAAATTTGACAATTATCTAGTTCCTACAGGGTCCTGATAGGTACACTGGCTCATTTTATAAATTAGGAACCATAATGAATGTCATTCTTAGAAAAAATACTTTAGCTCAAAGAAACCAATAGTAAAAGGTCCAAGACAGGGCCATTGGGGTTGCTATTTGGAAACATAGAGGATATTTTAGCATCCTCCTAATCACATCATTGTTACAAAGGTAAAATAATAACAGTAATAACCACTCATGTTTTTACTCTATGGTACAGATGTGCTTTCACATGTATTGCATCACTTTGTGAGGTAGGCATTGTTATTCTTCCCATGAAAATGTCAGCTCCAGAAAAACAAGAATATTTATGTTTTGTTCACTGTTGTAGCTCCAGTATCTAGGCCCGTGGCTCACACATACTGTCACTCAATGAATATTTGGTAGATGTAAGAATGAATGAATGAATGAATGATTGCATTTTATAGAAAAAAGAATTGAGGTCAGAAAGACTAAGAAATAAGCTCAAATAGCTAATCTAGGTTGAGCCCATAAAAATCTGGAAAAAGGACACACACACACACAAATATAATTTCCAAGAAAATACAGTCAAAGGTATATGAAAAGGTGTAAAGACTCACATTGTTGCTGTTGGTACTGCAGTGAACACATTTTGACCAGAGTTTGAGCTGAGGGCTGCCAAAGAGCGCCATCTGCTGGTGGACCAAATAAATGCATGTGTGGAAATTAAGATTAAATAAATAAGAGACGATTGGGGCCTTGACAGCCTCCCTCCCCAAAGACCTTGGAAGCGGGTCTGCAACCATTTACTGGGTTCATGGTCCAGATCTGAGCAACTAAACAGGGATAATCCTAAAAATCTAGAACAGGTTGAACCAAGAATGAAAGGATGGCAGTAACACACAGCTTCCCACCACTAAATCCCTATGCAAGAGAAAGAAATCGAGCATTGGAAAAAACTCACCATCATAATCAGATGCCTAGACATCAACAAAAAATTACAATCCATACTAAGAAAATGGAAGATATGGCCTAAGCAAAAGAATTTATCAAAGCCCCAGATGAGGCCCAGGATTTGAAACAACTAATCAGTGAGGTTCATACAAATCTCCTAAATCAAATCGATGAGTTGAAAGACAATATGAATAAAGAGATAAAAGAAATCAAGAAGACACTGGGCAGGGAAGCAGATTTGGCTCAATGGATAGAGCATCTGCCTACCACATCGGAGATCAAGGGTTCAAACCCAGGGCCTCCTGACCCGTGTGGTGAGCTGGCCCACATGCAGTGCTGATGTGCGCAAGGAGTGCCCTGCCACATAGGGGAGAAATAAGTAAATAAATAAATAAATCTTTTTAAAAATGGTGGAAGTAAATAATGCATTTATAATAATATCTTAGAATGTTAAAGTATTAAACTCCCTAATCTAAAGATATAGACTGAAAGAATAGATAAATAAACATGAGCCATCCATATGCTATCTACAAGAAATTCACTTCAGATCCAGGAATACAAATCAGCTGAAAGTGAGGCTGGAAAAAGATATTCCGTTCAAATAGTAACCAGAAATGAGCAGGGATAGCTATACTAATATCGGACAAAACAGACATTAAATGCAAAAAAGTTGAGAGATGAAGAAGGCCATTATATATTAATAAAAAGGACAATCAACCAGAAAGAAGTAAGTCATAAATATCTATGCACCTAACCAGTGTGTCCCAAAACACATGAGGAAAACTCTGGCAAAGCTGAAGGGGAAAATAGACATCTCTATTATAATAGATGGACACATCAACACAGCACTCACATCATTAGATAGAACGAGATGGAAGACTAACAAGGAAACAGAACACTTGAACAATATGATAAGCAATCTAGACCTAACAGACATATACAGAATGTTACATCCAAATCATCAGGTTACACATTCATCTCAACTGCTCACGGACTTCCTCCAGGATAGACCACATTGTGGTTTACAAGACATGTCTCAGTAAATACAACAAAATTGAAATTATACAAAGCACCTTCTTAGATCATAATGGAATGAAGCTGGAAATGAAGAAGAGGACAGAGGAAAATTTGCAAATGTCTGGAGGGTAAGCAACATACTCCTAAACAGCGAGTGGGTCAAAGAAGAAATTGTAAGAGAATTTAGAAAGTATCTCAAGATGAATGAAAATGAGAACACAACTTATCAAAACATATGGGATACAGCAAAGGCAGTGCTGAGAGGGAAATTTATAGCCATAAATGCCTATATGAGAAAAGAAGAAAAAGCTAAAATCAAAGACCTAACTGAATACCTGGAGGAGCTAGAAAAAGAACAGCAAACCAATGTCAAAACAAGCAGAAGGAAAGAAATAATAAAGATTAGAGCAGAAATAAATAAAATTGAGAACAAAAAAAAACAGAGAAAAGCAACAAAACCAAAAAATAGAGAAAAGCAACAAAACCAAAATTGACAAATCCTTAGCTAGAATAACAAAGAAAAAAGAGAGAAAATGTAAATAAATAAAATCAGAAATGAAAGGAGGGACCCCATGGAAATAAAAAAGGATCATAAGAGGATATTATGAGCAACTGTATGCCAACAAATTAGACCACCTAGGAATGGACGAATTCCTAGAAAAGCACAAACAACCTACATTGACCCTACAAGTAATATACGAATTCAACAAGCAAATCATATTTAAAGAGATTGAATCAGTCATCAAAAATTTCCCAGCAAAGAAAAGTCCAGGACCAGATGGCTTCACAGGTGAATTCTACCAAGCATTTTGAGAAGAATTAACACAAATCCTGTTTGAAATCTTTCAAAAAGTTGAAGAAGAGGGAAAATTATCCAACACATTCTATAATGCTAACATCACCTTAATACCAAAGCCAGATAAAGACACTACAAGAAAAGAAAATTACAGACCAATCTCTCTAATGAACTTAGAGGCAAAAATTTTCAACAAAATACTTGCAAATAGAATCCAACAGCATATTAAAAGAATTATACATTACTATCAAGTAGGATTTATTTCTAGTATTCAAGGATGTTTCAGCATAAGAAAATTAATTAACATAATATACCACATGAACAAAATTGAAGGAAAAAAACCTCTTGATCTTCTTGATTGATGCAGAAAAGGCATTCAACAAAATCAGCATACTTTCTTGATAAAAACACTTCGAAAGATAAGTATAAGCAGAAAAGTTTCTCAACATAATAAAGAGCATATATGAAAAACCCACAGCCAACATTGGAGTCAACGAAGAAAGGTTGAAAGCTTTCGCTCTAAGATCAGGAACAAGATAAGGAGTCTACTGGCATCACTGTTATTCAGTGTTGTGTTTGAAGTTCTACCTAGAGCAGTTAGACAAGAAAAAGAAACAAAAGGCATCCAAATAGAAAAAGAGAAAGTGAAACTGTCATTAATTGCAGATGACATGATCCTATATTTAGAAAATCTTGAAATGTCTACCAAAAAGCTACTTGAGCTAATGAATGATTTCAGCAAAGTGATAGAATACAAATCAACACACAAAAATCAGTAATGTAACTATACACCAGTATTGAACAATCTGAGGAGGAAATCAGGAAAAAAATTATATATACAATAGCAATAAAAAGACTCAAATACTTAGGAAACAATTTAACCAGGAATGTAAAGGATCAGTATAAAAAAAACTACAAAACACTTCTAAAAGAAATCAATGAAGATCTAAACAAATGGAAAGACATTCCGTGTTCATGGATTAGAAGACTAAATTTGTGAAGATGTCAATCCTACCCAAACTGATTTATAGATTCAATGCAATACCAATCAAAATCCCAAAACCCTACTTTACAGAAAGAGAAAACACAATTGCCAAATTTATTTGGAAGTGAAAAGGCACCTAAATAGCCAGAAACAAAAGGACAAATACTGTATGATTGTGCTAGTATGAACTAAATATATCATGTAAACCCATGGAGTTAACTGGAATATAAGTCACCAGAAAAATAGAATGAAGTTAAAGAATGGAAAGCTGAAGGTTGATCTGCGCAGATTTGATATGAAAGTTATTTGTAAATCTTTGGAAATGAATGGAAATGGTGAAATCACATTATAGTGTTTGTAACTAGCAGAGCTAATATATGGGGATGAGAGTAGTTGAAAGGGAAAGTCTAAAATCATGTACATTACTAGAAGAAAAGCTAAAAAACATAATGAGGCTAAATACCATAGCAAAACCAAATGTGAACTATGAATATGGGTAATGCATAGCTAGGACTCTTTTTCTTTGAAACTGAACAAATATACATTAATGTTACAAAATGTTAATATCAGGCAAAAATACAACCAAAGCAAAATATGGACAATAGTATATAGTAATATATTAAAAACTTTCCATTAAGGGGAAAAAGAGGAAATATATTAAGTGAAAGAAACTAGACAAGAGGTGCTACATATTGCTTGAAACTATACAAAATATAAATACAAATAAGTTATATTTGTATTTATTAAAAAGATGGAAACAGAATAGAAGCATAAAAAGATTGAGAAGTGTTTATTAAGGAGAACTTTTTTTATTTGTCTGGTTTTTTCCCTCTCTTATTACTGGGATAATGAAAATACTCTAATAATGATTAAGGTGATGAATGCACAATCATGTGATTATACCAAATAATACCATTGATTATATACTTTGGATAGATTGCATGCTTTATTAATATGTATCAATAAAACTGATTTTTAAAAAGACTTATTGTGTGGTCTAGGTTTATTTTGATGAATGCCCCCCTGTGTACTTACAAAGTATGTATACCTATTGGTTGCTGAATATAGTTTTCTGTAAATGTAATTAGGGCAATTTGGTTGGTACTATTGTTCAAATCTTTCATATCATTACTGATTTTTTGTCTATTTCTTCTATCAGTTACTGAGAAAGGAATGTTGAAATCTCCAACTACAATTATGAATTTGTCTGTTTTTCCAGTTCTGCCAGTTTTTGTTTCATATATTTTGGAGCTTTGTTAATAGATACACACATTTTTAGTACTTTTATGTCTCTTGACATAATCATAATCATTATGGAATATCCCTCTTTATCTCTGGTAACACTCCTTGTATTGAAGTCTACCTTTGGATATTATTATCATCATACCAGTTCCTTATGATGTGTTTGACTAGAAGATATTTTTTCTGTTCTTTTGCTTTTAACCTATTTGCATCTTTATGTTTAAAATGTTAAACAGCATAGTTACATCTTGTCTGCATGTATTTTTTATCCTGATAATCACTGCCTTTTGATTAGAGTATTTAATTTTTTAAAATATTCTGTTTTATTTCCTGTTGGTTTTTTGTTTTATTCCCCCACGCCCACTGCATGCTCTTCTGTGTTTTTTGCTTGTCTCCCTTTTTTCTTGTGTCACCTTGCTGAGCTGGTGCTCTGCGGCATCTGCGGGCCAGGTGGCTCTCCACAGCGTGCAGGTTTGGCCCTGAGACACGAACCCAGGGCCTCCCATAGGGTAGACGGGAGCCCAACTGATTGAGCCACAGCCGCTTCCCTCCTCTGTTGGTTTTTTATCTGTATTTCCTTGTATATATTAAGTGGTTGCTTTGGGATCACAATATGCCTACTTAATTTATCACAGTCTATCAAGAATATACCATATCACATACAATGACAACAGTATTATTTCATTAACCTGTCCCCTCTTGCTCTTTGTGAAACCCCTTTCCATAGTCTCCTTTCCACCAAGCCTCTCATTTCTCTCTCCGTTCTCTTTTCCCATCTTTCCCAAAGCCAGGTTATCTAATGATAAGGCCAGATTTTAACCATTTTATAGACTTAAGCATATCTCTTAAGGTTGGATTTTTCAGTTAACTAATTGAGAATTTACTTCAGTTCATCTCTTTAGAGAAAAGTAAGAGCCCGTGAGAACATGACCAGAACTCAGACTGATGGGGATGGGGGGAACTGGATGAAATAAATGGCCAAAAACAGAGAGGCAAGAGGCCTATGGGACAGAAAAGAACACAGCCAGTAGCTTGAAGAGGGAGTGAGTGCTTGAGCTGAGGCTGGAGAGGCCAGCAGGCCTGACATGGGCCTCCCTCATAAAGAGCACAGGTTTTATTCTTATCAAGATGGAAAAACACTAAAGGAGATTAAGTAGTGGAGTGACATGATGTGATTGTCATTTTTAAAAGATCACTCTAGCTGAGCTGTGCAGAGCCTGACTTGGAGGAGGGTAAGAATGAAAGAGAGGCCAGTAAAGAGGCTATTGCAGTTATCCAGGAAGAGCTGATAGAGAAGATGGATTTCTCTGAATTTCCCTGAAAACCTGTGTTAAAACTCCATTTCTCTGAATCCATAGGTATATTTAATAAGGGAGCAGTCTCTGAACATGAGACGAAAGAAATGGCCTGCTTGCACCACAGCTGCGGAGCCAGCTGTCAGATGTAATAAATGGCATTCACCTGAAGAGGAGAAAGGACGAGGCTGGGTGGAAGCAGAGATGAGCTGCTTAGCAGGGCTTACGCCTGCTCCTCTGGCCCCTTCAATTGACTTGGGCCTGGTTGAAGTGGATGAGGCCAATTATAGTCTGTTGGTTGCCTTGGCAACAGCTCATTCCAGCTTTTCTAAAGTTGAGGAAATGGTCTTCCAAGTTGGAAAAGCAATCCTGGAAGGATTTGGCTGGGATGCAAACTGTTACAAAGGCATTGGGAACAGTTTTAATGCATTTGAAGAAAAATCTGCCCTTTGCCGGTTTGCTGACTTCTTTTCGTCAAAACAGGTAACCCTGGGGAACCTTCTCCAGGAACCGCGAAGCCACGGGACTGGCTCAGAGACACAAACCAGGAGGCTGAGGGAGGCGAGGAGTGAACAGGGCACCCCAGGGGTTAGATGGCCCTGACAGAAAGACCCTGCTCCTCACAGGAATGAGGGCGCTCCAGCCGCCGCGGCCGCTCCTTCCCCTGGAGCCACCGCCTCCCGCAGCCTCCCCCTCAGCTCAGCGGCCTCCTGCGCCCTCCGGCCTCCCTCCTCAGCTCCCAGCGGCCTCCCGCCTCGGCGCCCACCGGCCTCCGGCCCCCAGCGGCCTCCCGCCTCAGCTCCTGGCAGTTGTCCTGATCCTCAAATCCCAGACACTGACTGGGCCGTTGCCTGAGGAAACCACTTGCCCCAAACCAGGGTGCCCCTGCCACCCTGACCTCCGCTCTCTACTGCGCCGCCCTGCTGGCTTCGCTCTCCAGAGCGCCAGCGCTCACCCAACTTCCCTCCCAGTTTTCCAAGCCTTCGGCCTTAGGCACTTGTCACTGGAGCTAGCCCAGTGCTCCCCCCTCCCTCCCGCCGCCCTTTAGCTGCAACAACAAAGCAGAGGCTCCCTCTGCTTCCTGCTGGAGCGGATTTTAGAATCGCCTGGCCCTTGAATACGGCTTATCCACCTAGGCCATCCACTTCTTTTCCCTTTCCCCTTCACTGTCAAGAAAAGAATTTAACTTGTCTAGAATGTTCTTTCTCAACAATAGTTCTCTCGCTAAATGTAACTTGAATCCGTTCCACCATCTCCCAGCACTCGCGCCAGCCTGGCTGCTGTTAGAATCACCCGGGGACTATTATGACACTACTGAAGATTTCACCCACCCCAGACTCATTCAATCAGAGACATGGGGGCTGAGGCCCAGGCATCTGCATTTTTTAAAGTTCCCACAGGGGATCTAATGTGCTGCCAGGCTGAAGAGTCACTTTGTAAATGACTGTATCCCAACTGGGGAGCGTGAAGGGAAGAGCTGGCAGGAACGCTGCAGTCAGGGATATCCAGCTTAGGTGAGGACAGGCAGCGGGCCAAAAGGCAGCCTGCAAAAGAGACCCCAGCTTGGTTTTTCCCTGGAGGAAGCATATACTGCTTGGCTCGGCTACTGATTTCTTAAAGTTTTTATAGGAGTCGTTGAGTTCTACACTTGGAGGTTCCAGCAGCGGAGCAGAGCTGTCCTCTGTGGGCAAGGACCAAGAAGCTCCAGAAGGTACACACATGGAGTGGGAGAGGGGCAAAGGGAGTCTTCCCTTCCTTCCCGCTCCTTTCCCATGCCCCCCATCCAAATCAGGGGTTTCTAGCCAGAGGAGTGGGGTCACAGATGTCACAGCTGGGTTTGCCTCACATATGGGTTTGTGGAAAGACCTCAGTGGTCGTGGAAGACAGGCCTTCTCAAACCTGGCTGCCCATTAAAAAAGTTAAAGGACCGGGAAAGAGAAGAAATTAAAACTCCCGGTTCCCCCCTTACACCAACTTCAAGAGAACTTTGGATTGAAGCCCAAGTAACTGTGTTCTCAAAAAGGACCCCAAGCAAGTCTAATGTGCAGTGAGCTGAGAAGCACTTCTAGCCCAATCATCTCATTTTGCAGATGAGAAAACTGAGGCCCATTGGATTAGTCAATAAAAGGCATTAGGCCAGTATTTTAGCCACTTGGGAAGAAATGAAATCAGATCCTCCCCTGGTAGGACAGGCCAAAATAAATGCCAGGTGGATACAAAGTTTCCATGTACACACTTTGATCCCGCTGGGCTCTCTGTCCCATCTCCGCGGCCACTGGAAGGACACCTAGGTCAGAGCTGGAGAGTTTCAGCAGGACCACGTGGACTTGTTCCTCATCATCGTATACAGTGTCACCTCTCTCTGGTGGCCTGAAAGCCAAGGGCAACAGCCGGCCAAAGGACCTCCAGCCATTCACCCTAACCCCTGGAGGGGGGAGCTCAGGAGCTCACCTGCCTGCTCCTCCAAGCACACGCCTGGGGCTGTTGCTACGAAGGGACCATGGAAAGCCCCCAAGACATAACACTTCTAAGGGGGCCTTGAGGGCCTTCAGGGCGGGGGTGGGCTTGAATATGCAGTGGCATGTCCCCCTCCCGGTCTCAGCTCAAGTGTTCCCTTCCCAGAGAGGCCTGCCTTATCCACTCCCACCCCAGCTCGTCCTGTGACCCCTCCCTCCTAGTTTTTTATATTCCCTTCATAGCCCTTCATCCTCAATGAAATAATTTCATTTATTAAAAACAAAACAAAAACACTCAATCCTTAAAGAAAGAAAAATGGAAAAATATGTAAGAATTTACCTATTAACATACAGAGGAACGTTCAACCCCTCTGGTTAGAAATATTGATTCAAGCAAACAACACTGAAGTTAAACTTCCATATAATGTAAACAAGCAGGATTCTTAAACGATGACTGCTGAAGGATGTCAGTGAGACTCACTCATACACGTGTTCTCTTTTGTGAATTGTCTATTCATGTCCTCTCACACATTACTGGGGTGAATATTAATTGCTAAGCCTTTGGGGAAGCAATTTGAAATAGCTATTAGAAACTTCGAAAAGATTCAAGCAAGAGAATGTGTTTTGGAATTACACCAACCTACATTTGAATCTCAATTTTGCCACTTAGTAACTGTGTAGCTCTGAGCCTTCCTTCATCTGTAACATATGAATAATAATACAACTTGGCAGGATTGTTAGAAGAATTAAATTATATAATGTATATAAAGTGTCTGGCACATATTAAGTGCTTAATAAATAGTAGCCATATTTTATTATCTTACTCATACTCCTCTTTCAGTACTCTGTTAAGGAAGTAACCTGCAATTTTTTTTTTTAAGTTTTGTGATCAAGTATGTTTATTGCTGTATAAAACATAATATTAAAAAATAGGAAAGTCTAAATTTTCAACCATAGAAGAATGGCTAAAGAAGCTATAGTAAGGATAGAATATTAAACAGCCATTAAAATGGATGATTGCAAAGTCTTCTCGATTCTATAGGAAAATACTTACGTGAAATAACAAAAGACAAAAAAACCATACACATTGTATGTGCTCAACTATGTAAAAAAAGGATAGTGAAATGATATTAAAATACTCTGAAATATTAACAGCTTTACGATTTTTCTCTTTCTGTACTTTGAATTTGGCAATGCGTTTGCACATTTTTGTAGTTAGGTAGAATGAAAATCATTTGTTTTTAAAAGCACACAGTCCTGCTTGCCTCCAGGGATGACCTGTCTCTGGCAAGATGGCAGAATGGGGACCACTGGAATGCCAGTCCGGCCCCGCCCACCTGGGCCCACGCTGCCCATGGCAGGACAAGGCAGGCACACTCCCGGCTTTCTCCAGGCGGTTTGTAGCCAGGCTGGCTTTTGTGATTATTCCAAGTGGTTTGTTTTCATCAGTTGGTCCCTTGAAAAGCGAGGCCCACCTTTTTCATCCTGTGGCCTGTATTACGTGAGCTCCCTTTGCTTGTTTTTTTTTTTTTTTGAGAAAAAGTGCAAGGATGCCCATGGACATCAGGGCCTTCTCCTGTTTCCCAGCCTTGGAGGTACAGTCAATAATCAGAAGTTTGATACCCAGAGCCCCGGCAGAACTCGCGTCAGCACAGCCTCGTGCTCCCGTCTAATGAGGATGACTAAGAGGACCGGCCAGCCAAAAATACCATCCCCCCGCTCCAGGACAAAGGAGAGCTGGCTGACCAGGGGACCAGACCCCGGGACCCAGTTGGCTCCCTGCACTGCCTCACCATGTGAGCTGCGGGCGATTAGGCAATGCAGTGACTCACAGAAAGCACAAGGAAGTGAAGATCGGGAAAGGAGAAAAGGGGAAGGTTGCCTTCTCCCTGTACCTAAATATGTGCAAATAAAATTATCAAGGAGGACTTAAAGTTTTTCAGGGTGACAAAAGCTGAATCTCATCTTGGGATGGAAGATGGAGGAAGGATCTGTGCAGTTGCTTAATAAATTAATCACGGTCTTTGCAATAGTCACCACAAATGAGCGCAGGCTCAGGCCTCATGCCAACAACCATGGGCAAAGCTGGGCGTCCAGCTCAGGATCTCTGCACAAGACGGCATAGAGCGATGTCCAGCAGTAGGCTGGCTGGATGTGCCCAGGTGAGGACAGGGCAGGGGCAGCAAAGGCTTGTGGCTCCAGATGCAATGGGAAAGCAAAAATGTCCTTGGTCTTTCCCACCTTTCTACAGTGCCTTCGTCTTTTGTGTATCTCTTCTTTTGTCCTCTTGCCTCCCCTTCTAAAATATTCCTTTGCCCTGAGTTGCATTGCTCTGTTTCCTGCTAGGGCTTGGCAAATGGATAAGAAGTTAACTAATAAAGGAGTACAGTGTGCCCAGCCTCCTCCAGAGGTATTTGCTAGTAATTAGAGGATGATTTGTAAAATAAATGCTTTCTTTCTCCACTATGAAAGAGAATACATTTCAGTATAGTTCCTTTCAATCTTTAATCTGTGCATAATTTCCATTGGAATTTTGAGAACATTTGAAATGTCTCTGTATGTCTGATTATGGAACCTGGAGCCTACTTTATTTTCACTTAAGCATTTTCCCAAATTATAATGTCACATTCTATTCTGACAGGATCATTTTTAACATATATATAATTCTCCACTAAGTGGATTGTCATAATTTACTTAACCCCTTCTCTATTGTCATAATTTATCTTAAGGAAGGAACTGGCTAAACTTAGAAATATGCTGTTAAAAAATAAAAATAAAAAAGATTAAGATAAAATAATAAGTAATAGAAATATGCTTTTAATGTTTAACAAAAATTAGTAACAGGGAACCACTGACCTGCATGTATTGAATATTTATTGTATGCCAAGTGTTACTCTAAGTGTTCTGTATATATTAACTTATTTAACCTTTATAGCAAGTTTTATTGGAAGAGTACTTTTAATTTCATTACCAGTTTTGTAGATAAGGACACAAGAACAGAGATGGTAAGTAACCTGCCAAAATTCACAACTAGAAAGTGGCAGAGCAAGGCTTTTGAGTCCAGGCACTCCGGCTCCAGAACCTGTGATCTAAACCACCACAAGATGATGACCAAGGGCCTAGTCACAAATTCAGAGTTCAGGGAAGAGGGCGGAACTGCTTGGCATGTGGTTAGGAGAAGGATTTTGTTGTTTCAGCAAATGATGTCGAGAAAGAGAGAAGAGTCAAGGAATGATATGGGAAAGGACCAAGAGAAGGACTCCCCAGTGCTGGAGAATTTTGGAGAACAGCAAGGTCTAAGATGGATTTCTAACAGCTTTACTGAGGTATAAGTAACATAAAAAGCTGTACATTCCGGGAAGCAGCTGTGGCTTAATCAGCTAGGCTCCCATCTACCAAATGGGAGGCCCTGGGTTTGCGTCCCAGGGCCTCCTTGTGAAGGCACACCGTGGAGCACCGCCAGCCCACAAGAGCTGCAGAGAGCCAGCCAACTCAGCAAGGTGACGCAACAAAAAGAGGGAGACAAGTAAGAACACAGAGGAGCGCACAGCGAATGGACACAGAGACCAGACAGCAAGCAAGCTGCAAGGGGGGAGGAGAAATTTTAAAAATTTAAAAACTGTATATATGCAAAGTATATTATTTCATAAATTTAAGCCATCACCACAATCAAGGAAGTGAACGTGTCCATCATCCCCAAAGTCTCTTTGCTCTCCTTTGTAATCTCCTTAACCCTGCCACCCAGGCAACCACTGATCTGCCTTGTCACTTTAGATTAGTTTGCATTTTCTAGAATTTTATATAAGTGGAATCATGCAGTATATACTCTTTTTCTATCCGATGTCTTTCATTCAGCATAATTATTTTGAGACTCATTTATGTTTTCCTGCATATCAATAGCTTATTCCTTTTTATTGCTGTGAAATATTCCATTGTATAAATAGACTGAAATTTATCCACTCACCTGCTGACGGGCATGTGGGTTGTTTCCAGTTTGACCCAGGTGTCCCCAGAATTCCCTTTGGCCTGCCCTGAGATCTAAATCCTATCTTTTCTGAATCACCCACTTTCCTGCCAGTGGAGGGCCTCTGCCAAATTTCTGCCAGTTCTTAGGGACTCACCTTCCCATGGGTGCTCTGCTATTGGCTCCACACGTGCTTTGGTCTTACCATGTTGATCAAAACATGAAACCTGGCCCCTCCACATACATACACACACACACACCACAAAACATTCAGGAGCATAGCAGTCTTTACTGAAGAATGGGGAATCAGCACACACAAGATGGCATTTTAAAACTTTCTTTTATGCAGCGATATACCAAGTTCATGAACTGGAAGACTCAAACATACTGAAATGTCAATTGTCCCCAAATTGTTCTATGGATTCAACACAATCCTTGGCAGTCGTGGAGCCAGAGCCTTCTCCTGACCTTCACAAGGAGCTGGAGATTCCGAGTGTGGAGAATGCGTCTTTCTGAACCCAAAAACATGAAGGAAAGTACTTCATGGTGTGTTCAGGGCTCTTTTCCTACCTTTAACATATTGGACATTTTTATCAGTGCCTTGCTGGAAGACCCAGAACTATGATAGTGAATATGACAGAGAAAATCAGTGTCACCAGACATTTCAAGTACTCGTCTACATTTCCCAGCCTCCTTGAAGTTCGGTTGGGACCATGTGACTAATCTGAGCCAATGGACTGTAAGCAACATGCTGCCTCTGTCTTTTTCTCCCAGCAGAGACCTGGGTGGCCCCTTGACCTGCCTACAAGACAGAGGGCAGCCAGACCCACGATGGACTTCACATAAATGAGAAATAAACCTTTTTGTGCCATGTCACTGAGGTTTAGTTAGGGGTTGTCTGTTTTAGAAGCTACTGCTAGTTATGCCAATACTCTCACTGCTAGACTTCTTCATGCAGTTGAGAAACAGCCTCTTGGCAAAATGCCAAACCAGGATGCGTAGCTTTCAGTCATCAGTGGCTGTTAGCTATTAATAAAATGGAGGGAGGTGCTGCAGCCACCATTTTGCCTTAGATATTTCTAAACTAGCAGCGAAGCTGAATGAGCAGAGAACTGTGACCCCAGGAGGTGCGAGCAGCCCTTCTGTGATACATAAAGGATGTCTTGAGGCCGGGATTTCAGAAATCCCGCACAAGGAGAACTTTAGCACCAGTGGCTTCCTGTGCTTTGGGCTGCAGCCCTCTGCCAGCCCTCAGGCAGAGCCCAGGTAAGCTGGCACACTGGTTTCCCTTCCTGCCAAGGGCTGTCTTCAAAACTTTTCTGCAGGGAAAGAAAGCTGTGAGGTAGTCCCTCCTCACCAGGGGCAATCTGCAGCTCGTTATCCAGAAGGAAGGAGAAGGAATGGAGCTGAAAAGACGAGAGGAGGCTTTTATCTGGTGCAGTGGTTACATAATGCTGTCTCCCTTGGAAATCACATTGTAATAGGAATACTGGCAGCAGGGCATGGGGAGGAGGGAGAGAAAGAAAGCAAATGCTCTTTCTGGCTCCAAGCGTAGCTTAGATTTGCCTTATTGCAATCACAAAGTGCTTCATGCGATTGCATCAAGGCTAGAGACTCCTTCAAGAGATGATATTAATCTACAGCGAGAATCAGAAATTTGCAGCTTAGCCATATTTCCTTTTATACAAGGATTACTAGGGTTTGGGGGGGGTGGGGTAGGGGAAGGTGAAGATCCAATTTTTTTAGAGCTAATTTCTTCTTTTTGGGAGAAAAGAGAAGGAAAGGAATTTTTGAACAGCACATGAATCTTGTAATGGTTAAAATATCCGTGTCTAAAAGAAGGAAAAATACTCAGGGTAGTTGCTTACCACACCACTCAGGTATTTCAGAACTCGTTTGGATTTGAGGTGTGAAGAATTTTTAAGAAGTTAACCTAAACGATAGCCTGATGTGACAAGGGCCAACCGCAGTTTCATCAAAATAGGCTTTTTAACATTTTTTAAAATTCTGCCTTTGCAGCTGCTAAGCTAACTGTGGTTACTTGTAGTGGAGGCCAACTATAAAGAGGCCTCAGTAGCCTCCAGACATTCCCAGAGCTCCCCACTTTCTTCTAAGCAATAGTGGCACGGAGGCAGATTTGTACAAAGAGAGCCTGGCTTGGCTGTGGCCAGGACAGCTGTCCCAGGCAGCCCCATCCAGGTTTACCCACATGAGGCTGAAATGAAAGCGGTAACTCCCTGGAATGCTCTCAGAAGGTCGCTCATTTGGCAAACAGGGTGCTTAGCTGTCATTCTTTATCTTCGGTGCCAACTACAGCCTAAGTGGTATCATCTGTGGGGTGAAAAATGGCCAAATGTGCAACAACAGTTAAGGTGTGCCTTGTCCAGAACCAAGTTCATTTGTGTGGATTAGAGTAAGACCAAGCATGGAGAAGCCATCAAGCTGTTATAAAATACATTGACGATGAAAAATTTTAAAAAGAACCAGGAGGCTGGGAAGCGCATAGGGAGGGCGGGGAGTTAGGAATGGGTAGAAGTTGTAGGTGAGACCATGATTACCAGGAGTTGATAGTTGTTGGGAATGTGTGATAGGTTCATTGGGGGTCACACGATATGGTTGTTGGGTTCCATAAGCTAGCTAGTGTATGCGAAGTGCTTAGCACTGTGATTTGCACACAGTAAGTGCTCAATACACAGCAGGTGTGATGGTTTGAAGCTGTATGTACCCCAGAAAGACATGCTCTTAAATTTAATCCATTCCTGCGGCTGTCAACCATTACAAGTAGGATCTTTTGATAAGACTACTTCAGCTCAGGTGTGGCCCACCTCATACCTCTTACTGGAGTCCTTTATCAACCAGATGAATACAGAGAAAGAGAGAAAAGCCACGGGAGCAAGAAGCTGAAAGCAACGAAACCCAGAAGAGAGAGCCAGCAGATGCCTTGATGTGGGCATTTTCTCAGTCTCAAACATGTACGTGAATAAACTTCCATTGTTTAAACCCAATCTGTATCATGGTATTTGCTTTAAGCAACCTAGGAAATTAAAACAACTCTAGAATGTAGGTACTATGAGTTCTGCCAAGTTAGAGATGAGGACACTGAGGCATAGAGGAGTTCAGCATCTTGCCCAGAGAAAGGTCACTTAGGGGTGGAACTAAGAATGGGGCCCTGGCACTCCCATCTAGAATCAGCCCTCCCAAGGGCCGCCTGCTGAGGCTTGCTCTGTGTTTGGCTAGGGCTGCCATGAGAAGGGCAGGGAGATTGGGAGATAGCCCCAGGTGCCCCCAGGCTATCTTGGGAAATTACCAACAAAAGCTGAGTTGTGGGAAGTGGACTTGGCCCAGTGGTTAGGGCATCCGCCTACCACATGGGAGATCCGTGGTTCAAACCCCGGGCCTCCTTGACCCGTGTGGAGCTGGCCCATGCGCAGTGCTGATGCGCGCAAGGAGTGCCGTGCCACTCAGGGGTGTCCCCTGCGTAAGGGAGCCCCACGCGCAAGGAGTGCGCCCCCTAAGGAGAGCCGCCCAGCGCAAAAGAAAGTGCAGCCTGCCCAGGAGTGGCGCCACACACACGGAGAGCTGACATAGCAAGATGAAGCAACAAAAGAGACACAGATTCCTGGTGCTGCTGACAATACAAGTGGACAGAGAACACACAGTGAATGGACACAGAGAGCAGACAACTGGGGGGCGGGGAAGGGGAGAAAATTTTAAAAAAAATTTTTTTAATGAAGACTAATAAAAAAAGCCGAGTTGTTAGAAACAATTAGCATTTATTCCCTTCTCTATACTCTTCTTACCCCATTACCCGCCCCCCCCAATCATGTCTCGCTTTGTCTCACTGTCTGCCTCTGCCTTCCCCCCCAGGGTCCCCTGGTTTCAGAGATGAAAGACCCTGCTCTCAAGATGCTCAGGCCAGTGTTGCAGAGGTTAATTCATTTTTAAAGGTATTTATTGAGCACCTACTATGTGCCACCTCCTTTTGTAGGAGTTTGGGAGAGAGCACCTGTGAACACAGCACGGATGCGGTCTGCACACTCTCTTGAGCGTCCTTCAGCTGGGCAGTGTGAGGAGTAGGAGGGAGGAGTATGCGCGCGAATATAAAGCAGGAAACATGGTCGTGGCTGGCAAACTGACACTTTTAATAAATTTTGGTAAGTGACCACGTTACAAGCGCGAGCAGGGTGCTCTGATACCTGAACTGGGTCGTCAGGCCTGGGGAAGCCTGGTGAGGGGTGAGCCGGGGAAGACGGAAGGGGGGTGTCCGCTGGGTGGTGTGTGGAGTCACGAGCAAAGGCCTGGTGTCGTGGAGCAGGGTGGCACAGCAAGCCACGGGTGGCCTTTCTGGAGCTAAAAGTGTAAGAAATGACGGCATTTGAAAAGGCTTGAGTCCCAGAAAGGCTTGTTTGCAGTTCAGAGGCCCCTGGACTCTCTACCCTCTTGACCTGGGTGTTTCCTAAACTTGCCTGGTAGGAATCACCCAGGATGTTTGTTAAAAGCTGTTTTCCAAGTTCTGCGCCAGACCCACTGAATCAGGACCTTCAGAGAAGAGGCTTTGAATCAGTATTTTTAACAAGGCCTCAGGCAAGCTTGGAAATAGCCTAGGGGTGATACCAGGCAATGGAAACTAACCTCAAGGGAGTCTCTCCCTTTGAAGATCTCAGGGTCTTTGAACCCCCATAAGCTCTGCATGGTAAGCTCTGCATGGCCTGGCTGGAAACTTCAGGAGGTTCTGACTTATTAAGACCATATGATCTCTGCCATCTGAAGTGTCCCTGCAAATGAGTATATTCCCACAGGCAGGAAGAGAATCTTCCAGCAGAATAGAAGACAGGGCATATATTCCATTCTTCCTTTTGGATATTTTCTTTTCTTCTTAGGTAGTTACAGGGCTTGCACCTGCAATGTGCTATAGACAGGGACACGCCCAGGACACGGGGGGAGGGGAAGAGAAAGGACAGCTGCAGGAAGAGGTTGCTGTGACTTACTTAGGTGGCCAATACATGCTTTCATGGGTCAGAAGATAATTTTTGTCCCCATTTGGCAAACTGTCATAGAACACGCCTTGATGAAGAGACGTGACATCTGCTCCTTCTTAGGAGTGCTGGCAAAATCTTCCTCTTGGAGGGAGTGATAAGTGATTTGACAGTACAGATTCCATACGTGCTGCACAAAGTGGGCGAGGGATTAGGTTTCATAATGCGAAGCTAGTGTCGCTAAACCTTCCCAGAATGGAAAATGCTCCTTATGTTGGATGTCTTGGGTCAGAAAGGATTAGTGAGAAATTCTATTGCAATTCATGCTTGATACAAAAAAAAGGGGGGGGCGGGGGGTACGGGGAGAAGGAGAGAGAGAGACAATGCCAAAAAACAAAAACTAATTTTAGCTCTTCTATTAAAGCCAGATGTATTTTAGGCCCCGTTTCTAAGCAACTGTATAATGGTAATATTCTTGAATCCTTTTTTTAAAAACTCACAACTGTCAGAGTCAGTAAAGGTCAGAAGGTAATTATAAAGTAATAAGGATGACAGGCAAGAGGCAGAATCACTCCAGCGCAGCTTGCGAAGCAGGGAGATTTTGTATTTCACAGTCATTCTCAGAAACTCCAAGAACATCTTCCATGGGGCACTAAGCTGTGCCCATTTGGTAAGACCACTGACCCAATCGAAATTGAATGTGACACTGCATTGAACTGACCATGCCACCATCACACCTTTAGAATCATTCAGGTTTGATTAAGTGTGCAAAACCCTCCACTTGTTAAGAGGATCATAACAAATATCTAAGCAATGTAGAATACACAAAGAACTTCATAACCACAAAAGACTCAGTTTTATAGATAAGGAAACTGAGACCCAGAGAAAGGAGAAAAGGAGAGAGAAGGAAACTAAAATTAAGTGCATTTCATGTGCCTTCTTTAGACTCTAAAGGCGGACATCTTCTATCTAGTCTTGGCATTGCTATTAATTGTGCATGTGACCTTGGAAGAAAGAAGGAAAGTAACATTTACTGAGTTCCTCAAGCACTTTGCTAGGCCCTTTACATCCATGATCATTAGATTTTCACAGTAATTGTATAGAGTTTCTGGTATTTGTCTAACTATTGTACAGAGAAGGCAGTCAAGGCTTAAGAAAGGCTAAGGGTCTTTCTGGCTCCTCCACTCCCTGCCTACCTGACCTTCGAGAAGGCCCATGTAGGCCCTCACCTGCAGAATGGGGACGAACTACGTCCCTTGCAGGGGACTTTACAAGATTTAGTTAGTTTCTGTCCACACCTAGCACTGTGCCGCGGGTGTGACAAGGCAAAGCATCACACTTTCTGAAAATCCTCCAGGAGCTTCCACCCCACAAGAGTAAAATGCAAATCCCTGCTGTGACTTACAGGGCCTGAACCATCTGGAAACTTCCCTTCCCCACCCCTCTACCTCTCTGACCACGTCTCTTTCTTCCCCTGCTTGCTCAGCAGTCTACCCTGGCCTGCTCACCTGACCACAACATGAGGTCCACCTCAGAGAGCACCCTATTTAAAACTGAAGCTCCTCCCTCTCCCTTCTTCCAACACTCTTATCCACCTCTCCCCTCCACTCTCCACTTCAGGGTTCGCCAGAGTACTTATTGCCAACTAAATATTTTACTTATTGTCTTTTTCTCCCACACTGGAAAGTTAGCTAGGAGGGCAGGGACATATTTGATTTGTCCCTGCTGAATCTCCAGCATCTAATAGTGCTCAATAAATATTTGTTAAATGAATGGCTATTATTTTCCTCCCAGCCTCTTTCCCTTCCTCCCTTCTTTCTTCTCCCAAGATCACACACTTTATTAAATTAGAAGTCTCTGCCCTTCCAGAGCATGAGAAAGGTATGAACAGTCGGCAACGATGCAACACATTTAAAGGTCTCCAAAAAGATAAAGAACATGTCCAAACCAGGGACAAGTCATGCTACCACAGCCTCTTTTCACACCATAACCTCCTCCTGAGTTCAGGATGTCTAGGACTTTGTGTGTGCACTTTTTTTTCTTGTTCCGTGTTCACGTGGCTTGTCCCCCAGTACGAAGGCGCCCATTCTCTGTTTCCTAACAATTCAGTGCAACAAATTTTGTACTGACTATTGTGGACAGTACAGTACACAGGCTATGCTTAGAGCACAGTGGCTGAGGACAAACACCAAGAGCCCATTACAAGACGCTGTATGATAAATGCCAAGGTGGAATTACATCCTGGGCTTCCCAGAGACATCCTGAAAAAGGACCAAGAGTTAGCCAAGCCAGGAAGCACTGGTCCCTCCAGAGTGCAGCCCGAGCAAAGGCAAAAAGTTGTGACAGTTACAAGGGGTTTTGTGTCTTTGGAGCCTAAAATACGATGTCCAGAATCTCTTACATCCTTTACTAAGAACTTTACTTGCGGAAAGTGAAATGATCCAATTTCATCTCTGATTGATCTTTCACTAATGGATGATGGTTTTAATCCAGGCTCGTCAAAGATTTAGGAGGCCTATAAAGCAAGACGTAGTAAGATTATTTAAAATGCTGTGTGAGGGAGAGGAGCTCCTCAGGCTACATAAGCTTGGATGACACACCTGGCCCTTTCCAAGTGGTGACAGGAGAGGCTAAACCCTTCTGACACCTGTGTAGCCTAGCGGTTACCTTAAAAGCAAACGTATATCCTGAGGGGCCAGGTGATCTATTCCAGTTCATAGTCAGCCTACAGGTCACTACAGGTCTGATCAGCCTCTGAAAACCAGAGAATCCCTCAGCAAGCAAATCCGTTTAGAGGCACCTTGAAAACCAAAATCACTGATAAAGACCTAAGTGGAAATTTCAGAGCCTTCTGTCTATAATGAAAGCCCTGGTTAGGACTCAATTGACCCACTTCTCAGGGATCATTCTCTAGGCCAGGGGTTGCAAGGTGGCTGCCCACGGCTGTTGTATTTGTCCCATATAATATTAAAAGACAAATTAAAACAACTTTAAAATCCTTCCAAATATGCAAAAATAAGATTTCACCTAAAAATCTGGACTTCAGCTTCTCTTGAAAAAAAAAATCTGAAACTACTGGCCTTCATTCCCATTTGGCAATGTTCCCATTAGGCAGCAGTTGCCACCCTCCCATCCTCCTCTCCCCCCAGATGGGGCATGATCTCATTTCCCCATCCCTACAGTGGCCTTTGAGGTGACCCCCAAGCCTTCAGAAACTGACCCTAAACATTCTTGGAGGTCTCTTCCTAATTCAAAAACTATAGTGCCACCCCCCACCCCCACTTCTCCAGTCTGCATTTATCAGGTGACCAACTGAAAAATTATCTCAAGACTAATGAATCCTACCAATATACTTTCTCCTCCTTATGTGGTCCTCATACTTAACTAGGTGTGGGAGATATCTTGTGAAGGATATAATAGAATAGTAGGCACTCCAGAAAGGGGAGGACAGGTAAGAGGTGGGGCCAGGTGAGGAGAGAAGAAAGATAGAGCATCCCAGGGAATCAGGTCAGACTTGAAGGAACTGGGTAGAACATGGGCACTAAGAAAGAAAAGGAAAAAGAAAAGGAAAGATAAGAAGTGGGGGGAGGGGGCCTGTCAGGGAGACACTAGAAACAGAATGAGCATCTTGGCAGGAAATCTGAGTGAGATAGGGAGGAATTCCTCTCCATTTCAATCCTCCTGAGCAGCTTTTTAAAGGAAAAAGCACTAGTAACTCTTACTAATTAATTAGAACTTAACATCTTGGGAGTTTCGAATGAAGTGTCAAGTGCAGAGTAAGTTAACTTGGGCAGGGGTTTTTCCGAGTTCAAAATTAATGCCCCTACAAAAAAATTGTCATAGAATGTTTCACCCAGATGGTTTGGCTCTTTGATATCTACAAACATTTTGAAAACACTTAAAATACTTTTCAACTTTTCTGGGCAATTCCATTAGGTGATAACTGCTGGCTTGCTTATTTCCTGTTTAGTTTTTCCTTTGCTCTTTCTCCAAACAACTTTTGGCCTGGAAGACTGCAGTCAATCCACAAAATTGAACTTGTGGCATAAAAAAGTTGTGTAATAACAGAGACACAAGAGTGCCAACAGGTGGCTTCATAGCCTAATGCCTTGCGATAAGTTCTGGTATCCTGCCACTTGATATGAATTCCAAACCTGCTGATGGGTATTTTGAAGTGGGCATGTGAAGATCAAGATGACGCTTATGTCCCCCAAAGGATGGGATTTCACTGGGGCTACCGAAGTCCTCCAAGACTGCATTATTACTGAAGAAAAATAATCAGTAGCTTATCTGAGAGCTCATGCAATGGTTGGACAAAAATGTTAGACCTGATGAAGGAAAGAAGTCAGGAAAGTCACCTTCCAGGGACCACCATCCACAATAAAAGCAGCTCAGCATCCTAAAGATAAAACCACTTTTGCAGTGAACCCGGGGTAGATGGAAGATGGTAAAGGTGGGTACCAGAGGTCAAATTGTCTACTCCACTGCTGTGTACATGAACACTTTCAGTTTTGTAAATTCTAGCAGTGTTCTTAAATAATAATTTAGTTCCCCTGAAGAGTTCAACTGTCTGGCAAATAAAGATTAGAAAACACTTGAAAGTTTGCCTCTTCGGCACCCTGATAAAATGCTGATGATAACCTCTTTTCTTTTTGGTTTAGCTGATTCATTTAACATAATCATCCTTTTTAATCCAAAATTCTAACCGGAGATTTCTCCTTCCCCTAAAGCTGCTGCTACTTTATCCCAGAAGCCTTTTGGGGCAGTGGTGAGCAAAGGAAGTAGATTTTTTCATAGAAGATCCATTCAACAGATTGAAGTAATATTTACTATTATGTGCCATTTAGTCCTCAAGGCATTTGGAATAAGAAAGATATAACTTAAGTTGACCTTAGGTAGATCACATCACTTGAACAGAAGAACTTACTATACACATGAAAATTTTTCTGGCAGATGCACTTGATTGTACAGGGCGCAGCTCTTTTCACTAAGCAGTAAGCACCTCTACCTGCCCCTGTAATAGAATTACTAAATGGAACCCTTCCAGAATTAAAACTTTTCCCCCAAAGTGTTTAAGCCTATGTTCAAAGAACAGTTATCTATCATGCAAGAGCTATCCAATGATAATACTTCAATAAACTATATTGAGCTGTCAAGAAATTTGTAAAACAAAAACCAAATTTTAATGTGTCACAATATTAGCACAATGGTTCAAGGGGATGAGCCCATGTACCATCTAGAGGACCTACAGCACTCACCTTTCAAGAACCACTGATCTACCAGATCCCAAACCAGACACATCGTTGTGCATAATTTCTTCCCTAAATCTAGAAAATGATTTGCCTTTTATTTTGGTAATCTACCTCTATGTGAAGGCAGGGCAAGAAGGCCTTGACTAGGCTTTCTTCCCTGGTCCAGTACATAAAGAAATGGGCAATCAAGGCCCAAAGTTCTATACAGCAAGGCACAGACAAGATGTTTTGGTTTAGGAAACGTTCACTGTAGAAGTTACTAGTGGCCCACTGAGGCCACAAAAAAATTCAATAATGTAGTTATGGAATAGGTAGTCTGAAGCCACACTGGCCTCCTGGTGAAATGGTTCTAAAATGTACCATTATCTCATAAACGAAGGCTAATGTATTGTACAAACTAATGACCATAAGTAGACTTTCGGAAAATACCTGACAGTGGACTTTGGTTTCAAAACAGTCTATCTTGTGCCTTCCTTCCTCATAACAGAAGAATCAAATTTCTGGTGAAACACATCACTGCTGAGCTGAAGAATATTTCCCTTTCTATTCTTCATAGCAAAGGACCTGCATTCAGCCCACTCAGAAGTTCTTTCATCAAACTCATTAAGAGACATTAAAAAAAAAAGAAAAGGTGACAAGCTTGAACATGGTCCTTTGTAATGCAGGGGAAATTATCTGATCTCTCAAGGAAACATTCCTATTTATCCTGACTCCTGTCAAGTCAGGCTGGGATGCAGGCTTGTTATGCATCTATTATATACTGAGCTCATGTAGTCTCATCCGTAAGAGATGCCTGCCAAGCAGCCAAAGGCTTGAAGCATATTACTTGTAAGGCCAGATTTTGATTTATACATTTACTGCACAGTTAATGTGGACTAAATACTATGATAAGACACAGTACTTACAAATGAATGGCCAGTCCTTATTTTTAAAAGTCTATTTACAATGTAGTAAATGCTCTAAATAATAAGTGCTATAGATGCCATATGTAGTAAATGTTATTAAAGGCAGTGTGAAGTGGAGAAAGGAACAATGAGGCAGTGGTGAAAAGCTCCTGGGGTAAATCAAGCTGAGTGTTGATGGTTTCTGAAACAGCTAATAGACAAAAAGGCAGAAAGGCACAATAGTGTTGCTTAGTTTTATAAATTCAAATCAAGTCTAAAAATTAAAAGGCAATGCATCTTAGATAAGATAAAAAATGAGTGTCAAAAAGGACAGAACTGTAAGACATCTATCAGATGATCTACTACATACGAGTTTGTAGAAGCAGTGCATCTCACTGTAAAGGTCCTTTCCATCACCTCCGCTACTAAGTTGTTCCTGGTATATTTAAACCATCTTTTAACTCCCCATTTCTTTCCGTTAAACTGAGCTACATTTATTTGTGTCTCTGCTAGCAGTCATGACTGCCAGCTGGGTTTCTAATTTTTCAGTTTCTACAAATCTATAAACAGTAGAAAATCTGATAAAAATTGGGATATCATGCGACATGTTGACACATTAAAGGAATTCTGTTGCTTAACCGAATCCTATTTCTATTCTTAAATATTTCTCTAATAGGAAACAAAGTTTATATGTAATGTTGGAATGTCTTACTGTGATTTATATATAAAATCAAGTTTCATATGCTATTTTTGGGAATGTACATACAACATATTATTTCTATTTTTTTAATAGAGTGATAGTTGTTCTATAAATAAGAATGTGATCTAAAATTCTGATCCAAAATGTGGTTTACCACAAAATGTCAGGTAGTTTAAAGAAAAGAAAAAGCCCCTAAAAGAGCTGTAAAATGGGAGAGACATATGGGGGCAAGCATACCATGAATCGTTACCCTCAGGAAACAATTTTCAAGTGAAATGTTAATTGTTCTAATAAATGCTGGTTGGCCATTAGATAGAGACTACATGGGTAAAATATCACCATATATACAGCTATTAAGAATGTAGGACAACTTTCCCTTAAAACAGAAAAGTTAGACAATAGTTTCACAGCAAAGATTAGGCAAAAAGTTATGGCAATTCTTAGAACAGTTCACTTAAAAAGCAACTTCAGTAACTCTGAATTACTTAGGTAATTACAACTCAGTTTTATGTATGAAAACTAAATACAATATTAAGTATCAACACATCACAAGCAATTACATAGAGTACTATACCAAAGGAAGATCCCTTTCTTGATGGCAAAAAAAATGACTATGAATGTAAACTAAAATTATACAGTAATGAAAGGAGCCCATCATTTTTTCTTATTACTTAAATCAACTGTCAAGAATAGTGATGGGACTTAAAGAATGAAACAAATCATAATATAATAAAGCTATTACAATAAAGGAGTCATGAGAATTTTTCAAAATACAAGTGGAAAAATGAATCCCTCTCAAAAAGTTTAGAACTCTCAATTCAATTAAAAAATGGGCAAAAGCCTTAAACAGATATTTCTCCAAAGATGATATACAAATGGTCAATAAGCACATGAAAAGACACTCAACATCATTAGTCATCAGAAAAATGCAAATCAAAACTACAATGAGATACCACTTCACATCCACTGGAATCACTATTAAAAAACAACAATAGAAATAAGTGTTGGAGAGAATGTGGAGAAATAGAAACACTCATTTACTGTTGGTGGGCATGTTAAACTGTGCAGTTGCTGGGAAAACTTTTGGCAGTTCCTCAAAAAATTAAGTAGACTTACCACTCTAGCAATCCCACTTTTAGGCATATATATCAACAATCAGAACATACAAATTTAAAGTCAGAAACTAGAAAAAAGGTTACCAGGGCGTAGGGTGGAGGTACGGATGAAAGTAATGCTTAACTGGTACAGAGTTTCTGTTTGGAGTGATGGAAGAGTTTTGGTAATGTAGGGTGGTAATGGTAGAACAACACTGTGACTGTAATTAAAAACACTGAATTGTATATTTGTAAGTGGTTAAAATAAAAAGTTTGAGGTTGTATATATGTTACCAGAATAAAAACTTTAAAATACAATGGAACTGTACAACCTAAATAGTGAACCCAAATGTAAAACGATGGACTACAGCTGGTAGTATAATACTATTTCATCAATTGCAACTAAAGTACCACACTAATGTATTTTTTTTTAATATTTTATTTTATCTGCCCCCACCCCAGTTGTCTGTTCTCTGTGTCTATTTGCTGCGTGTTCTTCTTTGTCCACTTCTGTTGTTGTCAGCGGCACGGGAATCTGTGTTTCTTTTTGATGCGTCTTCTTGTTGTGTCAGCTCTCCGTGTGGGCAGCACCATTCTTGGGCAGGTTGAACTTTCTTTCATGCTGGGTGGCTCTCCTTACGGGGAGCACTCCTTGCACGTGGGACTCCCGTACGTGGGGACACCCCTTCATGGCAGGGCACTCCTTGCACACATCAGCACTGCACGTGGGCCAGCTCCACATGGGTCGAGACCCGCAGTTTGAACCGTGGACCTCCCATGTGGTAGACGGACGCCTAACCACTGGGCCAAGTCCGCTTCCATGTAGAGTATTAACAATAGTGAAAACTGTGTTTGTGAGGGAGGATATGTGGGAACTCTGTACTTTATGCATGGTTTTTCTGAAAACCTACAATTTCCTAATGAAAAAAAAAGGATAGGTATTTTTTAAAAAGTCTAGAACACTTAGGTATAAAGGCCAACTGTCACAGGAAGTCAGTAAGTGAATCTGCAAACTGACGATAGCTTTAAGACATGTCTGCAAATTCTTCAACATCCTTCCCTTCAAATAGTGGGCCAGACTTGGTGCCTCACTTCCGATGAAAAGAGGTGAAGTGATGCTTGGTTTCTTCAGACACTACGTCATAAAGAGGATACAGTTCTGCTTGGTAGCCTGCTAGCTCTTGCTTAGGACACTAGCCCTTAGAAACCCAGCCCCTATGGTGAGGAAGCCCAGGTATCTGAAGAAGTCGTGTGTGAGTGTTCCCGCAACAGCCCCTTCTAGATCCCCAACCAACACCAGCATCCCTGCCCGGCGCTGAGTGACGGAGCGTTCAGGGGAGTGCGGCGCCTAGCCTTTGATCTTCTTCAAGTTCAGGCCCCACAGCCCGGAGCAGAGATGAGCTATCCCCGCTTGGTCCTCTCTGAATCCACAACCAGCAGAAACCATCTAAGATAACAGAAGACTGTTGTTGTTTTAAGCTACTAAGTTTTAGGGTAATTTGTTTTGCAGCAAAAGATAACTATAATACAGTTACCTATAATGCATATGCATAAAAAATGGAATAATGATTTTTTTTCAACTGGAAAAATAACCTTTATACAAACCAATTATAGAATATACCTTCTATTTAATAAATTTAGTAGGTTTTATTTAAGTAATACAATTCAACGTCTTTAATTTGAACTTTTCTAATTTAAAATCTAAACCATGTAGCTTTGGAAAGGAAAGTTTAGGTAATCCATGCAAGAATAAAGAGAAAATATTAAAGCTACTTAAGAAAACATATCATTTTGAAGCTCTCTACATATAGAAGGCACATAATAATTATTAAACACCTAAAGAACATCAGAAGTCTCAAGTTCTTCCTAATCACGATTTACATATTAATTACTTTAAAAGAATCCTTATCTGGCAAATTGGTCATTTTAGTTCAAGCAGATTATTTGTGCATATGTTCTCCTTTTGCTGATAAAAGGTGAGCTGCCTGAGGGTATTCCTTGTCTTGTTTGGCTCTGTATTTCCCAACAGACATAAAACACTGCCTTATCCCAAATATAGTACTCCACAAATATTTGTAAAAATCATCACCCTGCATGATGTACTTGAACCTTATTCAGTTGTCTTAGAGTTGACATTTTTTCACTAATTTGTTCTGATCTTGCCTCACAATTAGTCTTAGTTTTACTATACTTCCAAAAAGCAAACCGCCTACCCCTTCATTAACTTGTACGCATTTATTTTTAGTAAAAATAAGAACACAAATATATTTCATTTGTGATTGTTAATCTATGATACTCAAATCCATTCCCTCACTTCCAGGACTGCTGTGGAACTTCAGCCTCATTTAAGGGAATGGCGCCCCCTGGAGCTGGGCAATTCAACAACCTCTTCATTTCTTTTTCTGGCTCAAGACAAAGAAAATCTAATTCATAAGATTCCCGTTCTGCTACCTACAGAGACGTACAATTCAGCACTATTTTTTAAAAGATTACAGAGACATATCATTTTGTTTAGAAGAAGAAAGAATAAAGATATCTAAGGTTTAGTTTATTCCTCCATTAGTGTCAGAACAAAAATCAAACTTCTTTTATAGTGTTATAATGCTTATGTTCAGATTTCTCAAGGAATCAAAAAAAAAAATTTTTTTTTTTGAGGAACCACTGCCAGAGATTGAACCCCAGACCATGTATGTGGGAAGTCACTGCTCAACTACTGAGCCACGTGGGCTCCCCCTGAGGTGGTTTTCTCATTTGTTTGCTTTTTGTTTTTCTTTTGTTTTAAGGAAGTACCCGGGACTGAACCTGGGGCCTCCCATGTAGGAGGCAGGTGCTCAACCACCTGAGCCACATCTGCTCCCCCGAATTTTGAAATTATTTCTTTATAAGGTTAATAACTGTCTTTGAAATTGTTCACTGAGCAATTAAATATTTTTGTCAATACACATTCATATTTAATTGCTGCTCTAAGTAAGATATTAATAATTTTTCTAGTTTCAGTCTGAACATTTAACTTGTAGTGACAAGATGTGGGTTCTAGTACCAGAACTTCTAATTAGTTGTATAGCCCTAAACAAGGTGGCAATTTTAGATTCCCACCTTCACCAAGATCAGACAGAGATAATCACAGCTTTTTAATCTACTTTACAGGTAAGCAGACATAAGATTTATATTAAAACATTTTGCTAATATCATTAAACAAATATAAGGTAAAATATGTTAGGTTTTATCATACTATTTTCTAATATTTGGTTGACATTTTTCTAATTTAACCAAAATAAAGATTGCATACTTTCAGAACTACAAAATTCAGTAGTTACACAAGGTAAATTAAATAGTAAAGCTACTTATAACAATAAATCCATTTATCCATGGTTTCATTTAATTACATTAAGAAATAATCATTATAAAAATAGGTAAAATTTCATGAAAATATTCCTATATATTCCAGTTTAGGCGTTCTTGCCCATATCAATGGACTGTCTGGCATCAGCCACCGCATCAGGTACTCGAACAGTCATATTGTCCATAGACTTAGTCAAACAGACTTGGCAGCCCAACCGTGATCTGTTTGAAAAAGGAGGGGAGGCACGGTTTAGTATTATGTAGATATTATTCACAAGGCAGTACTGTTGTTTAGGATGTTTTCTTGCTTTCTTACCAAAAGCAAAACATCCCCCTTAAGTTGAAACAACATAATCAACCCTACCAACTAGAGGGTAGCAGAGTACAAATATGAAAAGCTAAAAAAGCTGCATGCCAAAGCTTCCTTTCAGCCTCTCATTTCTATCACTAATTTCTTCACCAGAACTACAGCTCTTTTTGGTGAAGTGGCTGACAGGCAATCAAACAGTCCAAAAACACAATGGTGGAGAAGAGAACTAAGGTTAGCATGACTAAGAAAATTAATCAACTCCCAGATTATTAAAACCACAAACTATAAAAAGAGAGCTATTTTTTAAAGCCTTTAAAAGAAGAGATTTGGAATGCATAAGAAATGGATACGATAAGTCATAAGATACATATTTTTTTTTCAACATTTTTAACATCTCTGAAATCAAGATGCACCTTAAAATCAATGGCATCTTACAATCCCTGCTCCACTGTCAGGTGCAGTCTTGTCATGGCCATTAATTTGGTTCCAATAGTCACACAGGTTTGTCTTCGAGTGATGGGAGCTGTTAATACTCTGTATTGAGTCTGTTATCAACCAAAATTAAGTTCAAAAGATTATAAAACAAAAGTTCAAAAGCAAGCAGAAAAGTGTCAAAAATAGGGTATAAATATTTGTCATGGAGGAATGACTACAATTCCATTTTCTTTTTATTTGCAGAATTCTGTTTCATTTTTATTTTCCTTTTTCATAACAGGGATATAGTACAAATCTGTGTCTACATAAGTCTAAATAGCTCCTTCAAAACATACAAAATATTGTGATTAAGAAAGCACTGTGCCATACTTTAATTAATAGTGTTGCTTTCTTTCTTAGTGCCATATTAAAATAAATGTTAGTACAACCAAACTGTCTTCACTTTGATTAAGTGTGATATGCAGGTGTTGATTTCATTAAGGTATACATCAAATATTTACCAAGCACCTAAATGCCCAGTGCTAAATGTCACTGAGATACACAGAAGAGCGACTCAATGTGCCAAGCACCGTGCTGGGTGCTAGGGATACCAAATGCCCCTCAGGAGGCAGCGGAGAGGTGAGTGCAAACAAATCTGTGGTCCAGAATCCAGCCTGACCACAGCATGTTCACAGGCAACTCTGTTTACCCCTCCAAATAGCAGTTTCCTAATCGAATCCTAAAGATGGATAATGAGAGTGATCCTCATAAGACTGCTGCAAGGATTGCTAATATTACAGTAAATTTTAATCAAAAAGAAGAGTTGAGACATATCTGCAGAAAATTAACGTATGAGATTGTGACATATGCCTCAGAGAAAGCCAAATGGCTCTGAGGTCTAAAGAAAAAGCAGTTACTTCTGCTCAGGGAAGATGGTGTTTAGAAGAGGCTTTGAAGGAAGGGTAGGATTTAAGAGGTGATAAGGAGAAACGCATCTGCGGCAAAGGTAACAGTGCAGGAAAGTTCAGGGCATGTTTGAGGGAAGATGGTATTTCAGCTTGGCTGCTGCACAAAATAGACAAGGAGAATGATGAACTAGAAAGGGTGGACAAACCACAGAAAGCTTTGAACACCAATTAAAGAGTGTGAGAAATTTAACTGGCAAGCAATAAGGGACTACTGGGAAGTTTTGGAATAAAAGGGTAAATTCAACCATGGGAAATACTGATTGTTGATAGAGAAAACCCCCCTTCCACCAATAGTTCCTTTTTTTTTTTTTCATTTTTATTAGAAACAACCTTGACAATACTCAATTATGAATTAAGCTCTGTCTGCAGGAAAGAAAATGTGGCAGGCCAATTTGGACAAAATTCATCAGCTGGTTACTCTTGGTGTTTACATAAAGATAAGCAAGACAAAGGAGGTTTTTAAGGGACTTTTAATAAATCAAATCAATTTTATTGATATATATTAATAAAGCATAAATCCATCCAAAGTATAAAATCAATGGTATTTGGTATAATCACATATTTGCACATTCATCACTTCTATTATTTTTAAGGGGCTTTTACGAAAGAAAAGTAAATAGAGCTGAAAACAATTATAAATGAAACAGGGTAGAATATAAGCATAGTGACAGAAGACCAAGAAGCATATCATGGGACTATAGGGAGGGGGCCACCGAGCGCTCTTTTTTGCTCTATGGCCCTAGAAAATAAGGCACTAGAGCTCTGTGGCTATTTTCTCATTCTTCTGTTTCATTTGCCTCCTTAAAGATCTCTGGCTCTAAAGTCTACCCAGTATGTAAGTTATAAGGAGAAGAACAGCAAGTCTTCCTTGATTTCTTACTACTATTAGTCCCACATAATTCTGACACTTGTGTAAACCTTGAAGATATTTTCTCAAGTCTCCCTTGTCATATATACCTGACGATAGAAATACACTGAGCATTAAATTTACTTTATTCCCAAGTTGATTTTTAATTGAGAGAAGCAGCTTAAAATATCAAAAATCCAAGGGTTTGGGGGTCCAACATAACTGAATTCAAATCAGGGCTCGGGTACCCACTAGCTGTATGGCCTTGAGCAAATCTTGGAAAACTAAACCTTGTTTTCCCCTCAATAAAATAGCAATAGTTCTGCCTAACCCTGCAGGTTAGAAATAATCTTTGTGAAGTGGTTAAGCATTAGAGTAGGTACTTAACATGTAAGTTGATACTGCTGTAGTTATAACACTACTAACTATCATTTAATGACTGCTTTACCAGGCACTGTCCTAACGGCTTTATCATAAATTTATTCATTAATACCACACAACAATCCTATAGGATGGGTACTATTATTATCCTCATCCTCTAGATAAAGAAACAAGGAAATCTGTGTAGATTATACATGGAAACTGATGGCATGGCAGGAGCAATGACAATCATCAAATGTAGATTCACAGATAATTCCTGAAGCTTCTTTTTCATCACCTATTAATTCCACAAATATTTGGTGGCCTATTTTGAGTCAGGCACTGTGCTAAAAGCACTGGAGATACAGTGATGAAATAAGACATGGCCTCTGCTCTTAAGGGTGCCATATGAGTATAAAATCAATCCACCAATAATCACAGTGGAGTACATCCTACAATAAACATTAAAATAGTGGTGCTTTATCTTCAAAAATTAAAGACATTTGCATAGCATTTGGGAAGTGGACTTGGCCCAGTGGTTAGAGCGTCTGCCTACCACATGGGAGGTCCACGGTTCAAACCCCAGGCCTCCTTGACCCGTGTGGGGCTGGCCCATGCGCAGTGCTGATGCGCGCAAGGAGTGCCCTGCCACGCAGGGGTGTCCCCCGCGTAGGGAAGCCCCACGCACAGGGAGTGTGCCCCATAAGGAGAGCTGCCCAGCGCGAAAGAAAGTGCAGCCTGCCCAGGAATGGCACCGCCCACAGAGAGAGCTGACACAACAAGATTATGCAACAAAAAGAAACACAACTACAAAAGCAGACAAAGAGGAGCACGCAGCAAATGGACACAGAGAGCAGACAACGGGTGGGTTGGGAGGGGAAGGGGAGAGAAATAAATAAAATAAAATAAATCTACATAACATTTAACTTGAAATTCAAATATATGGGTTAAAAGGTTGAATTTTCTTTCTTTGTTTTACAACTGTAAGGTATCTTAGTAATAGTTGTTAGTTGTTTACGTGTGGCTATTAGCTTTGAACAAAATTCTTTCCTTTCCAAAGATGTCAAAGCGCTTTTTTTTAAAGATTTGTTTTTTATTTACTTATCCCCACCCCCCAACACCCCAGTGTTTGCACTCGCCGTCCTCTCTCTGTGTCCATTGCTGTGTGCTTGTCTTCTCTTTAGGAGGCACCAGGAATCGAACCTGGGAAAAAGGCACTCAATCACTCAAGCCACCTCAGCTCCCTGCTTTGTAGTCTCTTATTGGCTTTCCTCTTTGTATCTCCTTGTTGCATCATCTTGTTGTGTCAGCTTACCGTGCCTGCCCATCACACCAACTTGCTGTCTTGCTCATTTTCTCCAGGAGGCACTGGGAACCGAACTCAGAAGCCACCCCCGTGTGGTAGGCAGGAGCTCAATTGCTTGAGCCACATCCACTTTCTGCCAAAGTGCTTTGCAAATGCTAACAGCGAAAGCATTATCTTCTTTCCTTGAAAAGTATCTCTACTAAAGCTCTCTGTACTTAAGAAAACCAACTCTAAAATCCTATAAAAGCTATTCCTTGCTCTCCATTCTTGAGTTCTAAACAAATTTCTAACGGTCTTTTTGTAGTTTTTAATAGTCTTGCATCTTCTTCCCCCAATCCCCTTTTTCTTTTTCTCTTTACTTAGGACATGCACTACAAATTCTATCTGAATACAAAGGCGAACAGTTAGTTGTGATTTACCAATCCCATTAAGAGACAATTTCCAGAATTAAATCAAGTCACTGAATGTATTCCATGTCATTCTTTTAAAAAAAAAAGAAAAAGCATTGACAGATAATGAAGCACTTTAGAAGTAAGGAGGGACAGGTAGCTTTAGAGTCTAAAGAGATACTATTTTTCTCAGTTTCTCCTCCCAGGTTATGAGTTTCACCTCCATCAAGAGGGAAAGGAAAAAATATTTCACCTCTAAAATAAACACCAATAATCCAAAAAATTTTGTGAGGATTTGGTGAGCTTGTTTTACTAGGTGTCTAATAAAATTCTAGTTACATAATATACATGAACTAAGTAAAATTATTATTATTACTATTATTTTTAATTTTTTAAAAAACTTTTTTCATTAGGGTCACCACATTACAGTTTAATACCAAAGCCAACCTTAATTAAGTAAACTCTCATTATCTTATCACTATTAGTAAATCAATTAGTTACCTTCCTTGACTCCAACCAAAAGACTAGATTAAAAAAAAAAGGATATCACAATGTCACTTGCTACTGTAAATCTTACTACTTTTAAGAGTATCTCTACCTATCAATAACAAAAGAAAGATATGATTCACTTCAACATTCACTATTTAACTTATAAACAGAAGTATTCATCTTAACATCTTTACTATTATATATTGTTTCTTTAAAAATTCTCCTCTCAAGTAGGTAAAACTTTCTACTAAATGTTGTTCAATTAGCAAACCTGACCTTCAAGAATACCATAAGAAGTATTAAATTTAATCACAACCCAAGTTAAACTGTGATAAATATTAATTCTTAGAATAAGAATTGACTAAAGATTTACCAGGATCTTGAACTTATATTTTCAATTAATTTTTTGTTTACCTTTATAAAAAGGAAAGTGTCAAAAGGACTGAACTTGGGAAGTGGACTTGGCCCAGTGGTTAGGGCGTCCGTCTACCACATGGGAGGTCCGCGGTTCAAACCCCAGGCCTCCTTGACCCGTGTGGAGCTGGCCCATGCGCAGTGCTGATGAGCGCAAGGAGTGCCATGCCACTTAGGGCTGTCACCCGCGTAGGGGAGCCCCACGTGCAAGGAGTGCGCCCCATAAGGAAAGCCACCCAGAGCAAAAGAAACTTCAGCCTGCCCAAGAATGGTGCCGCACACATGGAGAGCTGACACAACAAGATGATGCAACAAAAAGAAACACAGATTCCCATGCTGCTGACAACAACAGAAGTGGACAAAGAACACACAGCAAACAGACACAGAGAACAGACAACTGGGGTGGGGGGAGGGAAGGGGAGAGAAATAAATAAATAAATCTTAAAAAAAAAAAAAAGGCCTGAACTGTGGAATAATGAAAACAAAGAAAAATGCCATATATTTGATATTCAAAATTTGTAATATTATCTTAGCTGGGAAAACACTATTACATTCATGGGTCTGGTCTTAGATAAACACAAAGTAATAAAACTTCTATCTCACCATATTATAAGTACAAATGAAATAATACTAAAATCTTACTTGTCTGTTAGTCCATAGGCCAGATCAAGCATGTCATTCTCCTCATCAGTGATTGCTTCTAATTTCTCAAATATGTGCTCTTCAAAGATGAGGTGACAGGTAGAGCAGGCTAAGGTTCCCTCACATGCACCTATAAAAACAACAAACACTGAACATACTTCCTGCTACAGTAAAGGCAATTAAACATGGTCCACTGAAGTTAACTGTCTCTAAATTTTAGAACCAACATTAGAAAATATAAATGATAGGAGTTTATTTCTCTGTAAGGATGAGAATTTCAAATGACCCCTCCCCACCTGCGTACAATTTGAAAGCACTTTCATATATTATTTCAAAAAGGTTTTGGGTCAGGTGCTATAAAGGGAAACACAAAAAGATTTAGCCCTAATATCAAAAAGCTCACAAATTATTAAGCTAAGACATGCATAATGTGTGCATTTTGACATTTTAAACTTATAAATACTAATATAATAGCTATGCAAGTTATCTTTTCCTGGAGAGGTCAATGCGATTTATGGAACTTTGTGTTCTATATAAGAGGAAACAGAACTTCTTTGTTAAATATTCTTCTCTTTCCAAGGGGGTGTTGGTGGTGAGGTGATGTATGGGAATCCGGTATGATGATACGCATGCCTGTTTTATAAGTCCACAACTTTCACTATATACTTATTGTTTATGTATGTTCATGTATGAATGATATACTTCAATAAAATTGTATTAAAAAATATTCTTCCCTCTCAACACCTCCTTGTGATCAGAGCAGAATTATATACATCACCTTACAAATCATATCATTTTAAAGAATGAGATAAGGCTATTTCTCCCATTCCATATTTTTTAAACAAGTAATTTATGTATTGAGTGCCTATTATGTGCCAGGGACATGAAAAGGGAACTGACAAGGGAGCTGGACTAACCAAAGCATGACAAAATCTGCTCTGCAACATCCTTTTCCCAGAGATTACCCAGCCTTTGCTTGAAAACTTTCTGACAAAGAAATCTATACCACATAAACCAGCCAATTTCCATGTTGGCTCCTACTAAGTTGGCTGTCACTCTGCAACTTCCGCCTACTGTTCCAATTCTATCCTGTGGACTTGAATCCTTCTTCCAAACAATAATATCCTTTCATATATTTGAGACTACTTCCTTCTTCAGGCTGAGCATCCCCAGTTCCTTCAAATTTTTCTTGTGTAACACAGTCTGGTTGGGCTTTTCTTAAAATACGGTGTACAGAATATAAACTAGTGTTCCAGAGAGGGATCCACCAACACAGAATTGAACAGAACAATCACCAATTGTACTCTGGTTAAATTCTACTTTAGGGAAACGGACTTTGGCCCAGTGGTTAGGGCGTCCGTCTACCACATGGGAGGTCCGCGGTTCAAACCCCGGGTCTCCTTGACCCGTGTGGAGCTGGCCATGAGCAGTGCTGATGCGCGCGCAAGGAGTGCCCTGCCACGCAGGGGTGTCCCCCGCGTGGGGGAGCCCCACGCGCAAGGAGTGCGCCCGTGAGGAATGCCGCCCAGCGTGAAAAGAAAAGTGCAGCCTGCCCAGGAATGGCGCCGCCCACACTTCCCGTGCCGCCGACGACAACAGAAGACAAAGAAACAAGACGCAGCAAATAGACACCAAGAACAGACAACCAGGGGAGGGGGGGAAATTAAATAAATAAAAAAATTCTACTTTAAAAAGTTTTTTTTTTGGGTTTTTCAATAATAATTCCAAAAAGTCATTATACATGCTTAAAGATGGAAGAGACCCAGATGTAACTTCTGTTTGATTTAGATTCCCTTTTGGTCAATGAACACTACCTAAAATATATAAAAGAACTACTATTAATAATTGGCAACCTTCTTAGTTTTCCTTTGGATAGATCTTATTATCAGTTGTTCATTTCTAATAATTTAAGCATTTAGCATTCATATTTTATTATCTAAATGAACATAAGGAGGCATTTCTTTAAATGTTCGTTTTCATTAAATCCTATTCAAAGCAGTAGCAAGACTGCAACAGAGAGAGAACAAACATCAAATGTAGGAGTTTAGAGTGTGGACTCTGGAGCCCGATTCCCTGGTTTCGATCCCAGTTCCACTCTTTACTATGTGACCTCAGTTACTTTACCTTCCATGCCTCAATTTCCTCATCTATAAAATGGGAATAACTGTACTGATCTCAGGTTACAGGAATTACATGAGTATGTAGTTAATATATGTAAATATACATACTTGCAACCATGACCAACAGATAGTAAGCACTATATGAAGGCTGACAATCATTATTATTATTTGGTAGTTTTAAGAAGTCAAAATAATTCAACTTTCTTTTTAAATATAAGAGGAATCAAACTCAAGAAGTTAAATAAATGGACTAAGGCCATTCTACTAGAGAAAAGTAATGACATCAGCCAAGTTTCCCAATACTGAAGGCAAACAGTTCCTGCTACCCAAAAACCTAAGTCACCTTAAATATTAAAAGATATATAAAATACACACACACCAATTGGTTATTTGACAAAGTTGCTTGCTTTTCTATCTTTGTATAAGTATGAAATATTTCACACAAAAAGGTAAATGTCAAAGGAGGATTGCTGTATCATGAACTTGGAATCAGGGTCTGGCTCCAAACGGAACTACCACATCACTCTTAGCTGTGTCCCAGGCAAGGCTTTTAAGGCCCTCACATTTTTCTTCTCATCTTTATATTGAGGGCTTGAAGTAGATATCTCTAAGGTTCTGCTTAGCTCTAATATTTTATGATTCCACAAGAAGGAATTAGAATTAATAGATTTGTCCATTAGTATTCAATAAATATATACTTATGCTTTTTTTTTTTCTTTTTCATCAATACTAATCTAGACAAACTCCAAATTAGAATGGCAAACCCCTCTGGAGATAAGGTGGGAAACATTCATGAAATCAAGGCTCGTTTTGTCTTTAACTGCAAGTAAAACAATCCTTCTGAAAAGTTCCAAGCAATCTTATGAGGTCTTTTTTTCCCCCTTCAGCTTCTCATTATTAAACAAATCCTAAGAACTGTAGACATGTGTAATGGAAGATATAAGGAAAACAAATCCCACAGTCCAGGGCAGGATGAGATGTTGGGGGCAGAGGGTGGCGAGGGATGGGACTGGAGATGCAGGCAGAGAACTAAGCAGGGAGAGTCATTTATCTTCTGGCAAGGAATCTAAACTTGTCCCAAAAGTCCATTACTCTCCACCCTGTTTCCTGACACACTGGGTAATTCAAACATACTCAGGTTAGCAATAGTCTTTCACAGTGAACTGCCACCGAGATGATATAAGCCAGAGGGTAATGGACACCTGTTACTCCACCCCTCCTCTCCTGGATGCTGCCCCTGGGGAGAGTGTGGTTTTGAGTCTTTGCTCTAGGTTCCATGGGGCGCTGAGAAAGGGCTGTAAATAGGAAAGGTGACCTTGCGTATTTTATTTTGGATATATCTCACTGGTGGCTGTGTATAGAGAAGAACTGGGAGAAGAAAAAGGTAGAAGCAAAAACCATTACATTTCTTCAAAGGAGAAGGGGCAGGGGAAGAGGGAAGGGAAGGAATGAAGGATAAGAAGCCGAGAGAGCCAAGGAGAGATTCATTCTAGAAGGGAAGTCAAAATCAAAATGGCCCAATTGGGAGAGAAAAAAACAGAAAAGCCCAGGGAAGAACAGAGAACATGCAAAATGGTCACAATCATCTTGGAATGGAGAAAAAAAGCTCTTATGTCAATAAATCCCTCCTAAAAAATTTAGGACATTCCTTTTGGTACCACCTCATTAGTCAAAATGAAGAATTAATATCCATGTTCCAGCTCTTTGTATTCTCTAAATTCCCCCACTCTCTCTTCCCTAAGAAACTTCCATTCTTTTAACCTTTTCTAACAATTTCACTGCTCTTTTCAGGAATCCTGCCAATTGCTTCCACATCTTGCTTAAGCTGCCAAGTTCAGAGCTGAAGAGGGCATCCTATAAGAATCTGGCAAATGTTGAGTATATACAGATTAACTTTTGGTTCCTACATGCTAAGTTCTTATTATACATTCTAGTCCCATATTTTATTCTTTAATTATATGTACCACATTCAAAAGCCCTCCATATTTTATGATTCCTTTCAAACTTTTTATTCCCACAAGTTGTCAATAAGTTATGCTTTCTTACACTTTTCTTATTCTCTGTATTAGGAGAAACACAAATATAACAGAACCTGTCTGTGTGAGATGACTAATAATGAACCAGAGAAACTGATAATGGTCATATTGTGTTAAAACAAATATTACTACAAAAAAAATCTGCAGCAAAGCTTTACAAGACCCAATAGCACATATTATAAAAAATATTCAATTCTGCAAAACTCCATAAAAATTAATCAATCTGAGTAGTTTTTCTGGCGTTTACTGTTTTAGTAATTAACCAGCACGTTTTATGAAACAGAAGATTTTTAGAGAATAGTTGAGACATTCTCTTTTGACATAAATACAAAGGCATTTAGGAGGGAAAAGATTTTTAAAATAAAGATTTGGATACAAAGAGTCTAAAATTGTGAGAAGGGAAGCGGACTTGGCCCAGTGGTTAGGGCGTCCGTCTAGTGGGAGGTCCGTGGTTCAAACCCCAGGCCTCCTTGACCCGTGTGGAGCTGGCCCATGCACAGTGCTGATGCATGCAAGGAGTGCCGTGCCATGCAGGGGTGTCCCCCGCGTAGGGGAGCCCCACGCGCAGGGAGTGCACCCCGTAAGGAGAACCGCCCAGCGTGAAAGAAAGTTCAGGAATGGCGCCACACACATGGAGAGCCGACACAACAAGATGACACAACAAAAAGAAACATGATTCCTGTGCCGCTGACAACAGAAGCGGACAAAGAACACGGAGCAAATAGACACAGAGAACAGACAACTGGGGCGGGGGGGGAAGGGAGAGCTAGAAATAAATCTTTAAAAAAAAATAAAATTGTGAGAAGAGGCTATTGAAGAAAAAACATTATTCCTTTTTTGTTCTTTTTTTATCTCATAAAAAGTGGCTGATTTCCTAGTGACTATTTCCTCCAGTTTATTATAGTTTACTGGTTTTACAGTTAGAAGTAGTCCCATTTAATGAGCCCATGACTTTTGTCTTCTTTGGTTTTTAATTCTATAAATTTTAACACATGCACATATAGATTCCTGCAACCACGACCCCAATCAGGATTCAGAAATTTCATCATCTCGAAAAAGTCCCTTGTGCTGTCCTTTTGTAGGCACAGCCCACCCCATCCCTATCTCCTGGAAACCACTGATCTGTTCTTATCACTATTGTTTCATCTTTTCCAGAACGTCATATAAACAGAATCATACAGTATCTAACCTTTTGAAACTGGCTTCTTTCACTCAGCATAATGCCTTTGAGAGTCAGTCAAGTTATTGCATATAGCCATAGTTCATTTCTTTTTATTGCTGAGAAGTATCCCACTGTACCTATTTGCTTCTAACAGATGTGTAGTGGTATAACCTTGAAGGTCTTACTTTGCATTTCCCTTATGATTAATGATGTTAAGCATCTTTTCACATTCCTCTTTGTTATCACTGTTCTCTTTGGTGAAGCGTCCCGTTCCAAGTCTTTTGACCATTTTTTAATTGGATTGTTTTCTTGCTGTTGAGTTTTGAGAATTCTTTACAGATTCTGGATATCTAATATGTGATTTGCAAATACTTTCTCGTAGTCTTTGACTCTGTCTTTTAATTCTCTTAACAGTGTTATTAACAGAGAAAAAGTTTTAATTTTTATGAAGCCCAATTTATAAGTTTTTTCTTTTGGACTGTGTTTTTTACCATGTTTAAGAATTCTTTTTCTATCTCCAGGTCACAAAGTTTTATCCTACGCTTTCTTCTAAAAGTTTTATAGTTTTATGTTTTACACTTAGATCTGTGTCCATTTGAGTTAATTTTTATAAAAGGTGTGAGGATTAGGTTCCTGTTGTTTTGTTTTTTCTCATATGGATATTCAACTGTTTAAACATCTTTTGTTGATAAAAGTATCCTTTCTTCATTAACCTTTGCACCTTTACCAAGAACCAATTGGGAAAGCACCTGTGGTTCAATCAGTTGGGATCTCGAGTCCCAGGGCCTCCTTGTGAAGACAGCCTCACCCATGCGCTGCGGAGAGCCGCGAGCCCGGGTGCCACGGAGTGCTGCCGGCCCTCAAAGCGCCCCAGAGTGCCAACGGCCTGCACAGCGCCGCGGAGAGTCAACTCAAAAGGTGACGTAACAAAAAGGGAGACAAGTAATAAAAAAAAACCACAAAATACAGAAGAGCATGCAACGAATGGCCACAGAAAGCAGACAACAAGCAAGCTGCAAGGGGGTGAGGGAATAAATAAAAAAATAAATACAGACACAAAAGAACGCACAGCAAATGGACACAGAGAGCAGACAGCATGCAAGCCACAAGGGGGAGGGGAATAAAAAAAGAAAGCTAATTGGCTATAGCTGAAAGGTGGGAAAAAAACAAATGTCCATCAATGGATGAATGGCTATACAATGGAGTATCATTCAGTCATAAAAAGGAATAAAGTACTGATACTTGCAAGAATATGAATAAACCTTGAAAACATTAAGCCAAATGAAATAAGCCAGACACAAAAGAACAAATATTGCATGATTCCTCTTATATAAAATGTCCAGAACCTTCAGATTAGTGATTGCCTAGGGCTCAGGGGATGGGGATACTGGGCATGCTAGCTAAATCACACAGGTTTTCTTTTTTAGGGTAATGAAAAAACCCTAAAATTGACTGAGGTGATGTTTGCACAACTCTGTGTATATAGTAAAAATCATCTGACTGCCCATTTTAAATAGGTATATTGTATAACTATATATAGCATATGAATTATATCTCAATTAAGATGACACCAAAAATTTTCCATATTTTTATGGGTCTACTGCTGGACTCTATTTCAGTGTTCTGTGTGTCTCTTTGCTAATACTACACTGTCTTGGTTACTGTAGCTTCATAGTATGTCTTATGATCTGTATTGTACTTCTGACTTTAATTTTTGAAAAATTTCTGAGTATTCTAGTTCCTCTGCTTTTCCATAAAAATTTTGGAATCAGCTTAACTATCTATATCTCCAAAAAATCCTGATGGGATTTTAATGAGAATTTATTAAATCTATATATCAACTTTTTAAAAAGATTTCTCCCCCCCCCCACCCCAGTTGTCTGTTCTCTGTGTCTATTTGCTGCGTGTTCTTTTTTGTCTGCTTCAGTTGTTGTCAGCGGCACGGGAATCTGTGTTTCTTTTTGTTGCATCATCTTGCTGTGTCAGCTCTCCATGTGTGTGGCATCATTCCCGGGCAGGCTGAACTTTCTTTCACGCTGGGTAGCTCTCCTTACAGGGCATGCTCCTTGTGCGTGGGGCTCCCCTACATGGGGACACCCCTGTGTGGCAAGGCACTCTTCACACGCATCAGCACTGCGCATGGGCCAGCTCCACACGGGTCAAGGAGGCCTGGGGTTTGAACCGTGGACCTCCCATGTGGTAGACGGACGCCCTAACCACTGGGCCAAGTCCGCTTCCATATATAGCAATTTTGGTTAAACTGAAATCTTTACTATGTTAAGTCTTCCAATCTATGAACACAGTATGTTCTCCACCACTTAGGTCTTTGGTTCCTTTTCATCAGCATTTTGCAGTTTTCCGCATAAAGATTCTATACAAATTTTGACAGATATAAACCTAATAATTTCATTTATTGCACCTATTATGTTATTTAAAAAATTGGGGAGGAGAGCAGTTATAGCTCAGTGGTTGCCTGCCTGCTTCTGATGCATGAGGTCCTGGGTTCGATCTCCTATACCTCCTTAAAAAAATTTTTTTTTTGGTTTCCAATTATTCACTGCTAGTATATAGAAATAAAATTGATTTCTATGTGTTGACCTTATATATCCTGTGACCTTGCTAAACTCACTTCTAATCTCCAGAAAATTTTTTTGGAAGTCTTCTTCGTAAGGAAACATGTTATCTGAAAACTGATAGTTTTATTTTTTCCTCTTCATTCTATATACCTTTCTGTCTTTCTTGCCTTAATGAACTGGCTAGAACTTCTAGCATGGTATTATATAGGATGAAGTGGATATTGTTGCCTTGCTCCCAATCTTTTTTTTTTTTTAAACAAATTTTAGTGATATATATTAATAAAGCAAACAATTCATCCAAAGTGTACAATTAATGTATTTGGTATAATCACATAGTTTGCAATCATCACTTCAATCATTATTTTAGCATTTTCATTATTTCAATATTGCTCCCAATATTAGGAGAAAAGCATTCTATCTTTCACCATTACGTATGATGTTAGCTGGAGGCTTTTTTAAAATGCTTTTATCAATAACTAATTTTGCACAACCAGAACCAATCTGCCCCTGCCTACTGGTGTTGAGTTAAAACAAGGGAGCAATCATCAATTCTATATCCCAACATGGAAAGTCCAAATCCTTAATGAACATCCCAGCAGCTTCCAACTCCACAAGAATCACAGCCCAAATGGTCAAAGGCTATGAGTGCATGATTTTCTTCTGAGACCTCAATTTCTAACTTCTCTTTAGTATCACAAAATTTCCAGGTTCCTATTCACCATGTACTGAGAATCAGAAGTGCTTCTATTCCCATTACTAGGCTTAAGTTCAATGTGGAAAAAGGGGTTGTTATACTGAGTGTGTATGGGAGAGGATGCAGGAAGTTTAGAAGGTGTCCTTGACCTGTGGTTAGAAGTTGCAATGCATTTTCTCAAAGAAAACAAGTTCTAAATGGTGACTAAGTTAATTATAAATAAAGAGGTTTGGTATGTTAGTCTGATAATTTAGCCACCATGTACAACATTATTTTTATGGGAAAACAAATTGCAAATGCCAAGTATCTGGGCCTGAAAAAGCATTCTGTGAACAAAACCTATTCATAAACTCAGGGGTGACTATTGTTTTTCATGTTATTACATATACAGGGAACAACCCTACAAAATAAGCAGTGAGAAGCAACCTATAAAAAGAAAATGGATACAAAGATAACAATTACAGAGGCTTCAATCTAAAACTTGCAGCTGATCAGAATATGACTATAGTAATATACTGATATATAATAAGGGGGCTAAAAATACAAAAGTTATGGAACTTATGCTTATATATACAGCCTCAGAGCAATGTTGGTGGCTGTCATCTTTTAGTGTCTTCAGAAAGTGGTGAGGAAAGCGGACTTGGCCCAGTGGTTAGGGCGTCCGTCTACCACATGGGAGGTCCACGGTTCAAACCCCGGGCCTCCTTGACCTGTGTGCAGCTGGCCCATGCACAGGGCTGATGCGTGCCTGGCCATGCAGGGGTGTCCCCCATGTAGGGGAGCCCCATGCGCAAGGAGTGAGCCCTGTAAGGAGAGCTGCCCAGCGTGAAAGAAAGTTCAGCCTGCCCAGGAGTGGCACCGCACACACAGAGAGCTGACACAACAAGATGATGCAACAAAAAGAAACACAGATTCCCGTGCCGCTGACAACAACAGAAGCAGACAAAGAAGAACATGCAGCAAATAGACACAGAGAACAGACAACTGGGGTGGCGGGGGGAAGGGGAGAGAAATAAATAAATCTTTAAAAAAAAAAAAAGTGGTGACATAAGAATGAATAGGGAAAGCATGTGTATATTTATGTATATGTATTTGTGTAAACATAAAGCGATCACAATCTTTGAGAAGAAAGCACTCTCAAGGATTCTGAAAATTCTAAACGTCTCATAATTTGAGTTATTTTCTCAATGGAACAAAATGTAAAAGTGGAGATGGATTCTTGTAGTGTATAAATCTATAATCCTCATATCATATTTTTGTTTTAAAATATATTTAGGTAGAACAAACACTTGGAATAAAACTTTCAACATTATTATAGCCACCTTTCAAACAATCAAAAATTATTCATGCCTTATAACTCAATGATAAGATGAGCAACCCAATTAAAAAATAGGCAAAAGACTTAAACAGAAATTTTTCTAAAGAAGAAATACTAATGGCCAAAAGGCACAGGAAAATATGCTAAACATTACTAGCTATCAGGAAAATGCAGATCAAAACCACAATGAGATATTATTTCACACCTTAGAGAATGGCCATTATTTGGGAAAGAAAAAGAAAACTGCAAGTGCTGGAGAGGACGCAGAGAAATAGGAACACTCCTTCACTGTTGGTAGGAATGTAGAATGGTGCAGCCTCTACTGATGACATTTTGGCAGTTTCTCAGGAAGCTAAATATAGAACAGTCATACAATCTGGCAATCCCCCTAATAGGAATATATTCAGAAGAAATGAAAGCAGTGATACAACAGACATTTGCACACTGATGTTCACAGCAGCATTTTTCACAATTGCTAAAAGATGGAAAACACCCAGGTGTCCACCAGTCAATGAATGGATAAACAAAACGTGGTATACATTACGATGGAATACGACTCATCTGTAAAAAGAAATGACCTTGGGATGCATAAGACAATATGGATGAACCTTCAGGACATTATGTTGAGAGAAAGAAGCCAGACACGAAAGGACAAATATTGTGTGGTCTCACTAATATGAGCTAAATATGATAAGTAAACTCATGGAGTTGAATCTAAGAGAAGGGGAACTGATAAATGAATGTATGTGGAATGTTTATTAAGCAGGATTGTAAATGTGGGGAAATACAGTTTATGGTATAACATTATAGCAAGTATAATCAATATAATCAATATTAAGCAGGATTGTAAATGTGGGGAAATACAGTTTATGGTATAACATTATAGCAAGTATAATCAACACTGATGATTTAGAAATATGATGGTGGCTGAAAAGGATAGTCTAGGGAGATTGTCAGTTGAAAGAAAGCTAGAAGATAATCTAAGGACTGTGTAATAGTTGATTTCAGTGGTAGACAATGGTTGCGGTCAACAGTACAAATACAAGAAATGTTCTTCTATTACGAGGTGTTAAGAATTTGGAGATACATGGGAAAAACAGAACTAAGGTAACATATAGACTACAGTTAACAGTAATATTGTAATATTTTTACAGCAATGGCAAAGAAGGTACTGTATCACTACTAAGGGTCAATAATGGGAGGATATAAGGGGGTATGGAGTCTTTCCTTTTTGGATTAATGAAAACGTTCTGAAATGGAGTGAGGTGATGACAGCACAACTCCATGATTAACCTGAGAGCCATTGAAAGACACTCTGGATAGAGTGAACAAGGCAGGCGACCATAAAACACAGCGAACCCCGAGGTGAATGACACACTGTAGTTAACAGCACTAATATGAGACTGTTCGCTCATGAACTATAACAAATGTACAGTACTAACACATGGTGTTACTAACAGGATGGTTTGTGGGAAAACAAACCAAATATAAGTTATGGACTATAGATAGCAGTAATATTATGACAATGTCCTTTCATCATTTATAACAAACATGTCACAACAATTTAAGGTGGTGGTGGTAGGGCAATATATAGGAATCCTACATGGAATGCATGGTTGTTTTGTTAACTCACAATTTCTAAAAAAAAAAACAAAAACTTCATTCCTTAACACAGATGATAGTACGATTTAGAGACACATTACAATCACAATGTTATGAGCCCCTGGTACCTGCATTTAATCTATCAACCTGCTTGGTTATACAAAAATTTATGAACTTAAAGGTATATAGTTTAATGTTGCTTTTATTTTGTTGGCATTCTAGCTAATGATTCAGAGTACTTTCTCCTAATTTAATAGTAATATGTATCATGACAGGTTCTGGGTCTTCTCATAGCAATTTATCACATCTAAGACTTCTGTTTTAAAGTAACTGATTTTCAGATGCATTTTTTAGCATTAGAACTTGATGCATGCTTGGCTGGCACTGTTAAAAGATTTCAAAATGATTTCAATTTATAAACAAAGTTTAAATTATCTGCACCGTAGTCAACAAAGTCACATGGACATTCAGATGTCTGTAAACAGCACAGTTCATATGACACTGAGAAGAGGATGGCAGATATTTGCTTACCAGCTTAGTGGCACCACCTTCTTGCAGTAACAAAAATGAACATTTCAAATTCACAAAGCCTGCCAACCTGAAATTACGGAATTCTTGACAAAAATTTTGGTTTTCACATATTTCTGATTTTGTTAGAGTAAGAATCTAAATATTGTTAATCTGCACAATTTCAAATTTTCATAATTTCAAATCACATTAAGAGTAAGGCAAAGGGAAGCAGATGTGGCTCAAGCAATAAGGCCTCTGCCTACCAAACGGGAGAACCCGGGTTCGATCCCTGGGGACTCATAGTGAAAAAGAAAAAGAGAAAATGTGCCTATGCAGCAAGCCAGTGCCCACATGGCAAGCTAAGAGCCCACGCAGTGAGCCAGTGCCACCCAAGTGAGACAAGCAGCAAGATAATGATGCAACAAAACAGAGATGAAGGGGAGAGTAAAGGTGAAGCGCAGCAGAGACCAGAAACTGAGGTGGTGCAATTGACAGGGAACCTCTCTCCACATCAGAGATCCCCAGGATCGAATCCCAGTGAATCCTAGAGAAGAAAGACAAGAAGAGAAGATGAAAAAATAAATAGATACAGAAGATCACAAAGCACATGGACACAGACAACAAAAACAGCAGGGTGGGAGAGGGGGAGAAGAAGAAAAAGTAAGGCATGGTTACTAATTTTGAGGTTGATGATTAATAAAACTTCTCCTTTACTAGATTGCGCTTTAGAAAACACACATACAGACACAAAAACAGGATTAATTGATATTAAGCTTTTGCTGAAATCTCAGAAATTCTTACTGTAAAATTAATTCACAGAGAAAGTTAGATATGTGCAGTCCATTGTTTCTTTTCCTTCATGTAATATGAATGTATGCCAACAGGAAAAGATAGTCTTGTGTGTGTGTGTACGTGTGTGTATGTACATATATCTTAGATTAAGATCATTTTGTGGATTGTGATGTTGACAAGACAGAGTGCCCACTCCACTCAACCCCACACCTAACCCTCTCCCCAAACAAAAATCTCTAGGATAGATGCATGGGAATATTATATATTAAAATGTGAAATTACATATAAACATAAAATCTAATTTTCTAGAGTAAGGATTGATCTAGTATAGCCAGGAATATATTATACCAATAGGAATTCAATAAACATGATAATAAACATTAATTCATATAAATATTATCAGGACCTCTCAATTTGATTTCTTTCAAAACAGACATAAGGAAATAATACAGAAGAAAAAGTGATGATAAACTAGGTGAATTTAATCAGAGAAGTTCAACTGCCCCCTAGTGACAGAATATTAAATATAATTTGAAAAGCGTTTAAATGATATCTGCATCCTATTAATATAAGAGTTATATTAATATAAAAGTTGGAAACAACAATGTTTAAACAAGTCAACAAAAAAACATTGTGAAAAATACTATGGAAAAAACTATACAATGCTAAATAGTGTGCTGTTATGGAAGATAATGGGTTCAGAGTAAAGAAAGCCTACTTTGGATAGGATGGTTGGGCAAACCCTCTTCTAAGGAAGCATCCATAAATTGGGACTTGGATGAAAAGCAGCAAATATAAGATGTGGGAATGGGAGAGAAACGGAAGTGCCCCAGGCAGAGGATCAAGTGTTGTGTAAGGGTGAGTTCAAGTTGCTGATAAAAGGTATAGTCAAATATGGCCAAAGTTAGGGAAAAAGGGTGGATGAGAAGATGAAAAATGGGGAAAGGGGGTAGGGTAGCAACAATAGATCTTGTAGAACCTTTTAGGCCAGGGTAAGGAATAAGAATTTTACCTTAAGTTCAATAGGAAGCCTTTTGCCATATGAATTACAAATATATTATCAGCTTGACAAATCTATAGGCTTTATTTATGGTGTTTCTGTCATATAGTTGTTGATTTTTTTAAAAGATTTATTTATTTCTCTCCCCTCCCCCTCCCCCAGTTGTCTGCTCTCTGTGTCCATTCGCTATGTGTTCTTCTGTGACTGCTTCTATCCTTATCAGTGGCACTGGGAATCTGTGTTTCTTTTTGTTGTGTCATCTTACTGTGTCATCTCTCCGTGTGTGCGGTGCCATTCTTAGGCAGGCTGCACTTTCTTTTGCGCTGGGCAGCTCTCCTTTCGGGGCACACTCCTTGCACATGGGGCTCCCCTACATGGGGGACACCCCTGCGTGGCACAGCACTCCTCGCACACATCAGCACTGTGCATGGGCCAGCTCCACACGGGTCAAGGAGGACCAGGGTTTGAACCGTGGACCTCCCCTGTGGTAGGCGAACGCCCTATCCATTGGGCCAAGTCCGCTTCCTTAAGTTGTTGATTTTTTATACAAATGAATTGGCTCCTGAATTTTGTCATGGTTAGAAAGTCCTTCCCTACACCAAGGTATTAAAGAATTCTCAAATGCTTTTTTCTAATACAACTTTACACTTTATTATTTTATATTCTTTAACCTATTTGGAATTTTTCCTTGTATGATGTGATGTTATGACTCCAACTTTATTTTTTCCAAATGGCTACTAATTGTACCAACACCATTTACTGGTCCATCTTTGCCCCACCAGGAAAATGAAGTCTGTTTCAGTAACAGTATATACTGGAAGGAGTCAAAAGAGGATTATTGTGTCTTGTAGCATTTTTTTTATTAGTAGTATTAATTTAAATGCTCAGTAAGATAGCCAAAGCATATGCAGATAAAAAAGCATATCATGCACACACTAAGGAAGGACACCAATTATTATTATCAAAGATAATTTTTAGATAAAACATTTAGGCATTTACACTCTTGATTTTATTTATTAAATTTCAACTTTTTAACTGTAAAAGAAATACATGCATATTGTAAAGTCAGCATGGTTAAAAAGAAAAAAACCAAAGGTATGTTCATATTAATTATAATGGGAATAAACATAGAAAAACTGAAAAGATCTACCGAAGTATTACATTTTTGTTGCTCCTTAACAAGGCTTAGTATATAATATGAGCTCAAATATTTGTTATTTGCTATGAGAGAAATATACTGGCCATTTAATTGTCCTTGCCCTACTGCATCACCATAGCAAACACTTAGAGCAGTTATGCACCAGGCATTTCACAGATCAGAAAACTAAGACCCAGAGACAAGCAGCATATATACCTGTGGCAGAGCTGAGATTCAAACTCAGGCAGTACAGCAAATCCCCAGTTCTTTCATAAGCTATATCATCTTCCTTATTTTCTAAGTCAGTTTCAACAATCATGATAATACTTTTTACAATTCAATATGCTGCCAAAATGTCAATAAGTGTAACTTGCAACATCTCAAAAATTTTGCTTCATACATACATTTTTCCTGGAAGCAAGTAGAAAATGATAAGCTCCAAGAGAGTCTGGGAGTAAATAAAGAAGAGATAATATCAGATCGAGGACAGTAATCCCAAATATAAGAGAGAAAAGAGTGAAGGCCTAGGTGACAGCTGCATTTCTGACACAAAAGAAAATTCACCGAATTGGAACAGAAGCTTCTAGGTAAAATTTTTCCAAGATGATAGAATACTCGATTCATCTGAATATTTTGAGATTAAAATTAACAATTGGAAGTGAGTCTGGGGCTGAATTAGTAGTAAGTACATCAAAAATTAAGCAAATGAAAAAAGCAATTAAATAGTACAAAGAAAGAAAAATAATACACCACATGGCTGAGCTGCCAATAGTAGTTAGTTATAATTTAAAAAAAAAGAAAAAAGAAAGAAACACACTGAATAATGATCCAGCTAAAATTAATGATGTATTCATATTGGGAGAAGAGGGGTGGGAGGTGGGAGAGATGGGGAAAGAAGGGTACCTGTGTGTTTGTGTGTGTGTTGGGGGACAGGGGATAAAGCAGTAGACACATGATCATGGTGGTAGAACACAGGAGAAATGGCAAAATATAGAGCAATTATCTGTTCATTTTCAAGACAGGGACTACATGTAAACCCACCTTCGCCTCCTGCTCTTTCTGCTTCCATTTATCACCCCCACCCCCACCCCCAATTTCTCCTTACATTAACTTTATTTCTTTGTTGATCTTTTCCCTCCTGCCCCTTTTCTCTCTGACCTACCCGCAATTCCTTTATTAGCAATAAGAAAAATCTGAAGAGTATTCTACAAAAAACTTAAAAAATATGTGCCTTTCCTCTGCTTTAGAGGAGCCCAGTGTTCATGGTCTAACATGGCTCCCCTATGCCATTCTTCTCTGAGCTCTAATCAAATAGTTCTATATACCAGTCATTTCAGACCTAAATCAGCCTAAACTAGTGCAATGTGTATATCTGACTGAGTAACCTTGATCCATTTCATTGAGTCAACCACTTTGAGAAATATGTTTACAAAAACAGGCCTCAGAATGCTAGAGACTCAAATGGGTACCTGGCATTAGCTTATCGGTACTAAGAAATAATTCCATGATACACAGCCTCCACATTAGCCCTCCCAGAGCACAAAAGATTATGGAACAATGTTCACTGTTTCTCTTATATATCCTCGCACAGTGATAATTGTCTTTACAAGGGCAGCTGTATAGATCATCAATACTGACAGACCCAAGATAAAAAATAATCAAATTAGTATGTAGATGATTCAAACACAAAAGGTATCAATCACATGGAATTTGTAAAAAAGAACTTTTATCCTTACTTTAAATTACCAATTGGGTAGTCCAATATTTTCTGCATATATATAATTTTTTTAAAATGAGGTATTATACATACTCGTTTCCTAAATTACTCTTTTGATGTAACATTTTTAGAGATGCATTAAAAGAAGTGAGGGACAAAAAGGTCTAAGACTCCAGGAAAAAGGCAGAAATTGGCAGAATAAAAAAGCATGACCTAACTATATGCTGTCTGAAAAAGACTCAGCTTAAATTCAAAGACACAAGTAGACTGAGGGTGAAAAGATGGAAAATATATATATACAATCCAAGAAGAAACCAAAATAGAGTTGTGGTGGCTATACTAACATAGGATAAAAAAGATTTTAAGTCAAAAACAGTTATAAGGGACACAGGCAGTCATTATACACTGATAAAGGGGATAATTTAACAGGAAGATGTAACAATTGCACCTAACAGCAGAGCCCCAAAACATATGAAGCAAATACTGACAGATGTGAAGGGAGAAGCTGACAGTTCTACATTAACAGGAGACTTTAGCACACCACTCTCAATACTAGATAGAACATCTAGTCAGAAGATCAATAAGGAAGTACAAGTCTCTGAATGATACTCTAAACCTACTAGACCTGAAAATATGGAATGCTTCTCCCAACAGAAACAGAATATACATTTTTCTCCAGTACACATGTATCATTCTCCAGAACAGACCATATATTGGGTCACAAAATAGGTCTCAAAACATTCAAAAATACTGAAATCATACAAGCTGTATTTTCTGACCACAATGGAATGAAGCTGGAAATCAATAACAGAAATGCAGACATGGAAAAGCCAATCATCAAATTTATATGGAAGGGTAAGGGACCCCAAATAGCTAAAGCAATCTTGAAAAAGAAGAATGAAGTTGGTGGACTCACACTTCCCAATCATAAAACTTATTTCAAAATCACGGTAATCAAAATAGCACGGTATTGGCACAAGGACCAATGGAACAGACCTGAAAGCTCAGAAATCAACCCTCACATTTATGGCCAAATAATTTTTGACAGGGTGGCAAAGACCATCAACTGGGAAAGAATAGTCTCTTCAACAAATGGTGCTGGAAAAGCTGGATCTCCATTTGCACAAAAAAAAAAGGACCCCTACCTCATCCCATATACAAAAATCAACTCAAAATGGATCAAAGACCTAAATATATGAGCTAGAACTATCATACTCCTAGAAGAAAACATAAGGAAGCATGTTCAACTTTGTGTTAGACAATGGTTTCTTAGATTTATACTCAAAGCACATGCAACTAAAGAAAAAAATAAATAGGACCTCATCAAATTAAAAATATTTGTTCCTCGAAGGACTTTATCATGAAAGGAAAATATTTGGAAACCATATATCCGATAAAGGATTAATATCCATTATATATAAAGAAATCCTTCAACTTAAAAAAAAAAAAGACAACCCAGTTAAAAAAATGGGCAAAAGACTTGAATAGACATCTCTTCAAAGAAGAGATTACAAGTGGCCAGATAGCATATGAAAATATGCTCAACATCACTAGCTATCAGGGAAATGCAAGTCAAAACCTCAATGAGACTACCATTTCATACCTACTAGAATGGCTACTACTAAAAAGACAAAAAATAACAAGTGTTGAAGAGGATGCAGAGAAATAGGAACACTCATACATTACTGGTAGAAATGTAAAATTCTGCAGCTGCTGTGGACAAGAGTTTGGCAGTACCTCAGAAGGCTAAGTATAGAACTAACATATGACCTCACAAACCCACTACTCAGTATATACCCAAAGGAACTGAATCAGTGACTCAAACAGATATTTGCACTTATGTTCACAACAACATTATTAAACATTATTCAACATTATTGCCAAAAGATGAAAGCAACCCATGAATGGACAAGTAAAATGTGACATATACATACAATGGAATATTATTTGGCCATAAAAATTAATGAAGTCCTGATACAAGAGACAAACATGGATGAACCTTTAAGACATCAGGCTGAGTGAAATAAACCAAACATAAGTGGACAAATATTGTATGAGGTCACTGATTTGAAATAAGTAGAATAAGCAAACTCAAAGAGTCAGAATTTAGAATGTAGGCTACCAGGGGATGGCTGAGAATAAGGAATGGGAAGTTAAAGCTTAACATGTATAGAGTTCCTATTTGGAATCATAGAAATGTTTTGGTAATGGATGTTGGTGATAGTAGCACAACATTATGAACACAATTAAAACAATGAAATAACTGTATATTATCATTTGAATATGATTAAAAGGGAAATGTTATATTGTATATATAACAAAATAAAATTTTTTAAAAATCCATGGAACTATACTACACAAACAGTTAATTCTAAGTTAAATCATGAACCTTAATAGTACAATTATAAAAATATACTATCAACTATAAAAAATATTTCACAATATTGCAGGGTGTTGGTGGTAGTGTTGTACATGGAAATCCTGGATTTTATGCACAATTTTTCTGTAAATCCAAGATTCCTCTAATTAAAAAAAAGTACATTAAAATTATTAAAGAAACTTTATGAATAATAGAAAGCCAATAGTTGAGTATACTTTTCCTGCTTTTCTCACACTCCTAAATAATATTTAAACAAAAGTTCCTCATTTATGAAAACCCAGGTTCTTGTTTTTTGATGCATCATCATCTTTTTGGTGGGTCTGAGCGTCGCTTCACTGTACTGTGAGGGGGCCTGTGCCATGCCTTGCAAGTCTCAGACGCCTTTTTTCTTTTTCTTTTTAACCAGGAGTTCCGGAGGAGCGAATCTGGGTCCTCCAAATGGTAAATGGGAGCTCAACTGCTTGAGCCACAGCTGCTTCCCCCAAGTTTTTAAAATTGTTCTTGCTGTGTTGATTTTTGCATGATATGGAAGAAAATAATTTTCCTATTTCCTCAGGCATCTCAGTCATGAATAAAAAAACATTATCTTCCTAAGAGATGCAATCCAACATTTAAAGGAAATCAAAGTTACTGGGATTGATGCCAATAAAACATTTGAAGCTAAGAAGAAAATCCTGCCTGACTATATGCAAAGCAATCAGCCCTTACTGGTTTTAACACTATTGGTATTATAATGATAGTTGGCCAATATTATTCCACAATTCCTATAGACTTATTCAAACATAAGAGTCTGTATACTGTGCACTGTGATGTATTTTGGCAACATCAAATGGCCATGTTGGAAAGGCCAAAGAATATCTATACATGGATTCCTTTAATGAACATTTATAATAGCTGATTATCTTTTCTACTAAATTCAACATCTTGGCCTCCTCAGGGACAATTTCTATTGACTGCTTTTTTCCTATGTATGGGCCATATTTTCCTGTTTCTTTGCAGGTCTTGTCCTTTTTAAAACTGGGTATTTTAAATAACAATGTGGCAACTCTGGAAATCAGACTCATATCCCCTAATATATTATTGTTTCTGGTTTTTTGGTGATTGTTGTTGCTACTGTTTGTTTCTCTAGTGACTTTCCTGGACTAATTCTCTAAAGTCTGTATTTCCTGTTCTGTACAGTCACTGAAGTCTCAGTTCAGTTAGCTTAGTAAACAGCTAGGGATTAGTTAAAAATTTCCTTAAATGCTTTGAACCATTAAATCTTCCCCCCTCTGCCAAGGGGCTCTCTGTGCATGTGGGGGCATGCTTTCAATATTTAAGCATTAGACTATGAAACTCCTTATCAATGTTAGGAACAAAACAATTATTTCTTCATCTGATTTCTGTAACAGGTATTCACACAGCAAAATGTGTGTCTAAGAGGAAGAGTGTAAAGGAAAAGCCGAAGCTGAGGAGTCAGATGCTAAGGTTTAAATCCCACCCCTCTCACTTGCTAGAGGTGTAACCCAAGGCAAGTTAATTTCTCTGAGTCTTAGTTTCCTCATCTATAAAATGAAAGTTAACACAGGTGTATGTAATATATCATAGGAGAATGGAGGACAGGGAAATTAATTCTGATCTGGAAATGGTTCTTGAATCATAATGTGAACTACACATTCAAAGAAGCATAGCCAAATATGCTCCAGAGGTTCTCAAACTTTAGCAAACATCAAAATCACATGGATAGCCCAGTGTTTCTGACCCCAAGAGGTCTGCCGTAGGGCCTGAAATTCTGCATTGCCCAGGTGATGTTGATGCTGCTGGTCAGCAGATCCCCCCCATCCCACCCCACCCCACCCCACCCCGCTTTAAGAACCATTGTTTCAGACACAGACAATCCTTGAGCAAAGCTGACAAGTGATACACAGGGTACGACGGAGGAAATGGAAAATGGCAGTTGCTGGAACATGGGCTTTGTGTGAGTGCGGAAGGAATAAAGTGGGAGATAAGTCTAGAAATGAAGCCTTTCAAAATAAAATACTTCCTTCTCTAATACTTCCTAGAAAGGTGAACTGATGAAACTATTTAGCTACCATTCTATAATATAACATCTATTAATTGCTAACCTGGTACCTATTAACCTATGCCTTACCCACAGCTTTACTTCACACGGTGAACAATAAGGTAATGAGGCAACAGTAGATTTTTGGCCCATAGCCTTTTACATGCACAAAGAATAAGGACACAGTGTTAATCTTATTCTTTATAAATGAGAATTTAAAACTAACACATCTTAAATTTGAATATATTAATTGGCACACTAGAGGTTAACTTTTTTTTAAGCAATTCTATTAATACATATTCACACACCATACAATCCATCTAAAGTGTACATTCAATGGCTTTGGATATAACAGAGTTGCACTTTCATCACTGCAATCACTATTAGAACATTTTCATTACTCCAAAAAGAAAAATCCCCTTCCCCTTAGCAGTCATCTCTCAATCACTCTATCCCTCCCATCATATGTATCTGTTAATCTAATTCTTTATCTATAAATTTATTTACATTTAAAATTTATATAAATGGAGTTAAACAATATACAGTACTTTGTGTCTGGTTTCTTTCACTTAGCATAATTTTTTTTTTACAATTGATGAAAAGCTATTACTATATTACTATTCACTACAGTCCATAGTTTTCCATAAGTGCATTTTTGCCCAAATACCACCTAATTAATATCTTGTAATATTAACATACATTGTTCTCATTCATGGAAGAACATTCTTATATTTTACTATTAACCACATTCATCATCTACATACACATATATATATATGCTATATAGCCCAATGTTCCCATGTTTCATGCTTTAGCTTTCCTTCTAGGGATGTACATGACTCTAAACTTTCCCTTTCAACACATCTTGAATTTGAATATTTTACTTAACACACTATAGTTTAACTCTTAAAAAAAAAAAAAGTTCAAACCCAACAGTTTCACTTATAAATTTCAAGGAATGTTTCATACTCACCAAAACCATCAATATCTAGATTATTTTCAATCACAACATCTAGCAAAGAGTCACCAATTTTTCCTTTGGTTGTTAATGTTTCACCATCACGGTTTATAAAGTGGACTGTTATTTTATCTTCTGAGCTGGAAAAGGAAGAAGTCCTTTAGTATTTTTAGTAATCTCGAAAGATTATTTAAAATAAATGCTTTAAGAACCTATACAGTCAAAGAAATAGTGGTTTTTTTCCCTTCTGAATATGCTTTCATAATATTTTCTTTTTCTTTCCGAAGTTTATTTGGGGAAAAAAACACTACAAACCAAAAGCATATCTATTAACACAACTCCCAGGTGAGAAGCTCCACACCTTAAAGCAGGGATTTTTAACAAGGGGTCCATGAGCTTGAATTGAAATTCAAAACACACTGTTCTTGTGGGCTGTGTTGGTGTGTGATATATTTATTAAATAATACACAGTGTAGTGTGGACTTAGTAAGGGGTCTATGGTTTTCACCTGATTGGTAAAGGGTTCTGTGGAACAAAGAAAGGTTAAGAACCCTACCTTAAAGGAAATAGCAACTATACTACTGACTATCAAGTCCACCTGAGGGTTTGGAGTATTTGTCTTAGGTACATAGTCACATGAAGATATTTAGCAATTATCATCTCTCCTTAAGTCTGTTTTGTTCTTTTTAGCTTCTCTGAAAGAAAATGTATCTATGTATATATCCCTAAGAGATTAGACCAGGGTTGGAACAGACTTTAGAAAACTAATAATTCTGCTATCAATAAGGCAATTACCCGCAGGTGCCTGATAGGCTGCTGTTGTTGAAAGAGAACAGTTTAATAATTTTTGAATATGCAAGCATCTCACTTCGATCACTGTGTATCCTAAAAATCAAAGGAACTGGAAAAGGGGTTTTTTTGTTTTTTTGTTTTTAAGCTGAGGAAAGGCAAATAAAATGCCTCCTTATATGTTTCATTACAGGGTATTATATTCTCTGTCAGCTAGCTCACTTAAATGTCTTCCCCTTTTCATAAACATCACTCCAAAATTTGGGAAAAGAATTTATACTAGCAACCAGATCTTTAAAACCTCCACCATTGGTCACTGGCTGAGAATGAAGATACCCTGGAGGCAGAGAGACCACTTTGGAGGCTATTAAGAGAGTATAAACTAAGCAACTTCGTAGAAGATACTGACAAGAGATACCCAGGAGAGGTAGGATTAAAAAGTTTGGGTGACCATTCATACAGAGAGGATTCAGAGGGGGGAAGAAATAACACTGAGATGTCCAACTCTGGCAATTAGGTGGTACTGTTTAACCTAAGGTTAACAGAGGAGAAGGAGCATAGGGCAGATGGAAATGAGTTCAAGTTCAGACTGGTTTAATTTAATATATGCAGAAACCAGATGAGAATGTCTAGAATCCAGGTGGAAATATGGGTCTGAGCCCAGTAAAGAAGTCTCTGCTAGAGATTTGGCATCAACAAATGCCTGGTAGCTTAAAGGAAGTACAATAGAAAGAATTTCGTCTTCATACACAGTACTGAAAGCCAAAGCTTTTAGGACTGTTGTTCTGGAACACTCCAGAGCTAAGCTTCACAGCAAAGTAACCTGAAATCTCCATTACATCTGATTCCGCTTCTGTAAAATCAGGATAACATTTATCTTACAGTGCTGAACAACGTATGCACAATACCTAACAACTGCTGAAAACTTACTATTTAAAGCCCAAGTCATTTTGCTGCTAAGAAGCCTGAGAAGCTGCTATGTATTTAAATTTGTACAGCCTTAGAAAAGACTGCAGAGTTAAAAGTAATAATAGGTTTATCCAGGCAAGATACCAAAGATTAGGAGAAGAAAGGGAAATAAGAGAAGAAAGGTAATTTTGCAGTTGAAGGAATATGTTTTGGAAGAGTCAGAAGACTAGATTCTAGCCCTGATTCTGACATACACTCAGAAAACCATGGCAAGCCACTTCCATACAGGTGAAACAGGACAAACAGTGACTACACCAAGCTGTCAGAGAACTGAAAGGAAAAGGCTGCAATAATTCCTTGTTCCTTGAAAGTATTAAAAACATTTACTTTACCCAAGTAACTTTATCACTCAATTACTAAGAGTTTTGCTGCGTTTTACAGATTTTCCCCCCCATTTCTAAGTACTTTGCCCAAAAAGGATAAGATTTCATGCACTGGGAAATAAACATGATCCTTCTAAACCCTCTATCATCCTCAATTTATCAGCCATCACCACAAACAATTATTTTCTTCACTTGTTATCCTTCACCCATTATGTTTATTCTGCTCAACCACAGCAGACATTTCAACATAGCTGTCAGGGGTTGCTGAGATAAAAGTTCTTAGCAGGCTTTTAAGTTCCAGCTCTATTTAGGATAATTCTACTTCCGGATAGTCTGGGAGAGTTAGCCCAATAAAAGGGCCCCGTCTAAGGCTCCCTACTCCCACACCCACCTTAATTCTTCATAACAACTCTGGGCTAAAGAATTACTGACTATTACATAAATCAAAAAGCAAACAACTACTTGAGTTCTAGTCCTCTATTCCTCGTTTTGCCAGTAGTTCAAATACAAATTTTATTCCCAGTTATCTAACCGATAGGACTCTCCTGAATGAAGTGAAATAATACACAAAAAAAAACCTTTACAACCTAAATCACTACAAAATTGGGCCAGGGTATTGTGAGGTATAAGAAGTATTTTCCATCCAGGTACCAATAGTTTATTTAAATGTTAAACTTCAAAGTCACAGCTACAGCTCCTACCAACCTTCTGCAATATTGGAAATGTTATACCTGCAGTTTCTGAGACAGTAGCCACTAGCCACCAGTTGCTACTGAGTCCTTGAAATGTGGTCAGTACTAATGGTAAAACTATCTTTAGTTTTATTTAATTTTAAACTTAAATAAGCACATGTGGCTAGTAACTATGATACTAGACAGCTCAGGTCTTTGATAATAAGAACTGCAAAGTCCAACTGCAGCTCTCAAGATTGTGATAGGAAGTTCAGAGTTATCAATGGAAACTGTGCCAACAAGGGCTGGAATGCCGGCTTATAGGGACCTAGGTCAGGTGTGTCCCCCTTTAAGACGATATATCCAAATTTAATAAATTGGGGGAAGATAATTCCCATTTACAAAAGCATTCACTATGTTCCCTTAAATAATAGTTCAACAAATATGTTAAATATATGTCCCAGTTTACAGATAACTTTTCAAAAATACTTCCATTGTAAGCAAAGCAGGCATGGGGAAGAAAAGCAAATGGCAGTGAAGTGCAGCGGAAATATGGACAAATCTAGCAAGCGTTCTTCATTATTTCCCTCACAGTTCACGCAACCAACACTTACTGAGCACCTCTACCTATCAGGATTAGGGGGAAGAGAAGAACAAATCCTAAATGGTATGCTCAAGGAACTCATAAAAGTAGAAACCAGAAAGGTGGCATTCAAATCCACTCTCTCTCCAGTTCCTGCGTCCTCCTACATTACAGAATAGGGTCAAAACTACATTATGTATATCTTCTCCGTGTTGCCATAATCTGAAATTATGAGTATATGTTATCTTTATTATCTAATGGGATTGTGCTTTGAAATATGCCCCATAATATAAAACTTCAACATATATTTTGGGAAGGCTTACACCTCTTTCAACATTTAAATTGAAACAACTCAAAACCGTGTGTAAAAGCAGCTGCTACTGTTAAAGAGGTGGAACCTACTGAGCCCTCACTATCTGCCAGACACAGGACTACTTGTATCATTTTCTTTAATCTTCAAAGAACCCTGTGAGGTCTAAGAATTGTTACCCTCGATTTACCAGTGAGGAAGCTGAGGTTAATCGAAGCTGAGGAAGTCACACAAGCAGTAAGTGTCAAAGTCCAGTTTAAAACCCTGGCCTGTCAACTCCAACGCAGGGGTTTTTAAATCCCTTTATCAACTAGAAGAGGGCACAGAGGCAAGCGCAGGGGATACCGTGGGGATATTCTAAATAGACCTTCTCCTAACAAAGAACTGGGGACGGGGTCCTAAACAGCAGCAGTCTGGGGTCAGGCCGGGGCATGCCGGGAAGCATCTGATGAAGGTCACTGAAGGAGTCAAGGTTAGAGCTCCGGAATGTGGAGCACCTGCGGCTGCAAGTGCCCGGCTTTCCGTCAGGCACAGTCAGGAGAGAGGGGACGCGGCTCCCGGAACCTGCCAAGCGTCGGTGGTACAAGAAAAAAACTTTGCAACGTGAGAAAAGCGAGACCGCGACGCCCCGGGGCGGCGAAACTGGGTCGCGAGGACTGCCAGGAGAAAAGCGGGGTGGCCCGCACGCGAGGGCCCGGGAAAAGGCCCTGGGAACGCGGAAACCCGGCCGAGAGCGAGCCACCGCCCCCCGCGAGGCCCCCCGCCCACCCCGCGCCTCACCTGCTCCGCGCCGCTGCCGACACACTCAGCGGCCAGCTGGCCCGCGCGCTCCCGCCCGGCCTCGGGGGCTCCAGGAGCCCGCCGACTCCCGCGCGGGCTCCGGCGAGGGGCAGCCACCGGCGAGCGGCACCGCCGAGAGGCGCGGAGACAACGCGCAGGAGCCGGGCACCCCCGGCGGCGGCCGCCATCGCCCGCGGATCGGGGAAGTACCGGAAGCGACGGAAGCCGCGGAGTCACAGCGACGAGGGACTGCTCCGGGGGCGGGAGGCCGCGCTGCGCAGGCGCCTGAGGGGCCGCGGGCTTCTGGGTCTGGCGGGCTGTGCACCGCGCGCCTCCGGGGCTTTATAAACCCACCCGGGCCCGAGGTGCAGCTCCGCCCCGGCCGGTTCCAGCCTCCCTGACAGTCTTTTTCCTTCTCCTTCTGAGGGGCGGGCCTAAAGTCTGTCGCTGCAGCTACTGACCACCAAGGACTTTTGGTGATAACGTTGCTGCTTTTTTAACGTCAGGAGCTGCCACCAGGAACGATGTGATCGTCAGGCGGAAATAGAAAAACAGCCTTCAGTTAACTAACTTAGTTTGTTCTGTTCCTTGCGTCCCCGCAATAAACCATTTAGGAAATTCTGTCATCTTGGAGTTCAAAATAGGGCAAAAGGGAATTGCTAGGCATTGCCAAGCCAGATCAGGAGGGAAGGACATTTTAGAAGTTTCAGAATGCCAGTAGGCCAGATTCACAGGGGGCTAATTATCATGATAAGATTATAAGTGATGGCAATAAGGAGTAAAACTGGAGCTGCTGGAGAAGGTCGGTAATAATGGTAGGTCTCGACTGGCAAATATTTGCTCTTTTGAGTACATGACAGCCATGAGCTTTTTTTGAGGAACTGCGATTTCTTGAGGGCTTTTACAAAAACCAGAAGGATAAATTTAAAAATACACTTCATAATGGTTAATAAATTGTGGTGGAAAGAGCGTGACTTTGAGTCTGGTCTGAAATAGTGTTCAAATTCCATCTCTTTCGAGCTCTGAGACCTTGGATGCGTTATCGTCTGAGAACATCAAAGTTTCCATAACTCTCAAAGGTAGATAAAATGTTCCATCCCTCAGGGACTCTCTGAAGGTTAGACCAGCCAGTGCGCTCAAGGCGGTGAGCCCAGTGCGTCACAGTGAAGGACAACTCTTCCCTGGACCGTCTGAGGGATACTGTTAAAGAGGCTAAAGACCAAAGTCAAGGGAATATTGTAATTATGCGAAACACAATCAAAGATACTCTGAAGAATATTCAGAACAAGAAAAAGACAGACCTAAGTTTCTCCAGACAGATGTGTGGTGTGTACTGAACCTGATGGCAGGCAGCCTGCAGCCCTTTGGCTCCTAAATTGCCTCAATCCATATTTTGAAGCCCATCTCAAATTCCAGCTTTCCCATGAAGCAGCTCCTATCCATCTCAACAGAAGTTCATCCCTCCCTCTGCTGAACTCCTAACAACTTTCTTTATTGTAAAATTCATTGTATCACTTGTTTCAAATGGAACAACCTTCATTACAGTGCTTTGTAAAGTATAAAATGCAATAAGCATTCAGCTTCAGTGTTTATCATCCACTTACTCTGAGCACAGATCAGTGTGCTGCATTCCACATACTTGGTACTGTGTGCTCCATCACATATACTTTGTGTAGCTCCTCTAGAATGAAGCTCACAATCAGGGTTGCCGGCTTATCCAATCTTCAGGTCTCCGGCCAAACGTTGGCATATTCCCTGCAACAGAACAGCCGATTCGAAAATCTGTGTTAGGAACTGTGTTAGAAACTTTCACAATTTTAATCTCATTTAATGATCAGAGCAACTCTGTAGAGTAAATATTACTTATGCCTTTAATCAATAAGTATTTATTGACACACTGTGTAAACCACTGTGCTAATGCTGAGATAGAGTGGTGAACAAAACATATAATGCCTACCTTCATATTTTATAGATGAGGACACTGAGGCACAGAGGGGATACGACTTTCTTCAGATAACACTGCTGTCAAGTTGTAGATCCAGAATTTAAATCTAGGTCTTTTTTTTTTTTTTAGGTTCCCCAGGCCAGGGATTGAACCTGGGACCTCATATGTGGGAAGCCAGCTCTCAACCACTGAGACATATCAGCTCCCAATCTAGATCTTCTTAGTCTCCAATCCAAGGCATAAGCGCAATAAATTATCATTTTATTATTTGTATGTATTTTTTTTTTCAACTATATTCAGTGGTGCATGCTTAAGATGCTACATGAACCATGTAGTTTAGAGTTAAGGTCAAGAGGTATCATTGTCTAAATGAAAGAAATATATAATTAAACCTATGTGGGCTTCATCCCGGGAATTTATACATTCCACACTGAGGTGATTTATGAGTAAGACTGGCGATATTAGTGAGTTATCTAAAGGAAAGACCTAACTGATATTTAAATAAATTGCCATCTTAGTCTTTATTGCTATCACTGCCAGCAGTCTTATCCTGCACTAAGTGATCCTCCATATTGCCAGTATAATGAGCCTATTGAAATACTGATCTTATCAGGTTATTTTCTTGATGAAAATCCTTAAGTGCCATTCCATCACCTATAGGATAAACACAAACTGCTAAGCTTTGTGTTAAAGCCCCAAATTCTTTCCACTGCCCATTGGCCTAGCCTCCTGCCCTTCTCTTTGCCTACACCTGGCTAACTCATAGCCTCCTTGGCTATAGAGGAATTCTCTAACATACTTATCTTTTGTGCTACCTTATATGAGATAAATGTGCTATAGTTAACAAGTAGTTATATGATTCTTTATCAAGTTACATGGAAAAAATTTTTAATTAAAAAAAGTTCGTTTGAAAAAATCTAACATCCATTCCTGAGAAAAATCTCTCAAACTAGGATTAGAAAGGAACTTCCTCACTCTGACAAAGAGTATCTATGAAAAAGCTACAACTAATATCCACTTAAGGGTGAAAGGCGGAATGCTTTCCACTTTTTAGGAACAAGGTAAGAATGTCCCCTCTCACCACATCTATTCAGGAGTGTACCAGAGTAGAGTTCTAGCCAGTGCAGAGAAAGAAAATGTGTCCAGATTGAAAAGGAAAGGGCAAGACTCTCCGTATTAGCAGAGACATTATCACTAATGTAGAAAATCCAATGGAAACTGCAAACTTATGCTACAACTACTAAGTGAATTGCAGGGTCCGTGGATATTGTTGATTGTCAAAACTGCATTTATTATCTCAGTTTCTGGAGGTCAGAATCTGGCATGACTTACCTAGGTCTTTGCTTCAGGGCCTCTCACATGCTGGAATTGAGGTATCTTCTCAAGGCATGACTGAGGAAGCTTTCCGGTTCACTCACATGGTCTTTGGCAAGAGTCTTCATGGACCATTGGACTGAGGGCCTCAGCTAGTTTCCTTGCTAGGTGCTGACCAGAGAGAGGCTCCGTTCTTTGCCACATGAGCCGCAACAACCTGGCAGCTTGCTTCATGAAAGCATGAGAAATGAGAAGATAACAAAGAATGCCAGCAAGACAGACTGATAGTCTTTTTTTAAAAAGTTTTTTTGAAATTAGAGATGTAGATTTACTGAAAAATCCTGCATAAAACTCCGAGTCCCATATTAACACCTTGCATCTGTGTGGTACATTTGTTACAACTCATGAAAGGACATTTTTATAACTGTACTACTAACTATATTGTCCATAGTATACAATAGGGTTCACTGTATTGTACAGTCCCATGTTTTTTTTATTTTAGTTATTTTTATTCTAGTAACATATATACAACCTCAAATTTCCCCCTTTAACCACATTCAAACATATAATTCAGTGCTGTAAATCACTAAGTCTTTTATAAACTAATCACAGAAGTGACACCCCATCACTATAGCTGTCTTCTGTTCATTAGAAATAACTTGGGGGAAGCAGACTTAGCCCAGTGGTTAGGGCGTCCATCTACCACATGGGAGGTCCGTGGTTCAAACCCCGGGCCTCCTTGACCTGTGTGGAGCTGGCCCAAGCGCATTGCTGATGTATGCAAGGAGTGCCATGCTACGCAGGGGTGTCCCCCGAGAAGGGGAGTCCCACATGCAAGGAGTGCGCCCCGTAAGGAGAGCCACCCAGCGCAAAAAGAAAGTTCAGCCTGCCCAGGAATGGTGCCGCACACACGGAGAGCTGACACAGCAAGATGACACAACAAAAAGAAACACAGATTCCCATGCCGCTGACAACAACAGAAGCGGACAAAGAAGACACAGCAAATAAACACAGAGAACAGACAACCGGGGTGGGGAGATAGGGGAGAGAAATAAATAAATAAATAAATCTTAAAAAAAAGAAATAACTTGGTAGGGACAACCCACATTCAAGAGGAGGGGTTGCTTATGGGTATGGCTACCAGGAAGTGGGATCATTGGGAACCATATCAGCAGCGACTCTCTTAGTTAACCACAGGACTGCCCATGCAAAGTACAAGAAATGGGTTGGCTTTTATGTTTAGGTACTGGGGCGGGGGCATGAACCTGGGACCTCATATGTGGGAAGCTGGTACGGCTCGATCACTGATTGAGTTGGTTTTTTCATTTGTTTTCCTTGTTTGTTTTTGTTTTTACAGGAGACACCAGGAACCAAACCCGGGACCTCCCATGTGGGAGGTGGGCACTCAACTGCTTGGACCACATCTGCTCCCTGGGTTGGCTTTTATAATGGCAATTTTATTTAGGGTAAACGCTGACAGGTCCAAGACCATGAAAGTCCAAATCAAGGCATCAGCAAGATGCTTTCTCACAAAAATTAACTATTGGTGACCCTGGGGTCCTGCCATGTGGCAAAGCAAGATGGCCGCTGGTCTCTGCTGAGGTCCCTGCCTTCCCCTCCAGAATCTACCATCTCCTGGAGCTTTGCTGTGGGCAACCAGGCATAGGGCTTGTTTTTTTGTAGACCTCCCCTCTCAGTCCCAGCTGCTCCGCTTTCTTCCTGAGTATTCAGCTGGGGGCTCTCAGGCATGTGGCTCATCTCTCCAGCCTTGAGCTGCTCCGAGGGCCCAGCCTCTTGGAGACTTCGTGCTTAAGCTTTGGCTGCATCGATCCTCGAGTCCTCTCTCACAAGGGAGGACTAAAAGTGGCAGAACTCCCTTTTCTTGTGTTTCTCTCTCTGTGTCTCCATTTATATAAGAACCAGCAAGAGGGCAGAGACTCAACCTGAGTCACACCTCACTGAAATAGTCCAAGCAGAAGGGCCCCCCACCCACAAGAATGAATTAGTTCAAAAATACCATCTTTCTTTTTTTGGGACTCACCAAATTCAAACTGTCACAGCTACCTACCAAAGATATCCTCCTTTATAAGTTTTTTCAGTGAGTCTCAGATGCAATAAGCTCTACCAATTTTTGTTGGTTTAAAAATGTTTTTCTCTCAGTATCATTCTTGTTCTTTCCTTCTGTTACTCCAATAGAAGTATGTTAGACCACTTGATATTATCTTCTAGATCAATGACACTCTACTCCTTTTTTTTTCTGGTCTTTTTTCTCTTTATGAATCATTTTGGAAACCTTCTGCTGCTATGTTTTCAAGTTTGCTGATCTTTTCTTCTGCAGCATCTAAACTGCTGTTAATCATATCCAGCATATTTTTCATTTCAGATAGTATATATGTCTTCTCTAGAAGTTCTATTTGAGTATTTGTGTGTGAGTGAGGTACGAGGACTGGGGATTGAACCCTGAACCTCCTATGTGGGAAGCTGGCACTCAACCATTGAGCCACATTGGCTCCCCTGAGTTGGTTATTTTGTTTGTTTGCTTGTTATTTGTTTTTGTTTTTTGCTTTTAGGAGGCACCAGGAGCCAAACCCAGGACCTGCTATGTGGGAAGCATGCGCTCTATCACTTGAGCCACATCCACTCCCTATTTGAGTATTTTTATAGCTTCCATTTCTTTCCTCACCATGTTCACGATTCCCTTTCCTTTCCTGAACATATGGAACGTATTTCTGAAAGCTCTTTTAACATCCTTGTCTGTTAATTCCACCATTTCTGTCATTTCTGAGTTTGTTTCTATGGACCAATTTTTTTCTCCTGGTTATGGGTCATAGTTTCCTGATCCTTTGTATGCCTGATAATTTTTCATTGGATACCAGACACTGTAAATTTTACATTTTGGGATAATAGATTTTGTTGACTATTTTAGAGTATTGATTCTACCTGGGGAATTCTGCGCAGTCCTTAGTTGAGGAGTGCATGCTCAGCCACCCAAGGGAATTATCACTCTGGACCACTTTCTGCTATGTTAATTCCTTGGGTTTTTAATTTCTGGGCCATGCAGGTAATGGAAATTCAAACTGCAAATCTACCTGAGGGGAGACAGACCCCTGGCTACAAATCTTCAGATGACCTCCCCTGAAATATATTAAATTGTACACCCTGGAAAAATACCTAGAGGATAGGCTGAAACAGCCTGGAAAAAGCTCTTCGAGTGTTTAGGACACCAGGCAAAAGCTGGACACCACCCAGAGGAGAGAGAGACAAAGGAGGGGAATCAGAAGTGTGAGTTGAAACCAGCAAGAGCAGCTGCTGGCACCACCCTCCACACTAAAGGCACTTGAGAACTCTCAAGCCTCTGGGCCTGCCACTACAGACAAAGGGGGCTCCAAGGATCCACCACCCCAGAAAAAGGGGAGAGAGAGACACACACAGCCTAAGGCTGACTCTGCTTCTGACCCACAAATTTGCTGTGTACCAGAGCCTTTCCAGGCTGGGTGGGGCGATGCCATTGTTTGCAATGGGAGCCAGAAAGTGGCTAAAGATATATACAATCCTCCCAATCTCCTCCTCTACTAATAGGGACTGATTGTTGAGGACTCAGAAGGGGAGTGGAAAAATTTCTGACCCGGGAAAAGGGAGGGGGCTGCCAGAGAAGACTGGAGAACTGTCACTGAGAAAGTTTGATTTACAAGGCTCTTAGCCTCCAGGTAGGAAGCTCTGTCACATGGATCTAGTCCTTGCAGCAAACACACTCCTAGCTGGTATTGACCTGATAGGGCTGTTAAAGCATGCCATCATCTGGTAGACCAAGGAAGCACATGTGAAAAAATTAAAAATAAGCAAGAGAGGCTTATTCCGGCCTTTATAGCTTCCCTCCCCAAGGCCCTAGGAAACCAGTCTGCAACCAATTACTGGGTCCAGAGCCCTGTTTTGAGTGATAAACCAGGACAAGACTGACAATCCATGTTGAACCAAGAACCAAAAACAGTGGCAACACTCAGCCTCCCGCCACTAAATCCTTACAAAAGAGATAGACATTGAGCATCTGAGTAAACTACAACCTAATCAGATGTCTAGACATCAACAAAAAATTATCAACCGTACTAAGAAAATGGAAGATACAGCCCAAGAAAAAGAATGTACCGAAGCTCCGAAGAGACACAGGATTTGAGAGAACTAATTAGCAAGATGCACACAAATTTCCAAAATCAAATAAAGGAGTTGAAAGACAGTATGATTAAAGAGATAAATGACATCAAGAAGACTCTGAGGGAGCACAAAGAAGAATTTGAAATCCTGAACAGAAAAGTAATAGTGCTCATGGGAATGAAAGATACAATAGGTGAGATAAAAAACACATTAGAGGCATACAACAGGGTACTCAAAATGATAGAAAAAAGAATAAGTGATACTCAGAACAACTAAAAGTAAAGAGAGAAAAGAACAGAGAGGGAAAAGAATGGGAAAAAAATTGAACAGGGGCTAAGAGAGTGAATGACCACATGAAACACAACAACACACATGCCATGGGAGATCTTGAAACATACTGCAAAGCTACTGTGGTCAAAACAGCATGGTACTGGCATAAAGAAAGACACATCAATCAGTAGAATAGAATTGAGAATCCAGAAATAAACCCTAACCTATACAGTCAGTTGGTTTTTGGCAAACCTGCCAAGTCCATGTTAACAGGACAAAATGTTCTCTTCAGCAAATGGTGCTGGGACAACCGGATATCTATAACCAAAAGAATGAAAGAGACCCCCTATCTCCCTATACAAAAATCAACTCAAAATGGATCAAGGACCTAAATATAAAAGCCAGGACCATAAAACTACTAGAAGAAAATGTAGGGAAACATCCTAAAGACCTTGTGGTAGATGGTGGTTTTTTGGACCTTCCACTCAAAGCACGCACAAAAAAAGAAAAAATAGATAAATGGTAATGCCTCAACGTTAAACACTTGCACCTCCCAGGATTTTTTCCAAAGGGTGAAAAGGCAGTCAACTCAATGGGAGAAAATATTTGGAAATCACGTGTCTGATAAAGGTTTGATATCCAGGATATATAAAGAGATGTTACAACTCAACAATAAAAGGGCAAATAACCCAATTGAAAAATGGGTAAAAGACTTGAATAGACATCTGTCCAAAGAAGAAATACAAATGGAAAAACAACACATGAATAAATGCTCAACATCACTAATGATTAGGGAAATACAAATCAAAAACTACAATGAGATATCATTTCACACCGTCAGATTAGCTATTATTAAAAAGACAGAGAACTACAAGGGTTAGAGAAGATGTGGAGAGATAGGAGCACTTAGTCACTGTTGGTGGGAATGCAGAATGGTACAGCCACTGTGGAGGACTGTTTGGCAGTTCCTAAAGAAGCTTAATATAGACTTGCCACATGACCCTGCATTGCCACTACTGGGTATATACTCAGAAGAACTGAGAGCAGTGACATGAGCAGACATCTGCACACTGATGTTCGTAGCAGCATTGTTCATAATCGCCAAAAGTTGGAAACAACCCAGGTACCCATCAATTGATGAATGGATAAACAAACTGTGGTGTATTCACATGATGGAATATTATGCAGCTGTAAGAAGAAATGGAGTCGTAAAGCATATGACAACATGGATGAACCTGTAGGACATTATGTTGAGTGAAGCAAGTCAGACACAAAAGGACAAATACTGTGTGATTGCGTTACTATGGACCAAATATATCGTGTAACATATTGTATGACTGAAAGAAAAATTTGTATGTTTCTAGTACATTTAAATGAGAAACGTGTTTTTATTCAACTGTTTTCTTTTTCTTTTTTAATTATTGTTTATATTTTCAATTATTAAATGTACAAAATAAAGTTTTAAAAAATGTATACCCCAGTTTGGGTATGTTCTTTTTTGGTCTGCATTTTGGTAGGTATGTGCCCATTATAAATAGGATCTGTTTTAGTTTGCTAAAGTGCCGATGCAAAATTACCGGAAATGTGGTGGCTTTTATAATGGGGATTTATTAGGATAAAAGTTTACAGTACTGAGGCTTTGAAAATGTCCAAACCAAGGCATTATCAGAGATGCTTTCTCAACAAAAGTTGGCTGCTGGTCAGATCCTGGACTCCTGCCACATGGCAAGAAAAAATGGTGGCTTCTGATCACTTCAGGCTTGCTCTGCTGATGCCAGCCTCTGGCTTCTTTCTCATCCTCTCAGGGTTTCTCTGTCTTCCTGCAGTCATTACTCTCTCTCATGGCAGGGTCAAAATGGCAGCTGTCTTTGTCTATCCCTGCTTTCAGCTCTGAGTTTATGTAAACTTCCAGCAAGAGGACTGAGACCCAACCTGGGCCATGCATCATTGATGTAGTCTAATCAAAGGCCCTACAGCAGTCTAACCAAAAAGTGACCTAATCAAAAGTTCCCTTAATTGAATCTAACTGAAAGGCTACACATACAATAGGCATATAGGCAATAGGAATGGGTAAGCTCAAGAACATAATTTTCTGGGGTCCACAAAAGATTCAAACCAGGACAGGATCTCTGGAAGATGTTACTTCGGTTAAGGAGTGGCTCAACTGAATCAGGTTGGGCTTTAATCCAGATTACTACAGTCCTCTATAAGCAGAATGAAATTCTGAAATAGAGAAAGTCATGGGAAGAATCTAGAAGCCAGAAGTCAGTAGAACCCAGAAGAGAAAAGAGAAGATATCACCACGTGACAGAAAAGCCAAGGAGCCCCAAGAATGTCTTCCAGGACAAAGCATCACTTTACTGATGCCTCAGTTTTAGACTTCTCTAGCCTCAGAACCGTGAGCCAGTAAATTCCAGTTGTTTAAGCCAACCCGTTCTCTCCTTCTTTCTTCAGCTTGGTCTCCGGCCAGGACTGACAAACTTCCTTGTCATGTCCCTTTTCTAGTTTGGCGCTTGTATTGAGCATGTAGTCTTTTGAGGTTTCTGACTTTATATGGGTGTATAGTCAGGATTCTCTAGGGAAACAGAACTGACAGGAGATATCTGTAAATATTGTGATATTTTATAGAACTGTCTCACGCAACTGGGGGGTACACCTAGGTTCAGATTCCTCAGGGCAGGCTGCAAGCCAGGAATTTAGGTGAAGGTCCTCAATGAGTTCCCCAGGAGAAACTGGCTGTCTGAGTGGAAATCGGAATTCTCTCTCACTGCTGAAATCCCTTCATCTAAGGGAAGGCCTTAGATTCCTTATGGCTAAAGGCCATCTCCTCAGTTCATTGTTGATGTCATCAGCCATAGATGCCAGTAACTCATTGATGACTTAAGTTCACAAAATGTCTTCACGGTAACTATCAAGCCAGAGCTTGCTTGACCAGAGGGGACCCGTTACCTGGCCAAGTTGACATATGAGCCTAGCCATCCCATTAGACGTCTTCAGTCTTGCTTTATGTAAGGTCTCTTAACCCTGAATAATTGATAAAACCCTAGCCCCTTGTTTATTGAGACTTGATAAGCTCCCTTTGTCCCCACCCCCACCCCAATCTCCCAAGGCAGGCACAGTAACAGGACACGGTTCCCACTGAAGTTGTTTTATTTATTTTTGTTTGTTTTGTTTCTTCTCCACTTTGGAATGCATAATTGGTATATTCCTTGAAGGTTTTTTTGTGGGAGGAACTCTGGATTATTTTATTTACCATCTTTGCAGAAATGGAAATCTTTGGTTTTATATTTATTATCTCCATGTGTAAGAAAATTGCAGAATACATTACCATCCTGAGTCGCAAACACTTAGCTATACTCACACAGTGGTGACCACTGCAGTGAAGGTAAATGACTCCTTACCCAAAACATCTGAGGAAGAAACTAATTCTTCAATTTATACCATTCCCTTCTTGACATGTATCTGGGAGCTGAGCTGACTATGCTGGGAATGTAAACTTTTCAGAAACCATAATAGAAACGATAATGATATCCTCCTTGTGGCTGAAGGATACATTTCTCATGGTGTAAATGGAAATTAAATCCCTAGGATAGCCACAGTAACCTTTTTTTTTTTAGAGGTATGGGGGATTGAACCCAGGACCTCGTACGTGGGAGGCAGGCACTCAACCACTGAGTTACACTCTCTGCTAATAACTTCGTTTTTCTCTTTGCATTTCAAAAATTTAAAGAACAATCATGCATACCACACAGGATTGCCACATATTGCCCTACCATCATTACATTGTTGTTCACATTTGTTGCAAATGATGAAAGAACATCATTACAATATTACTCCTATCAAGTACATAGCTTACATTTGATGTATTCTCCCCACAAACCATCCTATTACAATAGCCTCTTTTTAACTCAAACTAAGCCAAAATATGACATTTAGTAGTGAGATCATGAAAGGAACCCCATGGGGTAACAATAATAGGTATGTTAGATCAAAGAAAACTTTTTACCTACATTATGAGTTATATGGACTAATCTTTTTAATACCTCCAAGAATAATAGTGTATTTTTCCTAAACTCTGGTACATTATATAACAATACAAGCATGCAAGCTAAGGAAGATATATTTTAAATCTATTTTTTTAGTACAATTTAAAACAAATTTTTAAAAAATTTTATTAGAGAAGTTGTGAGCTTACAAAACAATCATGCATAATGTGCAGAATTCCCATACATCATCTCACCACCAACACCTTGCATTGTTGTAGAATGTTTGTTATAATCATGAAAAGCCATCATCAAAATATTATTACTATGATGGTCCAAAGCTTATATTTTGTGTATTTTTCCATAAACCACCTTATTCTTAATACCATGTATTATTAGTATTGTACATTTGTCACAGTCATGAGAGACTGCTCTTGTATTTGAGTATAATTTTTAAATTGAAAATATTATATTATTGTTTTCTTTTCAAACTAGCTATGTTTTTGAAGTTTGGAAACAAAAAATCTGACACCTTTTCTTGGACATCGGGATGTCAATGTCATTTTCTAATACATCATTTCAATGAGCAGTGAAGAATTCAATTTTGACTTTTTAAACTGGAAACAATTTATAGTCTTACAGAAAAGAAGTGTTCTAAAATGTAAGAAGATAGATAGAAACTTTTCAAATGGATTTATTTTTAGATTAACCATCCCTGTGATATTTATAGAATTCTGATATTTCAAAATTAACATTTCATTTTCAGTACCATTTTGCACTGCAGTTCCATACCTAACATATATTAGTAGCTCTTTATTCTCACTATCACTATTAATTGAGAAAGGTAAACTGCAGAATGTTAATTTTCATTTAAGTTTTAAGTCAGAGAAAGTGGTCTGAAATTTCTTCAGCTCTACAATTTTAGAAATGTATTTAATTTTTAATTTCTCTATTTTCTATTTTGGCATTTGGGCCAGACTATTTCTTGACAAAAGTGCTTCTACTCTATCTGTGGTTCAAGCCATGCATTTTTGTGTTTTTTTTTTTCCATTTATGACATAATTCATTTTCATTTTGTAATAAATGGGTTTGTTTGATATCTGTGACAGTTTGATGTTGGGTGGGCCCCAGAAAATCCCGTTCTTAAAGCTAATCCACCCCTGTGCATGTAAACCTATTACAGATGGGAACTTTTGATTAGAGTATAAAGGGACCTTCTTTTTGATTAGATCACTTTTAATCAAAGGCATAACCCAGGTTGGGTCTTAATCTTCTATTTGAAGTCCTTTAAAAACAGAGGAATAAAAAGCTGCAAAGACACAGAGAAAAGCTGGAGTGACAGACAGAAGCCTCCAGAAATTGAAATCAATGAACCCAGGAGAGAGAAAGGCCACAGATTGAGCAGCCTGAAGCAGAACTAGCAACAGGCCTGAAGCAGAGGGGAGGAGATGAGCACTTACCACCATGTGCCTGATGGCCCACAGCTGAGCCTGGGGAGTAAATGAGGAGAAGGCAGAGACCCACTGAGTTGCCATTGTGCCTTGTCATGTAGCAGGAGTCCAGGATCACCAGTAGCCAACCTTTGGGGAAAGAGCTTCACCTGATACCTTGATTTGGAGATATTTTCCCAGCCTCAGGATGGTAAGCTTATAAGTTCATAAATCCCGTGGTAGAAGCCAACTCATTTCTGCAATACTGCTTTAGCAACCTCTAGCAAACTAAAACAATATCCTTGCAAAACACTGTTATCTTGGAGTATTAGTTTTCTATTGCTGCTGTAACAAATTGATTATCTTACAATCTGTAGGTCTGAGGTCTGGCATGGGTCTCACTGAGCTAAAATCAAGCTTTTGGCGGGAGGTGGATGTGGCTCAAGTGAAAGCTTCCACCTACCATATGGGAGGACCTGGGTTCAATCCCTGGGACCTCCTGATGAAAAAGAAGAGAAAGCATGCCCACACAGCAAGCCAGTGCCTGTGCAAGTGCCCACATGGTGAGCCAGGGCCCGCATGAGTGCCCGCACAAGTGAGTCACACACAGCAAGATGACGACACATCAAAAGAGAGCCAAGGGGAGAGCCAAGGTGAAGTGCAGCAGAAACCACGAAGTGAGGTGGTGTAACTGACAGGAAACCTCTCTCCAGGATCGAATCCCGGTGAATCCTAGAGGAGAGAAAATGAGAAGAGACGACAACAGCAGGGTGGGAGGAGGGGAAGGGGGCAGAAATAAAGCTGTTGGCAGGGCTGCATTCATTTTCTGAAGGCTGCAGGGGAGACACTGCTCCTTGCCTTTCATGGCTGCTAGAGGCCACCAGCGTTCTGTGGCTTGCTTCCTCCACCTTCAAAGCCAGCAGCAGCCGGTCCAGAACTTCTCCTGCCATATATCTCTCACTCTTTTTCTTACCGTGTCTCTCTAACCACAGCTGGGAAATGTTCTTTCCCTTTAAAGACTTGTGATTAGTTTGGGCCCATCAGCAAGGTCTCCACCCTTCATCATATCTGCAAAATCCCTTTTGCCATCTAAGGTAAAGTATTTACAGGTTCCAAGGATTAGGGTAAGGACATCTGGAGTGGAGGCATTATTCAGTTGTGCCTAAATATCACAAGTTCAGCAATAACGATGGCCCTTAGAGGGTACTTTACATCATCAATTTTACTTCTGTGCTGATTTTGACCACCATGCATTAAGGTTTCAAGGCTTTCCTCAACATACAGGAATAATGTGTGTTGGGCCTACCATTAGTACCATGTCCAAAGATTCTATAGTCACATGGAAAGGTTCTCACTAACGAAGAAGAAATTTAACAATAGCTAACATATATGAGTGTGTCCTCTGTGCTAGGCTCTCTTCAGTGTGCTTTATGTATTTCCATTTATTTAATCTTTTTATAAGCCTGTGAGATGAGCATCAGTATCATTACCATTTTACAGATGAACAAACTGAGGCACAGGTTATATTTAAATTTTTATAGCATACAAGCACAGCAGATAAATACTTATTTTATATAATATTCTACCAAAAAAAATTGGTTTATCCACCTTTAACAGAGAGGGTCATAGATTGGAATCTACACATTTCCTGTTCTCCAAGTCTGAAAGAAATGTGTCTATTGGAGTGGGGGGTGGGGGGAGGGGTATTTTAATTGATTCAATGTCAATAGGGATTTCCTCCAATTCTGTTTTTTATTTTTCTTGTTTCTGCCATGTTTTGCTCTAGGATATTTGTTAAAGGCATTAGATATGTTTATTTCGTCTTCGGTATTTGTTAATATGCATTTATTAGTTTGGGGCTCTTAATATGCAGGCCCGGCCAGAGACCAACGTAAAGAAGATTCTGTTAAACAATGCTGAGGGAAAGTTCAAGGCCAGTTGGTCTCAGAATTGCAGCATTTGATCTCTTTGGACTAAGATTGAGTAACTACAGAGTAGTTGTCCAATTGCCTTGAACTCGGCTGACATAAAGCTTTGATTTACGGAGAAACATTTTTGTTCAATGTCAGTAAATTGCTTATGAAAGTTCCTGAATATGAGTCACCAGCAAAGCTTCAGATTTGAGAGCGACTTTAGAGATTTTCTTTTTTCAGTCTTAATTTAATTGAAGAATCCATTTTTGTTGGATGCTTATCTTAAATTTTGACTGGCAGTTCAACTCCCAACACCTTTTTGAAAGGTTCATCTTAATGCAAATTAAGATCACTCTGCATACCACTTTCCTTATCTGATTATCAAAAAATCCCAAGTTTGGCAACACCCTGTGTGTGTTGGTTGAGTGGAAGGAAAAAAAACAAGTTGTTAATCTTAAAACATTTACAGTGGGTGTGACTCTGTTGTAAATAGGACCTTTTAAAGTTATTTTTAATTAAGGGGCAGCCCAACTCATTCGGTTTGGCTTTTTTCCTGATACTGGAGGCTTTGTGATGAGAAAGCCGCATGGAAGAATAGCGAGCCGGAAGCAAACAGAACCCAGACGAGGAAGAAGACACTGCGCCTGCATCGCTTGGTGACAGAAAAGCCGAGGCCCAAGGATGGCCAGCAGCCAGCCAAGCACCTCGGTCTTCAGGGAGGAAGTGTTGCCTTGCTGACGCCTCGGTTGGACTTCTCCCAACTTCGTTAAGTGCTAATGACTGCCAAATGTTTATCTCCAGGAGAACCACCTCCTAGACTCCAGACTTACGGGCTGAAGCCTAATCAACATTTCACCCGGGCATCTAATGGGCACCTCATTCTTCACATGCCCAAAACTGCACTCTTGGTTTCTCTCCTCATTTGGGTTTCTCCCAAAGCAGACCCTGAGACAAGGACATGAGTGTAGCCAGTTCATTTTCAAGATGACCCCAGGAAACATAGTGAGGAAGTGGGAGAAGTAGTGCAGGGATGGAAGACAAACGTATAAAGGCATGATAAGGAGCAGTTTACCACTATGGGCGAGAGGGACCCAATCCTGCGGGCACCTGCTGGGTGACCGTGTGGAATCTGCCACAGAAGTGTCCCACTAAAGAAAAGGGAGATCGGCATTTCTGCACAAATCCCATTTCCATTTGTCCGGAGTTGCTTTAGCTTTAAAATATAGATTCACCCAACTATTTTTCACCAATATCAACTGCTACCATGATCATCTTAAATTGGACAACTGCGCTGTCCTTTCAAGCACTAGCTCCAGTTTGTTTGCCACATGGCAGGCAAAGTAATCATTTTAAAACTTAAGATAGATCATGTCACAACCTCGGTGAAAAATTCTCTGATGACTTTTCAACACACCTAGAAAAGACCCAAATTCCTTACCCTGCCTACCTCTCTTACCACAGATGACTATATATTGTTCCCTAAACTGGTAATTAAATTATGTCAATTACAGAGATTGTCACACATTCTAAATAATAATGACATATCAAAAACTCCAAGGCCAAGTAGAGGTTAGTATTAACATAAAAGTGAATGTACAATCAGGGATTTGGAGCTAGGATTTTCTGGAAGCAGAATACTTTTGATTTCAGGGTATAGTGACCAGAAATAGCCTATACTGCCCTGCAATGTTAGCTAATTGGTTAACTAGTAAAGAAACCAACTAGACATCTAACTAAGTAAAAAAAGTATGATAGATTCTTAGCACGCTGTGACTGGCAGAGGACCAAAGAATATTATATATAGAGGTCAAAAAAGCAATGTCCAGGGAAGCAGATGCGATCAAGAGATTGGGCTCCCATCTGCCATATAAGAGGTCCAGCATTCATGTCCTGGCGGGGGCAGCGGATAAATAAATAAATCTTTTTTTTTTTTAGTCCAAAATCATGAAGCTAGAAGAAACAAGTTTTACATCTGGAAAGTGATAATGTATATACAGTACCATGGCTGCTAAGTCAAGTTCAAAATCCAAAAAGTAAACTACAAGTGGAAAGGGGTAACAATCTTTAGCTTGTTATCGCATCCTAAATCAAAAGATAGCTGCTTTCAACTCTAATGTTATATTCTCTCTTGTGTAGTTTGGCAGGATCTGCAAGGGAAGAGAAAAGCAGAGTCCCACAGGTATTAGGTAATCTGGATTATAAAAACACAACAGTAGAAGCTAGAGTTTATATAGGAAAAAGCCTTATTCCTCAAGAGCCCAATGTTGAAAATGGCATGTTTCCCAGAGAGGGTAGAAAGGAAAGACTACAATATTTGTTCAAGAAATCAACACTTCATGCATCATTCATTTTTCACTGTCTATGAATCATTTCCTTCATTGTACAAACATGTGATAATATTTTCCATTTCAAAGGTACATATTCTTGAGTTTCATATCTGACTATTATAGTGTAATTGGTAATAGACTAGTCCTCCCATAGAGAATACCACATGACTGGACAGAATACTGTTTCCAGCATTGAACATTAGGCAGTATAAGACTATAACAGAGAGTACAGACCTTGTGGAACCAGCCCTGTGATCATCTCAGGTTCCGCTTGGAGATAATTTTCTGGCTGCAGCTCAGGAAGGGGAGCCCAAGAAAGGCATGATGGTCTTGAAGAGCTTAAAAGAGCTTAAAAAGCAGAGCTCAAAGTTCAGAACACCCGATGTGGCTTGAATCTGCAGGGCCGCAGAGAAGAGGAAGCTGAGTGGAAGTGTTCCATGAGTCCCTGTTGAAGAACTGGATTTCACATGTGCAGGATGAGACTACAGAGGCTTAGGCTTACCAGAAAGCAACTGCTACTAGGTTGAGAATGAACCATAAACACAAAAAGTAGTGCCAGAAGACTGGGTTAGCAAGAATGGAGAGACATTGTCAATCCTTGGGGCATCAAGCTAAGATACCAGATAGCCTTTAGGAAAGAAACATGCCTTTGAGTACAGCTTGTATAGACTTGCCTCACAAAATCCAGAACCAATTCTACCAAATTATAGAATTGGGAAACCCCTTGGACTTTTTACAGACCTGTCCAAATAAACTAATATAACCCATTGTCTTGGTTTGAGTTTTTTGTGGACCCCAGAAAATTAATTCTTCAGCTAACCAATTCCTGTACATGTAAGCCTATTTTACATGGGAACTTTTGATTAGATTCAGTTAAGGTTCCTTTTGATTACATCATCTTTGATTAGATTGCAGGGCCCAGGGTGGGTCCTAATGCTTTCACTGGAGTCATATATAAATGGAAGAGAACACAGAGAAAGAGCTCTGCCATTTTACCCTGCCATGTGAGAGAAGACTCCAGGATCGCTGGCAGCTACAGAAAGACAGAGAAACCCAGAGAGACTGAGAGAGAGGCCAGAGGCTGGAATCAACAGAGAAGTTGAAGCAACAAGACCCAAGGAGGCTAGGCCCATGGAGCAGCTTGAAGTTGAAAGAAAAGGTGAGTCTGGAGGAGAAGGCAGAAAGAGACTGGCAGATCTGCCATTTTGCCTTGCCATGTGGCAGGAGTCCAGGATCCAGCCACCAACCTTCGGTAAGACAGCATCTCTGATGATGCTTTGATTTGGACATTTTCATAGCCTTGGAACTGTAAGATTTCCATTGAAAAAGCCAATGCATTTCTGGTATTTTACTCCCAGCAGCTTTAGCAAACTAAAACACTCATAGTGAAAAAAAAAACAATCAATAGCAACTGACTGTGAGATGGCCCAGATGTTGGTTTTAGCACACAACAACTTTTATAATTCTGTTTAAAGGATTTATGTTCACATATCTTAAAGAAGATAAGTTCAAAGAATTTAAGAAATATGGTAATAATGAGTTAATAATTAAGGAATTTCAGCAGAAAAAAGGAAACAATAAAAAAAGACTAAATAGATATCCTAAAACCAAAAAGTACAGTAACAAAAGTGAAAAATTCACTGGATAGTATTATCAGCAGATTCCAATTACCTGAAAAAACTCTTACTTAGAGATCCGAGAAACTTAGCAAATCGCTAGCCATATTAATACAAAGAATACCGTTCACCAATACCACATTTATTTGATTACTATAGTATAAAGCAATTCTTGAAATCAGGTAGTGTAACTCCTCCCAATTTAATCTTCTTTTCAAAGTTGTTTTGGCTATTGTAAGTCCTTTGCACTTCCACATTTTATTTTAGAATTAGGTAGTTTTTAGCAGATTTTTGAGATTTTCTACAAAAACAATCATGTCATTTGTGAATAAAGATAATTTTGCTTCTCACTTGCCAATCTTTAAGATTTTTTCTGCAGTTTTTGAGATGATTACATGATTTTTTTCATTCTATTAGTGTGGTGGTATTCTGCTGATATATTGATTTTTTTTTTTAAGGAGGTACTGAGGATTGAACTCAGGACCTCATACATGGGAAGCAGGCACTCAACTACTGAACTACATCTGCTCCCCTGATTAATTTTTTTTAAAGATTTATTTATGTATTTATTTCTCCACCACCCCCCCACCGTTGTCTGTTCTCTGCGTCTATTTGCTGTGTCTTCTTTGTCCACTTCTGTTGTTGTCAGTGGCACAGGAATCTGTGTTTCTTTTTGTTGCATCATCTTGTTGTGTCAGCTCTCCATGTGTGTGGCACCATTCCTGGGCAGGCTGCACTTTCTTTCGCACTGGGCGGCTCTCCTTACAGGGTGTACTCCTTGCGTGTGGGGCTCCCCTACGCGGGGGACACCCCTGCATGGCAGGGCACTCCTTGCACGCATCAGCACAGCACATGGGCCAGCTCCACATGGGTCAAGGAGGCCCGGGGTTTGAACCGCGGACCTCCCATGTGGTAGACGGATGCCCTAACCACTGGGCCAAGTTTGCTGCCCCTTGATTAATTTTTAAACCTGAATATACCTTGCATTCCTGTGATCATATCTTCTTGGTGATGATGTATTATCCTTTCTCATATTGTTGGATTTTATTTTCTAATACTTGAGGGTTTTTTGCATCTATGTTAAGGATGGATATTAGTCTGTAATTTTCTTTTCTTTTAATTTCTTTATCTTGTTTTGATAATACCATTATGTTGACCTCATAAAATGACTTAGAAAGCATTTACTCCTCTATTTTCTCAGAGTTGGTGTAATATTGATGTCATTTTCTCCTTTAAATATTTTATAGAATCAGATGGGAAACCATATAAACCTGAAGTTTTCTTTGTGGGAAGGGTTATTGTTTTTTTAATAACAACTTCAATGTATAAGTTGAATTTAATACACACAGAGAAAGCTATTCCAATTGGATTATATTTCTTCTTTTTTAAATATACGTATTTCTTCTTGAGTCAGTTTTGGAAAGTTGTATTTTTCAAGGAATTAATCACAAACTTATCAAATTTATTGACATGCAAATGTTTATAATATTCCCTTATAGCCTTTTAAAAATATTTAGTAGCTATAATGAATCCCTTCTTTTATTCCTGATTTTGGTGATTTGATCCTTAAAAAAGAAATAAGGCACCTAGATCTTAGTTTCTGTGGAGTAAAGAATTTAACCTTATGCAAAGAGAGGTTTGGCCTTTGCCCTCCACTTCTTGAAGATAATCTATAAGACCTTGGAATGACCTGCCCGATAGGGTTTTTTTAATTTGCCAGTCAGATAGTAACAGTGTGATTTAGGATGGGAGCTTTGAGTCACACTAACAATGGGATTTAGGGTCTAGACTTTAGGTCATGTGGCATCAACTCCACCCCCTGAGGGGCTGGGCACTGAGATTGCCATGTGGGTAGTCAACCATGCTTACATGCTGGGCACCCACTAGAAACCCTGGACACCAAGGCTTAGGTAATCTTCCCTGGTTGGCAATACTCTATACATATTGTCACACTCCGATACCAGGCAAGGAAAGTACTGCTGTCCATGATTCCTTGGGACAGAGGATAACAGAAGTGCCATATTTGGTACTTGGCTGTCATCTGCCCTATGCTCTTCTTCCTTTGGATGGTTTTAATCTGTATCTGAATCCCCTGAACTTGCAATTGGTGTCAGAAGTGAGGACAGTATTGTAGATTGTGCTCCCTCAAACTTTATAGTTTCTATTACCATTCTTCAATAAAAATAACCAGTAATCCTTGGAGAAGTGGCTAATTCTAAGACCAACTGGGGCAGAAAATATACAAAATGAGTATATATATATATATATAAGCTTTATTTTTTATTTATTTCTCTCCCCTTCCCCCTCACCTCCAGGTGTCTGCTCTCTGTGTCCATTCGCTGTGTGTTCTTCCATGTCCACTTGTATTCTTGTCAGTGGCACTGGGAATCTGTGTCTCTTTTTTGTTGTGTCATCTTGCTGCATCAGCTCTCCGTGGGTGCGACCACTCCTGGGCAGGCTGCACTTTTTTCGCATGGGGTGGCTCTCCTTACGGGGCATACCACACGGGGGACACCCTGTATGGCACGGCACTCCTTGCGCGCATCAGCACTGCACAGGGGCCAGCTTCACCATATGAGTCAGGAGGCCCTGGGTTTGAACCATGGACCTCCCATGTGGTAGGCAGATGCTCTATCCATTGAGCCAAATCCGCCTTCCCCAAAATGAGTATATTGTAATGCCAGAAAGTAATGAAGTGCTCAGAAACACACACACTGATGACAGTATGTCAACAGGATATAGGAGCCAATTCTAAGAGCTCCCAAGGGCCAAGATGGAACGATTTGAGTAACAAAATAAAGTATTGTATTATAATGCAAAATATAAATTAAATAACCATGAGTCCATACTGATAAAAACACATGATTGAATAAATAAATTATGTAAAATATACAGATCTCCCATGCAGAAGAATTCTAAATAATTTATGTATTTGCTCTGCCCTCAAGCAGATGAAGCATAACTCCTCACTCCTTAAGTATGGGCTATATCTAGGTACTTCCTTCTAAACAGTACAGAATGGAAAGGGGGAACAAAAGAGTACCTTTATACGGGAGAAACATGATAAACACTTCCTCAGGTGACAGTGATAAATCATGTTGATAGTCTTTCCTTCTGTTCTGATGGTATAAAAATGCCATGTTACCTTTGTGGTCTTCCTCCCAAAACCCATAATCATGAAGAAACCCCAATTGTGAAACATTCTACAAAATACCTGACCAGCACTCTTCAAAACTGTCAAGGTCATCAAAAAACAAGGGAAATCTGAGAAACTGTCACAGCCAAGAGGAACCTATGGAAACATGATGACTGAATATACTGTGGTAGGCTAAATAGGATCCTGGAACAGAAAAAACTGACATTAAGTTAAAAACTAGGGATATCTGAATAAAACATGGACTTCAGTTGGTTAAAAAAGAAAAAAAAGAAATGAGTCCAGAAACAGACCCACACATATAAGGTCAATTGACTTTTCTTTTTTAAGATTTTTAAAAAAAATTTCTCTCCTTCCCCCCCCCCCCCCCCCCCGCCAGTTGTCTGCCCTCTGTGCCCAATCACTGTGTGTTCTTCTGTGACCACTTCTATCCTTATTCCTTATCAGCAGCACCAGGAATCTTTGTTTCTTTTTTGTTGTATCATCTTGTTGTGTCAGCTCTCCGTGTGTGCAACGACTTTCCTAGGCAGGCTGCACTTTCTTTCACGCTGGGCAGCTCTCCTTACAGGGTGCACCCCTTGTGCATGGAGCTCTCCTACGCAGGGGACACCCCTGCGTGGCAGGGCACTCCTTAAGTGCATCAGCACTGCGTGTGGGCCAGCTCCACACAGGTCAAGGAGGTCCAGGATTTGAACTGCGGACCTCCCATGTGGTAGGCAGACACCCTATCCATTGGGCCAAGTCTGCTTCCCAGTCAGTTGACTTTTGATGAAGTGACATGGTAATTTAATGGAGAAAGGGTAGTCTTTTCTGCAAATGGTGTTGAACAACCAGGAATATCTTTTTTTCTGGAAAAAAATAATCGACCCTAACCCTTTCTTCACACTATACATAAAAATAGACTTAAATGATCATAGACCAAACACAAAAGTTAAAACTATAATCCTTTCATAAGGAGACACAAGAAAAAAATCTTTGTGAATTTGGAGTAGGCAAAGATTCCTAAGCAGGACCCCAAAACACAAACCATCAAAGGAAAAAGTTGATAAATTAGGCTTCATCAAAATTAAAACCACTGCTCTTTGAAGGACAGTATTACAATGAAAAGACAAGCTACAGGCTGGGAGAAAATATTCACCACACAGATATATAATAAAGGACTTGTCCTCAGAATATAAAGAATTCTTATAACTCAACAATAAACTGAAAAATTACTTTTTCAGAAATTTGAATAAACACTTCACAAAAGAAAATGTAAGAATTGCCAGTAAGCACTTGAAAAGATACTCAACATCAGTAGTCATCACGTCAATCAAAACTACAAGGAGATTTACTACATACCGGTTAGAACGGCTGAAATTAGAAAGATGGAAAACATCAATTGTTGGAGAGGATATGAGGCAACTGGAACTCTGATAATATAATATACCCCCAGTGCCTAAATCAATGTTTAGCCCATGGTAGGCATGTAATAAATATTATCTAGAAGAATCAATGTACTGAAGACACTCATCCCTAGACTTGAGAGTAGATATAAAGTGAAACAGCCAGAAATTCAGTCCCCAGTGTTAGAGATTTGTAGGTAGCCCACTGGACCCGATAGTCCCAAGATAAGAAAGATAAAGTCCCTGGAAAGCTATATAAAAGCAATGTGTTTACTTATAACCTAAGACTTGAATCAATCCCTGTGGTTCGAAAAGACGGAAAAATTATCAAAGGAAGGTCTTCCAGAAAGTTCGCTTGTGCATACAGCTATCAGTAATTGACAATCAATGAAAATGAATGGTAGATTCCAGCTTCCAAATGTCTCCAGTAACCAGAGTAGTATTAATTACTATTAGGGGAAACTGGAACTTTCCAAAGAAGAAAATGTATCCAGGAGGTATGATCAAAACCAATTTAAGCTTCTTATATTAATTTTAACGCAGGAAGTGATGCCTTTCCCCTCATGGATTGCAAACAAAGCCGTTACTGAGAACGCTAGGCAGCACTGGCCATTTTCTCCCACTAGATGGAGCCAGAGGAGAACGCAAGCTCAGCTTCGGGCCGATTGCCAACCTGCATACAGAGGGGGCGGACCCAGGAGTCCGTGGTGCGTTCAGGGCCTTATCAGACTTTTATGCAGGCAGCCAGGGTCCTCCTCGCTCAGCTGAGTGGGAGAGGAGGAGGAGGATGAAAATGAGCGAAAACTAATTAACTGCGCAAAGGAATGTGCACTGGAAAGACCACCATCTGCGGATATGAACGTCAAGGGCTCATCTTTGCAAATTTGCAAAACTCTGAGCTTTAGGAACTGTAGTAGGTTGGAGGTGGATTTGGAATACTGTCTGGACTAGAAAGAATAGATGAATAAACATATTAAAATAAAACCACAAGCCTGTAGTTTTATGGTGAACAAGTGTGTACGCGAGAAAGAAAAAGAAAAAATATATTAAAATGTCTTGTGATCCCCCAAATACCTATGACTTGTTAATAATCACAGACATGGGATGTGACGGTTTGAACTTGATGAATCCCAAAAAGGAAAAGATTATGTTTCTGAATTAATCCGTCCCTGTGGGTATGAGACCCTTTTGGTTGGACTATGTCAGTGAGGGGTCACTCGGGTTGGGTGTCTGCCTCTGAACGGAGCTTTCTGTAAATGGAGACACACAGAGAGAAAGACAGAAAGGGAGCTGCCACTTTCAGTCCTGCCTTGTGAGAGAGGACTCGAGGATCGCTACAGCCGAAGCTTAAGCACGAAGCCCCAGAGAGCCTGGGCCCCCGGGGCAGTTTAAGACTGGAGAGATGAGCCACATGCCTGAGAGCCCCCAGCTGAATACTCAGGAAGAAAGTGGAGCGGCCGGGACTGAGAGAGGAGGCCCACAAAGGAACAAGCCCTATGCCTGGGTGCCCACAGCAGAGCTCCAGGAGATGGTAGATTCTGGAAGAGAAGGCAGGGACCTCGGCAGAGACCAGTGGCCATCTCGTTTTGCCACTTGGCAGGACCCCAGGGTCACAGTACTTGCCTCTGATAAGGAAAGCATCTCTATCTCTGATGGTGCTTTGGTTTGGACATTTCACGGCCTTGGACCTTGTGCTTTTACCCTAAAGTTGCCATTATAAAAGCCAGCCCATTTCTGGTACTTTGCATTTGGCAGCTGTGTGGCAAAGAAAGACATCAAATAATTAAAATTCCTGACAGTTTTCATAATTGTGATGCTAATAAAATTCACTGAATTAAATATTGGATTTACCTTGGGCTATATAGTTCATGAATGTATTTAGTGTTTTACCATTTTTAAAATGCTCTCTCATGTATCATTGTCAGAGCGATTCTCAGAGATAGAAATTCAAGATCTTTCCCAAGGTTAATGGGAAACTAGTTACAATCGGTCCTGTCTTACTGTCTCCTTCCTTTTGTTGTAAGCTCCCATCTACTACCATGAGCCTCCTGCCCCCTTTATTCTTTTTTTTTTTTAAAGGTTTTATTTATTTATATTCCCCCCTTCCCCTCCTCCCACCTTGCTGTTTTTGCTGTCTGTGTTGTCTTCTCCTCTCACTTTCTCTCTTCTAGGATTCACCGGGATTCAATCCTGGGGACCTCTGATGTGGAGAGAGGTTCCCTGTCAATTGCGCCACCTCAGTTTCTGGTTTCTGCTAAGCTTCATTTTGACTCTCCCCTTGTCTCTCTTTTGATGCATCATCATCTTGCTGCATGACTCACTTGCACTGGGCACTGGCTCACCACGCAGGCACGCTTTTTCTTCTTCATTTTCACCAGAATGCCCCAGGGATCGAACCCAGGTCCTCCCATATGGTAGGCAGAAGCTCTATCACTTGAGCCACATCTGCTTCCCCCCCTTTAGCCTTTGAGCAAGGTTTATGGGTTTGGATGAATGAGGGCATGTTCCTGAAGAGAGATCTGTGCTTTGAAGAGTGGCCTGATCATGGCGGGGTGAAGAGAAAGTGGCAGGACGGGAGCTGGGGTTAAATGAGCTTGGAGTCACAGGGCTGCTCTTCTCTTTTCCACATGGTGGGTGGCAGGGGGACTTGCTCAAGATGCTCCAGCCTGTCTCTTCATCTTCCTGGAGTGAGGAGAGCAGGGTAGAGAGGACCAGGGAAGTCTAATAAGATTCCTGGGCAGCCCATTAGGACCCTCAAGAATTTAACTTGAGACCAGTCAATGAGGTTGCGTGCCATTCTTCTGCTCCACTCAGTGGGGGCAGATGTGGAGTGGAGTGGAGAGTTGGAGTTAACTGGCAGGTGGAGTTTGGCCAAGTGGGTACAAAGTGCCATGAGATGGACAAGAGAATTTAGGGTGTATTCAAAGAGGTGGTTATAATTATTTACTGTGGGATTCAGGTTGGATAAGAAGGTAGATGAGGCTGGCCTGTCACAGTACCCGGGTGAGCCTGCTCTCAGTGGCCAGGTCTTTGAAAGGACACAAAGCATAAGAAGAGGAGGAACCCTGAACTGTTGATAACTCTAGAACTCCTATCCCTTTCTAAACCAGGGGCCGAGCTTCCTCCGCCTCTAACAGCGTTCGGCTCATTCTCGCCTTCAGGCCCAGGTACCACAGTGCCTCCCTGCTGCTCCTATGCCCTGCATCCTGGTTACTGCCTCCGTGGACTAATCCCCTTCTGTAATTATTGGATTGATCTGATTGCATTATTATATTGGTTGCCCCCACCCCGACATGTTTACTGTAAGTTCCATAAGGACAGAGACCTCACCTGTCTTGTTCACCACAGTATCCTCAGCACACAATAAATAATTGTTGAATAAATTACTTGTTATTCTGGATTATTTGAATTGCCAGGCACTGTACTAGCATTTTATACACATTACCTCATGGATCTCTATAGGATAAACATTCACATGGGAAAGCTAAATCTTAAGGAGGCTTTATTATTTGTCATATAGCAAAGTCATACAGCAAAGCTGGGATTTGAAACCAAGTCTTTCTGATTCAAAATCCCTGCTCTCACATTAGCAGCTTTCATAAACAAATGAACATTTTGTAAATAAAGCAATAGTACATAATGCTAAGGTTTTCACAAGCAAGTCAAGGGAAAAAGGAAAGATGCAAAACAAATGACTGTGGTTCTAATTTTTATTACTGCAACATTTACTCATGGCTAAGCATTCCACATAGTTCAGAATTAAATGTTTTCTGAAACTGGGTTCAAATTTTTTTAAAAGACAAGATGCAAGTTCCTTTTTCAAGAGGCACTTCTCCTCCTTATATTTCCCTCTTCTTTTCTTCTTACTTTGTCCACAGCTCATGCTTCCTGTTAACTCAGCGTCTCCTTTCTTTTCTCTTTGGGCACTCTCGAAATGGAAATAAAGAATTAGAGCCACTTTATTGTACTATGACAAGAGGGAGAGCTGGTGTTAGACAAATATAAGATAGCCAACCTTCCATGAAGAAGGGTACTTAAAAGGTAAGGAAAATAACAAAGTAGAATACTCAAAAATCTAGCTTATTCATAAAGAAAGATTTAGGACATCATAGATATGTGTATATGTGTAAGCTGGAGATTGGGAACTCAAGAGTGGAGAACAAAACCCAACGATAAAAACCCATATATAAAAGAAATGGAGTGCTGTGAGATTGAGAAACAACTTGTTACATTAGTACTTGGAACAAAATTTTGATTCAGATTCTGTCATTCTTTAATAAAACGAATGTCACTATTAAGACTTAAAACTATCAAGAGAATATCATTAAACGACCCAGCTTGAAATCTCAAGTTTTCAGAAATAGTATTCTTTTATTGGCATCTCTTAGCACAGCTACAAAAAGTGACTCATACACAGACGGTCCAGAAAGGAACGAAATTACAGTGCTTTAAAACAAAACTCTCACCCGGGGACACACTGACTCGACCTTAAAGGAGTGAAACAAGGGCCGAGGCGCAGAAATCCCTACTCAAAGCCTGCACGGAACCCCCACGCGGCTCCTGGCCATTTGCCCGGACGTGCGTCAGAAACGGGGGTGCCGGGAACAGGCTGCACTTTTTCTGGTGTGGGTCGAGGAGCAGCCGGGAGGCCCGACTCGTAACCTCGCTTGCTTTGTGTTCCTCCCACCCACGCCCTCCTCCGCAGTGACAGGCATGGAGGCCTCAGGTGCCTCCCCCAGGGCTGGCACGGCCGGAAGGCGCGGGAGGGAGCTGTTCCCTGACGCACCCGCCTCCGCTGTGGACTATGGGTAGGAGGAGCCCCGGGGGCCTGTCATGGCCGTGCTGGTGCCAGGCGTGGGGGGCTCTCAGCGGTGAGGAGTGGTGCTGGCGAGCAGCCCATCGCTCACCCTCCAGATTCCTGAATCGTGCAAAAATGATTTCTCCAAAATGATATCTATTTCTTGGTTCGACTTTTCCTTGTATTAACATTTTATACTGGTTACGGGAAGAGAAATGGGAGTCTTTTCATTTTGTCTTTGAAGAGTTAGCCATCTTTATTTCCTGTCAGTGGCGAAAAGATAAAATAGTTAATAATTGATGTTTGGGGTAACTGGGAAGCTCCATTCCAAAATAAATTCCCTCTGGTTCAAATGTGTAAAAGGAAATCTAAAGATACGGGAAGAAAACAAAGAACGGACTCCCATTAAATGTGGTGTCTTGACCATGTGCTTTTATCTTCTTTCCCTGTGGTAGGTGAACAATGGTCCCCAAAGATATGTCCACATCCTAATCCGCAGCACCTGTGAATATTACCTTTTGTAGCAAAGACTTTACAGATGTGATTAGGTTAAAGATTTTGCAATGTGGAGATTATTCCGAATTACATGGCTAGGCCATAAATGCAATCACCAGTGTCCTTATAAGAGAGGGGCAGAGGGAGACTTACATCCAGAAGAGGAGGAAGGAGCAGGATTATGGAGGAGAACCTGGAGTGATACCGTGCCAAGCCAAGAAATGCCAGCAGCCACTAGCAGCTCCCCTAGAGCCTCAGAGGGCATGCAGACCAGTGAAAGGGATTTCTGACATCTGACATCCAAAAATGTGAGAGAATGAATTTCTGTTGTTTTAAGCCACAAAGTTTGTTGTAATTTGTTAAAGTAGCCACAGGATACAGGGCATAAGCCAGTTCTCCAGTGAGAATATGGAGGGGTCCAGACTCAGGGTCACCAAGCGCAGCATGAGACAGGAGTGAGGTGGATGGACTGAAAACCAGGGACACAGTGGAAGTATAAAACTGACCTTGGAACCCATGGACCCCTTGCCCTTCTCAATATTTGTCTTCTGGGAGTTAGGTGCATCCCTTTCTCTGATCACCCAAACTCCACAAACTCATTCCCTCTACCCCACCACCACCACTTGAGCTGACACCTTTCATGGAGACAACCAGTCACAAGGTTCTACCTAGATGAAAGGGGCAGGGAAATGTAGTTATGGCTGGGTAGAGGCTTCTCAGCAACCACCCTGCACTATGGAAGGAGGACATGATTGTTGATGATACAGTAGCAATCTCTGTCGCTCTCTAAGGCACATCATCTGAAAATTTCATAATACTTGGAATAAAGAGAAAATCCTTAAAACTTCCAGAATGAAAAACCAGGTCACATTGTACTAAGGATCAGGAATCTGATTGGCACTGATTCTGGTATCCAGCAATGCAGGATACCAGAAGGCCATAGAGTAATGCCTTCATAATTATGCAAGAAAATATTTTGTAAGCAAAAATGTTATGTCCAGTCAAACTCCCAACAAATGAAAGGGAAAAATAAAGACATTTTCAGACATGCAAAGTCTCAAGTAATCACCCTACCATGCACCATTTAGTAGAAAGCTATCAAAGGACACAATTCAACAAACTGTGGGAGTAAACAAGAAAGAGGAAGACTTGGGATCCAGACACAAAAAAACAAAACCACCCAGGAAGATGGCAAAGAGAAGTCCTAGCATGGCAGACATCTATCACACCCAGCAAGCAACCAATCCAAACTGGAGCTGGAGGACAGAGACTCTGGAAATGAGAAAGGAAGACTGTAGGGAGAAAAATAAAACTGATAGATTATTTAATGTGTATGAGAACTGAGGCAGTTTTTAGTATTCCCCCATATTCTAAGAGTTTGCCAAATTTCTTAGAATGAAACTAAGAAGTTTCCAAAATCTGTTGGATCATTCTGGAAAAAAAAAAAGATTAGGGATGGTATGTAGAAAACAATTTGGGCAGGGGGTGAGGGTTTAACAATTAATGTCAGGAAAAGCAGAAGGCTATACAAGAAAGTATAATACACTATTTGATTCAGTGGTGAATACTGTATGATAATCACAATAATGTAAATGCTGACTTTTGACTTTACCAAACATTTTGATATAACGACACTGAAAAAATGAGGGGAGGGAAGTAGGCAGGGTTCGAGATGTGTGAGAAAGCAAACCCCCAACAATTTCCTTCCTATGACCATAATCTCTCTATATTTTGGCATGTGTGTAAAGATTACTGTACAAGGAAGGTCACCACATCATTGAAGAAGAAATAGCAAAAGACTGGAGATATCTTAAATGTCTGGTCATTGAGGACTGGTTAAGCAAATCATTATTACCTGGAATACAATGCAAACATTAAAATGTAGCCAGCCCAATATGTGCTGACATGAACTGTCTCAAGACAGTGAAAACAAACAAAGCACACAGGAAAAACAAAGTTGAGAAGAGTGGGTCCATTATGATACCACTTGGGAGAAAATTAATACATGTATATATATATACAAACATTGAGGCTTACACATATAGAGACTGTCTCTGAAAGAATGTGGAAGAAATTGCTAATAGTAATTGACCCTGGGGAGGGGAACTTGAGTAAGAGGTAGAAGACCTACTTTTCAGCATGTATCATTTTGTCATTTTAAAGTTCATATCACTGAAAGTATTACCTACTCAAATGAATTGTTTTTTTTGAAAGCAAGGAGGAAAACCACTTGGTAAAAGGAAGAAAAATTAAAAACAAAATTAGCCATCCTTAATATCTCAGCTTTCACTCTATCAGGCATTACCTTAAAGTGTCATTTCAGTATTTGAATGTTTTTCCTTTAGGTGGCAGCAGCTGCATTGTTTTGGTAATATCTGCCTATCCAGCCTTTACAATCAGTTCAGCAATAGCGTTTGGTTGTCTTATTTTTCCTCTTCATACGAAAAACTTTTCTCAAAATGTTAAAGTACACATTTATAAAATGCATGGCCCTGAAATGTTCTGGAATATTTTCATGCAAAACAAAACAAACAAACAAAACACACACAAACACACAAAAACAAGGAAGTTACAAATTTTAAAAAACATAAAACAGCCTGGGAAAACAATCACCAAATGTTGATGATGGTTATCTCTGGGTAGTAGAACAATTCAAACATAAATTTGTTTTGTATTTTGTACTTTTCCCAATTTTATACCATGAGCATGGTATTTTATTATTTTAATTTTTTATACTTAAAATTTTATTTTTTATTTCAATTTTACAGGCTACCCAGTTAACACAAGATAATAACTACAATAACAGTAAATCCTCCTACACTCTGGTTTATTGGATTTACCCCACTCATCTAACATGGAGGTGAAGAAGGTCAACCACCACACCAGGGAGCCAAGAGTGCCTACAACTGAAAGCAGGAGGATTGCATCCAGCATCCATGTGGAATCTAAGCCCCCTCTTGATATAGATGTGGAGTGGACACAACCATTCCAAGGTCCACAGGATGGAGGAATAGAGTATGGCTTAGAGTAGACTTACTGATATTCTATTCATGAACTATTGTGATTAGTAATAGAAGAAAATGTGGCATTGGTGTGGAGAAAGTGGCCATGGTGGCTGCTGGGGGTAGGGAGTGGGAGGAAGAGATGAGATGAGGGGGCATTTTCAGGACTTGGAGTTGTCCTGGGTGGTGCTGCAGGGACAGTTACCAGACATTGTATGTCCTCCCATGGCCCACTGGGTGGAATGTGGGAGAGTAAGGGCTATGATGTGGACCATTGACCATGAGGTGCAGTGGTGCTCAGAGATGTATTCACCAAATGCAATGACTGTCTCATGATGATGGAGGAGATTGTTGTTATGGGGGGAGGAGTGGGGTGAGGAGGGTGGGGGGATATATGGGGACCTCATATTTTTTAAATATAATATTAAAAAAATAAATAAAGACAAAAACAAAAACAGTAAATCTGCTTTAGTCAACAGTTACACTCCCCCTTAATTTTGTTCATATGTCCAATCTGAGTGCTTCAGGCTAAGAAGGGCACAGGTATTATGGGGCAGAGGAGTGGAATTGTTTTGCTTGCTGTTGAAGATACTCTTTGTTTTGGGGATAATGCTCATCCATCATCATCATTTTGTTAGTTGTTCAGGGCAGGCCTGACAAACTGGAGCGTGGGAGTTGGCCACTAGTTTGCTGGATTTCAGGGCTCATCTGGCATAGGAATAATTTGAAGCCTTTAAGTCTCTGAGAAATAAACTCAACAAGTACATTGAAAATTATAGGTGCAAACAAAAGGAGTAGAAGAATCATGATTAGGGGAATTATAAATGAGTATAAGTATGATATATTGGGGAAATAGATTTTCATATATTCCTAAATAGGGCCCACCAAGAGGATATTGATTTCATGAGGTCCTGTGGCTTGCTGATGTTGTCTGGCTGTCCCTAGGGCCCTCAGGAGCACTTTTGTTTGAGGCTTTGTTTACTGTGGCAGTTTGTGAAGTTTGGCTGAGACCTGTATAAGTATAACTTGCAGAATGACCTCCTGACTCACTTTGAAATCTCTTAGCCATAAAAATTCTATTTTTTAAAATATTTCCCCCCCTTGATCAAGGTCTTTCTCCAAATGCATGCTGATTAATGCTTATCAATAATTTCTTAGTGCCAGGGAGGCTCATCCCTGAGAGTCATATCCCATATGGGAAGGTAGTGAGTTTATTTGCAGAGTTTGGCCTAGAGAGAGGCCACTTGAGCAATAAGATTTTTAGGAGGTGACTCTTAGGCATTAATTATAATTAGGCTTATTTTCATTATTATAGGAATAATGTTCATAGCTTTAAGCATTAAGATAAAGCACATGGTTTATTAGTCTATGTTCTTTTATTAGGCAAGGATTATATATTCCAGAGCTTTTGACCATCTTATTGAGGAAGTAACAGGACTTCCCCAGGAGAGGAGGTTTAATATTTTGTACGCAATCATGAGGGCCTCTATCTATCTATCCAGAAAACATATCTATGGCACTAAGACACATTTATCTCCTATAGATGTACGTAGCTATATAACATTCAAGGGAAGCGGATTTGGCTCAATAGATAGAGCATCTGCCTACCACATGGGAGATCCAGGGTTCAAACCCAGGGCCTCCTGACCCGTGTGGTGAGCTGGCTCATGCACAGTGCTGATGCACGCCATACCATACAGGTGTGTCCCCCGCATAGGGGAGCCCCATGTGCAAGGAATACACCCCACAAGGAGAGCCACCCTGCATGAACAAAGTCCAGCCTGCCCAGGAGTGGGGCCGCACACACAGAGAGCTGATGCAGCAAGATGATGCAGCAAAAAAAAAAGATACAGATTCCCAGTGCCACTGAGGAGAATACAAGTGGACACAGAAGAACACACAGTGACTGGACACAGAGCAGACAACTGGGGAGGCAAATAGAAATAAATAAATCTTTAAAAAATAAAAAGCTGTCCAAAAGGCCCTGTCCATCAAGATACCTGACCTTGTCCCACCTTTACCTTCTTATCAGAGTTATGCTAATTGATAGGTAGAACATAACTTATATACTTGCCTTGCTTCTCGTGTAAAGATTAACATGGTGTTTAAAAATCCTTGTTTATCTTCTGATCCTGACCCTTGCCATCAGGGTCTTGTAGGCTTCTGAAAATGAAGATGGTACTAGTGTTATCTAGCACAAACATTATCACCAAGCCCTTTACATTCTAATCTGTGGAATGAAATTTAAGATGGAAATTTAGGCACAGGTAAGGAGTAAGTAATGAGGAAGAGATTTGGGGGTAAAGGATTTTTTTAATGCTTCTCAAATCCAGAGGTAGGTTTACCATTAAGTTAAAAAAGTTCATGCTTCAAGGCCTTTTGCTTGCACTGGTCCCTTTCAAAACCTATTTCATTTAGAATTCATAATTCTGTATTCTTTTCTTTGAGCATCCACAAACTGTACCATCTCAAACCTATAGCCGCCATTGCAAAAACACACCAAAATACTCTGACAACTTTCTGTTATCCTTGTATGAGACAATCTAATTCTAATCCACATTTGGGAAAGAGACGGGATAAAGATAAGCTCCTCACCAAACTAAATTCTCCCAGCACTGGGGCCATGCCTCACTCCCACTTGCACCCCTCATGTGCCTTCAAAACCATTTACTGAACCATTGACCTGAAATGAATTTCATGGGGTAATTGAGGATAACTCCTTATGGAGCTGTATCTTTTGGGTAGCAGAAAGGTATTCATACCTCAAATAAACAGGACCACAGAAATGTCTCTTGTCCCCAGCGGAGGACTTGGGATTGGAGAGCGGATTTCTGTCCTATCATCACAGTGCATCACTGCAGGTTGACCCTAGCCAGGGAAGGGAATCCATCTGCTTCCTTGAAATGATACATCCTCAGCATACTTACCCGTGAAACAAAGAAGAACACAAATGTGGTCTGTGAGTTTATAAATCCCTCAAACACCGGGATGCAAACTGGCAAGGGACACAAAGCTGCGAGAGAGGATAAAAAGCCAGGTGCAAAAGGAAGACTATTTCATTGGAACCAGGAAGTAATGAATATTTCCCTAGATTTTACCAATGTTTTGAGAAAAGGAGATTGGATGTTTATTCCAGAACTGCTCTTAATATAGATGTGAATTATTTTTGCATGTTAATAGTAAAAATTGCTAATATCTAATGTAAGCCCCTTACTAGATGCCAGGGGCTGTGCTAAGAACTTTATGTGCATTATCTTATTTAATTCTCATAATCATCCTGTAGTAAATCCAGAGGTTGATAAGAATTGTGGTTAATAGTACAAATGCAAGAATGTCCTTCTGTGAACCAAAATGGATGTACATCACTATTATGTGGGAAAAATACAATTAATGTAACCTATAGACTATAGTTAACAGCAATACTGCAGTATTCTTGCACCAATCCCAAAGATGTACTGTGTTGATAAGAGGAGGGTACAGGGAAAAAATATGCCAAATGTATTCTATAGACTATGGTTGGTGGTAAGAGTCTGATGATATTGTCTCATATTCTACAACAAATGTTCCATAACGGTGTGGTGTCTTGGTGAAGGGTTGTTGTACAGGAATTCTACACATACCCATGATTTTTTGTCAGTTCACAACCTCTGTAATAAAAATATATTATAAATAAGTAAATAAATAAATAAATAAACCATCCTATGAAGTATGTGGTAGTAGGATCCTCATTTCCAAGTTCACAAATCTGAGGCTTAAAGGTTTGTATTATTTGTCCAAGGCTGCAGGGTTAGTGAGTGGCAGAGCCCAGATTTGACCTTAGATTTACTAACCACTGGGCACATTGCCCATTCCAGCATTTGTGTTCTGTTCCTTTTCTTTAAAAATTTTTTTTTGGTTATTTTTGTCTTAGGTTAAATACTTCTTCAAGGAATTTCTAATTGAATGAGTAGAATCCCAGTGGCATTTATGGGCGTTATTCTAGTGCCAGAGGATCTAGCAGGTGAACAGTGCAGAATTATGCTTGAAGCAGTTCCTTGGCAAGGCATTCCTCATACTTGGAATGGAATTGGGTTGCTTAAGTCTATGCCCAGAGGTAAACAGACTGGGAAGAACTAATAGCAATGACTACAGCTCCTTTTCATGTGCAAATAATTCTAAAATGTCACTTTCTAATTTTTTTATTTTCAGACCTTTGACGACCAAGAAATAACAAACGGAACTGCAAGACAACCAAGGTGTCTATTTGCCGTCTTAGACTTGCAATTCTGAGAGCACAGGTTCAGGCAGCAACCCAAACTGTGTCCCATCTGGGGTCTGCAGGCAAGGGTTTTTAAAGAAAAAGATGACTTAAGTTGTTGGTGACTGGTGGATATTTGGGGCACTGCTAAGGTCCTTCAGGTTACAAGCTCACTGGGCTCTTTTCCTCGTGGTTGGTGTGTCCGGATTTTCTTGGGGTTTTGAGGCACATCCTTGCTCGGGGCCATGTATACTTTGGCAGTCCATGATATCTGGCTGAGATTCCTGTGAGTAACCTCCAGAATGACTTCCCAACTCCATTTTAAATCTGTTAGCCATAGTAACTTTATTTTGTTTTATTTTCACATCTTATAACTGTAATCCTGGACACATTGTTTGACACTAAACTTTTAAAAAATTAACTGGGCAAAATATTTGAATCAACTGCGAAATCTAGGCATTGTATTCTGATAATTTACAGGAATTTATCTTCCCCCAATGAATTAACTGGATGCCTTGCTGTATTTGCTTTTCAAACGTGTGTGTATGTATTAGTAAGTGCACATGCACACCACAGTGGATTGAGCATGTGCATTTACCTGTTACCTCCCGTGTTCCTGTCAAAGTGACAGAAAAGATAACTTCAGGAGAATGGAGATGATAACAACAACAGGAAACAAAAAAGAACATCATCAGCAAACCAGACGTTTTGAGAAATGTGTACAAGAGAGAGAGCAGACAGATGGATTGCTGAAAACAATACAATGGAAACTGCAGGCCGACGCAAAAGGACTGAGCATGTGTATCCCCAAGGGAGCCCCAGAAAAGCAGCAAGCTCGGTCAACAAACCCGGTGAGCAGGAACAGGACGGGCTGTGGCGCAATCACCAGTGGCCTCATTAAAGAACTGGATCCACTGCCTCAGGACAGCTGAGCCCCTTCCTCCCAACTGGGTAAACAGAGCTTGGCAGCTGAGACTTTTGCCCTTAGGCAAAATGCCAGAGCCCTCTAGAAAGCAAGCAATCAGCTCAGAGACCGCTCCTAGTGAGGGTGGAGAGGACGGTGAGGAGGTACTGAAGAAACTCAGAATCCCTAAATGCAGATGGGATATAAACAAACGAACTTGAAAGGAATCTCCACCCGCAGAGTAAAGCCCTCTCGGGGTTCACCATTCTGCCCACTTACTGCCCCCAGGAGCCCCCTTGTCCACAAGCCCCGCCCACCTATACAGAAACTGCTGTCAGTCATTCTGTTCAAGGGAAAAGCTTTTTGGAGAAACAAACCTAAACAATTGGAGAGGAAACAGCTGACACTAAATTAAGGTGTTTGTTTAGCTCTCAATTCATTCATACAAATTAACCAGGGAACACGAGACTTGAGGGAAAAAATATGAAAGGGAAAGCCTTAGACAAACAAAACTGAGGCTGAAGGAAAAAGATAATCCAAGAAGAGAGATTTTTTTAAAGCTCATCAAACACACACACACAAATGCTCATCAATGCATGTACAATTCAATCGCGTTCTTAACACCTATATTAGCTGATTAAGAAAATTAGATTTTTTAATAATACCATTAATAGCAATAAAATGCTAATTAGGACCATCAGAGGAATTTAGAAACCTACTACACACTTCAAATGATTACAGTTTGCTATGAAAAAGAGCTATCAGAGAATAAGTAAGCATTCTTAAAATATAAAAATAAAAATTTTAATGAAATAGCTAAATAATAATATAGACTATACTGAAGATCAAGTTGATGATCTGGAAAATAAAGGAACTAAAAAGATAGAAAATATGAGAGAAAAATAAAGGCACGTGGAAGTAAGCTCTAGAAAATCTGATACTTACCTAAATGTGATTCCTGAAGGTATAGGGGACTATGTAGAAAAACAATCAAGAAAATAATGAGCCCAGGCAGATGGCATAGGAGTAGGTAGGACAGGGTTCAACTCACACAAAAATAATAGAGAAGAGTAAAAAACTGTCCAAGGGACCTGGCTGGGGATCAGCAGGCTATGCAGCCTCCAGGAGGGCAAAGGACAGAGAGACAAAAGAACCTGAAACAATAAACAGGAGTTACTAAACCCCCACAGCAGGGGGGAAGGGCACCCACCCCCACCCTCAAAACATTAAGCCTGGATAAAACCCCTGTCTCACTGCAACTGACTGAGAGGGGAACAGACTATTACAAGGGAAGAGGGAGGGTGTGTCAGAGAGCAGACAGTGCTTTCTTTTCAGTGAATTCCATCATCAGAGCTGGCTTTGAATCTTAGCTCTGGCCAGACTAGAAACACAGGAAAGTGGAGTTTGAAAGAAACACCCATGTGGAAAGGCTTGCCAACATGCGCCATCTGCTGGCTGGCCTGGAAATTACAAGGATAAAAACTGTGTTTAGCTCTCTTCAGCCCCAATGCCTGGGAGAAAATCTGTGCCCCGCTAGTGAGTCCCTGGCCTGATTTTGATAACTTAAGCTGCACAATTTAAAGACTTAGAATAAGGTGAACCAAAAAATCAAAGAAGAGGAGAGCAGATTTAACTCAAGTGGTTGAGTGGCTGCTTCCTATGTACAAGGTCCCAGGTTCAATCCCCAGCACCTCCTAAAAAAAAAACAAAAACAAAGAAGAGCTGTAAAAACAACAAACAAAAGAAAATGCTAGGCAAGAGAGAGAAACTGACCATGAAAGTAAATTCACAAATATATTCAGAGTCCTAGACATCAGCAAAACAGTACAAGCTATATTAGGGAACAGGAAGAGACGCCCGAGCCAAAGGAACAAACCAAATATCCTGACAAAATACCAGAATTTAAGACAACTAATCAATGATAATCATACAAATCTCCTTAGTCAGTTCAAAGAGCCAAAGGAAATATGACTAAAGAGATAAAGGATATTAAGAAGACACTGTGTGAACATAAGGAAGAATTTGAACATCTGCAAACAAAAGTAACAGAGCTTACGGGAATGAAAGACACAATGGATGAGATTAAAAATACATTAGAGGCATGTAACAGCAGACTTGAGTTGTTCAAAGACAGACTTAGTAATTTTGAGGGCAGAATATCCAGCTGGAATAGACAGGAGAACAGAAAAAGAAAAGAAGGGAAAAAATGGGACAAGATGTCAGGGAATTAAATGAAAATGTGAAATGCACCAATATAGGCAGTATAAGTGTCCCGGGAAGGAGAAGAGAATGGAAAAGGGGCAGAAAGAATATTTGAGGAAATAATATCTGAAATTTGAGGAAATAATAACCCAACCCTTAAGAAAGACATAAATATCAACATCCAAAAAGAACAACACACCCGAAACAGAATAAATACAAATAGACCTACTCTGAGACACCTATTATTCAGAATGACAAATATTAGAGATAGAGGACTCTGAAAGCAGCAAGAGAAAAGCAAAGCATCACATACAAGGGAACATCAACAAGATTAAGTAAGATTAAGTGCTGACCTCTCATCAGAAACCATGGAGGTGAGAGGAAAGAGTTATGACATGTTTAAGGTCTGAAAGAAAAAACTGTCAGCCAAGAATTCTATATCTGGGAACGCTGTCCTTCAAAAATGAGAGTGAGGGGAGTGTAAGTAGCTCAAGTGGTTGAGCACCTGCTTCCATGTATGAGGTCTGGGTTCTATCCCCAGTGCCTCCTAAAAACAAACAAACAAACAGCAAAAAAAAAAAAACAAACTAACTCTTCACTGGGGAGCAGAGGTAGCTCAGTGGTTGAGCACCTGCTTCCCATGTACAAGGTTCTGGGTTCATTCCCCAGTACCTCCTAAAAAAAAATGACGGTGAGTTTAAAGTCTTCACAGACAAACAAAACTGAGAGTAAAGACCAGAATTACAACAGAGTGCCTGTGCTGTGGTCTGAAAGGAAAAAACAAAGACAAGAGACTTGGGGAAGAGTGTAGAAATGAAGATTATTAGGAAGGGTAAATAAAGAGTAAAAAGACAGACAATAGTAAGATATGACAACAGAAAGCCAAAAGATAAAATGGATGAAGTAAGTAATGACTTTACAGTAATAACATAGAATGTTAATGGCTTAAAACCCCAATCAAAAAAATAGGAGACATCTATATGCTGTCTATAAGAGACTCACTTCAGATGCAAGGACACAACCAGGTTGAAAGTGAAAGGTTGAAAAAAGATATTGTATGCAAATAGTAACAACAACAACAAAAGATCTTGAGTAGTGACACTAATAATGGACAAAATGTATTTTAACTCATTGATTTGATATTGGAAATTTGTGTGCATCTCATTAATTAGTTGTCTCAAACCCTGCATCTCTTCTGGGGCTTTGATATACTCCTTTTCTTGGGCCATGTCTTCCATTTTCTTAGTTTGGCTCATAATTTTTTGCTGATGTCTAGGCATCTGATTAGGATGGTGAGTTTACTCGGATGCTCAATTTCTCTCTCTTTTATAGGGATTTAGTGGCAGAAGTCTGTGTGTAACTGTGTTCTTTTGATTCCTGGTAATCTGGGTCTTTAGGATTGTCCCTGTTAGTTCAAAACTGGGCTCTGGACCCAGTAATGGGTTCCAGCCCCGCCTCCTAGGGCCTTGGAGAGGGACACTTAAAAGGCCGGAAAAACCCCCTCTTAAAAACTTTTAATTTCCTCACATGCACTTCTTTGGTCTGCCAGCAGGTGGCACGCTTTGGCGGCCCTTTCAGTTCAACGCCTGCTAAGAGTGTGCAGCAACACAAACTGGATCAGTGTGATAGAGGTTCCAGCCTGGAGGCTAAGAGCCTTGTAATCCAAACTTTCTCAGAGACAGTTCTCCAACATTTGCTGGCAGCTTCCTCCCTTTCCCCTGGGTAGGAAATAAGTCCACTCCCCTCTGCATCCTCAACAATCAGTCCTGGTTAGTAGAGGGGGAGATTGAGAGGGTCGGATCTTTTTAGTCCCAGATCTCTTTCTTCAGTCTCAGCTGGTTCCCAAGGCAAGATTGGTGTGGTCCCACCTGGCCTGGAAGGGCTTGTGGGGCACAGCCAGCCAAATCTGTGGGTCAAAAGCAGATGTGGGTCAGCTGATAGAGCGTCCACCTACCATATAGAAGGTCCAGGGTTCAAACCCAGGGCCTCCTGACCCATGTGGTGAGCTGACCCATGTGCAGTGCTGACAAATGCAAGGAGTGCCCTGCCACACAGGGGTGTCCCCATGTAGGGGAGCCCATGTGCAAGGAGTGAGCCCTGCAAGGAGAGCTGCCCCGCATGAAAAAAAATGCAACCTGCCCAAGAGTGGCACCACACACACAGAGAGCTGACTCAGCAAGATGACACAGCAAGGAAAGCAGATATCGCTCAATGGATAGAGCTTCCACCTACCATATAGGAGGTCCAGGGTTCGATACCCAGGGCCTCCTGGCCTGTGTGGTGAGCTGGCCCACATGGAGTGCCACCATGCTCAAGGAATGTCGCCCTGTACAGTGGTGCCCCCTACGCAGGGAGTGGCCCCCAGGCAAGGAATGCAGCCCTGCTGAGGAGGGCAGACTGCCCAGGAGTGGAGCTGACACAGCAAGAAGATGCAGCTAAAAAGAGACACAGGGAAGAGATGATATGAGATACAGCGAACTAGGGAGCTAAGGTGGAACAAGAGAATGATCACCTCTCTCCCACTCTGGAAGGTCCCAGGATGGGTTTCCAGAGTCACTTAATGAAAATACAACAGACACAGAGAACACACAATGAATGAACACAGAGAGCAGACCATGGAGGAAAGGGAGAGGGGAGAAATAAGGAAAAAATTAATTAAAAAAAGATGATGCAGCAAAAAGAGACAGATTCTCAGTGCCGCTGACAAGAATGCAAGTAGACACAGAGGAACACACTGCGAATGGACACAGAGAGCAGACAACTGGCGGGGGGCGGGGTGGGAATAAATAAAAAATAAATCTTAAAAAAAAAATTTGAGTCGACCTTAGGCTGTGTTCTTCTCTCTCCTCTTTCCTGGGGAGGTGGAGCCCTGGGGCCCACTCTATCTGTAGCCTGTCACCACAGTCCCTGAGTATTCCAAAGTGTCTTTAGTGTGGAGGAGGGTGCCAGCAGTAGCAGCTGCTGCTTTTAACTAATAGTTTTGCCATCGTGATTCTTTTCCTTTGCCCTCTCTTTCCTGGATGGTGTCCAGCCTTCCCCTGGGGTCCTAAACCCTTGAAGATTTTTTCCCCAGGCCATTTCTGCCTGTCCTCTAACTATTTTTCTGGGAGAGAAGACAGTACCGTGTCTTTCTGGTCTGTCATCTTCCCAAAAGTCCAAAATATATTTTAAATGCAAAACTGTTATACGAGATAAAGAAAATCATTATATATTAGTAAAAGGAGCAATTCACCAAGAAGAAATATCTGTGCTAAATATTTATGCACCTAACCAAGTGCCCCAACAGACATGAGTCACACACTGGCAAAGTTAAAAGGAGAAATAGATGTCTCTACAAAATAGTTGGCAACTTTAATATACCATTCTCGGGAAACGGACTTGGCCCAGTGGTTGGGGCGTCCGTCTACCACATGGGAGGTCCGCGGTTCAAACCCTGGGCCTCCTTGACCCGTGTGGAGCTGGCCCACGCGCAGTGCTGATGCGCGAAAGGAGTGCCGTGCCACGCAGGGTGTCCCCCGCGTAGGGGAGCCCCACGCGCAAGGAGTGCACCCATAAGGAGAGCCGCCCAGCGCGAAAGAAAGTGCAGCCTGCCCAGGAATGGCGCCACCCACACTTCTCATGCCGCTGATGACAACAGAAGCGGACAAAGAAACAAGACGCAGCAAAAAGACACAGAAAACAGACAACCGGGGGAGGGGAGGGGAATTAAATAAATAAATAAATCTTTAAAAATATATATATACACCATTCTCAGTTTTGGAGAGAACATCTGGACAGAGGATAAATGAACAGAGAACTTGAATAATATGATAATGAACTAGACCTAAAAGACATTTATAGAGCATTACACACCAAAACAGTGGGAGGTACATTCTTTTCAAATGCCTATGTATCCTTTTCCAGGATAGACCATACATTGGGTCACAAGACAGGTCTCAATATATTTTATTTTATTTTTAAAAGATTTATTTATTATTTATTTAATCGGAGCAGAAATAAATGGAGTCGAGAACAAAAAAAACAACAGAAAAAAACAAAAGTTGGTCCTTTGAGAAGATCAGCAAAATCATCAAATCCTTAGCTAGACTGACAAAGAAAAAAACAGAGACGATGCAAATAAAATCAGAAATGAGAGCGGGATCATTACCATTGACCCCACAGAGATAAGAAAGATCACAAGAGGATACTATGATCAACTGTATGCCAAAAAACTAGACAATGTAGAGAGATGGACAAATTCCTGGAAACACATGAACCACCTAGAAGAAACAGACGACCTCAACAAACCATCACAAGTGAAGATATTGAAATACTCAACAAAAACCTCCCAAAGATGAGAAGCCTGGGATTAGATGGCTTCACAGGCAAATTCTACCAATCATTCAAAGACGATCTAATACCAGTCTTGAATAGGAAAGAATGCTACCAAACTCATTTTATGAAGCCAACATTACCTTAATACCAAAAACAGAAAAAGATACTACAAAAACAAAGTTACAGGGAGCAGATATAGTGAAAGTGGTTGAGCACCTTCTTCCCACGTACCAGGTCCTGGGTTCAATCCCTGGTATCCCCTAAAAACAAAACAAACAAATGAAAAAACCAACTCTTTTTGGGGAGTTGTGGATGTAGCTCAAGTGGCTGAACACCTGCTTCCCATGTACGAGGTCCTGGGTTCAATCTCCAGTTTTTTGTTTTTTTAATTAATTAATTTATTTATTTCTCTCCCCTTCCCCCCCCCCACCCCAGTTGTCTGTTCTCTGTGTCTATTTGCTGCATCTTCTTTGTTCGCTTCTGTTGTTGTCAGCGGCACAGGAATCTGTGTTTCTTTTTCTTGTGTCATCTTGTGTCAGCTCTCCGTGTGTGCAGCGCCATTCCTGGGCAGGCTGCACTTTCTTTCGCGCTGGGCGGCTCTCCTTACGGGGTGCACTTCTTGAGCGTGGGGCTCCCCTATGTGGGGGACACCCCTGCGTGGCAGGGCACTCCTTGCGCACATCAGCACTGCGCGTGGGCCAGCTCCACAAGGGTCAAGGAGGCCCGGGGTTTGAACCATGGACCTCCCATGTGGTAGATGGATGCCCTAACCACTGGGCCAAGTTCGCCGCCCAATCTCCAGTTTTATCCCAGATATGCAAGTATAGTTCAACACAAGAAAATCATTTAGTGTAATAAACCACATTGATAAACTGAAGAAGAAAAATCACATAATCTTTTCAATGGATGCAGAAAAGGCATTTGACAAAATACAGCACCTTTCTTGATAAAAACACTCCAAAATATGGGAATAGAGGAAGCTTTCTCAATATGGTAAAGTGTATATATGAGAAATCTACTGTTAGCACTGTACTTCAATGGTGATAGACTGAAAGCTTTCCTGCTAAGATGAGGAACAAGAAAAGAATGCCCACTGTCACCATTGTTATTCAATATTGTGCTAGAAGTTCTAACTAGAGAAATTAGGCTAGATAGAGAAATAAAAGACACCCAAATAGGAAGGGAAGGAATAAAACTTGTACTATTCACTGATGAAATGATCCTATATCTAGAAAATCCTGAAAAATCTACAACAAAGCTACTAGAATAGATGAGTTCAGCAAAGTGGTGGGACACAAGATTAATATGCAAAAATCAATAGCATTTCTATACACTACTGATGAGCAAACTGAGGAGGAAATCAGAAGAAAAAATCCATTTATATAGTGACTAAAAGAATCAAACATTTAGGAATAAATTTAACCAAGGTCATAAAGGACATGAAAGTATTCAGAAGACTACAAAACATTACTAAAAGAAACTGAAGAAGACTTAAATAAATGGAAGGACATTCTGTGTTTATGAACTGGAAGACTAAATATTGTTAAGATGTCAATTCATGTCAAACTGATTTACACAATCTCAACAAAAATCTCAACAGCCTTTTTTTGCAGAAATGGAAAAGTCATTTATCAAGTTTGCTTAAAAGGGTAAGGGCCCTGAATAGCCAAAAATGTCTTTAGAAAGAACAAAATTGGAGGACTCTCACTTCCTGACTTTAAAGCTTATTACTTAGCTATTGTGGCAAAAATAGCGTGGTACAGACATAAAGACAGATAGCTTGGCCAATGGAACCAAATTGAGAACTCAGAAGTAGACCCTCACATCTGTATCAAGTGGTTTTTGACAAGGTTGTCAAGCTCTCCCACCTGGGCCAGAACTGTCTATTCAACAAATGGTGCTGGGAGAACTGGATATCCATATTCAAAAGAAAGAAAGAAAAAGGACCCCATCTCACACCTTATACAAAAGTTAACTCAAAATGGATCAAGGACCTAAATATAAAAGCAACAATCATAAAACTCTTAGAAGAAAAGATAGGAAAACATCTTCAAGGTTCTTGTGGTAGGTAGTCGTTCCTTAAACCTTACACCCAAAGCAGGAGCAACAAAAGAAAAATTAGGTAAACGGAACCTCCTCAAAATTAAACATATTGCACCTCAAAGGACTTTGTCAAAAGGGTGAAAGGGCAGCCAACTCAATGGGAGAAAATATTTGGCAATCACATATCTGATAAAGGTTTAATATCCATGATACATGAAGAGATTCTACAACTCAACAATAAAAAGACAAATGACCCAAATAAAATACAGGCAAAATACTTGAATAGATAGTTGTCCCAAGAAGAACTATAAATGGTGAAAAATCACATGAAAAAATGTTCAACATTATTAGAGATTAGGGAAATGCAAATCAAAAGTACAATGAGGTATTGTTTCACACCTCTTGGAATGACCACTATAAAAAAGTTGAAAAACTACAAGTGTTGAAGAGGATGTAGAGAGATAGGAATGCTTAGTCATTGTTAGTAGGAATATAGAATGATACAGCCAAAGTGGAGGACTGTTTGGCAGTTCATAAGACTTGCCATGTGGCCCAGCAATACCACTGCTAGGTATATACTGAGAAGAACTAAGAGCAGTGACACAAACAGACATCTGCATACCAATGTTCATGCGCTGTTATTCATAACAGCCAAAAGATGGAAACAACCCAGGTGTCCATCAACTGATGAATGGATAAACAAACTGTGGTGTGTGCACACAATGGAATATTATGTAGCTATAAGAAGAAATGAAGTTCATGAAGCATATGACAACATGGTGAACCTGGAGGACATTATGTTGAGTGAAGCAAGCCAGACACTAAAGGACAAATATTGTATGATTGCATTACTATGAACTAAATACCTTGTGTAAACTCATGGAGTTAATAATTAGAATATAGGTCACCAGAAAATAGAATAAGGGTAGACAATGGAAAACTGAGGGTTAATCTTGCAGAATTGGTAAAAAGTTTGTAAATCTTTGGAAATGAATAGAAATGGTGATAGTGTTTGTAACTAGCAGTGCTATTATATGGGTATGACAGTGGTTGAAAGAGGAAGTCTAAGGACATAAATATTACTAGAAGGAAAGCTAAAACATGTAACATGGGTCTGTATAACATAGTGAAACTTCATGAGAAATCTGAATATGGGTAATATTGCATTGTAGCAGTTTGATATAATTGCTAAATTCCAAAAAGAAATACTGGATTATACTTGTAATCTGATCTATACCTGGGTATGATTGAGTTATGATTAGGACTTTGATTGGGCCAGCCATGTCATTAGGGCATTGAGTCCCCACCACTTGGTGGGTAAGGACTCACAGATAAAAGGCATGGCAAAGGACAGAGTTGAGGGTTTCTGATGTTGGAGTTCTGATGTTGGAGTTTGATGCCGAAGACTTAAACTGGAGCCCTGGGAAGTCAGCGAGCAGAGGAAAGACAAGCCGGCACCAGGAAGGAAGGAATCTTGAAGAGGGAAATAAAGCAAGTCCCAGGAACGTAGGAGCCCAGGAAGCCTGAACCCTCACAGACATCAGCAGCCATCTTGCTCCAAATAGACTTTGATGAGGGAAGTAACTTATGCTTTATGGCCTGGTATCCATAAACTCCTACCCCAAAAAACCAACCAATTTCTGATATTTTGCATCAGCACCCCTTTGGCTGACTAATACATGCATATATGAGTGTTTTCACAAAATGTAAATGCAAATAAACTAGAGACAGAAAGAGAATAGCAGTTATGTACAGCAGGAAAAGCATAGCGAGATTGAGAGGTAATGAATTTTTTGGTTTGTTTTTCTATTTTTTTGTCTATTATTATCATTGGAATAATGAAACTGCTCTAAAATTGAATGAAGTGATGAATACACTTTGGGTGGATTGTATGATTTATTAATATGTATTAATAAAATTAGCTTGTGAATAAATAAAAAGAGTGAAATAAAATTTCCCTATGATAAAGAGTTTTTAAATGGAAAAAGCCCATCATTTAAGAAGAAGGAAAAACAAAAATGACATATCTAAAGACATTTTGGTAAAATTTTTTTTAAGTCTTATTATTTTTTATTTATTTCTCTCCCCTTGCTCCCCACCCCCATTGTCTGCTCTCTGTGTCCATTCACTGTGTGTTTTTCAGTGTCCGGTTGCATTCTTGTCAGGGGCACCAGGAATCTGTGTCTCTTTTTTTTTTGTTACGTCATTTTGCTGCATCAGCTCTCCATGTGTGCAGCACTACTCCTGGGCAGGCTGCGCTTTTTTTTGCGTGGAGCGGCTCTTCTTGCAGGGCATGCTCCTTGCGCCTGGGGCTCCCCTATGCGGGGGACACCCCCACGTGGCACGGCACTCCTTGCATGCATCTGCACTGCACGTTGGCCAGCTCACCACATGGGTCAGGAGGCCCTGGGTTTGACCTCCTATATGGTAGGCGGACACTCTATCCGCTTCCCTCTTGGTAAAATTTTAAAACTCTAAAGAGCACGAAGAAAATCCTAAAAGCTTCCAAAGAGGCAAAATATCAGAGAGCAATAACTAGATTGTCATCCAACTTCTTCTCAGCAAAACTAGTCAATAGAAGACAGCTCATTAATAAAACAAAATATATTTAATATAGACTGTGTACTAGGCACTGTTCTAGGTCCTTGGGATTTACAGTGAACACAAAAGACAAAAATCCTGTCCTTGGGGGGAAAAAAATGGATCTCAGTATTCTAAGCCTGGCCAAACTGGCAATCAATGTGAGGGCTAAATAAAGACTTTTTTTTTTGTTACTTTTTTTGAGGTACCAGGGTCAGGGATTGAATCTGGGACCTCGCATGTGGGAAGCCAGTGCTCAATCACTGAGCTACACCAGCTCTCTTGAGTGAAAATTTTTGTTTGTTTTTGTTTTAGAATGTATAGCAGTTTGATATTCTTGATGAATTCCAAAAATAAATATTGGATTATGTTTTTAAACTGGTCTTTTTGCCTGGGATATTAGATTATATTGGATTCAGAGGTTTACTTGATTAAATAATGATCAAGGCTTTGACTGGGCCACGTCAGTAGGATGTTGCATCCCCGCCTCATAGGTGGGTGGGGACTCACAGAGAAAAGGACATGGCAGAAGAGATACTTGGAGTTTTTGAGTTGGAGCCCAGGAAGTGAACACACAGGAGAGGAAAGCAGAGGAAGAGAGACAGCTCCTTAGACACAGCAGAAGCCCTGGGGAAATAGAGCTGTTTGCCTGATAGTCTATAACTGGCCTCATGGAGAGAGGGAAAGCCTAAAGAGCCTCATAGTCTATAGCTGATCTTGTGGAGAAAACAAAGGAACTGAGCTCAGAGAGAAATGAACCCTGGGAAGAGAGAACCTAGGAAGCCTGAACCCTGGCAGATGTCAGCAGCCATCTTGCTCCAACATGTGGCAAAGACTGCTGAGGGAAGTCACTTATGCTGTATGGCCTGGTAACTATAAGTTTCTACCCCAGGTAAATACCCTTTCTAAAAGCCAACAGATTTCTGGTATTTTACACCAGCACCCCTTTGGCTGACTAATACAGAGGTATGGGAGACCAAACCAAGAACTTTGCCAGACACTGACAAAGCTATTAAATTGAGGGAGTGAATATAGTTCCAGTGGTTGAGTGCCTACTTCCCACATGGGAGGTCCTGGGTTCAATTTCTGATGCCTTCTAAAAAAAAAACAAAACAAGCAAACAAATGAAAAAACTAACTCAGGGGAGCCCCTGCGGCTCAGTGGTTGAGTAACAGCTTCCCATATATGAGGTCCCGTGTTCGATCTCTGACCCCCAGTATCTCAAAAAAAAATTAATAAATTGAAAAAACGAGTTATAAGCATTTTGTTTTAAATTGTAATGGCAACTGCTGAAGATCTAGCAACAGTAGCTGCTAACGATGTTTGTTTCTGGAGAGTGGGCCTGCATTGGGATGGAATGAATATTATTTTCCTTTTATACCCTTCTGTGATGATAGACATATTTCTTATTATGTACATGCATGACTTCAATGTAATAGTATTTAAATAAACTACTTCAGTAGCAATAAATGCATTACTATTTTAAAAGAGTAGAAACATGGCAAATTATCTTTTTCAGAAATAGAACAGGAATATTTAATATAGGCATATGCAATTGAAAGGTGAGTTGCTAAGTTATAGTTGTTAAATGTCCTCTGCAGCTTAGCTAAAAGCTCATGGATTTGTAGGGAATATGTCTTGGGTCAAAGAGAATTTAATTTATTAATATCTCTACTTTTGTACTTGAAAAGAAAAAAGAAAAAACACTTTGGCTTTTGTAATTTAGAATTTGGGGAAAGTTGCAAAATTGTGTATGTTAGAAGTCTTCTTCACTATGCAAATGACTCAAAAACTGCTAATCTCTAGACTTTGCACTTTTCGGTAGAAATTCAATCACTGAGTATTACTCATCTTTCAAACTGGAATAAAGTGTAGTGACTATTGGGCAACCCTCTTTAACAGCTGATGTTCATTGACCCTGGGAATGCTATTCCACAGTGGATGGAGCTTGTCAGAAAGCCTTTCTGCCCAGCTCTGTCCCCAACTAACCGAATGACCCAAGACTACCCCTATAATCTTTAGTTCCTTTATTGGTAGCGTGTGGATAGAATAACCCTTCTTACTACTTCATGGTGTCCCTTGGAAGATCAAAAAGATACAGCAAATGAAAGCCCTTTGATATAAACTATGAGATTACAGTGTAGTATTATTTGAATCACAGAATTTCAAAGTCAGAAGGAATTTAGAAATTATTCAAATTTCCTTAATTCATAGTTTCTTTTTCTCCATTTGTTAGTGGTTAGAGCAACTACGTATGTTATTATTAATATTCTTGCAATAGAAATTGAGTTAAAATTATATTCTTCTAAGCTATGTCCTCTTCTAAAATCACAAGAAATCCTAAGCTGTTAATGCAGCAAGGGGCTTTGTCTATCTTCTCATCTAATCCTCTTGTTTTACACACGAGGCAAGGGCAGCCCAAACAAATCACCAAGATAAATACAGTTCAGTGAACTCAGACCTTGGATTAGACCTACATCCACAGACACCCAGTCACACAATCCTTTCCCTGTCACCGCAGAAGCAAGGAAAGAACGGTCATTCGTGGATAATTATCAGTGATTAAAGGTATTTATGGTCCTATCAAGATTATGCAAATTATTTTAGCCATGTTTGCCAACCGATTTTTTTTCTCAAGAAGCAATTAAGGGGATGCAGATGTGGCTCAACTGATAGAGCATCCATCTACCATATGGAGGGCCCAGGGTTCGATCCCCAGGGCCTCCTGACCCATGTGGTAAGCTCACCCAAGTCCAGTGCTGCCGCACACAAGGAGTGCCGTGCCACACAGGGGCACCCCCATGTAGGGGTGCCCCATGCACGAGGAGTGTGCCCCATAAGGAGAGCCCCTCCTCATGAAAAAAGCGCAGCCCACCCAGGAGTAGCACCACACATGTGCAGAGCTGATGCAGCAAGATGACACAATAAAAAAGAGACTGAGTTTCCCAGTGCCGCCAGATAATGCAAGCGGACACAGAAGAACACACAGCAAATGGACACAGAGAGCAGACAACCAGAAGGGGAGGGGAAAGGGAGAGAAATAAATAAAAATAAATCTTCCAAAAAAAAAAAAAAGACTGCTCAGCTAGTCTTCAGGCTCCGCTATTTTCACCTGACAGCAGACCTCCCTACCCAGCACTTGGTTAACTTGTCTTCACAAGAAAGGTCCTCACCACTCCTGCCTCAGTTACCCAGATTTACTGAGAGCACCTGCTCTTTCTGCTGAGATCAGCTCAGTGATAGGTTGGCTTGAAGGGAAGGCAATGCAGAACTTCACAAAATAAAGGACAGAGAGAAAGACATGAGAGGGGATACAGATGGGGCCAGGGGACTCACAGCTTCTGGAACTGAGAGCCTCAACCCTAGTTTCCACATCATGCTTATTGGAAACTATGGAGCAGCTGTTTGCTATCAGAACTGCAATATCATCTACAATAATAGGCAACAACTGCAACATCTACAATAAGGAACGGGTCATACAAAGTTCAAATACAATCTTCTCACATCTTTCCACTACCAAAAGAGAGATTTTCTCCCGGCACAGACCAGCTCTTGCAGCTAATTTCAGATGAGGTGGCCTCTAAAAGTTTGCTTCTGTTTGGGTCTGCCGGAGGTGGTGACTTGACTCTTCACGTTTTCCTCGTGCTGGGTCCCTGGGGAATGGCCCGGGTGCTCTCTGTGGTGCAGTGTCCTGTTGTGCTCTTATCCCTCCTCCCTGGCCCTGACCCCATGTCAGTGAGGAGGCTCACGCCATTCACTCCCTCCCCCTCTCGTGGCTCCTTCTGCCGGGAGTGGACAGCCTCTGCCTCCCTCCTGGGGTCTGACCCTCCCGCGAGGGTCCTGGATTCCTCTCTGAGGGGCCTCATGCAAATTCAACTCCTCCTATCCTAGAGGTTAGGGAACCTGTCCTTTTATTTTTCATTTTTTCTGTCCCTCACAGCCTGGCCTGAGCAGACATCTCTTTGTCATTCCATAAATATTTGCTTTAAAAAGTTGGAAAGAAGAAAGGGAAGGAGGAAGGGAGGTAACGATGGGCTTACTTGCCATTCCAGAGTTCCCGAAACAGGTGTAATAGAAGCCCTAGCTCTAAAGCAGTCGAGCAATATCTGAACATTTATCTATTGATCTACTTACCCATATCTGGAAGTATTGAGAATAGGCAAATCATTTGCAGTTTAGTCTCAGAAATCACATTTAAACTTTCGGAGAGAGAGTGTGTGTGTATGTGACTGAGTTGGGCTGGCACCTCAAGAGCTGAATGACAAATATGAGTGGAGTCCAACATCAGGACATAGAGATTAAAAGCCCTAAATTCTTTTTACAACCTTACCTCCAAGGTGCTATGTGACCCTGGATAAGTTACTTCAGTGCTGTTAAACTAGAGATAATTTTAAAGGATGGCACTCTTACAGACTTTTTGTGAGGGCCAATAATTAAAATGCATTTTAACTAGCCTCTTTTTAAAAGGACCCATGAAAGTGATTATTGCACAATCATGATGTTCACAGGACTTAAGGACCAGATTCTATCATTGGAGCTTCTCCTATTTGTACCTTCATCTATGCCTCAACTAATATCTCTAGAATTTATGACTTTTGGCAATCCAGCCATTAATTCCCACTAATTCATTTTCTGAAATGGTTTTAGAATCTGTTTCTGGCCTTTCTGTTTCCATTAAGATTGTCCTCATCCTTTGATAATTTTCATTTGATGCAATGGACTCCTAAGTCTTATGCCTACCTCTTTAGCTAATCATTCTCCACTATGCCCGCTACATCCTAGAACATTTACTTAAATTCAGACCACGAATGCCATGGACTATAGCTACCTTGGATATATTTTTCAATATTCTCTGGTTCTCTAATCCCTTGGCTTTCTTTTCCAGTTCCTAATATGTTTCATAAACCTTCCTTGCTTTGATTACCTGGGTGGACATGCTTATCTTTCATTCTCTGCAATCTCTTTCTGACCTAATACCATCTTATTCATAAACTCCACATATCTGCAGCTGTGGGTAAAGCATGTCTTCATTGCCCCATTCTGACCATGACTGACTCATGCTAGCACATCAGCCTCCCCATTATGGGAAGGAGACTGAGCAGTCTGTCATGAGAGTGATCATTCTAATACTCAAACTGTAACACTGTACTCTCTGTTTCTAGTGCCAACAACAAAATGTCAGAGTGATTATTCAAGATTTTGTGACTTGGCTTGGTGTGAGGCACAAAAGGTCTTTGGCAACCTTAGCCTAGTGGGAAGTGAAGCAGAATCCAGGTCTTTCACTGGAATGGAATGGAATGGGCTGGGAGGAATTAACCAAGCTACAAAGGCAGACACTGGAGAAGACTTTCAAGGAAGGAGCACTGAAGAGTCTCAGCTACGAATCCAGAGCCATTGGTACTGGTGGGGAGGCAGGTGGTGGTGGTGGTTAGTCAGGCTGCAGGCAAACCATATTCTGGAATTTTTTACCTTAAAAAGCATCTGAATGTGTTCTTGATGAAGATTCCATTTGTTCCTCCTATAAATAGTTAGGCACCAATTATGTGCCAGGCATTGTGTTAAGCACTGGTACACAGTAGAAAAGAAAAACAGGCATGGTGACTTCCTGGCAAGCTTTGCTGAATAATTTGACATGTGCCATTCTTCTTTATTGTCATGTCAATATTGGAATAGGTTTTGGACCAGCAGATATGGCTTCCGGCCAATACATTTATGCAAACAATTCTCATATGTGCCACATATGAGGTAGTCTCCATTCCTTCTCTGGAACAATGTCACAATTTTTCAACAAAAGACTTCTTCTTAGGAAAATGACACATATTGGCAGCTGTGGGATGTTTCAAATTTTCCAAGCAGTTTTTCAACTGACCATCCCTCTATAATTGGTTAAAAAAAAATCTCAGCCTGGGATCTTGGAAATGTAATCATCACAACATAGTTTTCAGCAATATATCCATGTGTTTAATACTAACTGTCAACTATGAAATAATTACATTTTATAGAATTTGCTTCTCACAGAAGGATTGGTAACAAAAATGTCTGTTGGGGAGAAACTAGATCGTATAACTAAAGAACGAGTGTTCAGCAAGAAAGAACTCTTAGATAAATTATGAGGCATGTCATACTCTTGGCATGAGAGACCTGATATTGTAAAGATGTCAGTTCTCTCTAAGCTAATACACAAATTTATTACATCCCAATGAAATTCTAATGAAATTCTTAGTGACCATCTATAATTGAAAAGTCCAGCCACAGAAATGTGGATAATAGAATTCCCTAACACTTCCAAGGCAGTTGCAGGCTTCTCCTTCTGAGTTGTCCTGCTGGTGGTAGGCATAAAAGCTCAAGTGAAGAAAAATAGAGTTTTGAAGTTTTCATGTATGATTTGGTTTTGCTTTTTCCCAGGGAAATGCAACCGGCGATATCTCACTTATCTGTGTAATAGATCTATTAAGTAGTTGGACAAGAGAGATGAAAGGAGAAGGAAAAAGAAAGGAATAATACCAGTTCTGTCTTTTGTAAAAAGGCAATGAAATAGAGAGAAGTCTTATGACGTGTCCAGTGTGATAGTGGCAGAGGTAGACAGGTAATGGAGCCTCCTAGCATATTACTTAGCTCTGCTTCCAGGACTTCAGAGGAGAAGTTTCTGCATATGGATCCAGAATGGTCTGTTTTTGGTCGTATCCCCTCAACAGAGACCACCACCTGTAACTGTGACCATGGCTCCCTTACTTTCACAGTCTCAGTGAGACTGGAAAAGGTGCAAGAGGGAAGTGTGGGTGCTCCGTAAATATGTGTTGAATGGCTGGATTAGTTGCGAAGAGAATAAGAAAGGAGGTTTGGGGGGGGGGTGCGTATGTGTGTGTGTCTATTCACGTGTACACACAGGTACAATTCCTAGTGATTGGGGCCTAGGTGAAGACAGGTCATTGAATTCATAATGTAAGAAGAGTCAGAGACCTGTCTTTTCTCCATTTCTCTTGCCTCTGCATTTTTACTTTGAATGACCTCTCAACCACCAGCTAGTTCTTATTTATGTCAAAGTTCTTTTCTCTTCAAAATTATAAAGAAACTAAATCACTCCAGCATAACTTTATTGAGGTATCAGACATCCTAGTGTAACTTATATTTTCCCACTTCAGTCCAGACATATGGTAAAATCTGAACAATAGTAACAGAGCAGTATTGATCTGGCCTGGCTCTCACAGTTCCTCCAATCCTGCCTGAGGAAGCACGGGCAGTCCGCAGAGGATGTGTTTCCGCGTGCTCACAAACACGGTGTCTTGGGCTATAGTAGAGATTCTGACGTTTCTTTCCACTCCTGACATGGGCCTTGTGGGTCTGTGGGCTTCAGGCTGTTGCTTTATTTTAAGCTGCTCTTTGCCAATATCTCCGTGATTCTTCCTCATTTCACTCCCATCCCTTGCTGTCATCTGGCCACCTGTTCTCCATTTCTGATGCAGGATATGTCCTGTTCTTTCTTTTCTGTGATCTACTGGGTACAGTGATTTTTTATCTGTGTCTTGATGACACATTTATGTAATAACCTGCAATGACACACAAGTGCCAGGATGTGGTGTTTGAGAAATTAACTCTCAAATTAACTCTTGTATTTTCTACTCATCAGGAAAGAATGAGGGGTTATGGGAGGTAATGTTGTATGCTACTCAAAAGCCATTCCCAGCTCTCTTATCCATGTATGCTTCCTGTTCTACAGTCTGAAATGCCGAGCTCTTGCTTGTTCATCTTTCCTTGTACCTAGAGATGGCCTCGGGACTCAATTCTGGACTATGGGACTTAACTGGGCCTGCTGGTTGGGGGTGGGGTTCTGAAAAAAGAAAACAGATGAGGCTAGAGACGTCTCTTCCCTTCCTCCCTCATCTTTCTCTCTTGAATGCAGAATTGATGAGACCAGAGAAATCAAGGCCTTGTAACTTGAAGGCTGGGGCTTCTTGGTCATCATGGAAGAATTAAGATTATTTTATAAATTTAAGTTAATAAAAGGACAGAGATTAATTATCCAAGAGAAAGGAAGGATGCAAGCTAGTTCAAGAGAGAGTCCCCCAGACTGGGCAAGATGGGATTTAATTGGATTCTGTAAATAGTGGGGCCCTAAATGGCTCACACACGGTGCCCCAGAGGCAGCATAACCTCTGATAGGTATCACTTATGTCAACAAGGGCTGAAGCCCTTGGAGCAGATGCAGGGTCCCCTATAGCTGAGCCTGTGGTCAGTTAAAAAATAAAAAAAAAAGAACATTTTGAAGGACATCTCTCTACCATCCCAATCCGGCAATGCCCAAAAACACCTGAGGACCATCCATTTGAAATGGCTTCGTGTAGCAAAAGTTGTAAGTATAGTTCTGGCAACTGTGTAGATGAAGGACTACGCCTCCTGTTTGCCTATAAATCCCTATATTTTTGGGCAATCCAATTGTGGATGGGGAAGGTAAGACAATAATGCCTGATATTGAACTTTTTATCTGGTCTAATAAATGGAGAATTAAGCTAGATTTAATTTTTTAACCTATTTATGTATTTATATTTAAAGTGGGTATTTAATAGACAGCATATACTTGGGTCTTGTTTTTTCCATCCAACCTGACAATTTCTTTTGTTTAATTGGTGTGTTTAACCCATTTACACTTAATGCAATTATTGATATAGTTGGATTGAAATCTACCACCTTGTCACTATTTTCTATTCTTTAATTTATTTCTTCTCTCTCTGCCTTCTTTTTGGATTTTTGAGTATTTTTATGACTCCAATTTATTTCTACTATCGGCTTAATAGTTATCCTTCCTTTTCAAAACTTTTAGTCATTGACCTACGGTTTACAATATATATCTTTACTAAAACACAGCCCACCATCAAATAATATTATAGTCCTTCACATATAGATTATACTTACAACAGTATATGTCCAATTTCTCCCTTTTATCCTTCATACTCTTGTTATTATACATTTTATTTCTCATATATTATAAAAACAAAATACCTTGATAACCAGGTATCTCTGAAAGCAATTAAAAGTAAAAAGATTATAATTATCTTTATGCCAAAGCTCTTTGTGTAGATCAAAATATGAAATTGTATATTGCTTTTGAAAGTTAATAAAATATTTTCCTATAATTATGCAAGGAAAGCCATTACATCATTCAAGAATCTTCTTCAGGATGGAAGACAAGGATTGGTACAAAAATTTCTCCATTTCAAAGTATATGTACATAAAATGGCCTAATGCCCAATTGACCAATTTTCCTCTTTGGGAGAATTTCTTTGAGTTTTCACTGCTGCATATATATTCATGACTTTTATATTTAAGTATTTACATGAAGTTCAAACTTTAAGGCTCTTTTGGACTACATGTCACTGTTACAACCACTAACTAACTGAATGTAAATCTGACTTGAAACATGTATTTTCACTGTTCACATTGATTAGACCTTCATTTGTGACCTATTTACATATGGATACCAAATTCCATAAAAAATGGTCTGCAATTAAACTAAAAGTCAGTTAAAATAGGCAGAAGCATTTTAATAATCCCCAAAACCTAAGACTACCTACTATTAGACACTTGGAAGTTTTGCTTTTCTATAGTATTTCCAGATTTATGACATTTATCTTCTGAATTGCCACAAAAAAAAATACAATATAGGAAAAATGCAAGGGTGCTTCAAAGAGACACTTAGAGATATATCATAATTAGTTGCTGTTCCTCAATTCTCTGGCAGATGGCAGATTCATTTCTATGGAGTAAATTTGAGATAGAAAGCAAATAGCTCCTTTTAAATCGTATTTGCAGTGGTATATATAGTGCTTGCAGATACATAATTCATATTATTTTGCATTTATTTATTTAGCTGTTGCTTTTAGATATCTCAAATAATTCATCAATTTCACTTTAATGGTAATACATTTCAGAAATAGTATTATGTATTTTTAAAAATCTATGTCTTGAATTGATGGTTCTATAAGCTGCCCAGATTTAAGAGTTAATTTTTTGTTATCTATATTTTTGGGGTATGTTTGTTAAGGCCAAGGTCATATATATAATTCTTATAAGGTACATATTCCAAGTTTTACCTCTTGAGCCCAGTTACCAGTTTTACCTAATCACTACTTCTGACAACAAATTCAAAACCCAGGACTATAGAAGGGCTCTTAGGAAGCAAGTAACTTACCCCTGTGAATAAAGAAGAGCAGTGCTATAACACTGTCCAAGGAAAGCCATGACCTATGCAAATAAGAGGGCTATATGTCCATTCTAGCCTAGTACATAGGGAAATTTCCAATTGGTTTTGTCCACTCCCCTTGGGAGGGGAATATGCCACTCCTACCAGACTTCCAAAGAAGGTGGCTCACTAGTGTATGAGAGTGGTACAAGGTGTGCTGGCCGCAGGCAAGGAGCAGGCAGGGGCAGAGACTGCGTGGGGTCTTAGAACACTTGGATGGTCAGTGGCCAACAGCTCTGTGTACAGTCTGCTTCCTCACTATAGAAGGAAAACTGCTTCCTCCACTCTGTATTCATGCTCTTTCTATCATCTTTCAAGACCTTGTGTTCGCCACTCCTTCCTCTGCCTTCCCCAGGCCCTGGGAGATAAAGTTTCCACAGCTTTCCCCTTTGAACTTTTGTTTCTGCTCACAAAGTGGATGACTCATGCCTGTCAAAGTGTTCTGGGGAAGTGAAACAGAGTGTCCTCCTAGTACGAATGACAAAACAGAAAGGAGGGGGGAAATATAGAAAACAATCGATTCATTCTTGGACGGATAGCCCTGCTACATTCAGAGAGGACATAGGACCCTCAGGACCATATTTCTAGATATTCACATGTATAAAATACAATGCCCATGTTTTCATCTTCCCTCTTTCTGTTGGCTCCCTCTACCTGGCTTTTTAACATACTTGAGTCTGTTCCTTTAAAATTTTTTTCCTTTAGAGCCAGGTCTCTTGAAATAGTCTCTACACCAATCCAGCGGCCTTCGAACTGGAGCTCAGTTAAGTGTGCCAAGATTTAAAGGAGGCTGTGGGCAGGTTGGACCTAATAAATCCACTCCAACCTTTCTATTTCCCTAAGACTTTGGATTCCTTCCTCCACATCATGCCAGGGAAGCTCTCGCTTCTCAATCTCATTAATATAGGAACCATTCAGGCAACATTTCAGTCAATTCATCAAATAAACTGTTAGAGTCATCTACAACTGTATGAGCCTAACACATTAAATCTGGAAACTCTAGTAAATACACCCATGTCCACTAATTCAGTCTATTGTTGTATTTTGTGGTTTTTGGTCTAACAGCTTTAGACTCCATTTGCACATATATTACCCAGATTTCTTCTGATACAGATTCACAAAAGCTTGCAATTCTTTTGGTGTGTAACCTATTTCCACCTAAGGCATAGTTCTTTGGACCCTCAAAAGCATATTGAGATTTGACTCTGGGTCTAGCGGAACAAGAGGTGGTTGTGGTGGGTCTTGAGAAGAATGAACATCTTCCAAGGCATATGACCCCAGCAAGATTATCACTGGAAATCTAGTGGTCTCAGGCATAAGAAGGAAAACATAAAGGAGGATTTGAGTGTGTCTCAGGGGTCTGAAATTCTGAGTTTCATCTGAGTGCAGCCAGTTGTCCTCATTTCAAGTCTCAGGCTTCCATTATTTTCTAATCAATTACCTAACTTTCACATGAGCTATTTAGTGATACTGTGAATTCTACTGATGTTGTAATTCTGCAACTCATGCAATTATTTAGAGTCAAACAGTACAAGGATGGGATGGTGACCATCAGTTGTGTTGTTTTCCTCAGTACGGGAAAATCCTTACTCTTCAAAGAACCGGTACGGCAGAAGTTCATACCTCCAGAACCCTAAGCCATACCTAATATTTTCAGATCTCTTTTCTCCCCCACTCTGAGTACCCAAGCGTCATCTTCCCCTCTCCTCTACCCAGGCAGTTGCAGGTTCTGGTAAGGGTCTACTCAATTGCCAAATCCAGAAATTGTAAACTGTTGTGGATTCTTTGCCCCCTGAATCCCTGTGCAGGCCCTGTGCCATCTGGACCACCTAGAAGCCAAGGAATCTCAGCAGAACACCCTGGTATGCCTGTGCCTGGGATATTTGCGAAGACTAGGAGGAGAAAACCAAGGTGCCTCAGAACTCTGCATGCAGAGCAACCAACAGTTTCTTGCATTTGGTGGTGGATGGCCACCTCATCCTATATTTTCACCCCTCTTTCCCCCTTCCCCGGCCTACACTGAAGAGAAAGGCACATTGGAATCCCATCCAGAGATCGTAGAGTTGATGGTTTTGCAGGGTAGGATGGGGCTAGCAGGTGATGAGAAGGAAGAGGAAGAGGAAGAACTGAGCAGCTCCTGTGAAGGGAAGGGAGAGGAGGACTGGGATGTACATGAGGAAGGGAAGGGGGATAAGGACATCCCAACTCAGCTCCAGGATCAGCCTGACCGCCTGAAACCCTTCTATCCTGACGGGAGAGGGTAAGGTCTAAGTCCCTGCACCTGTGTCATCTTCCCAACCCACTCTCTTTGTTTTTGGACTGACATAGGTGTATCTCCCCTCTGCTACAACAATTGCTAATAAAGATTGGCTATTTTGTAACAACAACAACATCAGTCCTGTGGCTAAAAGAAATAAGAGATTTTTTTAAGGATGCCATAGAAGTTGGTGGTTCTAAGACCAATATTTTAGCTATGAGTTAAAGGACATGAGCTTGTCATTGTCTTTCTGCAAACGCTCTTGTGCACTCCAAAGAATCACTAATAGCCAAGTGCAGCAGCTGCACATGTTCCCACAACGCTTGTTTAATTGGCATTTCTTCACAGTTAACCATAGGTAATAACTTAATTATAACGTTGCTACATGCCATGGTTACTAGCATCTCACTGCCATTGGAGTCGTGAGGTAATTAAAGCAATGAGAAAGTATCTGGCTGGGCCTGGACTCCTAAATTCCCATTCACTGAGGAGCTGTCAGTGAGGCAAAGAAAAGAATATCAAAGTATTAGAGAACATGGAAGATTCTAGCCTCTTCTCAGTCTTTGACCCCTGCTCACAAAGTCTTCATTCTCCATCAGGTCTCTCTAGCTATCTCTTTATGCCTGACCCCAAGTGGACAGCAATTACAATTGCACCTGTGGGAGTTCAGGGTAGGGAACTGCCCTCCAGAAGATAGCCAAGAAAGAGAAGTCAAAGGCTGGAGCGCTGATGTTGAGTGACAGATAGAACTGTGGTTCTTGTTTTTAGCAACACCAGTTCATGTCAGTTTTCTAGTTTTCCAGGGCCACAGGAAGGTTCACAAACATCTTTGAGGAGACAAATTCTTTTTGAGCCAAAATCCAGTTTCCTAAATATGGTGAGGACACAAATATGAATTATGAGCACTGTGGAAAAGAGAAACAGGACAACCTAAGTAATTGACAAGCCAGATTTATTGAGGTCAACTCTGGGAAGTCACTGCCATGGATCCCTACAGTCAGCCCATGAGATGGAAAAGAACACTTTCTGTGATCGAGCCTTTGGACACGATCATGAATGGTTCTCAATATTTAACTTATTCAATTTTAAAAATTGAAATTTCTAAAGAAGACTGCCAGCCTGCTATAATTACATTTGCCCTTTTTTGGGTGACTTTCTTTAATCAGGCCATTAAAACCTGCCTTTGTGAACAATTCAAGGCCAGCACTTGATTTTTTTATTACTATTTTTTGGGGGATTTCCCCCCCTAAATAATGGAAGAGAAGAATGATCTCTATCTCTTTTTCCCGAGAATAAAATGAGGCTCTTCAGGTTTAAGGATATTGCCTGCATTTGGTTGATTATATTATTTCTGCATAGGGAAGGGTTATTTGTTAAAAGTTAATTATATTCTGGAGTGGATGTAGCTCAAGTGGTAGAGCACCTGCTTCCCATGTATGAGGTTCTGGGTTCAATCCCCGGTGTCACCTAAAAATAAATTATATTCTGAGAGCTTTTAGATTCCAAACAAAGAAGGTAGGAATAATAATTTTGATATGGATGACCTATAATGCAAAGCCAAATTATCTATTAGATTTTTCTGAAGCATTGGCTTTTTCCTGCCAAGATTTGAAGCAGCCTGTCCAAAGTTGGGGAGGAATGGATCTGCCAAGATTTGGTCCACCATAGTCTCAGTTTTGATAAACAATGTTCCTTCATTAAATCCCTTCAAGGAGCGAGAGGGGTTGAGCAAAGTCCCATGGCCCATGCTTTGGTTATCTCTAAAATAAATAATCTTTTACTTTAAATTTTTAAGACTTAATAAAGAATGATTTCTAATGCTCAGCTGGGAAACAAATTAGAAAAGAAACAGCTGATTGGAAGTCCTGAATGTAGGACTTGGGTTTTAGAATAGATTACTTGAGTAGGGGGTGCAGCTGTTTCTTTGCAACATCTCCATCAATCAACATATGAAAGTCCTTTATTTGGGGCTGCCCAGTTTCATAAGAAAAAAACTCTGTAATCTCTGCCTTAAAGAGTATCATAAAACCTTGCCTGTTAGGATTCTGGGTGACCCCACTACTCATTATTTAGACTTTGACACCCACCTCCATTTTTTATTGTTTTGTGTTTTTGTTTTTAAATACAGAGTCTCCCTCCCACCTTCAGCTTTGCCCGCTGTTCCAGCATTGAAAGCCTCTCCGACTGACCCTCTCCAGAGGGTGAACTGTGCTTCCGGCTTCTGCCGAGGTAAGGGGTAGGGGAGGAAATCTGGGTGGACTAGCCAAGCCTCCCATTTCCAGGCCAAGCTTCCCATTTCCAGGCCAAGCCTACCTTCAAAGATAACTGAGGATTACAATGCCTGACTCTTTCTGGAACCTAAGGGCAGAAACTATTTTGCTTCTTATTCATTTGTCCCTGTAAGCACTTACATTTTTATTTTTTCCATTCAGCTAAATAAATGGCCATTTGTTCATCCATTATTTTAGCTTCTAAAATTGTATTGGCATTTCTCATTTGCTGTGGTTTTTCTCTCCCTTTGTATTTATACCTTTACTTTTTATCTGTTTGCTATAATTTTTGTGGGTTTTGAGGGAAAAACAGATAATCCATCTCTATCACCTTTAACCAAAGTATCTCTTCTTATCTTTTTCTATAGTTCCCTTTTTATTCTTAAGGAGTTACCAGGGATTGAACCCAGGACCTTGTACATGGGACGCAGATGCTCAACTACTGAGCTACATCCACTCCCCTATTGTTCACATTTTAAATTTCATCGTGAAGGGAAATGAGGATATCAGTTGAATCTCAACTCTGTACCAAAGCTAATCAAAAGACTCAACACCATTTTTACTGGATGTCCCTCCCTTTCCTTTTGTTTATAATATACCATGGAGTATATTCTGCCTTCAGAAATAAAATTTTTAAAAAGGATCACAAAAAATGTAATGATCTCTCAGAGACTTGAAGGATCAGACAAGTAGAGATGTATAAAGGAAAGGTATTGAGGCATAGGGTACAGTATGTGAGATGGCATGGAGATGTGAAAATGCATGGAATAGAAAAGATGAGGCTGATAAGAAGACATTGGGCCAGGTCCTAAAGGGCATTTTTTGCCATGAAGGGGAAAAAAAGGACTTTATATGTAGAACAACCAAGTCATAATTTAATAAGCTAAACCTAACGCTACGATAGATAGATGCAAACCATCTTTTACCAATTAAGTAACCTTGTAGGTGGTCTCCTTTTCAGGTTTATTAGATTAGTGTTTTTCAACTTTTACTATCACAAACTCACTTCTTTATGACTCCACCAATGCCTTATGACCCTGGTTTTCATTTCTCTTTGCAACTGAGTGTAATCCCTCTGAAGAGAGGAGTTTGCAGCTCTCTCTAAGGTTTATTTTGCATGAGTTTTACTGTAGTGGTTTCAATTACTTCAAAAGAGATTTAGACTCATTTATAGTTTCTCTACACATGGCTCTTCTGGCCCTTTTATTTGAACCCATAATTAGCACTATACTTGATAAATATATGTTCCAGAGACATCTTTAGTCCATCCATGTGCCAGTTGAGCCCTGAATTTCGGCAGAGTTGCACCACCTACTCTCCAATTCATTGGATTCACCCAGGACAACTAACCAGGAGATGACGATGGACAACCACCCCCCCAGGGAACAGAGAGTATCTGCAACTGCAAGCAAGATAGCGCCATTCATCTGCCCCTTGGCATCTAATCTCCCTTTCAGTTAGAAGCAGAGTGGGTGTCACCATCTCCAAATCCTCAAGATTGGGGAATAAACAATGGACTAAAGTAGACTTATTATTATTCTACTATAGACTTATTATTAATCTAGCAATGGAAGAACTCTTATCATTAATGTAAAGAAAAGCATTGGCCACCAGAGGTTCAGAGGGATGGGAGAGAGAAGAATAGATCTAATAATGGGGGCATTTTCAGGACACTGGATTTGTCCTGCATGACATTGCAGTAACACAAGGCATTGTATATTTTGTCATAACCTACAAAATTGTGTGGGACAAAGTAAAAAACTATAATGTAAACTGTAACCCATGCTTAGTAGCAATGCTTCAATATCAGTTCAGCAATTGTAACAAATGAACCACACTAATGAAGGATGTTGTTAATTTGGGAAAGTGTGGGAGGGCGAGGGAATGGGGCACATATGAATCCCTTGTATTTTTTATGTAACATTTATATTATCAAAACCTTCTTTAAAAATTTTAAAAAAAATTATTAAAAAACCACATTCAAATCTAAAAAAAACCACCCTGTTTTCTCTTTACAGTAAGGTTAAGATGCTTATTTGAGTCTATGCTGCCTCCCAGCTACTCCATGTTAACATACTTTTTCCTACTGATGTTTCCTTGGATTATTGTTATTTACAGTATTGTTTTAAAAGTTTCTAGAAAGGGTTATTTTGAATTTTTCAAACTCTTAATATGAAAAATAATGTGACATATGGTCAGGTTCCTTATTGGAATTTAGATCTTGCTGTGTGACGTTTGTAAGACTTACCTTCTGTGAACAAAAATGATATAAGCCTTCAATGACAGGATTATCTTTTCTACCATTCATAGGCTTCATAACATGTCTAAGGCCCTTTGTTTGGAAGTTTTTTTTTTTAAACTTTATTTTCTACATTTAATAATTGAAAATATAAACAATTAAAAACTAAAAAGAAAACACAGTTGAATAAAAACATACATTTCTCAATTAAATGTACTATTTAATTAAATGTATCTATAATTTTTTTAATCATACCATATGTTACACAATATATTTGGTTCATAGTAATGCAATCATACAGTATTTGTCCTTTTGTGTCTGACTTGCTTCACGCAACATAATGTCCTACAGATTCATCCATGTTGTCATATGCTTTATGACTCCATTTCTTCTTACAGCTGCGTAATATTCCATCATTTGAATATGCCACAGTTTGTTTATCCATTCATCATTTGAAGGACACCTGGGTTGTTTCCAACTTTTGGCCATCGTGAATAATGTCGCTATGAACATCGGTGTGCAGATGTCTGTTCGTGTCACTGCTCTCAGTTCTTCTGGGTATATACCCAGTAGCAGTATTGCAGGGTCACGTGGCAACTCTATATTCCACTTCTTTAGGAACTGCCAAACAGTTTCCACAGTCCCATCAACAGTGAATAAGTTTTCCTATCTCTCCATTCGGCAGTCCCATCAACAGTGAATAAGTTTTCCTATCCCTCCACATTCTCTCTAACACTTGTAGTTCTCTGTCTTTTTAATTGTTGCTTTTATTCTGATAGGTGTGACATAATAACTCATTGTAGTTTTGATTTGCATTTCCCTAATCATTAGTGATGTTGAGCATTTCTTCATGTGTTTTTTTGCCATTTGTATTTCTTCTTTGACAAATGTCTCTTGAGGTCTTTTGCCCATTTTTTAATTGGGTCATTTGTCTTTTTATTATTGCTTTGTAGTATTTCTTTATATATCCTGATGTTAAACCATTATCAGATATGTGATTTCCAAATATTTTCCCCCATTGAGTTTGCTGCCTTGTCATCCTTTGACGAAGTCCTGTGAGGTGCAAAAGTGTTTAAGTTTGAGGAGGTCCCATTTATCTGCTTTTTCTTTCATTGCACATGCTTTGGGTGTAAGGTCCAAGAAACTACCACCTATTACAAGGTCTTGAAGATGTTTTTCTACTTTTTCTTCTAGTAGTTTTATGGTCCTGGCTTTTATATTTAGGTCTTTCATCCATTTTTTAGTTGATTCTTGTATAAGGAGTGAGATAGGGGTCCTCTTTCATTCTTTTGGTTATAAATATCCAGTTGTCCCAGCACCATTTGTTGAAGAGAGTTTTTGTCCCGTTAACATGAGCTTGGTAGGTTTGTCAAAAACCAGTTGACTGCATAAGTGAGGGTTTATTTCTGGGTTCTTAATTCTATTCCACTGACCAATGTTTCTGTATTTATGCCAGTACCATACTGTTATGACCACTGCAGCTTTGTGATAAGTTTCAAGGTCAGGCAGTGAAATTCCTGCCACATCACTCTTCTTTTTTAGAACGCTTTTGGCTATTTGGGTGCACTTGCCCTTCCAAATGAATTTGGTAATTGCCTTTTCTAATTCTGTAAAGTAAGCTGTTGGGATTTTTATTGATATTGCATTGAATCTATAAATCAGTTTGAGTGAGACTGACATCTTCACAGTATTTATTCTTTCACTCCATGAACGCAGAATGTCTTTCCATTTGTTTAGGTCTTTTTAAAATTTCTTTTAGCATTGTTTTGTAGTTTTCTGCATATAGGTCCTGAACTTCTTTGGTTAAATTAATTCCTAGATATTTGAGTCTTTTTTTTTTTTTTCTGCTATTGAAAATGGAAATATTCCCCTGATTTCCTCCTCAGATTGTTCAGTACTAGTGTACAAAAACATTACTGATTTTTTGTCATGGATATTTCAGGATTCTCTAAGTTCAGGATCATGTCATCTGCAAACAGTGAGAGTTTTATTTCCTCTTTTCCTATTTGGATGCCTTTAATTTTTTTTTTTTCTTGTCTAATTTCCCTAGCTAGAACTTCTAGTACAATATTGAATAACAATGGTGACAGTGGGCATCCTTGACTTGTTCCAGATCTTAGAGGGAAAGCTTTCAACCTTTCCCCATTGAGCGGTGTTGACTGTGGGTTTTTCATATATACCTTATATTATATTGAGGAGTTTTCCTTCTATTTCTAACTTTAAAAAAAAAAAATTATTTATTTATTTCTCTCCCCTTCACCCTCCCTACCTCGGGTTGTCTGTTCTCTGTGTCTATTTGCTGAGTCTTCTTTGTCCGCTTCTGTTGTCAGTGGCACAGGAATCTGTGTTTCTTTTTGTTGCGTCATCTTGTTGTGTCATTTCTCCGTGTGGGCGGCGCCATTCCTGGGCAGGCTGCACTTTCTTTTGTGCTGGGCGGCTCTCCTTATGGGGCGCACTCCTTGCGCGTGGGGCTCCCCTACGCAGGGGACACCCCTGCGTGACATGGCACTCCTTGCGCGCATCAGCACTGCGCATGGGCCAGCTCCACACGGGTCAAGGAGGCCCAGGGTTTGAACCACGGACCTCCCATGTGGTAGATGGATGTCCTAACCACTGGGCCAAGTCCACCGCCCTATTCCTAACTTTTGAAGTGTTTTTATCGAAAAAGTATGCTGGATTTTGTTGAATGCCTTTTCTGCATCAATTGAGATGATCACGTGTTTTTTCTCTTCAATTTGTTAATGTGGTGTATTATGTTGATTGATTTTCTAATACTGAACCAGCCTTGTATACCAGGAATAAATCCCACTTGGTTGTGATGTATAAGTCTTTTGATATACCATTGTATTCTATTCGCAAGTATTTTGTTGAGAATGTTCTCATCTATGTTCTTTGAAGAGATTGGGTCCACGATTTTCTTTTCTTGTAGTATCTTTATGTGGCTTTGATATTAGGGTGATATTGGTTCCATAAAATGTGTTGGGTAATTTTCTCTTATCTTTAATTTTTTTGGAAGAGTTTAAACAGGATTGGTGTTAATTCTTTTCAGAATGCTTGGTAGAATTCACCTGTGAAGTCATCTGTTCCTGGACATTTCTTTGCTGGGAAATTTTCAATGACGGATTCAATCTTCTCAGATGTGATTGGTTTGTTAACTTCTTGTATTTCTTGTAGCGTCAGTGTAGGTTGTTTTTTTATTTCTAGGATTTTGTCCATTTCATCTAGGTTGTCTAATTTGTTGGTTTACAGGTTCTCATAATATCCGCTTATGATTCTTTTTATTTCTGTGCAGTCAGTTGTAACTTCCCCCCTTTCATTTCTGATTGTATTTATTTGCATCATCTCTCTTTTTTTCTTTGTTAGTTTAGCTAGGGGCTTGTCAATTTTATTGATCTTCCCAAAGAACCAGCTTTTGGTTTTGTTGATTTTCTCTGTTGTTTTTTTGTTCTCAATTTTATTTATTTCACCTCTAATCTTTATTATTTCTTTCCTTTTCCTTGTTTTGGGATTGCTTGCTGTTCTTTTTCTAGTTTCTCTAGTTGTTCATTTAAGTCTTTGAGTTTAGCTCTTCTTTTTTAATATAGGCATTTAGGGCTTTAAATTTCCCTCTCAAGACTGCCTTTGCTATATCCCATAAGTTCTGATTCATCAAGTTCTTGTTTTCATTTTTCTCATTATATTTACTGATTTCATTTGCAATTTCTTCTTTTACCCACTGATATTTAAGAGAGTGTTGTTCAGCTTCCACACATTTGCAAATTTACTTTTTTCCTGTCTCTTTTTAATTCTAGTCATTCCATTATGAGCTGAGAAGGTGCTTTGTTTAATTTCAATCTTTGTATATATATTGAGAGCTGTATTGTGCCCTAACATGTGGTCAATGCTGGAGAAAGATCCATGGGCACTTGAGAAGAATGTATAGCCCACTGAGTTTGGTTGCAGCGTTGTGTGTATGTCTGTTAGGTCTAACTCTATCATATTGTTCAAGTTCTCTGTTACCTTGTTGATCTTCTGTCTAGTTGTTCTATCTAATGATGTGAGTGGGGTTTTTAAATCTCCAATGATTATTTTAGAGATGTCTATTTCTCACTTCAGTTTTGCCAGAGTTTGTCTCATGTATTTTGGGGGCACCCTGGTTAGGTACGTAGATATTTATGACTTATATCTTCCTGGTGGATTATTCCTTTTGTTAATATATAATGGCCTTCTGTATCTCTTATAACATTTTTGCATTTAAAGTCTGTTTTGTCTGATATTAGTATAGCTACCCCTCCTCTTTTCTGGTTACTATTCACATGGAGTATATTTTCCAACCTTTCACTTTCAGCTGGTTTGTATCCCTGGGTCTAGGTGAGTTTCTTATAGGCAGCATATGGATGATTCATGTTTTTTTCCATTCTGTCAGCCTGTATCTTTTGATTGGGGAGTTTAATCCATTCACATTCAGTGATTTACTATAAATGCACTATTTACCTCCTCCATTTTATTCTTTGGTTTTCATATGTCATATCTTATTTTTGTCTGTGCTTTTACTCTTTTGGTTATCCTTTCTGCTATTCTTTCTTCTTTACTCTCCTACAAGCCTATGTCTCCTGTCTTTGTCTTTCAGGTTCTAAGACTTCCTTTAATATTTCCTGCAAAGGTGGTTTCTTTTTCACAAACTCTCTTAGTTTCAATTTTTTTGAATATTTTATACTCACCTTCATATTTGAAGGACAATTTTGCTGGATAAAGAATTCTCAGCTGGCAGTTTTTCTCTTTCAGTATCCTATATGTTTCACACCACTGTCTTCTCATCTCCATGGTTTCTGAAAAGAAATCTGTACTAAGTCTTACTGGACATCCCTTGTATGAGATGGTTTGTTTCTGTCTTGCTGCTCTGAGAATTTTCTTTTTATCTTTGACATTTCACATTCTGAGTAGTATGTGTCTTGGAATAGGTCTATTTGGATTTATTCTGATTGAGATATAGTGTGCTTCTTGGACATTTCTTTTGTGAAAATTAGTTAATTTTCAGCTATGATTTCTTCAAATACTCTTTCTGCCCCTTTTCCCTTCTCTTATCCTTCTGGAATGCCCATTACATGTATGTTGTTGTGTTTTGTATTGTCATTCAACTCTCTGAGCCCCTGCTCAATGTTTTCCATTCTTTTCTCTGTTTGTTCATTCCCGTCTTCAGTTTCAGCTGTTCTGTCTTCAGTATAGCTTATTCTTTCTTCTATCATTTCAAGTCTGCTGTTGTATGCCTCAAAAGTGTTTTTGATCTCAGCTATTGTGTCTTTCATTCCTATGAGCTCTGTTACTTTTCTGTTCAGGATTTCAAATTTTTCTTTATGCTTGCTCTATGTCTTCTTGATGTCATTTATCTCTTTGGCCATATTGTCTCTTGACTCATTAATTTGATTTTGGAAACTTGTGTGCATCTCACGATTAGTTCTCTCAAATTCTGCATCTCTTCTGGTGCTTTGATATATCCCTTTTCTTGTGCCATGTCTTCTATTTTCTTAGTATGGCTTGTAATTTTTTGCTGATATCTAGGCATCTGACCAGTATGTAGTTCACTTAGATGCTCAATTTCTTTTTCTTTTATGGGGATTTAGTGGTAGGAGGCTGTCTTACCAGTGCTTTTTGATCTTGGCTCAGTCTGGATTGTTAGGATTGTCCTGCAAGTTGCTCAAAACTGGGCACTTGGATAGGGAAGTTATAGAGGACAGAAAAAGCCTCTCCTACTTATTTTTAATTTTCTTGCATGCACTTCCTTGGTCTGCCCGCAGCCCTCTCAGTTCAATGTCTCATCAGATTGTATTTGTTGCAACACAGACTGGTTCAAAGTGATAGAGCTTCCTTTCTGGAGGTTATGGACCTTGTAATTCAAACTTTCTCTGAGACAGTTCTCTAACCTTCTGTGACAGCCCCCTACCTTTTCTTGAGTGGGAAATAGTTCCACTTCCCTCTGAGTCCTCAACAATCTGTCCCTGTTAGTAGAGGAGGATATTGGAAGGGTCGTATACCTTTAACCCCTTTCAGGCTCCCAAGACAAACAATGATGCAGCCCCACCCAGTCTGGAAGGGCTCCTGAGACACAGCAGACCAAATTTGTGAGTCAGAAGCTGAGTCAGCCTTAGGTTGTGTTCCTTTCTCTCCGCTTTCCTGGGGCATCCTCAACAATTAGTCCCAGCTAGAATAGAGGGGGGTTGTGAGGGTTGGATTTCTCTAGTCCTTCCCTGGCTCCCAGGGCAAACTGCCGTGTGGTCCCACCTGGCCTGGAAGAGCTCTTGAGACACAATAGACCAAACTTGTGGGTCAGAAACTGAGGCAGCCTTAGGCTGTGTTCCTCTCTCTCCTCTTTCCTGAGGCAGTAGATCCCTGGAGCCCCTTTTGTAGTCAGAGGCCCAGATGCCTGAGAATTCTGAAGAGTCTTTAGTGTGGGAGATGGTGTCTGCAGAAGCAGCTGCTGGTTTCAACTCACTGTTCTGTAGTCATGATTTTTCTCCTTTGTCCCCTTCTTCTCTGGATGGTGTCCAGCCTTCACCTGGTGTCCTAAACCCTAGAAGATCTCTTTTTAGGCTGTTTCACCTGTCCTTTAGCTTTTTTTCTGGAGGAGAAGAAAGTCCTTGGCCTTTCTAGTCTACCATCTTCCCAGAAGTCTGGTTTGGAAGTTTGATGTTTCTTTACAATTATTTCTTTTTTAGGTTTAGAAGATGTATAAAGTCAAATCTTAGTTTCATCACTTATTAGCCATGTGACTTCTCTGAAATATATTTCAAAGTATGTTGCTATGACACATAAAAATCTCTGAAAGAGTACCTATTATAGGTTCATTAGGCGATGTAGGACAAAAATGGATTTGCTTTCTTGAATAGGTAAAGTGGAGTGTAGGTACCCAGGAAATGCGAACCAAATGCACAGCACTTCCAGAAGAAAATAAAAAGCTATATATATCAACCCCAGTGCCAACCACGGGTCCAGTAAAAGTGACAGAAGAGGCATGTGTAGAAAGGTCACATATGAGTCCAACTCCATCACACTCAGGAACACAAATTCCAAAGAGGGCCAACTGACAAGGCACTGAACTCCAGAGTCATCTGCCATGACCATAGAACCTGTGGGTCTCTGTAGCCCTCAGGAGAACTAGGGTTGGTGAATTTCTGGACTGTCCATGTGACAGCCAGGCCCTGAGCCTCAGCAGACTTGCAACTCCTACCCTCTGGTTTATTAGACTTACCCTGGCCAGTGAACAGGGAGGTGAAGAAGGTCAACCACCATACCAGGGAGCCGAGAGTACCTACAATGGCAAGTAGGAGAATTGCATGCATCATCCATATGGAATCTAAGCTCCCTCTTGATGTAGAGGTGAAGTGGATACAACCATCCTGTAAGAAATGAAGATTAGGTTAGTTTTCACATAAAAGAAAGAAAAAATTGATTAATGTAACCTGGCAGCCTACTGCCTCAGTCTTCCACTCCCGGGTTAAGCAGGAACAAAGGAAACCAGCTTAAGACAGTCCTATAGGCAGTTAAAAAGATGCCCAAGAAAGAACTAAGTCAATACCAATTCAGCACTAAATTCCATTCCTTATTTGGCAAAGGGGAGCAGGTAAAAACTAATGGTTGGAATGTGATGGGGGAAGCAGTTAATCACAGACTTTTGCATGGGAAAGTTAGATCTTCTCGGATAGGCTATAACTTCTGAAGTATCCAATTTATGGAGAAACAGAGGAAGGGCTTGCGTGCTAAGCTTAGGGGTATAAATTGTCATTTTTCTTTGTTCGGGGACCAGCCACGTTTTCTGGTTGTGTGCCCCTTCTTGCAAGATTGAGAATAAATTCTTTTCTTCTCCACAATCAGGTGAGCCTCATTTTCTTCCAGAAGAAGATTTCTTTCTTACAGCTTTGGGGGCTCATCCAGGATTCTGAGGCTTCAGAGAGTGGACCCCTGGGGTGGACAACAGGGAGGTGCACTCCGCTGTTTAAGCATCTTGGACTCCACTGGGGGGGGGGCCTCACCTCTGGCAGCCAGGAGGTCCGAGAATAGACACTTAAATCTGCTGATTGTGGATGAGAAAAAGGGAAGGGAAAATCTGCCTCTTGTTGACCAGGTGACTCCATGAATGGACCAAGGTAAGAACAAAGGCTATTAAGTATTACCTTGGTGGTTGGGAATTCTGATGAGTCTGAGGTTCACTGTGTGTGCATGGGATGCTTGACAAACAGTGTGAAGTGAGTGTGGAGTCCCAATTCACATTTCTCTTCTCCCGTGAGGGAAAGGGCAGGAAATGGACAAGGCAAAAGATTCATAAGAAAGAGACCCAGAGAAGATTCAGAATGGGAAATAGAGGCAGTCAGTCAACTGGGAAAAAGGGGAAGGGATTATCTGTAGGATCCCTGGGAGAAAATTCCTCCAGATAGTCCACTAGGGAGGATGTTAAGGCATTGGACTGGTAGTGATATGACCAAGGGAAAAGATAAGAAGAAAATGATTAAATACTGCTGTTGTATCTGGACCAAGGAAAGTATTTTACTGCCTGGCGTATCCTGGCCAAAATACGGGGCAGATGAGGATTGGCTTTGTGCTGACCTGGTACCGTATGTTAATGGAAAAACACCCTTCTCCAAAAAAGAGTCTGACTATGCCATGTGCTGGTTAAAGGGAAAGGGGGTCACTTCCTATCTTTTGAAAGCTGAAAATCCAGGCCCCAAGACTAAGCTTGCAGAAACTAAGGCTGCAGAAACAAAAGCTGTAGAAACTAAACCCTGGGACCCCCTGTCTAATCTCCCTCCTCCTTATGTTCCCTCTCCCCTCCCAGGAGAAGGGCTGTTAGACTTGGAGGGCCCAATAGAACACATTGTAAGCCCTGGGGAACCAGAGAATCAAGAGGGGCCAACAGCCCCACTGGTTACAACCCACCAACTGCCGAGGAAAAAATTGGAACAGTGAAAGAAAGATAAACAAAATTTTCCATTCCCCAGAGCATCTGAGGAGAAGAGAGTTAAAGAACAAAACTCCATTGAGCCTTTTTATCTACTGAGAAAAGTACCAACCAAGCCAGGGGAGATTGGCTGTGTAAATGCCCCACTGACAAGTACTGAAGTAAGGAACTTCAAAAAGGAGATGAAATCTCTAATGGAAAATCCAGTAGGGCTGGCTGAACAAGTAGATCAATTCCTAGGTCCTAGTTGATACACCTGGCCTGAACTTATGTCCATACTGAATATCCTCTTTACAGAAGAAAGAGGAATGGTGCGGAGGGCAGCTATGAAGGAGTGGGAAAGGCAGCATCTGCCTGGACAGGGGGTGATGGCAGCAGAACAGAAGTTCCCAAACACAGACCCTAATTGGGATAATAATGACCTGGGGGACAGAGCACAAATGAAAGATCTTAGAGACCTCATTATACAGGGGATCAGATTGGCGGTACCCAAATCTCAAAACTTGAGTAAGGCCTTTGAAGTAGCCCAGGAGAAGGATGAAACTCCCTCTGCTTACCTGCAATAACTGAGGGACCAAGTGAGGAAATATTCAGGGATGGACCCTGATGATCCTGTGGCTCAGGGAATGTTAAAAGTCAGCTATGTGAAAGGGTCTTGGCCTGACATTCAAAAGAAGATTCAGAAAATGGAAGGATGGATGGATAAGCCATTAGAAGAGTTATTGAGAGAGTCCCAGAAAGTGTTTGTAAGGAGAGAGGAGGAAAAGCCGAAACAGAAAGCAAAGGTTATGATTAGCACAGTCGATGAAAGGGTTAGGAAAAGGCCGGAGGACAGTCAGGGAGAGAACCCACAGAGGTGAGATAAAGATGCAAAATGGGCTTATTTAGATAAGGGGAGGAGGAGAATGCCAGGCTCTGCAGGGTGCTATCACTGTGCAACGCCTGGTCATTTCAAAAGAGAATGCCAGAGTTTAAAGAGAGTCAGGTAATTCCGCTGGTGAATTTTGAGGATTAGGGGGGTCTGAGGCTGCTCACTTCTAAAGCCCACTGAGAGGCTTCAGTAAATCTAAGGGTGGGCCCATATCAGGAAGAAATTACATTTCTAGTGGACACTAGCGCAGCCTGATCCTCTGTGACTCATCTCCCCAGATGAACCAAATTCTCTGGAAGTTCCCTTACAGTCTCAGGGGTAAAAGCAGAAGGATTTGAGGTCCCCATTCTTTCTCTCACAAATATTTGTTGGGCACACAATCGAATTGTAAGCACTTTGTTGTACATCCCAGAAGCGGGGAGTAATTTGTTGGGAAGGGACTTAATAGTATTCATGGGTTTGGATTTAGGAGTAAGGGATGGGCAGATAGAAGTAGTCTTAGCCATGCTCACTGAAGAAGATGAAAAAGATATCAGAGAGAAGTGTGGGTAAGAGAAGGGAACAGAGGGGGTTTGCAGGTACCCCCTATTTAAATCAAATTGAAAAAGGAAGGGGAAACAATATCCCATTCCCCTTAAGGGGAGGCAGGAACTTCAACCCATCATCGAAGGCCTCCTCCGGGATGGACTCTTGGAGCCCAGCATGTCCCCCTTCAATTCTCCTATCTTGCCCATTCAGAAATCAGATGGTAGTTGGAGGCTGGTACAGGATTTTAGGGCCATTAATCATATCATTCAGGTTCGACATCCAGTAGTCCCAAATCCATACACTGTCCTTAGTAAGATCCCCTGCCATCATAAATGGTTTAGTGTAATAGATCTAAAGGATACCTTTTGGACCTGTCCCCTTGATCCAGAAAGTAGAAACTTGTTTGCCTTTGCCTGGGAGGATCCCTCTACAGGAAGAAAACAGCAATATAGGTGGACGGTTTTACCCCAAGACTTCACAGAATCCCCCAAACTCTTTGGGCAGGAACTGGAAAAAGTATTGGAAAAATTTCCAATCCCACCTGAAATTTCCCTTTTACAATATGTAGATGATATGCTATTATCGGGTGAAGAAAGGCAGATAGTGGTCCAAACTACAAAGAGCTTATTGAATTTCCTGGGAGATCAAGGGCTAAGAGTGCCAAAATTAAGCTACAATTTGTAGAAAAGGAAGTCAAATACCTGGGTCATCTCATTAGTGAGGGAAGGAAGAAGATAAATCCAGAAAGAATTCAGGCCATTACTGAATTACCTCTTCCCCAGACAAAAAGATAATAAGAAGATTTTTTGGGATTGTTGAGATATTGTAGATTATGGATAGATTCTTATGCATCCCAAACCAAAGGGTTATACCAAAAACTGTTGAAGGAGGAGCCTGACAAATTAGAATGGAAGGAGGAGGAAGTAAAGGCTTTAGAGGGGCTCAAACAGGCATTGGTGCAAGCCCCTGTTCTAGCCCTCCCCTCCCTCGAGAAACCTTTCCATCTGTTTGTGACAGTAGATAAGGGGACAGCCTTGGGAGTCCTAACCCAGATCTGGGGAGGCCAAAGAACGCCCATAGCCTTCCTTTCCAGAATCCTGGATCCTGTCTCCAAGAGATGGCCAGGGTGTGTTCAGGCCGTGGCAGCAACTGCTCTCTCAGTAGAGGAAAGCAGGAAACTGGCCTTTGGAAGGGCCTTATTTGTTTGCACCCCTTATCAGGTCAGGACTATTTTGTCTCAAAAAAGCAGGAAGGTAGTTAACAGATTCCAGAATTCTGAAATTTGAAGCGATTCTAATGGGAAAAGATGATTTAATACTGACAATTGATCATAGTCTGAACCCAGCTTCTTTCCTTTGGAAAGGTCCAAACCAAGTAGAAACTCCTGAACATGATTGTTTAGATTTAATTGAATACCAAACCTGAGTCCAGCCTGACCTAGGAGATCTTTCCTTACATTAGGGGGAAAAATTGTTTATAGATGGGCCTTCTAGGATCCTGGAAGGAAAAAGGCTATGCTGTTGTTGATGGACTAACTTGTGAGGTGAAAGAAGCTGGCCGACTACCCAATGATTGGTCAGCTCAAACTTGTGAGCTGTAGGCATTCAATCAAGCCCTTAAATTGTAAGAGGAAAAAGATGGTACAGTCTACACAAAAAGATGGTACAGTCTAAATATGCCTTTGGCGTGGTCCACATCTTTGGAAAAATTTGGGAAGAAAGGGGATTGATCAATAGCAGAGGGAAGGAATTAGTCCATGTGGAACTGGTAAAACAAGTGATAGCCAGTCTGCTCTTACCAAGGGAAATATCTGTGGTACATATAAATGGGCATCAGAAGTGTCACACTTTTGAAGCAAAAGGCAACAGATTGGTGGATGAAAAGGCCAAAGAGGCTTCCCTCTGTTCCCCTCTGGAACTAATGGTCCTGATATCCTCCATCCCCAAAGAAATTGGAATCCCTGTATTCTCTGAAAAGGAAGTAAAAGAACTAGAACAACTGGGGGCAACCTTAGATAGCCAAGGGAAGTGGCTCCTCCCAGACAGCCGGCAGATGTTGAATAAGCAAATAATGAGGGAAGTACTAGCCGTTTTGCACTAAGGGAGTCACTGGGGAGTACACGCCATGTGTGACCTGGCCCTCAAGCATTTTGGGTGTATGGGCCTTTATACTATAGCCAAACAAATGAGTGAATGGTGCATAATCTGTCAGAAAGTTAATAAGAAAGTTTTAAGAAAGCAAGTGCCAGGGGGGCGGGAGCCTGACCTCAGACCATTCCAGAGCATTCAGGTTGCTTATACTGAAATGTCTCTGTAGGCTGATTAAAGTATGTTCTGGTTATTGTGGATCACCTGACGAGGTGGGTAGAAGCATACCCTCTTGCTTCAGCTACAGCATCAGGGACTTCAAAAATTATCTTTGAACAAATCATTCCCCGATATGGGTTAGTAGGAAACATAGATTCAGACAATAGTAGTCACTTTACATCCAGAGTGTTGCAAAATATTATGCAGGGTCTAGGTATCACATGGAACTTCCATACACCCTGGCACCTACTACCCTCAGGGAAAGTGGAAAGAATGAACCAAACCTTAAAAAAACATCTCTCTAAATTGGTCTTAGAAACCAAATTACCATGGGTTAAATGTTTACCTATAGCTCTGTTAATCTAAACTGCCCCTAGGAGGGAACTGGGAATTTCTCCTTATGAAATGCTTTTTGGTCTGCCCTTCTCTGGGAAGTCTGGAGAACTCCCCTCCTTTGAGTCGAAGGATCTCTTTCTTCAAAACTATATACTGGCCCCGTCTTCTACTTTGTCATCCCACAGACATCAGGGTTTGCTGGCTCAGACTCTGCCTCTTGAATTTGCAGTCCACCAACACCAACCTGGCAGCTGGGCTCTAATCAAGTCGTGGAAAGAGTCCAAACTCCAACCGACCTGGGAAGGACCTTATCATGTCTAGCTGACAACTGAAAGAGCAGTCCGAAGGGCAGAAAAAGGCTGGACTCGCTACAATTGAGTAAAGGGACCAGTACCTGAACTGGACGATAAGTACCCAACAACTTCGTCTGAGTCTTGGAAAGTAATTTCAGCCCCAGATCCCTTAAAGATTACACTGAAAAAGCAATAACTGGGGGTGGGGGGGTGGGGAAGGGGTTGAGTTGTGTATTGTCCTAATTAACAATGGCCCTAGTCCTATTAGAATACCAAAGGAGAAATTCAGATCTTAAGTTACAGGTAAAAATAATCTTACTAGCCATGATGTTTCAAACCCAAGAAGCAACTAGCCCCATCAAATTAATTATAAATGTGACTGAAGGTCTGGAGTGCCAGACGGTGCAGTTTGATGCCTGCCAAGTAATAGACTGTGGGAATTTAGAGCACCAGCGATGGCTGAGTGGGGAAGATAAATACCTATGCCCAGAGCCAGTGGGGAATGGCTACAGTCGAGCCCCTCCTGCCCCTCCTGGGATGATGTATGGTGGACTACCCAGTATAATGGATGGACCGTGAATATGGGATGCGTCTCACCAAGTTCAAGGCCATTAAATGGTAAGATAACCTTTTATAAAGGTAATACCCCACCAGATTGTAAAAGTCTTCAGTGCAATCCAGTAGTAGAAACTATTAAGAAAGCAGACTACTTAGAAACTGGAAGCAGTGGCAGGGACCAAGTGGTCAACAGAGTCTATGGAATGGAAGCAGATGTTACAGGTGAAGATCCTCTGGTGAGGCTCCGTATCCGAGTCCTTCCTCCTCCTGTAAATATGACATGGACAACGCCCTCTCCAGCTAACCCTTCAGAAATACCACAGGAAAACCCACCAAAGGCCAGTTCCCCAATTCAAAATGATCCCAAAGCAGTCAGGATACTTAAGGCAAAAGATTTAAAGCAAACCATAGAAATAGAGACAGGATGTGGGGACACGAATGCCTGGGTAGAATGGATCAAATATACAGTCCAGAGTCTAAACAAAAGCAACTGTTACGCTTGTGCCTTAGGCCGACCCACAGCTCATTTTGTACCCTTTCTGCTCGGTATGGAAAAGCATGAAAAGGAGTTTAAGTGCATGATACTCCTCTTCCAAAATGCTACTCCTGGTGAAAATTGTAGTACGTTGTCCTCTCTCTTCCTACTGGTCAAAAATGGAAACATCAAGGCCATACCTGCTTCCCGTCTGGGCCCAGGGAATCACTCTGCTTGTCTCTCTAGACAGGGGAAAGGATTCCAGGACTTTGGGACTATGGCCTCGCATACACAAGTGTGGAATATAAGCAGTGAACGTACTAACAATTTCTCCAGTTTGGTCAGACCTCGAGCAGACCTGTGGTGGTACTGTGGAAAGGGTGTTCTCCAGCCAATACTGCCTGAGAGTAGGGGTGGAACCTGTGCTCTGGTCCAATTGGCTATCCCATTCACCTCAGCATTTGAAAAAGAAGCGAGAATATCATCCCAGGAAGGGAGAGAGAAAAGAAGTTTACTTGGTTCTTTTGATGAGCGGATCTATTTAGACAATATAGGAGTTCCCCGAGGAATCCCAGATGAATCTAAGGCTAGAAATCAGGTAGCAGCTGGGTTTGAGTCATTCTTGTTCTGGTGGGTCACCATTAATAAAAATGTAGATTGGATTAATTATCTCTATTATAACCAACAGAGATTTATTCATTACACCAGGAATGCAGTTAAGGGAGTTGCAGAACAATTAGATTCTACTAGCAGAATGGCATGGGAAAATAGAATGGCCTTAGCTATGATGCTAGCTGAGAAAGGGGGAGTCTGTGTTATGATTGGAGGTAGGTGCTGTACATCATCCCCAATAACACTGTCCCTGATGGAACTATCACTAAAGCTTTACAAGGCCTAGCAGCCCTATCTGAGGAATTAGCAGAGAATTCTGGCATTAGTAATTCACTCACAGGATGGCTTGAAAATTGGTTTGGAAAATGGAAAGGGGTTGCCCTGTCCATCTTAACTTCCCTCATTTTCTCAGCTGGGGTGCTTACCACAGTTGGATGTTTTATCATTCCATGTGTCTGAGGGCTAGTTCAGAGACTCATTAAAACTGCCCATTTGTTTGGTTTTAAAGACTCATTAAAACCAAACAAATGCCCGTAGGCAAAACAATCTGTACCCCCTTAAAGAAGAATATTCTTATAATGAAGAGTGGGATATAGCGCTTAGAAAATTTGAAGAATGGAAATGTGAAATCTAAAAAGAGTTTAAAAGAAAGAGGGGCAATTATAAGAAATGAAGATGAGTTTAGTCTTCACATAAAGGAAGAAAATATTGATTAATGTAACCTGGCAGCCTACTGCCTCAGTCTCCCACTCCCGGGTTAAGCAGGAACAAAGGAAACCAGCTTAAGCCAGTCTTATAGGCAGTAAAAAAAGATGCCCAAGAAAGAACTAAGTCAATACCAATTCAGCACTAAATTCCATTCCTTATTTGGCAAAGGGGAGCAGGTAAAAGCTAATGGTTGGAATGTGATGGGGAAAGCGGTCAATCACAAACTTTTGCGTGGGAAAGTTAGATCTTCTAAGATAGGCTATAACTTCTGAAGCATCCATCTATGGAGAAACAGAGGAAAGGCTTGCGTGCTAAGCTTAGGGGGATAAATTGTGTCATTTTTCTTTGTTCAGGGGCCAGCCACATTTTCTGGTTGTGTGCCCCTTCTTGCAAGATTGAGTATAAATTCTTTTCTTCTCCACAAACGGGTGAGCCTTATTTTCTTCCAGAAGAAGATTTCTTTCTAACAATCCCAGGATTCACAGGATGGAGGAATGGAGTATGGAATAGAGTGGATTTACTGATATTCCACTATGGAACTATTGTGATTGGTAATGGAGGGGATTGTAGCATTGATGTGGAGAGAGTGGCCACAGTAGCTGCTGGGGGTAGGAGGAGGGAAGAAGAGATATGATGTGGGGCATTTTCAGGACTTGGAGTTGTCCTGGGTGGTACTGTGGGGACAGATGCTGGACACTGTATGTCCTGCCATGGCCTGCTGGGTGGACTGGGGGAGGGTGTAGACTACTGTGTAGACCATTATTCATGTGGTGCAGCAGTGCTCCAAGATGTGTTCACCAAGTGCAATGAGGGTCCCGTGATGATGGGGGAGGGGTTGTTGATGTGGGAGGAGTGGGGTGGGGGGATATGTGGGGACCTCGTATTTTTTTAATGTAACATTTTTAAAAAAGAGAGAAAAAAACAAAACAAAACAAAAAACTATATATAAGTACAGTAATGTTTTATTCCCAAAATGCTCTCATTTATTATGTAATATTATTTTCAAAGCTTTAAGGGGGGAGATCAGGCTATGGTTGCATGAAGAGGTCAGTGAATCCTCTCTACAAAAAGAACAAGTATATGTTAAGTAAAATAAAATCGTCACCTGTGTTGGATGTTACTGGGAAAAGGTCCCCTTCTGAGAAGGCCTTTTCCAGAAGATAAAAACAATTGTCCTGGGAAGCAGACTTGGCCCAGTGGTTGGGGCGTCCATCTACCACATGGGAGGTCTGCAGTTCAAACCCCAGGCCTCCTTGATCCGTGTGGAGCTGGCCCATGCACAGTGCTGATGCGCGCGAGGAGTGCCCTGCCACACAGGGGTGTCCCCCGTGTAGGGGAGCCCCACGCGCAAGGATTGCGCCCCGTAAGGAGAGCCACCCAGTGCAAAAGAAAGTGCAGCCTGCCCAAGAATGGCGCCGCACACACGGAGAGCTGACACAACAAGATGACGCAACAAAAAAGTAACACAGATTCCCGTGCCACTGACAACAACAGAAGCGGACAAAGAAGACGACGCAGCAAACAGACACAGAGAACAGACAACTGGGGTGGGGGAGGGGGGTGGGAAGGGAGAGAAATAAATAAATAAATAAATAAATAAATAAGTCTTTAAAAAAAAAACACAGGAAGATGGCATCCCGCAAGGAAGGCACCGGCTCTGCTACCTCCTCTTCCACCACCACCACCGGCGCAGCCGCGAAAGGCAAAGGCAAAGGCGGCTCCGGAGACTGGGCAGTGAAGCAAGTACAGATCGATGGCCTGGTGATATTAAAAATAATCAAACATTATCAAGAAGAAGGCCAAGGAACTGAAGTTGTCCAAGGAGTGCTTTTGGGCCTGGTTGTAGAAGATCGGCTTGAAATTACAAACTGCTTTCCTTTCCCCCAGCATACAGAGGATGATGCTGACTTTGATGAAGTTCAATATCAGATGGAAATGATGCGGAGCCTTCGCCATGTTAACACTGACCATCTCCACGTGGGCTGGTATCAGTCCACATACTATGGCTCCTTTGTCACCCGGGCACTCCTGGATTCTCAGTTCAGTTACCAGCATGCCATTGAAGAATCTGTTGTTCTCATTTACGATCCCATCAAAACTGCTCAAGGGTCTCTCTCACTGAAGGCATACAGATTGACTCCTAAACTGATGGAAGTTTGTAAAGAGAAGGATTTTTCTCCTGAAGCATTGAAAAAGGCAAATATCACCTTTGAGCACATGTTTGAAGAAGTGCCGATTGTAATTAAAAATTCACATCTGATCAACGTTCTAATGTGGGAGCTTGAGAAGAAGTCAGCTGTAGCAGATAAGCATGAGTTGCTCAGTCTTGCTAGCAGCAATCACTTGGGGAAGAACCTGCAGTTACTCATGGACAGAGTGGATGAAATGAGCCAGGATATAGTTAAATATAACACATACATGAGGAACACTAGTAAACAGCAGCAACAGAAACATCAGTATCAGCAGCGTCGCCAGCAGGAGAACATGCAGCGCCAGAGTCGAGGAGAGCCCCCACTCCCCGAAGAGGACCTGTCCAAACTCTTCAAACCACCCCAGCCCCCTGCCAGAATGGACTCACTGCTCATTGCAGGCCAGATTAACACTTACTGCCAGAACATTAAGGAGTTTACTGCACAAAACCTAGGCAAACTCTTCATGGCCCAGGCTCTTCAAGAATACAACAACTAAGATAAGTTTCCAAATAAGGAGTTAACATGGACTCGTGGACTCCTAAGACCACATTGGAGCAACTCTGAAAGGCTCAGAGGATTTCTTTGATGCCTTTGCCACCTTTGGTTATAAAGTTGTCTTCCTAACCAAAAATAAAGTAAATAAGAAAACCAAAAAAAAAAAAAAAAAAAAAAAAAAACCACAATTGTCCTGCTGGGGTTTTCTGAAAGAAAAATAAATAAATAAACATTTTTTTTTGATGGAATGTACCCTACAGAGTTGCTGGTAGGCAACACCTGGTGATAAAACTAGTTTTAGTCCAATAAGGACAGTTTATCAAAAAAGACAAGCATATCATACTAATCTGTTCCCCATTTTATAAGGACTGCCCCCACCATGTAAAATGGAAACTTAATGTTTGCCAATCAGAACATTTCCTCACTTGCTTCCACATTTGCCTAATTATAGAAAAGGAATTTTATTTGTTGTGGTCATGGTTGGCTAAGATTTGATAGATTTATAAGATTTTTAAGTGTTTTCCTAACAGATAAAACTTCATGAAGCTAGAATTTGGTTCTGTCTCTGTTAAAATGACAGTGTTCTTGGATTATTGGACTCCTCTTAGTAAGGTGTTGGAAAATATTTTTCTTAACTATTTGTATAATCTGCCTAGAAGGAAAATATTCTGTATCTTATCAGAATAATCTCCTTTGTAATGACCTTATCATTCTTTATTGTTTAAGAGAACAAGTCAGGAAACCAACTTGGCCCAGTGATTAGGGCGCCCATCTACCACATGGGAGGTCCGCGGTTCAAACCCCAGGCCTCCTTGACCCATGTGCAGCTGGCCCATGTGCAGTGCTGATGTGCGCAAGGAGTGCCCTGCCACGCAGGGGTGTCCCCTGTGTAGAGGAGCCCCATGCTCAAGGAGTGTGCCCTGTAAGGAGAGCCACCCAGTGCAAAAGAAAGTGTAGCCTGCCTAGGAATGGTGCCGCACACATGGAGAACTGACACAAGATGAAGCAACAAAAGAAAACACAGATTCCCATGCCACTGACAACAACAGAAGCGGACAAAGAAGATGCAGCAAAATAGACACAGAGAAGAGACAACTGGGGTGGGGGTGGGGAGAGGGGAGAGAAATAAATAAATCTTTAAAAAAAAAAAAGAGAACAAGTCTTTTCAATTTTGAAAGAACTAAGTTTTTTTTTTACTTTCATGTTAATGCCTATTTACTTTTAAAATCTTTCAATGTCTCATTGATTAAATAGGAATCCAAACATTGTTTTACAATGATCCATGATCCTATATAACAAAATGTTCAAATCTGACAACTTGTTGACATTCTGCCTGCTAGAAATCAAACCCTAAATGATGTCTTACTGATCTCAAACCATCTTTGGGATTTTCTAGAGAGCTCCTGGAAAATTACAATGGATTTGTTCTTTCACCTTGTAAAAAAAGAGGTGCTAGAAATAAGTTTATTTGATATTTTATGAGCTGGTATTTTATATTGTTAAATTAAAAAGGATTTTCTAATTGTCTGTTAATTTGTAAGGATAAAATGTTATTAATATACACATTTCAGAAATAGTATATAGTTACTAGAGATTTGTCAATGTCCTCACTGCTCATGAGATGTCCTAATACCGATCTTCCTGATTATTAAACATCATTAGTATTATTGGCCATATTTTCAGATATTTTTCAAATATTGTTTAATGGACTTGTTTTTGTTTCCTGGCTGCTCAAAGCAGATAGTATGAAATGGGTTGACTTAAACCATGAGAATTTATTAGCTTACAATTTGATTCCAGGAAAATGTGCAAATCAAGGCATTATCAAGGTGGTACTTTCAGGAAATGGATGTGACTCAACCAATTGGGCTCCCATCTACCATATAGGAGGTCCAGGGCTTGATGCCCAGGGCCTCCTGGTGAGGGCGAGTTGGCCCACATGGCGAGCTGGTCCACACAGCATGCCAGCCCACACTGGAATGCCACCCCATGCAGGAGTGTAAGAATGCCACCCAGCACAGGAAAGCCACCCTGTGCAGGAGTGCCGGCTGATGTTGAGAGCTGGCACAGCAAGATGATGCAACAAGAGACACAGAGGAGAGAAAATAAGAAGACGTAGCAGAACAGGGAGTTGAGGTGGCGCAAGAGAGTAATCGCCTCTCTCCCATTCCAGAAGGTCCCAGGATCAATTCCCAGAGCCACCTAATGAGAATACAAGCAGACATAGAAGAACACACAGCAAATGGACACAGAGAGCCAACAATGGGGAGGAATGGGGGAGGGAATAGATTTTTAAAAAGGTGGTGCTTTCTTCCCAAAGACTTGCTGCTGCCAATTATTGACTCCTCTGCCACATGGCAAGCAAGGCACAAGACAGCATCTACTGGTGTCTCCCTTCTCTTTTGGATTTTGTTGCTTTCAGCTTCTTGCTTCTCCTATAAAAGACTCAAGTAAGAGGATTAAGGTCTATGCTGATTGAGGTAGGTCCACACCTTAACTGAAGTAACTTAATCAAAAAGTTATACTTGTAATGGGTCCATACCCACAGGAATTGACTAATTTAAGAACTTATTTTTCTGGGTACTATGGCTTCAAACTACCACAGGACTCTTATCAGATTATTCATTTTTATAAAAGAGCAATAACCTTAACCATAACCATATAAGTCTTTCGTTATCCACAGACAATTTTTATTCTCGTGCTTCTCTAAAAACACTTGGAGTCAGCTACAGGCCAGGGTGTTTTGTAGTCAACAAAAAGGACTGTCTCAGAGACCCATGGGAAGGTCTATGCCAGGTACTCTGGGGCACAGTCTTTTAATGACATTGCTTAAATAACTTTGAGACCGTAACACTGGGCTGAGTCAAGATCACCAGAATTCTAATGCAAAAGCCAATGGATTCATGAATTTACTAATGCAAGATTGAATAGAACAGGGACTAATTACCTAGGACTGAATGAACTGAAAAGGAATGAGTATAGGTTTGTTTGGATTATTTCTGATGTTTTAATATTGTGTTTTCTAGAGACAGGCATATGCTGGAGATATTGTGGGGTCAGTTTTGGACCACCACAATAAAGTGAATATCACAATAAAGTGAGTCACACAAAGTTTTGTTGGTTTCCCAGTGCATATAAAAGTTATGTTTACACTATACTACAGTCTATTAATTATGTAATAGCATTAGGTCCTTAAAAATGTACATACCTTAATTAAAAAGTATTTTATTACTAAAAATAGCTAACTATCCTGTGAGCCTTCAGTGAATTGTAATCTTTCTGCTGGTGGAGGTGGAGGTACTACCTTTGATGTTGATGGCTGACTGACCATGGTAGTAGTTGCTGAAGTTTGGGGTGGCCTTGCAATTTCATAAAATAAGACCACAATGAAGTTTGCCATATTGATTGACCCTTCCTTTCAAGAAAGTTTACTCTGTTGCATGTGATGCTATCTGACAGCATTTTATCCACAATAGAACTTCTTTCAAAATGGGAGTCGATCCTCTCAAACTCTGCCACTGTTTTATCAGCTAAGTTTATGTAATATTCTAAATCTTTGGTTGTCATTTCAACAATGTTCACAGCATCTTCACCAGGAGTAGTTTCCATCTCAAGAAACCACTTTATTTGCTCATCCATAAAAAGCAACTCCTCATGAATTCAAGTTCTATCAGGAGATTGCAGCAATTCAGCCGCATCTTCAGGATTCAATTCTAATTCTACTTCTCTTTCTATTTCCACCATATCTGTAGTTATTTCTTCCACTGAAGTCTTGAACCCTTGAAGGTCAACCATAAGGGTTGGAACCAGCTTCTTCCAAACTCCTATTAATGTTGATATTTTGACCTCCTCCCACGTTCTTAAAGGTATCTTGAATGCTGAGTCCTTTCAAGAAGGTTTTCAATTGAGTTTGCCCGGATCCCTCAAATGAGTCACTGTCTATGGCAGCCAAAACCATGTGAAATGTGTTCCTTTTTTTTTTCTTTTCTCTTTTTCTCAAACTTTATTTCAAATTCAAAAAATAAAATAATAGACAAAAGGCAGTTCAATAAGTTATGAAAGCATTACTCCTAAAAAAGTTCTGTTGAGGCACTTTTATCTCATCTAGTCTTTTTTTTAAAAATTAATTTATTTATTTCTCTCCCCTTCCCTCCCCACCCTGGTTGTCTGTTCTCTATGTCTATTTGCTGCATCTTCTTTGTCCGCTTCTGTTGTTGTCAGTGGTATGGGAATCTGTGTTCTTTTTGTTGTGTCATCTTGTTGTGTCAGCTCTCCATGTGGGCGGTGCCATTCCTGGGCAGGCTGCACTTTCTTTCGCATGGGGTGGCTCTCCTTACAGGGTGCACTCCTTGCGCGTGGGGCTCCCCTACGTGGGGGACACTCCTGCGTGGCACGGCACTCCTTGCGGGCATCAGCACTGCGCATGGGCCAGCTCCACATGGGTCAAGGAGGCCCGGGGTTTGAACCGCGGACTTCCCATGTGGTAGACAGACGTCCTAACTGCTGGGCCAAGTCCACTTCCCCTCATCTAGTCTTAACAACAAACTCATTTGTTCCTCCAGTGTTCAGAAAGATACATAGATGAATACAGATTAGCTAAATGACATAATCAAGTTCTCCTTATTAATGAAGAAAATGAAGAAGGAAAAATGCTTAAGCATATTCGTATCTTACAAAACCAAACCCTATATTGTTTTTTTAACCTTTGGCATTAATATAGTACCTTCTTTGCTTTTGCTACAAAAACATTATATTGTTGTTAACTATAGTCTATAAATTACATTAATTATATTTTTCCCATGTCTCACCACATTCTTAGCACCTTGTAGTAGAAGAACATTCCTGTATTTATATTACTAACCACCGTTGTGGGAAACTGGCTTACCCGTTTGTTATTGTAAATGTTACACCTGTTAAATGTAGCCATTGTTAGATGTTGCAGTTGTTCCCTGTTATTGTAAATGATGTTGCAGTTCAGATAGCAAACAGCTGCTTGGTAGTTTCTAAATAAATGCGATGGGACAGCTAGGGTTGAGGCTCTCAGTTCCAGAAGCTGTGAGTCCCCTGGTCCTGGGTTTGTCTCACCTCTTGTGTCTCTACCTTTATTTCTGCGTTGCCTTCCCTTTGACCCAATCTATTGTGAGCTGAATGCAGCAAACCACAATCCTCCTCTACTGCCAAAATCATGAGATTTGAAAACCAAAATGACTCCCTGATCCATGGGCTGTAGAATGGATGTTGTATTAGCCAGCATGAAAACAACATTTGTCTTGTACATCTCCATCAGAGCTCTTGTGTGACCAGGTACATTGTCAATGAACAGTAATATTTTGAAAAGAATCTTTTTTTCTGAGCAGTAGGTCTCAACAGTGGGCTTAAAATATTCAGTCAACCATGTTATAAATATATGTGCTGTCATCCAGGCTTTGTTGTTCCATTTAGAAAGCACAGGAAAGTAGATTTAGCATCATTCTGAAGGACCCAGGATTTTCAGAATGGTAAGTGAGCATTGGCTTCAATTTAAAATCATCAGCTGCATTAGGTCCTAACAAGAGAGTCACCCTGTCCTTTGAAGCTTTGAAGCCAGGCATTGACGTCTCTCTAGTTATTAATGTCCTAGATGGCATCTTCTTCCAATATAAGGCTGTTTTGTCTACATTGAAAATCTGTTGTTCAATGTAGCCACACTAATCGATTATATTAGCTAGATCTTCTGGATAACTCGTAGCTTCTACATCAGAACATGCTGGTTCATCTGACACTTTTATGTCATAGAGATGACTTCTTTCCTTAAACCTCATGAACCAACCTCTCTGATCTTCAAACTTTTCTTCTTCACCTCTCTCAGCCCTCACTGAACTGAAGAAAGTTAGGGCTTTGCTCAGGATTAAGCTTTGGTTTAAGGGACTGCTGTGGCTGGTTTGATCTTCTCTCCAGACCACTAAAACTTTCTCCATATCATAAAAAAGACTGTTTCATATTTTTATCACTTGTGTGCTCAAGGGAGTAGCACTTTTAATTTCCTTCAAGACCTTCTTTGTATTCACAAGTTGGCTAACTGTTTGGCACAAGAGGCCTAGCTTTCTACCTGTCTTGGCTTTCAACATGCCTTTTTCACTAAGCTTAACCATTTCTAGCTTTTGATTTAAATGATAGACATGTGACTCTTGCCTTCATTTGAACTCTTAGAGGCCATTGTAGGGTCATGAACTGGTATAATTTCAATTTGTTGTGTCTCAGAGATTAGGGATGCCCAGGAAGAGAGAGAGATGGGAACAGCCTATCAGTGGAGCAGTCAGAGCACACACAACATTTATTGATTTAGTCTGCCTTCTTATATGGGCACAGTTCATGGCACCCCAAAACAATTACAGTGGTAACATCAAAGATCACAGATTACAGATCACCATGACAGATATAATAATAATGTAAAAGTTTAGAATATTGTAAGAATTGTCAAGATATGACACAGAGACATGGAGTACACGCTATTGGGGAAAAAATGGTGCTGATAGACTTGCTTGATGCAGAGTTGCCACAAACCTTCAATTTGTAAAAACCACAGTATCTGTGAAACTTTATAAAGCAAAGCACAATGAACCTAGATATGCCTGTATCCAGGTAAACCAATCAAGTCAGAACGTGAGGGATTTAGCAGAGGATGAAACCAGATTTAGGTCAACCAGAAAGATGAACTGGAGTGTCAATGCTGAGCATGAATCCCTGAAGATCAGGGAGGAAAAGGCTTTTCTTACTTAGAAGAACTGAGAAACCAAGCTGGGCCATAGGAGCCAGGAACTGTGTAAAGGGAAATCAGTTGAGTTCCATGATAGAACCGACAATCTGAGGGCTAATTCAAGAGAACAGACTCAGAGGCAAGCACCAGAAGAAAATAAAAACCTTTCCTGAGATTCTACCAGAGATCATTTTTTCCAAAATACGTCAGCTAGAAATCCGAGGAGCTCGGTCTAGCCTCCCCCCATGAGCCCAGACAGCTTGGAGGCCAAGAGAAAGAATTAGAGCTGTGAGCACTGTGGACGGCGCCAATCTAACCAGGCTGGGTAGACCTTGGCAGCGTTGGGGAGGAAATCCGAGTTTTATAAATCTATCCATTTCTATTTGCATTCTTTCTCTTCAGTTTTTTTTTTTTCAATTCCAACTAAATCCCAGCTGACCCAAGAGGAACATTTATTTCCCACATCTATGTCAGAATGAATAATGTTACAACTGCATGAAAGACAGTTCCATCCCTCTGCCCCATGGGATCTAAGACCCCTCCCAACTGGAAGCCGAATGGGCATCACCATCCCCAAATCCTCAAGATTGAGGAATGAACAAACAAAAGGGAGGAATGCAACTATGGACCAACGTAGACATCATTATTCTAGTAATGGGAGACCTTGTAACATTGATATAAAGACAGTGGTCGCCAGAGGTTTTAAGGGGAGGGAGAAGGAAGAATAGGTGTACCATGGGGCTTTTGGGGGACATTGGAATTGTTCTCCTTGATATTGCCATGATGTATACAGGCCATTATACATTTTGTCAAAACCTATAAAATTATATGGTGCAAAGTGTAAACCATTATGTAAACTCTATACCATGTTTAGTAGCAATGCTTCAATATTAATTCATCAATTGTAACAAATGTACCACACTAATGGAAGATGCTATTAATAGGGGAAAGTGTGAGAGGGGGAGGGGGCGGGATGTATAGGAGTTCTCTGTATTCCCCCCCACTCGTGACTCCCTTGTCTATTTGCTCATTGTTTTTTGGTTTGGGTTTTTTTTTTTGCTCATTGTCTGTTCATTGTTTTTGCTCATTGTCTGCTCGTTGTTAGTTTGTCTTCTTTAGGAGGTACCAGGAACCAAACTCAGGAGCTCCCATGTGGGAGGCAGGTGCTCAACTGTCTGAGCCACATCTGCTTCCAGAATCCCCTATATTTTTTTAAAGATTTATTTTTTATTTCTCTCCCCTTCTCCCCCCCCCCCCCCCGCCGCCCCAGTTGTCTGCTCTCTGTGTCCATTTGCTGTGTGTTCTTCTGTGTACACTTGTATTCTTGTCAGCAGCACTGGGAATCTGTGTCTCTTTTTGTTGCATCATCTTGCTGCGTAAGCTCTCCATGTGTGCAACACTACTCCTGGGCAGGCTGCACTTTTTCATGCTGGGCGGCTCTCCTTACACGGCTCACTTTTTGCATGTGGGGCTCCCCTACGTGGGGGACACCCCTGCATGGCATGGCACTCCTTGCACACATCAGCACAGCGCATGGGCCAGCTCATCACATGGGTCAGGAGGCCCTTGGTTTGAACCCTGGACCTTCCATGTGGTAGGTGGACACTCTATCTGTTGAGCCAAATCCACTTCCCTCCCCTGTATTTTTTATGTAACTTTTATGTAACCTAAAACTTCTTTTAAAATAAAGAATGAAGACAATCAGCAAGATGGCAGCAGAGTAAGGGGCTCCAAGAGACATCTTGTACTACAGGCCAGTTAGTAATCACCCAGAGCTATCTAAAGCAATATTAGGGGGTCTCAGAGACCAGAAGAGCATCCTGCAACATCCTTGAAGGAATGGATGGAGGAAACTGACCATCTACAGAGAAGATTTGTAAGTAGAGCACTCCACACCACAGAGGCCCATGCCCATCCTCCACTGGAGGGACACGCCACCTCAGGAGCTATTCCATGGCTGGAATTGGAAGCTCCATTTCCTAAAAACGGGGTAGGAGGAGATGGTTGGGCACCAATTTCAGCTACTGATTAGTACATTCAGCAGGCTAAAGTATAGTCTTAAGAACAGCTAAAATTTGAATCTGTCCTAGTCGGGAAGAGGCTGGTAACCACCATTTTAACTCCACCCAAGGCAGATGGGGAAGCAGCGTGAAGTGAAAATCACAGTGCTCATAGGGACTGGCTTCTTTCTATCCAGGTCAGATGGCAGCTCTAGCCTAAGCCCCAGCCCCATCTCCGGCAGGCAGGAAACTGGGGGTACCTGCAGCAGTCTCTCTGGGAAAATATAGGCTGCACTGTGGAGGCCGGTGATCATCCTACTCTGGTGGCACAAGCTGCCTCAGGAGCTATTCTGTGGTTTGAGTTGGAAACTCCATTTCCCGAAAACAGGGCTAGAAGAGATGGTTGGCCACTGACTTCAGCTACTGAATGTCAATTCAGCAGGCTAAAGTATAATCCTAAGAACAGGGTAAGTTTGAACCTGTCCAAGTAGGAAAGAGGCTGGTAACTGCCATTTTGACTCTGCCCCCAGCATGAGGGGAAGGCAGGCTGACTGAAAATCAGTGCTGTTATGCACCAGCTTCTTTCACCCAGATTGGCCCACACCCCTAGCCTAGGCTTCAGCCCCACCTCTGGCAGGGAGGAGGCTGGTACCAACCTCTCTGGCTAACTGCAGGTACATTTGGCTGGCACAGACTGAATAATCAGAAGTCTACTGGGGCAACTGCGGTCATCTTGGACCTGCACTGCATAGATTGCTGAGAAAGGGATCTGTGTTTACTCAGCCTTTCTGAGCAATGGAAGGCACTTTTGGCCTGTACGACCTGGCCTGGGGGGTACCTACGGATCCACCCCCACTCCCCAATAGGATCGGAGGGGGCTATGTTATCCTCAGCATCTTGAGACAATGGCAGGTACTCTTGGCCTACAGGGACTGAACTGTTGGGTGCCTGTGGATCCACCACAACCACCCAATGGGATAGAAGGGGGCTGGTGCTTCCTCAGCCTCTCTGGGCAAAGGCAGGCACTTCCAGCCAAACAGACTGAACTATTGGGCATCAGTGGTTCCTATGATACCCCACTAGGGGGCAGAAGGGACAGTACTCCCTTGTGGCAACTGCAGGCACATTTGGCCCACATGAACTAGACTGTTGGGCAACCAGAGGGTCCAGTCCCACCCCTGGTTGGTGGGAGGGGAGTGCTACATCAGTCTACCTGGGCAACTGCAGTCATTTTGGACCCACACAGCATAGATTGCTGCTCACACCTGCAGCTCCATCCTTGACCCAGGCAGGGGAGAAAGAGGTGTGAAGTTTCATCAGTATCTCTGGACAACTACAGTCTAGGCCTGCACAAATTGGATTATTACACACAGCTGTGGCTCTGTCCCTACCCCTGACAAAGGAGAAAATTGGGAGAAGCTTCATTGGCCCCTGGGGAAATGAAAACAGCTTGAGCCTCCATAGCTTACAGCACCAACTACATGCTTGGCTCCTACTACACAACCAGTAAGGGAGAAAGGGCAAGAAAGCCCTAAACTAAAGAGAGAAACTGCATCCAGAATAAATACATCTAGTAAGCCAGATGCCAAGACACCAAAAAAAATTATGATCCACACCAAGAAACAGGAAGATATGGCCCAGTTAATGGAACAAGATAAGCCCCCAGGTGACATAAAAGAGTTGAAATAACTAATCACAGCTATTCAAATAAATTTCCTTAATAAATTCAACAAGATGGATAAAGAGAGTAAGGATATTAAGGGTGAGCACAAAGAAGAATTTGAAAGCATACATAGAAAAATAACGGATCTTATGGGAATGAAAGGTACAATAAATGAAATAAAAAATACACTGGAGGGAAACGGACTTTGGCCCAGTGGTTAGGGCGTCCATCTACCATATGGGAGGTCCGCGGTTCAAACCCCGGACCTCCTTCACCCGTGTGGAGCTGGCCATGCGCAGTGCTGATGCGTGCAAGGAGTGCCGTGCCACACAAGGGTGTCCCCCGCGTGGGGGAGCCCCACGCGCAAGGAGTGCGCCCGTGAGGAAAGCCGCCCAGCGTGAAAAGAAAGAGCAGCCTGCCCAGGAATGATGCCGCCCACACTTCCCGTGCCGCTGACGACAACAGAAGCGGACAAAGAAACAAGATTCAGCAAATAGACACCAAGAACAGACAACCAGGAGAGGGGGGGGAATTAAATAAATAAATAAATCTTTAAAAAAAAATACACTGGAATCATATAATAGTAGATTTGAGGAGGCAGAAGAAAGGATTGGTGAACTTGAAGAAATGGCCTCTGAAAGTGAACACAAAAAATAACATATGAAAAAGGAATGGAAAAAATTGAACAAGTTCTCAGGGAACTAAACAGCAGCAAGAGACATGCAAACATACATGTCATGGGTGTCCCAGAAGGAGAGGAGAAGGGAAAAGCAGCAGAAGGAATATTTGAAGAAATAAGGTAGAAAATTTCCCAACCCTATTGAAGGACATGGATATACATGCCCAAGAAGCACAATGTACTCTCATCCAAATAAATCTGAAGAGACCAATTTTGATACACATACTGAATGTCAAATGCCAAAGACAAAGAGAAAATTCCGAGATCAGCAAGGGAAAAGCAATGCATAACATAAAAGGGATAGCCAATAAGATTAAGTGCCAATTTCTCATCAGAAACCATGAAGGCACAGTGGTATTATATATTTAAGATACTGCAAGGGAAAAAATTCCGCCAAGAATATGATATCTGGCAAGATTGTCTTTCAAAAATGAGGGCAAGTTTAGAATATTCACAGATAAACAGAAACTGAGAGAGTTTGTAACCAAGAGACCAGCTTTGCAGGAAATACTAAAGGTGTGCTACAGCCAGAGAAGAAAAGACAGGAGAGAGCAGCTTGGGAGAGGGTCCAGAAATGAAGATTATATCAGTAAAAGTAACTAAAAGTGTCAAGAGTGGTGAAAATAAAATAAGACAGATAATGATGTATTCAGAAAACTGCAATTCATTTTTAAAAGAAATTTTTAAGACCTAAATAATTGGAAGAACATTCCATGCTCATGGATTGGAAAACTAAATATCATTAAGATGTCATTCTGCTCAAATTGATATACAGATTCAATGCAATCCCAATAAAAATTCCATCAACATTTAAAAAATAAATAGAAAACATGATTATCAAATTTATTTGGTAAGCCGGAAACATCTTAAAAAGGAAAAGCGAAGTTGGAGGACTCTCACTTACAGACTTTAGATCATATTACCTGGCTACAGTGGTAAAAACAGCATGGTACTGGCATGAAGACAGACACATAGACCAATGGAACCAAATTGATGGTTCAGAAACAGACCTTCATATCTATGGTCAAGAGATTTTTGACAAGCCTGTCAAACCCACCCAACTTGGACTGAACAGAATATTCAACAAATGGTGCTGAGAGAACTGGATATCCATAGCCAAAAGAAGGAAAGAGGGGCCCTGTCTTATACAAATATTAACTCAAAATGGGTCAAAAACCTAAATATAAAAGCAAGATCCATGAAGCTTCTAGAAGAAAATTTAGGAAAATATCTTCACAACCTGTTGATAGGTGGTGAATTCTTAAAGGAAATAAAAGGAGGACTGACATGGACTACTGATGTTTAACATATGTAGAAATTTTAATTAACTTTACTGTAAAAGTGTGGAAATGTATAGAGTTGATGGTATATTATAGTGAATAACAGTTTATAAATGGGAATGTGGCTGAAAAGAGTAGTCTAGAGATGTAAATGCCAATTGAAAGAAAGCTAGAGAATAATCTAGGAAATGACTAACACTTTAAACCCAGAGGTGGATGAGAACTGTGGTTGATGGTACATATGCAAGAGTGTCCTGTGTGAGCTAGAGCAGATGTACATCACTATTGCACTATTGTGAATGTGGAGAAGCATGGGAAAAATACAAATGGAGTCACCTATGGACTGTAGTTAACAGTAATAATGTAATATTCATGCATCTATGCCAAAGATGTACTGTGTTAATAATGGGGCAGTATGGAAAAAGTACACCAAATATACACTATGGATCTGGTAATAGTCTGATGATATTATCTCATAATCTGTAACAAATATTCTACCACAGTGTGGTGTGTTGATGGGGGGGTGTTGTATGGAAATTCTGCACATGTGCATGATTTGTATGTTTACAACTTCTGTCCTAAAAATATATTTAGAAAATAATATTAGGGTGGGTTGGGGGAAAAATACATCAAATGTAAGATAAGGACTATAGTTAGTAGAAAGATTTTGACAATATTCTTTCATCATTTGTAACAAATGTCTCACAATATGTAAGGTGTTGGTGGAGGGTTGATGTATGGGATCCCTGTAAGACATTATGCATGTTTACTATATAAGCTCGCAACTTTACTATACACTTACTGTTTATGTATGTTCATGTATAAATGATATAGCAATAATAATAGGTTGGGTTGGTGGGAAAATACACCAAATGTAAGATACTTTGGTTAGTAGTAATATTTTGAGGATGCTCTTTAATCCTTAGTTAAAAATGTTTCACTGCAATGGAAGGTATTGGTGGTAGGGTGAGATATGAGAGCTCTGTATGATGTCATGTATGTTTGTTTTTTAAGTCGACAACTTTTTTTTTTTAAGATTTATTTATTTATTTATCTCCCCTTCCCCCCCCACCCCGGTTGTCTGTTCTCTTTATCTATTTGCTGCGTCTTCTTTGTCCGCTTGTTGTTGTCATGGCACAGGAATCTGTTTCTTTTTGTTGTGTCATCTTGTATCAGCTCTTCGTGTGTGCGGCACCATTCCTGGGCAGGCTGCACTTTCTTTTGCGCTGGGCGGCTCTCCTTACAGGGCGCACTCCTTGCGCATGGGGCTCCCCTATGTGGGGGACACCCCTGCGTGGCAGGGCACTCCTTGAGCGCATCAGCACTGTGCATGCGCCAGCTCCACATGGGTCAAGGAGGCCCAGGGTTTGAACCATGGACCTCCCATGTGGTAGACGGACGCCCTAACCACTGGGCCAAGTCTGCCGCCCTAAGTCCACAACTGTTATCAAACACTTATTGTTTATGTATGTTTATGCATGAGTGATATACTTCAATAAATTTTAAAACTGTATATATATTTTAAAAGAAAAAATAAAAATAAATTTTAAAAAAAAGAATAATGGAATCCTCCAGAGACAGATATGGTAAGCATGGAGCCAAGGAATCTGGCTGAGAGAAAACTGACAAAATAAGATGGCGAAGAGTTCTGAACAGCAGGGTATGTTAACTCCTTCCTTTATAGGGATTTTTTTTTTTTACCTCATCTTCATGTTTTCCTGTGAAGTCTTTGTTTGCACAGTGGCCTTGGCAGTGAGGTGACAGAGGTTTTGTGTTTTCCCATTGTCAGGGTAGGAGATAAAAATAAAGGATTGTCTCTATGAAATTACGGAATGTTTATTATCCTAAAGAAAAGCATTTGGCTTCTCTCACAGGGGAAATCCTGTCATCTTATCTTAGAACTATTCCTGAAAGAAGTAGCATTCATTGCCTTTAATATAAATGAAAACCAGGAGCTCAGGAAGCTAGCTGACCAGTCTATGGGCTCCTGTCCAAGGGCAATGTCAAGTTCAAATCAAGCCCTACCACTGCTCAGGCTATTAAAATGACTGAAACAAAACCCTGTTACCTTAGTCTGATGATATTGTCTCATAATCTATAGCAAATATTCCACCACAGTGTGGTGTGTTGGTGAAAGGGTGTTACATGGAATTGTACACTTGTGCATGATTGTTCTGTAGGTTTACAACCTCTGTAATAAAAACATATTTTTAAAAAATAGGGTGGGTTGGGGGAAAATACACCAGATGTAAGATATGGACTATAGTTAGTGGTAATATTTTGACAATGCTCTTTCATAGTTTTAACAAACGGTTCGCAACAATGTAAGGTGTTGGTGGAGGGGTGATGTATGGGAGTGCTATATGATGTTATGCCTTTTATTTTTTAAGTTCACAACTTTTGCGATATCTTTATTGTTTACGTATGTTTATGTATAAATGATATTCTTCAATTAAAAAATATATTAAACAAACAAACGAAAAACCCTGTTATCTGAGCCCAGCCCTGCTTCCTTCCCTGTCCTTTCCTCTTCCTCCCTTCCCAGGAAGGCAGGATCTCGGAGGCTCCAGACATGACGTTAACTCTAAAGGTGAGAAATAGAACCCAATGCCCGATTCTGCTGTGAGGGCTTCGAGGCGGTGGGGGAAGGTCAGTGAATCCAGTTTGCCTTGCAGCTCGGGCTGCCTTGCTGGCAGAGTATCTGGATACCCTTCTGGTGCCCACAGCTGCTTTCACCACCCTGAAATTGCCTAGAGATTAAGGGCGGTGTTTACTGATATGTCTATTCCTACTTTTAAAAAAATGTACCTTCCTCCTGAAGCAGGCTAGTAAAGCAGGGAATCGATAGACAGATCTGGAACCTGGCGGGAAGTCTACGTGGACATCAGCAACTCCAAGATGGCTGCTGGAAGACCCTCCCC